>NC_060246.1:18255542-19632471 GCF_921293095.1 Ischnura elegans
ATAAAAATAAAGTTGGTTAAAACAGCTGATAAACTTCAAGCTGCTGTGTAAAAATACCTCTCGTGCATACAAGCTTCACGCATACGGTGATCTTTGCGGATAAATGATAAGACCTAAGCAAATAGCAGAATATTTCATTCCTTGTAGTTTAAGGCTGCGAATTAAAACATTTTCGTCATTAATAATTGTTATAGGTGTAGCTGAAAGCAGTCCCCGTGGAAGGTCATCACTGCATTTTGGTTGCATGGGCAAGGCGCAAAAGGTGTAAGGACTCAGCGTAGAAAAATGATAAAAATTCATGTCTCTATTGCACTAATAGGGCGATGTGTGGCTGATTTTTGTAATTAGATTGTTCATAAAACATCTTATCGTAAAATACCACCTCAATTTCCATTCAAGTGTCTATTTCCATCCCAATCAACTTTTTACAAGTAATTTCCGAGCATTTATCGACATTGCAGGCACTAGAAAAGCCTTTCGTAGCAAGATCCTGAGAATTAGTCTCTCGTTGTAAGGTAAGGTCAACTTGTAAGGTTATTACATCATGAAACTCAAAAATATTTCCAACTTCGCAGCCTAAAAGGGCATATCTCCAATAAGAGACGTAACTCTGAAGATTAAGCAGTGAATTAGTCGTACAGAAATGTTTCTCAGCTACGAGAAAATTGTTTTGAGGTAGGATTAATATTACTATAAAGAACTCATGGCGCAAATGACTTCAGCTGTCGGTCGCCTCCTCGAAATACCATAACATACGAAATAAAAAGGCGGGATTTCGCTTGCATCGGGTAATCGGGTCGGCATCGATTAGTTTTCATTTGTATTACTCAGAATGCGAGAATATTTCCTCAATATTTTGTTGACACATGCATTAAATTGCGAAGGAAATCAATTGGCACAATTCTGCTACCTTTACATGACTGCTTTCACATTCCGATTAAGAACTTCTGCAGATATCAGCCTTTGAAATGAAATTTCATTCCGCTCTCCTGTTAATTGTACATATTTTTCATTTGATCTACTCTCATTGCTCTTTAATTAATATTTATAGGTATATTATCTACTCTTTTTGCTCTTTAATTAATATTCATATGTGTATCATGAATATCCTTTACACTCGTATTTTCATATTTATATTTAGGCAAGTATTATAGTTCACACTCACTTCCGATGGAATGGATATCATCATACGCACTTTCAAGAGTTGAAATAAAATATTCAATGACTTTCGTCGACATAGTACAACTTTAAATATACTCTTTGTGCAATGAGTGTGACATAGCATACGGAACGTATTAGAAAATAATGTAAATAGTGCTTCGAAGAAGCTACGTACGTAGAAATATGACATGAAGTCCATAGCTAATGGATACTTCATCACCTAGAAATTTCATTGAAATAGAAATTCTAAGTAAATTTCATTTTCTTAAGGATGAGTAGCAATGCCTTCTGCGGGAAATAACCGCTCGTCAAAATCCATAAGATTCGGCAAAAGCGTAAATCATAGATAACTGCCATTATTTGAAGATAATTAAGGCATACTTCTAGTATGAACATTATGCACGCTACTATGTTGACTATTTTACCATTCGCATTACGTATAGTGTTGGTTAAACTTAAGCTTGTAGTAGTATTTTTTTCCTAAACAACATCATGGATGGGTGATTGTGGCAAAAACACAACATAATTCTTTTATAGACGACGGTCATCAATATAAAATTCAATATAAAAAAGAATATATATTCAAAGAACATAAATATATTACTTTAACATCCAATCCGGATGATGATGGCAGCGAAGAAGGATGGAACTAGGTGGTAGATGAATATGAGAAATATCACGCGAGATGAACAGTATTTCATTGAGAATATTATTAGTGAAGTATAATTCAGTAATTGATTAGATAATTAAATTTCTGACTTCATTTACTTGCGGCTGAACATAAACATCCATGAGAACTTTGTCCACAGTCGCATATAGTTCGTCACTCTGAAAGGTGTCTGAAAACTTGAGCAGGAACATCTTCAGGTCCGGAAGACTTATTCGCGCTGATGAAGGATCCTGGTCAAGGCGAATGATTTTTTCTCTGTGGATTTTTCGCACAATTTTTCCATTGCGAGTGACTCCCGTAACAGTTATCACCGTGGCTAGTCCCGGTATACTTTTTAAAAAATACTGAATTAATGAGCATGACTCTCCAGAATTATAAAATTGAATTTTTAGCAAGAAGAAATTTAACTTACCGTTCAAATCTTCGTGAAGACGGTTTTAAAATGCGAGTTCAACAAGTTGGCTTTGCTCAAGCTGCTCGTGTAAATTTGTCTTTCCTTGTGCCTTTTAATGAGCTAACCGTTGATCTACCTTTTTTAACTACCTTTTGTAACTCTAAAACGTACGAACACAAGACTTCCGGATTTGTGCTACGCATATTAACGAATTTTTCTCATAAAATCCATGAATGCAAATGTACGTACTTATTGCTTCCTTTGATACCTACTGCTTCAGATGTCCAACAGTTTTCGATAGCTGGATCTATACTTTCAGAACTATTTCTTCATTTTAGTATCACTATGTTACCTAAGGATTTTCCTCACCTCTGCGCCTTACCATCATGGCTCCCAGATCGTATATTTATTTTTCATTCTCAAAGCTCACGATGGATTGGAATCTTTTCCAAGTCGCCTTTGCATCTAAGTTTTTACTTTCCTTTTGAAAGTTCTTGTGGTCGATGCCGGCCTCCGTGACGGCGGGGTAAAGGTCTTGCCTGCCAAAACGAAGGTTACGGGTTCGAGACCTTCCTGGGTAAGTGCCCCAATGCACGGAATAGATATTTTTGATCGTCCTACGTTGTCGTTCGTTAAATTCCCCGCTGTAAATGCCCTAATGGCGTTGCATTCGGGATGGTTAAGGTAAATGGATGAATAAATAAAATCGCGTAGAAATAAGCTTTCTTAAAAACATAGATCTTTCCTCTCTGTTCAATTTCGCAATCTGATTCAAATAGAATGAAGTCGCAACTGTAGTATGGTTGCTGATCCCACGTGGATTCCTAGTATTCATCACCTTTGCCAGCTTATTTTTCGCTAGTAGGTAAATCAAGGATATTGTCTCCTCATAAGTTTTTATTGCTTTGCATAGAAGTGGCAAACTCAGTGGCCTGCATGAAAACCCACCTCGAATAACTTTTGCAAGTAGCTAAAATGTACACATAATAGCTTTGAAACGCGTTGAATCTTCTATCTTAAAAATATGTTTTCCTCCTTTGTTTATGTCTCATTGTATTCCAAACGGAATCGCGTCATAGCTGCTTCGAGGACGATTATTCCGTGTATAGTTTCAAAATTCATCTGATTGTCTATTTTATTAGTCCCCGGAAATTAAAGCATATAGTCTCCTTAGAAGTCCTCCTCAGATATCCGTATGGATTTGGCAGGACGCAGTGGCCTTCAGGAAAGCCACCCTCGCACGGTTTTCGCGAGAAGATTTAATATACCCACATACAATAGGTTCTATGATAACTTTTCCCCACTGGCTAGATATTACATTGCCCTGAAGTCGAGGAATGTCAGGCATTTGTGCCGCACGTTCTTTAATTGATTTTATAATGAACAAGTGCCGCGGGGCGTCATGGTCGTGCCTCGGGAGGGAGGGGGGGGGGTCCGCTGTACCCCAGTAGCGGCTAACCCTCGGGAGACTATTTGGCGCGGGTCGTGGGCACGCACCATCCACGCATCCAGCCGTGGCCCTCTCCCGTTTGCAGCAATTACCTCGGTTGCCATGGCTGCGCTCCGCGCTTTCGCAACGCCCTTTCTCACGGCCAACCAACATTATGCACAACATCCCGTTCCTCTCGGAATAAAGCAGCTTACCACACCACAAAATGTGGACACCTCACCACAAAGCGCCGAAACCTTCCAGTCCCGTTTATTAGGCGATCATTCAGCGCGGAACCAACACAGTTTCACTTTCATCATCCCCGGTGCGTGACTGCGAGGGCCAGCAAACAAACGAACGAATATCGGATGGCGCATTCCAGCGATCCAATCCGCGTTTAAGGCAAGGACGGACCACCCGATACTCGGCTATTTTTGCCGCGCTCTGCGGTTCTCGAATGCGTCTCTCAAAATAAAATATTCGACTCAGAGGAGGGCGTTTCAGGTGGAATCGGAGGGAGCACTCCTGCGGTCAAGTGCGTGCTGGGAATTTTGAAATATATGCTTGCTAGACCGGGGGAAAATATTACAGAATAGCTTTGGTGCGGACCTGTTCCCGTTTGCAACACCATCTCACATTTCTCCCCATCAAAATAGCCGATGGGAAGATATTCTAATAAGGATGATTGCAAAATAAATGTCGAGAAATTCCATGCATTCAAGAAGCTGGGGCCAACCCTGATCTGCCTACCATGGCAACCCCAAGTCATTCAACAAGTGGGGTTGCGGCGTGTATCGACTGGCTGTCGGATTGGAACTCGTCGCGAGGCAACGAACGCACTCGGCGTTCGCACAGAGGGCGCGAAACACGCAAATCCTGGCCCGTTCGAATGACCGCATTTGAACGCACACTCTCAAGTGCAGTTAGCACGGGCGGGAGAATTCAGAAGGTGGGAAAGGGGGAGGAGGAGGAGGGGGACGCACCTGCCGGGGTCAGCGGACGAGAGAGAGGCTTCCCACGACGCCACTGCTGGCCGCCGGCGATAAGACTGGATTCACTCACAATAACACCGCACTCGTAATCCAAGGACGATCACCACTGACAGGAAAAACAAAACACTCGCGTCAAAACAAACGGACCATTCATGCGCAGATATCACAGCGTGCGCAACACGGTCCTCGTTGTGGTGGGGGGGGCGTGGCGGCGGAGGTAACGGCAACCTCCCCGTGACCCGGGAAGCACGCGTGGCCTCTCTTCGCTCACGGCATTCCGTGACAACACACGATGTGAAGCTGCATTCCACCGGAGACGCGTGACACGTCAGGCACGCTGGAGAAGAGCGACTGGAGGGCAACTGAGTGCGTTGGTCGCACAGCTTCCCTGCCTCCGCTGCGATCGGCCGCCCAGCCGAGACTAACAACCGCTTGCGCCCCTCATTTCCTCTCTCTCGCGGTGTCTAGATGTGTGTGTGTGTGAGTGTATTGCTGGATCGGGAGGGAAGGGAAGAAGGGGGGGATCCGTCCGAACAGCTGGATGCGCTAGGGGAAGAGGCGCCTTCCCCTCCGTTCAGATGAGAGAGGGGGCGCTGTTGCCGCGTTCACGGAGGAACACGCACGGGCGACGACCAAAAGAGATATACGATTCCGCCTCACGGGTACGCGTATGAAATAAACCCACACCCCACGTCACCCCCCTGATTGTTGCGTCGCCGCCAGGCTGTCAAATGGCCCACGCACGCACGTGCGACTTAATGAAGAGGTGTCTCGCGAAGACGAGTGCGGACCAGCGTGGCTCAGGTCCATAGTAGGTAGTTGTTGACAGCGCGCCACCTAACTGACCACGGTGCCAGCGCTCTGCAGCGGTCCAAACACGTAGCGAAGGTTTGACCGCAAACTAGGAAACGGAAAAAATACGTAGAAGTAGCTATGCAAACTTAGTGATGTTCAACAATAATTCTTCGTGATCTTTTGCGCTCCATCAGAAATTACGCCTCCCAAATCATTCCACTAAGGATTGCAATATAGCATTTTTTTTTTTTTTTCATTTCAAGCCTTCACTTCCACTTTACCGTAATGTTGAATTTCCTGCAAAAGGCCCCGAATCTATTTCATACGCCCCGCTCATGGCAATCAATCCTTTTACTTAGAATAATGAAGTCACGAGATGTAGGAGAAGATTACATACGTTTACCTACTCCTCTAACGGAAATGTTATGGTCGGACGTTGAACTCGAATAATTTAGTTGCCCTCTCATTGACCGTTAAGAGGATGCATTATTCCTGCATGACGGGACGTATTTGGACAGGTATTGCTCGTTTTAAACTTACTATAGCCCTACCATGGTTGGAGCTTCATCATGAAGCGGTCAGTATGACAGTGAAAGCCCTCAATGCGGATTGAATGACGTGGGGTGAGGCAAGCTCGAAAAAAATATATCAGATTTTATTTATTTAGATCGGGTAAAAGTATAAACACTGCCCTTTTTGCCGAAGCTTTCTTAACAAAAGAAGGAAAAAAATATTTGTCAAATTAAAGCATTTTCATGACAAGAATGATAAACAATATAAATTATGAAAGTTCTTAGTCACTTCTGGTATTACCCAGCCATCATTGGGAAAGAGGTAACGTCTGCCACTTCTGACCCTCTATAATTCAGCATCCTATTGGTCGCACGGTTAAATGCCCAAAGGCCAATTTATAATGGTCAGATTATCACCTTATAATGGCCATCATTACCTGTATCTCATATAGAGAAATTGTGCATTTGAGAGTGTGCCGAGGAATAATTTTCAAAGTTGAGATAAAGGCATATATAAAAAAGCATTTGCTGAATGTATTCCAATAATTTCAAGATTTGCAATCTTAAGAGGACGCATCAGTCATGCTAAACTTTCTTTTCTTTCTTTTTGTGAGGGGTTACTTGTTTAAAACTAGCAATATCACCATTAAAATGCTCAGGCCAGAATCTCAAATTCGCACATTTCACCTCGGTGTTTTCCAATACGTAAAATGCTAACACCCAAAAAACGCAAGTGCTTAAATATTTGCAGTCCATAAACCTGGAAAATTTCAATATTAAAGCGCTAATTTTAAGCAAGTAATCCTTCGCGAAAGGGACGAAATACGCCACGATCTAGAGTGAGCCGTCCTCTTAATTTTTAAATCAGTAACGGCGGTGGCGAGAGTTTGATGCATCCTCTAATGAAGATTTCCAATTTTGCTTATTTAATCTATCATTTATCATTTACGTTGACCTAAACTCCAGGAAATATTTTAACATGCATTAAACGAGGTCAAGATAAAAAGAAAAAAAATAATTACCTATCATTTATATTATCAAATTTCATTATTTTAATATTACTTCTGGCTTTAATTATCTACGAGGTAAAAATATCTATTAATCTAAAAATATACTGGCAGTGGAGTTGTTGCAGAGTGGAAAACCGACTTCGTTAACTATTGGAGTATTCAAAGGATGAAAATAAACATTATCGCTGGTCAACAGTGGCGGATCCAGGATTGGGACAAGGGGACGGGGGGCTAGGTGGAGGGTTCTGGGGGGTAACCTCCCAGCAGTAGTGGGGGTCCGAACTAAGTTACCATTTTATCTGGTATACATTGGATACCCGAAGGGGGCTGTAGCCCCCCTAGCCGCTCTCTTTATCCGCCACTTCTAGTCAACAATACAAAAATTGGTTTGACGCCGGTCCCATTTCTTTTAATCCTGGTCTTCCTTCTGAGTTCTTGTCTCGTGATACGGGCAAATGTTTAATGACACCGGTTTGCTTCATAAACCCTGAAAATTCAAGATTATAGTAATATATTGTGATGGAGTAATCCGTCACCAAAAAAGAGACCGGTTGAGCAGGAAGCATGCAGCCTCTAAAGAGTGGAGCAGCTCTCCTCACAAGAGGAGGAGAGCGTTTAATTAGGAGGGAGTCGTCCGCCTGGCCTCACTCACTTCCTTCGATTGAGCGGCCTCAGCGCACTCCCTTATCTCACCCGGAAGAGACGCCCGTTCTATCGGACGAATCCACTGACCTACCCTCCCCCTCCAACCCTCTCGTCTCGCCACGATGGACATCCCGAAAGCATACACACACACACTACTCCTCCTCCTCCCGCTACTTCGCTTGATACACGACTCCCATTACAGCGTTCGGCATCTGCACGATGAATTTTCGATCCATCGGAAAGTTTTCCTCTCGGAAAATCGTTCCAAGAAACTTGGTTGTTTATGTTGGCAGTCGAGTTTTTGGAGTCGAGTTTGGGAAAACCGCCTCCCATAAACTATTGGATATTCCAAGGACGAAAACCATCATCATCACTGGTCAACAATCCTAAGATTGGTTTAACGCAGCTCTCCGCTCGATTCTGCCGTCAGCTAATCTTTTCACGCCTACTTATTTCTTCTCCTTCTCATGCTTCTTGAGAATCCCACCTGTTCCATTTATTTTACTCGTGGTCTTTCTTTTCCATTCGTGCCTTCTATTTGTCCCTCGACGATTATCTTCATTAGACATCTATCATGCCTCGAGACTTGGCCGATTATGTTGTTCCACTTCTTATCAAGTTTTTTCACGAGGCTTCTCTCCTACCCTTCTTACAACTTCCACATTTCTTACTCTTGTCAGCCCATTTTATTCTCATCATTCTTTTGAAGCCCCACATTTAAGAAGGTTCTACCTTTGATTTCTCCACCGCTGTCATTGTCCATGAGACACTTCCGTCGATAATAATTGGTACTTCATGTGTAAGTTCTGATAAGTCGTTTCTTTACTTATATGCGTAAAGTTTCCGCAGTAAGTAGATGATTCTTTTGGTGGAATGCTATCTTTGCATGGGCTATTCTGCGGATAATTTCTTTCTTGCTTCTCCCATCACTAGTTATCCTGATTCTTATAAAACAGAATTCATCCACCTCCTCCAGTTTTCCTAACCATATTTTAATGTTAGTCTTGAATTCTTCTATTCTACTGCATACTAATATAAATAGAAATAGAAAAGGCAATAGCGACCGGGGGAGCAGAGCATGTGTTTCCGTGTTTCCAATGGGAGAGAGGACTGTACGGGCTGAAATCGCACTATAAAGATTTGCTCCGACTGAAGAGGAGAGTGCCGGCCGAGAAAATGCGAGAGAAACGGTTGCTGGTCGGTTGAGCCTTCGGAAATATACAAGTGCGTAGATAAAAGGTTTCAATCGCATCTTTAGGTAAGAGGGCGGCTCGATTCCATTTATTATTCAAGGATTTCCATCTGAGGGGGTAGCATCATTTCATGACGCATTTTTCTCTGGCGTGTCCCCCATCCCAAATTGAAATTCCTTCTTCAATTCACAATACGACCTCCTCCCTTTAACCATAAATCCTACCCTTTTCTTCCCCTTCTCCGCTTACCTAACATTCTTCCCTTGGAAACCGTTTTTTGAATCCCCTCCATGCTTAGTACTCGCTCCATCCAAACCGTCTCTCTCCTCCGCATCTCTTCTATAGAAGCTTCCTCCCCTCACCCACCATATCCTACACTTCGTTCTCCCTCTATATCTCCGTCCATTTCACCATTCACCTCTATCCTCTTCCACATCTCATAAGCCTTAGGTCTTCACTTGCCCTCTTTCCCCAGTGTCCACGTTTCCGCAACGCAAAGCGCTGCACAACAGATCATAGTATTCACTAGTCTATTCTTTAAACTTTAACATTACGATTATCTCATCAACTTCTTCCTATCCACAAATTCTTCGTTTGCTTGCGCATTTTCTGCCCCAATATCCTTAATTCTGCGTCCATTTTTCTTAAAGGGGTTGCCAACATAGTCACATTGTTCCAACTGATCTAGTTTTTCTATATCTACATGCACGTAAAGTCTCACATTCCTTACTCGAGAGCGACGCTTCACAAAACTCTTGCCTTTGGATTTCTTGAGATTTATCCTCATACCATATTCCTCTCGTCGTCGACCAAAACCAGTACCCGTAACTCTTTCGCTGACTGGTTAATTATAACTTGATCATCCGCGAATCTCATTGATTTAAAAATTGTTTCCCCCGCTTTAGCTGCCGCATCCAACACCTCCCACGCCTACATTACCATCTCCCTCCGCATGCACATTAAACAGCTGCGGTAATGGTACACAGCTTCGTCTCACAACTTTCATGATGCTTGGTCACACTGATGCTCCGTTGGGTACCGTCACTTGCGAATTCTGAGCCATATAAAGATACACATTGTGTCACCTATCCTCCCAATCTACACCTACTTTCGCTTAGAGTCATCACCCGATCGAATTTCGTAGTGTTGTAAAAAATGAAAATTTAAAATTAAGCGTTTTTGATCAAACGTCCCATTGGCCTTAGTTTTCGAGATGTTTGCGATAGGAGAGATATAGTAAAACACCCAGAACGATTTCCGATCGTCCTAATACTCGCGATTCGCTATTTTGTCAATCATTCGGCAACGTATCAAACATAAACATTTTTCCATATTAATTTGAAGAAACTTCTTCCGAAAACCGTAAATATAATTCCTAACCAATAGATTATTATTTCTAAGAGAAATAACCGGAATAAAATGTAACTAAGTTCCCCCCAGAAAAGCAATTGGGATCATAATAACCAATGAAACAGTATATAAACACAAATTTTTCTCTCACATAGAACGCTTCACAAACGGTCCTTTGCCACAGCTTCATGAATTTCTCACAGCTTAGTCGGGAAATAATACGTCATTTACGTTCAAGAAAATTTCAAAAATTCCTGTCTAAACGAAAATTTTTTATTGTTATCTCTTGCCGCTGTATGAGCAAATGGTCTTGCACCTATCCGAAGGTAAAAGAAAGCATTTTCGTCCCACGCAACCAATGTTTCTCCTTCATATTCAGGCTATATGGTTAATAATTGTAATTTCGTAACATGAAAAATTTCGCACATTCCAAAATTCAAAAAATATAATTAGCCATGCAAAATTATCAGTAATCAATACAGTAATCCAGCAATGAAATGTCTTTAAACTATGAATCATATATAATATTTTAGACTAATGACCAAATGGAAAAGTCTGCAGTAGTAGGATTAATAATGATTTTTTTGTTTTGGGAATCGAAAATGCAAACCAATCAGAGAAATAGTTACCGTTGAACCGGCAATTGTACGAATTGTAATACAAATTCGTACTTTGTAAAAGGGCGGAGAGCAATATTATTTTTAGGTATTTCCAATATTTATTGCAGGTAAACGTCTTCTCTACCTAGCAGTGCACATAATTATGCCTTAATTACCATAAATTATATACCTCCTAATGTAATTGGTCATAGCGGCCTGAGCACAATTTTCGCCGATAATCAATTTTTTTCGCTCTAATTCATTTTATCCTGAAAATGACCGACTTTCAATTCTACTTTCAAGCGACAGCAATCTCAAAGTTAAGAAAGAGCGATGACATGACGTGTCAGTCATGAACAAAGAACGATTTTGATTTTCACAGACCGTGAGAGCTAAAGTCTCAGAATTTGGCAATTTATATCGTATGGTGGGTGCTTTGCTAAGATCTCGACTGTGTGGTGTAACTTAGATTTTACACCCAATCCGATCTATCAGGTATTTCGCCTTCCCAACATCAATTGGCATTTGGATTCTCGGACCTCGGACACACAACGAAGATTGTACTTAATTCAGAAAACATTTCGAGTGAATTGGGGGAAATTTACGAAAAATGCAGGAGGTAAAGATTAAGATAAAGAGCAAAAGATTTCCTCGGGAATATCTGAGATATTATAATAAGGCAATACGAGTCACATTTTGAGATTCAAGCACTTAAATTTAAGACCTAGCTAGCTCTGTCTATCCAATGCCGTGGTGGACAGCTTCCTTTATTTACAGGTGCACAAACAATGCATATGAATGGGAACCACAATCTTGACTCGATTTCTCGGTGGCTCTCGAACTGCGTCGTGTTTTGACGAACCGGGAGTATTATACCAGAGAAAAACGGGAGGAGGGAATCTGCATGGCAATTAAATGGACGGCTCCCCATCATTTGCTTTTCGGTTTTTATCAAGACGCTAGATTTTTGTAGTCTTCCAGGCGACAGGAAACACCTTCTGTGCAGTCTCTTTCAGGCTTTTTACGTTTTCGCCATGTTCAAATACCGATGAGCTTTGAATTTTTTTTACCGCTGCATAATATCTACACGAAGAAGGCCAAATTTGTCTGCAAGTACTTATAGTGCGGAAGAGTTGTGACTGGTGAATTCAAAAAGGAAAACTATTCGAATCGGATAAACATCTTCCCATATTATTTTTACGATTCTTTCACAATGAAACTTGACTGCCACTTTTCCTTGCTTTTTTGATATCTCATTTGTCAATATTAATCACTGACTCGAATCACTTAAACATCTCGCGGATAGATGATATCACATCATCTTCAACACGTGCTATTCATCACATCTGCTTTGTCCAAGATAAGAGGCCCGCGTCACTGAGACGCTGAATGTTATGAATTGGCCCCACAACGGGCAGCTCATGGGTCCTTAGACCCACTGACGCCGATACAGATCGGGAAGGACGTTATTTCCCTTGGCCAAGGAATTGAGGACGCGTCACTACCGCTCAACGGGTCGCTTCCTTTGTAAGTTCACGCCGTCACCTTGAAATTTTCACAGGTACATGCTCACCAGCTATCCATTCAAAATCATGCAGGCCCCTATAAAAAGTGACCAGTTAACCCCTTGCGCTGTAATGACGAGTCTAGCTCGTCATGAACTTTCGATGCCAAACCGCGCAACGACGAGTGTATCTCGTCATCGGATTTTCTTAATTTTAGCACTATTTAGAGGAACAATATAATTATTTTGAAAGCTTGGCAATGTTAAAACATTCATAGTAAACATGAATAAATCATATTTTATGAAACATGATGCTTTGGAAGGATTAAAATGATTTTATTAGAGTAACGATAACTGTGTTCTCCATGTTTAATATTCACATTTTATCTATCGGTTCTACGTTGATTACAAAAATCATTTTATTACCTATCATTTATAAGTGAACCACAGAAAAATAAATAGAGAATATGAGCACGATATTCAGAAAATTAATCGAAGTGGAAGGAATCAAACAAAGTGGAACATGTTTTTGAAAAACAGGCGGACATTGCATTTGCCCAGTTCCATAATTACAGTTAGAGTAAAATTAAATAAAAACAATAAAATTAGGGGTGACCATCGAGGATATTTCTCACAAAAATACATGATGCATTACTATAACGTTGATTTAATAATATGCTCACATTTAAAAAATCTTATTATGGTTGCTACGGCAATTTCCAAAACGCCAAAAATAGTTGATCTAAGGAGTGAGTCCAAAACAATCAATTTCGGACTTCTATATTATAGGAAATACATTAGCTACAATGACGAAAATATATTATTTTGGATTTTTTTTTACATTTTTGCATTAAATAGTACGAGTATGCTTTACGTTAAATATAGCGAACATTTAAAATTTCACGATTGTTTTAAAATCACTTAGTAGCGTCAACTTTAATAATTTTTTTCTACTATGAAAAGTGCCATAAGAATAAAATTTAGTTCCATCTTTAGTTCATACCAGTGGCAAATGAGTATTTTTTAATCAAATTACTGCAACTAACGCTCGATGCAATACTCGTATTACCTACTGATACTTTCATGTAATAATATCGCTTATTATATTATTTCCTTTTCGATCGATAATTTAAAAATTAATTTTCTTCGTTCAAAAGTTTTTTCCCTTTTTAATGAAGAAATAAATAATCCACTCACCTGCAATTGAATGGATGTAATCATAACAACATCATCTAAATAATAAAGTTTAATTTGTGTCCACGGTTTTCAATGACATTTCAATGCATAATTTAGAATGCACCAGCACTTAGGGGTTTGCACCTTCTTTGCGTTCCTTTTGGGATGGATGCGACATACAGCACCAGACGGATAAAAAGGAAACGGAAATTATTCTTCGTGAACGCAATTAAGTTGATAGAAAACTGCAGATACGTAAATAATGCGTTCTTAATTGTTCTGAAAATTTACGCAAATCTTTGATTTAAGTTATATTTGGTTTTTAGAGTGATAATTCATTTTATGCCGTAATAATATACATTAATAATAACACTGAAGAACAACCAATTTGTTATCTTAGATCTGAGACTTGTTCTTGACTTACTATTGGCCTCTGGAAAAGAAAATAACTCCAGTTTTTTTATCTATCACGTCAAATTTTTAAGCTACAGGAAACTCTCTTTTTGTCTCCTATGTTATAAAAAATTTGCATATGAAGAAATTTAAGGGTCATTTTACCTCATATAATACCCATACAGAATAATTCAATCTATACAAATGTTATATACTCTTACTGCTGCAAGTTAAAATTGCAATCAATCAAATAGTGACTTTTTTCAAATGGTGTATATAAATAGTAAGGTGAAAATTTTCGCTCCTAGCTTATTTTGGAGAGTTTAATCTGTGTCAATGTACGATTATTTCAAAGAGATTTAAATCTCGTACCAAATCATTCCACTCATGCCGGTGAAATCAATCAATCATCTTCAAATTCAATACATTCGTCACTGGTGTCACTTCGATCTTCACTAGATTCGTATTCCCTGTATTTGTTAAGAGATAAAATGAGATACTTTGGAAACTGGCCCTGGGATTTAAGCTAGATGAAGCACTGGGCGTATAGGTGATGATTAGCAAGGACACTCTATTGTGCATTTGATTTGCTTTTTGAAATAACAAGAGTGATTCTTTGAGCTCTCGCCATATCACAGGTATACCAAATAGAAATGTATCGTTTTCCCTTCCACCAGGTTCGCGAAACGCGTTAACTCTTGAAATTCTGCTTGTTCACTTTTTGAGGGACCGATGATTTATCTTGGTCACTAATTTTCATCTTAAAATAGGCAAAACAGGCTATACAGACTTGCCAAACGACTTGCATTGCTGTTTGTCTTTCGACACCGACAAGCACAGAAATACAGCAAATTCGAAGATCCAAGCGTGATGGATTGGAAGTTTTCCCTATGGAAATACACGAGTTCAAGACAGGAAATTTTTCGTTTCATATGAAATGAAATAAAAACTGAAAACTTCAAACATTGAGAAAGAAAATAACTTGCAATATATCTCAAGAGCACCTGTACTCCGACCCTCCACTTTTTGATGTAGTAACATTTCATTATACCTGAAAATAACCAACGATGAATTTAACTTTCATCAATATGCAAACCATATTGATAGGTGATCTATTAGAATTATTTATGGTTTACCAATGCGTGTGAATTGACAACAAAATATCAGTGTATGCAACCCGCACGACATCGAAGCTCCCCTTAGAGTGAAGTTCGGGCTACGTACCTGCGTCTCAATATAATATATCCCGCATCAGGGACGCCGCTAGGAATTAAGGCAAGGGGGGTTTTAGACTCAACTAATACTGGGGAGTTGGGGGTTAGAAGTACCCGCCAGGATAAGCATGAGGCGAGGGGGCCCTCCATCCAGAAAATTTTTAAGACAAATGGTTCAAAATGGTAACTTTTACGGCTTTCTGAGGGACATTTTATTGATCCTTACATTGTTCTATAAGTGATATTAATCAAATTACGTAAAATGGATTAAAGTTAAAAATTTCTCCGAGCTCTGGGGGAGGGGGTTTATCCCCCAAACCTCCCCCTCACTGCGCCACTGTCCCGCATAACGAGACTACTATACACCTGTCACTGGCCCCCCACGTCGTCAGTCACTCGGCAACAATCGCATAAGGTTAATATCAGCCAATTGGAGAGCAATGGTACCTCCTGTGACCGAAGCTCAATCTAGCAAAGAGTGGTCACAATTACACAAGGAGTAGTGAAAAAGCTTGACGTGAAGGAAGAAAACTAAGTTCAGTTTTGAAATCAGAATGACTATTTTACTCTTAATCAGCTCAAAAATTGAATTCAACAGAAAATTAGTTAAACACTGTTCCCCAGTGTAATACATTTCATGAAAAACCACTCCGAATCATTTTGAGTAGTTCCGGGAACTTTAATACTAGAATTTTAATTTGGTATCAAAAAGCTGGCAAAGGTGTCAAAATGGATGTGATTGAAATCTTAGAGACCGGGGAATTTTATGAAATGTACGGCGAGAATCTGGTGTTTCTGGATATACTGGTACCTCCTCCCCTTCCAGAACCATTTCAGAAAACTATGGCCTTGCTTTTTCCTCTACAAATAGTCCCATTCTTCATCCCCCACTCCACTTTAATTTTCCGTTTTTTACCCCACCAAACCTTCTCAGTTTTAATAAACTTAATGTGGAAAATCACTAAGTTGCTCCTTGCTACAAGATGAATTTCCACAAAGGTAACTCATCTGCCATTGGCCTCGCCGAATCCATAAGTTTTTGCAGCCGCGTTTGCCTTAGATGGCTGATTTCTTTGAAGATGATAATTGCCGAAGTAAGTCCCATATGAACTTCATGCACTGACCAGAGTCGACAATGTTCTTATACGTCTACCTTATTGTGCCATGATTTTGTTCGCACTCTTTAATGACCCAAAACAACATACGCATTGAACGAGACCGCACGTAGCAAAACTTGATCTTTCATACACGACAGTCATCAAAACCTTTTTTTGTCCGCAAATGCCGCGTTAAAGCATCAAAAACGTTTAAACGTGTTATTATTTCAAATGAACTCAGGTTCCATGAAAATTGTGAAAAATAATAGAATACTTACCTATATTATGAGTAAAAATCACTATCATGTTACCTTCCCACTCTGGGAATCTAGCGGACGTTGCATTGGTAAAGGTAAGTCATTGATGCAGTAATCTGATAAGATGCCGTGACATGTGATCAGGAGGCCGCCATCTGTTATGCTTCTCATTACCAGGGGATGAGGTCAGCAGCTCTTCCTCATATGCATCTCAATTGAGTGAACGCGAACACCACAGCAGTCGGTACAACGACAAACATTCCACTAAGGCATGATAACATTAGCTAAATCGGCGGTAGAACTGCGCTGTGCAAGGCAAGAGGAAACCGCCTCATTATTCTCCGGCTACTCCATTAATTTTTACATCAGACATGATAGACTCCTCTCGAGTTAAACATTCCGGAGATAAACTAGGTCTACATCCGTATCTTCAGGCAGGGACTACACGCGAAGGTACATCGTTCCATTTTAACGACAGGAATTTGGAAATTGAGATCGCTTCGAATTTGCGGAAGACTGGAGGACCTGAATGTGGAAATGCGGAGATCAAACCTCAATGTACTAGATATCAGCAAAATGACGTGGCTTCAAGAAGGAGACTTCTGGAGTGAAAGTTACAAAAATGAATCTGTAAAGTGGAGGGAAAATGGTGGAGTTGGGATAAACTATCCCGGATAAGGCTTAGAAATAGCGGTTGGGTCCATGTTAAAAGCTACCTAAAGTTAAATGAGAGGAAAGTATTGGTAAAGATAGAAACCAAACTCGTAGCTATTGCGGTGGTGCAAGTTACATTCCAACGACAAATTATGAAGATGCAGTAGAGGATGTCTACCCCGATATCACAGACGTAATAAAGCAGGTATGAGGTGCGGAAAATTTAATGAGATATAATGGAATGCTGTGGTTGACAAAGATGAAGAGGGAAAAATAACCGGAAATCATAAATTAAGCAACCGAAATGAAAGAGGAATATACCTTCACGATTTGGCATAGAACAAAAGTTTGTGGCTACCAACACACCGTTGAAAAATCATAGCCGAAGAGGATACACATGAAAAATGCCAGGAGTAAAAAAAAAGTCAAAAGAAAATTTCAAAATGAACATGTTCCAGCGAAAAGGTTCACGAACCGAGAAAAGGACCGCAAAAGCCACCCTGTGGCCGATATCAAATACGACCATTAGATAGGGACAAGGAAATGTCAACTAAAATTTAAAAAAACCAATAACAGCAGAGAAAGACATTTGGCAAATAGGAAAGTTAAAGGAGGGTCAACGCAAAATGACATTTCAAGAAGTTATGGAGAACGAAATAGTAGCGAATAGAGAACTGGGAAAACGTAAGAAAAGGACCATGGGAAACAGCTTACGTGGTTTTGGGAGAATAAAAGTGCTCGACCAAAAACCATGCATCACGAAAAAAGCTTTGACCTCGTTGAAGAAAAAATAAGAACGCAGAAACAGAAGAACGGAATAGCTATAATAGATACAGGAGGAAAATTTGTCGCAAAGCGAGGACGGCTACATATATTTGAATTACAAATTTTGCGAAGAAGTGCAAAACAATCTTGTGTATGGTAAATTAAAACATGCCCAATTCCTCACTATCCTATGGGCAATGCCCATATGATAGTGAGGAATTACTCCAAGGGAAAAGGACGTGAGATTTGATGCTTTTGAAAAGAGGAAAACATGTAGGATTGATGATTGAAAAACATTAATGAAGAAACGAAAGGAATGTCCGGAAGAGTTGCAGGATGGGGACAGTCTTAACGCGAAAGCTGTGGAAAATGAATGTGGAATTGGTGAAGAAATTGAAGCAATAATTTTAAGATATGAATTTGACGCGTCAGTGAGGGAACTGCGGCTAAATAAGGCATCTGGAACTGGCGATATATCAGCAAAAATAATTAAAAATGCAGGAGAAGAAACCTTGACCCAGACGTAAAATAATCATGAGGGAAATGTACTCTAAGGGTGAGATACCAATGGACTTTGGACAGATCATCATTCCTATTCCCAAGAAAAGAGAGAGGAAACTGAGAAAAATTAGGACGACACTTGCGTCAAGGATACTGATAAGGATGATCTACATAACATGTAACAAAAAGCGGAAGAGCTACTGGATGAGGACCAAATCGGATTCAGAAAACCAAATACACAAGAAATACAATGGAAGCCCTTAGGATGCACATAAAGAAGAGAGAGGAAAATAACAAGTCGATGATCGTGGCACTTTTGTACTCACAGATGGGTTTAAATCACGTGGATTGGAATATATCGCTTTGAATACTGAAAGATATAGTAGTGGTTTAAAATTACTGGTGGGTCATATAACCTCAATTGAACAAGCGTTTGTTCCTTATGGATTTTGATGAAAATTTATTTTAGGGTCTGTATTCACCTCAAACTAAATAACCTGAGACCATTCGCGAGAAATATTTTTTCCGATTAATGCGCTCTTAAATATTTACGCATTTTTGCCTAAAAAATGTGCCTCGGAAGATATAATTCCTTACCTATAGTTCTTCACTATATGGTGGTAGACTGGTAGAGCCATGTTGTATGGCATGCCTTAAAGGTAATAAATACATTGCGTAAGACAGGTTATGTGTAAAAACTTTATTAAACGCCCTTTCCGATTATTGCTATATTTAAATGTTTCTATTCGGTCAAAGTATTCCTCCGATTAAATTAGGTTTCCACGCAGTACTTAAGGAGTAATCATTCCCTTCCTTCTTTCATGGACTTCCCTCTTCAATTCAGAATAAGGCCTACTCCCTTCCATTCTATCTCAAAACCCTATTCTCTTCCTTCATCCCCTTCGTCCACCTAACCTTTTACCACCTAGCACTGTTTTCAACATCCCCTCCCCGCTAAGTACTCCCTCCATCCTCACCTTCTCTCTCCTCCGCATCTCATCTAGAAGCCGCCTCTCACCCTCCTTGTCCAGCACTTCGTCGTTCCTCCTCTTCATCGTCCACTTCACATTCTCCATTCTTCTCCACCGCCACATCTCAAACATCTCCAATATTCTCTTGTCCTCCTTCCTAAGTGTCCACGTTTCCCGTAAAGCGCTGCACTCCAGATTAGACTTTTCACTAGCCTTCTCTTTTAACTGTTGCATAACGATTTGCTCATAAGCTCCTTCCTGTTTATGAACGCCTCCTTTGATAACGCAGTTTAAACTCAAGTAAAATTTTTAATTAACTTTACTCTAATACTCCATCTCAGAAGCAAGTCAAACTGTTATTTAATAAATTCTATACATACTTATCTGTAAACACTACATTGGCTCCAAGCGATGTGCGACCCGCAGAAACAATCAAAAACTTAAGACGCCGAATCGCAATGGATCTCGAGGAGGATCGATGGAAGATGTCTGCGAGTTGAAAACGCTCAGAAACTCCCGCGAGCCGTCGCGTCGCCCCAGGGGTCGACCCCGTCACCCTAGGGCCCCGGCGCACAGTGGGCGGAAATCGAAAAAAGCTGGCCAAAACCCAATTTTTTATCATATTGTATTAATCCAAAAGTTAAATAGTATTGTTCTAGAATGCCTAGGTACCCAAACACGTTAACTCATTTTTATTTAATTATGTTCGTTATATGTATATTGCCCTTCTAAAAGGGACAAAAAATCGCGAAAGTCTAAAACTACATTTTTGCAAAAAATCTCAATGTTTGCTGCCCTAGTGTACGGACAAATCGAAAATATTGTTCTATTAGCCATTATATAACGCTAGTACATATTTATTAGATAGTAATAAGCTATGAATCTTGGAAAATATCACTTTCCGGATGACCATTATGCATTAATTAAAAATTAACTGTTTTTCGCTTAAATTTTAACTAAATCAGAGGTTAACTTGCTTATCTCCGCGGTCATATTTTCATCAACAGCTAGAATGATGTTTATTCTATGTAACGGAACAATAAAATCCTGTGCAAACTTGTAACTTTCCGATTTTTCGTGGTAAAGGAAATTGATGTTGATTCTCATTAATCTAGCTATAATTAAGGCTACAGCGAGTTTTGACTGCCTTTTTTCTATTTCTGCCCACTGTGCGGCACCAGGGTGGTTAAATTTTAAGATAAAAAAACAAAGTAAACAAACAAAATAACTCAATTTACGATTCAAATAAACATCTTTTCAGTTCTCTTGATATCCTGAAAATATGTCATCAATTTTATTTTTGTCTACCTTAAAAGCTAAAAGTCTTTCAATATTCATTTGTGCTAGTTTAATGTGCAAACTTTAACGAAAATGGAGCGAAATGGGGCCCTCATCCCCGACATATCTTGTCATAATGTAATAGAATACGAGAGCGAGAAGAAAGATAGACGGGTCGTCATCACCGCAAGAGTCTCGCCTGTTATTTCATTTTACACTTCACGCGGCGATCGGGTGGGTGTGGTGGCTAGTGTGTTAGGTCCCGGTTCATATCCCGGCAGTGGTGGAGATTTTTCAGACTGCCCTATCCCCACTTGAGAGCTAAATGGAGGGCGACACCAGGTTGCTCTCCACCCTTCCTTCTTTTACCCGTCCCTTATGGCGAAATGACTTCAGCTGCCGGTCGCCTCCTCAACACTATATCATACAGCATTGGCGAATCTGGGGGGGGGACACGTGCCCCCCCCCAGATCCTAAAAAAAATGCAAGATTTTTACTAAGGTCCCATTATCATTACGTTCGTTTTGTATTACGAGGTACCTTGTGCCTCCCCCCAGAAAGAAATCCTGGATCCGCCCCTGTCATACAGTTCACATATTTTGTACTTGCAGGGTCCCGGGAAAATGGAAGATGCTGAAAGAACCCAGGGCTCCCTAAGGCCGCTCCAGCCCTCCGGCTCCGGAGATCCGCAGGGGGAGATTCCCGACCTGGCCAATCCGCCTCCTCCCGTCGCCCAAGGCGCACTAAAGCGACCTCCGCAGCGACACCACTCCAACGGGTCTCTCGAGGGCCACAATCGAATGGCACTGCCCGTGGACAATCTGATGCGGGCGCGTTTCGATCATAGATTGGCTGGCTCCAAATGCTCGCGTTGAAGCTGGTCAATGGAGTGCCGAAAAGAGATTGCTCTCTCCACATTCCCAGTGGGGGAGCACACAATGTGTAGGTGGCGGCAGTGCTCCTTCGACTCGGAATGGGATGGGCGAAGGGTGGGTGGAGATGTGTTCCGGCCGAAAATAGCGCGCGCCCAGTGGAAGGTGCAAAAATAGGAATGCGAGGCTCGGCGGATTCTCTCTCGTTTCATTTTGGAAGAAAGTCGCTCGAGGAGAGATTGTGCAGGTGCGAGGGAATTAGGATGTCTTCAAAGAAATGTGCACGCACCGCCAAAAGTACAAGAAGCTACGCGCGTATCCAGAGGAATTACGGAGGGCATTATTCTTCCTTGGGCGCCAATCACCCTTCTCCAAAATTGATTGTTTGAGGCTTAACTTGGTGAAAGCGATTCATAATTAACATTAAAAAGAAGAACTTTGTGCTTTCACATTAATATTTATTCACGGCCATGGTTTCAACGTTAGACGTCATCATCAGGTGAACTCTACAGAGGTCCAACACATCTATTAATGCCAAGCTTAGAGGGGGAGGGAGGAAGGTAACTAGGTTGAACGGATTGGTCGACAGAGATGAAGGAGGAGGAAAGAACTTGGTCATATCGTTTGAAAGAAGTTAAGGGGAGGAGGCTCCCTTAGGGAGGGCATGGCAGGCGGAGGGGGGATGGTTCAGGTGAGAGAGAGCCCGAAGAGTTCATCATGTCATTAGCCCAGGAATTTCTAAACTACACTTCAGACTACAACCATTGATTAAATTAGAAAGGCAAGGAACATCTAGCCCATTCCGACACTTTTTCCCTTACGGCGACACCCCCCCTATCAATCCCTTTCGGAGAGGACTAAACAAGGGGCACCTGACTTTCTCTAACCTACGGTTTGCACATTAAAAATATTTTCAGTAGCACCACAGTTTCTTTAACTTATTAAAATCGTATACTGAAGTAAGCGTCTCGATCAGATTTTCAGAGAATCGAATAATATTCACTACTACCGCCCGAAATCAAGAATCCAAAAATTTTCGAAAAGGTCAGGCGTATTTCGGAAACTACGATGACTATAAATTTGGACATCACAATTAATTAAATTTATAGTTTATTTAAAGAAATATATGACTTTCCAATACAAGGAAATTCACGATAAATTACCAGTGCAAGCAACCCGCACATGCCACCAAAGCACCCTACTAGAAACGAATTTCTGGCTGCGTGCCTGCTCGGGGCATCATCAGTCTTCCAGATGGCTACATGGTGTGCGGCGGGAATACAAACAGCACTTTCATGCAGCACATGATTCTTAATTTACATTTTTCAGTTGTTTCCTGACTTTTACTTTGAAGAGATGTAATTTATCAATGGGTTGGCGCAGTGGAAAATAAAATTAATCCGGATTTTAAACGTCGGTTATTTGGAGCATAACTCCTCAGAGGACGTGCCACAACTGACTATCGAGAGGTAAACAGCGTCATAAAATTAAAAAAGTTATATTAAAAAGGGAAATGAATACTTA
This sequence comes from Ischnura elegans, assembly GCF_921293095.1. Lineage (NCBI taxonomy): Eukaryota > Metazoa > Arthropoda > Insecta > Odonata > Coenagrionidae > Ischnura > Ischnura elegans. The sequence goes on from NC_060246.1 coordinate 18,278,499, forward strand.
AATATAAAACTATTCGAAGTGCAACTGGGGAAAAAAGGAATTTTCAATTACGGTAAGTAATCAAGGAACAATGATCGCTATTAATAAAAAAATTGGATTAAAAATACTCACATCTCCGAGGATTGCAACCGAGCATATCTCTTCCATCCAGGTTGAAACTGAGTTTGCTAATATCAATCCACGCACGAAGACTCCATTAAAAATAGAAATAAGGCAATATAATTATCATGTAAATATTCAATCCCTCGGATTTAATTACATAAAAAGAGAGTGCTCTAATGCTCTCTTTGGAAATTTGGGAGGCAATATTCTACTCGGTATTATCCTTCCGCTGAGGATAATTTATTTCAGGTCTCTCCAGAGTTCCATTGCTCCAGAGCTCTATCGGGGAGGCTGAACTAAAGAACCAGGCGTCTCCCCAAAATGACAGCTCGAAACGGCAACGGCTCACTGCCTGAAGAAAAGCTAGCCAAGTGAAAGAGTAGTAAACGTTGTCTCATTAATAAGATAATTGATGTTAAATAGAATGTATTGAGAAAGTGCTAATAAGAGTGGGAAAAAAGAGTAGTATTCTCAAAACCAGAAGAATCAGATGAAGGAACAACTTACTCGGTCACATCATGAGGCATGATAGCCTGTTGAAGATGATCGTCCCGGTATAGGTTGTTATTAAGAAGGGCAAGGGATGGCTCCGAATGCGTTACATAGGACAGGTTGATGAGGATGTAAAAGAGAAGAAATATGTCGTTATGAAAAGACTAGCTGATGGTAGAGCGAAATGGAGAGCTGCGTCAAACCAACCTTACGGCCTGTTTACACGACGCACTTACACGTACTAGTTAATGTCTGTTTACATAAACGATATTTTGGACTGGAACGGATCATGCACGAATTCATGAACCAAATTAGAACAGGCTCAATTTTCTGTGCACGTATTCGCACAACATTTTCGTGCTAGTTCACGCGTTCATACATTTAGACATTAACTCGCACGGCTTAATGTACCGTGTAAACAGGCCTTAACGAATTATGTATTATTTAACACTTTCCCTGTTAATACAATAAATGAGCTTGTCTCGGGTTAGCTTAGTTAGTCAGAAAAAATAAGGCAGCCGACGTTTCGGGTTCCGTCTCGTCATCCGGTCTCATTGCTAAACGATGGGGGCAGGGGCCCAAGAGAATGGGTACGGAGTCGTCAGCAGACTTAGTTTTTCTGACCCGCGTGCAAATCTAAGAGAAGTCCATTTCATCTTACGAATGTTGACGTACGATGATGAAATGAAAGAAGACTGCTTCCGTCAGAGAGGGGAGGACAGGGGAGGGGACGTAATTATATAAAATTTATGAATTTAAGAAATATTATCACAGAGGTATGCATTTTTAAAATTATCTCTATCTAAAACTACTTCCGACAGGCACAAAACAATGATTCAATTCATAAATAACCATACTGCAAGCTTAAGCGTAATCCATTCATCGAGTAATTTCTGGAGAAATTGAAAAGATGGTAATGTTTTCGGTGGCTCTTCAATGAAAGTTTTCATGTCACCAGCTCAACGAAAAGTGCTTAAAAAATAGTCGATGAATATATAAAAGTCTATTTTTCCACGCAGATCAGTCCTCAGGTGCACTATCGCTTAGAGATATTGCATACATCCAAGGCACCGAGAAAAATAATGAACTGCCCCCCCAAAATAAAACCGCCCCTGCCATCAGATAGTTATTCTTTTTTAAAAAGCTCAAAGAAAATCAATTCATTCACTTTCCACCTCTAAAGCAGTTTCAGGTCTTGTTTTTTGCATCTCATCTCAAAGAATATTTTCCCTAAAAAGGCTTCCTTACACGAGGTTATAAAATGTAATCTCGGAAGACAAAATTGCGAAATACCTCACAAAAATCACGATAAAAGGGATCATTAGGAAATTCCTTCCTAATATCAAAGGTGAATCCGGATCGAAATTGCTTTCTTCTGATGCATTTTAAATATAAACGGCAGTTCATAATTTTAGAGAAATTTTTCAAGAGGAAAAACCCACTGAAAACCACTAGAATATTTCCAAAACACGGCAGTGAGGGAGAGAAAAATGTTCCGTTCACAATGGAATATTTTCCACTCTCTCGCTTCGAATTTTTACCGGAATGGCTTCTCAGACCACAGCGCGTACGGTCATTCCTTGCTATCAGTCAAGAGAAAAATGAGGAATTGTCAAGTGAGCCGCAACCCTCATGCTATCAAATGATATTTAAGAAAAACATGTTCCATTTTTCAATTATTTTTGGGTATGGACCTAGTACTTTCCTCCCTCATTAGGTAAGCCTTTCTGGGTGGGAGCGCTGATATTATACCTCGCTTACACTGGAAATACCTCAGACACCAGGGGGGGATCGCAGTGATCGTTTTTGAAGGGATGTTCATTAGGGTAGTCCTCATTTTTAAAGTTTTAGAAACTCTATCGGGACGTCCCCCAGTTTTGTTCCATTTGGTGAGAAAATGAATCATGAAAATTATTTTTTCGATCGGATTACGGGAAAAGTGCCGCATCGCACTTAAAGTTTTGAAATTTTGGTATTTTTCGGACATAACTGAAGATGATGCTACTCTCGGATTATTCTATCACTTTTTCATCTTCTACAATGACTCGCAAAACATTTTCAATGCATCACCTCAAATATCTTTCATTTCTGCCCAATGGTTCCCGGGATATCCATAGAGGTTTTGTACAGCCTTGAAAACTGGATTTTTTAATGAGGTATTAGTATTTAGCTTCCGTATTCAATGAAATAAAAAGATTGAAAGAAAGTATGCATATTTTAATTTGTAAAACGAACAGATATTTTTTTCTTTTTTCCTTTTAACAAGTCTTACAATACACTTAAAAATTTTAATAACAAATCAATTTCCACAATTATACAATATCGTAGGATAACATTTTTCCTATCACAATCAAGGAGATATCACTTTCGCTTGCAGGTTACCATTAAAAATTAATGTAGTGTCCATTTTACTGCAAAGGTTCTCAAAATTCTTTCAATAAAGTTGCTCTATGGCTGTTTGGAAATTTTCGCCTGTAGTCAGTCACAGCTTTCAGCAAAAATTGTTTCCGGATTTCATTTTTTGTTAGAATTTTATTAAACTCTACAATCAATTTACTCCTATTCCAGTAGTATCATTGGCTACTCACAAATGTTTAACTACCTTCATTCCTTACTTATATGCCTCGTCACTTTTCCAATCAACCGGATCCTTTGTTACAAAATGTCACCGAAATATTAAATCTTTTGAAAAGATTTTTTCGATTGTCTAGAAATAAAATCCTCGAATCCTTTGCCAATGAAGTGGACAATATCATTTGGAAAAACAGAAATTCGTTTCGGTAACTCGTCTGCATTATCCGTGATATCTGACTCTTAGACTTCTACCATTCGCTTCTTCGTCACCACTGGCACATTTTCATTGAAAAATCCAAGAGCTTCAGCTTCTGGGGAAAAGTACCATAAATGGTTCCGAAATTTGCTCAATGCCGTACCACTAACTCCACAATCGGACTTTCTGTATTCATAAGGATATTGGAAAAATAAGACATCTCGTCTAGGAGCCTCTTCTGCATTTGGCGCAGTAATCCAGGCCTCCGCGTAAAGACGCACAACAAATAGGCACACGTTACGAGTTACTCTCCTCTAATGCCGATTAAGGGAACTCTTACGATTAGCGGAAAAGAAATATTTTCAGGCAGTACTAAGCTTTGGACATCCATCTAACATGGTGCAAAGCCCCGGAAGCGCGAATCCCTCGCGGAGGAACACCGCCCAAAAATATTATACAGTTAATTTGAGGAGTTCTCTGTAGTTCTCTCTCAGGTGATTTTCGTCTAATTGCTTCAAGGCAAATTTCATAATATCTACGACTGCATCCTGTAGATCTTTTCGAGAACTGCCTAATTAAGAATTGTCCTGCATGCCTAATTTGTAGTTTTCCATATTAATCACAGGAATTGCAATGGTCCAATTGGCACATGGATCACAGGGGGAATTATCTCTCAAGTGACACTGAATGGAAAAAATTCCACGAATATGTTAATGTACACAGGTGGATGGTCATAGGTTAATATCACAACAAAATTTATTTTATGGGGTTGGAAAAGAGAAAGAAAATTCATTTACGGGAATTCATTATCTTATGCCCGAATCGTCAACCCCCGGACCCATGAAGTGCCATTAACTATTGTGCCATGTGCCCTCGCAAATTCTTCCTTTTCCTTTCTGCACCCCTACCCTCATTAGCCCCTCGGTTCCTCACCTACTTCTCCCTCTGCTGGTCGAAGATCCATCAAAACTGGGAATTCCACCCAACTTAAGGCCGCTCCTATCTATTAACTCCCAACTAACGCCTCCTATTCCCGATACAAATAAATAAAATCTCCTAAGTTGAAACCTAGAACTTGTACAATTACAAAGAAATACATGCCAGAAGAAGTACCTTCACTTACCATTCAGGAGGTTAGTTCTCAGAAATAATTCACTGAATTTAGAAGGAAGCACTTACAATTAGATATAAGATTAGATTTGAAGAATAAACAACTACTACTAAGCCCGTTTTGGTAATAAACAGTGATTAATATAGCATTCAAGGTTATATTGCCGAAATTTAAAGTTTACCTATAGAGTTTATTTATGCTTTATGAGTGAAAATGAACAACAAATATTGAGAGTATGCAACCCGCGTGCCACCCAAATTGCCTGACTGGGGTGGCGCGCGCTCACTCTCGGTGCAATATCCCGGGAACCCAAGGACTGATATGAAAGATATTTGAGGTTATACACTGAAAATGTCTAACGAGTCGTTGTAGAAGACAAAAAGTGATAGAATAATCCGAAAGTGACATCATCTTCACTTATGTCCGAAAAACACCCAAAAATACCTAAATTTCAAAACTTTAAGTGCAATGCGGCACGTTTTCCCGGTATCCGATCGGTTTATTTCCTCACCATATCGAACAAAACTGGGGGCTTCCCAAAATAAATTCGAAAACTTTAAGAATAAGGACCACCCTAATGTTCATTACTTTCCGCAGCGCCTTGGTGGTATGCAATACACATCAACGACAATGTGTCTTGAGGTATGGTGTGCGAGGACTGGTGGCTTACACGATGTTATAAAACGTTGTCATGGAAGACAAGATAACGAAATGTCTCACCAAATTCTTGATAAAATGGATCATTAGGAAATCATTCCAAAAAAATTAAATTGTCGAACACATCCATAATAAAATTAATCTTTTCTGTAATAATTTCAGAATTTCGCACTTTCACTTAGAGCTTATTTTTAATATTTTTCTCTGCTTATGATACATTTCTTTGTTTTTGTGATGGATTTAATGGCTTTTAGACTTTTTTTCGAAGTTAAGAACATAAAAAAATGAGTGTCGTCGATATATACCTCGAGCGGGTAATCGACATGGTAAAATCGAAAATTTTAAATCAAATTAATGGGTAAATAATGAAATTTGAGATTGAAACTGTATTTTTCGTCAGAAGCCATCTAAAATGATACCTCTTTTATCACTGCAGGTGCAATATTAACGGAGCATTTACGGAATGACAGAAAAAGACCTATCTGTAATATTATAGATGATTAAAATGGAAAAGAGCTTTCATCACGACGAGGGGCATTTTAGAGGTCATAGGACCAATTTTTACATAATGATGGAGATCGGGCAAAACATTTAATGCAAGTATGATCAATTGCCGAATCGTATCGCATAAATTTTCACGCAGACCTTGCGCCCGTTATCAATGTAAAGCAGCGATAAAGAATTTCCAACGACAAGGAGAAAAAAAATGCAGGACTGAAAGAGTAAATGTAGCTCTACATCAATAATAGCTTCATTTAAGCACGCACTTCATATTTTCACGCATAAAATGTTGTCTCCATACTGGTATCCCTTTTATTTGAATCGTGTAGCCTTCTTTTATGGCATGCATAAGGAGCTCGAATAAAAATTACAAAGGCAACTAAATTTATTTGTAATATTTGACTTTAATTTAATAATGGACGCTCGTGTATCACAGAACGAAACTATCCTCGTTTGGCTAAACTTGGTAACAGAAAAAAATATTTCCTATGAACTCATCTTTTCAGGCACGTAGCCAGGGAGGGCTGCCATCCCCCTCCCCCTTATTTTTTTTATCCCGACTGCCTATCAATACATCCCCTGATTAGGTTATTAGTCTATGGGCGCCTATCAATATAGTTTTCAATAAATACATTTCATAATGTCTACCACCGAATCACTTTGAATCAACAAATCCGTAATGCAATCTCCTTTGCAATAGAACTATTATAAATACGCGATACGCGTGATAAATACGCGTAAAGTTTCAGTGCATAAAAAACATGAAAATTTTTTGGACTGATATCTTAGATCCATTTTTTTTTTCAAAATTAGATAATATTAATCACTGCCGCCTTAGCCCTAAATATAAAAATCATTTTAAAAAATCACGCATATTTCATCGGATAAGATAACTGCAGTCATTTCAGTATTTAGAAAAACCATGAATTTTAATTTCAGGACTTTTTAAACGCAACTTATAGCTTTTTTGATAAAATGTTTGCCTTTCCGTTGCGTGCGATTTAAAAAAAATACTGGGTTACGCAACCCGCATACCACAAAAGTGCATCCCGAAATGAAAGTTTTCCAACATAAGTAATGTTCTGTCTTTCACAAGATCTTCCACTCCAGGCTGCTCTCAAGAGAAACGCCGTTGGAATGTATTAGTGATCTAAAGGAACATTCCAGTGCATAACAGTTTTCTTTTAAGAATAAGAATTTTACAATGCATCAAGTTAATTTGTTATTTTTTGTTCTAATAAGTACAAAATAGGCGTAGAGGGTACCTTAAATTTAAAATCCTTAATGCATCATCAAAAAAAATCATCCCACAGCTTATTATTAATACGAGATTCAGCTTTTTTATCAGCATGTATTAATACCATTAAAAGCTATAGTATAATGCATCACATATTATAAGTTATAATAAATGGGTAGAGTATTTAATCCTATGTGTACCTCATCTGTATAGATCTTATCTGTATGGACGTTGCAGGTCTGAACAGGGCCCCCTAATATTTCTTTACCTTCACCTCCCTCATCATACCACTCCCCCCCTCCTTCCACTCTCTTAAGCCTGCTTCCTTCTCACGCAGTTAAATTTCTCAGTATCAGCTCATTAATAAATAGATGGCTAAAATGCTGCAACCAAGGTCAAAGCTAATGGCCTGTTTACACGGTGCATTAACACGTACGGGTTAATGTATAAATGTATGAACGCGAGAATGAACGCCAAAATGCACCGTGTAACCACCCAACTTGTGCGAATGGATGCACAGAAAATATAACCTGTTCTAATTTGGTTCATGCATTCGTACATGTTCCATTCCGGTCTACAAAAATCATTCACGCAAACGTACATTAACTCGTACGTGTTAATGTATCATGTAAACAGGCCTTAAAAGAAAAATTATCAAAATTGGATTACACAAGAATGTACTCCTTAACTTTTTATTGAGGTCAAGTACTTTGTTCAGGGAGCTTGGTGATACAAATTATGTTATACAGTGTATAATATTACTTAACTATGGAAATAGCACTATGTACAATGTACATGTATGTAACATAATTGCTTAACGGAATGAAAATATAATGTTATTTTACGCAACAATAGCCAATCCAGCAGTTTCCACTGACCATGAGCACATTCAGCTGCTCCGAGCGATCTCCTATGAGTAAGGTAGTGGGGTGACATGATGGCGACTGATAAACTAAGCAACATGATGTCACAGTACTGATTGCTCACCAGTTTAGCGAGCAAGGAAATCTTCACTCACTTCTGATCACCACAGCACAGAAGGGAAGAAAACAAGTGATAGTAGCTGTGCACTGCTGTATTAGGTGCACTCTCACCGAGTGATCATGATGAGAGGTCATGATCATGCAGTGAACAAGCAAAATGTGGCTAATCCACCCCCGTGTTACATTAAATATCAAGTTTCGCGATGACAAAATCACGAAAACTGTTGAGAAAATATTTTAAATGAAATAAAACCTGTATCATTAATTTTGTTGTAATTTTTTTGAGTCAGTATGTAAAATATAGTACTATACACACAATAGCTGTAAATGTACCTTGTGCTCCATTTTCAATAACACCCAATGCCACGAAACCCAAAATAATAAATTCTCTTTCATTAATCCTTATATATTTATGACAAGCAGATGTAAACACTCAGACACAATGTAAAAAAATTTTCATTTAACATAAATGGGTTTAGTAGCTGAAAATCACCAGTGACGTAAGAAAATAAATTACAGCAAAAAAGCAGACTAATAGAGCAGTGAGAAAGCATTGCAAAAATAAAACTTGAGTAACTGCAGCATCACAGATTTACAGTATATTATTGCCGATGCTTGGTATTGCTCATGAAATCAAAACGTTAAAACTCAAGGCAGACATCACATCATTTTATGATGCACAGTGAGTCAATACCACACTCTAATCTGTCATGATTTCATTCCAACCCTTGATTATTCAACTCCATATAAAGCAAACCCTGCAAGTAAATCAGTCCAAACTATTGTCAAAGTTTACAGGCTGACATGTTCCCTACCGCCAGTGGCGTAGCAAGGGGGGGGTTTTGGGGGATAAAACCCCCCCCAGAGCTCAGAGAAATTTTTAAGTTTAATCCATTTTACTTAATTGGATTAATATTACTTATAGAATAATATAAAAACCTAATAAAATATCCATCTGAAAGCCATAAAACTCATCATTTTGAACCATTTATCATAACACGTTGCGTTCGGATGGCGAGAATTCTCGTCATTTTTTTCCCAAACATTCCGGACGGATGACGAAGATTCTCGTCATTTAGGCGCGTCAACCTAAACAATTTTAAAGCGTACAATACGTATTCGTTAGTATGTTTTCAGTCGTTGTTCGACATTCATAATGAATTGATGCATCATAACGTTTGATTGGGTAAAGTTAAATTCTAAACATTACCTTTTTAGCCATGTTTAAACCAAAGGCATTACGCCCTAATAGGCACATATTTCCAATCTCAACACCTCCAACCAGAATCGGCATTCCTAGGAATTTAAATACCCCGGTATACAACGTGAAAAAAAAAATTCTGGGGGAGGGCCCTCGCCCCTCCCGCTTCCCCTGGAGGGTATTCCATACAGTGGCGGATACAGATGGGGGGTGCGGGGGGCGGGGGGCGATAAAAGTAAAGGCAACTCAATATATCTTTTGCACCCCCTATATATATATATATCTATATCAGTTGAGTGTTTTCTGTATCCTCCACTGATTCCATACCCCCAAACTCCCCAGTATTAGGTGCGCCTAAAACCCCCCCTAGACTTAATTCCTAGCTGTGCCCCTGCCTACCACAGGTTTTTAGATAAATTCACCCATTGCACCAAATGCCTTTCTTTTTCCTTTCGCTTTGATACTTGTATCCTTTCCATTTGAGTTTTGGTGTCCATTCAGCTATGTGCACTATGTCAGCCATGTCATATATATATGGCACCGAAGTAACTGTGACCAACCATGGGAGGCCAAAAAAGTGACTCATTCTTCAGTCATTGTGACAAAAGCGGCAGTGAAAGTATTAATGCAATCTTTTGGTTGTCACATCCCACTTCATTCAACCACTCCAAATAAATACCATATCCTTAAATCATAAGGGTGCCAAAGAATTGTTGTAAACATATTTATTCATTCTAAGCGTGCTCAATTAGAGGTAAATTGGTTCCAAGAGAGTAAGTGATGAGGTTAACACTATCTACCCTAATTATACCCCTGTCATTTCCCTCTTGGATATGAATTGACCTCACCTGGCAATGTTTCTACTATAGCCCTCTCACACCTTCTCATGTCCCCTCACTCCTCATTTGATGTTCGATGTTGTAATTCATTAATGCAAGAGTCTCGCTCGCATCTGAATCTTTTGCTGGGGAGCCGTACAAGATTTTCCCTCTCCTCCTTTATTTCTGTTTTGTCATGATACATTATTCATTGTACGGTATCCTTCCATGCCACCCAGAAACTTCTACAATTATCAGGGGCGGATCCAGGATTTCTTTCTGGGGGGGGCACAAGCAAGGCCGTATCCAGGATTTTGTTCTGGGGGAGAGGGGTAACAAGGATACCTCGTAATACAAAACGAACACAATGATAATGGGACCGTATTAAAAATGTTACATATTTTTTAAGGAACTGGGGGTGGGGGGGCACGTGCCCCCGGGCCCCCCCCCCCCCCCTTAGATCTGCCTATGGCAATTATCCACTGATCCATGATAATAACCTAAACTAAGCGCCTGTCACCATGAATCCATTCCTTCAGGCAAAATTATACCACCAACATAAAGAAACTCTTTCTCCCATGCACCAATGGGTAAAATCTTAGTGAGAATCCATACTCTCAGGTGTGATTTCCATACTGATCCCTCTGATCTGCCATCAATGCATTTATTCAACATTTATCAACGTCTCCTCAAGTTTCATCTACTTCCTTTTTCATGTGGTCAATCGCTGCTAAAAGAACGCATGCGATTGGGGATCATATTGCCGTAACGGGGGTCTCGCTCCGGGAAATCTTCTAAATTTTACATGAAAAAGAGCAAATTTTTTTACCTATTTTAAGCATTTTAGAAGACTCATAAGATCAACATTAGAACCGCAAAAACTCAACTCTCAATAGCTCAACACCATGGGAAACTCGACCAGCCTGACACAGTTTTTTGGCTTTAAAAAAATAAAACATGAACAAGCATGGTACTTTCGCGAAATGCTAATTTAATTTGCAGCAATAATTAAGATTATAGGCTATATTGCACAGCAGTGAATATGTAGCTCTTAAAATATTGGAATTATATTTTAATAAATCCTAAACTATCATTCAAAGAATAAATTATGTACTATATCCAAATTATTTAATTTTCTTTAATAATTTGGACTCCGCCACCCCCCAAACGAATTTTTGCGGCGGCTCGAGTCACCCTCAGGCCCCTTGGAGTCGGCGCCAGTGCTGTGAGTAACAAGGGGCAAGTTATATTGCCATATAATGAGAAAATATGGTCTGATGAAAAACTCCTGCCCTATCCATGGAAGAAATATGGAGGACAAGCTTGAAATTTTATGAGGCGGTGAGCGACCAAGTATTGGCTTATTTAAAAAACGGCGAAGTTTTCTTTGAAAGGTAATTTGATGACTTTTACCACTTTTAATAAAAATCTATGGAATGACCCATGAATACATTGCTTAAATTCATAAGCCTTAGTGGATAGAAAATGCATGAGCCTCGAAATAGCGAACCACCACGAAAGTAACACCAACTAAACACTGTTATTTCAATTCCAAATCTTAAGACACAAAAAATATTAAGTTTAAAAAAAATCATTTTTATCTTTACTAACGTATGGCGTGTCACTAATGATATTAAACACTGACGTACACAGGCGCGACATGGAATAAAAAGAAAACTTTGAACAAAAATCATTACTAAATATCAATAATCATTCCATCAAGTGTCGATCAATGGCATTAATGTTGTATGTAATATTGAACTTACTTATGGTCAAACATTTCGCGTACCTTCAGCTTCAATTTGATTTTGAACGAAATACTAATGTAATTCCCTCTACAGGGAAGCTCCAGCACTAGTGACAGATGAAAGCAAAGCATCAGCTGTGATGAAATTAACGTGGGTGAAGGATTGGTTTCATTTATGTTTAGTTTTTATTTGTAGGTTTATTGTTTTTAATGCGGCAGTGATAACGTAAAGCTTGTCTTAATGTAAATGTGAGGAAAGCAGTGTTTTAGCTGTAAATATGGCTGCTAAAGCAGAAAACCATGCGGGTGAGGCAGAGAGTGCAGAATGTATTGACTGGAAACTTCCTCTGTCTTTCATGAAAAAACGGCATTTAGAAAATATTGAAGGTGCCAGTGCCATCACCCAAACATGGAGAATGAAAGAGCGGGTAACTATGTTAATGCCAATGTTTTCATTTGGTATTTACTTGTGTTTACTACAATGTTTGAGATTGTTTACAAACTTTGCCCTTTCATGACATTAAATATTTGATTACATGACTTTATTGTCAATACCTGGTGTGTGATGAGCAAAAAAATCATCTGATTAATTTTGTCTAATTTTCAGATGAAAACTGTCAGTGTTGCTTTAGTTCTATGCCTGAATGTTGGCGTAGACCCACCAGACATAGTAAAGACGCAACCCTGCGCCCGGTTGGAGTGTTGGATCGGTTAGTTTACATATTAATTTGCAATTATATATTCGTGGCACAAATTAGTGGTAATATAAGAAACACATCATCTCAGTTCAATGAATGGAATTTATGCCTCCCTTTTGAGAGTTAACTCTTAAAAGTTAAAGAAAATGCAGATTAGTGTTGACAAACATTGTTTCTGAGTGAGAAGGTCGATCACAATTAAAATATTGTGTGATTACTCCGAATTTTTTTATATTTAAAAAAAATTATTGAGTAATCTTTTTTTCCTGCATTTTATTTGTAATATATTGTAATTTAAATCGTATTATTGTACGTGTAATAATATTGTATGATAGAGAAGAGTTAGTATGTAGCAAAAATTATTTTGACTCGTTCTAATTATTTTTTTAACCTAATTGTATATTCCTGCAGATCCCCTTTCCATGAGTCCACAGAAAGCCTTGGAAACAATCAGCTCTAATCTGCAAAAGCAGTATGAAAGATGGCAGCCTCGGGCCCGATACAAGCAGAGTCTTGATCCAACGGTTGAGGAGGTTTGTGAGCATAGAAAACATTTCATTAGCCTCATTCCATAAGGTTGTCCAAAAAAATTCACTCAGTATAATTACAATCCAATTTTTTTTGTGACTCTGCGATTCCATCTATAACTTTCCACTCAACTGATTGCATGTAGCTTAGCAGTGATACCATATTCATGAAGAACGATAAACAAGGCAATAAAATTCTCTAAATCTCAAATGTTATGTTATATTCATCAAGGTCCCCATCATTTATAATTACAAAATAAAAAATGGCAGTAAACCCAACAGAAGACAAAGTAATACTTGATCGATTCACAGAATTTTGTGTACCCTTTGCTTAGATAAACTTGGAAATCCTCTGAACCTCTTTTTCCATTATACACCATTATTAGCTGTTGGTGTGTAATTGCAGAGGCAGGTGGTGCAGATGATCAGTTTTGTCCTGCCCCCTCCTATCATCCCTCTCCTCTGACCCCTTGCATCCCCACAGTGAAGAATAGTTCATAATTTGTAGAAATGAAGTCATTATTATGAAAGAGTGAACATGTTAAACAAAAAAAAAAAGGAGTTCCCAATTTGCATCCATACATCCAATCCTGCTGTTACATTTTCTTTTTAAATTTCATAAATTACATACTTGGTTTTGTTGGAAGGAGCACTCATGATACCAGACTGATCCACAGAAAACCTTTTGTGTTACCAAAAGTCAAGTGTAACGAGCCAGCTTGTAGTCAAAATTATTAAATTGTCTCTGCCACAGAACTTTAAGGGGGGTAGTGATGTCAGATGCACAGCACACAGATCACTCAGTGCACCCTTGCACAAAACCACATTTTCATCCAGATGAGGAGAATCACAGCAAATTCTTGCTATCTGTGAACTAGCCAACACTAGTCACAAGGAGCAAGGTATTACCCTTCATGAAGGGGGAATTCTTGAGACTAGTTCTAAATTCTAATACATTTATGATGGATAGGTATGAAAAAATCTCTGTGGTTGTATTCAGAAGGGAAAAATAGTGTTTTATTTCACATACTGAATGTCCTGCTGCTCTTATAAGCACCACCACTGAGTTATAGGTTGCTAGTTGCTGGGCACTTGAATTCTCTTAGGTTGTGGAGGAACACATTGGGGAAATATCTCCTCATGGAAGTTTAAGATGGATTTTGAGAGATGAACAGTTCTCTGTCTGAGTGAGCGCAAAAAAAATGAGAACTTAACGAGAATGAGTGCTATCATGGCTGTAATCGTTGAAGCATGTTAAGGGACTCAAATCTCTCGGAACTTTCATTTGTGTTTCCTGAATTTCACTTTTCTGGAAAACTTTCACCAAATGTCAGTTTATGTGCTGGTACCCGACTTCTGCCTGCTAGCTAATCATAAGAGGCATCACCTGATTCTATATTCTTTGTCATTTCCCTCACTAGAGTTGGGAATACAATTTTATATTGCCAAATTTCACAATTTATGATAAAAAATAAATAATGGCATCGTCAGGTTATTTTTCTGCTCTCGATAAATTAACCAAGATCCCTTCAAAAGTAGTGAAATTTCATGTTCTGGTAAGACAGCCTATCACCATGTGGATGAATGCTGTACACTAGTGGGCGTTACTGCTCCCCTCATTACCTTCATTCCACTGTTAGGTGAATATCTTTCATCACTAATTGTACAATATCACTACAAAGGTGGAAATCAATGGAAATTTTGGCAGAGCAGACATGAGCCAGCTATTGGCAGTGTTTTCTCTCCTATTGCCCGCAATATTGGCCAAGCATCTAATGAATCCATTCTTTCTGCATTTAATGTAGAATTTTTTAGGGCGTTGGTTTAAAGCTGATCTACAGGACCCTGCCATATGTGTCATCTAAATGTTTGTTTTTTAAGTTTATTCTTACATTTTGTTATCATTCATTACTCACCCTGGTACTGGTATTTTGATTTGTTCTACATTTTTGGCAAAAACAAGGGGCCTATTGTTACTACGTCATGTAAAATTACAAAGTTCTATTTTGAGTAAAGTATTAAATCCACATTTGTGCATTGGTTATTCCACCCAAATTCAACCAGATGATTGCCTCTTGGATATATGTTTTTTTGACAAAATTTGGCATGTATTCTTCATTTGATTAGAAAACAGAAACCCCAGAATTTTTCTTATACAAGTACTGGTTCACATGGTATTGCATTGTTGTAAAACTGAAATTTTGCAAAGGCCTCTTCACATTAAAGGTTGTACCTCTGGATATTAGGAAGATAAAAAAGGCCTGCGGTCGCTCATTTTAATGGTGTTGAATTGTGAAAGATAATTAGTGGATTATTTAATGAAATTTTAACCGGCTGCATGTGTTTTATAATTGTTTGCCCAACAGTTGAGCATGAGTTGTTGTATTGCTCTTTCTTTGGCCTCATTTGAGCTTCATTCCAGGTGAAGAAGCTGTGCACATCGCTAAGGAGGAATTCCAAAGAGGAGCGAGTTTTATTTCATTACAATGGCCATGGAGTGCCAAGGCCAACCACAAACGGAGAAGTGTGGGTCTTCAACCGGGTAAGAATAAAAGAAATAAAGTATTTAAGTGTGTACATTGTCCATTCTGTCTCTGAACCATCTCAAAGAATGTTGGAACAGCAGAAGCTCTCTCAATTCTCACATTTGGAATTCATAAAATATTAGAGGCATTCAATGTGCTTACTTAGTGCTACGGGTGGCTTGTGGTTTAATGGGCTTAATGTTTTAGTGCCAGTCAAATGCCTTATTACTAATGTATTTTTGGTGAATGATGGCTTCACCATGTTGCGATTCAATGGCTTCCCTCTTTTTAAAAGTCATAATGGAGTCAATGTTTAAGACTATTCATTATTGTTTATTTTCAGACTTATACCCAGTACATCCCTTTGTCAGTGTATGACTTGCAAACATGGATGGGGTCCCCGTCAATATATGTCTACGATTGTTCCAATGCTGGAATCATTGTGGAATCTTTTAAGCAGTTTGCCGATCAGCATGAAAAGGAGTATGAAGTAAGAAAATGGTTTCCTTTATTTTCTTAATACGTAGTCTCTGCCCCATGCTATCTAAATCAGTTTTTTTTTTAATTTTGGTGTTGTGATTTGTTTTTTGGTGATTCAAGGCAGTGTCCATCATCATCTCTTTTCCTTCTACTCCTTAGAAGGGATAAATACAATAGAACCTCTCTTTTAGGAAATTCATGGGACCAAAAAGTTACAAATTCGTAATTTTGAAATCCAGTGTTGATTAACTAAAATTAATTCACAAAATTTTCTGTGGTGTTGTTGCTTGTAAATTAAGTCTCATTGAATCCAACCAACTTCATCAACATTGATCGCATATTTCTTGTTAACTTGTAAAAAATATATATGTATAATAATCAGTCCCCTCATTTTGTAAATCTTCAGTCAACCTTACATGAAAGATAACTGCTCTAACGTCAATTGTTACAAATTATAATTACTTCATGTGAGAACAATGAAATGAGTGTCCCTGTACTGCTCTGTGATCTCCAACTTCAGTCCTGCCCTCCCCTCTGGATGATGGGAAACAATTTTTGGCAGCCTCCCGTTGCCGTTGTCACTGCCTCTTCTCATTTTTCAACATCATTAAAACAGCTCGGATAACCCAACGATGAACTAATTGCTCCTCGAAATGCTTTTCGTCCAATATTGTGTGAATTTATGTCGCAGGTAACCTCTGTATGCCAAAGTTGGCTAGCCATCACAACCCTGTGGATGAAAAATATCAGCCATACTATAATTTGAATCTTTTACAATATTAATGAGTCCATGTACATGGACTCATTAATATTGTTCTCATGTTGGTGTACATAAAAAAATTAGAAATAGATATACATAAAAAATGCAGTTAATCGAAGAAAAAATTATTCCGAGGTAGAAACTTGTTCTGAGAATTAGAATTCAATAATGTTGCGTCAACGCAACGCCATTGAATTCTAATTCTAATTAATGGGTTAAAGTTGCCTATTGTCGGAAAGTTTTCTTCGTTTGATAGGGTATTAATAATCCTTATTTAAACCAAGCACTACCTGCTAGCAGCCTGCATCGTAGCGGCGCTCATATATTCGCACCACGGTGGCCTCACAAGGCGAAAGCCGGTACCAGAATGATGTCACACAGGCTTTTCCCAGCATTCATACTTAGCCGTCGTGTTTTCGCGCACATGAAATTTTTCACTTTTTAATTAACTTAAATTTTTCACTCATTTAACAAACAAGTTCTTTTTTCTACCCACCAAAAGGTGTGTAGTGAAACAACTCAATTACCCCACCAATAATAATAGAAGTTTTCGAATACAATTTAAATGTAAAAAAAATCATTCGTCGCCTAAATAACGAAAAAGTGGTTGAGCTCACATACAAAAAATATCAATGGGACAAAATAATAAATAAAACAATTATACAACATTAACATTATATGGGGTAACAGTGTTACCCCGCTCAGTCGCGGTAGGGTTAACGACAGCTCACAACATCAACAGGTTGTTATTTTTTGGCCACCAGACAAACTGGAAGAATCAGCCCTGATAGATTGGATCTTCGCAAGTGTTCGCAACAATTTACTTGGAAACCAGAAACATATGACACACGAGTAGTAAATAAAAACAAATTCGAGAAGTATGTGAAGGTTATGGAGGCTAAAAACTCGGCTATAACATTACACAATCACTAAATCAATAATAATGACCCTAAAGGGAAAAATATTTTCTCAATGAAATTAAATAAAAGAAAAGTTGAAGTTACATCCCTTGGGCATAATAGAGAAACGCGAATATATACCGAAACGCCAACAATTCACCAGCCTCCAACCTTAAGCTTCATTTAATTAGCAATTTAGAGGCTATCGCTAACTTATATCATTCTTAGATCGCCGTAGCACACACAAAAAGCTTAGAATAATTGCTCCATTACTCGTGAATCTGAATGAAAACTCATATAAAATCATTCATCACACGATTGTTTACCTTCGTATGCTCATTCAAGATAAACAAATGCCTGCCTGAGGCGACGACAACAGTAATTCCAACACTGAAATATTGAATATGCACCTAATTATTTCTCTCCACGTATTTTGGATAGTAACACATCGCAGTAAACAAAGTAAATCTCCGTTCCGACAAAGATGTTTGGCACGATCACTTCACAATACAGAAAATGTCATCAACCTCGCGAAAATGCAATTGGAAAACGAGTGAAGTAGTGCACACTAACCTCAAATATCTACTTTAGAAAACACCGCAATACACTATTTCACGCACAGAAGTAATCATAAGTTAAATTTACATATGGCACCCATACACATGAGGTTAAATTGAAACAATAATCATAATAATTAAACACGAATAGTTCAATGCAGTGCAAGGCTTAAAATATGCAAAATACAAACCGACAGGAACTGTGGAAGCCAGAAAGTCATTGGAGCTCACGAAAAAATCATTTTCAACTAAATAAATCAACGAAAGAAAGATAAATATGCAATAACACGATATATTCTACGCTCTTACCTTCGAGAACAACATCTATTTACAAACAAACGAAATATATGCGGCGCGTAACCAAGGACAATAATAGCAGTAAGTGAAGCTCAATTTCTCTGAAGGAGCAGAAGTGGCACCGCTTAATTTGTTAAGAAACTTTTGCAAACCACTGTACATAACCATACCCTCTTAACTACTACACTTACCCTCCGTAGCCTTTCTAGAATAGGGTAGTTTCCTTCATCAAAGAAAACAAAATGCTATGATTGCGATTCCTTACCCGCCATTAGTGTATTCATAATATACAAATTATTTGGTTTTAGAAACCCCAGTTTAGACGAATGGCAACGGTCAATGTTAACCTCATTTGAAAAAGGCCAGATTGGCACCAATGCGATTCTGCTCCATGTGACGTTACAGGGACCTAGTTTCTATACGAGTAGATAGGAGTTTTACATCATCTGAGATTACTAATGCATGTATGAGGCACAGAGCTCAGGGAAACATCTCATAATAATCACACATTAAAAATACCTATGTTCGGAAAGTTTCCTTTGTTTGAAAGAGGAATAATAATCCTAATTTAAGCCAAGCGCTACCAGCTAGCAGGGTACTCAGCTACCTGCTAGCAGCCTGCGTCGTATCAGCGCTCATGCCTCGCCCCAAGGTCACCTCACAAGGCGGCAGGGGAAACCAGAAATATGTCACACAGACTTTTTCGCATCATTCCTACTTAGCTGTCGCGTTTTCACACGCTTGAAATTTTTCACTTTTCATTTAATCGCAAAAAATTGATATTGTCATTTAAAAATCTTTAAGTGTGAAATTCGTACTCCAGGATAATAATCTTTCGATTTAGGCAATACAAAAATAATAGGAAACCACCCTGTTGGTGCTGCGTGCCATGCCAGAGAATGCTGCTTGTACCTCCTCATGTGAACGAACATGCGTTGCAATTTCCCCTGTTATGCCCCAGATTCTCACAACTGTGACGCCTCTGTGCTTAGCTGCACCAGCCAAATTTGATTTTTTATTGTTGCAAAAGCATTTTGGATCTGCTTTACTCATTCAGTGTCTGTAAAGTTTTTATGTTACTTTTCAAATATTCTGGTGGTTGATCTTCTCCTTGTAAAAACTTGACCAAAGCTCTGATGTAACTTAGGGACTCTGGCAATGTTCATAACATATAGGTCATTTTCTCCTTTTCAGTTATCCCTACTCTTACTGCTAAGTTTTTAAATCATTTACTGCTTTCTCAAATTGCTGAAAAATATTGGTATATCATCAGGTTTTCAATTTCAATCTTTCTTATTTGTTTCAACACACTACATTTTTGGAATATGGTCGACTCTTTCCAAGTATAACTCATCAAATTTCTTTTTAATATCTTATGTTTCAATTTCCTGGTTGCTCACCAACTCTAATTGCTTGTTTGTAATTGCAGTTTGTATGTAATATTTGTTGTTGAATTTTTTTTCATCCCACTCTTCACCATCATCATCTTTTTTTTTATTCTGGAAATGTTGACATAACACTTCTTCATTTTCCGGTACATCAAAATACGTTTCTTCTTACTTTCCCTATCTTCGAACTTCCCAAAATTTTCACCATCGAAAATTGGAATTGTAATATCTGTCATTTTTATAGCTCTTATTTATATCAATTATTACTTCTTAAACATGGACTGTGCTACCACATTAAGAATTACTGGGAAATATCTTTTTTAGAGAACATGACCGTACTCATCATGATGACTGGAGAGTAATACATAAAACATTCTTTAAACAACTCTGCAATTTAGCCATATTAACTAATGTAAATGTTCCTACATTATGTGATAACATAATATTTTAACAGTTTCACTATGTGTAGTAAAATATTCAAAGTATTTTACTCTCTTCATGGAATACCATTTTAAAATAATCATGTGGAAATGTGCAAAGTTTTTTTTTTGCTGATTCAGTAAGTGACTTTTGGTGTAGCTGCGAGTTTAAGATTGTATTTAATCAAAATATATATGATAGTTTTATGTCAAATGCACACTCCTGGATGGGTGTTATTGTATTCCCATTGAAGGAAGGTGAGCCAAAAGATATTGTAGACTAACACTGGTCTAGTGTGCTTAATCTGTCAAACGTAGCTGTTTCTGTTTCAAATAGACATAGTGATGGATTAGAAAAATTGTTTTTTTTTTTTTTTTTGGAAAAATTGACCCATTGAAAAGAAGTGGTGAAATTAAACAATTTGACAACCAAAAGTTTGCAACCCTTTGCTCCACCTTTGTGCCATTATCTTTTATGGGGAAGAAGGCTGAAAATTGGAAAATGCATGATTAAATAGTATTTCCCAATTGATCCTGCTAAGTGTCCAAATAGACGATTTAGTGTGCGCAGGTATCATGTTAAATATGTAGATAAAGCAAGTCATGGCATAACGAGGCTGTGGGTAGCTGGCCACTTGTGCTTTCTGTCCACTTGCCACAAGCCGAGTATTTGTGTGGTACGTATCTGACTGGAGTATCTGGTGGATTGGTTTTGATTGATGAAATCTCACGTTTTGCATTTTATGGAGATCTATATAGTATTTGCATTAAATATTTAGTTCATGCAGTAAGTCTTCCAGGAAATGGATCCATTGAGTTGAAATTTGAGTTTGGAGTGGAATATAAAATGTGGATTGGAGGCCAGTGCATTCTCTCAGTGCACTCTCAACTGCAGATTCTGCATTCTGTGGTTTGGGGCTGTTTGGCATGGATGCAAGGGAAATGTCTCCTTGGTCCTTGTGAATTTATTATATTGCCCATTTAAGGAGCTTCTGCTGTGGTTAAAATTAGCTGTAACTTGTGTGTTTAAGCTCCTTGCTCTATTACGTATGGCTAGTTTTTGAGTAAGCCAGACTTAGTGAATTTATCTCCCCTGCAGCAACTGGTGTCCCAGAATAGAGGAACGATGACTCCCCCACCGTCTTTCAAGAACTGCATCCAGCTCGCTGCCTGCTCAGCCTCTCAAATCCTGCCTATGAACCCTGACCTGCCCGCCGACATCTTCACTGCTTGCCTTACCACTCCAATTAAAATAGCTCTTCGATGGTGAGAATTGTTACTGTTTCTCTATCTAACCATGGTGCATGTAATGATACTTTTTGTGGATGCACACCCAGCATTTTTATGTAAGGATAGGGTATTAGAAGAGTTGATCGCCAAATACCTGGAATAATGAGCTATTTACGCTATTCGTTATTCCAGGATGCAAAGTAATCACCTAATCGAATTTCGAATACACAGCACGGATCGTCTGTGATTCTCTTCTGTGGACAGTGGGTGGGTCTTAATGTGGGCTTGAAATGCTTTAAATAATATTTTTAAGAAAACTTGTAATTGCAAAAAATGTTTGCTGCGTACAACACGTTTCGGTTCAGTGAGCCATCATCTGGTACAAGACACTGCAAAACATTTGAAAATCACTTTTATACCCTTGAGAAAGGGGTTTGGGGAGGAGTTGACATCTTTGAAGAAGGGGGTGGGGACAGGTGTACAGAGGAGAGACAGGGGGAAAAGATAAAACTACGGAATGTGGGGATTTACAGCAAAAGCTTGTGTGCTTCAGATTGACTAGTTTTTTTTTTTGTTTTTTTTTTTTTTTGAGATAAGCCATTTGGATGTAATCATTCTTAATTTTATCCATCAAGTGCTGACAAATGGGGATCTAGTTTACAAAGTGCTCACTGTTGTGAGAGACAATGCTAGGAATGTTAAAGCTGCTTTGGAAAATTCATGATATTTACATGTGCCTTGTTTAGCCCATACCTTGCAGTTGGTTATCCAAGATGGGCTTTTAAATGGCAGTGATAAGTCAACTGCAGCAGGTTTTTGCCATCAGATAGCTGGGCATTTCAAACACTGTACTCATGCAATGAAAGTGTTTAAATGTGCTCGATAAACAGTGAGTGTTAAGTTACTCTGATAGTGCAAGATCATCAAACGAGATGGAATTGTATGCTGGCTAGCTTGAAAGAGCAAGGTTAGGCTGTAGCCGTTGCAGCTTCGAAAATATTTTGCAAATGGAACTGACTTGTGATCAAGGGACTTCCTTGATAGTGTAGTAGTAATTTTGAATATTTTCAGGCATGCATCACTTTTTTGCAAGCTCAGTATCTATGGCCATTGAAGAGGTCCTCCCAATTGTTAATAGTGCATTAGAACAGCTGAAGAGACTCCTCCCTGTTCGACAGGGCTTTTTAACATGAATAAAGATTTATGCAGATTAGTGTTCTTTCTTTCAAAACGGTGCAAGAATGAAGAGGAAAAATGTATTCATGCATTTGCTACCCTACTTGATCCCCAACTAAAAAGGGTAGTGTTTTCAAGAGCTGGAAAAATGGTGCAACGGTGATACGGCATGAAGTACTCTGGTGGAGTCGGTTCATTGGTGAAAGACAGGCAACAGGAGCACTTCCATTGGAGTCCACGGTAAGCTGTTAAAAATAGATTTCATAGCTTTTAGGTTTCTCTAGTTTTCTTGACATGAATTATACAATTATTGATCATTCTTTTCTGTACTGATTGATTGATGTTAAATTAAATATTGATAGCATTCTTGACTGATTGTTGGCTTGCTTCGCTTTAGCATTTTAGGTATTTTAATATTTATATATCATTTATTATTCATTTACCTTTTTGCTATGAAACATTGCTTCTTGAAAATTTCAATCGAAGTTATCAGTAGATCTTTAATACTAATTGCTTCTTCTGACATTTTCAATTAGCTTCTAAATGTTTTTAACGGTTGGCAGCAACTTGAATAAAGGAGCTGTCTGCTATAAGAAAATTCATTCTTTGTGGGCATTCTGCTCTCTGCTGATGTCCACCAATACATGCATTCAGCAACTGAAGGGGAGGCCAGCTGAAGAAGAGGTGGAACAATACTTGGAGGAACCACTTCTTTCATCAAATTCAAGAATGTTTGGATGTGGGAAAGGCTGTGCCAAATTTCTGTGTTTATGGAAACTTAGAAATACTTAAGTACACCGCCTGCAACAGTTTTTTCCAAGAGGCTGTTTAGCACAGCAGGATTAATCCTATGATAGAAAGGGAAATATACTAGACCCAGACAAGGTGAAAATGTCAGTTTAAAAAAAAACTCACTCATTGTAACGTTGATTGTGGTTTTAAAATTACTATATTTCAGAATTCCATTTGTTTTTAATGGCGCCTGATTTGCTAAGTGCAGTTTTCTGTTTTTACTTGTAATTTGCGATGTACCAGAGACTTTGGTGCCACAGAAATCATGTGAGAAAAAGGAAAAGACTGAATCCAGAGGGAGTGATGGCATTATGTAGTTATTTTTAAATGAGACTTAAATGTGATATATTTTTCTTTATGATTTAGATGTGCCTTGTTTTGAAGTGCCACCAGTGTTATTATAAGGTAGTAACCATATTTGAAAAGTGCAATTTGTATTTATACAAGTTACTTGTGAGTGACAATAAAAATTAATGCTATTCAATCTGTCTCTGCTTCTATGTATGTATTGCTATGGATTCTTCCTAGTGAAATCCTGCATGATGAATTTCCAAGATAATTTTACATTTGTGAAAAGGATATTGAGAAGCAAGGGTTTTCTTAGATTAGATTGCATCTTTTGATGTGTGATAGAGGGTAGAAATTTTTGGATATCATGGTGGGTGATTGAGATAGTTGTACCTATAAATATTTTTTTTGTTTTTAGAAATTCCCTTTCAGTTTTAGAGTAATCAGTTACCCTACTAATTAAGTTCTAGTATTACAGCTATCTACTGTTCTTTGTCAGCCATTTTTACGTCATCATGAAATATTTTTGTTCATTTATTTTATAGGTCGCTCATAAATCCTGAATCCAATGGGAATTAATTTTCTCAAATTTCCAAAATTACATCATTCATGAACTCGAATCAAAACTCAGGAGTTTTATCACATCTTAACTGGAGTTGAAAATTTAGGCTTCACCCAGCTCTAACATAATTATTGTCAGAGAAGTGGAGCTACTGGGCAGGAGCATAACCATGTTAAGCAATTTTTGGCCCTCACTAACGCCATTCATATCTTAATTTTGGTGCCCTGGTCTAGGTTAGATAGTTGGAGAAGGGCACGTAATACCTAGACCATTCACACCAATAGTCAGGCAGTAGTCGGGAAGGAGTAGTGGAGAGAAGGCTACCATTGTCCAGCCATAAGCTAAATGTGCCTTGGGGACAATGGCTGAGTGTCCTTCCAACAGGCTGAGTGCAACACTTGAAGTGCCTTCAACAAAGCACTTAAGTGGTAATTGGATACAGACTAGGGCACCTGACTAAGGTCCCTCAGCCATTCAATCTACGGAGTTGGGTCAAAAGCTAATTAAGTAAAGGTCTCAGAAAGTCTCTACTCGGAAAAATTATTATTAATTTCTGTAAACTTGGCATGCTCACATTACTACAAAATAGCCATCCTAGTAGTGGGTTTATTAGTAGTAATTCACATCTCATCCCTACTCAGCCCCAGGTCTGTGTTATACAGTTTGCCCCCAAAGCTCTGAATCTATGTTCCAAACCTTGTTTCAATATCTTTATTCCCACTTGAGGTGATGATATTCATAGTGCAGATTCCTCTTTTAAGTATTTGTAAATATCTATTCGATTTCATTCATTCATGAACTGATTTGTTATTTCAGGTTTGTGATGCAGAATACATCTAAGTTAGTTCCAAAAGTTTCCATGGATCTCATTGACAAGTAAGTATCATTCTGTTTCCTTATTTATGAAATTAATTACAGTGAGAGCTCAGTATAATGAATGCTTAGAATGGCGTGAAAATCACTCATTATGCCATGCTCTCATTTCATGTGAAGTCGTCAGGTCTAGCCTCTCCTTGCCCATCGTGGTCTTTACTCACTGTTTTTGTTTTCATCCATGCTGTTTGAAATTGGTGAAAGAGCTATATTCATGCACATTTGTCTATTTATTGACAATTCAGCGAACATAATCTGTTGAAACAATAATTTTTTCTTTGCTGTAGTCTTTGAGTGGGTTAGTGCAGTGCTTATCTCCAATAATAAGGCATCAGAATGCATGATATGCAGGGATATTGCTATGAATCCAGCGTTGTGGTTCACCTATCAAAGACCTATCAAATCTTTGTGCACTGCTAGAATCATACTCGTGACCTTGGTTAGCGAAGTCATGTCGCACAGAAATCGCTCCCAAGGCAACCAATGTGTGATATGGTTCAGTGATCATATAATGTGATGGTGGTTTTGCATCGTCCCCAGAACAAGGAAATGGAAAATAGGCAACCAAGAACCATGGATGTGGGGTAGCATGATTAGAAAAATATTTTTTTTTTCTGTGAAGTTTATTCTTAGTCAGGCATTCAAAAGTGAGCAATCCATGATTTTCTGTCATTCACAGTCGATTTTGCCTAGTTGTGGCTCTACTGGGTGAAAACTTTATCAATTTGGTTGTATTTGAGACCTTAAAGCCATAAATTAACTTTTTAGTGTGTTTTGGTGTATGACCACTACCCTAGGGATCAGCATTCCTCTTCTTTTATTTTGAATGGCTCTCGGATAATGGGGTGACATTTCACAGCAAACAGCTACACTTATTGTCCACGATGTCAAGTGCCATGAACTTCAGTAAATTGCCATGGGAATCAAGGAAGCATGATAGTGTTGTGGTCTGTGCAGTGGCTCAGGAAAGCAAAGTTCTGTGGTTCGATGCCTAGCCCAGATGAAGTTTTTCTCATGGTAGTCAATGTGAATTTCATTACTTTTCATTTGTCAAGATTGAAGTTTATACATCAAAATCTAAGCCAAGCATAGTGTTGGAATGAGGTTCACCTTAGGGTAGTGGCTTCTTCGAAGCCCGTACTCCCTATTTGTTGCCATCTTAAGTGGACCTCAGGGTCCTGGCACCATGGACCTCAGTAAATTAACATGGTAATGTAAGAACCTGGATAGAATAGTGGTCTGCACTGTAGCCTTGAAAGCCAATGATCTGTGCAGGTCAATTTCCAGTACAGGGAATTTTTCCACAGCAATTAATGTGAATTTCACTGCCATTTCACTGTGGTAGGAATGAAATATATCACAAAGACATTTCTTGACAATATTTTTCTACTCAACAAAAAACCTGTGGTGTGATTAATTAAACTTCAATAACAACCAGTGTCCACTTATCAAATGATTTTTAAGATCTTGGAAGCCCTCGCTTTATAGAGCTCCCTCACTTTTGCGATTGTTTTTGATTCACTATCAAAGCAAAATGGAATTAAGTATGAAATATGTCCCATTAGTACGAGCTAATTTGAATGATGTGATGAATGTGTCAGGTTTAATTGCCATAATGGCATAATTTACGTAATTTCAGAATTCCTGGGCAGCTGAATGACAGGAGGACAATGCTGGGGGAGCTGAACTGGATCTTTACAGCCATCACAGATACCATAGCGTGGAACACGTTGCCAAGGGGTATGTCCAGTTTGTGATCCATTAGTTAGGACTGGTGTACATAATTCATATACAGTATTTCTCCGAATATAGTCCCCCTCTGAATATAATCCCCCCCTCCCTAATTTTGAGGCTTCAGTTTCGGGGAAAGTTAAAAAAATGCATTTAAATATAGTCCCCCCCTTTACTTTTACCGTGGGCATTTTTGGAAAAAAAAGGGGGACTATATTCAGACATATACGGTAGTTATCTACCTGTATTGGGGCCAGTGGTGCAGCAAGGGGGAGGTTTTGGGGGATAAACCCCTCCCCAGAGCTCCGAGAAACTTTTAAGTTTAATGCATTTTACTTCATTTGATTAATATAATTATAGAAGAGTGTAAGGATTTATAAAATGTCCCTCGGAAAACCATAAAACTCACCATTTATCTTAAGAAAATTTCTTGGGGAGGGCCCCCGCACCTACCACTTATCCTGGCGGGTATACCAAACACCCCAGGACTAGTTGTGCCTAAAACCCCCCCTAGCCTTAATTCCTAGCTGATTGAGGCTACTTAGGTAAGTTGAAACATTTCTATAAGACTTTCCAAGATAGATGCATGAATTGCCCTGTGAATAAAGTTGCTCAAGTTGTTATGAGGATCCCATGTTATGCTAAATTGTATTTCTGTTAGTGCAGGCAATGGAATTTGAGGTATGGCAAAAGATTGATTGGTGTGATGTCTCAGGCTTCAGTGTGTATGTGGTTGGAGTTCAACTTTTGATAATGGCCCAGTCTGGCTTCATTCTGTGCATAATTTGAAGTCCATATTTTTTTCTCCCTTCAATACCAAATTAATAAATTTTCACCACAATATACAGTAAAACCTCTCTTAAACGAAACTCAAGGGACCGAAATTTTGCCGTTTCGTTGATCGGGAGTTCGTTCCCCGGAGGTGATGCGCACGTTGCATCATTCTAGGGGCTCGGAAATTGAAGCAAGTCTGCATGCGTTATCTTCATTCTACCTTCGCATACTTCAAAAAAGTGCTTATTTCTTCAGCTGCAATGCAAATCGCGGGCAATTGACCACATTTAGGAAGCCTCAGTTCGTATTATTCAATCACTTCGCGTGCTTTTTCATCGGTTTTCAAAAATGTATGCAACGTAGCGGTGAGCGCGAGGCCATCCCTTTATTCTCAATATTTGAAATAGAGTACATGTATTCGCAAAGTTTACACTGAAAAATTAAGAATTCGATAGATTTGACCATTACTAGTATAAAGTTAAAGTAACAGCACCAAATATAGCTTCATCATGAAATTAAGATCGCTCTACCATAACAGCGCGAGTGCGACTTTCGTCGACCCATTCAAGTGCAGAGGGTGGCAGCATTTCTTTATAGTAGTCGAATCCAAAATACTCCATAGCAATATTTGCGGTCGCGGGCTTCGTAAATAATTCATTGTACTAGCATCATTTCCATCGCATTCCGGATAGACAACTGCCGATAAGAAAACATCTTGAAAGGCCTTATGCATGAGTTCTCGAAGTAAAAAACGTCACGATTTTGAAAAATGAGTTTTCGAGAAATTATATTCTGCAACCCTCAGTTCGCTGGCTTTGCGGATAGCTAAATTTGAGTCTACTCTGGTGAACTCATCAAACGACCCTTCAATATTCACTACTTTTGAGAGACCCTGCCAGGATTCACGGCTTTCGTCATCACTCTCCATCGCGTGGTCGCAGTTGACTGCAAACCGGATTGACAACTCCCGATAAGAAAACAGCTTGAAAGGCCTCATGCATGAGTTCTTCAAGTAAAATAAGTCACGATAATGATGCTGTTGACTGCAAACCCGGATTTTGCAAAATAACTAAATATGGTGACAGGTGCGACACGCTTCCAAGCTTTGCAAAGCCGCTGCATTACCTGCAAAATGGTCCTCTTCAATTTCGCCGATCCCTTACATCCATTCGACAAACCAAAAACTCCACTAAAATCCGACGGTAATGCCGCTTTGCCGCAGAAATGACCCCTCGGTCGAGAGGTCGCAACTTAGCTATTGCAGTTGGGAGGAAGAAAATAACACGCACATTTTTTATTGTTAGTCCTATGTTTGGGCCCGTGCAGCGATCGTGGAAGAAATCTACTTTCCCCATGAGTGCATCAACTCCCGCCAACCACCGCTGAATTAATCCCGCTGTCATTCATGGATTTTTGCTGCTACCACAGGGGTGAGGCATCACCATTGGCCCAGTCTAAACATGGCATGTTTAGACTGTGTCGTCTTCTTCATGCAACAATTGACGGCCGTCGCAAACCTTTCTCTCAGGAGAAAATCAACACCGCTTCACATCACGTTAGGACATCGCTATAATCGCCGACAGACAGAGACTGACCTTTAGTATAAAGCATTCAATTGAAGTAACGTCTAGATCAATGGGAAATGTTGGCTTTCGTGTCTTAAGTGCGTATATTTTTTATCCAAGATTGCGGCAAATGCAAAATTTTCTCCTATTTTTTAGATGATGATGAAATAAACAATGTGAATGAAACTAGAGTAACTACTGAGTCATATATTAAAGATAATTAAGGGATGCAAATTTTGGCTTTCATCTTCTAGCGCGCACATTGTATCTTCCGTAATTTAGTTAAATTTTAAAGAAGTTATCCAAGATGGCGGCGAGTGAAAAAAAATGCTTCTTGGAATTTACGCGTTGTAATTCTCTGAAGTATCTTAAACGACCATCAAAAGAATGCGATCGAAGTACATAGCTCTAGATATAATATCTTTGAGCGTGTAAATATTGGGACATTGAGTTATTTACGGAAGTCAGCATTAACATTTTTCGCAATTCGCCGCGAGCCTTGAGTTGGGGTCAGCGGAAACACACGACGGAAGGCTATGGTTACGGTTAATAATGACGATTCTGATTGGCTTATTCAGTGGAAGTCTCTGATTTGCCCTCCAACGCTACGAATATTAAATTATTCACATGAAAATAAAAATTTAACCGGAAAAATTGGTTATTGGGAGGTGAATTTCACTCGATCGCGCCGAAATTTCATTTCGTTGATCGGGAGTTTTCGTAAAAGAGGAGTTCGTTCATCGGGGTTTTTCACTACTGTGTTTACATAGGCAATTGGCCGGACCAATAGCATTTGTTCGTTTAACGGAGTTCTTCGTTTAGCGGGAGTTCGTTAAGGTGAGGTTTTACTGTACTTAAGATGAATCTTTCAACTCATAAAAATAGCTATAGAACATGCACACACAAGCTTAATTGATGCTCAGACATTTAGTTATTTTGTTAGCACATGCAAGCTTTCATAAACAGTCCTCAAGAATAGTTAATGTTACATTACAAATTCATACAAAGAGGACTTGTTAATATTAGTTCAGAGCATTGAAATCGTTAAAACTTTGCATATTTCTCAGTATGGCACAACAGAGGTCTCCACCAGTAAACGTTAGAGTGCGTGAGCTGATGACATCCAAAATGGCATCAGTAAATTGCTATAAAGTTAGCGCACATAACATTTTATTTTTTGAAGTATATTCATAGAATATACCTGCCATTTCCACATCTAGACATTTTTATAGGTATTAATTGGGGTAATTTCAATTAAGGACAATGACAGTAAGCCAAAATATATCCATTATATGCAGTGTATTAGAGTGTTTGCAGTGTGTTAGTGAACAAATAAGTTCCAGAGTTACAAGAAAACAATGACTTACAAGGGTAGTGGTAAGATTTAGTTAGTCGGTAAAGTTGTGTTTGGGGTGGGGCGTATGTTTGGCCGTGGGTGGTAGAATTCTCTTCTTTAAGAGTATCCACGTTTGGCATGGGCTTGGTGGTGGCTGTTTGTGGCTGGATTTAAGGAAGAGGTATTATTACAAATACCGTGAGCACGGACTGAAAGGAAGTACAGCATCGAGTGATTCTCGAGCTCGAATCTTGCTCGAAATTCAAGATTTTTTTCAAATTCTCAATTGATCTCACTCAACCAAAAAACGAACCAACCAACTGCTCGCACAGCCCTAATAATTAATATTTCATTTTACTTCCATTTTTGATTTAGAATGTTTGCACTAATTCCTTGATAAATACAGATCTATTTCAGAAGCTATTCAGGCAAGATCTTCTGGTGGCCAGCCTTTTCAGGAACTTCCTTTTAGCCGAGCGCATTATGAGGTCTTACGACTGCACTCCAGTTTCATCTCCAAAATTGCCCCCAACCTACCAGGTGTGTGTAATACTGTGCTATACTTGTATTTTCCTTGTTGCCTGGCAGGGATGTAGGGTTTGGCATTTTCAGGTACAGGTTTATTTATTTATTAAGTTTATTATTCACTCAACATGACAACGTAATGATAGGGTAAACTCTCAAGCAGTAGATCATTAATTTGCTTCTAATTTCAAGGCTGGTTGAAAATTACTTATAATAACAGCATAACAATGGTTTTGAGAACCAAAAGTGATCTTTACTTTTTAGAAACTGTTTTATTATATTCATTATGCTGACAGTGTATTCTTATGGAACATTTTTATATTTTTAATTCCTCTTTAAGTCTTTTCACCGTGTATATTTTATGAAGCATGTATTCTATTTAATGTAAAACATTCATTTTAGCTTCTCTTTCTTTGTAGAGACGATCAAATTTAATTTACCAGTAAATTCTATCAAAAAAATTAAGTTAAAAATATCATGCAAAAAAGTGTGTCATTCTTAATCCTTCTTTCTATAATTGATTGACATTTTTCCCTAAAAATTCTTCTTAAAAACTTTTATAATCTACATCATTTTCAAAGGCAGTTTGACTATGTATTGTGTAAATAATAAAATTTTCTCAAGAATTATTTTTGTACTCTTGGCTCATTATAATGAGTTACCTCTCTCTCTCTCTCCAGCATGCTATGTGGCAGGCGTGGGATCTAGCACTCGACCTATGTCTCTCGCAGCTCCCAGGCATCCTTGAGAGGGACGAGCACTTTGTGCACTCACCGTTCTTTGAGGAACAGCTGACGGCATTCCAGGTGTGGCTGACATTGGGCTCAGAGAGGAGGAATCCTCCAGAGCAGCTACCAATCGTGCTGCAGGTATGGAGCAAGAGGTGACACTAGGCCTCATTGATGGAGTGACTAACATTAAGCTGATGAAAATAATATGCTGTTTCTAACAAGTGGTTGTGTTGGTAGTGAGGTAAAAGAACTTTGTATTACACATTGAAAATTTCATGATACATTAGGAAGCGGTGTTTAACCTTTCCAACTTGCATCCATTGCTGCAGAGGCTACATGCATCCACTATTAAGGTGGCAATTTTGATATCACTTAGGTAGCAAATCTCATTTTGGAGACTCGTCTCAAGTGGGATAAAAAAAGCGATTATTTAGATCAATAAATATATCTGTATAGTCTTGTTGCACTGCAGAATTTCCATGTCCAATGGTTCCAATTTCAATGTCTCTTAGATGTTTTATCATTTTCTGTGTTGCTCACGTAAAATTTTATTTTCATCCATTTTTATTTTCATTTTCTCTTCCATCATGTTCTAGTCTTTATTGGACATGGTGAATGCCTTGATCCACTGATGAATTCATTGGTTGCTTCAAGTATGCATTTATTGCCTGATTCACCCAGGGATGCGGCCCTAATGTCTCCCATTGGGTCCAATTGGTCGGGCAGCTCTTGAACGCTCAAATTAATGATGCGAGCAACCTTTGCATGTTTGCCACCATATCCCTAAATCCATGGTGTATCCTCCCCTAGTAATTCTAGGCTAGTAATTCCCCTCCCACACTTTTCTCACCCGTCAGCCACCTACCCTCCAAAACTTCGAATTTGAAGCTTTATTAAAAAAATCAACTGAAAACCCTTGGAATCTGGGAGGAATCATTCATGAATATTCAGAACTTGGTAACCTCCATGAATTAAGGTAGACCTCCACTTTACAATGGATTTGATGTACGATCACATTAAATGAGCTGATTTTTCGTATGCTTTCTGAAATTTCAAATTCCATTGATTGTATTTCTCTTATCTCAATATGTCATTGATTGTGTAATGCTATGCCTTATTTGTCATAGAAACACATTTTTAACACAGTAATTTACTCATGAAGTGATGCTCTTTGATTCAATTCCTCCTCTGGAAATAATGCTGATGAAGCATAGAATGGAATTTGCTTTGAGATCAGTCCTCCGGAACGTGTTAAAATTACCCAGGGTCCACTATACTGAATTTTTGGCTGAATATGATTGGCTGAAGTAAGTGGCTAATGAGCGGTTCTTCTCTTTTTGTACAGGTTCTGCTCAGCCAGGTGCACCGTCTTAGGGCTTTGGAGCTGCTTGGTCGCTTCCTGGATCTTGGACCATGGGCAGTGAACTTGGCTCTTTCAGTTGGGATATTTCCTTATGTTCTAAAGCTTTTGCAGAGTTCTGCCAGAGAATTGCGTCCTCTTCTTGTTTTCATTTGGGCCAAGATACTTGCAGTTGACAGCGTAAGTTACCATGCATAGATATTTGTCCTCTTCCAATATGGGAGTATAATTTCGTCATTAATTTTGAGCTAAGTGGTCTATTGTTATTCCCCAAGAATGCAATAATCCTATAAGTATCAGGGGTTTGCAGTACTGTAATGTGACTCCCAGCAAATGTATGCTTTTAATTTTTTATAAAAACTGTCTAAAAAATTGCTTGTTCCGGTAAAACCCTTGAATCTTTAATATTTATTATATTACTTATTATTATACTTATTTATTATATTTATTAATATACTTATCAATTTGGATTAGCAATGATTTTTTAAAACTGTTGTTCTTATAGCATCCAAATCAGCTCTATTAGCATTTTCATTCAGCGAACACATCAGTATGTACTTCAGTGACAATGTTAATGTTCTCTAGGGACTGATGTCAGAAGGAACAACGCCTGAATCTAGTGTACGTTGTTGATTTTATGTATCACCACCAAAGATAGGAACAAGTAGCACAACAGCATCATTCAAGTATAATGCCTCGGCATGATTCCTGCCCAGCAGCCACAGCCTATTTCAAGGCAGTCCTGAAGTGTGTTTCACATCATTGAGGAAGCAGAGTTCAGGCTACATGCCCCTAGTGCCTAATCTGGAAAATGAGGGAATATAGAATCTCAACAATTATAATTCCGCATGTTTAAATTTAATATTTTATAATGAAAAATTGAACTAAACTAGCAATGAAAAGAAAAATTGTTATTTCCCAGAAATAAAATCTTATTCCTTCTGTTCCTGTTTTGGTGGATCATCCTCTGATCTCTTTTTTCAGACTTGTCAGGCAGACTTGGTGAGAGAGAATGGCCACAAGTACTTTTTGTCGGTACTTCAAGATCCTACCATTTTGGTAAGCATGGATTTTTAATATTATGCGAAGGGTTTTGAAGCCAAGGGGTACAAGTGATTTTTTCTAAACTGAGTTAGGTACTGAAGTTGATATACAGTAAACTCTTGATTTTACGAAGTCATTGGGACAGGGAAATTGGCACTTCGTAAAATCGAGTTTCGCAAATTCAAACCTTTTTCATAAGTCACGAAAAAAATGTTAGCTTTTGTTTCTTCCGCCGTTTTTTGTCTTTAGTGATCTTATTTAAATGTTTTCGGTGGTTATTCTCGGTATAATTCATAGAAAAGGCTTTTTGTTATCGATGTATGATGTGAAAAATCGTTAAATAATTATACCATCATAAAATTCCCATTTCTTGTTCATACTTCAACATCAACGATCGCTTAAGAAATTCCCGACCAGTTTAGAAAACTTAATCAAATAATGAATTGCAATGTTTATTCTTAGAATTTAATGTTATAAGTTTGTGGTTAGGAGCGAATAGCAACTATTAAGTATGCTAAAGATAGATATTTGTTTCTGACACCCACGGAATTATAGCGGCAGCCGGCCTAACTGCCATTTATGTCGCCCTCTATCTCAAAGTGACGAGAAAAAAAGAAAAACAAGGGCCTTAGCCCGTTTCCAAAATAACCTTCGTAAGTTAATATTTCGAGTTACTTCGTATTTTCAGCAGAATGTGCTCTATTTTCACTGAGATTCAATTACGATCATAAATAACGTAGGATGTGATTATCTTCTGGCGCATATTTGAAGTAAATTCTGTTTGAGTTATCCGTCCGACTACTGTGTTCCATCATCTTTGCAGACGTTGCCATAAAAGACTTAATTCTTAATCAGGACCATATTCTTCATACCGGGTGTGAGGTGACCTATTCATATACAGTAAACTCTCGATTATACGAAGCAGGATTTTACGAAGTTTTCGATTATACGAAGTGATAGTGCGGTCCCGGCGAAAAGCCTATGGTAAATACATGGTGCTATTCGATTATACGAAGTTTCGATTATACGAAATGTTTCGAATTTACGAACCTCGGATCGGTCCCCAGGAGCAAAAGGCATTCGTTTATACGAACTATGGCGAAATATTTGTCAACAAAACTAGTTACGCCGGCGTAAGTAGCTAAAAAAATCAGCGCTTCCAACTGTGGTTCATCAAAAGTGTGAAATCGTAAATGACAGTGCAAATTTGGAGAGAAAGGGTTCGCCTAAAACCTCACGGTGGGAATTTAAGGGAAGTAGGACTTAATTAAAATATCGCGACTGATATAATGCCCCTATTTACGTGCCTATTCGTAAACATCGCATCGACAATACTTCGTAGTTTAACATGTCAGGAAGGCCGAGCGGGGTATTTCGTACACTCCTAATTAACCCTTTGCACTGCTGTGAACGTACCTGGTACGTTCGCAAGGCAGGCTGCTGTGAACGTACTTCGAAGACTACTTGACTACTTTTCGCCGAAGCACTTCGAAGGGTCCCTAATCCGGGACCCTTTCCTCGACGAGCTCACCCTCGCTGGCCCCTCTCTTCGACCCTCCGAGCGTGGGGCCTTTTCTCCCCAGAAGTGACCGCTCTGACTGCATTTTGAAAATCTATCAATCAATGCCATCATCAAAAATAATTGTTTGCATCGCACTCCAGCCTATCAGGCATTCAAGTACGTCTCTGAACCGTGTTTCTGCGATGAGGAATAACGACTTTGTTAACTTTGCTAAAATGGCCAAGTTAATAAAATTGTCATTTTTCATCGCAGAAACACGGTTCAAAGACGTACTGTATTTCCTCCACTACAATCGCAAATTGCTGGAAATCGGCCGGATTCCCTTTGATAGCGCACCATGAGGATGTTCTCGAGGTTGGTAATTGATACAACTAGCCTACTAGTAATTCTACTGCTATAATATCACGGCTATGGTTGATTCGTTACGTTATACATTCAGGAAGCAGCAGCGGATAAAATCGCAGAGGAGATTAGAGGCTTAAAAGATGATTTTGAAAAATTCTTGGAAAAAGCAGGAAGAGCACAGCGCGCAACATCAAACGATTATATTGCCCTTGACGATGATCTCAGGGCTTGCGACAATGGGACGCCGGTACATGCGTCGGAAGAAGCAGCGGCCGGGACTAGTCATAATAGCAGTGACGACGAAGATGAAAGTGAAGCAATTTCACCAAATAAAAAAGAAGTACTCGCTGCCCTCCAAACATTAAGATATATTGATCTGGCTAACGAGTTAGGTCCCCAATTTCATTCCCATTTATGCAAGTGAGAAACCATGGTGGAAGCGGCGATGGAGAAGGGCAAAAAGGAAAAAAATAATTGATATTTTAGTAGTATCTTTTTGTGTATATAATGGCCTTCCTGAATAAACAACTTAAATATCTTAAGTATTGGGCTCTATTAACCACCAACTTATTTTTCAGTCTACTCGTAATGAAGACGCACTTCTAACCGTGAACTTTCTTCTCGCGCGTCTCCCCGTTTTCCCATGCCGAGAGATCTTTCTTTCCAAATTCTTTGTTTACTTCCTCCCGCAACCTTCTGCTGATCTTGCTGACACCCATCTTAAGCATCCCAAACCCCTCCTTCCCCAGCATTTCCCATTCACTCCCTCCCCCCTAAGGTGACAGAGGTCGAGTGCGTCGCAAAAAATACGGTCCCCAAACATAGACTGAGGCAGAGCTGAAGGCCATTTCCCCACCCTTCTTTCTCCTGCCCCCTTCACCACTGTTCACCACTCCTTTGTGCTGACCGCACTTCTTTCCTCAGGCAATCCCCATCCCACTCTTATTCACCCCACCCACTGGGAACGTTCCCCGATTGTGGAGAAGGGCATGGTTCATCTTCACCTGCAAGGGGGGTAAGTTATTAACCGGAGAGAGGCTGAAGAAGTATCTTCCACTATCAGGGAAATGGTGCCGCGCTTATAATTCCCTCTCTTCTTCTCTGCTGACGTTTCAATTGAAATTATTTTCTTTGATCTTTCCTCACTATATTTATTTACGATTATTGCGCGACTATTTTTAGGGCTAAAGCTAAGAAAATCTTTTCTCTACGTCAATGATTCTTTGCATAACTTTCAATACGGAGGAGAAAGGGACACGAAAAGTAAATGAGGTGAATGTACAGATTTTTGCGTGTCATTTTTGGGAATTCACGCAAGTGAACGAATACTTCACACACGTTGAGAAATGATGAAACATCTCTTGTAGAAAAACAATCAATGCGGATAATAACGTTTCCCTTTTTATTTCTCCGATAATGGAAGATGTTTCTCCTGTCGTTTTCCGGTTGGAACCTTGCTCCTGTCGGCATAAAAGAAGAGAGAGAAATACTATATGAACATAGCACTTCACACCAGGTATGAAGAATATGGTCCGGATGAAAAATAAAGTCTTTCGTAGCAACGTCTGCGAAGATGATGGAGCACAGTATCCGGACGGAGAGCTCAAACAGAATTTACTTCAAATATTCGCCAGAAGATAATCATATCCTACGAAATTTAGAATCGTAACTGAATCTCAACAAAAATAACCAATGGAAAAGATAGCACATTCAACTGAATATACAGAGTAACTCCAAATATTAACTTACGAAGGTTATTTAGGAAACGGGTGGAGGCCCTCGTTTTTCTTTTTTTTTCTCGTCACTGAGCGATAGAGGGCGACATAAATGGCGGTTAGGCCGGCTGCCGCTAACATTCCGTGGGTGCTGGAAACAAATATCTATCTTACGCGAACTTAATAGTTGTTATTCGCTCCTAACCATAAATTTATAACATTAAATTCTTATAATAAACTTTGCAATTCATTGTTTGATTACGTTTTCTAAACTGGTCGGGAATTTCTTAAGCGATCGTTGATGTTGAAGTATGAACAAGAAATGGGAATTTTATGGTGGTATAATTATTTAACGATTTTTCACATCATAAATCAATAACAAAAAGCCTTTTCTATGAATTAATCAGAGAATAACCACGGGAAACATTTAAGTAAGACCACTAAAGACAAAAAACGGCGGAAGAAACAAAAGCGAACATTTTTTTCGTGACTTATGAAAAAGGTTTGAATTTACGAAACTCGATTTTACGAAGTGCCGATTTTCCGGTCCCACTGACTTCGTAAAATCAAGAGTTTACTGTAGTATGTTTCTCTCCTTTTATGCCGACAGGAGCAAGGTTCCAACCGGAAAACGACAGGAAAAACATCTTACAGTTTCGGAGAAATAGAGAGAGAAACGTTATTATCCACATTGATTGTTTTCCTACAAGAGACGTTTTATCATTTCTCAACGTGGTGAAATATTGGTTCACTTGCGTGAATTCCCAAAAATGATACGCAAAAACCTGTACCTTCACCTCATTTAGTTTTCGTGTTTCTTTTTCCGCCGTATTGAAAGTTATGCAAAGGATCATTGACCTAGAGCAAAGATTTTCTTAGTTTTAGCACTAAAAAAATAGGCGCGCCATAATCGTAAGTAAATATAGAGTGGAAAGCGCAAAGAAAATAATCAAATTTCAATTTTAAAGTCAGCAGAGAAGAAGAGAGACAATTTTATAAGCACGGCACCATTTCCCTGACAATGGAAGATACTTCTCCAGCCTCTCTCCGGTTAAAAACTTACCCCTGTTGCCGGTAAAGATGAACCATGCCCTTCTCCACAGTTGGAGAACATTCCCAGTGGGTGGGGTGAATAGGAGCGGGATGGGGATTGCCTGAGGAAAGAAGTGGGGTCAGCATAAGGAGAGGTGAAGGGGGCAGGAGAAAGAAGGGTGGGGAAAGGTCCTTCAGCTCTGCCTCAGACTACGTTTGGGGGCCGTATTTTGTTACGATGCACGCAACCTCCGTGACCTTAGGAAGGGAGTGAATGGGAAATGCTGGGGAAGGAGGGGTTTGGGATGCGTAAGGTGGGTGTCAGCAAGATCAGCCAAAGGCGGCAGGAGGGAGTAAACAAAGGCTTTGGAAAGAAAGAACTCTCAGCATGGGAGAACGGGGAAGCGCGTGAGAAGAAAGTTCATGGTTAGACTTAGAAGTGCGTCTTCATTAGGAGAAGCCTGAAATATAAATTGGCGGTAAATAGAGCCCAGTACTTAAGATATTTAAGTTGTTTATTCACAAAGGCCAATATATACACGAAAAGATATTACCCAAAAAAATCTGTTATTTTTTTTGCTTTTTTCCCTTCTCCATCGCCGCTTCCACCATGGTTTCTAACTTGCATAAGTGGTAATTAAATTGAGGGTCCAAATCGTTAGCCAGATCAAAATGTCTTAATGTTTGGAAGGCAGCGTATACTTCTTTTTTATTAGGTGGAATTACTTCCTCACTTTCATCATCGTCGTCACTGCTATTCTGACTAGTCCCGGCCGCTGCTTCTTCCGACACAGGCACCGGCGTCGAATTGTCGCAAGCCTGAACGAATGCCATTTGCTCCTAGGGACCGAGCCGAGGTTCGTAAATTCAAAACATTTCGTATAATATAAACTTCGTATAATCGAATAGCGCCATGTATTTACCATAGGCTTTTCGCCGGGACCGCAATATCACTTCGTATAATCGAAAACTTCGTAAAATCCTGCTTCGTAAAATCAAGAGTTTACTGTAATAAATATACTAAAGCGTGGTGGCCTGGGGATAGGAGTGAGTCTCTGTTCTGTGCTGACATGGACTGGAAAATCAAATGCATTGCAAAATATCTGGTTGGTCTCATTTGTTTTCTATATCTGCTTTCTGTAACTAACTCTGTTTAGAAAAAGAAATCACTTTCATGGAAAATTTATACCTTTGGTGTTTATGTCTTTGCACCCACACAAGTACCTGTGTACGAAGTGACTTGTTATATGCTGAGCTTCAACTCGCTCGCTCAGTGCTTCAACACCAAGATTTGTCTTATTAGGTGATGGTAGAGCTTACCCCAAACTATGCCCCAAGCATGTGAAGTTGGCTGCATTCATGGGAGGGGGTATGCCAGTTCCTTTCTGGACCTCCTCTCATGCTTGGAGGACTTTTTTTTGTATTGTCTGAAGGCAAAACAAGTTTAGTACTCTGAACCTTGCTGTCAGAAGCTCAGTGCTCGGTTGGCTGCCATGTTCTCATCATTGCCTTAAAAATCCCTTTATTTTCATTTACTGAGAACTCTCGATTATCCATGCTAATGAATATAAAGTGAGGTTTGGATAGTCAAAAAGCAGGGAAATCGGGAATATATTGAATGCTGCTGGAATGTGGACATTTTGCTCTGAAATGTGTAAAATATTTATAAACATGATCTTCTTGATCACTGTATTAACTCCCAAAAACTGCGGCTCTAAATGGTGTATTTTACTCTGTATGATGAACAGGTCTGAAATTGTAAAAGCTACATCGGCGATAAATTCATGCCATGTATTAGGTGCACAACTAAGTTCCCGCTGTATTACAACTTAATCATGAAAAAAATTGTTGTAAATGAATCATTCAAAGTATTGTCCATCGCTTGCTACAACTTTTGTCCGCCATTGTGGCAGAGGCCTATACCGTAAGGGTAAAAGTGTTCATTTTTTGAGGCTGCCCACGTATCATGACATTTTTCGTCTTCATGTGAGCGCAACTGCAGGTCAGCCATACCATGTGCCATATAGAATAAAAAGAAATAATGGGACGGTGCAATATCTGGGGAATACAGCGGGGGGGAGGTTAGGACTTCCCATTTGAGCGTTTACAGGTAGGTTTTAACAGGTTTGGCAATGCAGGGTCGAGAGTTGTCTTGCTGTAGAATCACTTAGAATCATAAGGAATCAAAGTTCCTTGCTTTTGCATAAATCCCAAGGCATCCAATCGCTTGGAAATGGATTGGTGGGTAACTTCTAAGGCATACACAATCTCTTCTTGAGTTTGGTACTGATCTTCATCGAACAATGCCTCCAATTCAGAGTCTTCGAAGGTTTTTGGTCTTCCTTCACGTCAACATTGGAATGACCGTCTTTGAAGCACCGGCACTTTTTTTTCACTTAGATCAACATCTCCGTAAACTTTTTGGAGCTCTCGATGCACTTCAGCCACTGTTTTCTTAGAATGAAAGAAGAAAATAAACGCTCCCCACAAATGACGGTTACCTGGCACAAACTCGGACATTTTCACGCAACAATAAGGATAATACGCTAAAAAAACTCGCCATTGTTGTCGAGCGGTTTGTTTACCAAATGTCTAAGCTTGATTCGTGGCGTTTCCGATACGTCAAAATCGACCTGTAATCACTGTTAGAGCCATCTGTTAACAAACAGCAGGAACTTAGTTGCACTACTAATATGTGTAATTCATAGAATCATGTTATTGCTGTGTATTAATGGGCTTAACCAGTTAAAATTCTCTCTTCTGTCATTGAACAGGGTGAACACCGCACTTTGGCAGCTTTCGTTCTGGCCAGTATGGTGCATGGCTATCCTGCTGGACAGGAGGCAGCACTGCAGGGCAGTTTGGTGTCAATATGCTTGGAACAGTTGCAGGACAACAATGCATTGTTGCGCCAGTGGTTGGCCGTATGCCTAGGCCGACTCTGGGCAAATTATGATGCTGCTAAATGGTGTGGAGTTCGTGACATTGCTCATGAAAAACTGTACACGCTGCTAACGGACCCAGTTCCTGAGGTGAGGCACTCAGGCTTTTATAGAATGTGTTTTATCCTCTGTGAAAAAATCATTTGTCATATGATAGTGATGTGTGGTCTAAGTTTACCATGTTTTGCACGATCACCTTATAGTTCCATGGTGATATTTGTACCATATTAGCTGGTTTGTGGTTCACTCTAATGTTTGTATTTTTCCATATATACATGTATTATATTATATGTATAATTCTGGTGATGTCGTAAGTTATAACTTTCTCTCATGACCTCAATTATTCAGCATGTTAAATTTATTTGCTGCAGCGTTGCAAAATGATGATGGTTTTTCTTTCCTCCATTAGGTTAGGGCGGCTGCCGTCTATGCCCTTGGGACTTTCATCAGCAGTGTGACAGAGCGCAGTGAGCATGCTAATAACATTGACCACAGCATAGCAATGACACTCATCAACACTGTTTCCCAAGACATGAGTCCGCTGGTTCGAAAGGTACACTTTTTTTTCATTCATGTGGCATTCATTTATGTATGTACATGGTTCCGTCTAAGTGGAGATACAGTAAACTCTTGATTTTACGAAGTCAGTGGGACCGGAAAATGGGCACTTCGTAAAATCGAGTTTCGTAAATTCAAACCTTTTTCATAAGTCACAAAAAAAATGTTCGCTTTTGTTTCTTCCGCCGTTTTTTGTCTTTAGTTGTCTTATTTAAATGTTTTCGGTGGTTATTCTCGGTATAATTCATAGAAAAGGCTTTTTGCTATCGATTTATGTGATAAATCGTTAAATACCACCATATACCACCATAAAATTCCCATTTCTTGTTCATACTTCAACATCCACGATCGCTAAAGAAATTCCCGACCAGTTTAGAAAACGTACTCAAATAATGAATTGCAATGTTTATTATAAGAATTTAATGTTATAAATTTGCGGTTAGGAGCCAATAGCTACTATTAAGTATGCAAAAGATAGATATTTGTTTCTGACACCCACGGAATTTTAGCGGCAGCCGGCCTAACCGCCATTTATGTCGCCCTCTATCGCTCAGTGACGAGAAAAAAAGAAAAACAAGGGTCTTACCCCGTTTCCAAAATAACCTTCGTAAGTTAATATTTCGAGTTACTTCGTATTTTCAGCAGAATGTGCTCTATTTCCACTGAGATTCAATTACGATCGTAAATAGCGTAGGATGTGATTATCTTCCGGCGAATATTTGAAGTAAATTCTGTTTGAGTTCTCCGTCCGACTACTGTGTTCCATCATCTTCGCAGACGTTGCCATAAAAGACTTAATTCTTCATCAGGACCATATTCTTCATACCGGGTGTGAGGTGACCTGTTCATATAGTATGTTTCTCTCCTTTTATGCCGACTGGAGCAAGGTTCCAACCGGAAAATGACAGGAGAAACATCTTACAGTATCGGAGAAATAGAGATAGAAACGTTTGATTGTTTTCCTTCAAGCGTTTTATCATTTCTCAACGTGGTTAAGTATTAGTTCACTAGCGTGAATTCCCAAAAAATGACATGCAAAAGCTGTACCGTCACCTCATTTAGTTTTCGTGTTCCTTTCTCCGCCGTATTGAAAGTTATGCAAAGGATCATTGACATAGAGAAAAGATTTTCTTAGTTTTAGCACTAAAAAATAGTCGCGCCATAATCGTAAATAAATATAGTGTGGAAAGAGCAAAGAAAATAATTTCAATTGAAAAGTCAGCTGAAAAGAAGAGAGACAATTATAAGCGCGGCACCATTTTCCCGATAGTGGAAGATACTTCTTCAGCCTCTCTCCGGTTAATAACTTCCCCCCCGTTGCAGGTAAAGATGAACCATGCCCTTCTCCACAATCGGGGAACGTTCCCAGTGGGTGGGGTGAATAAGAGTGGGATGGGGATTGCCTGAGGGAAGAAGTGTGGTCAGCATAAGGACTGGTGAAGGGGGCAGGAGAAAGAAGGGTGAGGAAATGGCCTTGAGCTCTGCCTCAGTCTACTTTTGGGGGCCGTATTTTTTTGCGACGCACACAAGCTCAGTCACCTTAGGGAGGGAGTGAATGGGAAATGCTGGGGAAGGAGGGGTTTGGGAAGCATAAGGTGGGTGTCAGCAAGATCAGCCAAAGGCGGCAGGAGGGAGTAAACAATGGCTTTGGAAAGAAAGAACCCCAGCATGGGAGAACGGGGAAGCGCGTGAGAAGAAAGTTCATGGTTAGACTTGGAAGTGCGTCTTCATTACGAGAAGCTTGAAATATAAATTGGCGGTAAATAGAGCCCAATACTTAAGATATTTAAGTCGTTTATTCACAAAGGCCAATATATACACGAAAAGATATTATGGCGCGGATTGCATGTATCAACGTCCATTTCGGGATGTTATAAATTTCTGTTCCCATTTATAAAAGTAGCAAATAGATTTCAAAGAATGATAATCATGAATAAAAATATCTAAATCGATATCCAAACGCACATGAGCAAAATAGATGAATGTATACATACCGATCCATCGCAAGTAATACCGCACAAGCTTCTTCCGGTACAGGAATTTAAAATCCTGGATAATGCCTTGGTCCAAGGGCTGGGACTTGCTAGTCGAGTTCGGGGGTAAAAAGAGGACTCGAACATTAGCCAATTTTAGGTCTTCCACGAATTTATGGACGGTGGCATTATCCATTATTAAAACAATTTTGCGGTTCTCTCCAGCAATTTTCTCTGTAGACGTATAACCATTTGCTGGAAAATTTCTCGGGTCATCCAGCTGTTTTTATTTGCATGGTAAAAAGCTGGGAGGGCTTCCAATTTTACATGTTTTAAGCACCGTGGCCTTTCAAATTTC
Source organism: Ischnura elegans (assembly GCF_921293095.1). NCBI lineage: Eukaryota > Metazoa > Arthropoda > Insecta > Odonata > Coenagrionidae > Ischnura > Ischnura elegans. The sequence continues at coordinate 18,323,100 of NC_060246.1, forward strand.
CCAATGACAACGGGCTTATTTTGTCCGTGCCCGTTTGGTTGACGCACAGCCCCACAGTAACACGCACTTTACTCTTTCCCCCCCCATGGCACCTTTGCCCTTTGAAACCCAGGGTTGCGTCAGGTAATGCATTAAAAAATAGCCCAGTTTCAGGGGCCAGCGAGGGTGAGCTCGTCGAGGAAAGGGTCCCGGATTAGGGACCCTTCGAAGTGCTTCGGCGAAAAGTAGTCAAGTAGTCTTCGAAGTACGTTCACAGCAGTGCAAAGGGTTAATTAGGGGTGTACGAAATAGTCCGCGCGACCTTCCTGACATGTTAAACTACGAATTATTGTCGATGCTATGTTTACGAACAGGCACGTAAATAGGGGCATAATGTCAGCCGCGTTATTTTAACTGAACTCCTACTCCCCCTAAATTCCCACAGTGAGGTTTTTGGCGACCCATTTCTCTCCAAAGTTGCATTATCATTTACGATTTCGCACTTTTGATGGACTACAGTTGAAAGCGCTGATTTTTTAGCTACTTACGCCGGCGTAACTAGTTTTGTTGACAAATTTTTCGCCGTAGTTCGTATAAACGAATGCTATTTGCTCCTAGGGACCGAGCCGAGGTTCGTAAATTCAAAAAATTTCGTATAATCGAAACTTCGTATAATCGAATAGCGCCATGTATTTAGCATAGGCTTTTCGCCGGGACCGCAATATCACTTCGTATAATCGAAAACTTCGTAAAATCCTGCTTCGTAAAATCAAGAGTTTACTGTAGTTTGAACTCTTCATTTTGATTAATGGATCATTTTAATGCTGTTCAATAAAATGAGCAGTTTTAAAAAGGTGTTCTTGAGGAACTGTGAGGGACATTTAACATATATTATTGTTTTTTTTTGGTCATTTTTAGCCTATAATAGTTTATTATGAACTATTTAGCTTGAGTGTGACTTGATGCAATCCTTTCAATTAATCTCGGTATGAAAGGCATGAAGAAAGTTCAGTGGAATCCTGATTTAAGGGTTTTCAATGTGGACAAAATTTTAAATACTAAATGTGGAAAAAAAGAAGATGAGGACCTGACATTTTAAAAAATTTCAGAGTTTTTAATAATGGCAACCACTTTTTAATAAATAAAAACTATAATAATAATAAATAACTAAAAGGTATCAAATGAAACATTAAAAAATTTTCATCCATTCAATGTGCTCTACCATAAGAAAGTCTAAAAACAATTTTCAGAAAACAGTTTTGTTATCACTGATGTTTGGATAATCATTTGCATGAACCATTGCGAAAAAACATTAATCAGGATTAATAAATAATGCATGGGAAAGCAGTTTACGACCTAAAATCCAGTCAAAGCTAGAATGCAGGAAGGCTGAATATGGATAATTTAGCATTGTTTTTATAAGGAAGGAATTGGGATTTCAAAAAATAAACATTATGTGCCGTGAAGACCCTGAGGTTACTAGGGTTTTCAGAGCCTTTTGAGATTAGAAATAATTAGTGATGGGTCGATCAAAAAATTTTAACGATTCCAATCCCAATTTCGATTCTGACATTTCGAGTCCGATTTAACCAATATCGATTACATCGATTCTGACGCCATAGGCTCCAAGAAAAATATCACTTAAATCCAGGAAACAAGACAACCACTTAAAAAATTATTACTCTGTGAAAGAATCAGTTGACAAAAGCATCTTTCATATCATCACTATGTAATTAAAATATAATACATAGCTAAATTTCAAAACAAAACATACCTGAAAAGTGGTGTTACCTCTTAGGTATTACTTTAGAATATTGGCACTCGTGTTTAAATTTAAAATAAAAGAATCTCCTTTAATATCTATCTTTTATTGAAAATGTCTTATCATTATCAATAATGTCTCACAAATTTAGTCTCCATTTACAGATTTTAAATTTTTGCTCAGAAAGCAAAGCATCTTCACTCTGTCAGGATCAAGCCTGTTGCGTTTTACATCACATATTTTTCTTGCTGAACTAAAAAGTCTTTCACTGCACACAGTGGATGGCGGTATGGCAAGAAACTTTTTCGCTACTACTTTCAGCCTTGAGTAGGAGATGCAAGTCTTCCAGTATTTGCCAGGGAAGGAATTTGGTGATGCATTCATCTCTTATAAATATGCTTCTACTTCAGCTTGGGCTACTATGGTGACTTTGGGTACTTTTCCAAATGCATCACCATATTTTGACCATATATACCTGTCACAGGCTCCCTAGTCTGCATTTGCTCCTCCGGAAGTGGTGTGCCACTTAGAATCTATAATGTGTTTTGTTATTACGATTACGTGGCACGAAAATTCAAATGACTGTTGGAAACGCATTTGTAAATAAATTAAGTAGGTTTTGAGTTGGTACTTCTGGAATCAGAATCGATTTTTCACCTTGGCAAGCACTCATTTTAATTCCAGTTCTTGGCCGACAATCGAGGAATCGAACCGACCCATCACTAGAAATAACGACTTATTATGAAGAAAAGTTGTAACATTGTGGTGTTAATAGTTTTATTGTTTAGTGCATGGAAGGAAAATGATACAGCAGTAAACATGAGATGAATGAAGTGCAGAGTAATCATGAAATTGTGATGCGTTACACTCGTAGAGAGTTTTCCTACATTGTGCATATACATTTTCGTGATGTGTATTTGTTTGCTATGCACCAAAGTTTCCCCTCCCTTCTTTCCTTCAGGAGCTGGTTGTGTCACTACAGTGGATGGTGATAATGTTTGAGAATGCATTTGTGGGCGTGGCAATGCAGCAGCAGCAGGACGAAGGCAAGGCCTTGAGGGATGGGACACTCAGCCCTCAGTTTGCCCTCGTCCCAGGTGAGACATTTTTACCCTTACATTTTTCCCTTTCCAGCGCATCCCACCACGCCCCACCACACTGGACTCTTCATGATGGCATGGTACATATGCGACTGGAATATTCTAGCCTTCACCTCCAAGCGGTGGTGTGGCACCAAACTCTGCTTTGCCCTCTTATTTGCCCCTCAATCCATTCCATGCGAAGATAATTGTGATGCTACTGAAATGCATTGTGATCATCCATGCTTAGGCCTTTTCAGACACCATTTAACTTCCTAATTTTATTTAATCACTTATACAGTGATTCAACCTCAAGTTTTGGTTGGAGTAGGTGAGGGTAGAGCTCACCCCACACTATGCCACAGACATGTTAAGTTCGTCCATTCAGGGTAGAGGGGCCAGTTGCTTTCCCTGAATAACCTCTTACTTTTGAATATATGTACTCAGGGGCTTCCAAAGATTTCTCCTGGTATTAAAATCTGGGGCCCTTTGACTAAGTGAAGTCATCACACTTCCCCAAGATGTATAATCTATGCAGGGATATGATTTCCTAAAATTTTGAAAGGGCCAACTGCCAATCCCACCTGCCGTATTTCTCGGAATATAGTCCCCCCCTAATTTTGAGGCTTGTGTTTCAGGAAAAAGTTGAAAAAATGGGTTTGAATACAGTCCCCCCTTTACTTTTACCATGGGCATTTTTGCTAAAAAAGGGGGGACTATATTCAGACAAATACGGTATTTTGCCTTTTCTGGTGTGAAGGAACAATCTCAGCAGAGTAGCTGATGGCAAAGATCCAGAGTATTATGATCAACTCATATTCATAGGATAATTAAGATCAGGGGATTGATCAGAGCATTGAATATGTGAATGGCAATAGGAAACCAAAGCTTTGGAGTCCCTAGAAAATGCAGCCTTTCATTGAAGAATTACATATGTGGCATACTTTTCAGTAAGATAGTGCCAAATCAGATGTCCACGTGGTGACCAAAGGGGAGGATAGGTCAGGCGAAGGTACGGGGTGCAGGATGGGAGAATGGATCCCTTAGGGTTTGTGGGAAAATGGAGAAGTTGAAAATGAAGATGACTAGGTTGGAGTTGGATATCAATAGGGCGAGTGAGGCGGGAGCTGATTACTGTAGAAGGAAAAGTACTAAGTCCTGCAATACAGCAATGATTCGAAAATTGGAGGTGTTGGATTCATTCAAACAGAAGAATGTGAGGGAAGAGTATAGCCTTATTGGCTGTTATTGATTGGATAACAGGAATCGAGATAGAAGGAAACTGTTGAACATGTGGTTGAGTGATTGGAGTGTTATAGTATGTATAGTAATTGAAGAACTTAGTGAAAAAGGACAGGAGTTTGTGGGTTCAGTCAGTGGGAAATAAAAACCATTGTTATGTGAGATTGAAATTCATTGCTTAGAGTGGGAAAGGATGGTCACTCAGGGAGATAGTTCAAGTTAGAACAAAGGAAGATTAAGATATTTAGAACTCACTAATGAAGACAAAGTGTAGGAAATATCCTTGACAGGGAGCACAGATGAGAAAGAAGAATACGGTTAAGTAGCAAGATTGGGGTCATTTCAAGGTACAAGGATCAAGTGACACTTTGCAATGGATATCAGGACAGATTTTCTTCTTCTACATTGAGGTAGTGGTAATGAAAGTTCAAATGATGCCGTATAAGGCAAGGAGGATAAAAAAAGAGATGAGGTGGCACCAGAAGCTAATGAAAGGGGAGATACATAAAATTACCCCTGCCATTGATGATATTTAAGAAACATAGAAGGATGTTGTCATTATTTAAAAAAATAATACAGTAAAATTCGGTTATAACGCGGGTCTAGGGGGACATAGTTTACACCCGCGTTATCGGACAACCGCGTTATAACGGGAAACTGCGTGGGAAGCAATAAAAAAATCCTTAAAGGTAATTTTTATAGCCAATATATTTGCGTAATACATTATTAATATATTTATTTTATGATTTAGACGCTCTACTTTAACGGGATTTCCTAAAATAGTCGGATATTTTCTTTTGCCGCGATAGTTGATGGCGTTTCTTTGTCACGTAATTTTTATGCTTTGCAAGTGCAACAGATGAATACTATCGCAATCACTTTGCCCCTCCAACCAATTCATCAATTCACTTATATTATGTAATAAATGGCCAATTTTCGGCATCTCGACCTCACATTCGTCTTCTTCATTCTCGCTCTCATCTTCCGATGATGCAGCTGTTTTTACGCGGCTCTGGACTGCAGCCACAATTTCTTCGTCACTCTTATAAGCAGATACAGGAGTTTCCTCGTCTTCGCGAACCCAGGCCTCGAGATCACTCACAAATAGTTTATTAGAAAGAACATCTGAAGCTTCACGTGCGTCCTCTTCCGTGAAACCCAAAAACTCGTCTTCGTCTTCCATGCTATCGCCCGCTGTATACTCGCACTTTGACCAGCAATTTAGGATTGTAGCTGAAGTTATTTTCTCCCATGCCTATATGAGCCATATTCTTCAGGGTGACTGTTTTCAGCTATTCTTGTACCTGCAGTTCTGAATTTATGACACTAGTGAGCAATTCCCGCCGATAGTGGGCTTTCAATGCTCTGATTATCCCTTGATCCATGGGCTGAATAAGAGCTGTCGTATTTTTTTGTAAAAACGAAGCCACTATTTTACCATCCCTCGATATCAAAAGCTCAGAAGACGGATGTGCCGGACAGTTATCTAACAGAAGTAGTGCCTTCTCTTCTAACTTTTTTGATCTTAAGTGGCTCTTAACCGATGGAACAAAATCTTCATTGAACCAAGATAAAAAATGTCTCGAGTCATCCAGGCATTCTGACTTTTTTTGTAATTTATGGGTAGTGCTGTCATATTAACGTGCTTGAAGCACCGAGGACTTCGATTTTTACCAATACACACAGGTTTTAACTTGTGACTTCCTGATTTGTTCGCGCATAGTAATAAAGTCACTCTTTCTTTGCTCATTTTTATTCCGGATTTATTTGCCGACTTCTTAATATCAAGTGATTTTGTTGGAAGCAATCTGTAGTAGAGAGCGGTTTCATCGCAGTTATACAGTTGCTCTTCATTGTACTCACCCTCATCAATCATCTTGCGTAAAGTCCCGCAGAATTCTCTAGCTGCTTCACAGTCACTGGAACGAGATTCTCCTTGCATGTTAACTTGCGCTATCCCGTGGCGAATTTTCCACCTCGATAGCCAGCCAGCAGAAGCAACAAAATCATGAGCACCACCTATTTGTTTATTTAATTTAATTGCCTGTGCTTGTAAAAGTGGACCGGATAATGGAACACCTTCACTGCGCTTCTGAACAAACCACGTAAACAAACATTCATCCACATCACCAGCAGCACTCAATCTGGCCTTTTTTCTATCAAGTCCTATTTCGTCATCCACTTGATCAACAAATGATCGTAATTTATCTTCTTATTTCATCCAACCACGAATAGTTCCTTCAGGAACACCAAACTCCCTGAATAAACTTGATTTTGAATCACCGCGCTTCACTCTGCCGATTATGCCCAACTTTTCTTTAATTGTGTAAGTTTTCCTATTGGCAGACATCGTTTTAACCCTAAAATCAATGAAAATTTTCGTAAAAAAGTAATTTTCATATTCATATTAAGCCTAAGACAAAGGTAAAACAGCTCATTCATCATTAAATGCTCGAAGCCTGTGGGCATTGAGTACCTATAACCTTGGTTTGAGCGCCGCGGTGCGAACGTACGAAAGAGAATTATCTCAATCTCCCTGAATCTCGAAAATTATTATAGCCGTGCAACACACTTTTCAGCTCGACTTCACAAGACACAAGGACCGATCAGGAATTACCGAGTTTTTTTTATGGCTACGAAACAATGTATGGAATACGTCGCCAACCGCGTTAATACAGTCGCTTGAAGTAGCGCCGTTGCGACGCGTCGGTAGTCACGCCGAGATAAAATTCGCCACAAAGTTACCTACCTCAAAAAAAGGTCAATGTAATCATTTCGGGGGACATGGTGAGACCCGCGGTATATCCGAAACCGCGGTAAAGTGAGGCGCGTAATAACCGGAATTTACTGTACTTACAGGTAGGCAATTTTACGGTGGTAACATAAAAATAATTACATCAAAATATTTTCAAAATTTAAAGTCAAAAATCAAAATACATATTAATATAATCAAGAGAAAAATAGAGAAATAAAAATGATTATTAGTGGACAAAAAGTAACTGGAGGAAGAGTTCTCGGGTTTCCAGCCGGATCCAAGGGTTTTTCAGCACCGACGTTTAGAGGGCGAAGTCTGCCATCGTCTTCAGGGTGAATGGCTTCGCCCTCGAAACGTTGGCGCTGAAAAACCCTGGGACCCAGCTGGAAACCCGAGAACTCTTCCTCCAGTCTATTCGCCGGGAAAACCTTAGATCCTTCATAAAAAAGTAACTGTCTATCTGTTTAAAATTTCATAAGACTGCTCAGAGTTTTTGCTGGTTTCGTAGGTTTCGCTTAAGTATGGTTCCTCTTCCAGAATAAAATCTTTTTAGCATCTGTCCTTCATGATAGGAACTTTATCTTGAACTGGTGATAATTTTTCCCCCACTAAATTTTGTTTCACAATCCCTTCCCAATTTCTGCCCATACATTATTCCCACCGATAAACTTGAACATCCCTCATAATCTGTCTCTTTTCTTCCTTAGGTCCAGACTCTCCCATCCTGGTACTTAGAGCATTTCTGTTACATTTTCTATCCTCCTATGTTTCTCTAGCACATATCTAAAGTTTGATTTGAAAAATTTGCAAAACGAATTATACCCATAGTAAGCACCTAACTTAACCCTTTCGAGACCGCGGAGTTTTCGTCTTAGCTTGACTGCTGTACCGCTCCCCAAGAGACTCTTCTTTCTCGTGGTACGGAGCATTTTTGGAGGGCATTCGTTAAGAAGGGTCTCGCTGAACCTTTTTCGACCCCTCCACGGTGGGACTCCGTATTATCTCGGACTCCAAGAGTAGTTGTGCTCCCTCCTTTCCGGGTTTACGACCATACCTGCGGCATTGGTTCGCGGTCAACTTATGTATTGCTTATATGTATTTAGCAAATGGATAATTGTTGCTTGCACGTAAATTACAGACATTGAATATAATTCCTCATTTTTATCTGAGCATTGTCAAATTTTAAACGAAGTTCTAAGGCCATTATCAAAGCATTTAACGCAGCAACAATTTCCATGTTGATGTTTATACATAACTCGAGATATAAGTTAATATTTGTCATAGAATTTCGTTTAAAAATTTTAAACGCTACTCAAAAGACAAACAATTCAATTCTTAGTTTATATTTCTTGAGAAATGAACAAATATTTATTTCGAAAATTGACTCTATAAACAATTGTATGACCGCTGTCCCTTACCGCTGAGAGAGGTTATAAAAGACGAAGGGTCCGGGTACCTGCTCCCAGATTCGGAGGGTTAATCCTAAACCCCGAAGCGTTGGGTCCCGAGACAAAGGCGACCTAAACCCACGACCGTCCTGAAAGGGGGAGAGCTCGAAAACGTATATATACGGGTTTCGTTTTCTTGACCGGGAAAATCTCACACGTATATATACGCCCGTGGTCTCCCGGGTCAGGAAACGTCCACACGTATATATACGTGTACGGTAGGGAAAAGGTTAATAGTCTTTTGGGTGAAAATTCTGATTGTCTTCTTGTATCTTGCCTTGTGTAGCTGTGAGAGGGCACATACTGATAAGTGTTGTGGGCTCTTGTGAAATTTAATGAAGTCTTGAAATCCCTAAAAATCTTCAAAATCTAGCCTGAAAGACCACCCTAAGGCCAAGAGAATGATGTTTTTAAATAGTGAGATTTGAAATTCAGTGTTGCCAGGAGAAAATTCTGGTGACGGAAATCAAAACAGTCCCTTTGGGCCGTATTCTTAGTCGACCCTACATAAGTGGTGGGGGGTGATTCCGTCGTCATGTTCTCCGGAATGACGTAGATGATGATGCAGCGCCAAGTATGTATTGGTTTCCTAAAAGTATACCAAGTGACAGACATGAAAAATATTCTTATATATTCGTAGAAACAAGTTGCATGTATACCGCTCTATTGTTCTTATTAGTTCAGTCAATTTTATAATTTCTTTAACTTGGTGGCTGTAAAATGGTAGTATTTTTACCTTTCCACTGTGTTACTGTACATTTTAAAATGGTTTGTGTGAGCTCGTCTCCCTTAATAACCATTGTAACCTAGAGTCTTTAATCAAAGTGATCAGCAGATGATCTTTGGCTGCCATGTTTTTGTAGGGTGTAGGGCTGGTTCGGGTACCCTACATCAAGTAGGGCCGGTTTAGTTCCAAAAACGGCCATGTGTAGGGCGAGATCGCTTTATGTAGGGGCTGATGACGTATCCAGGGTCGGTTGGCCCTACATGGTCGACTAAGAATAAGGGGCCTATAAGTAGTGAGAAATTATTGGCACATAGTGGTGTTTGAGTAGCCATCACTTGTTGCACATTAACTGAGGCCTACTATGTGCCTTATCCGCTCTTGTTTTCCCCATTTCAGAAGTGACGACAATGGGCGGTATGAAGAGGATTGCATCACGAGACCGCCTCAAGGTGCTAGCCCCTGGCTCTGGCCTGCTGCCACCACACCTTGGTGTTGAGGCTGGTGGCGGAGGGGCAGATGCTATCTCATCCCCTGTAGATCGTATGAAGAGAGTCTCCTCATCCTCCTCCATCTCCAGCCTTGGTAAGCATTCAAAAGCATGCCGTGTTTACTCGTGTAAGCCGTGCCCTTGTCTATCCCGTGCACCCCCATTTTTGTGCCGGCTCGTGAGGAAAAAAACTTCTTAGAGCTTTTAGCACTCTAATATAATTTTGAGGATTTGTGTAAGCCGTGCACCCAGCTTTTTTTGCCGGCATTGCCGAAACTAAGGTGCGTGGCTTCTACGAGTAAATGTGGTACGCACGATTGATGTTTGTATACTCACCCACTCATAAACCACCCAGAGTTCATTGACTAATGTGGAACCTTGGGGTATGCCCTCATATATGTATAGCATTGACTCATTTTTATGTAAGGAGGCAATGGTGTGTGATTTATATCTTTCTTGTGAGAAAGGAAAATGAATTTGAGCGAGCATGAAGTTGTTAATGCATTAAAAATGAATGTGGCATGGTAATTACACAGCTGTCTCATTTAGTTACCAGTTCATTCATCAGATATTCACCTCTGCCTTTCATCCTATTCACGTGCATTTAACGTGTGGCTTCCTTTTTTCGGTGGTGTCTAGGCCATGGGAGCCTGAGCAACCTGTCCAGTCTTTCATTTGGCAGCATTTACATGAAGCTGTGGACGGGGCTGACGGCCATGGACCACGATCCGCACCCAGAAGTGGCGCTTATGTCCAAGGTGGTCACAGATCACATCAGAGAGCAGGTTTGTCCCTTGAGCTGATTTCAGTGTGTCTTTATGGATGCACTTAACGTGTGGTTGATAAAATTTTATAGTAATGAGTATGAGGTACAGAGAGACATTTGCTAATATTTTAAGTAATTATCAAATTTTTCTTTCTCTTTGGTTATATTTGTGTTTTAGAGTTTATGTCATCATCATCATTGGTCAACAATCCTAGGATTGGTTTGACGCAGCTCTCCACTCTATTCTCCTTTCAGCTAATCTTTTCACACCTACGTATTTCTTCTCTTTCACATCTCTCTTCACTTGTTCCATATATTTTGATCGAGGTCTTCCTTTTCCATTCTTACCTTCCACTTGTCCTTCGACGATTGTCTTCATCAGGCCATCATGTCTCAGGATGTGGCCTATAAGGTTGTTCCGTCTTCTTATTAAGGTTTTCATGAGGCTTCTCTTCTCTTCTACTCTTCTTAGGACTTCTTTGTTACTAACTCTGTCAATCCATTTGATTTTCATCATTCTTCTGTAGCACCACATTTCGAAGGCCTCTATCCTTGCTTTCTCCGCTGCGGTCATTGTCCATGCCTCACTTCCGTATAGGAGCATACTCCAGATGTAGGATCTTATAAATTGTTTCTTTACTTCCATACTTAAGTTTCCTGCTGTAAGCAGGTCTCTCTTTTGGTGGAATGCTCTCTTCGCCTGGGCTATTCTGCTGATAATATCTTTCTTACTTCTCCCGTCACTAGTTATCTTGCTTCCCAAATAACAGAATTCATCCACCTCTATCAGTTTTTGCTTCCCTATTTTAATGTTAGTCTTGACTTCTTCTCTTCTGCTGCATACTAAGATCTTGGTTTTCTTTGTGCTTATTTTCAGTTGATATCTACCCATTACCCTACCCATATTAACTAGAATATTTTTCAAATCCGTCTCTGTTTCTGCAATAACGGCTATGTCATCGGCAAATCTTAGCATGCTAATTTTTTCTCCATGAATATTCACTCCCAATGCATTTTCTTTGATTTCATTAATGGCTTTCTCAATGTAAACGTTGAAAATTACGGGTGACAATGTACAGCCTTGTCGCACTCCTTTCCTAATTCTTGCTTCTTCACAGCTGGGCCCTGATTTTATCACCGCTACTTGGTTTTTGTATAAACTGTGGATGATTCTTCTGTCATTATAAAGAACCCCGATTTCCTTTAGGATTCCGAGCATTGTGATCCAATCCACGTTGTCAAATGCTTTCTCTAAGTCCACAAACGCAATGAACGTTGGCTTGTTCTTTTCCATTCTCTTCTCTATGAGCAGTCTTAGGGCCAATATTGCTTCTCTTGTGCCTTTGTTTTTTCTGAATCCAAATTGGTCCTCATCCAAGTACTCTTCTGCTTTTCGTTCTATTCTTCTATAGATGATCCTTGTCAGTATCTTTGATGCATGTGTTGTAAGGCTTATGGTCCTAAAATCTTCGCAGTTCTCCGCTCTTTTCTTCTTAGGGATAGGGATTATAATGTTCCTCTCAAAGTCCTCTGGTATCTCACCTGTCAAATACATTTCACTAATGATTTTGTATAGCTGGTTCAACGTCTTCTCTCCTGAATTTTTAATTAGTTCTGCAGGAATGTCATCAATGCCAGACGCTTTATTTATCCTGAGGTCTCTTACAGCCGCATCAAATTCCGATCTTAAAATTGGGGCTCCCATGTCATCGGCATCCACTTCCCTCTCGTTTTCGATAGCATTCCTTCTGAGGCTGCTTCCATTGTGCAAATCTTCCATCTCTTCCCTTTTTCTTCGTTTTCAATCATTAGTTCTCCGTTTTTGTCCCTAAGGGTATTACATCTTACGCCCCTTTCCTTAAAGTGGTTCCTCACTATCCTATAGGAGGCCTCTACTTTTCCGTGCTTAAGATTGTTTTGCACGTCTTCACAAATACTTTTCATCCACATTTCTCTAGCCTTCCGCGCTTTACGACATATTTCGTTCCTTATTCTCTTGTAAGGATTCTGTCCTTCCTCTGTTTTTGGAGTCCTGTATTTTTTTCTTTCTTCAATGAGATCTAGTACTTCCTGTGTGATCCATGGTTTTTTCATAACGACTCTTCTTTTACCAAGAACTTCCTCAGCTGCTGCCTGCAGCCCACTTCCAATGGTTTTCCAGCTCTCTTCCATTGGTTTGTTGGTCGTATCCTCTCCTATTTTATTTTCTACAGCCTCTTTAAAAGCCAGTTGATGCTGAACCTCCCTCAATTTTTCAACCTGCCATATGTTTTTCACGGCTTTCTTCAACTTTTTAAATTTAAGGTGGCATTTCATCATAACTAAATTATGGTCACTATCGACATCTGCCCCTGGATAACTTTTACAGTCCTTCACCTGGTTCCTGAATCTTTGTTTCACTAGAATGTAGTCGATTTGGAATCTTCTAAGGTCTCCTGGCATCTTCCACGTGTATCTTCTTCGCAGGGGATTTTTGAATAAAGTGTTGGTAACCACTAGTCTGTGCTCCATGCAGAATTCAAGTAGCCTTTCTCCTCTTTCATTTCGGTTACCTAACCCATATTTCCCAGTTATTATTCCATCTTGACCTTCGCCGACGACGGCGTTCCAGTCACCTAAAATAATAAGATTTTCTTCCCCTCTTACCTGCTTGATAACTTCCGCTATATCTTGGTAGACATCTTCTACCTCTTCATCTTCATAATCTGACGTAGGCATGTAAACCTGTATCACTACAGTAGCTACGGGTTTAGTATCTATTTTCACCATTACTATCCTTTCATTAAACTGCAGGTAGCTTTTAACACGCATCCCGGCGCTCTTTCTAAGCATTATGCCCACTCCAGCATTACCATTTAGCGATCCTGTGCGTATCATTCTGTAGCTTCCTCTCCAAAAGTCTCCTTCCTGGGGCCATTTCATTTCGCTGATGCCTAATACATCGAGGTTCATTCTTCGCATCTCCACCTTCAAGTTCTCCAGCTTACCGCAGGTGCGAAGTGATCTGACGTTCCATGTTCCTATCCGTAACATTCTATCACCTTTGACCGATGTACCCTCTCGAGTAGTCCCCGCCCGGAGATCCGAATGGGGGACTAGTTTACCTCCGGAATATTTTACCCAAGAGAATTCCATCATGTCATTATATAAATTGAGTGGAGTAGCTGCGACTCCTCGGGATGATAATGTGGTGGTTTCCCCTTGCCTTCCACATCGCAGTGCTACAGCCGTTAAAGTAAATGTTACCACGCCCGTAGTGGAATGTGCGTTGCTGTACCGACCAGTATGGCCTCCACCTTCGCACATGTGAGGAAGAGCTGCTACCCTCTCCCCGGGTGTTGAGAGGCATAATTGTTGGCGGCCCCCAATCGCCAAGTCACGGTATCTTCACAGGTTTTGGTATCATTTAAATAGTCTACCTTACCCAAGGGTAGCCCAATACCCCCTCAGATCACCGCCGCTTTTTGTCCACGACTGCTTATTCGACGAGAGAACTCGCTTATCTCGCAGCTAACCTCTATATCTAAAGGTCGACCCACCATCCGCAACCCGGTGGACGCACTCGGTGACTTTAAGCTCAGCCGCGAGGTCATAGCTATAATTCATATCATGATTAAATATGCACCTAAAATGGGGAAAAATGTAGACATTCACACAATATGCATATTTCTTTTGGGTAAATAATTACAGGTTGTGATTACATAGATAAAAAAAAAAAGTCATAGCTATATTTTTATCTAATCACAACCTGTAATTATTTACCCAAAAGAAATATGCATATTGTGTGAATGTCTACATTTTTCCCCATTTTAGGTGCATATTTAATCATGATATGAATTATTATTTTTGTTGGTAATTTATTTTATTCTTATTTTTCTGATCATAACTTACATTTCCTTTTCCATAACACAACATACCTTTACTTACCTTACCTTTCATTTTGATGAATCTTTTGCGATGTACCCATATTCAAAAATGATAAATATCTGTTATAGAAATAAATACTCTCAACTCAGCATGAACGGTGCACTGCTCTGAGGAAAAATTGGCCTTGTTTTGCCTCTGAGAATTGATGATGGCCTGAGATGAATGGGTCTTGCATTGCCTACAACTTGTTTATCCTCTTGCTTGTGTAAAATATTAAGAACAGGATATCTTGAGTCGAGGTCTGTTGGTTGGGTGAAAACATTTCTGTGGATGCCATGTGAAGGACCCATTGTCTTTTCTGAGAGCATAAATCACATATCTTGTTGGATGCCTTGATAACCTCCATCTTCCTTTCAGGTAAAAGAGGCGACTGCCCTCAAGGAAGTGAATGAAGCAAAGATGTCCTCATCAGTGTCCCTCCCACCATCCCCTTCCAGTCGGCCAAGCTTCCTGGCGTGAGTATACAGCTCTTGATAAAGAAGCATTAGGAGATTGTGCTCTTGAAAGTCATGTTGGCTGTAGTTGAAAGCTTACAGCCTCACTGTAGGCTTTCAACTACATATAACATAATCATTTGACTCTGTTAGACTTTGCCGCTTCAACCATTTTCGTTTCGTCGACGTTTTCAATTTCAAAAAATGGTGTATTTTCGGACATCATATTTTCATGCATTCATCATAGGCTTTTCATTTGGACCGACAGGTTTGCTTTGTGTTATTGAAATGTCATATCATTCTTCTTCGTAAAATGGAGAGTTTAATATATTCACTCAAGCTGTGTAACCAGTTCTATGTATTTTTGTTATTTGGATAATTGATTGTCCAATGTCGAGCATCGTTGTGGAAGTCTACTAATTTTGGGACCCATGATTAGATCTCTATGACTTGGGGCTCTTTTGTTATTACTGTTTCCTTTTCTTCTCTTCAGGGGAGAATCTCCTCCAACAGGCTCTGCCACTGACCTCCATCGTCTGTCAACGCGATCCTCTCAGCTTTCCTCTCGTGCCCGAAAAAATATGCCCAACACGGTAAGATTTACCTTCCCTTTGGCATTATGTTATGCTGAGTCTTTGATTGTTGTAAATGAAAATTTTTTATTTGGAGTATGGTATATGGTTGTGAGTGCTTTGCAATTCCCGTTCATAGCCATAGGGCAGCGGTTCCCAAAGTAGGGGTCGTGACCCCCAAGGGGGTCGTAGGCCGTTCGGAAAGGGGTCGCGAGATACTAATAATATGGTGAACAACGTACTCAAACTTGGACGACCATTTTTAGGGGGTCGCGGCTAAAAAGAATGAGCTAAAATGGGTCGCGGAAAGAAAAAGTTTGGGAACCGCTGCCATAGGGCATATCATGTCAGACATTGTGAACATTGTAAAAATAAATCATCCAAGATTATGCAGATTGGATTAAGTGCTGATATCCGACTGCAAAACTCAAACTCAATGGTCAGTTCAGATGTGATGTCACTTCTCATTTGAGACACGAACAGAGCTGAAATAGGAGAACTTTTGGAGACCAACTTGACAAAGGCATAATAAGCTTCTTTCTCCAGGACTTGAGAATCTCATAAATACAGCCTATGTCGCTGACCTGAAACCTGCCCTGAATGTGGGAATCTACTTTAATTCGGAAACATCAGCAACTATAACACCAAAAACCTTTTTGGAAGCTAGAAATGCTTTCCTTGATACAATATGCCTGAAGAGTATCAGATCATGCTTCACATTAGCTCTTATTCATGAAACAAGAGAAATAAATATGTACATAGTTTTTCATCATAGGTTTACTTCATGCATGTAGCCAAAACTCAGCTAGAACACAAGATGGATGAGACACGTAGTAGAGACACGATGAGACATGAAGTAGCAAACATCAATTCGGAGAAATAGTGCCTGCTGTATACCAGTGCCTGGTCCCAAGCCAGGCGTGTATGTATTACCCTGCAGGCCACTGGGTGGTGCAAGATCTTCACCTGAAATAAAGCATCTGCTCTGAGTGGCTGGAGTAATTGACACACATTTGGGAAATCCCGGTTTCATTCCAGGGGAAGGCAAATGATTTTTCCCCTGTTGATATTTCCTTCTTTTTGTGTTCCTGCAGGTGACTCTGTTGCAGTTTACCTCAGGTTTGTCATTGTATTGAGTTGCATTTGCCTCTGTCTCCTTTAATCCATGGGAAAGCATCTTCACCTCATTTTTCCTTCATGGGGGATAGTGTTGGGGTATTAGTTCAGTGATATTTTACTGACCTGGTACTAGTTGAAGTTTGATAAATTTGCCCTAACAAAAAATCATAGAATTGGTTGCTGGTATGACTACTTTTTGATACAAGAATATCATCATTCCATTTTTTGTACTTCCTACCTACTCCTTTGCTTTGAGTACCATTTTTACTGCATTATCATAAGTCACACAAGGCATTTGGGTAACTAGAACAATTACCTAAGGATTTTGCATGATTTGAAGCATTAAATATCTTAAAAGTGGACGTGATGCATTGTTTGTGAGTAGGACATTCTGTGAGATGGTTTTCTTGCAGCATTTTTGTCGCAGTTCAAAACAAATAGGATCTACTCCATATAACTTACTGAAGTCTGTGGTAAATGGTAGGCCTTTTCAAATTTTGTAAACTTAATCGCTCTATGGAAAAAGATAAATCGTCAGGATGAAGGAAAGTAAATCATGGCAAAACATCCACTGCTGTAGTGCAAAAGTAATGTTTGTATATATTACTGTATTCAACTTTTGAATGATGATTGATTGAATTTCTTTCTTAACCACCCCAAGGAAATTCAAGCTGATGTGGTTATTTCTCCGGGTGTGGTCCAAATTTCTCCCTGAAAAGGGCAATCCCTTGCACTGATCTCCACATCTGTGAAACAGGTGGTGGGAATAGCACCATAAGAAGGCGAAACTGTCTAACCTATGATTTCTGTTTTATTCTCTTCAGATATCAGAGGAGGCTGACGAAGTGAGTGGTCTTCGCAAGCCATTGGTTTCCACCCAGTTTGTGGAATGGAGTTGCAAATATTTTGCTCAACCTGTTATGAAGTTCCTAGAAGATGAAGATGTTGAGAGCAAGCAGCACTATGAGCGGGAGTGGAGGTACGTTGTATCACATACAACAGCTGTCCCTTTCTATCTATATTTCTTCTTCCACTACTGCAACGACTTGGGCATAAGTGATAAATTTTGCAATGGGTTTCACTATTCACTTTTGCCTTATCTTGGTGAAATATAATTGGCTCTCTAAGGAATCTGTGAGCTTGGTTTTTTACCTGCCTCTTTGGACTAATCAGTTCTGCACTTCGCACATAAAATTGACTGGTATCATCATGCAATACTGATTTGTAACTGAATGTAACAACTGAGGCCTACGTATGTGTTTCATTTGCCCAGTGATAAAGGATAGGGACATCATCAATTTCAACTGAGCCGTGCAAACAATCAAATTTATAAATGGTAATTCTAAGCATTCATAAAATGATTTTTTGATATTATAACCCAAAAATGAAAAAAAATGCCTTCACTTTTAAAAGTATGCAGAAAAGTTATAACGACAGAGCAAGATCATGAATATGGAATTATGAAATACAGGAGATCTATTTAATGGAAGGTTTTCTAAAATTTTGCCAATTATGATGGCCAAAGAAGTCATTGACAATCCTGTGCACACATTTTGGCTTCCAAGGTCATTCAAAAGTGAGAATTGTATTTCTAGCGTGGGTATAAGTTGATGGTGATTGAACACAATGGTAAGAGTAGCATGCATTGTCTTATTCCACATGCTTACTCAATCTTGGTACAACCAGGGGGAAATTGCTTATGAGGTATTCTGATCAAAGCTGACTCGCCTTGTTTCTTAGCTGGTTTGAGAGAAAATTGATTGGATCTTGAAAAATCATAAGCTTTACTCTACAAAGTGAAAACCTTTCATCTCCAACAGTATGGGAGTTTATATGAAAAGTAATCAGTTCCTCCGGAGGTATGCAATTCTGTAGGTGTCATGCTCCTTGAGTCCACCACTTTGGAATTTCCGCCTCATTTTTTTTCAGGCTCATCTACTTTACTGTGAATATGCAGTGATTTTTTCCATTATGAGTGATACATTTAGGGTCATGGACAGTGATTCAGTCGTCAAAACTTTGATTGTCATTCTTTTTTAACACACATTGCTGCAGATAAATATCTTGGATCGAAACCCATTCTAACAGCATCTACATGGTGTCATGTGGAATCTGCAATATCATTATTAGAATGGTATGTGCTGTTATTCCACAGGGAAAGAATATTCTAGCTCACTAATCAAAGAAGTACCAGAAAAAACACTTCCTCAGTTCAGTCATTGTTTCTTAGTGGAAACTGACTGTTGAGTGTATTAAAGATAGGATCTTCAGGTGAACTGGTCTACAAGTACTGAGCCTCATATTTGGGAAAGGGAAATTAGTGGACTGGGTAAATATTGGGCTAACTATGGACTGCTCACCATGATTTGAGTTGAACAGGGAGTAAAAGAGTCAGGGCTCTAGAAAAGTCAAAGGATTCTCATTAAAGTCGGGAAGAAACTTGAAATGGAAATTCTCCATATTTTACTGCAAACGGGTATATATCTTGATTTTTTGCTTCTTGTTTTTCACCGTAAGCCGTAATTGTAAAATATTCTCAGGAAACCTTCATGTTAGCTGTCCACGGAGAATAACTCATGTTATCAGTGGTCACGTAATCATCAAAGTCAAATTCAGGGAATGAAAGATAAGACACATAAACAATGGTGGTTTAGGAATGACTTAAAACCAGAATATCGAAATAAATATAAAAAGTGTCTGCTGTTGGGATCTGAAGGTGGAAAGTGAAAAATTACCGTATATGTCTGAATATAGTCCCCCCTTTTTTTTCCAAAAATACCCGTGGTAAAAGTAAAGGGGGGGACTATATTCAAACGCATTTTTTTTTTTTAACTTTTCCTGAAACTGAAGCCTCAAAATTAGGGGGGGGGGACTATATTCGGAGAAATACGGTATGTGAAAACAAATCACATGTGGGTACGTGAGTAGTAAGTCCCAGTGCTGCTGGAAGAAATCCGATGAAGAAGCACTACCTGGCAAAGTCTCTGACTCTGACTAAAATTTCATGTGAATACACATTCTTATTGATGGACAGAAATTCAAAGAGAGATATTCTTGTAGGCTCAAAGCTATTTTTGCTTGCTCCCCATCCCCCATTTGTAATTGTAGTTACGTGGTTAGCTTCATTGCTCACTGAAAATAAAAGTGACCTAAACGGTGGAAAAATCTGAAATCTGCAAGATCCCTGGTCCTATGTTTTTGGTATTCTACTATATTGATCCTCTACTGTATTCAATATTTTGGATACTCATTCAGCTTGGATTTTCAGTTTAATAATTGAAATTATGTTATTCATAGGATATCTAGCTAATCACCTCTTAATTATTTTTTATGCAACTAGTTTCAACATGTTTTCATCGTCCTCTGGTGAATTATCCTCTCATGTGTACTTAATTGATTTCCCCCTAATACTAATTTAATACCTGCTTATTACCACTGTTGATTATCATTAGGTGAAAGCTTGATGAATCTTGTAGAGCTAAAAATTCATTGTGTATCCAAAATAGCCAAATATGGTGCATTTTAATCCATAATACATACATGCATGAGGGTGTTTCAGTCCTCCAAAAACTGAGAGCTTTCAATGAGGGTGTGCACCTTACATGCAATTGCTTTGCCCTCACTATGATCCTGCCGTTTGCCTCCCCTGCCCTCTTTCCAATCCTCACTGAGCATCAAAGAGCACTGGCATAATCCCCTAGCTGATGACCCATTATACAATGTTCCATTCTCTTGCAGGTATATGAGAAACGCCCTGTTGCGCAAGGAAGCAAAGGAAGAACAGAAACGTTTGGCAGCTGGATCTCGCATTGAGAGTCAGATCTTCACCGCACGCAGCCCCGACCCTCCGTCTGTGATCCAGTTTCATCCATATGACAACCACTTGGTGGTGGCGGGCAGAGATTGCTATGGGTAAAAGAAACGATTCACTTCTTTGCAATGTTTTGTTTTGCATGCTCATTCAAGTTAAAAGGACTATTTGGATCCATGCATTGAAATAGTTTGATTGTTATCGGGTTTCATTTTTAGAAAGGGATTTCTTTTTTCATTTAAATACACGATTTTTTCAATCCTATCCAGTTGTTATGTGTATCAATTAGGGATGAGTCGATTCCAATTCCGATTCCTTCAAATCGATTCCCGATTTTCGATTCCGATTCCATCGATTCTTATTCATACTAAAAGGTGGGATATTGATTTATCTGTAGCATTGCTGTCATTAAAGTTTTAGAATTAAATGGAATAAAATAACAGCAGCCGCGGTGGCTACATTGTCGTTTGGCCTCGGTGGCTAAACAATAACATAGCATTCATTGCATCCATACATACCAGAGCAGCCTGGTGGGTGCGTGGTGGTGGCTGAACGCAACCTGTCAATTCTGCCCGGAGGCCGCAGCGGCTTATGCCAAGCAAATATCAACTTTCTCAAGGGTTGCATTGATGAAACTGGGCTATACAAACGCGAATGTGTCTAAATTTTTATTATTGATGCAGACACGTTAAGACGAGGGAAAAAAATTTATATAAAAAAAAACCGCTCTCTGTGCGCATTTATAAGAAACTTTTTTTCACAGGAAAACTCGTTCTCTGCACATTTTTACTATCATCAAACTTAACTATCATTCGAAAAATAGAAAATATAGATTTCGATCTACTATACATTAAAATTGGTGGTCCAGGTGAATTCTCCAATGGTGATTCACAATCACAATAATTTGCTGTGACCAGCGGTTAATAAAAGAACAAAAAAACGCATGCATTGCTTCCCGATCCCATGGTTTCCAATTTTTTTCTCAGAGAGTTGCTCATGAACACGTGCCATTTCAGGGTTCGTTGCTTTGTCGCTCTTGCCGACATTTTCATGTTTCTGAGGCCGCTTAGGTATGTTCGTCGCAGCACCCACGTGCTGGGCATATCATCCGCGCTGGCAAGGCTGACACCACGGCCGCTTAGGTGTGTGGCGGCCTTTATGTTCCAAGCTTATAGTCTATGCTCAAAACATTTATATTCCTGGAATCGATGGAATCGGAATCGACTTTAGGTAATTGATTCTCGATTCCGATTCCGTGCCCGAGAATCGACATTTGGAATCGACTCTTCCCTAGTATCAATGTCCTGTGAAGTGAATCTATCATTTCTTCCTTTCACTCAACTGAAAACTTTAATGTACAAGGTGTAAAATTGAATGCAAGGACATCCATAACTTCCGTGTCAGTTCATGGAACAACATGTAATAATTATGAGCATGAAAAACTATTATGTAGAGATTGCAATATGCGCAGTTAAAATATGAGTCACATAACCGAGAAACATGTGCCAAGAAGTTGTCTAGTGAGAGCCCATTATGCTCAATCACTCAGGTTTTCTCAGAAAGTTCAGAAAGCCTCATATGCACCAAAATTCAGTTGAAAGTGAAAAGCATGCTAACCTGTGTATGTTCTTAGAATATCAAATACAGTAAACTCTTGATTTTACGAAGTCAGTGGGACCGGAAAATCGGCACTTCGTAAAATCGAGTTTCGTAAATTCAAACCTTTTTCATAAGTCACGAAAAAAATGTTCGCTTTTGTTTCTTCCGCCGTTTTTTGTCTTTAGTGGTCTTATTTAAATGTTTTCGGTGGTTATTCTCGGTATAATTCATAGAAAAGGCTTTTTGTTATCGATTTAAGATGTGAAAAATCGTTAAATAATTATACCACCATAAAATTCCCACATCTTGTTCATACTTCAACATCAACGATCGCGTAAGAAATTCCCGACCAGTTTATAAAACGTAATCAAATAATGAATTGCAAAGTTTATTATAAGAATTTAATGTTATAAATTTGTGGTTAGGAGCGAATAACAACTATTAAGTTCGCGTAAGATAGATATTTGTTTCCAGCACCCACGGAATGTTAGCGGCAGCCGGCCTAACCGCCATTTATGTCGCCCTCTATCGCTCAGTGACGAGAAAAAAAAAGAAAAACGAGGGCCTCCACCCGTTTCCTAAATAACCTTCGTAAGTTAATATTTCGAGTTACTCTGTATATTCAGTTGAATGTGCTATCTTTTCCATTGGTTATTTTTGTTGAGATTCAGTTACGATTCTAAATTTCGTAGGATATGATTATCTTCTGGCAAATATTTGAAGTAAATTCTGTTTGAGCTCTCCGTCCGGATACTGTGCTCCATCATCTTCGCAGACGTTGCTACGAAAGACTTTATTCTTCATCCGGACCATATTCTTCATACCGGGTGTGAAGTGTATATAGTTCATATAGTATTTCTCTCTCTTCTTTTATGCCGACAGGAGCAAGGCTCCAACTGGAAAACGACAGGAGAAACATCTTCCATTATCGGAGAAATAAAGAGGGAAACGTTATTATCCGCATTGATTGTTTTTCTACAAGAGATGTTTCATCATTTCTCAACGTGTGTGAAGTATTGGTTCACTTGCGTGAATTCCCAAAAATGACACGCAAAAACCTGTACATTCACCTCATTTACTTTTCGTGTCCCTTTCTCCTCCGTATTGAAAGTTATGCAAGGAATCATTGACGTAGAGAAAAGATTTTCTTAGCTTTAGCACTAAAAATAGTCGCGCAATAATCGTAAATAAATATAGTGAGGAAAGAGCAAAGAAAATAATTTCAATTGAAACGTCAGCAGAGAAGAAGAGAGAGAATTATAAGCGTGGCACCATTTCCCTGATAGTGGAAGATACTTCTTCAGCCTCTCTCCTGTTAATAACTTACCCCCGTTGCAGGTAAAGATGAACCATGCCCTTCTCCACAATCGGGGAACGTTCCCAGTGGGTGGGGTGAATAAGAGTGGGATGGGGATTGCCTGAGGAAAGAAGTGTGGTCAGCACAAAGGAGTGGTGAACAGTGGTGAAGGGGGCAGGAGAAAGAAGGGTGGGGAAATGGCCTTCAGCTCTGCCTCAGTCTACGTTTGGGGGCCGTATTTTTTGCGACGCACTCGACCTCTGTCACCTTAGGGGGGAGGGAGTGAATGGGAAATGCTGGGGAAGGAGGGGTTTGGGATGCGTAAGATGGGTGTCAGCAAGATCAGCAGAAGGTCGCGGGAGGAAGTAAACAAAGACTTTGGAAAGAAAGATCTCTCGGCATGGGAAAACGGGGAGACGCGCGAGAAGAAAGTTCACGGTTAGAAGTGCGTCTTCATTACGAGTAGACTGAAAAATGAGTTGGTGGTTAATAGAGCCCAATACTTAAGATATTTAAGTTGTTTATTCAGGAAGGCTATTATATACACGAAAAGATACTACTAAAATATCAATTATTTTTTTCCTTTTTGCCCTTCTCCATCGCCGCTTCCACCATGGTTTCTCACTTGCATAAATGGGAATGAAATTGGGGACCTAACTCGTTAGCCAGATCAATATATCTTAATGTTTGGAGGGCAGCGGGTACTTCTTTTTTATTTGGTGAAATTACTTCACTTTCATCTATGTCGTCACTGCTATTATGACTAGTCCCGGCCGCTGCTTCTTCCGACGCATGTACCGGCGTCCCATTGTGGCAAGCCCGGAGATCATCGTCAAGGGCAATATAATCGTTTGATGTTGCGCGCTGTGCTCTTCCTGCTTTTTCCAAGAATTTTTCAAAATCATCTTTTAAGCCTCTAATCTCCTCCGCGATTTTATCCGCTGCTGCTTCCTGAATGTATAACGTAACGAATCAACCATAGCCGTGATATTATAGCAGTAGAATTACTAGTAGGCTAGTTGTATCAATTACCAACCTCGAGAACATCCTCATGATGCGCTATCAAAGGGAATCCGGCCGATTTCCAGCAATTTGCAATTGTAGTGGAGGAAATAAAGTACGTCTTTGAATTGTGTTTCTGCGATGAAAAATGACAATTTTATTAACTTGGCCATTTTAGCAAAGTTAACAAAGTCGTTATTCCTCATCGCAGAAACACGGTTCAGAGACGTACTTGAATGCCTGATAGGCAGGAGTGCGATGCAAACAATTATTTTTGATGATGGCATTGATTGATAGATTTTCAAAATGCAGTCAGAGCGGTCACTGGCAGAAAAGGCCCCACGCTCGGAGGGTCGAAGAGAGGGGCCAGCGAGGGTGAGCTCGTCGAGGAAAGGGTCCCGGATTAGGGACCCTTCGAAGTGCTTCGGCGAAAAGTAGTCAAGTAGTCTTCGAAGTACGTTCACAGCAGCCTGCCTTGCGAACGTACCAGGTACGTTCACAGCAGTGCAAAGGGTTAATTAGGAGTGTACGAAATACCCCGCTCGACCTTCCTGACATGTTATACTACGAAGTATTGTCGATGCGATGTTTACGAATAGGCACGTAAATAGGGGCATTATATCAGTCGCGATATTTTAATTAAGTCCTACTTCCCCTAAATTCCCACCGTGAGGTTTTAGGCGAACCCTTTCTCTCCAAAGTTGCACTATCATTTACGATTTCACACTTTTGATGAACCACAGTTGGAAGCGCTGATTTTTTTAGCTACTTACGCCGGCGTAACTAGTTTTGTTGACAAATATTTCGCCATAGTTCGTATAAATGAATGCCTTTTGCCCCTGGGGACCGATCCGAGGTTCGTGAATTCGAAACATTTCGTATAATCGAAACTTCGTATAATCGAATAGCACCATGTATTTACCATAGGCTTTTCGCCGGGACCGCACTATCACTTCGTATAATCGAAAACTTCGTAAAATCCTGCTTCGCATAATCGAGAGTTTACTGTAATACAGCGAACGCCACAATGCATGTGTAATCTTTAAGTAGGAAAAGGGAATCTCACATTTCAATGTTACTCAAAAGTAGTGTCCAACGTGAGCAAAAATGGCGATAATTGTCATATCCTCCTCCTAAAATGAACATAAGGTGGGGGGGTGGAGTAGAGGTCCTAATTGTCATCAGCATTGTCATAAATCATATGATCATAGAATTTGTGTTCATGACTCAGTAGTTGTCGGTATTGTTCACATCAGTATATGGAGGAACTGAATAGTGAGACATTCACTTGTATTCCATGGTGGCTGTCTTAGCACTCATGTTTCATACAGGTATTGGTAGTTAGCTAACAACTTAAGGTGATTGGTTCCCTACATCATTACCCATCCTTAAGAATTGGTGGAACAGAGAAAAAACGAAATATGTTTTCCGTGCACTCGAGTGACTTTGCTTTCTCCCTCCTGCAGTGTGTGGGATTGGGGGGGTGGAGGGGTGGGGGGCAGCAGCACTGGAGGAAGCAGTGCAGGGGCCTCAGGATCAAGGCTGATGCACTGCGCCAGCCGTGGACCCCGAGCTGGTGCATCCCGAATAACAGCCGTCGAGTTTGCCAATGGCCACGACGTGTCGCTGCTGGTTGCAGCCTCGGACGATGGCTCGCTCCGCCTCTGGAGGGACTATGCTTCCATATACTCTCCATCCCTGGGGCCAACGTCCTCTTCCTCCATCCACTCGGCAGCTGCGTTTGGAGCACCACAGGCAATGCCTAAATTGGTGTCAGCGTGGCAGGCACTCTCGGACATCTCGCAGCCAGCAGTGGCAACCAAGGGAGTCAACGGTTGGTTATTCCTCAAAAGATCACTTAACAATCCATTTGTGAATTCCTTTTGGCATTTCACCTTGGCTTATTTTTCATTGGATTCTTCCTTCTAATAGTAAATTCATTTGCTTTTGTAGTAATGTGATTATTTAACAAAGAGGCATTTTTGTCTCTCCCTGCAAAAAATCTTTTTTCCTTGATTTATTTATCAAGGCTGCTATGGTGGTATTTTTGTTTTGTTTACTATTGATTCCTTTATTTTTGTGTGTTGAATCTGACCCTCATCTAGGTAGTGAGCATCAGGAAAAAACTGGAATTTTCAGGATATTTAGAAATTCTGAAAAAGTTGGGGAATCCTCATGAAAGTCCAGGAGAAACTAGGAAATTGAATTGAAAATTATTCTTATTTTACTGCCAAAGCGTTTATATGCCAGTCTTTCACTCCCTTTATTTCACCAACTGAAACTAATTTTCATTGCTTACTTGCATGGAATATGTTCCAGCAGTTCATAGAACATTCAGGCATTATATGTTTTTATTACCTCAGCCGTCAGGATTACACATCTGGGCATTTTAACATGTGACCAATAAAAACCCACTATGCTTCCCTCTACCAGGTAGGCACTACAGCATGTGGACTCAGAGCAAGATAGGTCCAAGTACGTGGCAAGTACACAAAATGTACTTGGTTCCTCGAAAATGTATTTTTGCTGTTTTTCACGTGAACTTTATACTAAACCCCAAGAAAAACTCCATTAGCTTAAAATTTCTTGAGGTAATTCAATAATTAATACAATCATTCATCTTTCTAAAGTTAAATAAAGTACATATAGGAATTTTGTGCTGCTGCAATGGAATTTTTTCTATGATTTTATGTCTTTTTCTTTTGCCCATATCTCTCTCTCCCCACTGTGAGATAAGGCTAGTAAGATTTGAAATGATTCGTCACTCACAGCAGGCTGCAGATTGATATATGTGAGGTAGAGATTCTTTTATTAAGTATAGGCAGTGATGCATTTTGCATGGAGCTAATGGTTAGGAGCAGTGAGGCATGGCTGGATGACATGGAAAAGGTAGTGAAAATTTTCTACAGTCAACTGCCCGAATGGCTAAGCAAGGTAAGAGTTGAATTTCAACAGATAAATAAGCGCTTAATAATTAAAGCCATGCGACATCCTGTGGACCTCATGTCAGGTGCTTCAAGGATTCGATGATCATAAAAATTTCCGCATTGTGTCTCAGCATCCACTCATCCGCCTCAGATATTTGATCAGTAGAACATACGGTCCTTACATAATACTTCACCTAATACACCATCAGAATGATTGTGCCCATGGGCTATTTCAATACCAATATTTTGGCTGTGTTAACACCCCATGAAAGTAGCTTACGAGTCACCCCCTCCCTTCTAGTTATCAAAGATTTTTTGCTAGTCTAAAATTTTTAAATGCAAAAATATGAGACAAAATGTACTCTAAACGGTTTTTCCTAGCTACGCACAGAATGTGTCCACAAGTACAGAATGCTGTTAGTCAGGTAGTCCATAACTTTAGAGACAAATTGCTTTGAAAGGCAATTGGAAGTTGGGAGTGTATGTTCTAAGTTTTTAGAGGCATCTTAACCATTTTTTATGTGGAATAGTATCGTCAGAGCACTGCTTAGACTCTACATATATTGAATATATATTGGTGTGGTTAATTTCTTGGTTTAGTCTTGATAATGCTGCAGTGCAGTGAAACATGTCGACTGTAGGTTAGTAAATATTTATGTGGAAAGTGCAAAGTGTTTCACTTCATATCTCTACATATATTGTTCCTTGTTCTGTTGTGTTGTATGTAAATTGAAGTGAAGTAACTCAGAGTGGGACTCAAATACATCATGTCATTTTATCTTTGAAGGAGCTGGTGTGGTGGTTAGCTGGGACCAGTTGCGTCAGCAGGTGGTGGTCACGGGTGACGTCCGAATAATCCGTCTCTGGGATGCCGAGAGGGAGCTTAGGCTGCAGGACCTGCCAACTGGCGCTGACTCATGTGTCACCGGTGTCTCAGCTGACTCTGGAGGTAGTGATTTGAGGCTGGCATGCTTGTTTTCACTGCGTAGAGACTGAGTACCTCACTTGAGCAAATGGAGCCATTGTGATATTTCTCTCCCTGTTTGACAAGTGAAGAAATCATGGGTTTTATGTGGAAAATAATATTAAAACCACGGTCTTGATGAAAATCCAGCAATTCACTTACTGTAAAGGCCATTTTACGCGGTACGTGGAATTGCGCAATCTGAGGTACGTGCGAAGGTGCAATCAAAATTGCATCATGTAAAGCGGTGAATTGCTAGAACACATGCGAGAATGCGTGGATGCGAGACAGCAAAATAGCCCCTGTTCTAATTTCGTTCTTGCATTCGCACAATTCCACGCCATTTTATAAATTAATGCAGCTCTAACCTGTGCAATTCCGTGCCCCGTGTAAAACAGCCTTAATATTTTCTGTGCTATGAAGAAGTGAACATCACTGGTTTCACTGCTTGTTGTGTGCAAGATGCATTAATCATAGAATATGTGGAGATATCCCAAGAATAATAATGGCTCAAGAATTGAGCAAGAGCATCAAACTGAAGAGGTGACGAGCATGGGCAGCAAAGGAGATTCATTCTTTGCAGCCAGAGGGGATATGCCCTGCCTTGTTTATGAGTCCTTGTTGGGTGCTGCATGTGCACGCTGGGGAAGGGAGTAGGGGTTGCTGTGGTGATAAAGAATTTTTACAATGTTAGCAATGCATGAATCAATGTCGTGATGTTTTTTTTTCAGGTGGCTCCCTGCTTGTGGCTGGCTGTGGAGACGGGTCGGTGAGGCTGTTTGATCGGCGCATGGGTCCGCAGGAGAGTCGTGTGATGACGTGGCGGGAGCACTCGGGTTGGGTCGTCGGAGCCCACCTTCGCACTGACCTGCCGTCGCACGGGCGAGTCATTAGTGGCTGGTGAGTGTCCCTCCACTGCAAACTGATTCATAACAATAGAAGTTGATGCCATGGATTCTGATTGTACTCTAGTGATGTGCCTGTGTAGTAATGAATGCTCTCCCCCTCTTCTCCTTCTCAGTCTCCTAATAACCCCTAACTTTCCTTCAATACTTTTGGAATGATCCATTTCATAACTTCAAAGGTATGCATAACTTAGTACTCCTTGAATTGTTGCAGTATGAAGTGTATCTTCATGGGAAGTAGTCACTAATATTGATGTTGCAATACCTGGGCATTAGGGTCGGCCAAAAAATGACTTCATTAAGTTTCGCTGTGCAGAAAAGTTATGTGCTCATTTCAAGGATTCATATACAATTGTTTTATATATGATAATAAATAGCCTCAGTTACCTGAGCCCTAATGTTCAAAATGTTGCAAAAATTCAGGTGGAATTTTGAGACACACTCCAATGGAGTATAATTAGGTAAACTAAGCCCATTTTAGTTATGACTAGAGGTGGTTGGATCTGCAATCCACATATGTATCTCCGGATATTGCCCTTCAGTAAATGCAGTGTCCCCTAATTAGAGGGAGTGGAAAGAGTTCCGATCTTCGCTTCGCACATGCCGCTGCACTGCGATACTTGCCCTAGAACAACATTGTGTTGATGAATCTTGTCGTAGTGAAATCATCCTTGATTCTTTCAGTGTTGCTGGGGACGTACGGTTTTTCGATCTTCGGAGGAATTCATCAGTTGGCATCTATCAAACATCGCAGGGTATGACAGCAATGGCAGTTCATTCGGAGGCTGACTGCTTTGCTTGGTAAGTATCTTGAAGTGTTCATTTAAATAGATATGCTTGTTGCTGCAGTCAGGGCTATAAATGGGCAGAAAACCTGTCACTTTTTAGTGATGTTTTCACATTGATTATTTTTATCAAGGAGAAGGCTATTAACACATTAGCAAGACAGGAACACTCTTATCACAGGATAGCTCTTTTCCCATTCTTAAGATGAATATCCATACCTAAGATGATTGTTGAAGTAAATTAGATGCAAGTTTACTGAATCCTCAAACATCTTTCAACAACATCTATTACAACTCGAAAAAGGCTATTTGGGCTTCCAGCCGGGTGGTCTCCCTCCATTCTGCCAATGTTTCGGAACACGAGTGAGGTTCCATCCTCAGGGCTGATGGTGAGTGGATGAAGTTTGCCAGCTTATATATGTAGTCTTCATTGGTTGGAAGGTCTCACATGATTGGCCGGAAGGCAACATTTTCCTAAGTGCTGGTTTCCATACATTAATTAATGAATACCTGGCATCATGGTTGAGAGTGTTACTTGTCAGCTGGATATCGATGGATTCCTTAATCAATCTTCCCCAGAATTTAGTCTCACAGGATAGAATTATCACTTCTTCCCACTTCACCGTATGGTCGGATTCAATGGCATGTTCTACAACTGCGGACTTTTCCGGTTGGCAGAACCTATGGTGCCTCTTATGTTCTTTGATCCTGGTGTTAATGGTTAAACCAGGTGACAGTCATCGTAAAAATGGTTGAAATTAAACGTGACATTTTCAATTTGACTCTTGAGAAAAAGATGAAGGTACCTACGATACCAAACAATCCCTGTATCCTTAAGAAAAATACATGCTATGACCTGCTATCAATTTGCTGAAATGAATTCTTTCTTGGAATATGGTATGCATTTTGGCTATGCATCCTCATTTCAAAAGGGAAAAATCATCTGGAGCAGATAAGTTCACTGTCCAGTTCAGTGGAAATATTGACATAACTAATCATGAATACCATCTTGCTAATCCCAGTAGTGACATATGATTTCATATGTCGTTTGGCAGTGAAATATTTGAAATATGTTATAATGCCTGGGCTGGGCACCAAAATAAATAAAATGCACCAATCTCAAAATAAAGTAAGTCTGAGCGGAAGATTTAATTGTGAAACAAAGAATACACTTGCGGCTTTGCTAGTGGTGGGGTTGGTAATTTGTGGATTAGGGGAAAAGGAAAATGGGCAGCCAACTGGGTGGTGGGAACAGGCAGACATGAGCAGAATGGAGCTTCAGAGAGACCCAACACATAAGGAAAATTTGGAAGCAGTCCTCCGTTGGCCCTCAGGATCCTTTATATATACTGTGTCCTGACCACTGGATGTGGTGACGACGATTGGCGCAGTCCTGTGATGTTCACCTCGGCTGTTCAGCACAATATTTTTTCATGGCAAACTTCATCCATGGTATCCACTTTGCACCCGTGTGCATGACTGCGTACAGAGTCACTTGTTTCATACAGTGCATATTACTTAGGAAAATTGTTTTTCATCGGCTTCAGTTCAACTACCGAGAATTAAATATTTCAAATTTCACTGCAGTGATGTTCAAATATATGTCTTGTTTCATTTTCAGGATATTGTGTTGTGAGAGTAGTGGATGGCTTTTTGCAATGGAAGATATCTCAGACTGAATCATTAGTGTCGTAGCAATTAAATGTGACAAGTTATAACTAGTTTTTCCATTCTCTTTTCAGTGGGTCAGTCAACCAGTTCGTCAGCATTTACAATACAAATGGCCAGCTCCTGAATGTAATTAAGTATCATGAAGGATTCATGAGTCAAAGGATTAAGCCTGTCAGCTGTCTCGCATTTCACTCCCACAGGGTGTGCCTTGCAGCTGGAAGTATGGACAGTGCCATTGGTGTCTATTCTTTAGACCTGAGGCGGTGATGAGACAGTCGGAGGCAGTCCCCATATTGCAGAATATTGCATTTTACATATTACCAGTGTGGATGGTGGTCATTTCAACAAAAGAAGCCAGTGGTTGTTATCCCAGTTAATATGATGGATTATGCTGAGTATGTGCCCCATTTTTAATATAGGCTGGCTTAGAAATTTAATTTCGAGGTTGTAATGCTGAGGGCACATCTGGGTTGAATTTGTTATGCTGTATTAGTCTCAGCCATTCGAGGGTCTGGCTTGGAAAATTAACCACACTATGCAGTCAAGGCTACAGCACAGATTTATCATGCTTATGTCTGTTTAGATATATACAAATTATCATGTTCGCAGTACTTAAAGCAATTTATATTTTTCCCACATATCGACAACAGGGGTTTACTTTCGTGTACAAATTATCATGGATTGCAAATCTACAATTTTTGAGAGCTTGTGAGAAAAAAAAATAGTAGAGCATTAATTTTTTTCGTCAATTAAGTTGAAGTATGAGTCTGTCAATATTTAATACTTGTTATTAGTACTTTCTTGTGCAGTTTTCAATTGTTTCATTTTGAATGTTCATTTATCTCTTTCCCCGTTTTTAATTCCCGATAGTTCATCAGTTTAAATCTTGTTAATTATTCTTTCTCTTCTCTAAACGTCCTCCTGTCTCCTTCTGCACTGCACTATTAGGCAGGCTCAGCTTGGCCTATGTACTGATGTGAAAAAGCCGCCATAATTTCTTTGCAGTATAAAGTATGATGAATGGTATATTCTGCAAAATTTTTCAAAGTTAAATGTAGATGCAATTAGGCACATACAAACACACAAATATCCTTATTGGTGCCCATTAAGTTACGCCTCACTGTTAATCACCCAAAAAACAGTAGCCACTAATGCTAGCATTTGGTAGAATGTATATCGTTCTCAATTTAAGAATTGTACATATATTAAAAAATTTTCCAAAGTACTTTTTTTATAATGACAATAGAGACAACAACTTACAAGCTTTCTTCGGGAAGGACATAGGCAAATCTAGTGTGTCAAAACCAAAGCATTGGTTTCCATAGATGTGTGCACATAAAACGAGAATGCTCTGCATTTGTGATGTGAGAAGTGATTCACCTGTTTGTAAAAATAACTTTTAAGTGGTGTGAATGAGCGTTTTTGATTTGTTTTGCCTTCCCAAAGATGAGTTCAGAATGTGATTTAAGGACACTTTATGGGTGTAAAAATTGTTCTTGCGTTTCAACTCAGGAGGCTGCCTAAGTAATTCAAGTTTTGGATGAAATATTGTTGATTACCAGAAAAATGTACAAATACAGCAATGTTACTGAGTTGTCAATTTTATTTATTAACGGATGACGTGACTCCACCGAAGAAACATACACTATTTAAAAGAAACACACTCTTTAGCTGCAATTCGGCTTACAACAGAATCCAGTAATGATGAAATTTTAAGTTCTTCATCTCTTACACCATACACTTTCATAATAGATGGAATGTCTCGTATGGTTTCCAATTGCTTAATTGAAAGCAGTTCTCCTTCCACTCTCTGAAATACATTTTCTGGGGAAACTTCTTTCCCTCTTTGAATAACCACTACAAGCACATTTTCATCGTCGTCCGAAATGCCAAATTTACTGAGAGACTGAGAAATGTTCTTTGAGTTGGACAAGTTATATAAAATTTCGGTGAAAACATTCCTTGTCGTCATCGTTTCATCCTTTTCGCTGAGCAAAGCCTTGCACGCAGCCACAGCGACTTGGAACGGGTCCAGAATAATGGATGGCTTGATTAGGCAGCACTTAATTTGGCCATTCATCACCAATTTTCTCAGTTCCTTCGAATTACGAACGCTTTGAAAGAGTGCAATTTGCAAAGTAGCATTGCACGCGCTGCCTACATCGATTTCGTGAATAGACATTTCTCAAAAGTGGTTGTTTACTTCATGCCACACCGTGAATACGGTCGAGGAATTTGATGAGCTTTTGAACTTTGTTCCAAAAACAGTCACCTTCACCTGAGAGAGGATCTTTTGAGTAGCTAGTTGGCCACCAAATTACTTGAAATAATTACAGAGAACTTGTGCGAGAGATTCAGCCCGGGAACACTTGATTATACACACGAATATAAATTCCCAATGATGTCACTTGAGCCACGAATGAAGAAAGAAATTTCAGCACAGAAAACGTTCTCACAACCTAAGTAGCAATTACTTAGGTACTCGGAAGCACGAAGGAAAAACGGTTTACGAGAGGCGGTGGCGGTTACCGCTGCGTCTTTGTTTGTTTAAAATCGACATTTGAAAGGAGAAAATACAGGGATGCGCCAAATACCACGATACCACCAGCAAGGGAATACACATTTATGTCTATAGAGGCCAAGGTATAATGATTATATTGGTTAATAGCTTTGAAATAATCCTTGTAAATATGACCTTATAACCCTGAGGTAATTTTCTTTGTAGTACTTGTGTACCTGGTGATTTAAGTGTGAATGTAGAACTCGGTCTGTCTGTTACGTAATCTAGGTCGTGAGCTTTCTGTGAATAGCTTCTGTCACTGTTTTTATCTTATAGTTCTACGCTGAAAACGAATGAGAACACTCTAGCCTTGTTCTAACCAACGCAGGAAAGTGTCGTAGCCGTAGATATCAATATTTCCCGCTTTATTAAGAATGGCTTTTTGTATGTGGCAGGGCTCGGAGCATTACTGGGATCACTTTAAGACAGGTATGTTCTCTGACTACCATGACCATTTTTTCTTTATAATTAGAAATTTTATAAACTATAATGTTTGTATTTCAGGCATATATGTTTGTGCCGAGTGTGGTCATGAGCTATTTTCCAGTAGATCCAAGTATGAGCACCAAACCCCTTGGCCAGCGTTCACCGAAACCATCCGTAGTAATTCTGTGGCCAAGGTCCCAGAAGTTGGTAGACCCCTCGCTTTAAAGGTATGCTCATAAATCATACGTAATTCGACGACCACTGGCGTATAGTGCTGGGGCGGAGCTGTAACATTCATTAGAAGACCCCAAAGCCCTATGAATATGGTCGTTTGTATTCGTAACTGAAGAATCCCCTTGAACGCACTTCATAAGGGGTTACTCGTGGAGGCTTCGGGGATCCATTTTGAGCAGCTTTGTTGGTCGTTACACTCAATTGATGTAATAGTACTCAATTACTCAATTATAGTAACAATACTCGAATACTTGTTGAGAACTCGATGCCCAACCCAATGGCGGGGCCGCCTGAGGCAGCACACACACACGCTAGCTTTATGTCTCTGTCTGACAAATGTAAAGCAAATTTTTTTGGGCTGGTTGAATTGCATTTGGTACACTGCATACCTTTTCTCTTTTTTAGTGTGGAACTGCTTTGAGTTTCTACATTTTACTTTACCGGTATTGTAAACCACTGTAGTAATTTCATTTAATGGCTGAATAGTGGTGAATGTCTGAGTAAAATTCTTACTAGTGTGTTATTTTTGGCGTGGAAGGTGGCTGACATAATTTAGGTACTGGGTAGAGATAGAATATTCCTAAATTGTGTATAAAAAGTATATTCTGTGGAACTGAATGAAACATAAATGTAGTTCTTACTAAAACTCTAATTTTCGTTCATTTCGTACACATTCTTTTTTAAAGTTTCCATGCTCATTATAAGACCTTGAAAGCGACACTACCTTTACTCATGTGCACTGACAAATTGGTGCAGAAAATTTCTACCATAAAAGTGGACATTCTTGTCCTTCAGAATTTGTACATCGCTCTCATAAATGAATGGAACTTTTTTTAACCTGTCCCGCACTTTCTTGTCAATCTCAAAATGTCTTGGTTCTAATGTCCGTTTAAAGTCCTATACCCTGTAATGTCTTGGATTTTTTTCTTATTTGAAAATCATCTTTTATTTTCATAGGTTTCTTGTGGCAAGTGTGGTAATGGCCTTGGACATGAGTTTCTAAAAGACAGAGAGGATGGTGGATCAAGATTTTGAATATTCAGTCACTCCTTGAAGTTTGTGCCCTTTAAAAATGGTATGTTCATGTGGCATTAATTATATTGTTGCCTTTACAATAGAATTAGTGTTCTCTGTAATCACATCCTCACGATTGAGGCCAAAATATTCTGCTCACATCCAGATTGTAGTGTGTGGTGGAGTTCATGTGATCATGATCAAGGAGAAGGTACTACAGAATGACGGAAGGCTCTATGACTGAATTTATGGGTTCACATACTTAAATTGATAGCTTTATCGATGTGATGAACCATGAACGGTTTAACATCAAGCATCACCCCATACTATCTTAAGTTGCTGCGGAAATTGTCATGTAGCATAGAATAACTGGCAATTTATTTATATATTGAAACACTATGGAGTTATGTACTTAGCAGTAAGAAGATTCACTGCTATTAGTAACAAGGGAACATTACATTATCAGGCTCCTTTATGTTTTTAGGTAACTTTTCGATTTTCAACTGAACCACAATTTTAACACTAGAATCGCGGATGGGACTTTTTTGTCCCATCGTCCTTTGCAAATGTTTGCCATTCATGTACTAGTGGTTTGATCCCTTTGAAATGGACAAACTTTTACTCATTTTTTATGCTCTTTCGAATGGTCATATTGAAAATATTGTACAATGTTTGGTTCGCGATAGAAACAACAATTCACCTAAAACCACGGGATGGGACTTCTTTGTCCCGTATGGGGAAAACACACAATTTCAGTTTTTTTTGTACACTTATTTTGTATTTAGCATAATAACAGTTTATTACGAAGGGGGTCGATGCACAGATACCGTTATTCTGTCAGCTAGAAGCGCAGAAGGGAATAATCTGTGCACTGCGCCGGCCGCCTACTCACGCAGCGCCTCATCACCGCTACCCGGCACTTCTGCAGGTCTGAGCTTGCAACCAACCCGTCAAAATAAGTTTACTGTATACCTAGTTATACTTATTAAAACGTTTTAAACATTACCTGAACATGTGTTTTGTTCACACAAACCACAAAAAAACTGTCAATTATACTTAAACATGACAGGATCAGCATATTTTGTCAATGGGACAAAAAAGTCCCATGCTGCGGTTTTGGTGGGGTTGGAAAGTTCAGCGGTTCTAGTGTTTACATATCCCATTCCCTGATTGCCTAGGAGTTCTTGACTATTTTGGAAAAAAATGACCCACTGTAGTTGGGAATGTCATGCAATATCTTTCCATTCAAATTATTTAGAGGGGGATTCAAATTATTTAAATATCTTGGTTCCTATATTTGTTTTATGTCACATATTTCTCGCCCTGTTTACTTTTCTTCTAAAAGGACCTCCCTGGGAAACTTTTAAGAGTAGTGTTGATTTCCTTCTCTTATCATGGTTTTGTAGCACTGAAGCTGAATTTAAGGTTTGTTTACAACTCTGTCCAAAGTTGCCAGTCTAAATTTTTGCTTTGAGCTCACAGCTAAATGATGCAGGACCTTACCCACAATTCCCTATCAGTGTTACCTCCTGCTCCTCCGCCTAATATGAACCGACTTGGCCAGCACTCCTATTTCTATGGGTTGTGGGACAGGTTTGCAAGTTGGTGCAAAATAGGTAACGTAATGGCCATCTTGATCTCTCTTATCAGGGGAAGAAAACTCCAAGGAGAAGAAATAAGTGAATTGCAGTGTGAGGAAGGAAGTGGATGATTGGCAGTGGGGCCTCATCTTCCGTGGTGGCATGGATGAAGCTTTCCAGTTGAAGTCTTGGAAGACATCTGGTTTGCTGATGTTGGTCTCCATAGAAGTTGGGTTGAGTGAAGGGTTAGAAGTTTCAACGCAGTGTTTATTTTGAATCATGGTGTGGTGTAACTTTAACAGGTGGCTCTTTTGATCGTCATCTTCTTTTTTCCTCATCCCCTAGGAGTATTCTGTTATATATATGCAATACCTTATTGATATTAGGATAATAAGACATGCAATATATTATGTCCTGATAATGTTCCTTTGATACTCCCACCCTGTTGGAAGTTCCATGATACACTTCTTTATTGTTGTATATTTTTTGCTAAATTTTTTCTTCTGATTCTGAAGAGTTAAAATGATATTTACTTTTCTTACCAACATCGATCAGAAGGTGATATATTTCTTGTATTTTTTCTGGCAACCATTTGATGCAACAGAAAGTGGTAACCTCAATGTTCATAAATACTTGTATGTCAAGCCTTGCTTGTAAAACTTGTTGTACATTCTTTAATATCAACTGCAATGGCCAGAAGTATTTTTACTCTGGTCTATGTTACATATAAAACTTTGAAAGCATATGCATTCAAATACACATTGTGAAGGTATTTTTGTATTTTTTCAGTAAAGGGGGAATCAGTGCAAGAAGTTAAGTTCATGCTCTTAATAAAAACATTCTTCCTCCATCACAATATACTGTTTCATCTATTTCATCAGTCATCTACACACACAAATATATGTAAGGTAAATATGCATGTAAATCAATATAAATGCATAGCGAGTGAAGAAAGGGATAGGAAAACACATCACCAAATCGACTAGGACAAGGTTGAGGTAGAAGATGATGAGGGAAAATTGATTCCTCACTGGGACTTGAACCCAGACCCACTAGATATGGCAATAATCTTTTATCATTGGTGCTACACATACTAGTTGCACTTCATGAGCATCGCCAGAAATCTAGTTTTTAGTCCTTTAATTATTGGCCCTATGTTTCCATTGCAAAAGAAATTCATTCCAAGGTAAGGTATTCACCATTGAAGCTCCATGTTCTACTTTTTGAACACCCTGAATCCATTTTGTATATTAATGCCCATGACTCATAAAACAGCAATATGATGAAATGATAAGTTATGGGCAAATGTTTTTTATGTTTTGCTGACCAATCACAGCCAGTGACTTAGTCTTTTTAGTCTTAGATTGGTCTTTTTTTTTCATAGCGGTTTTCTAGGGACAATCTCAAGGAATGTGGCAATAACCAATTGTCATTAAGCACAAATGTTTTATTTTTTCATACCATGTTTATGAATTGTAAATGATTTGTGTTATGAGATGAAAATTTGAATGCATGACTTTTTCCATTTTTGGAACTCTAACAACCAAAGCAAATCCACTCCCATAGTGGATTTGCTTTGCTTGCTGATTAGGCTAGTGCAGTAACATGATATGAATGAGGAAAACAATTTGACATCAGGACGTTGATCAGTTATTAATTTTGTGAGGAAATGAATGCCTTAAGAAATTGTTACTGTGCATCGGGGAGAAGAAAACAAATGACAGTAATGGACGAAGTTGTGCATTCACGACTTTCACGCTGGGTCACATTGACGTCATGATCAACTTATCACTGAGCAAATTACACCAGATTACACCCAGTGTCCTTCTTCTTTCCTTTATGGGATAAAATGTGTTACAGGACTGATTTTGAATGAGTTCTGGCTAAGTCCTTGTGATGCATGTTCATACTGCAGGCTTTTTCCCGTAATATTTCTGAAACCTTTGCTGTCGTTGTTTAAGTTATGGGAGCAAAGACTAGATGCTGTAATAAGAGAAAATGTAAAACAAGACAGATTTTAAACAATATTCTATTATAATTCTAATGTTAATTTGAATCACAGGAACAAGTTTTCTAATTTGCACCCTCTTGCAGACTTAAAGAGAATATGTAACATGAAATTTATGCATAATAGAATTTAATTTAGCTTTATTGAGGGCATTATTCCTTATCGTGGTCATTAAGGGTGCAAGTTGTTCATTTATGGTTAGCCTGTATGTCAAGTGTGGTGTGGTGCAACATTTTCAGCCTTGTCAAAGGAAAAAACACAAAATCTGACCAAAAATATGTCATTGGTACTTCAGTTTTTTGCACTTCGTGGCAGCACTCACAAATTAGGGTCAAGGATTATACTATTTATTGTTAGTTAACTTCATAAAAAGCAATGCTCTTGTTGATGAAGTCCATTCAGCGAGCCATCAAGCAGTGGGCAGAGAGAAAAAATCACTAAAACCAACCTACACAATCTGATTTGTGTATAAAAAAAGATAGAGGCTCAAATGAAATGGATGGAAAAGGCACTATTGTATGGAACATGGTATGGACTATCAATATATTGAGACCTATGGTATTACTTTTAACTCTGGCAGGGAAGAGAGATCATCCTCTGGTGCAATCTTGATTCACGCTATGACCCCCTTAGTCCTCAATTTTTTCAATAGATTTTCTTCCCAAGTTATGGATCATAGGTTCGTAATTCAAGAAAAGTAAACTTGCTCTGACCAATGCCAGAAAAATAAGTTTAACTAGTGTAAAAAAATAAATCCTCATATAATACCTTATAAGATGTCACCTAAATATTGCTTTCAATGGTGAGTTAATTAATATCTCAAGGACCTTGAAACAATGTCAAAGCATGTTTATTCTGGTAGGGTTTTTTTTTACTTGTTGGATGTCAACGTTACCCTACGGGTAGCCAGGTGCGGTTTTCCAGCACCTGGCATCATGGAAAGTACTTGGGTCAGTGACGGATTAAGGTTTTGAATTTTGTCAATGAAAGTTTTTATTTCTCCAACAATGTTTAAGATAATTGATGAATATCTAAAAGCCACTTGTTCTGCGTGTCAAGCAGACCTCGAGATGCATTATAGCTGAAATGTATTGCATACCATCAAGACGCGGAAAGTAATGAACCATTCCCAGAACAACGATAAATCCAGACCGGGACTTACACCCTAATTGGCAGCTGACGACCCTCTTCAGCCATTCTGCGCAAAAATCCGGGAATGCTCTTCCCATCGCCAACTTCCAACACACTTAAGCGATCGCGAACGGCCGACGACGGATCTCTTCGTGTTGCACCGATCAATCACTGAAAGTTAATTTAATCGATCAATCACTGAAAGACGGCCTCGGTAGGCAGTGGCGCAGCGAGGGGGGGTTTTGGGGAATAAAACCCCCCCAGAGCTCAGAGAAATTTTTAAGTTTAGTCCATTTTACTTAATTGGATTGATATTACTAATAGAAGAGTGTAAGGATTAATAAAATATCCCTCAGAAAGCCGTAAAACTCACCATTTTAAACCATTTATCTTAAAATTCCGCAGGTTATTTATCTCGCACCTACCGCTTATCCTAGTGGGTATACCACACCCCACACACACCGGTATTAGTTGCACATAAACCCCCCCCCCCCCCCAGCCTTCATTCCTAGCTGCGCCCCTGTCGGTAGGTAATTCGTTGGGGTCGTTCGCGACCGATTCACTCAACAGGGTGGTTGCATATTTTTTTATTGCCTAAATCGAATGGTTATTACTCCTGGAGCGCGTATTTCACGCTTTTAGATTTTTAAATGACGATATCTATTTTTCGCGATTGAATGAAAAGTGAAAATTTTCAAGCGCGCGGAAACGCGACGGCGAAGTATGAATGCTGGGAAAAGCCCGTGTGACGTCATTCTGGTTCTGACTGCCGCTGTGAGAGGCCACCTTGGTACGAGCATAGAGTAAGTATATATAGAGAGCTCACCACACGTACAAAAATCGTATACGTTAAAGGGCGTAGTCCAGTACAAGCTCCCAGTGCTCCGAAGCGCTGGAAGCGAGTCTTTGCGTGGTCCAGTAGAAGCTACAAAAGCTCCCGTAGCGTTCTCGTACGTCACGCATGACGTCACTATATTAGCTTCTCTCTCGCTACAAACGCTCCCAAGAAATAGGTAGGTAGGCTGGAGCGAACCGGTTTTCAGCGCGAATTTGAACGGGAAGGAAGGCAAAAGAAAATGGTGTTCATAACAATTGTGGACCTGACCGGCAATAATATGACCATTTGGAGTTGATGGAAGAAGTCGCTAAGAGAGCCTGGATAGTAAAGGCTAAAAACAAATGGTTAAAGAACTATTCGGGGGATATTACGGTGAGGCAAATGGCTGTAACTCAATGGGTCAATGGTTTCACAATTCAGAGTCGCCACGGGCCAGATCGGGGAAGAAATTGAGCGGCAAGACCAAGATATCTTATAAAATTTGTTGTTGTGATAATTAATTATATATAATATTATTTAATTATTAGTGGTTTAAGCTTGAGCTAGCGAGAAGGGGAGATAGAAAATGGCTATTCGAAATTAATAAGACATGTAGTGAGTGAACTTTCCGGTCGAAGCATTAATTCCGTCCGTTACATATAAGAATTATGTTAATTTTGTAAGTTATATTGATTTATTTGTTATTTAGATCAATTATTAGTTATTTGAACTTGATATTGCGTGAAATTGAGATAGAATATGACTTCTTAGGTTAGGGTACGTGAACTTCTAGTTAAAGCATTCCGTTTGTTGCTTTTTGGCGGCCAACCTAGGTTTTCTTCAAGCTTTTCCCATGAAGATTGTATTCTCTGTTAAATGATGATATCTTCCTCTTATCTTCAACTGAAGTTTAATCAATTATTGATGTTCGGTTGTATTTTACTTATGTAATTTTCTTAAGGTCAGGTTGACACGCATTGCATTTATGCTTAAGGCCACGGTCTTAGACTTAAGGCTCGTTGTTGACGAGATTGGTTCAAGTGTAGGACTGCTTTTGAGACTGTCATACAATGTCATGAGTGCAATTGATAAATCGTATAAAGGACACTCCACTTAAGGCCTTTTTACACCTACATAAATCCGTACAAGTCTAAATGTATGAACGCGAGAAAGAACACGAAATGTACCGTACGGTTGCGTTGTTGCACGTTAAGTGGTTTCACGTGTAACCACTCAACTTGTGCAAATGCATGATCGACAAATTTAACCTATTTTAGCTAGGTTCAAACATTCGTACATGTTCCGTTTCGGTCCACAAAAATAATTCACGCAAATAGGCATTAACTTGTACCTGTATCGTTTAAACGCAGGCTTTTAGGTGAGTTAAGTTAATTAGGCTTATTTTTCGTTTAATTGAAATTTCTCTAATAAGGTATTTAATCAGTCTTATCTTCTTTAATATGTATCATATGATCTGCTCTTTATAGTTTAAGTTTATCACCTTGTTGTTAGAGGATTTGCAAACCAGTGGGTAAAATCTTCAGGACAAGCATCGGTCTGCTGTGGTGCCCGATCATGGTATCCAATGAAGATCTAATATTAAATAGATTTCTTGTGGTGTACCCCATGGTCATATTCTTTTTGTCATTTATATTACTGACCTCTCTAACACGCTAAGTAAAGTACAAGGGGCTATAACAATCCCTAATTCAGACGATCTAATATCCGAGCAGACGATACTAGTAAAACAAACGACTAACAAATGCTACAATCGCTCCAGCCGTGATCCAGTAGGGTAGCACTGGGAGCGATAGGAGCGAAAGTGGACCACGAATCTGTAGCGTCTGAAGCGGGAGCACTCGGGAGCATTGGGAGCGTGTACTGGATTACGCCCTTTGGTGTAGTTCTAGAGCAGTTAACCAGACGTCACTAGAAGAATTTTGGCAATTTTTTAAATTTGCTCGTTCCACAAGTCTAAAAATATATTCTAAAGCAGAAAGGGTTGCTACGTTTAGTGGAGATATTTATTATTCGATTTTGTTTATAACAATTGTTATAAAAAATATTTTCTCGAATTTCGGCTAGTTACTTGACTTTTCCGAGTTTATATTCCTAATCCATTTTCCGGCAGACTGTTCTTAGTATAAAGTTGAAACTTGCAGGAAATGTTCATAGCACATTTTTTTCCATACTAGTAAACTTTAATTTGTTCATACCTCAGTTTCAACGTTGTTATGTGTGTTTATATATCTTTCGGACGAAAAATCTGGAATTTTGCAGGGTAAAAGTCAATCGCCTGCTAACTTTCGTATCTTACGATATAGGTCCATATATGCTGCGTATGAAATTTGGACAAAACTATAAATTTATTTTTGGTGAAAGAATTGTAACTTTATCTCGATTACAAGGGGAGTTATGCATTTTTAATGGCCGCACCTCGTCAGGCTTTCCTTACTGGCCTGGGTCTACGCAGAAAGCTCCCGCCTCTTAAGGAGTTCGTTTTGCCATCAGATAGGTTGTCGAGGTGAGGGTTTTGTTTTGACGAGGAAGAGATTTTCCGTGAGGAAAGATCTTTTCGCTTCAAGAGACAATATAAATCTTATTGATGGTCATCGCATCGTTGAACGATCAACATATCGAATGAAATACATTTCGCGTAGTGTGCTTCAGTACTTCAGTTAGGAAATACCTCACTTTGGTGAAGTGTAAATGCTATTTACAACACCAAGTGCCGGAATATTACAATAAAAAGGGAATGCGAGATTGGATCTCTACACTGAACAACAATGCACTGTTTGCCTTTCGCTAACGGTCATAGCCTCTTCATCACAGTTGGTAACTAAAGCTTAAAAGTATTTGGTAATGAATTCTTAAGCGCGCAGCTTCAAACGAACACAAAGAGGTATGGATCAGCAGTAGCATTTTTGGGAATAGGGGTGGTCGGTGACCTTGATTTGTTTGCTCGATAGCGGGATGAGTAATGGCCCATTCTGTTACCACGTCGAAAATGGAAAGGTTTCTTTCCGCTGTACCAGTTTTCTACTTCGGGTCTTACGCATGGGGCCGGGGATCATCTAATACATGTTTTTGTCTTTCCTTGAGACCTTATTCTGATCATAATTGTGATAATCGTCGTCTCGTCAATAACAAGACGCATTGTCGTTTGAGGAAAGTTTTGTTTTAAGCGTTAGCATTTAGTTGAGGTTCTTAAAAGTAAAACAAATAGCGGCTGCAATTAGGCCCGGGTTCACTCATTGCTTAAATTCTTGCCTCATTATATGAATGAATCCCTTCTCCCAGGGACCGAAAAACTAAATATACAAAGATACATTTTACGCGGTGAGCATTTATATAGCAATATCGAATGGAGTATTTTTGGCATATTCCAATTGTAAGTTGTTGCGGCACTAGAAAAATATGGCGATTCAAAACTATCCGCCCTCCCCTTTTTCGGAATTAAACCTCCTATTATGCAGTTTTGTGAATCGAAACTGCAAGCAAAATTTGCTTCGTAGGCTTCATGGGGAATCCTAATCCGTAGGCTAAAATATGTTATCGCGTTAGAATCTTGAGT
Source organism: Ischnura elegans (assembly GCF_921293095.1). Lineage (NCBI taxonomy): Eukaryota > Metazoa > Arthropoda > Insecta > Odonata > Coenagrionidae > Ischnura > Ischnura elegans. Next base: position 18,367,702 of record NC_060246.1, read on the forward strand.
TATCCATTCATTAATTGTTATAAAACATTTGATTCTATGTATATTAGATATTGATTGCTTTTCGTACACAATTTAACAATCCACAACCTATTTTTTTGTCTTTGATTACAAGTTATTCATTTAAATACAGATTTTCAACACTAATACAGGATTTGTTATAATCATGCAACATAAAGTAGGTTCGAAGATTTTCGAGGCGTTGATCAGATTATCTCTGCATTCTCTTCGGGTTTCCACCGCGTCCGTTGGCTTTTGTCGAAACTGTTCTCGCCAAAAGGCAACGGACGCGGTGGAAACCCGAAGAGAAGGCAGAGATCATGCAACATAAAGTTTTAAGTCCAAACATCGAACTGCAACCGACCTGTTGACGAGCCTTTCCGGAGGTACTTCCTCTGAGTGGCTGAAATGTCATCTATCAATGATTTTTCCGAGGTGTAACCCTCATTTTCCTCCATTGTTGGGGACTTATGTCCCGACGAATAAAAACTAGTGATGTGTTTTTAGAAGGTTAAAAAACTTCCATCTGATGTAAAAACATTTCGACGGAGTCGACGCACAAGTAGCCCTCCGGCACGAGAATGTAGGAAAACAAAATTGTGCGATATATATAATTATATTACCTTTGCTAATCCAAGTACATCTCACCGTATGAAAGTTAATCACAACCAAGTTGATTTTGATCAATCAATTAGAAAGTAAACGAAGAAGATTTGATTATTTCCAAAGCAGAAAAAAGGAACAGTGTGCTAATCCGTAATAAGGTCTCATGCATCGCCAAATGTGATGATGTGTGGGAGGATACCTCATTCGTGATTCTCTCTCGTGATCCCACGGATAGATTCCAAAAAAGTGTTAAAAAAGCTTTATCTTCCTGCTGTAATTTTATAAATTAGCCCCTAAGTTAAATATCATCTTTAGGCAATTGCCTGGTTTTTCACCAAAATATAATATTAATAGCTCCATCATTTTGCCACAGAAACTTCAACACCTCATACGTCACCATCCAACTCCAAGCTAGTTTCATTTGACGTAAAAAATCTATTTACTTCTGTACCTGTACAAACAACTCAGCTACTTATTGAGAGACCACAATATTAAAATCATTGTGTCTTGTGAACTTCATTGTCTAATGGAACAGCTTGCCAGCCAAAATTATTTTTTGTACAATAAGAATATTTATCACCAAACAGACGGCCTTGCGATGTGGTATTCCCTTTCACCTGTAATAGCCGAAATATTTACGGACAATTCAAAACGCCAATTATTTGATTCGGGCATTCTATCTCATCTAACATCTTCTGGTACCGCTATGTTGACTACATCATTTGCCGCTGGACCGGAATTGTCAGACAATTAGATAATTTTCTGAAACTTTTAAATCCTCGACATCCTAATATTACCTTCGTAGTAGAAATAGAATCCAAAAAGCACCTAAACTTTCTCGATCTCTCCATATCCATAGTTGATGACAAACATGAATTTGGTTTATACAGAACCCCTTGTTACGGTGATACAATCATTCCGAGTTACTGATGCCATCCTACCTCCCAAAAGTTATCCTCCTTTCATTCTATGTTACATAGATTGGTCAATCTACCTTTAAATGCAGTCAACTTCAATTGTGAACTTTCCACAATGAAATCAATTGCAATTTCAAATGGCTACAGCTTTAATACTTAAACTAAAATCCTTCAGAGAAAGTTGAAAACGCGAGCTATTTCACAGCTTTGCTCCCTTCCCCCATCACAGAGAATTCTAAAAATTGGTGCCGGTCATTTTTTGTGGGAGACCTTTCCAACAGGCTTGCAAACAAATTCCTCAAAAATAAATTCAATGTTTCTTTTACAACCCTTGCACTCTCGGTGAAGCTCTGTGTCGTAACAAAGACAAATTAGAACCCATCCATCAATCCGGCATTTACAAAGTTAATTGTGAATCATGCCACTTGAGTTTCATTGGTCGAACAGGCAGAAGTTTTATTATGAGAATGAAAGAACATAAAAGGTGTAGGAAACTGGGATGAAACGTCACTTATCGCCAAACATTTGGTACAGACTTCATTCTTGTCATTTTCAACCAGAATTTTCTCCACCCCTTCAGTAACGGCACAAGGCTTGATGTTTTAGAGCAGTTTGAAATAGTTCAAATTTATACAAATATTCTTATTAGATGTTCCCGTGGACATATCCCGTTAAGACGGTCTAAGGCTCCGCTACGCGGTGTCATAAAACGTCCGTTTTCGCAGTAAAATCCTGGGGGTGAGGGATCGAAGAGTAAAGAAGGTATTAGTCTCAGTTGGTATCTTTCTGGTAGGTCTTTTGTATGATTCCCGGGAAAACAAGTCACTTTTTCGAAGTGTGAACGCTTTTAATAGAAGCATGGTCTTTAATCGTATCCAAAGAAAACGAAATGAACTTCAATGAAACGTGCACTCACCTCGGCTAAAATACTTCCACTGTCTTCACCACAGACCATTTGAGAATCGGTGTCTTGAATAAAAACATAAAAACGGTGAATGCTGAGCGTTTAAACCCATACAGTTTCAATAACATTACCGCGTCGCGGCTAATCCAACTCCCGACGCGCGCAGACGAACCCTGCCGCGCGATCGATAAATCAATGTAATTTTCGGCGTCGCAAACTTATTTCCAAGATAACTGTATAAACACCTCAAAAAATCTTCAATAAATGCTCTAATATAAGTTACTTTGCGTGACTTTGCCGAAAAATCATTTAAAATTCTACCTCAATGTAGAACTTTGTCGCAAAACAGTATCCGCCATTTTGTAACTGCACGGTAAGAATTGATCGATGATATTCTTAAAGATTACGGAAAATTAAAGAAAGAAAACCATGCCAACAGATTATGTGGTTTATTATTCTGCATGAATCCACCTACAACTTCACCTTCTACTTACTTTGGAAGATTTTCAGAGAAAATTGAAGACGGGCGTTTTTATGGAACGTTGCTCACGTTTAAGCCTGTGTATCTCAGAATCGGGTAAAATCTTTGTCAAATTAAGTGCATATCCCTAAATTTCAATCAGTTTTGAGTATACCTGCGAAGTTTCAAGTTTATAACTCAAAAAAAGTCATTTTGTAATTTTGTCCGGCTTTTTCCGATTTCCGCCCACTGTGCGATATCCAACGGTCAAATTTGAATCAAAATATTTGCATCAAAATTTGATGCAACTAACGCGCACCCTATCCCACAGTCAAAATTTCATCCAACTGGCTTTTGGTACTATCATTTGTACAAAACACCGTTTTGTCCAAATGGATAGGGTAGGTTCTAAATTTTCATCCAATAGGATGAAACCAACCATTCACTGGGCCCTTTACAAAAAAGCATCGCCAAGCGCTGACACAGAGGCCACATAGGTTAAGCCGGTGTCCCACGGTCAAATTTGCATCAAAATAATTGTCCAAAAATTTTGATGCAAATTGCAAATATTTTGATGCAACTGGACGGGGGTGTCCCACGATGCATATCATTTGGACGAAAAGGAAAAAGACGATATTTATGTAAACAAATTTGGAAGCTTATGGAAGTGAAGGATTCTGTCTTTTTTAGCAGGCGAAATTGTCAGAACAAGCCTCTTGAACATTAAAGAGGCGAAAAAAAGAAAACAGAAAGAATGCTGAACTTGGCCTTGGCTGGAAAGGGGGTATGAAAGCGTTGGAATAAGCATGCTAAACATGATGGAGAAGGAGTTGGTCGCCGATGTTCCCGTATATTATCGATAATAACTGACGATAAGTGAGGATATTTGCATGTCCCTTATTAACAAGGCTGAGGGCAGAATAAAACGGCAGGATACAAACGTGAGGCAGTTTATTCCCGCGGTGAAAATATTATTAATAATTAGATGGATATTGTGGTTGAGAAGATGTTATGAATAGTGCTGTAAACGTGCATTTAAATCAAAATTTTCCTCTCCTAATCTAACAGTTGCTAAAGACCAATTTTTGCTCATTTTTACTTTTAGGACCACACCAGGCGATGAAATAGACGATCACGAACGTATATATATATTCGGAATAATGTTTTGTGAATTCACTTCGCGGTATGGTGACATTATAAATTCAAAACTAAAACATTTAGTATTCAATACAGTACTAATGAAAAAACTCAACCTGTTTCGATATTTTCAGGTATTTATCTAGAAGTTTACGATAACGCTAATGACCTGAAAAGAAGGAAACCGGTTGGGTTTTTAATGCATACTGTGTGGAATACAACAAAGTTTGCAAATGAGCATTTTAATTAATAAAATATATATTATGGACACAAAAATAAACTTTGTTGTATTCCACACAGTATGCATTAAAAAACCCAACCGGTTTCCTTCTTTTCAGGTCTTTAGCGTTAATTGTATTGTATTCGATCGCTTCTCAGAACGACTTCAATCGCGTTTTGGTAATCTATTTAAGTAAATACGATAGGCTGCATGCTCTGCTAATGGGAAAATCCACTACTGGCTTCCCTTTCTTTCAATCCGAAGTGGCAAGAGACCCGTTTCCCGAACACATGCCGGACCTTAGGGACGTGGGAAGTGGTCCTTAATCGGGACCTTTTGTTATCTTAGGCCCAGTTTCACCAACACGGATAATATTCTCTATTATCTCAGTTTTCAAAAACTCGGTTAAAATTATTATCTCAGAAATGTGATGACCGTGTTTCACCAACGACGTTTTATCCTAGTTTTCAAAAACCGAGATAATCAGAATAAATGATTTGGCTCGTACGTTTTTCATAACTCTGACGTGGGAAAAACAAATGACGGTAAGCAACCGTATGACATGGAATCAGCTTTAATTAGCCGGTAAGTGTACAATCAAGTACAGAGTGATAAAATGAACAGCAACAGTATTAATATAGACAATGAGAGTTCGAAAAGCTCAAATATTAAGTTTTCGTGCAAGGATTTTTTAATTTGCCTTACCGAATACCACGCACGGGTAGTAAAAAATAAATAAAAAAACAAATAGGGGAACCGCATTTGGCAAGATCAAGGAATGCGAGAATATTGCGGTAAAAAAACTTGTAAGCACCTTTGTTTAATGCATCGTTATTTAAAAATGAAAATTTTTAATTTACCGAGACTCCCACATTTAAACAAACACAGTTCTTGGTTATTTTGGGCTACAATAATTAATTACGTCTCACATTGGTAAAATTGCGATTTCGAAGATAACGATGCTGTTACATAGGTATTAATTCAGGAAGAGGACGGAGATAAAAGGTTTTTGTATATATATGCAAGAAAATTCAAAGAAAGGCTTATGACATTTATGAATACGAACATATTTTGGCAAGAGTTGTCGGAATTATTGGCTCAAGAGGAGCATAGGCATGGGAAAGCTCAAGTTTAAGAGAAAGAAACGTGAAATTTCTTTGACAAGGGGAGATCACGTACCCCATTATGATGATAAAAAATTTTCCTCATGTCTATGCTTGCTACAATTAAAATTATGCATATACTTGTCGCCGTATGATCAAAACGAAGACGAAAAAAAAGTTTGCTACGGCGAAGGCTCGAACCCTGGTCCCCTAGGTAAGAGTCATCGACGGTACCACTATACCAACTACTCCTGATATGGGATACCGCGCTATTTTAGCATTATATATCATTATTGAATAAGGCTTGTTAAAAGTACCACATGAAAATTAATTTATTACAGCCAAACTAAGGCTCATTCATTAGAACCACTACCAGTTTATAGATGTGTTCGCCATTCCGAATGCTATAAAATATACGGCATTGGAAACCTCCGCTTCCCCTTGTTAGTAAAATTCGTCTTTTTCAATGAGAGCGAGAACTGCCTTTGCAGTTTCATATGCCATTTTGGGATGAGTAAATTAATGTACTTCACCATATATATTAAAATAATCTGCACGCTCATTTATCCATAATGAACGTGGTCTCCGAATAGAATGTCGATATTATTCATCGCTGTCATTCGTATTTTCCGAGAGCTGATGAAGCTGCATGCGCGCCATGCCATCTGCCCTCAGATTAACTCGGATAATAAGCTTTGAACTGCGGAATATCGCCAGTAAAAGTATAAACCGAGATAACAGCCCAAAACCGAGTTAATGCATCTGGTGAAACGCGATTGTTGTAATATCTCGGTTTTTGAAAATATTATCCGAGTTAATTCAATTATCCTCGTTGGTGAAACTGGCCCTTAACTTGGTGCACCACCCAACTTGAGTTTATTGCTTTCCTAGGGGCGGTCTGACCTGCAATTGAAGCTACACGTGTTAATAGATGAGGTCTTTACCCTCCACCCGCCTCCTTTTGGACGGGTTGTATTGCAGGTCCGCCGCTAGCATGCATTTTCGCACAAAATCTAAACATTTCACATTCTCTTTACATTTTCATTCTCCAACCCTACCCCTACAAGTTATCTGGGGGAATGGCCACATTTCCATGGCTCTTCTTTTTAACTCCGTCCAAATAGCGGTCAAAACATTTTGGTACCCTTCAGTTTCTCCTTTTCTGTCGATGTGAACGCATACCCATTACTAATTGAGAAGTCCTATTTTGGCCACAGTTTTTGTGTTTAACAGTGATCTCACAAAGAAGTTATAGTGATGTGATAACTAAAAAAATGTGATTCAGTAATTTATTAGTTCCTGACAACCACATAAATAAGGATTATTGAGCAGGTATACTATGTTTCATTTATTTCCGTTTCTAGTTTCCGTTTTTTTAAATTGGTCTGAGACGAGGCACGCACTATTTTTCATATTTTCCCTTCTATTTTATATTTAAACTTTGTAGAAAGAGGACTGTTGTGTAGCTTTTTACAAACCTGTGTAATTATTGTTGACTGTCAAAAATTTCATGGACATTTACGCGGCGAGAACTGCACGGAAAAATGATGGAGAAAAAAGAGAAAACCATAGTTGCTCGAAAAAGGAATTTGAATGCATATCTAGGGGGTTGTTTCAGATTACACGGAGATGAAAGGCAAAACTTGAGCTTATTAATTTTTTGGAAATGAAATTTTTTTATTCCGACGAGAGAAGATGGCGAGCTAGTTCACGATCAATCTCTTTTTTTTAGAGGAATGGCAACTGGTTGGACAAAATTGTTGATTTCCCTGATGTATTTCGCAACCTTCCAAGCACCTCGGGTTCGTATTTTCCTAGTATTTTAATGGTGACATGGGGTCCCCTGGGATATTGTTCTAGTAGTCTTATTTATTAACAGGTACTTCTGATGTACAAAGGGGTAGGCCAAGTAAACAATACACTGACGTTACTACGCGCTCCAAAATTAGGAAAACGAAGCTGCTTGAAGTCAAGTAATTTGCAGGAGTAGAAGAAGAGTTAATCTTTCAATTCTCAACAATTTTGAGATCTCTGTCTTGCGGATTTTTGATTGATCCGGTAAAATTTAAGAGGTTCTGCTTAGATACAGCGGAAAATTTTGTGAGACATTATGGATGGTTTTACATGCCACCCACGGAGCACAAAGTATTTATACATGGTGCAGATGTAATCGAGTCGGCTCTTCTTCCTATTGGAGAACTATCGGAGGAGGCCCAGGAATCTCGCAGTAAAGATATTAGAAAATACCGCGAACATTACGCGAGAAAAATATCTCGAATTCATACGAATGAGGATATTTTCCGGTGACTGATCCTGACATCGGACCCTTTTATAAGCACATTAGGAACTGACTGAGCAAATGTCGGGGCCTTATCGCAAAAGATCTTTCGCAGGAGGTTCGTGATCTCTTGGTCTTGCAAGAGTCTCAAAATTCTGCGAGCGAATGCGAAGAGAGGGATGGGTGGGATTAGGAAGAATCTGATGATGAATAATTATAATACATAATCCGTAAAGTTATAAATCATTAACCATGCTTATATGAGAATAAAAGAGTCACTTAAATACTATTTTGACATTTATTTAAAAATTACTTTTAGTCCATACAGAAGAACCTCACGAAATCTGGAAATCGCACCTCTTTAACGTAAGTCAATGAACCCAACAACCCTATTTTTAGCCTTTTTTGTTTATTGACTAATTTCAAAGATCATTAACTCATACTTTATAACTAATTATCATTTATTTTCATGTTTTATCATGATTTGCGTTCGTCTATGCAGTCAGCGTTACAATTAGCCAGTTAATAAGTTAAAGTTCCACGTATCGCCTAAAATAATATTTTTTCGTGAAAATAACTGCAGAAATGAAAATAGCATGCCAAAAATCGTGCAGAGTGCATTTTTCAAAGACATCCAACGAAAATCTAATTTTTGTCCAACTTTTTCGCGATCCGGGCCACTGCGCGCCGCTTCTCCAATTCTCTCTGAGGCCGATGTAAACATCGTCTTCCCTTCCTTCGATGCTTGGGGGACTGACAGGAAGAGGGGGAGTGGGGAGGAAAGGGGATAGGCGAGGTGACCTTGAAGTTATCCCTCTCGCCTCTGGCTAGCTACTGCGGTTCCATCTACCTGCTTTTTGAGAATTAAAACTGTCGATACGGTTTCCTCCTATGCCGTGAGCCCTCTAGAATATACTTACTCTATGGTACGAGGCTATGATCGCCACTACGATGCAGGCTGCTAGCAGGTAAGAGAGTGGCTCTGTGCCACATGCATGCATTGGTAATCTCAGACGATGTAAGACTCCTGACTACTCGTATAGGATCTAGGTCCCTATGACGTCACGTGGAGTGGCATCGCATGGCCGCCAATCTGGCGTTTTTTAAAACAGGTTAAAACTGACCATTAATATTCGTCTAAACTGGGATTTCTAAAACCGAACAATTTGTATATTATGAATACCGTAAGGGTGGGTAACGAATCGCAATCAATGCCTTTGGTTTTCTTTGATGAAGGAGACTACCCTATTCGAGCTGGAATTCAATCGCTCTCACTCAGCAGCCTGTCAGCCTTGTCGGTCATTGAAGTCTCCGCCGATAAATGAAATGAATATATTGCATTACGCAGAGTAATGCATTTACTTCCTTTCGGTGTGTTCCAATTCTTCGCAAATATTTCATGTGATTAAGTCGCTTTAACTTCCTTCCTCTGGTGGTTATTTGTGTAAAGCGTAATTTTGAGCATATATGGTTATCATTGATGAAACTCTCTCGGGATTCCAGCCACGTGAGAGTTGCCTCCGTAGTCCATATGGACGTTTCTGCCACTGACTTTCATTCTCAAGCGATCATATAAAGGCACTGAAAAATCTACTGTCTAGGGAAGCAACACTGGATAGGAATCCTCTGCCGAAATCTCGCCTAGGTCGTCCGCCACTTGCCCTGTGTATTAGGGATGGGCAAAAATACCGGTATTCGGTAGTACCGAGTACTATTTTTTTTCTACTCCGGTAGTACCGGCCAGTATTTAAAAGCGGTACTACCGTATCGGTACCAAAAAATACCGATACTGATGTGGCAGGTTCTTCGACAGCGTTGAAATGAAATGAATTGAAGCACTCGCCTGATGGCGTTCCCGAGAGAACTTCACACTTATAATGCACAAGTAAAACTTAAAACGTATGCACCGAAATCGTTTGCATGACGTTGCCTTCGACGATAACTACGTCGCTATCACCCTTCTTACTATCAGATAATCAAGCCTCCAATATATTAATTTAATATTTGACTTATTCAGTGTATTCTTTCTACCTGGAACTCTAATTTGCCGAAATACCGGATAATTAGGGTAATGCGAACGTTTATTTTCAACTTATTAATATATTTATTTACTTATTAATTATTTACGAAAGTACCGGTATTTTTTCGTCGGTAATAGTACCCTGGGAGTACTCTTATTGCTTTTTAATACTCATCGCAAAAATACCGGTACTTTTTTAAGTACCGCCCATGCCTACTGTGTATCAAACCTCAAGATGTGGAAGGTATTGCATACCACCAAGGAGCCGCGGAAAGTAATTAATCATCCCCAGAACAACGAGAAATCCGCCCCTGACCGGGACTTACACTTTAATTGGCACCTTAAAACCCCCCTTGGCCATTCTGCTCTAAAATCCTGGAATGCTCTTCCCGTCGCCAACTTCCAACGGCACGCAAAACCACAATTTCCCTGGATGTTAAAATCTTCTGCCGATGAGTTATGACTGATGGTTTGGGGAGTTTTTAGCTGAGGATTCCTATCCAGTGTTGCTTCCTTAGCGAAGTAGATTTTTCAGTGCCTTTATATGGACGCTTGAGAATGAAAGTCAAGGACGTTGGTGTTTTTATACTCTCGTTGTTCTCATTTGTTGGCTGTCCCTTTCAATTATCAGACACTGTAGTACTACCAACGAGTTAAATCATCTGGGCCGAAGACCAATGAGAAGCGCTTGTTTACGAACCTCCTTCGATTGAGGCGGAGTGGGATGGGTACCTCCAAAGAGATTATCCATATTTAAGATAATGAATTGCATTTCGCTTTTCTTGTGATATTTTGTGTTTTTATGAATTTAATAACTCGTTATAATGTATTTTAATTGAAGCTGTGTAACGAAAAAGAAATTCGTTCCTGTTCTGAATTGAAAAAAATTATAACGAATGGAAATCGATTATGGACTAACTTATCCAGCCGGCATCTACTAGCAAGGTTTGCTCCGGTTGGTTGAATTTTAACAGCCAAATTTTCTAACTTCTTGATAATACTTTAGGTTAACGTCAACTGCGCCATGTCTGTCATATGGGCCATCATGGCGGACGCGCTCAGGCTTTCCGAGGCAGGAGAGTTTCATCAACAATACCATCTATGTTAAAAATTACGCTTCAAAAAAATTACTACCTAAAGGAGGAAGACAATTTCAAACGACTTAATCATATGAAATTATTGCAAAGAATTTGAACACACTGAAAAGAAGTACATAAATAATTGTGTGTTTGTTTTGTGATCATTTTTCATCGCAATCGACGGATGTGCAAATCATGGTCACGCCTTAATTTTCCTCGTAACGTAAAAACCAAAAATTATGGTGAAAATATTGCTAACAACATGAAAAATTAAAGCGTTATATTTAAGATCGATCCAAGGAGGCGTCCACGAACAAAAAAGAGATGATAAAAGAAAACGCTAGTGAAGAATTTAAACTGGAGTTCGCATTAGGGTGCGGAAACATGGGCATTTGAGAAGGAGGACGAGAAAAGACTGGATGCCTTCGAGATGTGGGTGAAGAGAAGAATGGAGAAGATGAAGTGGACGGAGAAAACGAGGAATTATTAAGTGCTGGACATATTATGAGAGAGGAGAGGCAGCTTCTAGATGAGACAGAAGCGAGCGAGTTCTGAACGTGGAGGGGAGGCTGAAAACAGTGTTAGAGGGTAGAATGTTGGGTAAGCGTGTGAGGCTGGGGAAGAGAATTGGATTCTACAGGATAATTGATCGACTTTGCTGCATCATTTCGGAAATTTCAGTAGATAGGTAAAAGTTTATCTTTTGCTCGTCATTCAAGAATTACAAATATCTCTCAGTTCATTAGAATTTCAACTCGCTATTATTGAGTAATGGGTCACTACTTGGCAGTTACTGTAGCAGTTTTACAAATAAACGATGGTGGATGTGTGCTGCTATTTTGGAAAATATATATACCGTTAAAACTATCTCACTTTCGATGTAAGTGGAGGGTAAGAACATTTTATTTTTAATTGGAATGTTTTACAACTACCATTTTTGGTTGAGTTTTGAGTACGGAGAGAGTTAATTAACGTTATAAGGTAATTGGCTTTGATTGGTTGAATTAATAATTTTAAGTGTTTCATTCGAAGTTATTCGTTGGATAAGGTGTTGAATGTATTTAATCATCTGGAATTCTAAGTTAAAAATAAGAGCCTTAGTGCCCCTTCCTCCATGTCATATACATTAAACTGTTGCGGAACTAAGGATTTTTCTGGCTATTTTGGGTGTACCCAAGGTCACGTCAGAATTCGTTAAAACTCCACTGCGTAAATATGATCAAATATAGAAACGTATGGTTTACTTTAACTCGTTTCTCTCACACGAAATATTTTATGTATTCTCATCGTTTTTCATTTATCTCTCATCACTTAGGCATTTCTCTTAATCGAGAAAATCTAATTTAGTCATAACGATAGATCTTTACCATTAGTCACAATTGTAATTATAATACACAGTTTAAAATTTTCACATGAGAACAGAGTAATTGTGCCCTTAATTTTCAATGCAAATCCATTCAGAAACGGAAAAAATAACAATTAATAGCTTAAAAATTTCGAAAATAACCCAGGAGATATTAGCGCAAGAGTGAGAATTTTGGAACAGCAATTATGAAAAGTAAACTTCCACGAATACACAAGCCTCTTTTCACTCTTTTCTTTGCAGAAAAAAATTATTTACCCCCTAAATGGCACTCAAAGCAGTTTGTGTGTCAAAAATTTTAGGAAAATTAAATCATTCTTGAAGAAACCTATTAATAATCTAAATAGTTTTAACACTTTAAGTAAATATTGACGATCGGCCCTAAAGCAGTCTTCCCATTTTAATTTGCCGATCTAAGAAACATTGGTCATTGGTTCACAAATCTGCGCGATGCGAACCTGAAATTGCGAATTATGACTGTGGAAACGGACGCCTACCTTCCGGCGATTACATTTACTGACAATCCACAAAACATGTGTATGGAGGGCTGGAATATTTCATTCTCAACGTTCGACTGTGAAGTCTTATGCCATGGTTATCAGTGGGCAACGTGAGCGCGAGCGACACACTCATGATTGAAACATTACGGACGCCACAAAACACGCATGAACCAATTGATTTCTTTTTAATATTCGCTATTCGTGCTTCTAAAAGGAGAGGGTTTCGAGTCATTTCGTTCTTATTTCAGCATCTGGTACCATTAGATGAGTACAAAACATCTTAGGAAACAGGAAAAAAGGTTTTGAATTGCTGTTTTAAAAAAAAGTCCCATCTTACTCTTTACTCAGCAGCGATGCCAAGTTCGATTGACGTATTTCCTATCCAATACTTAAAAGCTTAAGTTTCATTGTAAAGTATCGATCATAATACGCTCGTTCAGGTTGATTTGATGGCGATGCGAAAAACGTTCATGCATTTGCTAAATGAACTGCACGCGGTGTATCCCCTCCTGCCGCGGAGTGTCGCTCTCAAAAGGTGCGGATTAACACTTTGCGTGCCGGCTGCTAAATTTAAAGCTCTATTGAAAAATCAAGCCATTTTTACAATATTCGTACATTTTTTTAAACATTAGCATCAAAAATATATTTATATCGATGTGCATTTCAATAAAAATGGACTTTTCTCTTCTTTATGAATGAGTTGAATAACATTTATTGCTAATTTTTTAATGTACAATTTAACAATGAAAACCTACTGTTTTAGAAAAATAAAAAAGTTGCAACATATGATGTACCGCCATAACATGCATAATAATTTTTAATACGCTCAATTTGAACTGTTTAAAGCATGGAAATCATAATAAAGCATTGTTCCACGCAAAGCATTATAAATCCTGGATGACAAAAAGGGTCAATGCACCCTCAACGAACGGTCCATTGGCCCTAAGAATTTTCACACTAAGTGGCCTAAGATGAGGATGCCGGTAGCTACAGAGGACTTTTCATCCTCAAGACATAAAGTGAACTCTTTTTCCATCGAGCAGTTGATTTTTGAAAAAGCAGAACCAATAACCAGTAAACTGGAAAAGTACCACGGGCGAAATGTTACGGCTTCACGCATACAAAGCCAATTAAATGGAAAGACGTAATATTACGTCCATGGCACGCAAAGTGTAAAAACGCGTCTAATGAGGGTCTCTTTCGGACTACCTGGCCCCTGTGTCATGGAAGCCCCCCTCAGTTGACGTTAACCCTAGTTTAAAATTAAAATATGCAATGAGAATCTATCTTGTTTTACTCCCATTGCAGTAGAATGGAAAGATCCCGAGTTTTAAATAGTCAAAGTAAGTCCGTCGTTATGACCTCATAAGCGGGCATCTATCTTTTTCGTCACAAGTGGGAAAAAATTATGAAATTACGTCCGGGAACTGATTTCTCCGTAAGTGCTATTAATTTGCATAACGCAGAGATCTTGCCGTTAGTTCATCTGCATTTTTGTTCCTTGTTCAGGAAATCGTGTTTAAACGCAAGTCCATATCACTTTTGCACCAACAGTCGTCTACCTTTTTTACCATTCTCTTTCGTCCACTCTACCCAACATGCACAGCAACCCCTACTGTGCGCAAATCTGTGACACTTTCGCCTAGATCACATCCGTGAATTCGTGTTTCTGCTTTCTTCCAGCGTTTTCCATTTAATGATGCCATGTATTTGCACAATTTATGGCGGATGACTACTTAAGAGCCTCTGAATTTAGTTCATTTCGCTTCTTAGAGCTGCTGCGCGGGTTAATAACTCGAGACGTGTTACATACCTTCTTGATGGAATATCCTAGATAGCAAACCCTTAGCACGGTTTCTTCGACAGACCAGATACTTTAACTTTAATGACTCCGAAACGAGAACCTGTTCGCATACGCTGACGAGCAAGCAGCGAATCGATGTCGCCAAGTGCTCAAATTGATAAGTGACTTGGTGTTGTGGCCTCGCTTATATTGTCACTTGTGCCGCGTATCTCAAACGTACGATGGTTAATGGCATGCTTGGCGCGAGGTCATTACCCGCATGTGCCTCCCCAGTTTTTCGACAATAGAAATGAGGGCTCGGTTTCTCAAAACAGTCTCGCGATAAGCTAAACTTCCAAGGCCGCGTCCTGTGTAAAAAAGGGTGGAAAATAAAACTGTCGCCTTATCGCAGCACAACCAGAAGTCTCATCGAAGGACAACCATAATTCATAGACCTTATCGCCTTTTTCTCTCAATAATTTCGGGTTTATTGCCACATTTCAGGAACAGGAACTAATTGGGCCAAGTGCTATCTATGTATATTCACGTGGAGTCTGAGTTATTGGTCTAGAACGATGTGGAGATCTGTTTAGAAAGTGCTTTACGTTCAAGTGAACGAAAGCCGCGAAAGTGTACACGAAAACTTTGTGTTATAACATATCGTCATAAAATTGGCCCTGAAGAGGCTTGGTAAGAGGACTTGCACATGTATTCAAGCACGCGTCATCGTTATTTGAATTATCAGTGGCGTAGCTATGGTGGAGATAGGCCCCCCTCAAAGCCTCAGACAAATAAAAAAATCATTTTAAACTATTGTCTAGTTTTGACTCGTAATAACTGCGTCTCCTTAAAGTTAAATCTTCAGTGCCAAAATGATGTAAAATTTATTTCCAGGCATGTTATTTTTCAGAAATTTTCCCGGACCCCGTTGTCTGGGGCAGGAATTAAGGCTGGGGGGGTTTAGGTGCAACTAATTCCGGGGTGTGTGGGTGAATGGAATACTCACCAGGATATGCGGCAGTTGCGAGATTAATACATTGCGGAATCAAAATGGTGATTTTTACGGCTTTCTGAGGGATATTTTATTAATCCTTACACCATTGTATAAGAAATATCTATCCAATTAACTAAAATGGATTAAACTCAAAAATTTCTCCTAGCTCTGGGGGGGGGGGGGGTTTATCCCCCAAAACCCCCTCTCGCTGCGCCACTGGTCTGGGGCAGAAGATGGTTTCCACCCCAGGCCATCCCATCCTCTCCAAAACATTTTCCTAGTTACGCCACTGTGAATAATATTTCATTTGTGAAGAGTGATATTATATTTCCATGAAAGGCAAGAGGGGACTAGTCCAACGAGGTCCAAACCTTTCCATAAGAACTCCTCTAGGCCACTTCATACAGGATTTGGAAACTGTGGGAATGAACTTCAAGAAAGAAATGCATTCCGACCGACAATCGAAAGAAAAGGAATAGAAATAACCGGGAATTCATTTTTAGTACATTTTACGCAAGCATTTTCTTGCGTGGTAGTTACATTTCGCAGTGAAGCCCTTGCGTCGCAGTCAACGCACCCGGGCGTTTATAGTTCAATCATGTATCGCGTTATCGCTTGGCGCTACAGTCGCGGAATCTCAACGAAGAAAAGTAAATGAGCCGGATAGGGACTGCTAACCATAAAAACGCTGAAGGGATGGCTGGCTAAACCATTGAGTCAAAAGCCTACCGTCACTCATTTCCGTCACATTGTGCCTTTAAAGACGGCAATAGTGGTGAAAATGTGAGCAGGATAGGAGTATGTTTTGGATGATTATTTGTCTTTTTTGATATATTTAATTGTAAACATATTTTAAGAGAGTTGTTGTTTGCACCGTAGTCGTTTTCCGTAATGTTTTTAATTTTATTTTCAGACCAGACGTTGTCACTACGAAGGTTGGGTGAATATCTCCTCTCAATAGAATACGTAGTTGTATTTTAACTGATACTTACGAAGTCACCTGGCTTCCCTCGTACGGCCAGGGGCGGATTTACCTACTGGCATACGTAGTGGCTCGCACTACAAAAATCCTACAATTTTCAAAATAATAATGAAAGCATTTGAAGTTAAGGATAGGACGTGAAATTGCTTTGAAATTGATTTTGAAATCGGTGTGCATTTTTGCCTGTGAATCGGAAGTGCTAATGATTCACTCAGCGTTTCAATTCGAACGTTGGTTTGGGAAGGTGATTGTAAAGCTTAACCCAGAGCAATAGCGGAGTTATGAGGGGGATCACAACGGAGTAATGTTGGTAGTTGTTGGAAAAATTGAAAGGTATCGATATTAATTTGTAAATATGCTAACCAATTTAAGTTTTTCTTTCACCTATTCCATAAACAACGGTTTAAATAATTAATGAATATCTTAAAGCCACCTGTCAACGAATATGAGAACTCCGAAGCATTGTTCCTGTGAACTGTTACGTAACATCAAAGCGCCGCGGAAAGTAATGAACCGCCCTCTTAAAACAACGACTGCAATTCACCCCTGACCCAGATTTAGCCACTGGCGTGGGAATTCTCATACTCTTGTCAGGGTAGGGAGGCGAGTTCTCTTCCGTGGACCTCCTCTTCTCACTTTGAAGATTCTCTGTTTGGGGTTTTAAAAGGCTTCACAAAGGATTCAAAGCCGGGACCCATCGATCAGCAACCAAGCGATCTAACCTCTAGGTCAGGGGTCTTCAACCTTTCTTAACGAAAGAGCCAAAAATCGATTTAACATCGTCCAGAGGGCCACAATGACAGTGGCGCAGCCAGGATTTTGAAATGGGGTGGCTACCCGAGATTTTGGGGTCCTACTGCAGTGTATGGAAAACATCCGAGGACAGGGGGGTCTTTTGTGCTTCTTTGGGGGCTATTTGGTGCTCAATGGGGGGGGTTTTAACCCGGAAACCCCCCCCCCCCCGTGGCCTCGCCCCTGCACAACGCTCCACGTCACTTTATCACCACATTAATAAAATTAAACAAGCAAACATATAATTTCAAAGTGTGATAATCTTTATTGGTTCAACATTTCAATCAATCAATGCGATTTTTTACTGCTGTGTCCATATTTAGTTCGCGATACAATATTTTCTTTGTTTCTAGGGGGCCGCAAGAAATTATCCGGGGGACAGCACATGTAGCCCGCCGGCTAATTTCTTGCGATCCTTGCTCTAGGCTACAACGCTCCCTAGTTAAAGTTTGTGCTTGCATACACGGTCGAGGTCCCACGGACCCAGCGACGGAAGGCCGTCCTTCAGGGGGGGAGAGGGACCCCCCCCTATTACCGCCCTATTACCCCCCCGGTAGCTCACGCCGCAGCCTCCGTTGGCCGGAATTATTCGGGATGAGAAGAGGTGCAGGAGGAGTGGGACGAGTCGCCGTTGTGACCCCGAAACACGGAATCCGACCGAGGGAGCGGAATGAGGTCTTGGGAGGGAGGCGTCCCCCTCCCCGCGAGGAGTGCCTGTTAAGCCGTTACCACTCGCGCCCACCTCGTCATCGCCTCCGTTTCTTTCCCGGAAACGTCGCCTCGCCCTGTCGGCCCCCTTCCGGCTCCGAGACACCCCATTCCGCCGCTCCGCAGACGCGGCAGCCAGCAGCACCCTCGGCGGTGGGCGTAAGACGGTCCTCAAGTACCGACCTACGATGGGCGAGCCTCGAGAACTGAACCCAGGTCCTCTCCTTGCCTCTCGCAGTTAGAGATTCGGGGAGCCCCATTTGCTGCCGTGTGTTTGTGTGCGACAGGGGTCTTATTTGGCTTTCGATCGCCCTAGCAGGCGGTGTGGGAAGGAATTTCGGAAGGGGCGGAGAGGGGGGGTTCGTCCCCACGTCCGATTGTTGGCCTCGAATGCCGGGCCACTGACCCGCTTTCCCACGTGGTCCATGCGCCACCGCGCGTCCCGTTATGCAAAAGCCTGCGTGCGCGCCGTGGCCATATTGGGCGGCCATGCTGTTCGTCGTCGAGGAGGGCTCTTTGCCGCCGCCGCGTCGTTAGGCGCCCGCGATGGCAGTGGGTGACTGCCCGTCCATTTCCGCTTCCTTTCCGCACCACGCTCACCGTTCAGCGGCGGCCTCTTGGTCAGCTCCAGTCTCTGACACACTAGTAGCGAACGCATTTGCTTGATTTTTCTGCACACCACCAAGCTTTGCTGATTTTACTGTGCCTCAAAGTTTGATGCGGAAGAGGCTTCCAGAAATACATTTTTTATTTATTTGTATTGTACATTCTGCTACATCTTGATCGACTCGTTGGAATAGCTATTTATAATAAATAATGTGTAAACTTTATATCTCTATCGTCTTAGGCTCAACTTTGTGGAAGTTCATTTTATCGCTGATGAAATGAAAAACTTTGTTGGATTCCATAAATTTATTTTTTGGAACGACTAGTTTCTAAGGCGTCATCCTCAGGTACAAAGGGTCAAATCATTTCAAAGTCAAGGACTTGATTCTTTTTACCTGAGGATGATGCTGCTGCGTCGAAACTAGTCGTACCTAAGATTAATTTGGTGGAAAACAACAAAGTTTTTCATTTCACTAACGATAAAAAAAACTGTTGCACCATTCACAAAATTTTCTGAATTCCAATGCCGTAACGATTACGACAATGCGTGGAAACGCGGATAAATTTTTTTTGAGAGTTTCATTTTTAATTCGTCCATTTTAATCCAGGCACGTGTACGCAGTATAACCTTTCGGCGTGACTCCGTGAACGCGATTTGTTGCTCTACCAGTGAGCCAACTGTCTCCATGCATTCTTCGCAGGGAAAAGAATTTTCGGCACGATGGTGATGTCAGCATATTAATGAGTGTAAAGCTGTGTGAAGAGGAAACTTTAACTAATAAAATGACGTGGATGACGACGGTTCATTTACAATACAACGATTTTAGATAAACATGCACAAATGACACGCAGTTTGATTTTTATTTCTTGGTAATTGTATTTTAACACATTTATTTCATTTTTTATTATTAAGTATTTTAATTACCCCGAACAGGACATCATCACATTTTTCCTTATCCTTTGCAACGAATTTTTTAAAACATTTAATTTCTTTTAAACCATTTGCTTTCTTTGTAAAGAAATTAATAGCCAAAAGGAGGTAAATGACATGCAAATCCCATGAAATACTCGTAGGAGAGTAATATCTTGAGGCCTGGTTTGTTTAGGGGAGACACTGGGATCAAGGTGGTGGCGGGCGGAGGTTGGGAGATGGTAAAATCTAAGAGGAGAGAGAATGTCATGAATATTTTTCATTCAACACAAGAAGGCCACTGTTGAAAGCTCCAACAACTCCCAGGCGTCGATTCTCTTTCCCTTCCTTGCTTCGTAGAATACCCGAGGATCGAAATTAAAAGCGAGACACTGACAAATCACAATACTAAAAAACCCACTTCCGACCACTGACTGACTGACTCATTTCTAAAAACATTTGGGGAGAACGAGACGAAATACGTCAAAAACTCATAGAATCCTACAATCGTCGAAATCCCCAGGAAAACTTCTGGAAACACTAAATTTTCTATCTATAACATTGTTGCCAACTGCTTCTATGCCTCTATATTTTGGGGATGTATGAGCATCAAAAAATCGATGGTAATGAGGATTTTGAACTTCGCGGAGCAGCTTGTTAATGACACTAAAGTCATTAAGGCAGTCATTTGATGTCCCTTTAAACAGAAAGCCTGGAAGTCAAGAACTGTTTGGTTTCCCTAGGATTCAATTTAAGTAGGTTGGATGTCGTCAGAGTTATTCAAAATGTTTAAAAATGTCATTTCTCGATTCGGTAAGGAAAATTGCTGACATAAATTACCTAAGTACTTCAGAGATTTGACCGTAATTTAGTCCAAAAACGAACGAAATAATCAAATCATTTTATGTTTTATGTAGGGATGGACGGATCCAGAATTTTTTTCGGATCCGGATTCGGATAGGATCCTTGATTTTCGGAGCCGGATCTTTCGGATCGGATATTTTCGGATCCAAATGCATTTTCAAATTCCTGACGCTGAGATTCCCCCGATGATTGTTCAATCTATTGGGAAGAGTCGCACTATGTGCCAGTCGTATTTTGCCTCTTTTATTTTCCACGGCTGAAATTCTCCTACGTAACCTCTGCGAGAGCTATGAAACAAAACGGTTCATGAGTAGGACAAGAATCGCATGCGACGGCGCATTCCAAGATAGAATCAGAACTCTTTCCACCCTTATGGGGCGTTGCATTCACTGAAGCTATTATTTAAAATTTCGGATCCAGATCAAATGTCTTGCGCGACTTTGGATCCGATGTATCCGATGAAGGGCAATATCCGCGGATATTAGGATCCGAGGTATCCGATCCGACCATCCCTAGTTTTATGAATACTAAAGAATTGGCTTGAATGGAATTTTTCCGTGTTTTTATTATATAAGAATTAAATTCATTAGTCTCATAAAGACTGAAAACATTATTCTCTTTCAATAGAAAAGAGAATGCATATTCTTATTGAAAAAATGCTGTTAAATGTCATTTTTCGAATCGTTAACGGAAACTGCTGTCACATATTTTCATCAGACCCTGCCGTGTGAAGAGGCCTTCTCGCCCTCTCCTTAAGGCTTAGGAAAAGACTTGTAGCTGGCCTCACGCAATATTCGCGCGAAATTAAATAATATTACCTTTACTTCCCCTTCCTGGCTACGTTACTGCCCTCCCGATGGAGGTTCAGATGAGTTGATTCATTACTAATGTCTACGTTCTGGAGTGAGAAGATTTTTCATCTTGTCGTGAGAAGACTCCCGTTGTAAGTAGATTCTTTTTCTCTAGAAAATATACCCCTGGGCTATTCTACTGTTCCCTTCTCTCACCGTTATCACTGGTAACTCGACCCACGCAACAAAACTTTCACTTCTTCTTGTTTTTTCTTTCTTAGTTCAACGTTGTTGTTGACCTCCGCCTTCTCTCGGGTTTCATGGTAAACAATTATGCCTCAGTTTTCTTCCTATCGCTTTTCGGTCCTTTCCATATTTACCAGCATATTCTTCCAATCCTTCACTGGCTCTATAACGAAGACCGATACCATCTGCCAAACTATTAAACATTCGTGTAGAAGTTTAGTTGCCAATTTTAATATTTTCCATTTCGTCTTGCAAGTTACATCGATTTACTGGATTATGCGTGATTACCTTCGAGAAACTTTTTCTTTTATTTTTATATGATATTTCACGTTGCTAACCATTTACTCCTCCAGTATCTAAGCTCTAAACTCTTTAGGCGAAGCATCATGAGGCGCTCCCGTGGTAGTACAACCTCCGAATTCAGTCTAAGCGGAAAAATATAAAGTTACTTTGAAAGAAGTAGGTATGCTCATTACGAGATGATCTATTTAAATAACGGAAATGGCAAGGTATAAACTATAAATGCAGAATGATCTGAAGATTAATCTCTTGTGGGAGATCCTCAAAAGCACTTAGTTAATGAAGAAATTAATCAATATGTTGCCTTGAAAGATTCAATCCACCATTCAAAAACCCTTGCCAAATGCCCACTACCGGTAGGCCAACCTTAGAGTTGGGGGATACGCCCTGTGGCCCCCAAACCAAATACTAATGTTATATGAAACGATATTCTGAGAAAATTAGCAATCAACAGTCGAGAAAATGAAAATCAACAATCGGCTAATCTTTTCTATAATTGCAGAGAGACATCCATATTTGTCTGACAATCAAATAGTTCTGCTCAATAATACTCGTGGAAATCGTAGATGCTTTGACATGAGGGTTTATTAAAATTGACGACTCAACTTCTACACGAATAGTTTTTGGACTGAAAATTGGAATATATAGCTTATTGAAAATTTTGAAATAAATAGTTGCAATAATCGTTAAAAAAATTCACTGGAAAAATTTCACTTCATCACACACAGTTTATAGATTGTTACGTGAAATTCGAGCGTTAAACTTAATTCCAGAAAGGTAGCGGCTGGATGAAGACGTGATATCATGTATATTATTACAGAAAGGCCCTTTTCTGTCATTCCCTACATGCTCCATTAATAATACACGTTAGGTGATAAATGAGACATCATTTAAGCTCTGAATTACCGGCATTTGACGAAAAATAAAACCTCAAATTCCACTATTTATCCATTTATTTCACTTACTATTAGAAATTTCGATTTTTCTATGTCGATTGACCCTACTCATATTTTTTATTGAAAACGTCAAAAAAAGGTTTAAAACCCCGTTAAATCCATTAATAAACCAAAGGAATGTAACATGAGCTGGCAAACATTAAAAATAAAATCTAAGAAATATGAATAACGTTCTCTAAAAGAGAAATCGTATGTAAAGAACTTAAAAGATAACATGTAACACGAATAAATAAAAATATCGTGTTAAAATTCGTCACGAGGTATTATGAACAGGAATTGACAAAAAGAAATGAAAATAGTACTAAAAGCACATAGTGATTGTATTCGGGTGAATGATATAAAGTTGCTATCTATAAGAGTGAGAGTTGGGTAGAGATACTGGTACCAAACTATTCTACCTGTATTGTATTAATGTTTTGTATATTTTTGCTAGAAAAAAGGAAGAACTTTATGATACACCTTCTTCTCCATTTAAAAACCAATTACCGGGTTACCTAGTTCTAAATTGGTTAAAAATACTGAAATTCAATTTAAAAATTTATTTTTTGAACTTTATAAATTTATTTAAACTTAATGAAAATAAAAATTGTAAGAATTCGATTTCGTCAGCAGCTTATCTGCTAGTACAGCCAAAACTTTCAAATACATAATTGCCTTCATGAAAACATGCTGATAACAGTGTCGGATTTTAAGAAATGTGTTTTTTTCAGATACACAAATGCACTAGCGAATGACTAAATAGGTTTTGAAAAATTAAAAGGTATTTAAGGTGTGAGTAAAATTTTTGTACGGGCAAAATATATTTGTAGAACCCATTAATCATATTTTCATTAGATGTATCCCAGTCGAGATCTGAAGCTCGAAGGACTTAAGAAGCGTGGCAACAGATCGGTCCCCTTCAAATTGGAATCAAAGTGAGTTTCATACGATTTGTCATGGCATTATTCTTAAAATACAAAAGGGCTATGTTTCAATATTTCTTGGAACCTGAAAGCATCCAGTTAACATGCTTTCTATGACAGTCACGAGTAAGGAATATAAATAGGCTAATGAAATTCATTAAACTTAGCCTATGACTCACTGTTCGCAATGACTCGCCGTTACCGTATCAGCCACCTTAGAGTACGAACTCTGCAGTAGCAAAATATCACTGTGACAATTTTGCTAAGAAGCTGATTAGAATGGAATCGGACGTGATTTGACTAGGAGGATCTATCAATCATTAACTTACTCCACGGTTAAACGTTAGCAGTGGTTTGCAGTATTACATTCTATCCCACATTTAGTGGAGGTGTTTAAATAAAGAGAAATTTTCGTTAAAGATTTACGTAAAATAGTTCACTTTTCGCATTTGTGAAATGAATATACTTATACTTTCACTCAATATTAGGAAATTATCCCAATAAAAAGTTTTTAACCTTTCAAATCCAAAGTTTGTCATGTCGAATTTAATTCATTTACTCAGGTTTGTGATGTATTTTACGTCGTTTGTAGTGGTGATTAATATCAAAATCCAATCGCAATCGTCTCATTCAGTTCTGATATGTAAATAAAAATGGTTGCTTTAAATTCATTCCGGAAACCTTTGAGATCTTAGGTGTAGTCTTAAGTACCACAAAGAGAAAGAGATCACAGGTTTGGAATTCTTCCAGGCAACCGGTGCCACACATCTATTCCTTTCTCTCCAAATATTCTGTCTAATTTCAAGTCTTGGCGGAGGCGGTCGGCGGCAACTACAGCCATTTGGTGTCCCACAAAGATGATTCCACCCGGACGTGATATCCTAATCTGGGTCTCCCCGAAAATTTTCGATTTCCCACAACAGCGAAGTGTGGCTCTCCGGTGAGGGCCGTCTTCCCATCGAGGACCATCGGATATGGCCGCCATCCACAAGAGCCTCTCGTGCTGGTGAAACATTAATGAAACGGCGATGGGATTTTCTCTGACTCTTGCTGTTTCTTGACTCATAGAATTGGTGTTCTTTTCATGTGGTATATGCGGTACCTGGAGAGGGCGGGCCTCGAAAAGCCTAGAGTGAATATCAAATGATTAATAGTTTTGAGAGAGCTTACCAATTTTCTATTGAAAATTTGAAGGATGAGATGAAATGTAACCAAATTATTATTTTCCTAAAACGTCTTGGATCTTGGCCTATTGATTAGAATTAAGCAGACCGCTGTTTTACATACGTTTTAATCGGTTGATAGGATTTGGATAAAGAAAAATTTGGCATTTTGATGGCAATCGGCTGATATAACTACCTCGTGTGCTTAGAAAACTAATCTTAAGGATGCGATCAACTTTTCATTCCAGTAAAAAATATGCTGATAATTTCACTCCAATAATTTGTTGCCCAGAGGTAGTTTTTTAAAATGGTGACTTCTAATTCCGAAGAAACGGAAAAATTTTCTTTCTCTGTCCAAGAGTAACTTGGCTGCTCGCCTAGTACCCGTGTGTTCACGGGCTCAGTTCAGAGAAATGGCCGTAAGTGGGAAACAAAAACTAAATATTTATTTATGAACTTCGACTATATGAGTGAAGTCTTTAGAGAAATGTTAATAATTGCATTTCTTTTAAATTATCTTGAAAGTGACAATGGGAATCCTGAGGGAAGGTATTTTGGGAAATAATTAAAGTAGAAATTTTATCGAAACTCACGAACAACAAATATCAATGTTTTGTCTATGTCAATCAATCGAAATGATTTTTCGATGATTTTTCAAATTGCTGAAATAATAAAATCTACTTCAACGAACACATTTTGGATTCCTTCCAACCCTCATGTCGCGATTTCTTTCGAGCCCAGTCGAGTTATCTCGTCGGCACGATCGCAAATGCCTCCACAACTTCTTCTTCCCGAGGACTTGTTCGTCTCTCCTCCCCACCACAGGGCCTCCCGACGCGCGCTGTTTTTTTTTAACGAATACGGTAGACGAACGAGAGGATGGACAAGTGAAAGGTTGCCGACATACCTCGTTTGACTGGGTGCCTCAACTGCTTGTATGACCACGGATTTAAAACGTAAACATTACTTTTTTATTATATTCATGTCTGGTCGCCGGAATGTCTTTCCTCAGACATACGGGCGTAGTTTGAATGCAAATAAACTCACTATGACGCATCAATCGTTGTTAAACGATGAATATTTTTAGTGTGCATCTATGCAGTACCTCTAGACGATGGGTGCTGAGGGCACTGCCACTCCACTGCTTCGAAAAACTTCCGCGTTCGTTGCGAGAAAAATGAGTGTGACCCATTACGGCTTTTTCACTCTTGAGAAATTTCAAGGAAAACACTTGTCTTCCAAAATGACGAGCTTCTCTTTGCCCCACAGGGTTGAGAAATGTAGTTTTCGTGCAAATGTTTCTCTGATCAAGAGCTTCCCTAATTTACCTACCTCATCTTTGAATAACATATAAGTCAGAACCTTGCCAAGCTAATAGCGTGCGGAGAGCAGTGACGAACCTTAACTTGGAGCAATTTAATCAGTTATTCCATAAACTACCATTTAAGAAAAAAGTAGTTTTATAACATTGTCCCTGTATGATGAATTATTTTAACTAGGTTTCTCGTAGATGAATTCCATAAAGTGATTGGATATATTGTTTCTTCTCATAATGGTTGCGCCGCGTGAAGGTTCGTTACCCGCGCGTAGGCACGACAGGGTATTTCAGACGGAGTGCGAATCTCTTGATAAAGGTACTGACTTCCAAATTCTCCTTTCCTCAAGACAGAATTATTCGCATTTGGGATTTTTAAACTCTAGCTTAACTTAAAAATCTGTTAAGCTGGATTAAAAATTAATCTGTTAAATCTGGATTTCAATTTTATATCGTCCCACAAGAGCTCTAGCTACCCGAATATGACGCCTATGGGTGCAACATCGTTCAAATTCGTATGAATATCTTTCGTTTTGAATTCCAGCAACGACACCCTTAATTCAGCATGTCGGGGGGAAGCAGTGACTCATTGTTCTTCCCCATGGCCCAGCCACTCCCAGCGAAGTGAGAATGTCAGGACGCGGTATAACAATCGCTTCCACGCGTGCGGAAGACAACCGTAGTTCGGCGTGTGAGAATTTATTGATTGCAGCTTTTATTACCTAGTCATTATAATAAGGATAGCTAAGAAAAATCGAAAATGGTCGACCGGAAATTAAATTAATTGATTGTGGAAAATCGCGAAAAAGGTGTAAAGTCAGCACTCGCCATTTGCATTTAAGAAAATATGATTCACATGGCGTCCGCAAGAGATAGCGCTTCGGCAGAAAGAAAGGCACGGGTGCGAGCCCAATATCCTGCACTTTCAACCGCTCCTCCATCTGCATCCGCATTCGGGAGGGGAGACACCCATTCCCGGAAGATATTAGTCGCGAGCACAACAAATGAGCATCGCCTATCCTCGTTATTTCGCGGAAGGGTGCGCGATTGTGCGAGAAATTTGCTCGCGAACTCATTGGAAAGGTACTTCGTGGGAGCACGAAATTTTTTCAGAGAAGGTAGCCTTTTGAGAAAGAAAAGTTATCAGGGAGGCGAGCCTTCGTGTTTCATTTGATCGGAAGAGGACGCTTTAGCAGCAGAGGTTGCATACGTCGACGGCCGAAGCGAAGAAAAGGAACGGAAGCAATGATGAGGGAGCAGATAGCTGAAAAAAAGGAATGCATCAAAAATAAAGGAGTTAACGCATTAGGTTAGCGGGCGACGCTGAGCTGCCCACTTAAAGCGAGGAGCTCTCCTGAAGGTAATGCTGGCAATACGTTTGTCTCTAGTCGCGCTTTCTGGTTAGATGAATTATACACGTAGATGTGGATTCCATAATAAACAACGGAAAATATTTAAAAGATGTTTTTTAAAAACAGTATATCAGAAAATCTTAATCTGTAAATTTTGTAACGTTTATTTATGGGAGGGAGACGTGGACGTTGATAGGTGCAGAGAAGGCAAGAGTGGAAGAATTCTAAATGCTGTGCTACCGAAGAATGATAAAGATAAAATGGATCGACCGAGTTACTAATGAGGAAGTGCTGAGAGGAGGGGGATAAGAGAGAAGTCTTCTCAAAACCTTAAGGAGAAGGCAGGGCAGCTTAATTGGCCACATTATGAGGCATGATGGCCTAATGAAAACAATCGTAGAAGGACAGGTGGGAGGAAAGAAGGGCAAGGGACGGCCCCGAATGAGTTACATGGGACAGGTTGTAGAGGATTCAAAAGAGAAGAAACACGTCCCTATGAAAAGGCTAGAGGATAGGAGAGTGGAATGGAGATCTGCGTCAAACCAATCTTAGTATTTTTGACTTATGTTGATGACGATAGCTGAAAATTCACGATCTTGATTTTCGGGGCTCGTTTCGTCGTCTGTTCATCAATTATATTTTGCTTTCAATATATTGGAGAAAGCAGACGTTAGAGATTCTTTGTCGGCCGAAGGTCATTGTGCATGGTATAGCCAAACAGGCTGAAGCTCGGTTCGAATAATTGAATGTCTTCTGCCCAAATACTTTGATAAATTACAGTTGACGTACTCTTATATGAGTATTTTCTATGTTTCTCTTCATTTATTTTTTAAGTTGTGAATTAAAATGTTTATCATTGCAATATTATGCACAACATAAGAAGAGAGGAAAAAAGTAGCAAATTATAAAATATTGGGGGTAGCAAATTATAAAATTTGCTACCCCCAATAAAAAATATTAAAAATTATTGAAAAAAGATATTCAATTATTTTTATTTTTTCAATTACTTTTATTACTTTCCTCTTATTAAAAAGGGAAGATTCAATTTTCATTAGAAATTGTTCTGATTCGTGTTCAAATTGTTAATTTTTAAGTTCCTCTTGGCGCAAACAACGCGCTACTCATTCAATTAATGTGCTTGGATATATAAAACGACTTATGAGAGTGCCTTACTATAACAAGGATCCTATGCGACACCCTGAAGTTCTGAGGTAATCGCTGTCACGAGAATATCTGAGAGGGATACAGGTTCTTTGCCGCTACCCCTCCTGAAAATAAATAAAAAATTAAATAGCGTAACCTCGACTAGTTTAACCTCATGCAAGAGGGCATCCTAAGTCAGTGGAAAGTATGTAATTCGGATACATAATGAATGTAAGAGGTAGAAGGGTCTACGTTAAAATATAATTTTGATTTTTGTCGGGGAAAAACGCCGACTAGTCGACGGTGAAACTGTTCAGGGTCAGCCAAAAAACACGCAAAGAAGATATAAATTTATTTTACAGATTAGTACGTAGCTGTAGACTATAAAATAATAAAAATCTTTACTCAGTTGATGAAATGAAAATTTTCATATTCTTTGGGAAAAAAAATTTATAGCTACAGTCGCAGTTATATGAACAATTATACAACTGCACATAATAACCGTTTCCACGGCTGTATATAAAAATAGTTAACATTTTTTTAATGTCTAACAACATGTATTCGTTGAAACACATGAAATTCATAGTTGAAATAGCTTGACTTTACATCTAAAATATGGAGATTCCACTTTCAATTTCACTCTCTGCATTACCTTCCACAGTCTCACTTCATAAAAGTTGTACCCACCTGTATTTCATTACTAGAAGCCATAAATAATTGGTTATAACATAACCATTAAATTCTAATATTAAGGAATTGATAATATTTTGGAGACTGTGATACAGGCCATTCCGAGCAAAACAAGGAAACCGTCGTAAACCTTGTGTCCTTTTTTGTTTTATTAAATTATATGAGCGAATTTCGCTCCAGTTTGGCTCAGCCGAGGAGCACTTGGTCAATAATTCGGACCAATTACCCCGTTCACCATTAATGACACGGAGAGGTGGCGCTCCGCTATTCCCTCGCTATCTAGCTCCTGTTCTGGGAAGTAGAGCACGTCGAAATAGCTCTGAAAATTCAATTTATTGGTGGTATTGCAGCGGAATCAAGTTCTATAATTAAAATCTATTGAGATCAAGAAATAAGGTCCGAAAAATAGCAGCAATGATTGACTGTTATTTTTTTTAGTTTCTCTAGTAAACGTGTATGGATTTTCTACCTAATTATTCTTAAAATTCTTAACCTAGTCAAAAGCGATCGGCGTTCTCCACTGCGTTGTATAAAAATTTTGGGAGGGTTATGGGGCGAGCTCTCTTTTGTCCATGACATACCATGAAAATGGGTCCCAATGGAATTTGATCGGTTACAGCCAACGCTGCAGGGTATGTTACGTTCGGAAGAAATATTGACCAAAAAGTTTGCAATTCAAATGATGACTGTTTTGTGAATTAAGGAAAAACTGTATTTTTCCCGTAAAATCATCTTCATTAAGCCCGCATGATACCCGACCCTGTGTAAAAGGAAAATGGCCGTTCAGAAAATGCTATCATGAGCACATTCAAATGAGGCGCTCTGAAGTTTATTGCAGGTTCTGAAGACCATGGTATAAGGTCCCGAATGTGTTTGTCATCAGTGGCTGCTCGGGATGGAGGGTCGAGTGTCGGTTGCTTTGAAACCTTCCTTCCAGTTGGCGATCGCGCTAAGAGGATTCTTCTTTATGCCTGCGAGCCACATTTTCTACTTCGCATGACAGCTTGCGATGAAAATACTATGATTTTCCCGAGACATTTTTCGAGACTTATAATTTTTGAATTGAATATGAGCAAACCATTTCTCTCCATAATTTTTAACGAGTTAAGGTTCAAAATACTTAATTGGTAATGGTCGCATGAAATTGAAACATTGGTTGCCGTTTGCTGTTGTAAACAGAAGATGGGTTTCCAAGGAAAAAAACTGGTCCTGGCATAAAGTCAGAAGGATTTCCTGGCATTGAGGAGTTCGAGGCGACGCTATTTAGAGCTTAGTCTGGAGAGCTGAATGAGTGTGAAGCAAGTGAATGTATGCTATTATGGCAATTTATATCTATTGAATAAAAATGTAATGTTACGAAATGAGAGCAAAGTGTAATAAATTCTCTTTAAGCCATATTATCAGAATTTAGGAAAAAGTTAAATGTGTTTGGGAATTTCACGTGTGAGAAGCAACCGTTCCTTAATACTTACCGTGTGTTATTAGCGGCCTGGGTCTATAACGTACCCAATGCTGTTATGGCGAAGAATACGAGGGCTTATGCACGAGCAGATATTTCGGCAGCGGCGGATGGGTGCGAGCGTTTAAGGGGGACGGACGCAGAAGGCGGGCGGGGCAGGCATTGAAGTCTCCGGTCGCGTGCGTTGAAATCATCCGGGAGAACGGCTCGAGGTATTGGAAATGTCGCGGGTCAATGTCACTCCCAATTAAAAAGTAGCATCTTGTCTCTATGGATGCCTGTATGGTATGCTGTTGGTCACGTATGTGTAGTCCGAGAATTAAAGCAAAAACTGTTGGTGATGAAATATTATGCCGATTAGATATACAGAATTAAAATATTCGAGTCCAAAAATCACTTTTGAAAAGCTTTTGTTACAATTTTCTCATTGGAAGATTCAATAGATTGAAATGTGCCGAAATTGATATTAATTCATTGTTCGTCGATGAACTCTTTTTGCGGTAGTGCATTGAGTGTAATGGCATAGATTTGCAATCATATATTCATGTTCGGCGACTTTTGCAAGAATGGATTGGAATATCTCCTATCTGATGATCGCGTACCGTGGTTTCCGGATGAGCTCGATATTCTGGGCCCCGAGCACGATTTCGACTAATTTCTTCGTCCGCGGGGCCGTTGCTCCTCCCCCACTTGCGTCTTCGCTTTCCACGACGCCTCCCGTCTGTTATATCGCCGCTCTACACTCCCTCCCTCCCCTCCTCCTTGGCAGTGACCTTCCTTCGGTGCGCGCGCGCAGCTCTGCCCACGTCACCGCCCGCATATAAGCCCTGCGGGGTCCTTGCTTGGGTTCTGTCGCTCGACCTAAGGTGCCCTCGACACTCCGCGCCGCGCCGTCCCTCTGGATTGATTGTGTCTTCGCGCCGACGGACGCCGCTTCCTCAACTCAGTGTGAGCGCCAAACCCGACCGACCCCCCAGTGACCCCCACCTGACGACGGCTGTTTGTGACCCCGGGCGTCGCGTGCAACTTCAAGCCGAATACAGTTCTGAGTCGATTGCGGTGTGTTCATGTTTGTTGGATTTATGCTTTCATAATGGAGAGTTTCGCTCAGTGCATGCGAGTCGGTTTTTCCGTCGCGCTCAACCGAAGAAAACAACTCGGGCCACACACATCCGTCAAAAGCCCCAATCAGTGCTCGGATGTTTGTTTGCACCACATTCTCTCTCCGCTCTAGTTCAAATCATTTCAGAGAAACGCTGAACGCGTGTTCATTACATGGGGTGCCCTCCAATAATGTCACACAATTTCGTAGCCTCTCTAGGATATCAGCCGCCCTCGGTGGCGACAGGATAAAGTCCTCGCCTGCCAAACAAGAGGTCGCGGGTTCGAGTCCCGCCTGGGCAGGTTGCCTCTATCCTGGGCATGGATGTTCGTGTACGTTTGATTATTAACTTATTGAAAAAAAAACCGATTCAAAAGGCCAGTATAGTGATGTTTTCAGTGGTATAGTAGTTTAAAATAATGTTGGAGCTCCGTCGTCCCCTCTCACATGGGGCCCCTTCCGCTTTCCGTGAGGCCCTTCTGGCCCTCCTGAGGTCCATTTCGTCTCCAAGAGACCACCCCTTCATCCGGGGAGTTCACTGACCGCCCCTCCCTCAAGAGCCGGTTGACCCCCATCGCCGGGAAATTAATATCCGGCGAAGAAGGGATTTGGGGGGAGGGGTGAGCCGTTAGCCCCGTTTCCCCATTCAGCGATGACAGCCCCCCACCCTCCCCGCTCTCTCCCCGCACCCTTCTTGATCCTCTTTTCTGAATGGCCCGCGAGGAGGACTTCAGTTGCCCTCGTGCGCACTTGCACCCCAATTCCGCCCGTGGTCTGCCGTCGTGCGCTACACCCTCGCGAGAGGCACCCATCCATCTCTGACCGCCGCTCCTTTTTTCTCCCGCAGCCGCCGCACCATGGGCTTCAAACTTCTCCTCCTGCTCGCCTGCTTGCTGGCCGCGAGCGTTGCGTCGCCGCTCACGAGCCGCCGCGCCGCCGGAGACGCCAAGGCGTCGTCGCGGCAGGAGGCCGTTGACGTGCCCGTCGCATCCGAGGTGGCAGCCGCCGCGGCGCCCGTCGCACCCGTAGCCGCTCCCGCCGCGCCCGCTCCCGCCTCACCCGTCTCCGCCGAGGAGGACGATGACGACGACGACGACGATTACGGCGTGGACGTGGACCCCGATGATGACGACGACGATGACGAAGAGGATGAAGAGGAGGACGAGGAGGAGGACGAAGATTACTTCGAAAGGTTCTTTGAGGACATCTTGGGAGGTGGGTTGGACGCGTAGTAGTGTGCCCCACAAAGACTCGAGAGAGACTCGATGGTGCAGGGAGCCTTCTCTTCCCCGAACATGACACCACGCACTCTATTTATTTGTACATTGCGTTTGAGTGAAATGCCGCGAGCATTTTATAAGATAACGAGCCAACGATGTCCGATTACCTCTTCTCTGTACAAAAGTTCGTAATTTATTTTTTTCTTCTGGTAGTGGTTTTCATTGAAGTGTGTTTTTTGTTACGTCATTTTTATTTTTCGGCTTAATGCCGTGTTTTTCCCGTGGTCCTGTGTTGTTTCCACTCTTGTTTGAAGATTTTTTTCTAAAGAATGATCATTTTTATTCACTCCTTCCATTCACACTGGCATAATCACTGACCAAATTAAACTTACTGTTCATCCTTGTTGTAAATACTGACATGTTTCGACAAAACCTGATGCCTCTCGGCCGTCAGGCCCCTACAACTTGGTCTCAAGTCAAAGGACACAGTAGCCAAAGATGAATACTGCAAATCAGCTGCAGTGTATGAATTCAGGTGTAATGAGCAAAAAGAAAGTTTACTCACGTATGTGAATTGTACTGAAAGTAATATTTAGTTGGCATATCTTGTATTTATTGAACTGAAGCATATTGCTGGTTCTGTTTGCAATCAACGTGTTTGTACATATGGTTCAAATGAAATGTTTTGAATATTGTTGTACAGCTATTTGTTATTTAATAAATTATTACTTCTACAGAAGGCTTTCACCTTTCTTTCTAATACACTTATCCTTCTCAAATGCTCGTTACATGGGTGGTAATCAACAATGGCAAAGGAATAAGCTGCCGCTTTAGATGTACTCTAAATCTTCTTCAGTCCTTCTCAATGCTTTAAGAAAGAGATGCTTTAACAACACCTGATTGGCAGCGTTCTTTCAATGCTTCATAACAACATCGGCTTCATTACTTCAATCAAAACTAGACTAATCCGCATGCCCAGTAAACATTTTCGACATGACTAATGGTGGAATCCTAAGCCTCAAAAAAGCACAGCTCCTAGTATTCGCTGCGTCAAGGCAATTTTTTGCTTTTGTAACGGACTTGGATTTTAATTAAAATAGTTATCGAGAGAAAAATGTGAGAATTCCAATGAAATTTTCAAATTATCCGCGAGTCATGAAAAAATTGCATTATTTAACCAGAAAAGTGGAAAGTTGATGAGTGACTTTGAACATTTCATTCACTTAAAAGGTAGAAATAATATCTTAGTCATAAAATTCATGAGTGCTATCACAGAACACACAGATTTTTCATCACTTATGGTCGACAGAGAAATGCAGGACATTATCTTCAGATGGCTCCCTCACCTAACCCTCTGCCAAATATTCCTTTTCACAATCTGCTCTCGAGGCACGTTCATCTCTCAATGAAAATATCCTCTAAGAATAGTAATATTTCTTGAAATGACCTTGACTTGTCGGAAAAAAGGGAAAGTGTTCCAAAATAAGTAATTAAATCTTGGCAAAAAAGCATTAAAAAAATAACAGTTGAAATAACTAGCCTTGCGAATGCCAATTGAGTGGCGTTTGTCCAAATCAGCAAAAGGGGTGATAAAGCGAACCAGTTCAAAATGGCTGTTGGCTGGCTCGAGAGCGGGTGGAGGGGGAAAGTTTTTGGGAGGGAGGGGGTGTTGTACTGCAGGGGGGTCTCTAACCGCACCTTCGTTTGTTTGTTTCGCCAGTGGATGAGGACGACGATGAGGACGACACGGTTGTGCAGGCCGTGGAGGCTCCAGCGGCCGTCGCCGGGGGAGGAGGAGCAGCGGCGCCGGCGGCAGTGCCCGTGGCCGCCCGCCCCGCCTCCACCACCCCCGCTGCCCCTGCCGACGCCCCCGCCGCCCCCAGCCAGGTGGTGACCACGCTGCAGGCATCCGTGATTCCCGCCAGCGAGGAGGAGTCTTACGAGGAGGAAGAAGAGGACGAGGAGGAAGTGACGTCATCCGGCGCCTTCGACGACGACGACGGACGGGTGCCGGACTCTCAGGAGGCAGCAGACGCACCCGAAGCCGTCGCCGCTGCCGCACCCGCCGCGCCAGCTGCACCCGCCGCATCCGCCGCACCCGCGCCGGCTGCCGAGAGCGAAGAAGACGATGACGACGACGACGAAGAAGATTTGGGAGTGGGCGACCTCGCCGAGGAGGACGACGATGATGAAGAGGACGATGAAGATGACGACGACGACGACGATGAAGATGATGAAGAAGAAGACGACGACGACGAGGATGAAGATGATGACGATGATGATGAGCTGTCGGCGAGAGCACGTGAGTGGCGGAGGCGGCCCTAAGGCACCTGCTTCTTTTAAGGGCCGCTTCTTTCATTTATGAGTGTGTGTGAGTGACTGGGTGCGAGGCGAGTCCCTTCCTGTGTGCTTTCTATTTATTACTAATTTATTTTGTTTAATTTATTGCTGCTTCTTCCGAGTTCCTCATCCGTTCCACTACCCCTCTTTGCTGTAATCTGCACTGTTCGCAGAGGTGATATCAATTGACTCACTGACTGACTACTGACTGGCTGACTGTACGTGGCTCTCCTGGGCTACTTGACTGGACTCAAAGACAATAAATGCTGACGGATGACTCAATCAATTCTCTGTATTGTTCTTGACTGGGAGTGGCGGCGACTTGTTTGAATGTTCGCGGTGACTGCCGGACATTCACGCCAGTCTCTGTCGTACCTTGACTGCTTCACCTCCTGTACCACGTCTTGTGTGATGGAATTCCTTCTTTCAATCCTCCATTTCCTGGACTGTCTCTCCCTCTCCTTCCTTATGAGCACATGCGAAGCCGGGAATAGCGATGAGGGGTTCCACGTTTCATTGGTGCACACTGGTTGTTGTTTGATATCCTAATTTTTATTCACGATTTACACCGAATATTCTTCTATTTTTTCCTAAAAAAATGTGTGATTTTCTACCCGTTTTTAATTAGGAACGCTTAAGTTTGAACCCTATTTGATCACTTGCTCAAGATACTCAAGAGTTTTTGAAAATTATTGACTCCCTTCAGAAAAGTATAATCGGTTGAATTAGATCGGAACAATGATACATCCTAGTCGACACTCCCATGCATAGCAGTATCCCTTATAGCTTTCGGAAGAATGTTGTCGATGTTCAGCCGCAAAGGCTCATTGAATGAAAGACGGCTTGTCTTCTTTCATCTTTTTCTCTTTCCTTCCTTTCCTTCCTTTTCCCTATACTTTATCTGTGGCTACTTTAAAAATAAATCCTCATTTCTGAGGTAGGCTGCCTAGATGATCACTTAGATCAACTGAGCGGTCTCAACGTGTTCGTTCTATGATTGCGTAAAGTAATTGCATTTGCTCGTCTGGTTTCTACGACTCTCACCGTGTGCGTTCGTTTACTAATTTTCTTGGTTTAAAATCACGTCTTTGGTAAAAACCCGGCATCATCCATTAATGTGCCAACGATTTTGGAGGATTTTCCAATTAAAGAGAAAAACCCAGCGTTCAAATCGTTGGATTGTATTTTCGACCGTCGCGTCGGAGTGCTTGCTTTCATGTACCATTCGGTAATGAGCATCGCGTCTTTTTCGCTGTACATTTACATTACACCGACGATCAGGGGCGCAGCTAGGAATTAAGGTTAGGGGGGGTTTGAGGCGCAACTAATACTGGGGTGCCTGTGGGTGGTATACCTGCAGGGGTAAGCGGTAAGGGCGGGGCCCTTCACCAGGAAAAAAATTAAGATAAATGGTTCAAAATGTTGAGTTTTACGGCCTTCTGAGGGATATTTTGTTAATCTGCACACTAATCCATAAACAATATTACTCCAATTAAGTAAAATAGATTTAACTTTAAAATTTCTCTGAACTCTGGGGGGGGGTTTATCCCCCAAACCTCGCTGCGCCACTGCTGACGAGTACATCTGCCACTCATTATTCACTCTTAAAATTAATGGCTCCTCCTTCCGAGAACGCTACGACCAAATGTGTCTCTATATCTCCGCCACTTGCCCGACGACAATTTTATCCAGACTCTTACGTGACCACTCCTAGGACTGTTTGGTTTGTTTTTTTCCCAGAGTCCTCCACATTTCTTCATGATAACTACAAATTAGAGTTGTCGCCGCCCACATTTGTGTGGCTCATTGCTAATGACGGACTATATTTGGGCATAGACGTCGCGATGTGAGGAGTTTATTTTCAATTTGTCTAATCGAAAATTAAGAGAAGTGACTCTTCGTCAGCAGCAAACATTTCCAATAACTCCATAAATGTGATTCAGGGTTTTTATTTTGTTTCCGTAGTTCCTATAGATGTCACTATCCAAATACTATTTGTAGTTTGGTTCTTAAAGGCCCCGGAATACATCTCAAACTCTTCTTAAATACCCGATGATACCTTAAAAATATCTTTAAAAACATGATATCCTCCCGTTTCCTCATCATACCCTAGGGTTCGTTTCGCCTATCAATGGTGGACACCACCTTTACCATAATGGAAAAGTATGTGACGACGACTCGACATGGTAAGAGACCCATTTTGAAAGTGCAATTGAGAGGACTCATATCTTTTTCTAACAAGAAATGAAATTGATACAATGATTACTTTGCTTATTCCTCGTATAAACTAAGGAATCTTGGTTTTAATGTTTTCATTTGTAACTTGCCTTGACATAAGAGTCACTGAGATGGATTCCGTTCGATTTGATGCTCATACGATTCTTAACACACCCACTCCAGATCAATATGTGGCTTTTATCATCCGCAGAACCAGTATTGTATATATCCTTGCGTAACAAATGAATTCTCCCGCATGGTCTAAAAGTATACCATCAGGAAGGTTCGAAAATGTTTTGCACGAAGATTAGAGGGAAAAATTATAATGCTCATCATATGCACAGTTTTATTTTATTAACGGTTAAATAATCCACTTGGAAACTTCCATGCTATTAAAACACGTTGGTGAATTTCTGGGAGAAACTTTTGGCATGAAGAACAAAAATTTCACAGGCCCAAAAAATTCTTCATAGACATCTATGAAGTGGTCAAACCACTTTTCCGAGCGCTTTCAAGGGTAATCCGCGTTACAACATTAGAGTGTGTATCAACGGCCATAAACTATTTTTCGACAGTAATGATTTGTCAGTTCGAAGATTCTATATAAATTACCTGGGAATATCGAATCAGTTGGGTGAAACCCAGTTTATATTTTTTTGAAATGTTAGCGGTGAATCATCCGTAAGGAGTATTTAGCGTGAGTTTCAACGGCCCGCATACCAAAGTTCATTGAATAAATTAGCATGCAACCTGGTAAATTAGCGCCAGGTTTGATAGATCATGAATTAACGGGTAAATTGCCGTAAAACTTTGCAACGCCCAGTGTGGTATTCAATTATTTTAATGCGCTTTGCAGCAATCGTTTTTTTTTAGTTCTAATCGAGGAAGAAGAAGCCTCGAAATGAAAAAAACGTGGTCATTATATGGAATTGGGAAGCGAACTGCGGAAAAGAAATCAATGCGGCGAAAAAACAGCTCCACTCAACTATTCAATACCTTGTGTGCGGAACTTGGTTATTTTAGTTTGGAAGAATAATGATAGATTGCATGAATTCCCAGCTATTATTTTCAATGAAAGCACATAAACTGTGAAGATAATTTTTTCGCAGACACTAGTTTTATTTATTGCTATAATTTCTACAAACCGGGCTCTAAGCTTTTTAGGAGTGATCCTACCTTTACTTGTACTTAATAAGTCCGCAGACTACCAACAAAAATCCCTAGGCCCAACCACGGTACCAAGAGAGGGTAAAAAGTGGAAAACGGCAAAAACGTCTATGTGAGATGTCTAAAGAACATTACACACATTCCTACGATGGACCATCGGCAAGTGGTAAAGGTCACTGTTCTTTGGAGATTCCACAGCCGTCGTTCGTTTCAGGAGTCTCCTTGCTTTGGTTCTCCCGACCTTGACCTCCGATGATCCGTGTGCCGTTATATTGGAAGACAGCGAGGATCATCGAAATCCAAGAAGACGGCCATGAGACACATTTAGTATATGATTTCGTTTCAGTTGCAAAACTATTCAGCTTGCTGATGGAATTCGGTGGATTAGAATGTGACACAAGTGAATCAATACGTGGCGGATCAAGGAATCAATCACTGATGCCGCCCTCCCATCCACATCATTTCTGGGAAAATTAAAATGGTGGTAATTTTTAGGATGCTTCTCAAATTAAAGCTTTTATTTCACCAGATTAACGAGCAATGTTTAAAAATAATTTATATACAACTGATAGCCACTTTGTACACATATCAGACTTCAGAGGCACTATCTCTGAGAGGTATTGCAAACCACCCAAGGCGCCCAGGAAAGAAATGAAGCGCATGAACTCCCCCAAAAAACGACCGTAATCCGTCCCCAGAATCATTTACCCTGGCATTACCCAGAGAAATACAGTTGCCATAGTGAGATGTCAGGGAGAAAATATCGCTGCGGAGGGATACATTTTGCATCACGAGAATGATAGGTACACCCACTTTTCGTAAAAAAGCAGTTGCGAAGAGTTTCGATCGTGATATCGCGATACGTGAACCGTAGACGCTCCAGTAACTGTTGCGGGAGTTTTCCAAATTCCCTGGGATTACTATCCTATTACCATCCCCGAAATTCAAATGCGACTCTTTAAAAACTAATATCTTTTAATACACGAAAAAGGTCTGGTATATGCATTATAATTTAACAATAATGATTTTTAGTGAGAAGGCCAACTTGAAATGGACCTCGGCCCATTCTTCAGCAGCTGTTAGAGAAAATTTTCTTCCCTTTCAAGTTCCCTAAATTATGTATCAGAGCGGGCAGTAAAGTAAGACATATGTCTCGTGGTATTCCTGTCATAAGTGTGTTAAAATGGTTACAAATGGAAAAAGGGAGTATTAAACCAAGAGAAAAGTAATAAATAACGTACTTTATCAATGAAAAAGAAGCCAGACATAATGATATTGCCTATGATCAAGTTTAGTATGGATTCCAGTAATACAAATATCAAGGTACACTTCGACAATTTGAAATATTTCTAATTATTTCAAGAAGGCTAATTATAAAACCTCGTGCAATGTAACACGTAATTTACCCCTAACACTTATATTTTGACCAAATAAGTCGATCTTCCATGTATTTATTCTTTCTCGGAAATTCTGAGGGCCTGATATCGAAAAATGTGGGACTGCACGAACCAAATTTGAAAAAGGTATATTTTCAGTACATTCGCACACATTTGGCGGTTACACGGTGCATTTTTGCGTTCATATATTCAAAAATTATCTCGAGCGAGTTTATGTGCCGTGTTACCAGACCTTAATGCAACGTTTATCTGTATGCCGCTAGAACTATTGAATGCCACCTCTAACTTGCCCACCTAGGCTAAGTGCGCGCTCCTATTTCGTCGGTGAGGAATATTTTCTCACGGGAAATTTTGCGCTGTTGCAACATTCACTCCTGCATGCACCATCCCACACCCATGCCTGATGAAAAATGTATTACTTTTCAAAATATCCCGGCTGCAATTCATAAGATTTGACAAACGCGGACGACTTTTAATGGACAGTCGAGAGACAACATGTTCGAAATGACGCTTCATGACGGTCAGTTATTAAGAGGGGTTTACGCATGGCGGCGCGCACGGATATTTGATTCCAGAGTAATTTCGACCCTCCTTGACCTGGGACACAAGAGGATCTTTCTCCAGATCAAGGACAAGATCAACGTGGTTTGGCACCTGCGTCCTAGATTGACGAAACCCCGAAAACAAGTGACCAACAAACTTCCTTTACGCGAAAGGGTGACTGCAGATTGGCTCACTACTGAGATACATTGTTTTGGCCTGTCAAGTGATTACGAATGACACTTTTGTTATTTTAGATATAACGTCAACGAAGAGGTTGAAGACTTTCAATTGAAAACATATTTTTTGTCTTTGCTTAACACTAGAAGCACTGGAGCGACCATTTTGACCGTTTTTGTATTTCAAATGATTCTCCTCTTCCTTCACGATGGTTAAAAATTGTTTATATTTCGTGACTTAAAAAAAAAAAAATTTGTCCTCCGACCACACGCCAAAATTTTTATTATCGGCTGCCTGAGTTATTAAAATATTTGCTGATATACCTAACAGCGCCAGTGTGGTCATTTTGACCGGTATTATTAATGATCTGCTTTTTATCTGTGTCCTTTAAGATCAGATTTTTTTAGCATTATGAGTAGCGGAGTACGTAAGCAGATTGAATTTACAACTGATTTTCTGGATGTTTCTACACAATTTCTTTTTTTATACTAAGCAGTTACAACACAGGATTATTTCAGGCCTTTGAGTTTACCTACAAAAGTTTTTGTTCTAGTTAAAAAAAACTAAATTGTTTAAAAATAATTTTATTCCAAAATATTGAAAATTTGAGTTAAAAATAAAATATTCGCACGTAAAAAAACAGTAATCGATAGAAATTGTTTACACAAACCCACCACAATCAGAGGAAACAACTACCGTTCAAAATGATCGCTGCCGGCGCAGTTAGGTATGAGAAAAATACGGCGCTTCTAACGTTAAGCATGTGCCCATTTTCCGCCCAAATATCGTCGCGCTGTTACGTTGTATGCCCGCACCCAGCACTCTCCCTCCCGCCCCCTGGCGGCGGCGCGGCGGCGGGACGAGGCCGTTGGCTCCTCTGAATGATGTCAGACGACGCGGCGCGAGGATGAGCGCTCGAGAAATCGTTTGAGGAAATAAATAAAGGAGGCGCTGAACTTGAGAGCGTTGGGCTTCGAAAGTGGGGGTAGGGGGGGGGAGGGGGGGGGGCTGTCTTTGCTCCAGAACCAGATGAGAGCTTTGATGATTTGGAGCGAGCGACCTCTCGCTCGTTTTCGGCCCCGATCACAAGCAGGTTTCGTGGATCAAGGCCAAGGACCAAAGAATCAAGGCCAGCCACTCCTCCTCCTCCGCCCCACTTCGACTGACCGACTAACGCAGAAGCGAACGGGGACGCTTCCTACTCCACACCCCATCCGATCACCCTCCCATCATCCAACCCGAAGAAGATGCGTGCTC
The DNA here is from genome assembly GCF_921293095.1 of Ischnura elegans. NCBI lineage: Eukaryota > Metazoa > Arthropoda > Insecta > Odonata > Coenagrionidae > Ischnura > Ischnura elegans. The sequence continues at coordinate 18,409,662 of NC_060246.1, forward strand.
GCGGGAGAGGCGATTTTCGCGCTCTGGTCTTTTTGTATGGCAGTTTCTACCATTTAGGGAATCCAAAAATGTACTTACTCCTAAATGTAATGGATTTTATTAGCGCTGGATTTTAGCAGCGCTCCAGAATGTTGAAATACACCGCCTTCTTGTGGTAGGAAATATTTTTTAGTGTCTCACGTTTTGCTCACACACTAAAATACCCTTGGGTCTCACGTAACCCGTACATGAAAATACCACAGGCTTCAAAATACTAATTACTCTAGGTAATAATGGTAGAAGAACACACAGTCTATTGCAATTATCCACACTTAAATCAAACTTATGTCGACCTACGTTTCAATGCTTAGAGAACTACAGTTATCCGCCGAAACCTAGGGTGGTATAAGTCTGATCAAAATGCGGAAAATTATAAAAGTTTTTATGTTCTTATATCATCATGATTGAAAAATTCCATCATATTAAACTCCATTTTTCTGTTTACAGACTCTCGGTAACCCTGGAACACAGGAAGTAGTCACGTGATCCTATGTTGGTTCAATGCGCCGAGACAAAAAATCGCTCTGCCCTAGCTAAGCTCTCTAATTTCACGTATGGTGCAAGTGCTGAAGAAACAGAGGTACCCCATGAGATGGGATGGGGTGAAGTGATATTTTTGCTTATGCGCAGTAAGCAAACGCAGGGTCACGTGATTAACACTGTTTTACGGGGTTATTTTCTTGTTTGCATCCAAAAATTTCTTTGCTTACCATATTTTTTGCACGTATATAAGGGTTGCTATAGGTTCTATAACTGCTTTAATTAGAAAAAAAATGTGATTTGAAATAGCCAGCTTTATTTTAATACGTGAGCAAAACGTGAGACACTACAAAATAGTTACCACATTTCCTGCCACAAGAAGGCGGTGCTGTTCAGCGCTCTGGAGCGCTAATTATCGCACGTATAGACACTCAACAGGGGACATTATAACGTTGCATACATAAGGTTTGTAACTGCATTATATGACTGAAGTTTTCATGAAATGTGAATGAGCTATAATTTTTATCCTTAAGAATCAGAATAGGCGTAAATTTCACTGTACCAAGTTCCTTTAACATGTTTCATTTTGCTACATTTCATAAGGCGTATCTTCCTTAGTGTTTGGTGTTTATAATCGCAGTTTGTTGGTGTGTCAATTTGCAATCAAGTGCAATCAAACTTTAGCTTCCAGTTAGTGTGCAATCTATGTACCGCAATTTTCCTCAAGTTTGCTTTTTTTCCTCCCGAAAATTCTGTATGGCATCGATTTTTTCTGCTCGCGTTTTAGTATGTCTTAATACTCACAACGCCATCACGGCGTTCCGAAGGCAAACAAATCCGTCAACCATGGTACCGTAATAGCATGCTTACTACAAACGGTGAGTAGAAGAGTGGTAAATGATGCGTCGCCATGACGTCTGGTAGCAATCACGTGATCAAATTCTGGCTCACAATTATCGCTAAGTCAAACCTAGGACGAGCGTTCTATGTAACAGATACGCCCCTCTACTCACATAGAGCAGTTTTTTTCTCATCTCAACAATATAGGGGCAAAAAATTGCCACCAAAACTCGGCGCCTAACTTCAGTGAAGACAAAAGTATCGAATTCATTGGGAATTCTTAGGTGAAGTTTTCTTACCGCAGGGATAAGTTTTTTCGTATCGATTTAATGGGTAAATATTCTCATCCCACCGGCTCGATCGTAAAAATTGGCGAGTGTCCAAGGGAGTAACTTAGGTGAACCTATTGTAACTTATTGGATATTGGTTTATGAGGGTCAACTAGATCACATAAAGTGGATTGAAATGTGTTTATTATATCCAGAAAGGCAGTGGGCAAAATTTATACTATTATTAATGGAAGAAGAGAATTATTTGTTCAAAAGTCGTGTTTGTTTTAGGGAAATGTATATGTAAATGGTGTTTTTTTGAGAGGCGAGCAACAAACAGCTACAATCACTTGCGTATGTAGAGAGGCGGCACAGAAATGGGAGGATAGGGGTAATGTTCCATGCTTTACGTATACTATGCAAGAACTAAGCAGAAATAATCTTTAGTATCGGAGGCTATCAGGAGCAGCTGCGTATTAAGCTTTGTCAAGCGAGCTTTCACGGCCATTGAAGGACGCATGATCAGGCGATGAATGATTCGCCTGACACTCGTCGCCCGATGATTCGTCCTGCAATGGTCGCTCCCGCTCCCAGCTGCTCCCGAATGGCTCCGATGCTAATGAGTATCTACGCGAATGCCTACGTTTCCAGAAATAATCTTAGCGCCCTTATAAAGGCTGGAGTAGGGATATGAGTAAGAACTTCAAATAGATTATTAATGTCCCAGGTCTTCAAATGACTCTTGGTGGCTACGCTATGCATGGAGGATGAGTGGAGTAGAACCCAACCATTGCCTTCCCCGCTCTCCACGAAAGGGGTTAACGGAATACGCCAGGATTAACATCCTCGAAGGGAGGAGAGGAAAGGAGGACAGACTGTCTCTCACCTAGTTGAGTGAGAGAGAAGAAATATTTAATTTCATATATTTACAATGAATTTATTTTACAAAAAGGGAAAAAATGGTCGGAAGCTGCATTTTCTAATGTGAGTATTCGATAAATTATCCTTTGCAGATTGCATACGTACACAACAAGAAGCAGGCACTGACACTTTCGTAGAAGATAAGTTTTAATGGAAATACAAGCGTCCAAAGATATGTTATGGGCAAAAATCATGAAAACGAAACGGCACGTACAATAAATAAAAATGTGGGGATACAGAAACATGCCACGTGAAAGCCATGTTTCGTCATTATTTATAAGCATTTCATTATTTCAAGGGTAAAAACATAAATATTTCTTGCATTTCCTTAAAATAGTTCAACTCAGTTTCTGACTTGCAATGGAAAATTAACATCAAATATCATGCACGTATAAAAGACCTTAAAATTACACAATTTCATCCATCTTGGACGTAAATACGATTAAAATACCAAGTCCATCGCTATGAGGACACTTCAGCGTTTCTTTGTAGCTGGAATAGGTAGTATAAAAGTATTTGCCGAAATATTAGGCTATATTTGGGTCTACTTACTTCACTAGATAAGGAATTCCATAATTTGCAACCGCTTACAACAAAGGATGTATTAAAGGCACAAGTGCGGTGAATGGGATATTGCAGTTTAATCATTTTGCCCTCTAGTAACCCCTTCCTGAAAGCCACCTCAGCAGAATTGGCATTAAACGCATCTAAAATGCCAATATGACTAACATAATACGTGTGGAATAAAGCCGTTAGTAAGGGAGAGTTCATTACTTTTCTTAGCGCCTAGAAATTATGCAATGCCTCTTTTCTAATGGGGACGGCGGGGATCCACTTGAAAGAATTGAGGATCACGGGAAGAAGAATCATAGAAAATCTCAAATAAACCGGGTAAAAATGTATTGGAAACCATCATTTATGATAATAATTTTTCTATTTTTCATACCAGAAATTCCGTCGTGGAATGCAGTTTTTTTCATTATCAACATGCAGTTCGCTATAGTGAACGCATCTGGGAGTGTAACTACCATGCGGAATGTTTGCGGTAATTTTTGTTCTTCTAAAATTATTCAGATACGTAGAAAAATTATTTTTTGTATCGCCCTTTTCCTTCACCACCATGAGGAAAGGAATGCGAGAGGAAATGTCAGTGGAAGTGACACAAAAGTAGGCGGACATCACCCAAAGACGAAGCTTATTTATGTCCATATATCTCTCAGGAAAATCAACTCACTAAATCTCTAAATGTGAGAAATGTCATTAGGCTTCTTTTTGCCCTTACCTCTGCCACATTGAGAGAAGGTCATTTTCAGTGATAATTACGCTATGTCACCGCGAATGATTTAATTATTAAATTACTGAGTGTGAATGCACGAATGATTTGGGTTGAACGGAACGGAACGTGTGCATGAGCCGGATCAGAACAGGTTCCATTTTGTGTTCAAGCTTCCGAGCAATCTAGGTGGTTACAAGGTGCATTTTCGCGTTCTTTCGTTACACATTAAGTTGAACGTGTTTATGTAATCGTGTGACCAGACCTTTTGCGTGGATAAACTCTACGAAATATCAATTGCCTTTACCTGATAAGAAACGTAATAAAATACGAATATCGCGTAGGTGCTCAACTTCGCGGATACTTCCACATGTAGCCGCACCTTGAAACCTTCTGTTCGTATTCTTCGAAAAAACCCTCCCTTAAACTAATGAGCGCGCGTAATTCATGTACGAACCCCGTAATAAACCTTTTACAATATTTGTGCTTTGCTTTGGGAACAATAGCACATTAGTATTCTACCGATTAAGGTAGGTTTCGATGGAGCATTCAAGAAGTATTCTTGTAGTCTCCCCTCCCTTCATGGGCTTTCGTCATAAATTCACAATAAGGCCTACTCCATTTCATTCTATCTAAAATTCATATTTTATTCTTTACCTTCCCTCGTCTACCCAACACTCTACCCTCTAACACTGTTTTCAACATGCTCCCTGCTACGTACTCGCTCCATCCATACCTTCTGTTTCTTCCGTATCATAACCAGACGCTGCCTCTCCTTACCTTTTATGTCCAACACTTAGTCGTTTCTTCTTGAGAATAGCTTTGGTGAATAAATCTGTAGGAATTTTATGCGTAGGAATATACTTAACTTCTAGTTCCCTTTTTTGAGACCTCATCTAGCGATACTTCATTTTTATGTGCTTCGTTCTGAAATTTTCAAGGTATGTAGTATAACCCTTGGTCATCATGTACTTTTGTCTTAAAAATAAAAATCTCTCAAACTCACCCCCCCTGAATCCCCCGAGAAGATAATTTGGCAAAATTCTCGTACTTATAATAAAAGCAAATATTGGCGAGGAACATTTTATATACCCTGAAAATTCCGAGGTGATAGTATGAGTTAAAAGCATGTAGTTACAGGCATCGTAGGAGTGGTTCGTCCTGGGATAGAACACCGAAAACCGCCTCCGTGTTGCCTGCCTCGACACGCTTTGACTGAAATTTGGATTAAAATAAAAACTTTCGCCCCGATTATAGGCGCGGAAGAATCAAGGTCGCAATGAGTGAGGTGAGGTTTCAACCCCTTCAAAATGTATTGGAGGAATTGTCATGAGTGTACTCCCACCAATCAGGTAAGCAACACACGAAACATTTTCAGCATTCCCAAAATGTATACGACCAACTGAACACAACTTTAATCAGTGTGTTGTCATTTTTATAAAATGCTAATTTTATTTATAGATGAGCATTTCTTAAATTTCATGTTACTCTCCCTATCAAGTAGCCAGTGCGCTAATGGAATTAGGTCACTTTCGCTATTTAAGAAAGAAATTGCTGTTGAGGCGGTTGCCTCCAAATTAACCCCCTCCGAAGTGCACCCCCTTATCTCAGTAAGTAGACCCGCTCTGAAATTAACTCTTGCTACGGTCATGGACCAAATCCAAGGTTACCCACCCGCGGAACTACACTTTGCAGGTTCCCCCCGACCCAAGCCAAAATGTACGCTCTCCTTTAGGAAGGGACAAGCTAAAGATGACTAAAGCTGAGAGGAGGCGAGGAACAGCTAGCAGACGGTTGAAACATGTTAACCAAAAAGAAACTTTAGGGAAACAATGTGAGGCTGGCAGTTGAACGGGAGGATGAATGGTAAGAAAGAATTGGATATTGGTTGGAAATGGGAGGAAACCACTGGATGCTATCAGGGTCATGCCTGATTGTCTGAGGGCCTGGGCGAACTTTTTTACTGTGGCATTCCACTTGACAGCAGTTTTCTCTGACCAAACAGAATATTCATCTTCCTAAATAAAAACTCCTTCACATTCCCCATATCATCACCCAATCCTCATTCTCCATCCATCACACACCTCACCTAACCCTCTCCTATCCGTTTCCATCCTTACTTCCACCCACCATGACTTACTGGGTCTTCCTCATTTCCTTCTACTTATCGGTATCCATTTGAAAATACCTTTCAGAATTCTTTCTTCCTACACTCATTTCTTTCTTTGGACGCGTCCAAGTCATAGGAATCTTCTATTTATAAGATTCTTCACCAAATCCATTTTTACATCCATGATTTTACTTATTTCTTATTCTGTCTATTTTAGTCTTTCTAGTGCATCTTCGCCAAAAGTCCATTTCTTTGGTTCGTAATTTATTTTTTCTATTTCGTTTGTGGTCCTAGCCACTGCTCCATAAAGTATTTTTTTCCTTTTTGCGGTTCCATCATTGTCCTTTAGTATGGGGATATTCCAATATCCCTCCTGCTCTGCCATATACGGCTCTCTATTAATAATGTTGAGATTCCATCAGCCTGTACCACTGATCCTAAACATTTGAATGGGAGACTTTTTTACGGAATGACTGTCAATCAGTACATTTCCGCTGCCGTCGTTAAAATGTTGGTTTTCGGTGAGTTAATTTTTCGGCTCCATTTTTTTTATTTTCTACAGTTTCCGGCACATGTAGTTGACGTCCTCAAAATGTTTTGCAATTATGACCTAGCCTTCAGCGAAATGCAGATTTAAAATAATTATTTTTGAACTTACTTATTGGGAAAATATTAAGTATCACCCTGCATATTGAGAAGTAATCATAATTATTATTATCATCATCACAGATAATCCAGGGCTTAAGCTACTTGAGTAAAGCGTTGAAAAGGGCGCTGCATAAGCGGCCCCGACAATCGTACATCTATCTTCAATGCCGCTGAAGGTCTATAAATTTAAAAGCAAAGATACACTTAAGGAGGTGTGACACATTTTTCTTCGTTCTCTATCATTTGCCCCAAGCATAGGTGTTGCTATGAGGGGGTCCTGAAGAGACCTGGTCTCCCACTGTCTTCCAGAAGGCTCTAGGCCCCACTGGAAAAATATAAATTGTGGCAACCACGCTTTATAAATTGCTGGAACCCTTTTCAGTATTATACAAAAAAGGCGTCAGAAATTAGGCTTCGGTTAAGTTCTGGGAAGTTTATGACTGAGAAAAATTTTCCTGAGAAGAAAAACCTACTCTTGAAGTGGGGTTACCCTCCAGACCTCCCTATGGGGCGGTTATGTGCCCCCAGCCAAATTCCCTGGCTACGCCTATGGACCCAAACTTTTTACCATTGTCAGCAGCCTCCCTAGACGATACTTCAAACAAAAGAGCTAAGATTCTCACTGCGAAGATAAAACAGCGAGAAATGTTTTTTTTTCGGTCCGATTTCGTAGTTTTCAAAATTTTCCCTTCTTATTGGATGTAAATTGAAACTTACTCGAAAATTTTCACACATTATATTTGAATCCCACATAGTTAAGCCTGAATCAACTCTCTACATTCATATCTGACGCCCATTCTCGTCCTTATTGCAATAGAGGATTAGCCGTGCTCGTATTTTTAACTCATTACCTCGCGATTCCTCGTCATTAAGTTAGTGAAATTATGACCGAACGACCCGTGGAACTCCCTGCATCGGTGGGAAGGCGAACTACTACTTTCACGGAAGAATAACCCCGCTCGTTGTGAACTTTATAATACATTCTCAGCGTAGTCGGTTCTGTCCTTCATCGCTTGTGTCCGCAGGAAATGTTAATTTCTCTGGACGATAATTAGACAAGACTTCTCTTTAGCTTCCCCGTCGATTTTCATCAGCAATTCACAATTCTTTAAAGTAATCTACCGGGGTAATTTGTTTTAAAAGTCCGTTTTCAATCAAGAACAGCAGATGAGACAGCGGGTTTAAATTAAAAATTGAAAATATGGTAGACTTGAAGGTGGCTATCGAATATAAGTTTTTATTTCACCAGCTTTATAAACGATATTTAAAATTAAGTGATGAGTATCTAAAATCCACTTATCTGCAGATATCAGACCTCAGACGCATTATAGTTAGAAGGTGCCACAAAGGCACGGTGCGTAATGAACTGCTCCCCCAAAAACTACGACCTCAATCAGGCCCTAAGACCGACCGCGACGTCACTGCGGAGGCAGACTGAGAGTTTCAATTAGCAACGCAGCGTGGCCTTCGGAGCGATAGATGAGCAATAACTTCAGGGCTCATAATGGGCTCTGCTGCTGGTGACTGGACGCAGATAACGTCATCATTTGTCCAGGATAAAAGAACAATTGAATTCTTTCTCGCGTTTTGATTCACATCAGAGTTGAATGGTCGATAAAAAAACTGGTCCATTGTCGAAGAAATTACATCATTAAAGTTTTATGCTACTTCCTTTTCAAAGCGTTAAGGTGGACAGGTATGTAGATAAGACCAATTGGCGACATACAATTTTCTAATTCTTTTTAAGTTTCTAACTAGGTTAAGTGATACTTTTTAAAATTTCTATATGCACAGCTCTATTGAAGAAAAAGTCGGACTGAGAACAAAAAGAGGGTTTTCAGGTCAGAAACTGTTGAAGATACTTGATTGAATGCATGTTTGTGACTTTTGGAAATTTGGCCATGGAACTGTATTGCCAATAGTTCTCAGGCATAGTTGTAAATGTGTGCAAAATTGGATTGATAGTTCGTGACATTTAATAAATTTTTGTCCTCCGACCACACGACAATACTTTTTATCGTCGGCTGCATGAATTGTAACATATTTGCTGATATATCTAAATCTAAAAGCGCCAGGTATAGTCATTCCAGTGAAAAGTAAATAGTTCAAGTATAAGTAAACAACGCGAAAATTAACTGACTTAAGTTAAAATATTGAAGAAGTTACTTTTTCATTGAAACCTTGTTTACAGTAATATAACTTTTGAAAAATTGAAAGTAGCTTTTTTCGTAATTTAATTTAATTTTATTCGTTATGGCTGAATATACTCTCTATTAATCTTGAGGGATGGTTTCTAAGAGGGCATAGTTTTGCCATTTCTTTTTAGAGCCCATTGCAATCCCGGAAAAATGTATTCAAATTTTGCTTGAAAATTGTCTAAACTTCAATTTCATTCGTAGTCTGACGTCTTATTTTCTCGAAATGGGAAAACTATTGACACCAAGCATTCTTCATCATGATGATGATGATGGAAGTGAACTTGCCGAGACGATTTCTCACATTGCTTTGAGTCCTCGTTAACGCTTGAGTGCACTAGTGAAAATATCTCAATGCTTCCGCGTCTGCATATTGGATAATGCCTCCTGGCTCACACAGGAAGCTTCAATAAGGAAACATTCCGGGACTTCGTCGAGAAGGTGATGCGTGAAGTAGCGCATTTTGCGGATACGTTAACTTTGAATGTCGCCCTTGCTACGTGTCGTGACCCTCTCTCTCGTCTGTAGATGTCTCCTCTGCTCCCCGTGTCCTCATCGTCTCGCGTTCGTCAACTTCCTATCCGAATTAACGAGCAATTTAGGACTCCTCCAACTACTTTTAAAACAAGGTACCACACAACTATATTTAAGTTTCCTCCATAAAAATCGTCTCACATTTGGGTTCGAATGTGACGAATGACAATATTACTTTCCACGTAATAAGGCTAAGGGATAGTTGTGTAGAGGGCTTATTTCTGTCATTTATTTTTAGAGCCCATTTAAGCACCCGGAAAAATTTGACAGCCTGTTCCGATATTAATGATGCTATCATTTTGCATGGCAGAGTTGTAGCTTCTTTCAAAATTATCGCCTGGCACATTTGAAATTTCGGAAAAAAATTACCAAATAATGATTTTACGAAGTGAACTTATATCTATACATATAAATGAGGATACCTGTTTGTCTGAATGTTATGAATATAATCTGAGGTTTCAGGCGAGATGGAGTGGAAACGGAACATAATGAAGAAGCAGGAGCAATTTCCACAATTTTAAATTTATTGGTACTACCGGTTTCGCTTACAGCATCATCAGGTACCTCAGATACCTGATGATGCTGTAAGCGAAACCGGTAGTACCAATACCGAACCCCAATATCGAACCCCGTAGTGCTACTTCCGCTTGCGTCCGACGCGTCCTTTGCGTACTTTTCTCATTACTATTTGTTACGTCACGTCGTTCAACTTCTTCGGTTGGACATCCAACCGAGTAAGCAAGCCTCTTAACAAGCTCTAAGAGGAAACATAAAAATCCTGCTATGAGACCACGAGTTCCAGGTTCCAAATTTCACTCTTCCCTAGGTACTGCCCTTACCGAGCAGCGGCGGTTGGCCTGCTAGTTTTAGATAAAAGAAATCAGTGATGACTAACATCAGCATTCAAACTTCAGTTGTGCAAGTTTCATGCCATTTTTATCGATTTATGGACTTGATTCGTTGCCCCACAAAGGCGGGACGGTAGGAGTAGACAATTAGAACTTCAAAGTGGCTCTCTGTAGAAGGAGGAGTTAACCATCTTTTCAATTTCCAGAATTTATGGGGGATTGTGGAGGGAGGACGGTTCACTGCTTTCCTTGGCGCCTTGGTGATATGCGATAGCTCTCAGGAATTATGCGTCTGCCAAGACAAGTGGCTTTTAAATTTTCTCCGAATATCTTTGAAAAATTTGAAGATGGTAAAGATTTAGGTGGCTCTCAAATGCACGTTTTTATTTCACCAGTTCAACGAGAAATGTTTCAAGACGTAATTGGCAAATATCTAAAAGCCAATTGTCCAAGCAGATGCTGAGAGGTATTCCACAACACCAAGGTGCCACGGAAAACCCCTCTCCCCCCCAAAAAAATAACGACCTTAATCCACCCCTGTTTTTGGGCACTATAGACGTAGTAGCTATGGCTAAAAAAAAAGTTTTTGCAGATGCCAAAAGACTGATGGCATGAAATACGTTCGCGGAGTCGGGGATGCGTTGAGTGTTTTGAGATCAACCATCCATCGCCTCCACCCGTCCTCGCGTCTTTGAGGCCGACGGCAGCGCCGCGCACTTGGAACCTCACTCCAGGTCGAAATACCGTTGCCATCGTGAATGTCGCGCCTTACTTTCCCTCTCCCGCTGCGGCGTCCGCGGAAGAAGCTACGCAGCCTGAATATCAAGGCCGCAGTGAGCGGGAGGAGGGCCAAGGGTTCAAAATCCATTCCCGAAATGTTTCAGAGGTATAAGCCTAACCTCTCATAATAAACTTAAATTATTTCCTGCCTGCGAACCAGTTGAAAATCACCCGATAGCCCTTAAATGGAATAGTGGATCGCTTTTCAGGGACCATATCGAGAATCACTTTGAAGCTCACCGCGAGGGACGGCACACTGCTCTTCTTGGCGCCCTACTGATATGCAAACCTCACAGCTACAATGCGTCTGCCAGCCCGAGGTAAACGGCATTCAGGGGGAGTGAGCGCTCCGAGCTCTCGCTCAACACTGCGACCGGACCGCTACGTAGCATATTTTCAGCCACCCGGAATGAAAAAAGTTGAGTGGGCGCTATGTAGTAGCTTTTGAATCGTCTAGCCACACGCAATTGTCCACCTACAGCCAACATTGAGCTCCCACCAATCAGTGACGAGCATAAGCGGATTTAGCAGGGGTGCACGCCCCCCCAGATGCTTAAATAAAAGACAAGATTTTTAATTCGGTTATCATTACGTTCGCTTTTTTCTGTACTACGGATCCTCAATTATTTAAGCCTTGAGTCCAAGTCAAGAAGACAGATTTGCCGGTCATTGGTCATTCGCTAGTCAGCGCTACAAAAAAGATTCGCCCAAGGGGGAGAGGAGCTCGAAAATCCTTGTTATAAATTAATATTTTCATTTTAAAATAAAGAGGATATTTCGTACATTAATTTTTGTATGTTGTTTATAATGTCAAACATGAGAAGACTGTTCCCCCCCCCGCTTCCCCCCCCCCCAGAAAACAATTCTGGATGCGCCCTTTGTGACGAGTGTCCTGGCAAATAGCGGCCGAAAAGACCCCTTAGAGAAATGACTTTGCGGTCTCACTGAGCTGCCATGTAGCGATCGCCTTCAGGGGGGAATTCCACCGCTGTTGTGGTCGCGGACTGTGTGCTTATTCTGAAAGAATGCGCCCGATGATAATTCGACGTGTCATTTTCTCGATCATACGAACGTCATTGTGATCGTCTTTTATTTCCGTCATTTTCTCTTTCCCTTCATGTGTTGATTCCCCAAAGTTTACTATTTTTTGATAGGCGATCAAGTAGTGCATAATATAGCATACGAAGCAGGCTACACGAATGTCGCCCAGTGCCAATAATTTGTCGCATAGTGGCAGTACTTGGTGCCGGCAGAAAAAGGGAAAAACTCAAGTTTTACACGCGTTTTACTAAAGCGTTATACCCCGAAACCCGAGTTTAGGGCTGAAAGGTAATCCCAAGCAAAAGAATTTACTGTTATTTATACGGTTTTGGGTGATAGAGGTAGTTAAACCAGTTTCAGTGTCGCCCTATGAAAAGTCCTTAAAATATGCTCTGCGACCGAGGCATTGCACCTCCAGACTGTTTATAATGTTGGCAATGGATGAAGACGATCGTGAGAGCGTCCTTCGGGATGGACGGGAAACGCAATGCCTAGCCATTCCCTGGAGACATTATCCACCCCAGTAGGAGCAGATTATGTTCGTTGTTGTCAGGTTTCATAGTTTCCCACTACACCTTCGTGGTATGCAATACCCGTTAGAGATAATGAGCGTGAGGTCTGATATGCGTAGACAAGTGGCTTTGAAATATTATTGAATACTTTTTAAACATTATTTGTGAACATGGTGAAGTTATAACCTCTATTTGAGAATAATTTTGGAGTTAACTGTCTTTCAATTTCCAGAATTTACTGTGGGGGCGACCAGAGGGGTGAATTGAGGTCTTTGTTTCGGGGGGGGGGGGGGGATTCGCTCCCCTCCAAGGTGCCTGGGTGATATGCATTACCTCTGAGCGATAATGGGTCTGCTAACCCAAGGTAAACGCCAGAATTATTTATCGGTGTTCTTTCGGTATTAATTCGTATTCCCACAGTATTACATTCTATTCCTCGTCCAGGACTTAATATTTATTGGTATTTCTACCGTATTTCACGGAATAAAAGGAATTTGAACAACACTTTTGGGCAGTATTCCTTGCGAATAGTATCGAAGTTATCTAATTCTTGGAATACTACATCATATTCCGCTCTTATTTTTCGTCCAATCTAGACCATGGCGCAGTTGAACGGTTTTACTTAAATAATGAAATTAATTTTTCATAAAACGTCTGTCTAATTTCACTGTGTGAAAAAACATGGTCACATAGCAGGACTTATCCCTCGATATTCATTAGTTTCTGCAGTCGTAACATTCGTGCGATTCATTAATAGTTTATAATTAATTTTACAATGGAGTTAAAATGTAGGTGTTGTCGGCGGCTATCCTAGAAAATTTCTTATTATGCTTTTTTCAAAGAATAATATTTTCAATTTATTGCATCGCATTGTGGTGAAGTTAAATAGATGGAATTTCCTTTGCCACAGGACTGAAATCCTGGCTGAATCACAGATTGACTCAATATCCAATTCCTTCATGAACATTATGAAAAAGTCATATAATTTTCTTTAAACATGCTTAGAAATTTCATGTGCTCAAATTATTCTTCTGAGAATGTATAGTCTTAAAGTATATTTGAAACGAAAAACCGTTCTTCAACATCGTATAGGGTAGTAGATCACCTATACGAACTTAATCAAAAAATGAAACGAATGAATTCAGTGAATTCTAATAATTTATTTAGCGCCCAAATCCTATGTTGCAATTATACTACTATCATGTGAGTGCTTGGTGATTATCTGTAAGTGTGGTATCTGTGCGCGTGATAAAGTAAACTGCAAGAAATTCATTGATTTAGGAAGATCCATACTGAAAGCAGTAACAAGGGCATCTGAAAACCAATTTTGTTTCAAAATTAAATTTTTTTATGAGTCGACTTCTCTGGTGGACTCTTGAGCAGGCGACCTAGGGTCGCGACTCCTACGCAGGCCTGGAGCCGGGAGGCGTTTTAGGCTGGGGCAGAGGGGACGTGTGCACGACCATCGAGAGAGATCTCTCTCTGGGTGGTCGTGACTTGTGCCCCGGGCGGCAGAATTCAGAGGGCGGCATAATTTGAAATTTTTATTTTAAAAAATTATTAATTTTTTTCTAATTAAATTATTAAACAACAATTATCAAATTATTAAACAATCATAATAATAAAACTGCTTTATAGCCAACATTCGTTGTGCAATTTCAACAACCGCATCTCAAAAAAATAGCTTAAGAATGGGTAACATTTTAGCAGTGGGGAAAGGGGGTGAGAGGGAGCGAGGGTGGATCACGGGAAATCGTTTTTGTGGATCAAAATACGCTTGATTTATTTTGAAGTATTCAAATTTTAAAGGCTCTTGTGGTATGAGTTAAATTAAGGAAGAAAGATATTATATCATATGGATATAGGCCTAATTAACGCGCTATTTTGATAATTTTAAAAGTATGAGAGAATTACCAATTTTCAAAACTAAGGACCACCCCAATGTAGTACATTGCATTCTTATCTGTTCGCAGGCTCGCTGGATGGTCAGAAGGGGAGTTTGAGAGTTCCTGCAAGCCTTTACGTGGCAAAGTACAACCGATACGTGGACACGGTCATCGATAGGATCAAGAAAGTGGTACGCAAGAGCTTCGACCCCGTCAACGTGAGATTGCACTCCACGACTCGGGTCAAGGGCAACGCCAACGCCAACGGCAACAAGAAGAAACCCAAGACGCGCGCGCAAGATGGCGCCGCCGCGACTCCATCCCTCGAGTGAGTCTCCATGTCCACCTATAAAGGGTGGAAAAATATTGTGTCACGAAATTTAAACCCTGGATAGCTGACGCCAGTAAGAACCAAAAGTACTTATGATGTTTAGGTCGGAAACGCATCATTTTTTATCTACAGAAACTTTGAGCCAAGCGCTCGGATTGGACGAGAGTTTTCACTGATGCCAGATTTTCTGAATAACTCATGACTCCAAATGCTTTTCCTGACGGAGTTCGCAATGTATTCAAGGCATCCGGTAATAGGGCAAACACGAAGCCAATCGGAGCGCTTGGCTCTTAATTTTCCGTAGTTAAAAATGGTTTTCGACCTAAACATCTTTGGTAATTTTGATTCCTGCTGGCTTCAGCTATCCAGGCTTTAAAATTCGTGACACAATTTTTCTCCTCACGGTATACATACATATGCATTTTTTATATCTTCGACCATGTTTATAAACATATACACCCCTCTTCACCATTAAGGCAGTGGAGCCTAACGTTTCCCGTTCATCGGCATTGGCACTTTGTTCATATTTTTAGATCCTGAGCCCATCCATGAAGAGGTTTTCAGATTGTTGGTTTGGGTCGCGCATGCGTAGCCAATTTATGGTTATCCGTGAAATATTTGTTGTTGAGACCAATATTTTGCCCTAGTAACGTATCTTCATTTTGCTAGATTGAATGTTAAAATTTGAATCCATTCAGTAATACAAAATGATGATATGACCCCATGACAGTTCTCACGCTCCGCGCTTCTTTCTCGCAGGAGACAGCTGCAGGAGGAATCTCTGTTGACGGCCCCAAGGCAGGAGGAACAGACCCCGAGGCGTCGGGATCAGGCGCCCAATCAACGAACCAACAAGGTGAGCACTTTTCAGAAACTCTTGCCGCGGTGAAATCGGTGTGGTTTATTACGAATAAATGCAAGAACCTTTGCCTTCCCATGCCAAGGCGCGTACCTTAGTGACCATTGACCCTTACATGACCCGTGGTAATCAAATGATTGCCATTGGTGATCTATGGTCACTGGGTTTGTCAATCTTCCAAACTTAGGCTTGGACACCTTGGTTGTCCCAGTACTCCGCCTCATACATCAGTGACCTTTGAACTCCGCATTGGCGTTGGAACTAAAGTGGTTGACAAGAGGAATCTGTAAACCTCGTGAATGACTTGGTCAACCTAAAAACCGTAAGATTTGGTGGGCTGGTTGTTCGAATAATGCGAAATTAATCTCAATGACATTTGACCCACACATGAGTCCTAGAGGTCAATATGTTGATAATAATGCTTTTTACCATTATCTGGGTCACTCAGTGACTTCATGGCAAAATTTGCTGTGCCAGAACGCACTTTCTTAAACTTTCTTTAGAAGTGAAATATTACTCTCTGTGTTTTATTATAAGTAATTATTTACATTTGATTGCAATTTTTTTGTTCGGTTACGAATGTATAAATTAGAAATTTTGATGGAGTAAAATTGATAAAAGTGTTATTTGACTATTGCCGGAACGGCGTTCCGGCGTGTTCCGATACCATGACACCTCTGGTGTCACTCTGAAAAACCTATGTTTCGGAACCTTGGCAGCCAAACTTCTATCATGCCTCGCCATTAACCTCTGTGGTGACCATCCCTGTGATCTTACAAAGGTCATGCTTAGATAGTTTTTCAAACAATAGTACTTCCATTGTTTTTTTTCATGCCCAAAATTCCAAGGAAATGTTATTTTCTCCAAAAAAGTAAGACTTCTTTCTGTCTTGATATTATTTAGCATTGAAACAGCTTAAGGCGAAATTAAAATTTGCGTTTTGACCCACATTATCAGCCCAAAAGCTCAAATATTAAAATGCTGTTTGCACTCAACAAAACACGCACCCATTCCTTGTGTTTTCGCCAAATTTTATCCATTTTGCCAAACTTCGAGTGCATGAAATTAAAGAATAAAAATGACACACGATAAATGGGACGGCCCGGCCTACAATCGGTCTTTGAACCTGTTGAGGGTGGAGGACGAGTTTCTAGAAATGTACGGCGAGGGGGTTAGAGGTATGGAATATCCCACAATCTTTGGAGGTTCGGGGGCGGGGTGTTTTCACGAACGTCGTAGAAAATCGGTGCCAATTCGTGAGTTTTGAGGCTCTTTCAAGTCTAAATGTGTATGTTAAATAAAGACGTGGCCATGTGCGTAGTTTTTTTTGCAAATCGATCACCCTTAGCGATCAATAGAGATTAGTTAGAAAATCAATAATTCGTTTATTTATAGCCACGAAAGTCCTATACAGTCCATGACAGCTCGTAACTATAACCGCCAGGTCATCACTCGCAGATCGGCCATAATCGGTCACGTCCGCCCATTTTCGTTTAGACTAGGACGCTTGTCGGTCGCGTGTGGGAGGTCACCAATCCCGCGAACTTAGTTTTTCTAATTTCTTATTCATTGCATCACTATATCCTGTAAAAAGCGTAGCTGACGGATGCGTTTTCTGTAATAAGTTGGCATGCAGAACAATATTTTTCTGCAGCCAAGGCGAGGAAAGGCTTTGATTGTCACAGTAATTATATTAGAGTAAAATATATTATACAATCTATCACTTCTATTTATTTTTTGATTTTTAAACCATGGTACGCGGCGACCGGGTGTCTTTGGGTCGACCAGGACAGTCTGTACATAGTGATAGGGTGAAAGTGCCCAGGCTCAAATGCCGGCGATATTCGTATTGGTTACAGAAGAATATTGATTTACGTGCATCGATTACTCGAAAATTTTTCTCTTTAAATTTTTTCACATGATTTTGACTCACAAATACGGCAAAACATCATGATAAAGTTTTTGAATGTAGTTTTTTCTCAGCACTTGCGGATATTAGAATTGAAAGTCACGGTTCGTCAGGGTCGATGATGTCGATTTCTCGCAAACTACTTCACTGCGGGAGATAATTCATATGCTTGTATTTCCATAGATGTTTTATGCTTCTTTTTAAGTTGTGAATAATTAAAATATCGTGATATATTATTCCTGCGGAGTTTGAATGCTTTTCAATAATGAGTAGAACAGTCAGTTTTTGTATTTTTAATGAAAATACTTTTGAAAAATAATTGAAAATTTTGTAATGGTTTTTCGAAATGCTGAAACAATGAAACTTATAATCAAGTCGTGGGTGAAGTTTTTGGACAGCCCCAGACAAAATCCTCGAAGTGCGAGGTGGCCCAGCGAAAAGAAATGGCCCCCATGAATGTGTTAAGTTCACGCACCTGCGGCTTAGTTCAAGGTGAGCTCCACCCTCACCTATCCAAACCAACCTTTGGGTCGAATCGTTGAGTTTGTGAGTGATAATTACAAAGTTGAAAACCTCATTCCTTGTTTTCAAATACGGTTCTTGAGTTGTGTCTTATAGTCTACCACGGATTTCATTTCTTCTTCCCCACTCAATATCATCTCTTCTCTTTTTAGCCACAGAGGACCAACAACAACAACGGCAACAAGAAAAACGACAACAATAAGAACAAGAATAAGAACAAGAAGCAGAATCGCGCCAAGGCGACCCTCGTGGGCCTCTCCTCGATTCGCCGTGACGGAGACGTGGCCGTCAACCTGATGTCTTCGCACACGTCCGTGCGCTCCAACTTCCTCCTCGGACCGCTCATACTCAAAGTCGAGAAAGAGGTACGTACGCTTGCGTGCCATCGCATCCATTGCATGTCCGTTCTCTTTCGTGGGCGCCTCGTTGAGAGGAAGAAACTTGGAATGTGGTCAATCCATTCCAGACGTTTTCCCCATGAGATGAACATTTATGTTAAAAAAATACATAATTTTGGTCATTGCTGAGGTATTTTCCTAAGCAATAACCTGTTTCGATCAATTGAGCGACAACATTCTATTCCAGTAGTAAACCAGCGAAATGCTTCCTTTCTTTTGAGCGCTTCTTTGCCACAAATCAAATTGTTTGCAGCATCGCAATAGACATGCAAGTCATCAGTGCCATACTCCTTCTTCTTCTTGGTAGAACCATCTCAAGGCAGCTTTCAAATTCAATTTTAAACTTGTCCTCCAAACTTCTCTTTAACGTGTCTATTTACCATTCATATCTGCCCACAGAATCTTTCTTCCATCACGCTCAATATCATTGTAAACCCTATTCACGCTTTTTCTTAAATTTCTTCGTCTTTTTCACCGATGGAATCTTGTAATTGATTCTTAACCCAAACCCCCTTGTCGGATCAGCCTGAAATTTTGCACACTTTCTGTTTCTGATGACGACATACTATTCAATAACGGACTTGTGAAATTCTCTTCCATTTTTCTCTCACCAATTAAAAAAATTTCCACATGGCATAGATAGTTTTAAATTTTCTAAATGTATGGCGTTTGTTATATTTTTGGCAGAAATTTCTTTGATTGCTCTGGTTTAATCGATTCCATGGTTAACCTCTAAAAAGTAGAACATTAAAGTAAAATAATATTTTTTTTAAGGCACACTTTTTTCAAAAACAGTTTGAAATGCACTAAAAAGTAAAAAAATAAGCTTTCGTCACTGGGAAAAAAAGGGTGGGTGCTGATTAGATTTAAATATTAATATTGCGTGCCAATGTACCTAGGACTCACCTCTCACATCTCTCACCTCTTCTACACACATTTCTAATAAACGTATCCACGAGTCTTATTTCTCCAAGTAATGAAAAGCTAATTTTTTTAGTGCATTTCATACTCTTTTTTTTTCGAAAAACAGTGTATTTTAATCTTTTTTTATATTTTTAATGTATTAGTGAGATTTTTTGATTGACAAATAGTGTTTTTTCGAACGGAGATAGTTTATTTCTGGGCTGATTTGAAAATTAATTGTTACCATGTTTCATTTAGAAAATGAATCTAATGATGTTATAGGCTATAGAATAATTCAATTTTTTTTTTTCGATTGTTGTATACTTAATAAAATTAGTTTAATTCTAATACCAGAAAGAAGTGTGTGACGGGTTGAATTAAAGGGAGGTTGGGTTAAGGGGAAGTTGTTGAGGGAATGTTAAGTTGTAAAAAGCAGTTTGCAATTTTTCCCAACTTAAAATAGTATTCCACAAGGTTAAGGCCTCAACATTTTCAGTACATGTGTGACGGGTATCAAATTAATTTAAGCTATGTTATATCCCAAGCGTATGCACAGCATTTGGCTATGTTCATTTCATCGGTTGAAAATGTTACAATAATGGCATTTATAAAATTAAACTCCTGCACACTTATAGCCTATAGCCACAATGCTGATTCTATCACGGATGAAAATTTATCACATATTGGAAATTTTTTATAACCAATACTTTCTTTCGAGCTCTTTTAAATACTTATTATTAAATATTTTCAGCACTAATGCAGTTAATCCTGTCGGAATAATCACGGTAGAACCGTAATTGAGCAAACATTATATCTCCAAAAACGGTATAAAATGCAATGAAAATTAAAAAATATTTTTTTTTATCCGTGGGATAGTAAATCGTAGGTTATGATTAAGTTTAGATATTAATCCCAATCCTTAAACACCAATTCTACCTTCATAAAAAACTTAATAAAAAAACTTAATGAGCACCCTCGCTTAATTCTCCGAGAGATAAAAAGCTTCCTTATTACTTTTTAGTGAATTTATACTGTTATTCGCGGAAGTTCGTACTTTTTAGTATTTTATATTTTATTTTCATCTTTCATGTATTTTTATTTTGATTTAAATTATATTTTGATTTTTGACTTCCGATCTTGAAAATATTTTTATGCAAATATACTTTTTGTTACTGCCAGTAAAATGATTCTTGCTTCAGCCCCAAAAGAAATAGCCAGACAGGTCGAAAGGTAGGGGACAGACTAAGTGTAGCCCACTGGTCCTCCAGGTTGGGGGGTAGGGGGGAGTCGACAGGCCGGTGTCCATGTAAAACCTTCTATAACTCATAAGCTTAACAGAGAGCCTCGGAATAGGTTAGGATCCTCCACGATGTACAATGCATGCAAATGGAGCGAATGATTAAAGAATGAAATAGGTGCGTATTGGATGTGGGACGCGCGAAAATCGCTCGTCAATGGCGATCTTGGATGGTTTACGCCATGACTCGTGCAGGGTTAACAATCGCGTCTTCTTTTGTTTTTCAGTTTGGCCGCGGCGAGACCAAAGAGCTTCGCAGCGCCTCTGCCGTCACCGAAGAAATGTCCGGAATCATGAGCCTGCGCATTAGCACCGACGGAAAGGCCACGCTCCACAACATCCGCGTGCTGCAGCCGAAACAGGTAAGCCCGAAACGTCGACGCTCCTTCCATTTCGATGGACATCCGGCGTGACGTCTCCTTTGGTTACCCTCATGACCATCCTCCCTTTGGCCTATCCTCCTTGGTTGCGAGGTTCATGCCCCTGGAAGCAATCTTCTTGAAGCCCTGAAGGCGCGACTTAAGCCACCACTACCAGTGTATTGACTTGTATTTGAAAAGTAGCGGTTAAATGTGAATTGTATAATATGTTGTTTTTAGAAAGAGCTGGTTAAGAACTAATTGACAAGAAACCTTAATTCTAGTAAACCAATTCCTATTAAAAAAAGGACAATTTAACAAGATAGTAACATTTTTAAATCATATTTTTTTTGCCATTTCAGTCTTTTTCAGTTTTTATTTGCTCTTGTCTTAATTGATTTTTGGAAGTATTTGTAATACTTAATGATTTTTTTCTTTTCTAGAATGTTTTTTAAATTTTTTAAAAAGACTTTATAGTAAATTTTTCTTTTTTATAACACCCGAAGAAGACTAGATCTTGGAAAGGCTTAGAGGCGAGTGATATATTTTTTTAGACAACGAATATGAATAAGGTAAATTTTTAATATCGTTCCGGGGATTGCTTAATAGAGGATTCGTGTCGATTGGAGCCTGACGCCCATACCATCGACTTATTCCTCAAATTTTTTAACCATAGGCAGTGTGTGAGACCCAAGGAATGGAGCCTTTTTTGTTCTTTGTCGAATTTGTCATGGGTATAGATCTTGTCTCCTCCTCCGCATTTGGTAAATGTGCAAAAAAGGAACCAATGGGTGATCAGCAGCAGCAACATCGACGGCTGGAAAAGAGGTGGATTATGATTAGGTCCAAAATTATGAGCCGTCAACTTCGACCCGGAGACGCTGATAGTAGCGTCAGCGAAGCAGTTTTCATAAGGAGGGGCGCAGCTAGGAATTATGGCTGGGTGGGGGGGTTAGAAGCAACTAATACCGGGGTGTGTGGGGGTATGGAATACCCACCAGGATAAGCGGTAGGTGCGAGATTAATAAATTGCAGAACTTATAGATAAATGGTTCAAAGTGGTGAGTTTTACCGCTTTATGAGGGATATTTTATTAATCCTTACACTATTCTAGTAAGTTACAGCGTATTCTAGTAATATCAATACAATTAAGTAAAATGGATTAAACTTAAAAATTTCTCTGAGCTCTGGCGGGGCTTTATCCCCAAAAACCCCGCCTCGCTGCGTCACTGGTCATAACTACAGCAACCGACGCGTTAATATCTGCTTTTTTTAATCCTCCAAGGCAACACGAAAATATTCGATCTCAACCAATATTCCCAAAAATTGATGAAGTTCACTGTTAGATACTACCACCGCTCAGCAACTCTGACTCTGTCACAGTGCTCTCTGTCTGAGTTCTTACATACGGGCGAAGGAGCTTCAAGTTTCGTCCATCTCCGTTGAGAGTCGCCTAGAACATATGAACTGGCGCCATCATTAAGATACAAAACACGAAAACAAACTTGGTCATCTCCCTGTCAATTATTAGTTCTTATCTACCCTATTTTCCCCTTTTTCACGACTCTGTAAAGTGGTGAGTGCGAGGTTGTATGTAGTGTTTTCGCAGAAATATTGCATTTATTCATTTTCGCACCCACCTTATAACTAAGAAGTTTATTTTGGCAGGAAATAATGCTTTTTTTTAGTCGTCGCGTTATGCAGTACTTTATTGCTCTTGATCAATTCGGGTGCATACTCTAATTGAACCATCCTGTTGACGCAATAATTCTTATAGTAACGCGAATAGATATGCTCAATTAAAATCTTCCTCGTCTTACACCGTGACCCCTCTTCGATCACAGTTTACTTCGGTACCTCCAACATGGCCGCATCCAGAAAAAATGGCGGGTTCTTTCGGAGAGTGGGTGTATTTCAGGGACACGCGCAGATCATTTGAAACATTTCACACTCCAAATTGGATGGCGCCACGAGTGAATCAAGTAAAAATGTGTCCAATCTTCGATGACATCTCGTTCTGCAAATCACTGGACGCTTGTTCCTTGAACATATGTACGTTATCTGTTTTATTCAAGGGGTTTCGTGGTAAATGTAATCGATAAATGACGCTAATTTGAGTACATATTTGGTTGCCTATCAGCGTCGAGAGCAGCAATTGTACTTAAGGAATGCCTGAATGACGGTGGGATCTATGTGTTTACACGAAAATGGTGTCAGACACGAGTGACCCTTGATGGAAACATTGTAAGTTCTACTTTAATGATCAGTGCAGGGAAATTTTTGTCAATTGTAACTGATCTTCTGTTTTGATTCATTATTTTCCATCATTTGAAGGCATGATTATTTTTTTCCTAATCATTGTTAACTGAGAAGGCAACAATTCATGAAACAGTATAAGAGGTAGGACTATTTTTTAATCTCCCACTTCACTAATTTTAGATTGTTAGTAACTTATTCTATACTTACCTCTTGCGTTGTCGTTTCTAGGAGACAAGGCTGGAGGAAATCTGGAAGTAAGGAGTTAGCATTCAACCCCCGTGAAAGCCTTCATTCATGCATGTTATAAATGAAATTGGCTCTGTTTCTGCTATCAGATTGTTCCATATGCCAATATTGAATTCATATCCATAATATGTCCAAAATTAAGCAAAACAACGATATTTTATCATGGAATTTGTCATTTTTACGCCTTGACTGTCAGTGCCCACCTGCGTGGTCTGCTCCCAGGTTGACCTTGCAGGGATACCAATTGTTACCTTGTTTCATTTCATGGCAGAATTGCGAGAATCACGGGCCAATTGCTATAAATGATCATAAAGTGTTTAGGGAGCATGGTATTAATTGTGACATGCTAGTGTCTGGCTCTCCTTTGCTTGAGTTTTGCAAAGGAGTAGCAATGCAGTGGGGAGACAGGAATTAATTGTGACTTGCCATTGTTTGTCTCCCGTTTTGTGGACAGACTGTTTTTGGTCCGTTTTTGCTCGTTTTTTGCGCGCAACTTAACGCAATGTCAAGCTCCAGCACTGGGACCAAGTCTTAAATGAGCGTGCAGAGATTCTGCGTCTAACGCACCCCATCCCTGTAGCACCTGTTACGACTAAAATAGACCCTTAAGTGTGACTACGCAAAATACAGACAGACTGACGAGCTACAAACTTTATATAAAAAGAAAACCTGGTATTGAGCTTGAGTTTTTATTGTATTTTTACTATTTGCCAAAATGTAAATGTATCTTTCTCTCTCTCTCATGTTCATAGGTTCGCGTGGAGAGCCAGGACGATCACGACCGCACGCGTGAGTTTGTGTGGCGCCGCTCGAACCGCATCGCGCACCTCGTCTCACGAAAGTTGACTGCGGCGACGCGGTCTCTGCTGGGAGCAGAGGGCGGCCGTGGTCTCCCCCCACCACCCCCTATCACGCCATAGAGCACTCTCACACACACTATTTATTCTTATTTATGGACAGAGATATTTATTTTTAGCGTTTAATTATTTTTGTACTTTTCTATTCGTAATTTAATAAAAAAATGGTTGCGCGTACATCGCGAGCAGCCAAACATTATGTCATCTTTGTTTATTGAGTGACAGCCCGAACCACTCTGCTGGCTGCACTTTTTCTTCAAAAGCCAATAGAAGAAAAATGTATTGACTAACACAGGTACCGAATATTTATCGCTGATGCTGCCACTCCACGGTAATCATTTCTCCAGCAAACAGTTGAAGTTAGGCGACGGGTGATCATTATGATTAAATTAAAAATGTAAATATATCTTTACGAGCTTCATAATAAAAAAAACTCATATTTTAATCACATATGATCCATGCAAACCCATATTAGAATAATAATGGAATGGAAAATTAGAGAATGATTATGATAGATGTATCTGAGATTAGCCGTAAATGTATCACAAGTTCTATAACCTGAAATTAAATAAGAATCAGAAAAAAAATATTAAATATGATTTTGACCTGAATTAGAGTTAAGGAGATAGCTTCAAAAATTGCGGAAATTTAATTTGGTGGAGAGTAAATTGATGGAAGTTGGCCCCATTATTGAGAAAATACGAGAAGATTAAATTTATTTCATGGTATTTTTTCCGTTTTTATCGACCTTTAACATTATTTTACTTGGAATTTTTAGAACATTTTCCATATAAATGTTAGCCATTATCTTTGGCCATTAGATCAATTTCCTCTTATCCAAGTGCAATTTTTTCTGGGTGAAATACAATCTTTGCTATCAACCTTCTTTTTCAAACCCGGCATAAATCCCCTCTTTTCCCTAAAGGACATATGCTTTACCATGTAGTCTCATACCTGTCTTCTCCTTGCTTGTATCTGAGTCGTTTCACGAAACTTATATTATCAGCGATTCAACTCATTTACTTCGATTTTCTTTCTGCATAGTCTGCTCCACCTGTGTAATCTTCAATGAGCATTTCAGTTAAGCAGAAATAACAGAAGTGTATGCCTCAAAAGGGAGAGAAGGGGAAATATTCATTTATACCTACATGGCGAAAATCTTTAAGCATACATTCGGCGGCTTACTGGATAGATGTTTTGCAAAGACAATAGCAATATTCGACCAAACACCAATCAAGGGCTTGTCAAGAAACTTTATGAAGACTCTCATTGGACAGTGAGCATTGAAAATTCAGCTTAAGACAGAGAAATAGCCGCAAAGAAAGATCATTCCTCTAATTCCAAGAATAAATTCTCTTCACTAATAGGTAAAAGTAGTGAGTCACTCATTTTTAATTTGCAAGATTGTGATTCTGAACTAAGTCTCTTGAACTTAAAACGACAAAAAACCTAAATCAGTTTAAAATATGTGATAAATTGGTATACAATTTACAAAATTATTTTACAACAGCATTTATGACGCGAAAATTGCATGAAATCCATTGATTAATTAGTCGATTGGGACAAATAATTTCAATCCGGAAGTAGGAACTAAATAAACAGCAGAATTTGTCAACGGTAAAGTATTTATGAGTCTTCTAAATAACTTCTTGATGATGAGAGAACAATGAAAATGTTATTTACGTGTAATGCACTTTCGAAAAAAAGCGCAATCCCAAATTCTGGTCGCTGAATCTATTTACTCTGTTTCGGATAAATTACATACACGAACGCCCAAAATTTCAAGATTGAAAACTCAGGATTTAAGTGGCTCGATCATATGCTTTCACTCAATTTTGCCGAACTTCGAGGAATTTGTCCTTGAAAGAGAGGATGCAGCAGATGCCGTTATGCATCGCGCATAAAGTATAGTCTTGAGATATCACTTGCACCACATACTTCGTTATGCGAAGTTTTCGAGATCAGAAAAATCTTCACGGTGTGTGTGCAACACTTTATCATCTGTCACCGATTTAAGACCCATGGATTCTAAAATCCATAGTATCTCACTTAATCCAGTGAAAATATGTACAGTAACTTTCAAAAGTTTTAGCACAAAGTTTGTTGGGCCACTTCTGCTTCTCAGGAAATTTTAGTTTCCCTCACTCTTTTCGTTTCCCTTAGTTACTCATCGAAAATGCAGATTCCGTTTTATGGGTCCACCGGTTACTTGGGGCAGCCGCTTAATTGGAGCAGATCTTGAAGAACAATAGAGGAACATCCCAGAGTGTTCTTTGTTTAATTGGGACAGCATGCCGCTTTATTGGGCCATGAGTCGGCGACATAGACTCTATACTCGCGACGAAATTAAATTTTTTTGTTTTCAGAATACTATTTTTTTTATATTTTCCTCCTTTGATTTACTCTTATTTTTCACAAATGTTCCTATTCTTGCCCTATTTTGAAAGCTCTTTTTGTTATAGTATCCGCAAGAGGATAGGACTTTTCTTTAACAGGAATTAGTAAAAGACATTCATTCAGCGTCGCCCGAGGCTGTGAAAAATATTTTTAACAAAATTGTAATAATTATTTTAAATGATAATAAATTAACAAAATTCGCTGATTTATTAATCAAATTAATAGTTTAAAAATATATGTTGCATTATAAACATTCTTTATTCTTCTTTCTACCATCTCAAAGTTTTTTATGCCCATTTACAAGAGAGTTCGCCTATTTGGGGCAAAGAGCACAAGTCCCGATATGTTCCAATTAACCGGAATCTACTGTATTACGTTTGCGGGTGAAGATACTGTGAGTGTAAAATGTATTCGGTCAGTTCTTGTTTCCAGCCACTATTACTATTCTGACTCCGTTGCTCTTGTTCTTCGGATTTAACATGAATAGTCTTATCATTTACTGCTCCGGTAAAGGTTTACATATTGAAAGGACGAAAATCTGTTGCTTCTTTGCTTTAAACTGATTCCAATGGACGAATGTGCAAAACTTTCGCGCGCAAAAAGTATTCGGACACACGGTGCACGTCGATTTACACGAGTATATCGGAGCCCACCGGTGTCATTGCTGTCCAGCTGTGGGCGAACATGCTTCCCATCGGCTGTGGGGAGGTGAAACACATCTTTGACCGAACGGCGACCTGATGTGCTGTCAGGAATGGGACGAAAGGCAACTGAGATGACTGATTGAGAGCGAAAGCTCATGATTAGATACTAAAATCAATGTAAGTCGCTGAAAAAAATAGCTGGACTTGTCGGACGACAGAGGTCAACTGTGTGCGACATAGTAAATCGGTTCGGAAAGACCCAAGACTGTTAAAAAAAAGCCCCGAAGCGGACGTCCACGGAAATTGACTGACAGCGACATCCGATTCATCGCGCAGGAGATCAAGATGGGCCCAAAAACCAGCGCTCCCAGGATAACTTCTAATCAATACAAGTGTGGTGTTGGTGTAGATTTAGGTACCCTCCGGAATGTGTTGAAGCAAAACTGTTACCACGACAGAGTAGCAAAGAGGATGCCGAGAATCAGCGAGGACAATTGCAAGAGGCAGTTATATTTCGCGCGGGAACGTCAATCTTAGGCTTTAGAGTAGTCAGATCGCGTGATTTTCACAGACGAGAGCAAGTACAACATATTCTGATCCGATGGTCATCAAATGATGTGACGTCAGACTACTTGAGCAATACTGAGCTTCATTGCAAGAACTAGTGTTGCCGCGAGACTCGAGACGATACCACTTCCACGAGACTCTCGAAAGTCTCGAAATATAAATATACGTCCTTAATTGATATTTGTTATAGTTTTCTTGAGTCTCGAGACTCGTCTTGGTCTCGAGTCTCGAGACCGAGACGAGACTGGGGTTCACGAGACGAGACTCGAGACGATGCCAGAGGTCAGGAACGAGACTGGCGAGACGAGACTCTCGTCTCGTCTCGCGGCAACACTAGCAAGAACTGGGAAGCAGGAGTGAATTATGGGTTTAGTTAATTGATGGTGTGTGGGTACATGGGCTCGTCTGGAGTGGGTGATTTGCACTCTGTGGAAGGAGTCATGGACCAAAAGATGTATATCATCATACTGAAACATAATTTTTACGTTAATAATGAGAATATGGGATTGAGAAACAAACACATATTTCAACAGGTCAATGATTTCAAACATACCGCAAAGAATACAAAGCTGTTCATCGTGTATAAAGCATTCAAGGAGTTAAAAACCCCTTCACAATCACCACACCTCAAATTCATAGAGCAACTTTGGAGTATTCTGGTGACAAATTTTATGGAAAGCAAGCAAGAATGACCTCAAGACTGCTTTTCTAGAAGAATGGACGAAATACCTCCTATTGTCGCATCCAAATTGGTCCATTCAATGCCAAATCGCCTTTAGGCAGTCATGAAAACTTAAAGGAGTTCCACAAAATGCTAAGTATTGTGTAAAGTGTGCCTTATTACTTCATTTAATTTAAAAAATTCAGTTATCCGAATACTGTTTGTGCGACACATTTGCAGTTATTTTCCTATTTTTTTTAAGATTCGAAAGATCGTTATTTGTTGCTGTTGCTGAGGTGTATCTAGATGTAGTGTTGTCTTTCGGGCTCCGTGGCAGGGTTTTCCTTTCTTTAGATTCATATTTGGACTCACCGTTTATCTCTTACCAATACGTCGCGTCCCTCAGTGGCCCAGTAGGTCTATACTGTGCGCGTTAGTAGCAGTAAAGTTCTGGATGGGGGGTTCGAATCCGAAATTATAATACTTTTTTCACTTTTTTTAGGAGATCTCATGAACATCAACATAATATATGCAGATCACTAGAGAAAAAGTTTTCAATATAAGTCAAAATAGTTTTCATCGTGCCATCATGTCTCAAAATGTGGCCATCTAAGATGTCTCGTCTTCTCCTTAAGGTTTTTGGAACCCTAAGGTTTTTGGAATCTTGTGGTTTTCTTCCACTCATCTGAGCATTTCCCCTTCACATTTTATATTCATCATTCTTCGGTTGCACCACATTCCGAATGCTTCCACTCTCGACTTCTCTGCTGCTGCCAACGTCCAAGACTCGCTCCCATACAGAAATACATATACCCCATATGTAGCATCTGATGAAAAATTTCCTTTCTTCTACGCTTGTATTCTCAGCTATAAGAAGATCCTTTTTTTGTGGAAAGCGCTCTTTTCCAATTAAAGTATCCAATTAAACAATATGAAAACCAACGATATCATCGCAGTCAGCCCATCTGGCCCATCTCGTAATCCCGGACTTGGCCATTTCAAAATGTTCCAATGCGCAGAGCCAAAAATCGTCGTTGTATATATACACTCCGAGGGCACAACAGCCCCAAATGATGTTACTTTGAGCCATTAGTTTATAGGCTAGCAGAGTTGTTTAAAAGAGCTTGATCATTTAAGTCGCTCGAAAAAAAGTTACCGGTATGCCATAAACAAGCTGCAAAAAGTGAAGCATTGTCATACCTACCCATACTACTTTTTCATGTAGAAATTTCAACCGCAAGCCATAACGCGAAAATTACTAGAATAAGAAAAATTAAAAAAGGGAAACTGTCTTTAAAACTTTTTTTTTGGAATCAATCTTACAATTGAGGGCTGTTGATGATTATGAAGCGAAAAATGTTTATAAAGTATTAACTGATATCTAAAAGCCCCTTCTCTACGTATATCACACCCCTGGCGAAATATCGACGTGCGGTATTGCATTCCACTAAGGCGCGGCAGAAATACTTTTAACTTCAACCTAAATAACGACCTCAATCCACCCCTGATGTATCTCATCCACATTTTCCTTTCATATGAGGCATTCTGTGTTCTCGAGGCTTTTCATTAATATGCTGGCTTTTGCTGGGTGCGGTGGAGTTTCCATTGGAGTTCCTGATGTTAAAAATGTTTTTTCACCGGGAGGAGAAACTCGTAATGCAAATTCTCAGCGATATTTTCTCCAAACCTATCTTTAACGATCTTTACTACTTTGACGAAAGGAATATTGTTTAAGAGATAAAGTGATTGAGTGATAGACTACAATTAATATTTAGGAAAACAAAACAGTTCACACTTCCGAGTTTGACTATAACCAAAAAAGCCATCCATTCGGGTAATAGGGTGGCTTCCTATTATTTTTTATTGCCTAAATCGAACGATTATTACTCCTGGAATACGCATTTAAGGCTTTTAGATTTTTCAAGGTCGATATCTATTTTCCGCGATTAAATGAAAAGTGAAAATTTTCGAGCGCGCGAAAACGCGACGGCTAAGTATGAATGCAGGGAAAAGCCCGTGTGACGTCATTCTGATCCTGACTCTATGCCGTAAGATTTCAGTTTTATTAATAACTTCACGTGGGGTACTTTATCAAATGCTTTTTTGAAATCTAGAAAAATCGTGTCCACTGGAATGTTATCCTCTCCGGAGACTAAAATATCGTGGGCGAAAAGCGCTAACTGGGTTTCGCATGATCTACTTTTCCTAAATCCATGTTGAGTTCTCATTAACAAGTTTTGCGCGTCTAGGTTTTTCATTACTGAGCTGCCTACGATGTATTCAAGGACGTTGCATGAGATGTACGTTAAAGATATCGGTCTGTAATAGGATGGCTGTTCCTTGTCTCAACTGTTGAATGTTGGCGTTACGTTAGCAATTTTCCTGTCATTAGGTACCGTACTTCGTATTGCATGATGGATTTACCGAATATTAACTGCAAGTAGGGTGCAATTTCTGAGGCTAGTTCTCTATATACGCGAGAAGGGATTTCGTCTTGACCAGGTGATTTATTTGGACTGAGCTATTTCAATATATTTTCTATTCCATGCGTACTAATGTCAATAGGCGGCATCTTTCGTATGCAGCGATTGTCAACGGTCTCGGGTGAGTTCTCGGAAGGCTCGGTGAACACGCTCTTGAAGTAGGAATTTAATAAATTGGCTCTATCAGAACTGTTTTTCAACACATCTCCATTCTCGTTTCTCAGCGAACATACGGTAGATCTTATACTTTGAACTTCCCGAACATAAAACCAAAATGCCTTACGGTTTTCCCGGAACTGCTCTACTAGTGTTTTTCTTTTAAAATTCGTGAATGCATTCCTGAACGCTTCCTTCGTGGCGGCTTTAGACAACTTATATTTTTTAATTATTAACTCGCTTTCATTAGCGGGTAAATCCGTGCTGACTTTTTTCATTTTAGCATGACACGCTCTCAGTCACCTCAATAATCTTCTCACTTCCGCGTCATACCATCTCGATTCGCTACCTTCTTTTTTGTTTTACTAGGGATGTAGCTATTTATTCCCGGAGTTACGAACGAAAGAAAACCTTTCCACCTACCCTCTATATTTAACTTCATTATTGATTCTTGAAACGCGGGGAAATCATATTTAGGATTACTCTTAAACCCATAAAAATCAGCCCTTTTAAAAATGAAAAATTTGCGTTCTTTTTTTAAAATTTTCAGCGATATTTAAAGAAAACTTTGCTGTCACTAACCTTTGGTCACTTAATTCCTTCGACGGTGTTCATGTTTATTACCTGAGTAGGTATATTTGTCGCTAATAAATCAAGAATACTTTCTCCTCTGTTAGTTACGGATGCTATTTGAAACAATGAATTTGATACAAAAGTGTTTAATAACGCCTCGCAAATCACTTTATCCCTCCCACCAGGAATGAAGCTATACGTCTGCCAATCCATAGAAAGTACGTTGAAATCTCCACCTACAATCAAGTTTCTTTCAGGATACTTGGATGCTATGCTGTTTATATGGGTTTCAAAATCCAAAATTGATGTTATGTCTGAATTGGGAGGTCTATAATACGAGCCTACTAATATTGTTTTGGATTTTGGGCATTTAATTGAGCACCACACAGATTCAACGCTCGTTTAAGATACGTTTACCGCTTTGCTGACGGTTGAATTCTTTACAGCTATCCTCCAGCTCGATTAATTCTATCTTTCCGATAAACGGTGAACGATTTTGGGATGATCTCATTGCCTGAATCATCATCTGTAAGCCAACTTTCAGTTCCAATAATTATGTTACACTTCGTACAATGAATTAAATGATGAAAATCGGGAATCTTATTTCTTAAACTACGGAAATTAACCACAGCCACGGTTATTACTTCGGTACTAGTATTTTGCTATTATGGACTATTTCTGATTCTCTTTAGTCGATTAAGCTATTTTTAGGCTCTATACCCCTGATAAATGGAACTGCAGATTTAAATGTCTCACCATTAAATTGACTTGAATCTTGGCCTCCTTTGAAATTATTACTCAACTGACGTTTCTCATGCTTAAAGTCACTACCTGTATAATTGTAAATTGGCACTGCTGATTCTGAAACGCTGATTTTTTTCTATTACTCTAATCACTAAAACTTAAGCACTAACAATCACTAACTCCATTAACGCAACTACAACTAGGCCTATTTACATACCAATAATTCATTCGATGAAACCATTTTCACATGATATGTCAACTGACCACCAATAAAAGGTATTCTGCAACACTGCAACACCAAGCTTATACGGCCGCCGCGACGGCCGGTGCGGCGATGTCAACTCACTAGATACGTCGCTCGTGCGGCGTCCCAAGACTTCCATAAGGCACGAGCTTAGACGCGTCATAGCACCAGCAGCCCTCACCACTACCACTCTTCATATAACTGTATCTTGATGGATTGGGACGTTCTGGCCAGCGCCCCACGGCTACAAACACGAATTTCTCGCGCTATTTTTGCGTGTTTTTCTTACATTTTGATGTATTCGATTGGAAAAAATACTTTGGTTTATACCACGTAAGTGTTAAGTGATGGCAAACTCAATTGAAAAAGGGAATGTGATCATCCCTGCCATCTCTGAAAATGATTACTTCGAAGAGTAATAATTTGAGCCGTCATTTTCACCATCCCTGAACTAGTAAGTGGATATTGGTCGTGTCATTCTAGCTAAATTTGGCATAAATAGAGATTTATGGTGGCAATAATTAAACACAAAAAACTGGACAAATAATTAGCAAACAGCTCTGGGTCGTTGATAAAATAAATAACGCGTACTGGATGTTATTCAAATAATGAAATTCAGTGGAATATATAATCTATGGAGATCAATGGGAGAATAAGGGTAAAAATTATAATGCAATGCAATTAGATAGCCAACCACGTCATCAAATTTTAATGCATCCCTAGGTACATCCAATGAAATATAATTTTGTTTTGGCATGCCATAGTAGTATTTTGACGATGCCTTTGGTGACATGCCTCATGATATGTAGGGCAATTTGGCCATGCAGGGAAAAATCACATTAACACACCGAATTGAAAAATCACCAAAATGAAAGCGTTCGATTAATATTTTTAAGCTGGTATAGTTCATCGTGAATGACCTACTGCTCTCACACAATTTTTCATGTCATTGTATGAACAGGATGCGTGACAACTAACTAACTAATTTGGAACTTGATCACCTATTGTGATATAAGAACAGTGAATCAGCCCTTCGTTATATGCCCTTATCAAGGAGTTCCTCTTCTTCTCAAGCATTTTCAATTCGTGTACCATTTCTTCGTATTCTTGGAGATCGGAAGCCATACCTGACGTACCTCCCCGCTGTCTTCCTCGCAGCTGAGTTTCACCAGCTACCACTCCTCCCAGATATTCAGTTCTTCGTTGGTACTGGTTTCATTCCTCCATGGAGGAACGACAATGGTGTGGGAATGATGTCTTCTTTCTCCACCTTCCCATGCATTGCCGTAATCCATGCGATTCGTCTGCGAAAAAAAGATAACATACTGCTATGGATAATGCTTATCTGATCTCTAATGTACTAAGAGAATTAAATTTTGAATGGTGTCGCTCACACAGAAAGTCGCAACTCATTGAAAGATTTTTTTATAGAAAATTAAGATAAGCTTCGACCAAAAACATCCTTCCCATGTATTTTTTTTCCTTTAAGCTTAATGTAAGAAAACACGAAATTTGTCACCCAGTTTCCACGAGTTAGAGACTTCATTGTATTTTCTTGTTCATTTACTCGTTTTTAGGAGAATCATATTTTAAGGGGAGTTATCGCTAGTAGTGGCAGATCCAGGATAGGGAGAAGGGGGCTAGGTGCGGTCCTGGGGGTCACTTCCCAGCACTGGGGGGGTTGGAGAGGTAACGAAAATTTTGAGGATTTCGAAGCATGTAAAACACATTAAGGTCGTCCAATTACTAATTTTTCGAAGAATTAATTTTTTTAAAGAAACAACTATGTGCTTTTTTATCAATTTGCGTTTTAGTGGCTATTCTCTCCTGTATATATTGGACAAATGAACAAAATTACAGTTAATTAAGTGCATATTGTGCACTCCCTCTCTGGATCTGACACTGATTGCTAGCGAGAAAGCTAACTACCCGAGAAAAATGCACAGGATCGAGGAGTAGCTGAGAAGCGGCGACGAGCTTGGATTGTGCTGTTAACCTCATCAGCTCTTGTGCGAGAGGGTGATGACCATCAATTTTTCGTCGCGAAGAACTCGAGAAGTGGGTGACGCAATTAAATCTGGAAAAATTTTGATCCCTGCATATTTAAAAAGTTATCACAATAAATGTAAAAATAATAGTAAACGAGCTCTTTGTGGACATTTCAAATTTTCGTTATTTTTGTAACTTTTATCGTCTTGAAAAATTATACCGTAAGAATCAGTAACGATAAAGCATATTACCATTTATTAGGATTCAAATATGATTTGCTATGGCCTTTCACTCACCGGAAGTACAGAGAATGTTGAGACCAATAATTGTTGTGCGATTAAGTCATTTATTGAGCATGTGAACTTGTTTGAATTATTTCACCATCGAGGATTTTAGCAGTTCATCTCTTTTTGCAATTTTTGTGCACTTGACTATGAATTATTCTCATATATTCCCATCTGTATCTTACTTCATCTACGGTATTGATTGAAATATTTACATTACTCCTCCTTCGTGATTACTGACTTAAATCCTAATTCCAATCTAAAGAAACAACATGAAAAAACGCTACCGTATTAAACACCCTATCAGATCTACCGCGGAATCTAGGTTTTCGCCTTTTCAAAGCTGGTCTCATGCACAGAAATAGATGTCCGCTCTTGTACATCTTCCGTATGTTCCTCAGAGAAAGGAAACCCTCTTACCTCGGCAAAAGTATTCTAATTCAATTTGAATTATGTACTTACATTTTCGGATGAATGGTAGATAGCGTGGTAGGAGTACTTGCACCCAGATGAAGTCTGATCGGAGTATTGGTGGGCAAGGGTCGTTCGGTCCACTGGACCTACGGGATAATCCATCGGCATTATTGAGATTCTCAGATTTTCTGCGGGCCGGCTCGGTGCTGGTGGGTCAGCTGCAAACCTGTCACCAGGCATCGCACCTTCCCGTTCTTCCCATTCTTCTGTGGGCTCATGTTGGCATGGATGCCCAAAGTCATATTCAGCTTGGAAGCGAGCATTCACCGCGTCCATTCCATGGGTACAGAATTCCATCAGGTCAGTTGGCTCATATGGATGGTGTAAGGCACAAGGTTGTTGTGATGGAAGGTAGTTTTCGTTTTTAACATCACCTTCGGTATGATAGTATGGGTTCTCGCGGTCCATTCTATTGTCCCATTCCTGTGTATCGTCTTCAACCAACACATAAGGATGGCGTCAACACGTTCTGATGGGATATAACTTGGATTTGAAAAATCCCCTTCATCAGGGCAGTGAGCATGATTGCATCCAATTAGTTTGTTACGGCCCACTATTTTCTCCTCTTGCGAATGCTGAGATGGTATGTTGCTTGGGTTCATAGGGTCACCTTCGGTATCAAGATGAAGGCTATCGCAGTCCATTGTACTATCTAATTCCTGTGTCTCGTCTTCAGCCAGCGTAAAAGGATTATTGTTGGCATCAGCACGTTCTATTGGGATATGCATGGGCTTTGGTAAATCACCTTCACCACGGCCGAAAGTGTCATTGCATCCCATTTGTGTATTATGGCACAATTTTTTCTTAAGGGGCATATCAGAATTCTCCAAATCATAAACTTG
The DNA here is from genome assembly GCF_921293095.1 of Ischnura elegans. Taxonomy (NCBI): domain Eukaryota; kingdom Metazoa; phylum Arthropoda; class Insecta; order Odonata; family Coenagrionidae; genus Ischnura; species Ischnura elegans. The sequence continues at coordinate 18,446,036 of NC_060246.1, forward strand.
CTGTGGTGATAAGTGACGTGCATTAATAACGTTACCGTTCCCATGAAAGGGAGGACTCTCGCCACCAACTGCATATTTCCTTTTAATTCCTTTACTCTCGGATGGAAGAACTCGATAGTTGCCAGAATAAATGCGTTCATGACCGCCATGGAAGTGTGTATACCTGCATCCCATTCTGACATTCTCTCAAGCTATTCTCTTCCCATCTGCCCTTTAAAGCCACCAGTTTGTTTTGATTCAATATGGCGTGCATTTATTGCGAAACGTTTGGCGTTGACGTTCCCATTTTTGTAACCCTTTTCCTCATCCCAGCTTTCTGCCTTTCGTTTAGCTGGCACGCAAGAACGATATGTAGCTCCACGATTTTTTGGTGGGGAAAGCTGAGAATTTACCACCACAAATTCAAAACTGACTCGAGTATTAGTGTAATCTGTTTCCTCGTGTCTTCCTTTTGCCTTTGTCATATTATCTTTGAGGTTCGCACTTTTGCGACCGGTTCCCTCGTTTCTGCCTTCTGTATTCTGTTCAGTTGGCACGACAGAATGATAAAATGTGCCACGGTTCACAGGTTTGGAATGAATTGAATTTATTACCTCACCTTCGGCATCTGGACGAGCGTCGGTGTTACCCCTTCCATGGTCGTGTCTTCCTCTTCACTTTTCAGCCGACATGGAAGGACGGTTTTAGTCACCAGGCGAGATGTCACTAGCGATGACAGGAGTTTGTGTCACTGAACGCTCTTGAACACGCCCTCTTTTGGCCGAATTTGCACCATCACCTTCCTCTCCGTTGAGTTCTGAGCACAAAGCGTCGCTCAGGTCTTCTCGAGTAACCTCCGCGACCAGCGATTCCTCCTCGTTGTCGTCGAAGTGCATCCTCGGACGCGGAGGCATTGGTTCCCCTGGCTTTGGGGGATTCGTGTTCTTGTGTATACCCGTGAGAGTTCCGGATGCCATGTTATTGAGGGGAACGAACACGTGGATGTTTCGCCTCTCCTTTTCTTCCAGGCTTTTGGTAGTCACTCCGATCAGGTAATTCAACCATTTTTCTGCCTGATTGAGAAGCTCGTTGGGCATTCCATTCAAGTTCAGTTGAATGTGCTCCAGGTGGACAATATACTCATAATCCAGCCTCTCCTTCAGGCTGTTGCCAAGCACACATACAGAGATGCTCGATGCACCTCTCTTTAAATCCGTTCCATGATGTACGTGGCGGAAAATATAGATTGCGAGATCTCCTCTTTGGTATCAACTCCAATCCACTGAATGGAATCGATTATGAGATTCAATAGCAGGAAATAAATGCATTATCTTATTTGCAGGAGTTATTTTCGAACTCTGCTGGTCGAAGTTGGAACTCCGCTAGCTGTAGCTCACTGCAAATCCCTGCGAGATGACTATTTTCTTCCTATGTTACTCAAGCGATTGATGTATTATTCACTGTAGCTGTTTTATACTGGAACCAGTGCGTTTAAAATTCGTTTATAACACCACAATATGCTGTCGCATCCGCTCTCTATCGCTTGGAAAATCCAATTGATAAAATGTCACCGTACGGCTACGTTTTACCGGTTTCCAAGGTAAACGAAAGTATTGTTGCGGCGCCAGATATGCCCTCTGCCGGCCCGCGGTAGTATCGGTAGTATGACCTTTCGCCCTATGCTAAATTCCATTGTTTTGAGTTGAACTCATTTCAATATAGGATAGGATGGATGGAAAAAACATGCGTTTTAAAGATTATCATGCTCTCTGAGTGGTAAAAACCATTCGCATCCTCCATCCTTTTACGCCGGATACTGATTTTAAAGCATGTTGCGTAATGTTCAACGTTTTTTTATTTTGATGATAGGGTAATGAATGAGCTAAAATGATTTTCTATCACTACGAGTCGGCGAAAAATCGCTCTTAGTGACAAAACTAATAATAAAAACAATATTTTTCACTCACCGTGTGTTAATGTTAAGTCTAAAGGTATAGCTGATTCGCCAAAAATTCACATGTTTTTATTTTATTTTAATAATGTACCGGTTTTCTTGAGAAGGCTTCCGCGATGATTCCAGGATGAATAGTTGATGCTATAATGTTTTCTGGGATACCACCGCGTTGTTTTATGCCTGATTACGACGGTGTCGTCGAAAATCCCGCAAAAATCTTCAGATGAGTCGTTTAGTTTATCGCGGAAATAGATGCAGGAATGGGGCTTACAGAGTTTTTTTTTATCAAACTCCACTTCTTGCCGGAAGATGGGTTAGTAACTATTAAATTCAGTGGCGTAGAGAGGTGGAATCAGGTGGGCCGGACTGAACCCCCCCCCCTTCCCCCGAAATATTGAGACATAAAAAAATTAATTAACCATAGAGCAGGGGAAAGTCGAAATATATAAATTATTATACCATTATAAAAAATGATTTCCCTTTTCATTAAAACTAGACAAATTGAATAATAAAGGATATAATATTTAAAAATCATGAATTTAGAAAATATTTCTTTGACAAATTAATTTTTTCGATAATGAAAAGTGTTAAAATTAGTTAAAACCCTTCAATCGGTACCCTGTTCTTGAAAAATTATCCTCCGGGCCCCCTTGATTTCGTATTTCCACCCCCTACCCTAAACAAAATTCTTGACGGCACTGAATAAATGTATACAAATACATTCATGTCAGAGTTAGTGGGAAATGCTTCACTGAAATGATATTGTTTTCTTCTTCGGCATCTCTCAACTGTCAATTTATGAAATATTCTTTCCTCGAACTATGTCACACAGTGCTTCAGAAACCATTACCCTTTTGTTTCAAAAGCCCCGTGGTTCTTTTAAAAGGGTCTTGATGAATGAGAGTGTAGAGCTCAGAGAAATTTTTAAATTTAATCCATTATGCATTGGATCAGTATTACTTATATTAGTGTTAGGATAATCAAATATCCCCCTGAAAATAAGCCGTTAAACTCGCCATTTTGAACCATTTTTCTTAAATAAATTTCTGGAGGGTCCTCGCACCTCCCGCTTTCCCTGGCAGTTATACCATACCCCCAGTATTAGTTGCGCCTGAAACCCCCCTAGCCTTAATTCCCCTGATTGTTTTAAGCTACCACTTCCAGTGTTTTTTTCCGTTACCTGAACAGCCACATTGGTGACTCTAAACGCATTGCAAAATATTTACCAAAATGCAAAGGCGTTGCTAATTGGTACGGTCGAACTGACCGGATATCTCGCTCCCGAGTTCTCAGTCAGTCACGTAGCCAGAAAGACAAAAAGAAGTTTGTGTGTTATGTGGGTTCCCTGCACTGATACTTTTTTGCCGTCGCTTCGGACGTATCGGAATATAATACTCTGCATACAAACAATAGAACTATTTCATTGGCGTAATGCTGAAAGATAAATTCGTTATTGGCTATTGGAAGACTTAATGAAATGTAACTACATATTTGAAAAATGGAGTGTCGAGCCAAGGTCGCTTCTGAGGAAGTGGTCTCTTCCGCAGATGTATCGCGGGTGTTCGCCTCAAGGGAAAACTTCTGGGGAAGGGTGTTTAAGTCCTCAACATCCTCCCCCCCCCCACTCTTTCCGTACCGAATACTATGAGCAAAAGTGGAATTATAATGCTATTAAACCATTGATTTATACATGATTGTACGAATTCCAATTACGATATTGTTATACACATAATAAAAGCCCAAAATCAATGCACCTAGCTGGATGCGCTCTGAATATATATTCGATTTATTCGCGTTGATTGTCCGGTGACGACTGTACCTCTAAAAACGCTTCTTAGCCTAAGATTACTCGATGATTAAAAACAATAACTACAGTGGAATAAAATCTCAACTTAGTTTAAGTTTTCAAATATTTAAACTCGTCCTAAGAACTGTTTAGTTATGAAAATTGTTCAGGCGATTAGTAACAAGATAAAAAACACATGGCATAAAACAGTCACATTAGATATAAATGTTAATAAATGTGAGATAATTTTTTATTACGAGTTGAATAGATCGGATGCGAAAATACAAATACATGTAAGCATGAATGATATTATTATTCGATAATGATATTATTAATCGATTCTTGAGAAATGGATTAAAAATTAAATGATTTTTTGCGAGTGAAGCTCTCTCGTAGACGCACCATTAAATTTTTTATAACGGGTCCCTTTCTTTGAATTCTGTTATTTTCGGCATGAAATTATAAGAGTCATTAACCGACTATAAAAGTCGAAGGGATGGATTCTGAGAGATTGTAAGTAGGCCCCGAAATCACTCTTATATTTTTTTTATTGTTTACGAAGATTTTTTACTTTGATTAATTAAAAATAGAACTAACTTTAAATCATGCATTTAAAATTCAGGATAGTTTAATTTTGGAAAGAAATGCTCCTCCCATCGCGGCAATATTTCAGCTGCAGATGAAGGGAAGGTATCCTCAGCATGTTTCGGTAATACTTTTTGATTGAGAAGATAATAGAAACATATTTAATTATATATAGCATATTAAATCGGAACAAGATCGCCAGGATTAACATTTTCCGCATAATGTTTTATTTTGAAATACGACAAGAAACCTATCTCGTCATGTAATAGATTCGCGGGGGCATTGACCGTATCGACCATTGCATATTCTCCCTGTTATCATAAAACTTTAAAACGGTTCAGGATATTAGGGATTAATGTAATGCATAAAATGCTTTTGAATTCCTATTCCTGGCACACAAAAACTGAGCTCGGACTCGTTCAAGTTGTCTGTATACAATAGAAACCTTCGCCAAAGGCCAAACCAGAGGAAATTGGCCTTTATCACAGGGTCCCTCAACATTAATTCCGAAGAATTTCAAAAAAGATGAATAAAAGAAGGTCTAAAAATGACGCAGACAGTGCTCAAAGATTGGGAATAAGACCCTTGTCACCTTCTGCACCGATTTCCCTGAAGAACCCGGCCTCAGCTTGGATCCTTGCTTCCAAGATCATCACTGGTGATCCCTCTCCACTGTCATCTAAAAATTTACAATATCGTCAAAAGTTGTATTTATATTTTTAATAATTTATAATTTAAATTGTTAACATTTAAATTATTTTCAATATGGAATATGTTTATGAATCCAGTGTTGATAAATATTGTGCATCATTTCATATTTTAATTTAATGCAGTTAATAATTTGATACATTCATATTGTAAATTATTTTTGTAATTGAATTTATAAGTCATGATGTTGTAAATTATGTAATATATGTATTGAAAATGTAAAATATAAAAATATATGTTAAACATACTTTTGTAATTTAAGTAAATAGAGATTGAATATTCTGTAAAATACTTGGCTAAATTTTTTCCACCGCACCCGCACCGAGTAATTTCTTTTGCAAAATATGCAAATAACATTGAGAACCTACGTCTTGAAGCAGCGACAGCATTTCTGTCCTATTTTAGAAATTATTGTACATATTATTTAAATGTATAACAGTAAATTTTTGTTTACCGGGGTATACTTCGTCAGCCATGCAATCCTGAATGGAAGAGGAAATGCCCCTTGCTGGAAAGAATGGGTGTTGGGTTTTGTTATTCTTGCACTTCCTTTGCGAACAATATGCTCGCTCCCTCCAAGCCCCAAATGAGTCCGTGACATTGTCCTTGGGCCAGAGTCTTTTGAGAATAGTTTACTAACCTTTTTCCACAAGAAAGAGATCCGTTTTCGACGGCTTAGATGCGCAGGCAAGTTCTCAAGCGCACGTCGGGAGGCTTGCGCATTAGGTCCTCTCTTCGGAACGTACGGAGTTGGTACAAATGGGACACGTGTTCATAGCTAACTAAATTTTTCCGTTCCGTTTCTCATAGCAATTCATGTATATTTCACCGCCGTTCACGCGGCAGGCTTCGAAATTTTACCTATTACGCAATGCGCGGCTTTAGCGTAGGTTTGAAGCTTTCAATCGGTTGAGGCTTCATTGAAGTCTTTTCTTAATCGCATTGCCATCCTTAATGGACCGCATTGCCCTAACATCTAGTACCATGAGCCTCGGTGAAAGTTGTCATGAAATCGAAGGACTTGGGTAGCGTAGTGGTTTGCGCACTGGTCGGGAAAGATCCGTGGCTCTATTCCCGGTATGGGGGAATTTTTCCTCATGGTGATTCGTGAATTTCAATTTTGTTGTCTGATTGAAAAATCTAATTTCTGATGTAATTACCAACTAAATGTGTATTATTTTTGTTTTACAGTGATTCAAGACGGTCTTCATTCCCCGAGTATTTTGACGCATATTTGATCGCAGCTTCGGTCGGTCGAAATAGAAAAACCAATAATATAAATTTTAAATATATATTTATCTGGACACCGATTACATCAAACGGATATTAAAATCGTTGATTTAATTGATACTCAATGAATAAATTAGTAACAAAACCAGAAAATTTCTGAAAAGGAAATTTAGGCACAATTTTAGTGCAGAGAAATCCATAGAAGGTTTAAGAAAATAAGCGAAAGGTATGAGAGATAATTTTCGCTTTAATAAAGTAGTTAAATTATTTTCAAATTTAAAAAGTTTGATTAACATTAGGTTTTTATTTACCTGGCCAAATTGCACGTCACCCACGAGTTCGCACTGAGTAAACTTCTTGCTGATTCTTGACCCAAGCGTTATCTATGCTTCCATATTGTCAAGCTTGCTCTCAAGGGGACTCCATTGCTATTATAATATTCGTGGTTGCTCTTGAAAACAGGAACTTGCCGCAGGAACATATGTAGGTAGCGGGAATACTGCGGAAGTCTTTCACCATTTTTATTGCAGTGGAAAAATTCCCTCATTTGCCTTTCACCATGTCAATACGTTTGAATCACTAGGGAATCTCAGCAGTTGAAGATAAGTCTTCAAGTTCTTTCCTCTATTTTTCATGCTGGGATGATTGACAAGGAGCAAATATATGAAAAGCGTTAGCTCCTAACAGAAAAAGGGTTTAAATTCTAATTGAAAGAAAAAATAAAAGTTCTGAGACTATTTAAACTTCTCTCTTAGGTCAAAGTAGTTAAGGTAAATGAAATTAAGCTAATAGGAGAAAATTCCTGCCAATAACAACAAAACAACTTCACCAACAGCAGTGATGGCATACAGAAGTGATTGCAAAGGAGACAAACTATTTATGTACGAAGCACAAGGACGGTTGATATTGTAGAGTAAGCTGCTGACTAATCTCATGATGATTCTGGATGAGGTGTCATTGACAACAAAATTGATAACAAAGTAATATCTTCTCATGAATATTGATTCACATCACGATGTTCTCATCAGTGGCGCAGCCAGAGGGGGATCCCTCCGAAATATAAAAAAACAATTATTTTCTTTCATAAAAGAAAACAAAATATTGAAGAAGCATGGATTTACGAAATATTTCTTCAACAAATGAAGTTTTTTCGATTATGAAAAGAGTTAAATTCGTTTAAAACCCTCTACTTACAATTAGTACCCTGTTTTTTAAAAATTTCCCCCCCAGGTTTTTCCCCACACCCCCCGCCCCCGAACGAAATTCCTGGCTACGCCACTCGTTCTCATATCATTGGCGAGGTTTGACTCCTCGTAAAAGAAGTCGACTCAAATGAGCATGCTTCCTGTCCTCAGACGAAATGAATACCTACGGAGGCGAACAAATCTACGGTAAGCAATATTACCAGGAGCGCTTCGGAGATGATTAAGATGGATATGGAATGCCTATAAAGCAAGCGGCAAGGTAGATGAATTTTAATAGTTAATTTAACCTCATTTGAAAAAGGCCAGATATGATGCTGCATGCGATGCCACTCTACGTAACGTCACAGGGACCCAGATGCTATAAGAGTTGTCAGACCAAGCAGCGATACCAGACGGGCAGCCGGACCGTAAAGTAGGCGAAAGATACATAACATCATGAAAATGAGCAAAATTAAAAAATGGGTTCAAATGCATTTCTACTGAATAGATATATTTCTACAAAACGGCTAAGGAGATTATTCATCAGAATTTCATCCCTTTAATTAATTATGCGAGCTAAAAGACGACACTGCATAAAACGGGCCTTTTGCCGGCACATGAATTCAGGGGCGCAGCTAGGAATTAAGGCTGAGGGAGTTTAGGTGCAACTAATACCGGAGTGTGTGGGGATATGGAATACCCACCAGGATAAGCGGTATGTGCGAGATTAATAATTTGCGGACTTTTAAGATAAATGGTTCAAAATGGTGAGTTTTACGGCTTTCTGAGCGATATTTTATTAATTCTTAAACTATTCTATTAGTAATATCAATCCAATTAAGTAAAATGGATTAAACTTAAAAATTTCTCTGAGCCCTTGGGGGGGGGGGGGGGATTAACCCCTAAACCCCCCCCCGCGCTGCGCCACTGCTTGAATTTAGGTCCACTACTGGCACCCCGGCATAGGCGTCATTTAGGGGTGGCAGTTGCTATCTCAGAACTGTGGAGCCTAGTGTTTGAGGTTGAGTTGTAACGTTAATATTAAATCGCATTACTATTTTTTTGTTACTAATTACTTTCCATTCATTTGCGGTTTACCTAATCAATACATTTTCGTCGTGCGTTAAGCACTCTTGGGAAAAGCTAACAACATCCGCAAGTGCGAGTGTTGGTTTTCGTAGTGGTGTTTCAATGAAAAAATGCTAATAGTTTGATGCCATGGTTGTAACAGCTGTGAGAAAGTCAGGGGGGCTCGACCCCCCCTCCCTCCCGAAATACTGGAGAAAATGGTAATACGCGAAAACCATTCCAATGAACCCCTTATCCCTCTCCACCCGATTTCTTTCTGACTCTGGCAGGTGCCGTTCAAGATCGTTGCTTCGGGGGCTTCATTAATGTCTTGTCGCTGTGCTTCTCAGCGATATTACGTCTGAAGCGTGATATGCGTAGACGAGAGGTTTTGCGGTTTTCATAAATTTTTATCGTTTGTTAAGCTGGTCAAATGAACGCCTTCCTTGGCATGCCACCTAAAAGAATACAATATTTTCAATTTCATAGAAATAACGTGGGTGGTCCCACCAACACAACGCTACGGTCCTGATTTTAGTAACGATATAGGTAGTAAGTAACCCTCTCATACCCTACCAAACACCCGGCGATTACGTGTTCATTCAGGTGTCGAATTAATCTGATTTCTGTCCCAGTAGTCATTAAACTCCCAAAATCTCTCAAAATTCATTCCTCCTCTTGATGAATACTTAAAGTTTAAATTGTGATTTTTTAAGCTAATATGGCGGTTTTCTATTTTTTTAATGCCTAAATTGAAAGATTATTACTCCTGGAGTACGTATTTCACGCTTTTAGATATTCAAAGGTCGATATGTATTTTTCGCGATTAAATGAAAAGTGAAAATTTTCACGCGCGCGAAAACGCGACGGCTAAGTATGAATGCTGGGAAAAGCCCGTGTGACGTCATTCTGGTTCCGGCTGCCGCTTTGTCAGGCCATCTTGGTGCGATGCTATAAGCTCCGCTACGATGCAGGCTGCTAGCAGGTGGCGCTTGGCTTAAATAAGGATTATTAAATACCCTATCAAACGAAGGAAACTTTCTCACCATAGGCAATTTTATTTAATGACTCGCTTTTGCTCGATTGCCCCCCTAAGAAGGCCTGCGGCGTCTTATGTTCACTATGTAAGGTTATATACTTTTTGTCTGCCATTTGCTACTTGAGAATCGTTTATTTTTCAGCTGGCTAGATTAGATATTAGGGCGTTTCCATGAAAATGTCATCTTTATCTCTCAAATTAATATTTAGGCTACAGATATTTTATCTTGATAAATCTACAGCTAAATGATTTTATTTTATGAAAGATGTATTTGAAACATTATTCAGAGTCTTATTAAAAGTTTTCAAATTATACTTCGATTCACAGAGTATTGAAGATGTTTGAAATATTACACTTAGGAGGTTGACCTGGCTGTAATTCCGTCAAATGTTAATTTTGGGCTCATTTATAAAGTATTTCGATAATTTATTATGTACACAATTTATACACTAACACAACTCATGTTTCCCTGAGCTCTGTACCTCATGCATGCATTGGTAATCTCAGACGATGTAAAACTCCTGACAACTCGTATAGCATCTGGGTCCCTGTGACGTCACGTAGTAGAGTGGCATCGCATGAGTTCCAATCTGGCCTTTTTCATATGAGGTGAAATTTACTATTAAAATTCGTCTAAACTGGGATTTCTAAAACCAAATAATTTGTATATTATGAATACACTAATGGTGGGTAACGAATCGCAATCAATGCCTTTCGTTTTCTTTGATGAAGGAAACCACCCTATTAACACACGCGTTGGTGATGCTTAAAAATAACTCCACCCAAATCAGAAATAATTGAAATTTATCTTCGCAGTATATTGCTACGGTGAAGTTACAGTAATCACATCGCATCAGCGATGCTAATTTTGGCCAACTTTTTTTTCGAATTTCACTGTGCGAAGAAATATGCGTGAGATATGAGGTTTGACTTACCCTACAAATAAAGAGCACTTAATTTTTAATTTTATAAAAAACTAAAGATAGGGTTAATTTCTTTAATATGTATTTACTTGACCGAATATGGGTTATAAGTGATTTTGTATTAAATATTTACCGCAAATAGTTCACTGTGTGAGATATGAGATAAAATTACATTCTTTGGGATGCATTAAAAAACTCAGTATGATTTCTTTGCAAAAGTTATACCATTAATACCGAAATTTATTTCAATACACCGTATTTTCCTAATTGCATTTTGTGCCTGAGTTTTATGCCCTTCATATTCCGCGCCAGCCATATTTTCATCAGTCAAAACAAAGAATATGCACGGTGCGGCAATTGAATTTTCATGGAGGATCACAGGCTGTCTCGGGCGGCCGTCGATGTGAAATGGAATTCGCATCCAAGATGCTAATCTTAGAGTCAATGACAAGACTGAAAGCTGAATCTCTCACATATAATGTCACTTGCTGATAATCTTAAGTCCATCTTTTTATCTTGGTTTTGGTTGTTGTTTTAGTTTGTATTTAAGTAGTGTGGGTTTTCATTTTATTGGAGTTGCGAATCCTAACATGTCGAAAATGAATACCAAAGAGAAGGAGAAATCCTTCCATGAAAAACTGAAACAGTTCTTTCGCATTAACAAAGGTATAATAGGGGTTTCATTGGCAATAGTTGTGTGATGTGTGTATTGTATTTATTGTTGTATGCTCATGACTTTTTCAGGTACAGGCTACAAAGGTCGTTTGGACTTTTTCTTGTTAACTCAAGAAATTGAAAAAGAAATAAGCTCCGATAACCCGATCCACCACCGCATTAAAGCCATCAAGGAACTGAGTGACGTGGTGCTAAATAACAGATTGGAAGATGTAAGTATGCTCTTGGATTGCCATCACATCAGTCTGATATTTCAATATTTATCTCTTTTTCCAATTATCTGTTTTAGAATTCGATAGAAAGGCTATGGATTCTTCTTCAAGACCTCTTGAAAAGAGATGTCTCAAAGGAGCATAGGCATATAGCCTTCGGTTTTTTCAGATGTCTAGTTCAGGGACAGTACGAGAAGCTTGGGATGATGAGAGCTCAGTTCTTCAGGATCATAAAGACTCATGATATACCAGAGGATGCTAATCCACGGTAGCATTTATTATTCATTAGTCTTAAGTATTAATTGTAGTATCAATTAATTAGGAAGGAAACTTTGTGTAAGGCAAAACACTGCTGCGATGTGACCGCATTACTGTCTCTCCTTTTTTCCAGTCTTGATCTCCTTCAAAGCCTCACGGAAAATGGTAAAGACATTCAATATTTTGAAGAGGAAATAGCTCCCTTTTTATTGCATTGGATGCCTGCTATTGCTGGAACTCCAAGAACTAACGATTTTCTCTTGGTGCTCGTCAATCTCATCAAGTATAATGCTGCATATGTTGATGAAGAAGTAATCGTTGGATTAGTGGAGTGAGTACTGCCCTGTAATTTTTATTATGTTCAAGAATCAAAATATGTGTATTTATTGCTGCCGAATCCCTTAGTTCAATGTAACTTTACTTAAGAAATTCCTACCCTTATTTTTTTATATTTTCTATGGAGCAAAATATCACTAAATGGTGGGAGTAACTCAAGTTACTCCTGGGAAGGTGACTATTACTGGATAGGTTGAGAAGTAGAAACCAGACAAAATTTTGTTAACCCGATGGTATCATACAAAGATGGTGGTAAGATGCTGTTTGGAATAAAATGGAAAATCCTACTCCAAAGGAGAAATTCACCATGAAAAAATAATTTGCTTGGCTAAGATTCAAACCTGGATCTCCCAATTGCTGGTCTGGTATGCTACCAGTGACACCTCTAGCCTATTATCCTCCAAGGCATATATTAGACTGGATTTACTGGACTAGGTGTTGCTTTCCCTAGTCCACAGTGTGGTACAGGGGATGAAGTTAGTCATTGATGGGGAGAAAAACCCTTCTTTGTCGCTATTCAGCGATGCACATTTTCTAAAGCACTGAATGAAACTAGCGAGTGTGTATGCGGTCCTGTGCTCAAGTGAAAATACTTAATAAGGGTGAAAGGATGTTAGCCAAATGATCTTTTCATGGCAAGTTCACTCATGGTGTATATCTGACGGGGCAAAAAGTGAATCGTAACATTCAGTGCTTTGGAAAATGTCGGGGTCTGAATAGTGGTAAGGTAGGGTTTTTCTCCCTGAAAGTGGCTTAGTAAGAGCTAGAACTTCATCTCCAGTGCCACAGAATGGACTTGAGACATCAACACCTTGTTCTGAAAACCCAGTCCAAAATTCGCCGTGACAAGATAGCTTGGTGGTGTAACTAGTGGATATCTGAACGGCAATTGGGAGATCAGGGTTTGTTTCCCAGCTGCTGCCTGTCGCACTGTACTAGGAGGACCTCACAATAAATTGCCTCTAGAATATTCCCTGATGCAGTGGGCCTGAATGGTGGTTGCTTCATTTTCCTCCTATTCCCCTCCACCCTCAGCCACTCACAGGAGGCCGCTGTGTGCTTTACCACCTCTAGGCAGTGATGAGAAGATGTACCCAGGTATGGCCCATTGGCCCACTGGTTCACGCAGTGCAAGTACACCCATGTCGTAACACAGTCTAAATCTGATAAGGGAGATTAAGCTCCACAGCAACCGTGTTAACAGCATAATCATTGGTTTCAAAAAGTTATGGAAGGAACGAACGGAAAGATTTATTGCATAAAATAGGTTATACATACTTAGGTTCTGGTATGGTACCCATTGTGAGTAGAGAATTGAAAGTGTGATATTTTTCCATTGCAGGAGTATTTGTTTCCTGTGCCTGAGAACAAATTCAAAAGAAGTTGTGCTTTCGTGCATTCAAGTGCTGGATGCAGTTGTATGCTACAGCACGCTGCCATCAGATTCGTTGGGGACATTCATTTGTGCCCTTTGTCGAACTGCCAACATTGAGCCATTTTATCAAAGCTGTTGGAAGGTAAGTTAAATGCGTGTTGTATTCTCTAGCACTCTAATGTCTGCATGTTGCTCGTTAAATTCATTCGTTTCCTTAGGAAATTATTTTTCATGCTCCTCATGCAGCAGGTGTAAACTCTTGACATAGTGTTCTAGTTTTCTCCCAGTAATAGGGTAGCATAGTTAAAAGTCATTTGCGTGGAATTTTCCATTGTGCTGTAATCAGCAGTTACCCTGCTTCTTCTTTGCAGATAATGAGGAACCTGCTGGGCACACACATGGGTCACAGTGCCCTGTACACCATGTGTCGCCTCTTGCAGGACCCGTCGTGCAGCCAAGACTACCTGCTGCTGCGGGGCGCCGTCATCCACATCAACATGGGCCTTTGGGGCTCAGAGCATGTGACCTCCCTCAAGTGCACCCCCTCCTCCATCCTTCCCTCGTACATCCAGGTGAGAGCCAAGTCGTAAAATTATAGCAATGGAAAAAGCCATCAATAATCATGGTTCGGGCTCCTAGACATGTAGTAGTAAATAAAAACTTCTCAATGCAGTTTAAAAAGAAAGCCTCAAAGAGCTGTAAAAAGTCAGTATAATGATCCAGTATGTCATAACAGCAGTAAAAAATCATTGAATAAAACCTTTACCTAGAACTAAACTAAACTAAAAATTTTTATGATCCAAATGCCCGTCCAATGGTGGAGGAGGAATCTGTAGCAACGAAATGAAGATGTGTCCTTGGTTCACCTCTAAGATATTAGCTGAATGCCGCAAGGCACTCAATCATTTAGGTAGTGGATACACACTAGTACTATGTATTCTAGATATTAGGGCATACTTGCATTGCTGGAAATGAAAATGCAGACGAACTGGCTAAGGCCGGCATCAGACAGAATCCAACTGGCCTAGAAACATTCATGCCAGTTGCAGCCTAAACAGCGATCAGACAGTGGGGACCTGCACTAAAATATCTGGCCAGAAACAGTGGGGCTATGGCAAGCTAAACTCCTTATTGAAGGACCTTGCCATGGACTCAGGGTAAGACTTCTCCCTACAAACGGAAATCAAGTTTTAATAGTTGTAGGCCTATGTACTGGCCACTATCACATAATGAGGCTTCTGAATCTCCTGGAGTAACAGGCTGGGATAAGAATAGATGGTGCAAGATGGGAGAGAAAACGACGACTTCCCATCTAATATGTGAGTGCTCCATAATCATGAGGACTCGATGTAGATACTTGAGCTAACCTTTAGTAGAGCCCAATGAGGTTAGGGACTTTCCATGTTGGACCTTTTGGCCTTTACCTAGGACATTGGCCTCCATTGGTAACCTTGCAACAATCAGTGGTTGTCATACTGGACCCTTAGATCAACAGTGTGTCCTCGTTTAACGTCGTCCTGTTGAACGTTGTTTCACGATAATGTTCTCCAAAAATTGAAACCCTTCATCATTTAACATCGTTGTTGCTTCGCGATAACGTTGTTCAAATTATGAGCGACGAAAAAAAATTGAATGGCAAATAGGACGCAAGCGCATCCGATGTACAGTAAATATTACTATATTAATGAAATTGATAATTTTCGTTCGACAGAAAAGGTTGGCGTGCGTAGCGCATGTTAAATATGCATCTGAGCGAATAATTATCGCCTCATTTACCCATTATCCGAACATTTTTCTGACTCCAACCGAAAAAAATGAAAACAAAACAATTAGAACAAAAACTTGATATTATTAAACGAATTGAAGAATGTGCAACTGCTGGAGAGATCAGTCGAGTTTTTACAATTTAAATTTCTTCTGTTACTGAAAATATCGGTGATACGCTATTAAAATACTTTCTCAATTTAGTTTGTATATTTCTTTTAATAATGCCTTATTCCCAACCTTTTATCGTTGCGCTGTGCATGAATCGTTATCATGCTGAAGTGAATAATGTTTCTCGCGATTTCTGCCGGGTTAAAGAATTCATATCATCACGAAAAGTGACCCGCCCTTCATCCTCGTGCTTCCGAGTGTCAGATTTTTTTTTCATTTTGGCCTTTTAATGTATATCTTTGGCCTGGTTCAGGTGTCTCCCGATTGGTCATGAAGTCTGCTTAGAGGTTACGGCTCCGATAATTGGCCTCCTCAGATTCTCGCCCGGGAAATTCTGGATTCTTTACGAAGAAATGGATTGCTAGGAACCAATTCAAATTTTTTACATTGTTTCTTATGGGGAACACTGCATCGTTTAACGTTGTTTCGCTTAACGTCAAGTTTTTCAGGAACGAATCAACAACATTAAACGAGGACTCACTGTACGTGCCGTGGGAGCCTAGTTCCTCCACCCCCTTTTTATCAATCAATCAAGATGCGTAAAAGGGGGAACCCAAAATTTACCGGACACAATTTTTTTTTAATTCAAAATTTAATTTTTTATCCTACAAATGTTGGTCACCTTCGAAGTACTCTCCATTCACACTGATACATTGGTTAAAACGTTTTTTTTCACTACGCGAAACATCTTTGGAAATCGCCGTTTCCGATGCCTTGTGGTGCCACCTTCGATTTTCTCTTCACCTCTGTAATATGACCAAAACATTTCCCTTTCATCACCATTTTCATGCGGTTGAACAAAAGGAAATCAAAAGGTGCGAGATCTGGTGAGTAGGGTGGGTGAGGAAACAGTATCGTGCAATTTTTTACCAAAAACTCAAGTCGCAGCAATCGGCCACACATGTCGCTCTCGATCAGGAGGCAACAAGCGGCAGATGAATTTTGCTGCGATTCGTCTCATTCGCTGATCTTCAGCTAAAATTTGCTGTAGTGAACTCCATGAATGACCTGATTGTTTAGCAATTCCGTCGATAGTACGCCTCTTATCCTTGTACACAAGGTTAATATTTTTTCCACATTTTCATCAGTTTTGGACCTAGAAGGCCGGTCCGGGCATTGAATGACTTCGATTGACATTTTGCATCCTGACTCTGAAAAGATTAAATCCTTAATTAAATCCCCCATCTATTGGGAGCAGCCCAAAATATAAGAGCGACGTGCACAGCAATTTCCAGTTATTTTTGGATCCCCCCTCGTACATTGGTGGTTAGATTGAGTTGTGGGTGTGCCCTGAATGTGTTTGCTCCAAAACAGCTGGATTGAGTGCTGATTCATTTGTTAGAGCATTAATTTTGGCTTTGTATGAGAGAGAGAGAGAAAATGTAACCCATCATTGTTGATGTAGGGGCAGTTAATTTGCAGTTTGAACTTAGGTAATGGGTTTAGTATAATTGAAGCTAATAAGTGGTTTGAAATGTAATAAGTAACAAAATAATTCAAAACTTACCACATTGCAGAAAAAGTCATGAACGAGGCCAGCAACCTAAAATATTGTGTAAAAAAAACTGTAATTATGCATGAAATCATAAAAATTTGCATTCACTCAAAACAAGAAGCTTAGCCATGGTGTAGATGGATTGAATAAAGTATTTGTCATACTTTGAAACTCAAGCAACATTATGTTAGTTTGTCAGCTGACCCCATTTGGATAAATATCTTGACAAAATATGATTTTTTTTAAATGCCAGAGGCGCCCATGACTCCTGCAGGTCATGTGTCAACTGTATATTCATTCTCATTGTCATTGTTATTTTGGAAGTGCTAGGTCAATAGCGGTGTCGTGTTGTCTTTCATCAGTACACTCTCTTTATTAAGCATTTGGTAGCCCATTGCAGAACATTTCCCTTGTCAGAGGTATGTAGTCCAGGCTTTAGAAAGTTTCCATCCGCATGGTCATTCTTTGACAAGCTTACGATCTATCTTAATCTGTCTGTCTGAAATGACAGTCTAATTCCTGATAATTGAGGCTTCTAGTATCTATAAGGAATCACCGAGAATGATACCGAGAAATCTAGAGTTCATGTAGGCTCGTGGGAAATATTTAGTTTCCAAATTATGATGGAATTCAGTTTGTAGACCATTGCCAATTAGTTAACAACCAAACTTTTAAAAGCTTGCTGAAGCAACTCTCTCTCCAGTGGAAGGCCACTTGTAGAAATGAATGGTGAATGTGATTTTACTGCATTATGCTGGTTGTGTTTTGTCTCATTTTGATCGCCAATATCTCAACTATCACGATGGCACATAAAATTTCACTGCATCTTGCTTATGAGTCAGAATCCAGATTTAAACCCTTCTTTCTGAATCAGTTGGTTATTCTTGACATTGAATATTGCAGGCAATGAAGTATGACTATCCCATTGTAAATTTTGAAGTGATCTGGGGTATCCAACGGCTTGTGGATGAGCATGGCTCTGATCTGCATGATCCGGCGTGGGACCTTGTTTTGACTGTGGTGGAGCGCACCATCACTCATGTCGGTGAGTGTATCCTGTTGCATAGTTCAGTTTTATGAGTAAAGGGTTTCATTTTATTTTCATATAACTGCTTGTCTATGTGGCTTTATGTAATAACTTTGTGTGGTTTCACCCTTAGAGTGCCGGAATATTTTTATGTATAGGTTTTGCACACTTGACTGCAGCATTTACCCAAAAATTTTTATTGCTACCAGGATATCTTGTACTTAGGTACTATACCTCATTGTAAGGATCGCTTTACTATACCAGTCCTTGTGGCAGAGGGTGCCTACTGCACTGGGGATCTCTTCTGCACTGGCTATGGAGCTAAAATTATGAACTCTCGCAGCCCAAGGGTTTAGATTGTTAAGATTCACTACTATATATATTTAAAAATGTACGCCCCAAGTTTCATAGCATAGTTACATCTTCAGGTGCATCTATCATGCATGCGTCTCATTTTATACCAAGTCGGGTGCAAAAGTAAGGACATCTCACTGTCGGGAAGGAGTGAGGTAAGTTGGGAGTTAAGGGATGGAGGGGGAAGGAGCGGTTTAAGGTTGGATGGAGGTGTTGATGGGTCTCCAGTCAGCAGAGGGAGGTGGGTGAGTAAGCGAGGGGCTAATGAGGGTTGGAGTACCAAAGGAGAAAGGAAGGATTATCGGGGGCACAAGGCACAATGAACTTCTATTAACTATGATTTCCCCATGACATAAGCCTTTAATCCCTCCACCACCATGTATATATCTGAGTGGCTCAATGTGGACCAAAGATCAAATGGGCTTGGCTATTAAATCCCCCAAGAAATTCACCGTAGACTTGGTGGTGTAACCTATATCATACTGAACTGGTGGTTTGGAAGTTCAAGATCGACTCTTGGTTGAATACGTTTTTTCGCATGAGATTTCATTCTTGGTATCCATTAAATGCATCAGAAAATGAGCATTTGAGGATGTCAGATTAAAATTTTTTGGCATCACTCATTTATCAAGAACATATCTTTGGATATCAACTGGTTGTTGTACCATGTGGGTTACATGCATTTATTACGTGATATCACCATGGTCATGATTTCCTTTTAGCATTAAAATGTGCATAATATTTTGATTTTTAGATTCTCATCTCTTGAAAGTCTAATGCTTATGCCCTCTGTGTATTTTTCAGAGACAAGTGCTCATACGAATCACAAGTCAAGGATTTCTAGCAATCTCCATGAGACCATATCAAAAATTGAGAAACTCATTGAAAAGAACCAGTTCAATGGCTGTGTTGCACGAGTCTATGATTTGATTGAGCGTTGCTCAGCTGGGCGCCCAGTAAGTATATTTCCTTTTCCTTTTTTGTTGCTGCAGAGTAGGTATTTGTTTTTATTCATCAGAATACTTCCAAAACTGTGTGAGTACAACATTAATAGGGTTTGGAACAATATTCCGGAATTTTTACGGAGCACAGGAAACTTTGATCAATTCGAATTGAAATTGTTGTTGATAACTCTTGCTGCAATTGATAGTTCATTGATTTCTGTAATACACTATTACACAGTCTATTTGCTGCTTTAATGATATTTAAGGAAGGTAAATGACAATGTTATCAGTATAACATATTCTCTTTTTTTCTGTGTAAGCTGTGTTTTCCTCAGTATCCTGGAGGGCAAGTCTGTAACTCTGTTTTCTCCCAAAAATGGGAGAAAGGAGATTCGTGAAGTGCCTGCGCGAGAGTTGTCGCCCGCCCACAGTCTCTAGCGCGTCCCGCCGGAGAAAGGAGACAATTTGTCTCCTGGGAGAATAGTAGTCTCCCAACCCAAGTCTTTAAGCCCCCTCAAGCGCCATCCGGTGCCCCAGATGGGCACTTGAGTCATGTCCTCCTCAAGAGCCCGACGTATCTCTTTCTCCCATGGAGAAAGTGCGTATCTCGACAGTGTTTTGTTGTATTTTCTCAATATGGCGCGTTTTCTTTCAAACCATAGAATATTATTGCTTGTATATGTGGTGCATTTAAGAGAAGTGGGGCAATTAACAGAAGGGAGAAATTGTTGCGGGATATTAATAAACTGTTTGAGGCGAGGGAGGAAGATTTCCGGCTGCATTAGCGGAGAAGGTTGTCCTATCCGTCCTTCGATGGTCCGATTCTCTTCCTGCTGAAAATCCATAACCAATACTTAGTTGGAGAGCCTCAATAACAGGCAAAAACACCACAATTCTATGAAATAACAATAATCTGTAGCTCTGCATTCTTTTCGTGTAAGTAGCGGGCTTTATAAAGCTAATGCTAATTCAGAGAGAGCAAAAACAGCACTTTTTTAAATAATTCTGGAAATGTACTCTTAATTTTCAACTTTGGTGAGGTTGTAATTGATACAAAATGAAGAATTTAACATGGTGACAAGCAAAATTTACTGGCATTTGAATTTAGCCTAGCAACCCTTGCAAGCGAGGAATCACTGTGCGTGGTCAAAAAAGAAGTCCCGACTTTAGTACGTCATAATGAGGTTATTATGCATTCAATTTAGAAAATATTTGCATCACTGAGTTTGACTTAAAATTAAAAACATTTAAAAATTGTACACAATTAATTTTTATATAAATCAAGCTCCAATATCAGATTCGCCTTAGAAATTTTTCATACTATGTACGTATCGGAGCGAGTTTTCTCCCATCCGGTCGGGAGAAACAGTTTTCTCTACCGAGTTACAAACTTGGGTTGGGAGAAAATTTTGGGTGAGAACTCTTTCTCCCAAACAAGGCGCCGAAAGTTACAGACTTGCCCTCCTGGTACAATGAATCTGTAACCTATTATATTTATAAGCGGAAGATTGTATGTGAATAGTTTACATTTATTCGCTTACATGCCATGCTTCAATTCTATTGGATAAATTGAATGAACTGCTTTTGAAAGTTTAATTTGAATGCAAAAAATTACTTTATTTATCTAGCTGGTCAGATATTCAAATTTTAGCTAATGTGGCTTTGGATTTGAGGTCGTGAAAGACTTCATGTTTTCCATTGAATGGGTCAGTTATGATGTAAAGGATAGAAATTGAGCAGGATACCTTTTTTGGATGTCCTAATTTAACAGAGAGGTGATAATAATAATAATAATAATACTCTTTATTTGCCTAGAGATCATTTTACAGAACAGTGAGTTATGTACATGATATAAGGCACGTCAATTATTACCAGAGATTACATATTACAATCACTAAGGTTAAACCTAGGACATATAAAACAGGAGAGAAACATAATCTAAGATTGAACTCGATCATGAAACAAATTTTGAGTTCTTAAACTCCTTGATAGAATAAAACTGATGATTTTTTAAAAACATCAACAATTTCCTTTTGAACATCATTGTGTTCTCTTGATTTTTACTTTATACTTACTTTGGCTACTATATACATATTACCTTGATAGCAGCCATGAACAATGCCTATCTCATTTATGATAATATATGTAGTTAACATTCGTCACAGCATAGAATTTGTCACTCGAATATGTCCCAAAGTGCGAGTTCCTCCATGCCAGTCGAATCAGGATCTCTGAAATTCAGCATGGAGGTTTTCGGGATTAATTCCGCATAGATTCATCTCTGCAGACGACAGTTTTGCCGGCATTGCCGCTGCAATGCGGGCAAAACTGTCATCTGCAGAGATGATTCTATACGGTAGTAACCCCGAAAACCTCCACGCGGAATCCTCACCACACCCCAAAAGCCTACACAAGGATCTTTGAAAGTTCATAAGGCAGATGTTGGGGACTTATATGTAAGATATGCCTTTTAAGTAAAGGAAGAATTAATAGCTGTATTTTCAGACCTGAAAATAGTTCTTGCTCATGTATGTTCTGATATTTTCCTGTTTTTTTTTTTCAAAGCTCATTTCAAATTAATATTTTTAGGTATTCGTTGTAAATGTAGTTTTTGCCTTTGATAGGTGAGTTTGCATGAGCCCTTTTTTTTTTAGCGGTACAAGAGTGGTTGTATTTCTTTTTTATTTTTGCGTTAGAAATTTGATTTGGATAGTCATGATATAGCTTTTTCTTATTCAGTTTTATTTTTCCTTCATTGCTATACGAGATAATAGCTATCAACTTGAATGCAATTCTCTGAAATATATTTGTATATATTTCTTGTTTTTCTTAAGATCCATAAGAAAAGATTCATTTGGAGAAATTAATTCAGTTACTTGGTATGAGAACAGTTTTTGAGGACTTAACCTATGTTATCAAGAGTGGTAAGTAAAAGTCATTATTTTAATCATGTATGTATTTTGTTATTGATTGTTGCAGGAAGGATCTGTTCTCCGTCTTGTATCCCACCTGTCAAATTCAGTGGTGCCAACACGAGCTACTTGGCTGGACAAAATACGGATGTTGGTGGAGAAATACTTCCGAAATGAAACAAGAACTAGCATTCGCATCAGGGTTCTGGACATACTATCTGACATCATTAGGACCAATAGGTACTTAATTTTTTTTGTGCATGATATGGCTCCAGAAAATTTATGCATACCTTGGAAACTCGAGCAAATAAAATTACTAAGCGATGGTGGATGCAAGAATTGTTGAAAATAATTTTTTTTAATTACCATTTTTGATGATCTTTTTTAAATATTTAAATCATATCTATATGATGTAAATTGTATTTTTTTCAATTACATATTTATGCAAGTTTTTTTATTTCTTGTTTTAATTTTTTCTTTGAAAACTGTTTAGTAATATTTATTTCGTTTTTACGTACATAACTTGTAAAGTGCAAATTTGTTCCCCGGTGAAATATTCCCAAAGCTCAGCCAAATCACACAACCTTTTCCCTCACCTGATCAAGTGTGCATTCTCCACAATTACCGGCAGCATTGCTTTCATTTTATGCAGCTCGAATTAATTGTAATCTTAAGTTTCAGCAATTCATTTCCCTTTCCTTCATATTTTTTCTTTAGTTTGATGGTTGTATATTTTTGGTATCATTGGAGAAGTATCTCAGTTTGGCTGAAGGGAAGGTGCATCTCCTAAAGTATGGAATTTCATTTTTTTCTTAAGTTAATTTTGAGGTGATTAACCAACTCTCCCTCCCCCTGTGATATTTTGAAGATCTTGACTCTGATCAAGCTATTTTCCCTCCTGTAATAGGTCATTGTACGAAGAAGATCTAATGGAAAGGGTCGTTGTTCCTCACTTGCAACATGTGGATTCAGATCCGGACACAGCTGTCCGCAATGCAGCTGCTCAACTTTTGGTTGACCTCTGCCTTGATTGTGATAGCAAACGGTGTCTGGAGTTGCTTGACATATTAGAAAAGGTAACGTCAACCAAAGAACGTGATGTAGTTGAAGTATTCTTTTTAATACCTCAAATTGTTAACTCTTCAAAACAATTAATGCTTTTGGTTTTAGCAGTGCAGGATTTGTCCTGAAAATAATGCCTTTGAGCATATTCAAAATTATGTTTTGATTATGTTGGTGCAACGCATGATAATATTTCAAAATAGGCTCTTGGATTTTCTTCTTCGCATTGTCAAAAGTATTAATATTTTCATTACCGTTGGAATGGATATCATCATTATTTCTCACACTGATAAATATTACATATTCAGTGGTTTTTTATGACATCGTACTAATGGGAATGCACAAAACTACATAGCTGATAGATTCTTTATCTAGATAATTTCAATGAATTTGCCCTAGTGGAAAATTCTTATAAGAAAATTTCCTATCAGAAATTGGGCATTTTTTTATAAGAAAATTTCTTATAAGAATTTGCTTATAAGAAAATTTCTAATAAGAATTTTTCTATAAAAAAATTTCTTATCAGAAATTGGACGTTTTTCTTATAAGAATTACAATTACAATTACAATTACAAAATGTTATTTATTAGAAATTTTCTCATGGAAATATTTATTATAAATATCATATCATCATGCTTAAAACACTTACGCAAACTTCTATAAAAAGCTACATGAGATTTACATCCCTCCTGAGAGTACAAAGTTAGCATTATACCTAATTTTTTCCAAATGTAGGTGCCTATATCTGGTACACAGCAAACCTAATGATTTCTCATGTACCAAATGTAGATGTCTATCTTTAGTGTGCATCAAGCAAGGACATTCAAGTTCTGTGAAGTTCACCTGACTGGCCAGACTAATGCGAGATACCATAGAGGTCCTTCAGGTCATGGGTTCTGCATAGGGTTAACGTTCCCACATTCTAAAACAAACTAAAAGCAATGAAACCAACGATATCCTGGAATGATGGACTGATAATAGAATATGGCTTTGGCAATCACTACACAATGAAATATAAAGGAATTGCAATATGGAATATGATTTAACCTGGAAAATTGAAGAAGCAAATGAAATAAAATTCAAGTTCGACTTGGGATACTTTAAGAAATTATATGGGAAGGAAAAGGAAAAATTGATAAATCAAATACATACGAGAAATGTTTATTTAAGATACCAGAGAGAATTACCTCTACATGCAGATTTGGATAGATAATGAAAGAAATAGACAAAGTAAAATGGAATTTGATGCCATTTGGAGAAAAGGATGCGTAGAATATGGCTAACAATTAGTGCAAGATTTAGGGAAATTAATAGGAATCCCAGAAACACTGATTGAGAATAATATTTGATGTATTTTCCATAAAATAATAATTGTGCAGATGTTATTTAGGTTTACTCATACAATTAATTCATTCTCATTCTCTTCAGAGACAACTAAATCACTCACTTTGTCCATTGAAACTCTGTTTTCATTAAAACTTCCGCTTATATTAGATATGCCACAATCTGAAAAATATACATCTAAATTAATGATGAAAAGTTTAAAATGCCACGAAACTGTCTGTTTAAGGTAACATGATTTTAGGAATTACAGTTTTGTAAGACTTACCAAATGAGGTCAATGCCTTATTTTTGTTAGAAGCACACGATTTGTTTTATTAAACTGCTATCACAAAAATATGGTGAATTATGAACATATAAAAGCAACCTAACCACCAAACAAGGTTTCCATGGCAACCGTATCCTGCAACGTATGCAATTGTAGTATACATCGTGCTTATTCATGGCCCATATCAAACTTCCATCGGCTAAGTAATTTATTTTTTATTTTTGGATTTTCATTTTATTTATTATATATCCTGGAGACATTACATGAATGCATAGGACAGGTCAAGATAAGAGAAAAAAAAGTAATCTCACACAAAGGCACAGCAGTTCAACATTACGAAAAGTACTCATCCACAGTATAAAAACACTTTGTCATAAGAAACTTCCTCAGCTGGTATTTGAAAGCAGACAATTTTTCAATGTTTTTAAATGCCTAGGAAGGGCATTGTACATTTTGATGCACATCACTCTTGGACCTAAAGAAGAGACTTAAAATTTTGCTGTACGACATGTAGATCTGATGTCTGTCTAGTATTGTGTTTATGATAAGACTCATTTTTACTAAACAAAGATAAATTTTCCCAAGTAAAAACCAGAGTACAATAAATATAGATTGATGGCACAGTAAGCAAGTCTAATTTTATAAAGAGAGGTCGGCAATGGCTCCTGAATTGGGCATTACACATGGATCTTACTATCTTCTTTTGGACTATAAAAATCTATAGACTCGAAACAGACAGATTTTATAAGTCTACAATTTTTCGTGTGCTCTCAGGGATATATATTAACAAGTCTCATAAAAAGAAGCCTCAACTTCTTGGAACCATTTATGTCAAATACCATGCTGAAAACGCCAATAAATTAGCAGAGCATTACTTAACAAAGAGTTATACATTTTTTCCAAAAAAATCTTATCAGAATTTCTTAAATAATCATCAATTGCCAACATAAGTTATGGTGACTTAAATGCCTGCCGGATAAAAACCTGAAAGTTATGCGACCTGCGCAACATTCTTATAGAATTCTATCAGAAATGCAAAGTTCTTATAAGAATTTCTGTAAGATTTATAGAATCCTATAAGATTTTCTGTAAGACTTATAGAATCCTATAAGAATTCTGTAAGACTTATAGAATCCTATCAGAATTCTGTAAGACTTATAGAAATCTATAAGTCTTACAGAATTCTTATAAGAATTTCTGTAAGACTTGTAATAACGAAATTTCCAATAGGGTGTAATTCTAAGTAAATTTCATTTTATTTAGTAATATAGTAGGATGAGTAATTATATCTTCTACAGGAAATAACCACTCATCAAAATCCGTAAGTTTTAAGGGGAGCGTTAGCCTCATTGGATTGCCATTAATTGAAGATGATTGCATACTCCCATCTGAAATGCTTCATGATATGTGAGCTTTTTCACTGGGAATATAGTTTTTAATATGTTTAGCATTCAGATAAGGTATTAGATAAAAAAGTTCTTTAATGTTTGGAAGGAAATTTCTTAGCTTTTCTACAAAAACTAGTTTTTGTAGAAAAGCTAAGAAATTTCCTTCCAAACATTAAATATGGAATTCTACAAAGTAAAGGCCTCAACAATTCAGTGCAAAAAAGTTCTTTGTATTATTCACTTGTAGGTGAACATAAATATTCCCATGCACTTCATCCATGATGTATGTTTATCTTGTACATATACACATAATTATTTATCAATTTGGTGAAGAAACAACTTTTTTGTTAAAAAGCTGAAATTAAAAATGTGTCCTTGTTTCACTGTTACACAGGTTTTCACAAAAAAATATGAAAAATAATAGATTATCTTGATCATCTCTTAGGAGCTACCCTTCTCACTCTGGTCACCTCACGAACCAATGCTTCCCATTGGTTGTGGGTTTAAATGCCCAGATGATACATGTAAACCAAATGCTAAATTACAGCTATTCTACCATATGAACAAGACAAATACACAACAATAATAACTAGGGCTGTGCAAGTTGGGACTTATCAAAATTTGAGTGAGATGAAATTACTGTGCGAATCCTTCTCGAATTAGAGATTAATTAATATGCCTGAAAAACCAAGTCTCACGCTTGTCTTGAGTTTGCTCATGATCTGCATTGTGGTGGAAATAATTTTTATGGGCCTTGCAATATTATGTTATGTAGTGATGCTACTTCCCTTACACTTGTGGGACAATTTCATTATGTCATGCCTCAAAATATTGAGAAATTTTTTAGTTACAGTCATGAAATTGAGAAGATAGTGGAGTCATCGCCTCGGCATGGGACCTGAAAGCAATGGGCACGCACAATTTCTACGTATGAATGTAGGCTACATCTAGCTCTAGCAAATGCCCAATAAGTTGAAACTAAGGATGAGTCGGTTCTCAAATTTTTCGGTCCTCGGTACCGGTCCGGTTCTCCCCCATCGGCTCTCGGTTCTCGATACTTGGTTCCCAGGATGAACTCCTATTATCTGAATTGATGGCAAATTTAAATGAGCAACCATAAGAAGTGAATGAAAATAATTACAATGAAGATGTAAATTAGCAGGAAAGGTTTCTAAAAAAAAACATCAGTTCGTCTCCATAATTATTATATGCCTAGTAAAAAAGTTTAAATAAAATTGTTAAAGAATGCATGATCAATCAATATGTCACATTACATCAGGCAGCCGCTGGTTCTTTCTACAGATTTTGATTTTAAAAATTCAGCATTTTTACACTGTCTGGGTCTAATCTATTCTTTTTTGGCAGAAATGTTGCCTGCAGTACTGAAACGGTGTTCACTGAAAACAGTAGTGGTTGATGTTAATTTTTATGGGCTGCACAAAATATGCTTGGAGCACAGTTTACGTACTGCATAGCATCAGGATCAATACTGAAACTCCCCCAAATTGTGATGACATAATCGGTGAATTTGTTGTAACTTGTGTGTCAGTTCAAAATATATTTAATAATAATAATAATATTTATTGTTCCATTGGTCAAGGAAATTTGACATAGAACATGGTCATGAAAACATAAAAATATACACTTTACACAAAGTATTACAAAATATTTGGTACTCTGCAATGTAGCTTAAATTGTTGTTTTAATTGACAACTGAGTGCCATGCTTCACAGTTCTTATAATGTCAACAATAAACTGCTCAACATGCCGGTACAGTGACACCATGGATAAACTGAGCGATTGTGAGCGAACGCAATATTGTAATGCAGTGTTGCAGGGTAACCACCCTTTTTGATGCTTTGCATAGGTTTTTCAACTTACAAACAAGCTCTCAGAATGCATCTTGCTCGTATGTCAAAGAATTACTGTGTATGTACATGATTTAATCGTAAGACCACTTTCAGACGAAACAATTTTCCACCGGCTGCTGCACACGGCGTTGCAGAGAGTCGTCTCATCTGAAAGCCTCAATGTAGCATTGTCTGTATTTCACGCTACCAAAATGTTACAATGTTGGTGAGAGGGACAAACTGACGAACCCTTAAGTGCGCATGTTAGCAAGCAACTCTCAAAAGAAATAAACGTGGACACTATGCAATCGGAAAGTAATGTATGCATTTTTTATTCTTTCTTTTACTTTTTGGCCTTGAATACGCTGCAGACCATTTTGTCTTTTGGTGCCAAATTCAAATATTCACCACCGTTCCGAGCCGGTTCCAAAGTACTGACTTTGTGCGAACGGTTCTCGATACCAGTTCCACAGGCCAAGAAGCGACAGTACCGAGACTGGGGTACCGGAACTGACCCATCTTTAGTTGAAACTTTTACTTGTTTATATAGGCCTTGACTAAGTGACAAAAAATATCCATGCTTGCATAGCCCCCTAGGATAGAATTATTTGCCTCTGATGGTTACAATGGTACTCCATTAGTTGTTATATGTATTTACCTCTGCTTCTATGTACTTAAAAGCTTGCTTGCTAGATTTGAAATATTCACTGCCGGTTGTCTTGAAGAGATTTCAGTTGGATTGGGTGTGTGGGTGTTTATTTTGTGGTGTGTTTCCTTTCCATAGATCCTCAATAGATCACACGAGATGGACCTGGGGCCATACATGAGTGAGGCTGAAGTTCCTGACGTTCGCACTGTTGTGATGGGACTGATCCATATTTTTCGTATCAAGTTGTATCAGCTGCCCTCTTCCCATGCAATCAAGGCATACAAGCTGTTGGTGAATCATCTGGAAGCCCACTACAAGAAACCATCTGTCTTTGAGAATGTTAGCAGCCTTCGCTTTAAGGTAAGCCACTCGTTCTAAATCAAATGCTATCCATGACTATCATAGTTTGAGTTTTTCCTGGCATGATATGGTCTCAAGATAGCGTAATCAGCCCGTCATCATTGAGAAAGGTAATGGTGGTAGGAGTTGATTGCAGATTTCCTAAAGTGAAGATTACAATGAAGCAATCTCCAATAAAAATTAACTTCAGCACCCTATCCTTATGTGATCTACAAGAAATTCTCAACAACAGTGCATAAAAATTGTCATCTCTTAAATGCTTTCAAGCAACATACTGAGAACAAGCCAGAATTCTTCATGTTTCTTCGGTTTTTTTGTGTATGAAAATGTTGATGAATGCATTTTTTGGAATAGTATAGTTGTTTTTAGTTACACAATTAGTGGAGCTCTTCTCATCACATTATTTTTTCTTTTTATGATGTATAGTTAAAAATTGGCAGTGTCAATGAAATGCTGAGGTTGAATGTGATCCCCCTGCATAGTGGTGAAGTTTTGGAATGATGATGCAGAACCTCAGTAATTCCTGCTGAAAATTCAGCAGTAGCTATGTTCCTTAAGACTTAAAGCCCCTTTCAAACCATTACTTAGGAAAGGTTAATTCTAAATATGTATTGCTTCCATTTCAGAAGCAGCAACTAAATCCCAAGTTCATCAAATCTGGGCCTAAGTCAGCATCATACCATTCTATATTATCATCATCTTGCCAATTGTAGCTTCTCTTGTCTACGGTATTCTTGATAACAGTGATTCAAATTGTTTACTTGTTAAATAGATGATATAATTGTCTGGTCAATGTGTTTTGAACCAATTTTTGATATGAAACAATTCAAATTAATACAAATGTTGATTTTGCTGCTTCAATCTTGCAGATTTTTGAGTGCTTCCTGCAGATTCGAGCCAATTCGCTTTTCCACCTGGGATTCCCTGAGGCAGTGGCAGCACCAGCATCCGAGAGCACTCCCTCGAGGCTGCGCTTCAGCCCCTACCTGGCCGTGGATCACCGGCATGGCGAGAAGCCCCCGGGTGCCGGATCATCCCCCCCTCCCTCAGCCCCAGCTGCGACGTCATCTTCAAGCGCCACCCCATCGGCAACCACGGCCACGGCACCTCCCCCACCCTCAGCCAGTGCCCACCACCCGTCCTGTACCATCACGCACCTGTCACTGACGCACGCCTGCAAGGCCGTCATCGTTGGCCTCAAGCAGGAGAAAGGTCAGTCTGCTTCCAGCACCCGCTCACTTGTCCCCACAGTGCTCTTCCCGAATCAGGATCATACATTTGTTGGACACAAATTCAGAAGAAAATCAGTCCCCTTCTAATTCAAATGTTAGGTGTGTTTTATCAGCCAATGTCAAACTGCCTTCACTATCAATTTTGAAGTTTGGAGCCGCCATAGATCTGGGTTAGCCTACTTCGTATTTTTTCTGTCTAATAAGAAACAAAAAATACATTAGGTTTTCGTCCACAGTCACTATCAGTGCTAACTTTTTTATTATGACCATATAAAAGTATGAAAGTTGTACTAAGAATAAGTCACCCTTGTTCATTCTCCTGGAAAACTTAGAAAGTCCGGGAAAGTGATGTAATTGCACTGAGTCTTAAATGTCATTGAAAGTGTAGGAAATTGATGTTAAAGTCTGGACAAATCATTTTTATAGCGAAATTCAAAAGATAAATTTTCTTTTTTCCTCTCACCCATAATATACCAGTATGAAAATTCCATTTTCATCATGCAATTCAGTCAGTGCTCTATAGTTTCAAAATACATTTTATTATTGTGATTAGCTTAGCATAAATATGTGCTGTATTTCTCTTAGTAAAGTCCCCTCTCCTATCCCTATGTTGTAGTATCCCTGAATGTACAGTGAGTCCTCGTTTAACGTTGTTGATTCGTTCCTGAAAAAGTCGACGTTAAGCGAAACAACGTTAAGCGATGCAGTATTTCCCATAAGAAACAATGTAAAAAATTTAAATTGGTTCCTAGCCATGTTCCTAACAATCCATTTCTTCGTGAAGAATCCAGAATTTCCCGGGCGAGAATCCAAGGAGGCCAATTATCGGAGCCGTAACTTTAAGCAGACTTCTTGACCAATCGGGAGACACCTGAATCAGGCCAAAATGAAAAAAATCTGAATCTGACTTAGACCATTTAAGTAAGTAGACGTGCCATTCGGGCGGAACGCTGTGGCCAACATCGCACGGCGGGGAAGTGAGTGGGATGAGGGAGCGTGACGTCACGGTTGGGACTGCAGACGATATTCCGTATGCGCGCTTGAGATATTTTAACGCTCATTCGCTGCAAAGTCGCCGAAAAGTGACGATATCGGGCACGCAAAATGATTATACACTTAATAAATATATTTTTACGATGAACTAAGGCATTTTATAGCCTTGACTGTGCGCAAAAAGCTAAATAAATCAAGATAAAGCTAGAAGCGATCGTATTAAATAAATTGATTAAGAATGTCATATGTAAACATGGGCGTACCCAGCGAAGGCCAGGGGGAGCAGCTGTCCCCTTAGAAGCAAAAATCGCAAAATTCTTTAAGCAAAATCAGTACTGAATTGGAACGAAAGTATTCAACAAATTTTCTTCAAACCAACGAAAAATGATATGTATTAGTATAAGTTAAGTAACTGAAATAAAACTATTTTTTCAAGGAAATGATCTCATAAACTAATAAAGCGCTGTTATAATGTTCTTCATTCATCTTTTCCATGCTAAAATGTCTCAACTTGGCTTGCCCCCCCCCTCCTAGAACATGGCTTCCCCCCCTAGACCATGGCTTTCCTCCCCCTAGACCATACCTTTTCACCCCCTCTAGGTAAAAAGAAGTATCTCGTAATTTTTTCACCGCAAAAACCAGTTTATTGCGATCTCGGTAATCTTCAATAAAAATAATTAAACAAATCGTTTTATTTATAAGCCCAGTACAATGAAGCCTAGATTAACGTATTTACACTGAAAATACGCATTTTGATACGTGAGATTAAAAAGAAGGCGTGGAGCAAAATCCCACGATATTTCACAAAGGGTGAAGGGAGGGGTCCATAAAAAGGCAAAATTATTTTTGAAATATGTATTCCTTATTACTAGTAGAATAACCTAACGGTTACATTCCTAGAAAATGAATATTAAGACTGTCCCAACGGTCGTGTGTCATTTTTGACCCGTAATTTTAGTAACTTTGCATCGAGCAATATTCATAAAAATTGGCACACTTATGGGGAAAGGTCCTAAGTTTTGTTGAGTTTGAGGAAAATTTTTACAATTTTGACCTTTTGACCTCGCAATGTGGGTCCAAACCAAAAATTTTAATTTGCCTTATGTGGTTTTAATGTAAAAAATCGAGATTGAAAAATGTCTCAATTTCATTGACCAATAATGTCAATTCTTGGGTTTTCGGACACAAGAAACCCGAAAAAAACACTTAAATTTACGAAAATTCAACCGTTGACCCAGTAAGGTCACCGTCAAGATCATAAGGGTGGCAAACCAACCAAGCATACCAACAAAGGTGTCGATCCATGGATTTTATAGGGCCCCCAAGTCATTGATATTGTACAAATACCCGTATTATTCACTAATTGACCTCCAAGGTTAATACGGAGGTCAAAGGCCGTAGAGGTAAACGTCCGGCCATCGTGACACCCAGATTTCGAACCATATGTTTTTAAGGGTGCCAAAGTCGATTTTTCAGTTAATAGATCCGTATTGTTGATTTGTTGACCACCGAGGTCTCAATGGGGGTCAAAGGTCATAGAGTTAAATGTCTGGCCATCATGACAACCAACGTGTCAAACCATAGGTTTTGAAGGGTCCCAAAGTCGGTTACGCAGTTCATTCATCCGTACAACAATTTATTTTGACCTCCGAAAGTCATAATGGGGGTCAAAGGTCATAGAGATTTTAGTCGACCGCTTTGACTTTCTGACCGCTTTTGATTCAGATATATTAAACTTCATTCGCTACTTCGATTACCAAAATTTTATCTCCCTCAATAACTTCAATAGCATTTTAAAAAAGGTGATTGTTTGTTTTTAAACTCTAGCTAAATTTGAGGATTCTTTTTCAAAACTCTCTTCTACAATTCTAGGTCATTAAGCCTGATATAGAAAGTAGGAATTCATGGTGTGGTATAATTTAAAAATTCTATCTACAGCTGACGAAAGAGGTAACTAGCGCGTTTTACTGTAACCAAGTATTTTCTTATACATGCGACTTCCGCATTTTCACAAAATTCGTTCAGCATTTGAAGACGCACAGTGTAATGTAGAAATAGAAATATATTTTAATGACAATATTTTCCACATCTGCGGGAAACAAAACAGCAGCTGTTTGAACGGCCTTATGTATCATGTGCGCTGCAAAACCGATTTGATAACTTGTGATGTACAGACCTTAGATCTGAAGGAATGACTATAAAAAATAGAATGGAAATACATCCTTCTGCTAATGCTAGTTTCTTTTCTTCGTTTTCATAAATTGTTTTTACTTAAAATTTCTGTATTTTGGAGGAAGATAGAGCAGTATTTAAATATCTTTTATGGTCTTGCGTCTCCAAGTGCTTCGAAATATCATACTGCCGTGAAAAATAGAAATTTATCCGTTACATTTCACACATTCTTAACAAATTTCACAGAGTAATCGCGTCTGGATTTTTTTAATAAAATGAGATTCACTTCTTAGATGATCTTTGAATCCACATCCTCTTTTCTTACGTATTGTGACAAGAATATAAAAAATTAAATTATGTCGTAAATTGTTTAAAAAAATTTAATTGAAAACTCTGTAAGTACATACGTACAAAATTACATAAAAATATTTAATAAGTTATTCAATATATTAAATATAATTGATTGTTATAAAGCACATTTATTTTTAAAATTATTTTAATCCAATCCTCTCTTTCTTTCTAATTATAAATATGTTAATAGGTATTATTTATTCCCAGAATTTTCCGTAGCGTACGTAAATCGTAGGTGTCACTTGCAAAGCCGGCGCAAGACCTTTTTCCACCATCGCAAAATATATATAACACGAGAGCTGTCTGCTAAGTAAAAAATTATGCATTTATGAAATAACTAAATTACTTACCTAAATAATATGAATGCTGATTTGTTGACATCCCTTTTTAGTAGCGCTAGCGCGCAGCTCAATTTGCATCGCATAATTGACCGTTTAAAAATTACTATATGCGAAGGCGTTGCCGCGTTACTTCGTGGATGACCGGCAAATTCTTTACACCATGAACCTTTTCCTTTCTAAATTTTCCCCCGTTTACAACTTTTGTGTAATATTTCATGCTTTTATAACGATGTTCTGAATGATGCTAGATCGCTAACGGGATAAGAAAAAAATCTGCGGAAGTTTACCAAGGGCTTTGTCTTCATTTTACTGCCACAATATTTTTTCGTCGCTGCCAATGCCGAAAAATGCCATTGATGTTCATTAATTGTAAGTTCACCAATCCAACCATGGCTGAGAGAATACTTCTCGTACATAACGCAATAAATATTGGTACTTTTAATTGAAAAATCGCGAAGAAAATGGTCAAAATACCGCAGTGATACAGTGAAATCCCATTCGTAGCCATGCGCTACGACGATGAGCGTCCCAACCGTGACGTCACGCCGCTTTAAAAGTGGGTGGGGAAGGAAGGGAGCGGAGGGGAGATGTTGGCCACACGGCGAGACATGGGTAGGGGTGGGGAATGGCGGGTCTAGTTCTTATATGGTCTAAGGAATCTGACACTCGGAAGCACGAGGACGAAGGGCGAGTCAATTTTCGTGATGATATGAATTCTTTAACCCGGCGGAAATCGCGAGAAACATTCATTACCGATTATTCACTTCAGCATGATAACGATTCATTCGAAACGAATTTTCATAACGAAAAGGTTGGGAAGAAGGCATTATTAAATGAAATATAAAAACTAAAAAGAAAGTATTTTTAATGGCGAAACATCGATATTTTCAGTAACAGAAGAAATTTTAACTGTAAAAACTCGACCTGCAAACCTAAAACTCGACCGATCTCTCCAGCAGTTGCACCTTCTTCAATTCTTTTAATAATACCAAGTTTTTATTCTAATATCGCCGTTTTTTCTTCACGTCTGAAGAACCACCAGGATAGCCACTCTTCTTCGTGGACATTTTTTTCGGTTGGCATCAGAAAAATATACGGATAATGGGTAAATGAGGCGATAATTATTCGCTCAGATGCATAGTTAACATACGCTACCCACGCCAACCTTTTCTGTCGAACGAAAATTACCAATCGCATTAATATGGTAATATTTACGCATCAGATGCGCTTGCGTTCTATTCGCCATTCATTTTTTTTTCGCCGCGCATAATTTGAACAACGTTATCGCGAAGCAATAACGACGTTAAATGATCAAGGGTTTCAATTTTTGGACAACGTTATCGCGAAACAACGTTAAACGGGACGACGTTAAACGAGGACACACTGTAGTTCCATAATGAGGCTTGATTTTTAGAAAAATTTCTTTAGTGAAAAGCAAGTCTTAAAGCTTTAGGTTATCAACATGATTGGCACTCATAATTTGCATGCAAAAAATTTATTACCAGATCAGCAAGAATAGCACCCAATAGGAAAATTGGTATTTTTAATGCATTCTAAATTTGTTCTCATTTATTAATTTCATTTTAAATGATTTCTCAGCTTTTTAACAGATGTTAAGCATGCATAATTAATTATTTTTAGCTGAATTTTTAGGTATATTTTTGGAGCAAGAAGAGAAAAAGTACTACTTTTTGTCCAATTTGTCACTATGGAATGTATAAATATGGAATGTATATGGAATGATAGTTAAAAACCGAACTTTCTTATCACTTTCTCTGTTTTCAAAGGTTTAATTTTGAGGAGAGACTAGAAAGAGCTCCCATTTTTCAATTGTCTCCTAACCACCATGGTAGGAAGAGTTAAATTGTACCTATCTCTTCTTTTGCTGCAAGCTAGATATAGTGACCATTTGATTCGGGAATTATTATGATTTTATCTAACAAAAAGTGAATAATGGCATGTATGTTCTTTACTTGCGATGAGAAATATCATCTCTTATTTTGTGTGAAAATGATTGGCTCATTGCAAAGTATTTCTTTTTTTTCAGATTGGAAAGTGCTTCAACTGATGTTACAGGAAGTGCCCCAAGTCATGCAGAACAAAGCGTTGATCCTGTCAAGAGATGGCGTTAATGATGTCGATTACCTGGCTAATGCTCTTTGCCTCATGGTAAGTCCATCTGTCTGTGCAGTGTCAACTCAAATGGTATGATCTTGTTGTTAACGTACTAATTATTTCTGTTCCTCAAAGCAAAAAGTATTCGTAGTTGTTAGCATTGCAAAACTGATAGGGCTCTAATGATAGCTTAAGATAACAAAAGTTTAAGTATGGTCTTATGAGTTCTCTACTAAATTATTTGGCAATGATAACATACGTCTGAAGTTTATCAGTTTTCTTCTTCCAGTCTTCATGCCAAGATGATGATTTGATCTTTTTATGTTTATGGTCCGTTAGGTTAAATGCCGGGTACTGTTTTGTAAATCTTTTATTTCTCTAATGGAAGACATGTTTCAGGATACACATTTGCACATACAGCAGACTCCCGGTTATCTGGCTGCGGTTTATCCATGTTGTTGATTATCCGTGCATGAAAATATGAAGCTAACGAGAATGATAGATATTTTGAAGTATTAATTTTGAAAATACATATTTTTTGCAGCGTCTCTCAGACCGCACGTCACTGGTTAAGGGTTAGTGTCCTTTATTGTTCAGAGGAAAAATGAATTCCCATACCTATCCATTCAGCAAAATATCTCTCTTAATTCATGGTTTTTGTTGGCCTTGGAAATGTAGTGGCTTACTAATATGATTTTCTGTGTGTCACTCTGAAAAATATGTATACATATTCAACCTTGCTCAATCAATCTAAGCCTAGCATGGGAGTCTCTAGCGGCTCCCATCCTAATTTGTTTAGCATCTGTGTAACCCTTTCTGTATATTCATAGCAGTTTTGATGAATCATGCAGGTTTCCGTTGTATTTTGTTAAGTTCGTGAGTCTTTCTTTTCCGGATCCCTTATGCTCACAGGATATTCAAGTTGTGGGTGGACGAGAGTGTAATAGCACCTCTATAACTTTTTCATCTGAAAATTCTCCCAGAAAATGCCTCACAAATCTTATCTTCTTCAGGGCTCTGCCACAATTATTTCTTATGTGTGTTCCCCATGATAGGTTAGAAATTATCGTAAATACCAGATAATTCATGTCGTCTCTCGCCTTTAATGAATTTTAACAAATAAAAGTTAACTCTTGTTAAAAGTATCGATTACATTAAATAGTTTACGTAATTTTAATTGTTAATTTTTAAATAGTTTAGTTATACCCAACTTTGCCGCTTCTCATTTAATTGTTTTACTGCCACTGTGCATGCTCTCCAATTGGAAGTACTAATGAGTTTTTTGTTAATATTTTCTACCACGATTCCTCCTTTGAAATTCTACCTGATGCATCTACCTGAAATCACAAGGATACACTTCTTCTCACGATTCACGTGCTTTCCAAAATATGCTTTGGCTAAAATTTATTATTTGTCGTTGAATTGAAGCCAATCTCCCAATATGACTCATTTTAGGTGAGTGAGAGATCCCTGGGCTTGCCAGAGACATTGAGGAACACGCCAGCTCCACATTTCCCGAAGTCAGAATTCCATGGCCATGTGTTCCCAGCCATTGCATCATTGGCCTCATACCACCGTCACCTGGATCCCACGCTGCAGGTAAATGCCTCCTTATCCGCTCTTGGTTGGAATCCACTGTGTATAATTTTTGTTTTTCCCGTAAAATTTTTACTCAACATTGTCAAATGTTTGTGGTCCATAGGTCTGTGGTTTGTTCCCGGTCCAGGGTAATTTTTCTCATAGCAATTTATGTAAAATTTCACAGCCTTGCATGTGGCAGTGGAAATTTAATTCATTCTCTCTTAAACTGTAAAATTTTAAAAATTTTTATTTACAACATATTTTTTATCCCTTTTAAATGATCATTCTTAGAAGTCAAAGAAATACTTCAAATTTTTCTTATTTTGAAATGCTTGAATGCCACGGATGTGTGGTTTTCGAAATCAGGCCTTACATGGAGTAATTAATAACTCTAGTACAACCATATTATCGCCGCTAAAAAGATCGCGAACTGGCGAAGAAAGCTCTCAATGAGTCCGGGAAGCACTCTTAAATAACAGAATAACTGCATAAATAATAATGCATATATTGTTTGTTTTACGTAAATTATGAACATTGCAAGACTTTTGAGTGAAAGTTTGGGTTATCCGTGTTTTCCGATTATTCTCTGTCGTCTCTCCCCATCATTAGCCATTGGGATAATCGGGAGTGTACTGTACATGGCAAGAGGAAGGCTTTGATAATAGTTTTGGTGAAGATTTGAAGGACAGATAATGCTCTGTGGTTCAAGCACACTCAATCTAGCAGTAGGAGGAAAAGAGCCAAATTTTTTTTCTTCAATTCGAGTCATAAAATGAGGGTTGTGCCTCTTAGACTTCATTTATACCGTAATTAATATTTTGTCCTTATGCAACCAATGTTTGTGTTTGACAAGGGTAGAGATATTTACGGCTGGGTTTCAGCCAAAACAGTATTGAGGGTAAGGTAGGTGTGGCCAGACCCAATGGTGTTTGGAGGGGTGGCGAGAATTTCAGTAGTTCTTGTGTTGACTAATGTAATGGGCTCCAAATGTAGGCTCGTCTCATCAAATGTCTAGAGCTCGGCTTGGCATCTCGGAAGGCACGCGACTGTGTCTCAGCACTGTCGGTGTGTGCCCTTGAGATGAGAGATGCCATGGGAAAGCTGCTGCCTGAGGTGTTGCTCCAACTCTCCAAGATATCAGCCACTGTCCATGTTGCTGTGCCCATCCTCGAATTCTTGTCCAGTGAGTAGAGGCCTTTTCATTTAAGGCCTTCTTTAAATATTTTCCAAAGAAACATTGGCTTTGCCTCAGAGAATTTTAGAAATAATTGGTAATTACATACAGCATTGTTTTAGATCTTCATTCATTATGCAGCTCACATTAAGGGTGAGTGCAATTTTGTTATTGGAAAATGATTGCACCTTTCTGTTACTTCCCAAATGATAATCTAAAATCTCTTTCTAAACTGGCATTCACGAATGTATTCAGACTTTTTAATGTTCAAGGTCGATTCTTATGGTGATGCTATTATTGAAATCTAAGGTTATTAAGTCCTTTGAATAAATTATCTCTACCTAATCATGAACATTCTGTTAAAGTTATGGATTTTTGTAATTTTTCTATGCTCTAATAGTTTAGTGTACACTTTTTAGAAAAATTCATTAATTTTCTACCTATGTGCCAATATTTTTTAGGAAATTTCTTAAAACTAGCATTTGAACATATCAACAATTTGAAATACACATTGCAAAAATTGCTTACAATACAATCTTAATTCAGTTAAAACTAGGGATGGTTAGATCAGATACCTTGGATCCAAATATCTGCAGATATTGCCCTTCATCGGATACATCGGATCCAAAGTCATGGAAGACATCGGATCTGGATCCAAAATTTTAAATGTTAGCTTCAGTGAATGCAACTGTGAATTCTGTGAATGCCCCATAAGGGTGGAAAGAGTTCCGATTCTCTCTTCAAATACGCTGTCGCATGCGATTCTTGGCCTACTCATGAACCATTTTGTTTGAAAGCTATCGCAGAGGTTACGTAGCAGAATTTCAGCCGTGGAAAATGAAGAAGGTAAAATATGACTCGCACAGTGTGAGTCTTCCTAGAGATTGAATAATCATTGGGGGAATCTCAGCGTCGTAGGATAATAACTACGTCAAAAATAACTACGTCCCAGATTTCAGAAAACCACCCTCGACCGTCCATCAGCCCATGCCTCTGTTGTTTTTTTTTCGAAATCACACAGACCATAAATCATTGTCTTCTAAGGAAAATATCAAATTACATGAGAACAATTGAAACATGTTTCATCCCTACCCCGTATCACTAACTGACCTCTTTTGGCCTACCTGCTTCAATTCTCCATTTCTAGACGACAAAGACTAGGTGAGTGACTTTCTGGGCCCGAAGATGTCTTGATAGCTTCGACAATTAGATGACATGCATGGAATTTAAAATAGAATTAGACCAAACGCGATGCATTCCTGACGATATTTCTGTTTATTTTTCATATCTAATAAATTACCACCAAGTTTTCTTTTTACAATTTGACTATACGAATATGCAACATTGTCCAAACAGCACAATTTTGAAAGAAACAAGCGCAACATTAACCCCTCAAACAATTAGAGACGGATTGGAAACGCCAGCTGCACATATCACATAGCACGCCTGGCTTATTCGTCCTTGACTCCCTCATTTGTAGCCTCGTTGCGTGAAATACGGAGGGATCGCGCTCCTTCCCACCCACCTCTCGTTTACGCACTTCTGCTGCCCACCCCTTTCTCATGCTGAGTGGTCGAGCACCTCACGGTACATGGCGTTACGGCAGTTTTAAGTACTGTTAATTGTGTTGCTTATTGCGCAGTTTCAATTTAATTTAATGATATAATGATAAAAATGTCTTTCATTGTGTAGAAACATTTCTATTGAGATAAGGAGAACCAATGTATGACATGTGCTTGCACTGTGGCGTGAAATTATCGCGAGGAAGTACTAAATCCACCTCACCATACTGAAGCATTTTTGGGTGAAACACAAGTCGGTATGCGATGAGAAAGTGACAAAATTCAGGGGGAACGTGCCTGAGGAAAATTTGAATTCAGTCGATGGTAGTAGGGTAGCCAGGAATTTCTTTGGGGGTGGGTCCAAAACCAGGGGGTAAATTTTTAAACAACAGGATACAAAGTATTGGGTTTCAAACTAATTTTAACACCCTTCACAATAGAAAAAAACTTCATTTTTCAAAGAAATCTATTGTAAATTCATGATTTTTCAATATTTTGTTACCTCTTATGAAGGAAAGTAATTGTGTTTTCATATATCGGGGTGTCCAGACCCCCCGGACTTCCCCCTCTTGCTATGCCACTGGTCATCCGAAGATTTTTCCTATTTTCATTTCCAAACCCAAGCGTAACAGTTTAGGTCCTGAGCATGTAAAGATATTTTTGAAAAACAACTTGAAAGCCTATAAAAATAATTTTTAATTAAAAAAGTATTAAAATGTGTATGAAAATCTAAAAAGCATTCCTTTGATTGTATGTACCCAGGATAAACTTGAATAATTACAGTCGGATCCGGATTTAACGTCTTCGCATTTAACGTTTTTCCGCATTTAGCGTTTATTTTTTTGGGTCCCGATTCATTCCCTATTAGGACAATGTAAAAATTATCCGTATTTAGTGTTTCCGCATTTTGCGTTTTTCCGCATTTATGGTCGTAAAAATTTGTCCCGCTCAAGATTTTTTTGCCCGATTTAACGTTTTTTCATGACGGTTCATCCAAATGTTCGAATTTATGCTCATCAGCAAGAACAGTCTCATGAGAGTTTACCAAGAGTCGATAGAATCTATCGGGGAACGCTTCTTCAACTGCTTTCTTCCGCGAGCGCAGCGCTGCGACCTTCAACTCGCAAGTTGGGTGATTTGTCATCTCGTAACTTTTCGCTCCCCTTCTGATCCAAACACCAGGCACTTTTTGTATCAGATCCGATCTAATGGAGCAAAGTCATCCCTTAATAACCTCGAACTACCTTATCCTTCACTTCTTGAACTTGACTTCGATGATACGTGACGACTGATGACACGAGTTATCCTCCGAGGGCCGCTACAATAATGGTTTTCTCGTTATGTTTTCAATTGATGGCTTATGCCCCTTTCAACTCTATTCCCTACGGGCAGTCGATTATTTGCCCAATATTTTTTCAGTCGGCTATTTTTTTTCAAAAGAGGAGGCCCAATATCAATAGCGCAGTTCACTAGAAGATTCTTTCTATAATCCATTCCAAGGTCAGTTTCCACGGAAGAACAGCGAAAGAACAGAGGAAGTGTTTCCCCTGTCATGACCGTGAGTGAAAGCATTCTTTCCCAACGGAACAACATTATTTTACATCGTAATTTAGATATCCCGGAGCCAATTTATCGACATGCGGCTGGTTGATATCGCTGTCGATTCAAAAATATTTATCTGGTGCTAATTAATGTCAAAAGAGAATGACAATCGGAGTTTTGACGAACTATCACGGTCCATGACTCTAAATAAATCGCTCATGCTGGAAAAAATTACCGCATACTCACGGTAGAATAGATGATCGCGGAAAAATACGAAAATCCGGCAGGTATCCCTTGGTGGTTGACTTCGACATCATAACCCTGACGAATTTGCCAAACTCCAGAGGCACTGACAATTTTTCGGATGAAATCCAGTTCTGTTGAAGATTAAACCTTCTCACTTAACAGAGTTTAGCTAATCGTTATTCAAGGTCCAACCAAATTTTATTAAAAGCTGCCGAGAAACAAGACGAGTCGGAGTCAAGGTGATCAGCGCGCCGCGTAAGCAACTTCCCCCGGCTCCATTCGACCTGCATAAGGCCGCGGATATATGACAACGAATCTGGTGTTTTCATCGAGTTGAATCACCATCGACTTGTACGAATACTAAAATAAGATTCTACTTTTTTGGATGACCTCAAAATCCAAAATGTGCGCATAGGAGGCTTTATAAAGGCTCATAAATCCCTTGTTTCGCCGAGGCAACAGAAAACGTTAGGTTGGCAAAATTCCAGAAAACCTCCCTTTTACAAGATATTCGGTAGTTGAGAATTTGGGATTAGGGATCTTATGCTGTCCCTTTATTTCACTCATTCCTCATGATTTTTCGAGTACCTACTTACACCTTTTCTTATTATATTAGAAATGCTATAGTCACCTACATGTCACTTTTACAGAAAAAATTATAAATTTCATCGAGACCACTGAAATGTGCATAAAAATGGAATCACTAATGTCCATAATAATAATCAGTGTGGGAATGCTTTTAAGTTGATGTTTATTTGAATTTTCTTAAAATATTTAATTAAAACAATTGTCATCCTCTCATTACTTATTTTTACTACCCATTTTTTTAGCTGATTCCTGAAAAGTATTATCCAACCTTCATAGGGCAGAGAAGATTTCATTAAAGAATTTTTTGCTGCATTCAGCACCTTTTAGTTACTTAAAATACTATTTTTTATTCATAAAAAGCCATTCAAATCATTACAGACCCTAAAACCTGAAAAAAATGGCAGGTCCTCATTTAGTGTTTTTCCGCATTTAGTGTTTTAAATTTTGTCCCCCCTGAAAAACCTTAAATCAGGATTCTACTGTACTTTGTTTAATAGCAGGAATTTTCAAATGCATTTGGATCCGAAAATATCCTTTCCGAAAGATCCGGCTCTGAAAATCAAAGATCCGATCCGAATCCCGAACCGAAAAAAATCCTGGATCCGTCCATTCCTAGTTAAAACCAACTTAACTTTATAAAATTGCTTTAGGCCATTTAACTGTCCAATAGGCCGGCCCTTATTTTTCAGAATTGAGAAAAGTTATGTTTTCCTAGTCTCAAAATGATCCAAATGAGGTTCATATTCACGTGTTAAAATTTGGTTACTTTAAAATTATGGCAACCCGTGCCCCAAGGGCCCTAAGTACTGAGGGCCCTCAATTGAGATTTTTGGGGCCGAAAAAGTGCTATTTCTATGTAAAACGTAAAAGTAAAGCCCTTTAGGGCCGATTTTCTGTTTGTTTTGACCTATCTCTAAGCGTTTACGAGATATCGTCCGTCGTAATGCAATCCACCCCCAGGGCGCTACCGCGCACCTCGGCGCCCCTGAGGTACGGCCCGCCCCACTTACTAGAGACTTCCCCTCCACCCCCTCCCCTCCCTCGGCAAAGACTTTGCTCCTGCTGGGAAGATGTAGTCTGTGAAGAAATGTGCTTATGCTAGAAAGAATTTAATTGCCATGACAATACTTCCAATCAAAGTGATCAATTTACTCGTATTTTCACTTGTCCATGAATTTTGATACCTGTTAACCAAAGCGAAATAACTTTTCGTATTTATAATCTTTCACTGGTACCACATATTTGGCATTTAAAGTGTATTTGCGGACGTTAGGGTTTGTGATAAGATGAAAATTCACACTTATTGTTAATAATTAATTTCGAAAGCTCTCTTCCTTCTACGTGACTGAGTTAAAATCTTGAATTAGTTTCACCCCTCTCTCTGTGCAATCATCTACCGCTTGAAGACCCCAAATAATTTGCCAATCGTTCTTGTAATCAGGATGTTCATACTATTCTTGCGTGGGTCCATAAAAGATAGATTCCACTCTCTCTTTATGTCGTCGCACGTTCATCCATTCGTTGAGTGATTTTTCTAACTTTTCAATAGCCTTATTTTCCGTTATAACTGGAATTCTCGTTTTGCTCCATGGATGAAATGCATTTCTTACTGTTTTTCTCGCACTAAGTCTGATTCATTTCAAACCCATTAGGTTATAGAAAAACACACAGTACTTCTATAACTGTAAGTAACTTTGAGCCAAGTATTTCTTCACTTTCTTTTCGAACCAGTTCAATTTCTGAATTTAGTCTTGATTTCATACTTTTTCTTGTTGGCCTATTCTTAAAATAAACGTCACGTGTATTCATGATAAACAAGTTTTTCACCACTTTTATCCTTGAATCCTAAAAAACTTAGCACTTCCTTTTTTATTCTTTGCGCACTATACATAAGAACTAACTATCTCTCCAGATTGATTTACAAATGTGAACTGACTGCCTCGTTTCTTCTTCCTTGAATATTTCTATCAAATGTTATGGCCCTAGAAGGTCTGCTAATTTCCTTCATTTCTTTATAATTCGCTAACACAATTGTATCAAATACTAATAACATTTTGTATACGAAGAGCAGTTTTGAACAAAG
This sequence comes from Ischnura elegans, assembly GCF_921293095.1. Taxonomy (NCBI): domain Eukaryota; kingdom Metazoa; phylum Arthropoda; class Insecta; order Odonata; family Coenagrionidae; genus Ischnura; species Ischnura elegans. Next base: position 18,490,913 of record NC_060246.1, read on the forward strand.
CATGCGATAATGATGCACGGTCGTATGGTGGCAACAAACTAAGGTTCAAGGGGCCGGCGCACAGTACATAGGACGCGTTGAAGGGTTAAGATTGACATTGTAGGCTTTAAAAACATTAATCATGACACAAGAGGAACAACCTTTTCAATTGTGTACCACTAGCATGTAAATATTGCCAGCAGGAGCAAAGTCTTTGCCGAGGGAGGGGAGGGGGTGGAGGGGAAGTCTCTAGGAAGTGGTGCGGGCCGTACTTTAGGGGCGCCGAGATGCGGGGTAGCGCCCTGGGGGGTGGATTGCATTACGACGGACGATATCTCGTAAACGCTTAGAGATAGGTCAAAACAAACAGAAAGTCGGCCCTAAAGGGCTTTACTTTTACGTTTTACATGGAAATAGCACTTTTTCGGCCCCAAAAATCTCAATTGAGGGCCCTCAGTACTTAGGGCCCTTGGGGCATGGATTGCCATAATTTTAAAGTAACCAAATTTTAACACGTGAATATGAACCTCATTTGGATCATTTTAAGACAAGGAAAACATAACTTTTCTCAATTCTGAAAAATAAGGGCCGGCCTACTGTCCAACTTATCAGGTGTAATATGTTGTAAATCAAATGCTTTTTGCAGTGGTAAAACTCTGCTTTAAGCATTATGACTAATCAGTCCAGTTATTAATGTGCAATAATGTTCTCTCCTCCCACAGCTCTGACGAGGTTACCCAAAGTCTTTGCTAGCTTTGTTGGTGACCAGTACCTGTCCATATTTGCGATCGCTCTTCCGTACACCAACCCATTCAAGTACAATCACTACACTGTCTCTCTGGCCCATCATGTCATTGCTGTTTGGTTCCTCAAATGTCGACTGCCTTTTCGTCGAGACTTTGTGAAGTTTATTACTACTGTAAGTAACATATCCAGTTCAGTCCCTTCTCTGATGCAAACTTCAAATTAAATTTGTGTTACATTATGTAAATTTACAAAACAAATGCTTCAGATTGAACAGATTTTTTTGTTCTGTCATTTTACCAGTGAATGAAATGGTTTTTGTTGTCCCAGGGCCTCAAGGCAAATGTGCTTGTTCCGTTTGAAGAAGGGCAAGTGATGAAGACAGAAATTGTGAATGAAGATTCCTCCAACAGAAAGAGGAGCTCAAGTCTTACGGAACAGGTTTGTTTCCATCACACTCTTTGTCTTTCTTACATGGCTCCAGTTCATATGTTTGTAGTTAATTAGAAAAAAATATTCATCGAGGCTTGCTTTTAGGACAAATTTAATAAATAATAAATCAACCTACACTATCGCAGAAATAGCAATTCTGGACCACAAGTTTTCAAAATAGCCCAGTTATGCCTTAATTTTCCATTTTTGTCCAGCATTGTTGAGGGACATGGATTAGAAGGTTCTATGGTTCCAGAACAATGGTTGGTCTATTTCTAGCTAAGCTTCTATCTCAACCTCAAATTTTGCATACTCCCTAATTTGCTAAATGGAAGAGACAAAAACTATAATCAACCATATACAATTGTGATTAAAACACCAAGCCTTGAGAAAAATGGAAGTATGTAGTGATAAATCCTGTCAGCTCTGAAATGGTAAAAAAAATGAATGGTTTGTTAGTGAGTGCATCTCCCTAATATCTAATAAACTTGCATTTTTGTGTCGATGCAGGGCAGCCGAAGGCGGGAGAGGCCGTTACCAGGAGCAGCACGGGAAGGTGGTCGCCCTGTGGACTTGAAGCCCCCAATCGATGAGGCACTCATGAACTTCCATATGGAGCTGACGGAGACATGCATCGATCTCATGGCCAGATACACTTTCTCTAGCTGTTCAACTTTGCCCAAGAGGTTGGTGTGACAATTCCTCAGCAAAGGGAATGAATTACCTCCCTCTTCCCTCACTTCCCAAAAGTCTCCCGTCATTCACTCAATCCAGGCAGTTAGACTTTAGGGTATGCATCAAAGGCTTCATGGGGCAATTACTGTCAGTAGTTTTTGGAAATTACCAAGGCGACTGTGGTACTAAAATAATCTGTTCATATGAAAAAAATGATGCTTTCAAATTTTTTTCGGAATGAAATCTTCCTGATCTTTCTATTTCAACATGAGTACCCAATAAATGGGAAACAAACATTAGTACTTACATCCAGCTACTTATGATTTACAGTACACATTCTGTCCACCATCAACAGAATTTGTTCCAAAATATGCATATCTCAAAATTGCAGAGTAAATTTATAAATAACTAATGCAATATAGGTACATTACGAAACAAAACTATCTGAGGGGAATATTCCTCAAAGTATTTTTAGAAGAATGGTGTCAAATGATTGCTTCAGAAGATCACTTTTAAGTTCAGCCCATTGCTAAGCATGGACTATTTCAATTGTCGTGGCCAAGATTTTTCTGGGAAATAGTCATTTGTGGCAAAAAATAACGAATAGAAATGCTGTGTGATTAAGTAGAATGTCCCCAAACAATCAAGAATTAGATTCTATTATGAGGGGGAGTTCATGATCTGATTCGAATGTTTTACATTTTAGTTGAAGTTTTTTCTTAAAGAGTTACCTCAAGTAACATTTCAGATGCTTAATTCTAGCATTTACAGTGGGTGCAAGAATTGTTTTTAAGATTGTTAACGATGAAGCCATGTCATTTTAGATGACAGAAGTTTTCAGCCTTATCACACTTTTACTGTCTTACATTTTTTTATTTAATGGACTAAATGAGTAAATATCAATTCATGCCATAAATTTCTGTGGACAGGCATCCCGCTGTTGACTTCCTCTTGGCTGACGGACAGTCAATGACTTGGATCCTTGGCAACAAGGTCATCACTGTGACCACTAGTGGATACAGCCAAAAGCCACTCAAAAACGGCCTTTGCGATAAGTGCTGGATGCTGTTCAAGGCTGACAAAGGTGAGTTCTGTCATCAATATTTTCAATTTAGCCAATTTGAAATTATCAATCCTACATTCACTGTGAAAATAAAAAAATGCAATTGAGTTTACTCTCGTTAATGAGTTTTAGAAGGATTAAGAATGAGGTCTCTAGGAAAGCATGAGTAAGTCCTGCTGGAAGTAGAATAACATATCAATGAAATAATTGGCATACTATCCTAGGATGTTATTTTTAGATTGAATTTTCTGGAGGGTGTTGTACAAAAAGTAGCTAGCAGTTGCCCCTGCATCTAAAGAATGGCAAAATTTGTAAACCTACCAAGTCTAGCAGATGAGATATTTAGAGCATGTTTTGAGATAGACTGACTGTCGTCACTCGCTGGAGACTAACGCACCTGGAGAAGGAGAGATAACTGCACTCATCACGTTTTGAGCTTGATCTTTTCATAGAGTAAATCGGTCCTTCAACATCTTTCAATGGAATCCCAAAGGTAAAAATGGTATTTTTTGCTATTTATCGAAAAGTGCTTGTCCTTGATTCATAAACCTTACTCTTGAGTTGTTTCAAAGTACTCATCATTTTTCAGTATTGGTGAAATTGTCATGTAAGGAGCTTGAAAGAAGAAAAGCAGTGATTTGACATGGCTTTGCTGTGGCTTAAATCTGCGAGTCCAACATTAAAACTACATAACTTCAGAAAAATGCCAATGTTTTAATGGAAATGGGAGAAGTTGGTGAATGAAAGAATTGAAATGGAAATTAGTACATGCAAAGTGTGGTACTTTTTGTTCTTTTAGTCCAAAATCCAGAGTCCAAAATTTAATGGGAATGAAATTTTCACTTGCAATTAACAAGCTTACTGCTTCAATTCATTAAATACCATTGATTGAGTCAGCAAATCAGCAGTTTCTTCTACTAAGGAACTATATGGCTCTATTAGATCAGGTCTTTTAGGGGCTTTTGTTAGTCAATCTTGGCTGCATGGCCATAAGCACGAAGTTGCTCTTTCCTACCCTTAGGCTCAGACTTGAAGTTCTTTATTAATGAATGCAAAAATTATTATTTTTTGAACTAGCTATCATAAGTTGTAACTTTTAGCCAACTGTATCCTGATTTTACAGATATGCTCTCTCAGGAGGATTTTGTGGTCTATATTGAAGTCAGCCTGTGCTGAGATTTGATTTTAGTTTTGAGTAATACTAATGCTTTTAGATGTAAATAATTGCTTCCATTGTATTTTTTTATAATTCACAGAAGCTAGTCCGGCAGACACACTGGGAGATTTGGACCTCACTCCATCTAGACGAAGGCACAAGTCAGCCATTCAGCGGAGTGTCAGTAGTGACGTGAGTAGACCTGCATTTCATCGAGCATCTTTCCCCCCCCCCCCCTCCCACCACGTATGTTTTCTCTGTGAGCTGTCATTCTTTTCCAATCCAAGCTGTTACTGTGCTCACCCTCTTTGTTGGCCTCTTTCTTACTCTTCCGCAACTGCTTCCCTCACATGCTCATGTTGACTCGGCCACTTGGTCATTATAATGCACCAGAGTTAACTCAAACTAGTGCAATGTTTTCATTTCTTTCCTCTCATACCTAAATTTTCTCAGATGGTGGTGATAGCAGTAGTCCTGCTGTTCTTTGGGCTGTTGAGGTACCCACGGTTACATGAATATCTGTGGGCACTTTTTTCAAACAATGCAAAACACTTTGTGTTTTAGTCAGTAACTCTATTTGCTTGTGGCTTTTTTTGCAGATGAATGTATCACTTGTGCAATTAGTTATTATTTACTGAGTTCAAATAGTTCCTTTATTTCATATTTTTGCTGTTGAGAAAATAATCCACACTGTCATAACGTAGTTTTATGTTATGTATAATTAATTACAATATTCTTTTATAATATCTGACTATTTTAGACCTTTGGGTTCTACACATCTTTAGCTAAATGCACTTTATTTTGTTTTATCTCTTTCCAAAGTTTGGCTGATTCTGAGGTGAAATGTTCTAGAAAAGTGAATGAAAATTTTTTTTAAACATTTCCTTTTAACCATAGTAGAATGTGATGTCAGATTCATTTTATTAGTTGTAAGCAAATACATTTGAAGAACAGTTTAGCAATTGTTCATAATTCTTGGAAATCACTCCTTATATATTCAAAGGTGAAGGCTGAAATCCCTCAGTTCCATCCATTTAGAAACTTACTGGTTTTCTTTCATGTAGGTGCTGTTTCACGAAATAATAATAATAGATAGAGTATAATTTTGCAAAATAAATTATCACAAAACAATTATTGACACTTTCAAAAACTAGGCATTCGTGGCCGCTCGATTTTCTGTGGTTTGAAAGGTCTTTCTTTTATCTGGTCTGCTTTCATATCTTAGCTCTTATTTACACTATCAGTTGATGATTGTGCTCCGCCTCCTTCTCTCCAATAAAAGGTGGCGCCCTTGGGACCACGGACCAAGGACGACCTCCACATGCACCCCAGGCTCTACCGTCAGGCAAGCGGGGATGTGGTGCCGAGTGGCATGATGCCACATGGAGCTCCCCTCTCGGGAGGGTCCTCAAACCGTGGCCTGCTGCTGTCACCCCAGGAGGAAGCCAAGCGGCCCCTGGGGAGCGTGTCCGCCCCTGGGAGCAAGCCGCCATCAGCCTCGACCAGCACCACGGAGATCAACGAACCAGAGCCATCCAAACTGGATCGAATGCTGTTTGGTGGGGTCTCTCTCTTCCCATAGAATGAAAGATTTTGGAGGGAGTGGGACAACTTTATCTGATGTCAATTGTCTTAAATTTTCAGGGTCAGAAAAATCGGAGAATCAAGACAAACAGCTGTGTGCATGCTGGTGCCAGGGATGGGCAGAAATTCACATCAAGCGGCCCACTGGTGTGTATGTGTGAGGGAATGCCCTGCCTCACTTAATTTTTACATCAGATTATGAATGCTTGCATCTATTAGTCATGCAAATGCTTCAGCAACATTCGCTGGTTTATGTTCCGAAAAATTGTAGAAATTGAGACTTAAGGAGTGATCTTAAGTTCAAGAGAGTATCTATTTATCATTCCAAAAGAGAATTTCAATGATTAATTGTGGATTGTAGAAATATTAAAGTAGTTATGATGGCTTAAGACTAGTGATGGGTCGGTTCGATTCCTCGATTCTTCGATTCCTCGATTCTCGGCCAAGAACCGGAATCGAAAACGAGTACTTGTCAAAGTGAAAAATCGATTCCGATTCCAGTGGTACTTCAAACCACAAATTTATATACGACCGCATTTCCAACAGTCATTCGAATTTTCGCGCCACGTAATCGTAATAACAAAACACATATCTTCTTGGGATGTGCGAGTACTCGAAAATTCAAGTCGATCGAGTAGTTGGTACTCGACTCGAGCGTTTCGAGTAGCATTACGGATGTCGAGTCGAGTAGTTAAGGTTACAGAGCTTTCGAGGCTAGTAGGTCCAGCAATCTGCCGACAGGAAGCGCTATCATGAAACTCGTGTAATAATGCAGTTTTTAAAGCCGATAAGTCATTCTAATGCATTGGCCTGGTAGTTTCAGTCTGCCGAATACACTATTGTTGTTGTCGACGTAGGCGCCGAATACCTTTACGCCAGCCGCGGCGGCCGATCGTCTTCCTACCCCGCGCTAACTGGTCCGAAATCGGAAAAAGCTGGAATAAAGTCCAAAATGACCTTTTTGGGGATAAAGACTGGAAACTCAGCGTAAATACTCATAAATCATCAGCAAATATTAATTTATATGCCATTTTACATAATTGCGAACCTTTAGTGAGATACAGAGGCCCAAACATGACCAATTTTTCAATGCCACACGAGATATCGTTTTTCCTCAAAAAATCTTTGAATTTGTCCAAGTGGTTTTCCGTTGATATGAGTTTTGTGGAATAAAAAACGCAATATTCCTTTGATCTGGTGCTTTGCCTATACTTTCAATGACTTTTGAAGATTTTGGCTCTCATCTGTCTGGTTTTACAACGCAAAATGGCCGACCCGTTTTTCACGTGAAATTTGACATTAAGTAGACATTATCTTTCGTTTACGAAAAATATAACTCGGAAAATTTGAACCACAATATAAAGTAGAGATTTTTAAAGAGTACTAAGTAGAAATCTTGAAAAAAAAGTTTGCGACGAAGGAAATAAGAACGATTTTTTAATAGCGCGTCAAGGCTGACCTACACGCCGCGGACCTCTGAGGCTCTGTAACTGGGGCCGATTTTTAAGTTTTTTAAAACATTAGTCCTGAAATTCGTCATTTAAAGCATGGATAATCGTCTTCATTGACTTAAAACACTAAACTGAGGATGTTAAAAAGGATTACGTATAGATCGACTAGACCATTTAGCGCATTACTCGAGTGAAAATACTAAGGATTGGATATTTTTTGGAACCATCCCGCGCGTAAGAAATATGCCTCGGGTATTGAAGTAAAGTGAAGAGATTAAGTCAGCATGCTTAAGAGAGAGAAAAATGAACTGTTTCCGTGAAAGGCAACAAGCGATACCCTTTTCCCTTTCCACCCTCGCCGAGGAGAGTCGCACGGTAGGGGGAGTTTTCACCCCACAAGGCTCTTTTAGCCTTTTTTATTACTGCATCCGTCCGATGTAATATTCATTTGCAGCGTTTAGTTTCTTTCTTGAACTTAAAAAAGCAAGAGATTTTAAGGTTGATTGAATGACGTGAGAAGTATAGCATTTTTTTTGGCTCTACAAAACTAAAGTTTAGTTCTATAGTTGTTCGCTTCGTCCACTTGAATTCCATTAAGATTCAAGATCCAACAAATCGTTGATATAATTTTTAATAAAAATTCCAAAGTCTCCAAAATCTTGCAATTTTGGTGGGAAAGTACTTGCCCAATAACACACATGTGTAGCAAAAGGCAATTTTCTGCAGGCATTAATACTGTAACATGGAGAAGTCAAAACTTGCAAAAGATTTGGCTGAGCATGTAGAATAATTGGATTTTCTGCTTGAGAATTTGAAAGGGCCAAATATTACATGATTCATATACGTAGTATGTAATCTTTATTACAGCTATGAAAATTCCTGTACTCAGGGCTCTCCCTTGTAGTTTGGATATATGTATATATATTGTCGACATATTATGAGTGCCAATATTCTAAAGTAATACCCATCATGTAATACCACTTTTCAGGTATGTTCTGTTTTGAAATTTAGCTATTATATTTTAATTACATAGCAATGATATGAAAGATTCTTTTGTCAACTGACTCTTTCACAGAGTAATATTTAAAAAAGTAGTTTTCTTGTTGCCTGGAATTAAGTGATATTTTTCTTGGAGCCTATGGCATCAGAATCGATGGAATCGGTATCGGTAGAATCGGAATCGAAATGTCAGAATCGGGATCGGAATCGATAAAATTTTGGAATCGACCCATCACTACTTAAGACCTAAATGTGATAAATTAGTGTGAGATTCAGGGGAAACCTGTATATTTTAATTTTTAACCTCCACTGGTTTGTGTCATTTCTAATGACCCATCAACCCTTTACACACTCCTTACACACCATACTCCATCACTTATCCCGCCTGACATTAAATTCCATCTCTGCACCTAATGAGGTGGGAGGGATGACTGGCTGTTATGATTTGAAAAATTTTCCATGTAATATGGGTAGAACACCTTCAAAAGTTATGATAAATTTCTTCATTCATAAAAAAGCCCCGTATTGCATCACCCAGAATTGTAGAATTGCAGTTTAGCATTAATTGAACTAAAGAATTTTTAATTATCTCACAGGTGATGTCTCTTGGGTGATGCGGATCCAAAACCAAGCGTACTTCCTTACATCTCCAATGGACTTTCCCCTTGTGGATATCAGCACTCTTTTCTTACCTTCACTGTCAAAAGAAGAAAAGAAATTTCAAGATTTTGTTTCAGGTCACAAAAGAATTGACAGTGAGAACCTTGGAGAAAGTGAATATGATGTAAGTAGCCGTTTAAATAAGAGATATACTCAAGTTAATTTTTAGATATTGCTCTCAACTTCTTTTAAAGATATTATTGTTATTATTATAGCAATATAATCACCACATGAACACAGGCAAGAAATGAACACCAACTCTTCATTTAATAAGTAGAACAAATAATAATCTCCTAAAAAGGCTAAGCATTTCCAATCTATTTAAAAATACACTTATTTTTGTATGCTTATCACCTAGTTATTGTAATCGATCACGCACACGCTACATGTATGAAACTCAATACAAAAATAAGTACTGGTAAAATCCTCACTGTCAATAATGTTCATAGTTGAATGACACCAATGATAGGATTATATCTGCAAATATATGCAATTAATTGTAAATACTAGAGATGGGTCGAATAGCAGATTTCTCGAATTCGAATATCGAATTCGAATATTAAATCATTGCTCGAATATTCGAATACCTCGAATACTTAACGATGAATGCTGGAATGTTTGACTCGGTTGCATATGCAGCAGGCAACACAAGATTTTGGGGAGTAATTTTGATTTCCTTTAAATGATTCGAACAGGAATTTAGCTGATTAATGAATATTTTAATTTTATGGAAACAATTGGGCATATAATTAATTCAACTAACATCGCTTTACCCCCACTTCTGCTGCCAAGTGCTAGCTGACAATCTGAGGCATTTTGCAAAATACAAGCTCTTTTCCACCGGATTTTCTTCAATTATTTTCAGTCCATCTTTGGGAGTTCTCACGAGATAAGAAGATGAATTTGAATTGCTATCAGGGAGAAACCAAATATTCTGAGAAAATATCCCTTTGTCTGGGACTGTAACAATAAAGATTTATCGCACCACTCATTAATTGTAACTTGATATATGCGTTCGGAAAAAAATACCGCATCAACTTCCGAGAAGCTCTGCTGCTCATATCGAGTTTCGCCAGAATGCTAAGTCTCCGTCGTGTTTTGACATTTATTTCTTTGCGTAAAATGCTTAAATAAACTCAGAAATACGTCGTGTTTGGTCTTATTCTTTTTGAAATTACGCGCACATTACTAATATTTCAATTCAATAAAGGTGTAACATCAATTGACGAAAGTCATTCTTACACACCTTTTGTGCTAATAGATGACTCATGCAGCGGTTGACCTCCACAGAAATGGAAAACTTCGAAGCTGGTGGGAAAAAAAAGGTCAGTGTGGGAGAAAAGGGAGGGCCAGAAACACGTTTCTATTGTTCTTGTGTAACTTGGTATTTTTTCGAAGCTAAGGTCTTCGTAATATGATCCCTGCACGAGCTGTGACCTTTTTTTTATTTCGAAGAAGAGGAAAGCCTCAGAGGGGGGGAGAGAGTGCTGAATGGAGAGGGATACAGGATCTTGGGAAATGCGCTAATGTAAGTATCCCACGGTACTCACACAACAGTTGACCTCCAGAAATGGGGAACTTCGAAGCAGGTAGCCAGAAAAAGGTCAGTGGGTGAGAAAAGGGGGGAGGGCGTGAAACACGTTTTTATTGTTCTCGTAACTCGATATTTTTTTGAAGCAGGGGTCTCCGTAATGCGATCCCTGCGCGAGCTGGGACCTTTTGCTTGATTTCGGAGAAGAGGAAAGCGTCAGAGTGGTTGAGGCGAGTGCTGAATGGAGGGGGATAGCGGATCGTGGGAAATGCCCTGAGGTTGCTATCCCACGGTACAGAGGTTCTCCTGGTGGGGGGAATCGGGGATTTTCGGATTTTTTCACCCGACCCTTTTCGTTTCCCCTCGTCGAACTCTTTTCACCGCTAAAATCCACGAATTTGATGTAATTCGTCAACTTGCGTAAAACGGCGCTGCGAGCACTAAATAACTACAGTTCTCCACATTTTTCCGAGTCAACTACCAACGACGTGCGTACGACAGTGTATGACGCGAAATTCAAAGTATTCGAGGTATTCGAGGCGGTACTTTTCGCATAACTATTCGAAACCTCGAATATCGAATACTTTCTAATATTCGAGGTATTCGAGTATTCGCGGATACTATTCGCACATCTCTAGTAAATACATGATTGAATATAAAGTGTTGCAAATATAAATTGAAGATAGTTTGTTTTTCATCAACTGCATGCGGTAAAACAAAGCAGTGACATCAAAGAGAAGGCTAACAATCCAGCTTTTTGTTACCATCATTTGACTAGAGCCTTGCAAAATGGCTTCTGTACTCAGCCACAATCAGTTGGCTGCTAGTGAGTTGTTTTCCACTCCATGTTTTTATCAGAGAAATGGGCAAAGAGCCCACACACTGCTGGAGTAATCGGAAACATGTGGCCGAGTATAGCTACGCTCAACGACGAATAGCTGAGTGCAGTCATACTCGCCCGGCTGCATGAGAAAATGTGCTTGATTTTTGCAGCTCCTCGGAATACTCCCACTAGTTATTCATCAAAGCAAACTTGTAAGTAAAGGCTCAAGCAGCTGCCAAGTCACCCAAATTTGTTCCTACTTGCTGGTTGATTGTAGACTCGAGGGGAGTGAGGGGTCAAGCACAGCCACACTTGGTTAACTTGAGGTTTGAGCAATGCTTTCAATTCCACCACCAGGTGAGTGAAAGTGGGTGAGTTTGGGAGACACTTAGCAGACCTCTACATGTGACTCTGTTATATCACTCTAAACTTAACAGGAGCTGTGTTTGAGAAATATTTTGTTCAAAGCATGCATTTGGTACAGTCACATTTCTTTGGCTTAACCAGTGGTACATATCCATTTGGTGGAGAGCCTTAAATGATGATCTGCAGAACAAATGAAAGAGCTGCCAATTGAAGGAGATTTTGTAATTGATGTTTTTAGAATGAGGCAGGGCCATGAGTCTAAAGTAATGCATAATGTGTTTCTTTGATGATCGTTTTTGAGTTTGAGCATGTTGGCTAGTTGATGAGGATGACTTTCAAGTGGAGTGTGGTGGAGCTGGTCAGTGTTTGACTATGTAATTTTAGGCTGATTGTCTTTAGGCATTGTAGACCCCCGGGAATTGGAACCACTACTTAGAGCTGACCACATTAGTTGTTCTTCCTCCGTAGCCATTGTAGTTCTTCTGGAGAGAAATTGCTGCGAGTGGCCTCACTGAGGTGTTTCTCTTTCCATTGCAGGCTCTGTTAGACCACCACTTTGAGCAGGAGGGTGGTGGTGCCCCCGAGGTGCAGGGAGGAACGATTCAGGGGCAAAGCCCTGTGCCCTCTCCATTGCACTCCAAGAGGGGCAGCCCCTCCCCTCATGGAATTACTGGCGTGTCGTCACTGCCACCTGTCACAGCTGCTCCCATCGATCGACAGAACTCTGGAGGCAGCCAGAAGAGCGACTCATCCACCAAGGAGGACGAGAATGCGGTACATTGTCTAAGATAAAATTGACAGTCTTCATTCACGATGCTCTCTTGGTCGTTGTAATCTTCATAATTTCCTGCTATTGTTTCCTTTCTGTTGCCTGTAAATACATTATATAAATTAGCCTGACTGATGTATAGAGCAGTAACAGTCAGTTTATCCTAGTAAGAATGAATCACTATCCAAGTTGTGCTTACACCTACCACTCTAAATGTTATTTATGAAATATGTGCTCCCCTTAGATGTGATAGGATTTTTATGTATGTCTTCAAATCTGTAACTGTCTTCATCTGTATTGTTGTGAATGTGCTGCATAAGTATTTGTGACACGATTGAATTCTTTCCCTCAGGCTCCTGCGAAGGGGACGAGGAAATCTGGGAAGGATTATGAGTTGGGGGAGGAAACGGAGGAAGAAGAGGAGGATGGGGGGGAGGAGGGAGTGGGCGGGGGAGGGGGAAGGGGTGGCGGGTCCCCATCCAGTGCAGTGGCCATCGAGGGCCGTGCCCGGCACCCAGTGCGCCGCTCCAACTCGAGCCCCGAAATGAACAGCAGCTGGCGCAACCCCTTCCTGACGGCTGCTGCATTTGAGGGCTCAGGGGAAGTGCCACACACAGTGATTGCTGGTGGAGGGGGAGGAGATGGGCCGGACTCGGGGGCAATTAGTGGCGAGAGGTGGCGGGAGGCAGTGGAGGCCGGAGGGGCCAAGGCGGAGACCCCCGACGTGAAGAAGCCCAACAAGCCAATGGCCACAGCCAAGGACCCAAGGTGAGTGGGGAGGAGTTTTTTTTTGCTAGAGAGGACATGTGCACAAAGCATCTCATAAAGTATTGAAGGGAAATGAAATTATTGACCCACAAATCAATTCAGAGGGAAGGCTCAAGCTTTGTAATATAGCGTGAAACATTGAGAGAGGAAAATTGACACATTTATGTTAACATGATAATATTTAAGTTTCTATATTATAGTTATCAAATGTGTTTTTGGAATCTGGACTGTAGCATATTTTGTGTTAGATGATTATCTGTGCATTTTAAGTTCTCAGTAGCTTCATGCTATCCATCAGTGAAGTGCAAAACTCCCCCTCAAGGGCTCTCATTCTATGGTTTCACATGTCTCTTCTACATTCATTAAAAAGCAGTTGTTCATTCTTCTGACCTGAGTATTTCTTTTTTCTTAACTTAAGCATGTTCTGTAAATGAGAGCCAAAATGTCTGTCATGTCACAAATGAGCCCTTAGCCTATGTGGCTTATTGCTTCTTATCATAATTATCAATTTTGTGTGCTATTTCTGGCTATGATAACGCAAACTATGCATTCATTATTTTTCAACACATAGAAATGGACTGTTTCAAACATTTTGGATTTCTCTTTGCAGGGTCAGTTATGAGGCTATCCCAGAGGAAATCATTGGTGCTGGAACAACGCCCCCCACCACATCAATGGTGCTGCCCCAGGAAAGCAGCGCCGTCCCAAGTGCCGTTGCACCCCTGGCTAGCCCTGCCTCTGCTGCTGCCCCCTTGCGCATGCAGTCCTCTTCTACTATCGACACTTCAGGACGCAGCCCATCTGCATTTGCGCCATCCTCATCATCGCCTTCTCTCCTTGCTGCGAGCAGCATGCGAGGGCCAAGGGGTGGGCCCGATGGGATGAGATCGCCAACGGTGCCCAGCAGCCAAGATGTGCAGCGAGCGTCTCATGCAGCATCAGCAGCTGCCAAGATGGCCATGTTTGCTGCAGATTCCCACTCGAAGGTAATGTCTCGCTCATGAGAGTGGCATTTTTGTGTTTGCATCAGTGTGGCATGCTTACCTTGGTTGATCGATTTCCTTTTGATTTGCCACTGAAATATTCTCTATGGAGGGAACTGATCAATAAATATGAATCGCCATAGATCTTTTCCCTTCTTTCGACATTTATCCTTCAGTTCCCTAAACTTCCACCTCCAAATCAAACTGCTCCTAAAAAGGTGTTGACTAGGTCGCATGGGCATTATTTTTCCACCCCTGCTAAAATGATATTTTGCCATAGCAAGGATTTGTTTGGGCACCATGGGGTATTATTTTAATGCTAATGGTATATTCCATGGGGTGTCCAGGGTAATTTGGTGATTGTTATTTCAATTATCAATGCTTGTGTAAAATTGTACTAATTTCCTTTCCACGCATCCAACAACCCTTTGGACCATCATCTTGCTCTTAAGTGTATCATTATGAATCCTCCAATGATATCTTTCTGTTAACTATGAGTGCATTGATATCATTTGACATTTTTATTGTGGCATGAGCATCCTCAGGGTTCCCACTCAATAGTGAAAACCTTAAAACCACGAATAAGCCGTGAATTTTGTCTACCGTGAAAAAACCTGGAAATAGCTGTGAATTTCATCATAAAACCTTAGAAATCTATCAAACTTGATTGCAGAACAACATTGCAGGTTAACAGAAAAAAAACGATATTTCAACCATGTTTCAAGGTCATTCTCGTGCAGGCAATGTCCACGCATTTACCTGCACACGTGTATTCGAAAGCGCAACTATTAATTGGTCCGTGTGTGCCATGACAGCACATTGACCTTAAGCCTGCGATTGGAAGACGTTAATCCTGGCAAAAAATCAGGCTCTTCTTCACTTTCCTCCCACCCTGCTCTCTCCATTTTCCCACTCACATCCTTTTAGCCGGACATGAATTTTGCCAACGATAGGTGACGTCATGAGAGATAGCACTGTCATTGTTGCGTTTGCATTCAAGGCATCTGTTGCGTTTGTTACATTTTTAGTTAGCGTGTGGCCGATGATTATTACGTGATCAATATTTCTGCCTAAAATGCCCCAGCTACAAACCGTGAATTTGATGGCATTTAGACCGTGAAAACCTGGAAAAAACCTTGAATTTTATAATGTAGTTAGAGTGGGAACCCTGATCCTAAACATCCATGAGCCATCTAAGAAGAAAGATTACCAAGGGGGTGCTCTATTTCCCAATCAGAGGTATGTCAGAGAGACGCACGAGGAATCATCCACTATGAGCATTTATGTGTGAGAGAAGAACTTCATATGCAGTAAGAAACAGTGGTGAAAGATTTTAATTTAAAAAATCACTGTGCTTACAAAATAGGCCTTCCCAGAGGTATTTTCTTTTATTTTCCCTCAAATGCTAACTTGGAGGCTCAGAAATCATTTATCTTAAAGGCACATGAGTAACTTTTGTGAAGTTATCCAAGGAATTATGGAACTTCAAGTGGACCTATTGTTTCTTTTATTATACTCATCTTAAGGAAACATTAATATTCCTTTGAATTTTTCTAGCAGTGTATAGGTTTTTATCAATCTTTGACCTGCCTTGAACAAAGTTCCCACCTCTTCAGAGGCAGTATTTTTCTTGTTACATCATTGGAGATGCTTTCTGAATAATGTCAGTGTTTCCACCTCACAGATCAAAAATGCCAATTAAGGGTACTCATAAATACCTAAGAACCTTAATTCCATTACGTATTCTCGAGCCTTCAATTGGTTTTCACCCTCAGGTAAATGCTATCAGTGGACAATTCTTCACACCCTAATCAGATCTGACGCTCTGACAGGGCACCAGTTCTCCCCTTTCCCTTTATATTTTTTGCCGAATCCTAGCAGTTCAGGGCTCGGACACCCCAAAATAAATGTTTAAAAAATATCTAATAACAAGCAATTTCCA
This sequence comes from Ischnura elegans, assembly GCF_921293095.1. Lineage (NCBI taxonomy): Eukaryota > Metazoa > Arthropoda > Insecta > Odonata > Coenagrionidae > Ischnura > Ischnura elegans. The sequence goes on from NC_060246.1 coordinate 18,506,838, forward strand.
TAAAAATACCATTAATTGGTTTATAAACGTATATTTGAGAACAAGAAAACAGTTCAAAGGCTGTTTTTTTTAAATGCATTGGCCAGAAAATGATGCTGAATTACACTTGCATTGATAACTGAAACACTTATTGTTGTAATAGCATGAAACTATATGGATATATTAGGCAAGTGTTAAGCTACGTCATATCAAAAAGAAATTATGATGGTAAGGTCTGATGCAGTCAAAGAGCTCATATTTGTCAGCATACTATTGGTCATAGGTTTGAATGATTAAGTACCACATTAGGATGGTCAGACTGTCATAGAATTTGAAATTTAAGGATAAAAATAAATCAGAAAAGAGGCTGATGCTTGGGACCAAGTAGGAATTAGAAAAAATATAATGGTGGAACCAACCCATTCTGAAATTATATTTTGACCTGTGTGAATGACGCACTGTTGGCGTCTGTGGCATTCCTTGCTTTGGAATGGATAGCACTTCCTCTTGTCATTGACAGCCGAGGACCGTGAGCAGGAAGGAGGAGCCAAGTCAGCAGCCTGTGGTTGAAGGGGGTGGTCGCCCTGACCCCTCGACCCTGCCCCCCCTGGCGTTCAAGCGTGAGCGAGGCCACACCATCTCAGTCATGAGCCCTGTGCGGAAGCCCCGAGTTGAATGGGACTCATCGGCCTCTCGCAGGGGCGGTAGCTCCCCCAGGGGTGGCATGTCCAAGGAGGCCCCCAGGACGGGCGTCAACCCCAGGTGTGTTCATCCTGCCTCGACACAATACATTTGCTCACCCAATCCATCAGTGTGTGGCCTATAGTGAGTGTAGTGCTACAGCAAGTGGCGTAGCAGGGAAATAATTTTGGGGGGGCTTAAAACTAGGCGGGGAAATTTTTGAAAAACTGGTTACTAAGTAGAGGGTTTTAAACTAATTTTAACACTTTTCATAATTAAAATAACTTCACTTCGGGGGGTCCGGACTCCCACTCTGGTAATGCCATTAGCTATAGCAAGTATTTTTTTGTAGTAAGTTATAACTTAAGTAGAGGAAAAATGCTGTCATTATTTTCATTAATTATAGTCCCTAATTTCTTCTTGGGTTTAATTATGTGCTAGCCAAAACTCCATTATTCAGTATTACAACTAAAAAGGTTTCTCTCTAAAGTGCCTAATTCTGGATAAGAAACAATACTATGAATAACAAAATACAGTTAAAGTCTGTGATAATGAATACAGCCTATTGCCAGGGAAGTGCTCCAGGAAGTAGATATTTTGTGTTGGTTGGTTCATGTGGAAAAGCATTGGAAATAATCTGCCAAGAATGAGTGATTTTGTTTGTGGCAACACTAATGAGTCCATTTTGCTGTGGCTGTTGTCTGGAATGTATAATTTTGAGGGTAATCCCACGCTAAACTCCAACTCTTTTCTTCAGCTGCAGAATGGTTGCAAGCTCTTTGCTCTAATTTTTCATCAATCTAATAATGTCTTTTCAGGCCATTGTATTTGACTAGTGATGCAGTTTTGCTAGGCTTTTACTATATTTGTTATAAAAGCAAACTCTTTTTTAAATTTGAATTGAAATATTGATGCATTTATTTTTAAATTAATAGAAATGTGTAAATAACACATATTTCTTCTTTTCATGTCATAAAGCTGGGGAAAGAGTAATTTTCTGTGGACATTGGATACATTGAGTTCTCATTATAATAAGTAATTGTCTCTTCAGCACTCTTTTATAACAGACTTCTATTGTAAATATTTTTCCTCTACTTTTCCATTCATGGTGTTATTTTGATGTTTTTCCCTATATTTTCCATGTGAGATAAACATGTAATCAAACGTATAATAAACGTGGTTATTATATTTTTTACAGCTTTGTGTTCCTTCAGCTTTATCACAATGCACATTTTGGGAGCACATCTGAGAAGCCCATTTTAGTTCCTTCAAACAGCAAAATGGCCAAGATTGGCTTGAGGAATTTGGACTACATTCCACCATATGAGACTCATAAGATTGGTGTAATTTATGTTGGTCCCGGCCAAGCCAACTCAGAGGCTGAAATTCTACAGAATCAGTTTGGCTCTCTCAGATATGCTGAGTTTCTTCAGGTATGTCGTGGTGTTGCCTTAATATTTTTCATCCATCAGTTATTTGTAAAAAAAAATATCATCTACCAATCTCACAATGTACTGTATTTTTGTTTGGTAAAATCATTTACCATACATGCATAAAAGGTCAAAAAATGGTAAAGAATGTTGTGCGCATTTACTAAGGGAAATCTTATTGCATGGAAAATCAGATGCAGGAATAAATAAACAAATAACTCTTTTCAAACATCACAGTAATGATCACACAGAGGCAGCTTTAAACAAGAGTTGTTATAGGTGTCATAGGTACCAGGCTTGGACGGGCTCCCCTGGTATAAATAGATGTGATAGAAAATGTAATATTGAAAAAAATTTTCTTATTTCAATTTCTACAGAGATGTCTTTTCCTAATATTTTTCTGTTTTAATTATTTCAGAGATTGGGCACCATTGTGCGACTGAGTGACATAGACCCACACACGTTTTTCCTCGGAGGATTGGACCGAAACGGGAATGATGGGAAATTCACATATATTTGGCAAGATGATGTCACCCAGGTATTTTTACATGCTTTTGTTTAACTTTGTTTGTTTCATCAATGGAATCTTGTAATTGATTTTTCACCCACTGCTCATAGTCACGTTGGCAAATTTTTGCTCTCTTGCTTGCTTGTGATGACAATACACTACAGTAGATACTCGTCATTACGAAGTTCACAGGACCAAAAAAATGAAGTAACAAATTTTGTACAAATGTTTTATTTTAGGAATCATCGCAAAAAAAACATGCGTCGCAAAAATTTCTTTTCTCTTCAATCTCCTGTAATTATAGTTGCACTACAGAATAGCTTCAGAGCCATGTGTGTGATATACACTATTGAATTACTTGCAAATATATAAAAACAAGCTTTTTCATTAGATTTCATCAATGGAAGAATGCAGGTTAATGTCATTAATCCCTGCACTTCCTCAATCATAACTTATTTTATCATTTATAAAAAGTAACAAATATTTAACTGTTATTAAACCATAGAACAGTAGCACCTACCAGGAATAGCTTGATGGAAATCAAATTGATGAAAAATGGATCTGGAGTGCCAAAGCTTGTTATCATTTAAATGAAATTTAATGGCACTCAATTGAATTTTTTGCGACAAAAGAGGTAAACTCCTCACAAAGTAATATCTTAAAATATTCTCGTTTGGCTTATAAGTCATCTGCTTGAAAAGTGATCCTAGGAAAATATAATTTTTGACTGCCTTGCTCCTGCCCCCCCGAATTCATTCAGTAGTTTTGTGTCTTCCTCCCATTGCCATGACCATCTGGCATCAAACGCACCCTTGTGTGAAACAAATACACCTTGGCTGCATGATGCAATGGAGGGTTGATATCTTCCCGAATACAGTAAGTCCTCAACATAGGAACAAGATGCGTTCGGATACCTTCTTCCTAAATTGAATTTATTCCCAAGCTGATAGACCTAGGTGTTGAAACGTATGGTATCCTGCATTCTGCAACACTGCATGACATTTCATTAATTTATGATTGTGACAAACTGATCTAACTGCACGTGGGACGAGACTGGAGCCGAAAAAAAATAGCTGTCTGTGGGAAGGAAGAACGGGCAAAATGCTGAACAGTTACTGACTACACTGTTTCTGCTGATTAATTGTTACTTTGTTCAGACTGTGCACAAAGTGCGAGTTCCTCTGGGCCACACCGGCCAACTCCAAAGGCACTGAATTTGAAATTTTGGGAACGCTTGAATTTTTCAATTATCCTATCTCTGACAGTGGGTAAATCAAATGTTCGTAAGAAGAGGACTTAGTATACGAGTGGTAATGAGCGGGTCACCATGATTTCTCAGGAATGAAACTTATTATATGATGTTGCCTGGATACAGAATTATATCCTACTGAAGAAATTATTTATTGCAGGTTTCATAAAATAGTAATATCATCAGGTTACTGTTCATGATTACATTCAGATTCATACAAAAATCAAGTGGAGAGGGAATGGTGAGAATAGGGAGGTTGGAAAGAAAGCTGGAGGATGGAAGGGCAATTGAGTGTAGAGGGAAAAAGGAATATTTGGTAAAGTTGTGCTTTAAAGATTTCAAAGTTTCACAGCATCCATTGTGTGATTACATATTTTTATAATTCTCTAAGTAAGGACAGGTTATAATTGCATCATAGTAATATGTATATGTACTGAGTTGATAAAAATTGTGTCATGAAATTTTAACTCTGGATAGCTGATGCCAACAGGAACCAAAGTTACTGATGGTGTTAAGGTCAAAAAACCAGCATTTTTAAGCTACAGGAACTTTGAGCCAGGTGCTCCAACTGGCCACAAGTTTTCCCTGTTGCCGAATGCCCTGGATACATCACAATCTCCGGCAGGCAAAGCATTCTAAGTCATGAGTTGTCCAGAGCATTTAACATCATGGTAAACTGCGGCCAATTAGAGTGCTTGGCTCAAGGTTTCTGAAGTTTAAAAACGGTGCGTTTTTGACCTAAACATCATTAGTAATTTTGGTTCTTACTGGCATTAGCTACAAAATCTACGAAAAATCAGAGGATTTTCCTTCCTCATAGGAAAATCTTTCTTTTTTGTAGAAACATTAAATCATGGTTTCGCTAATAGTAGGACCCGCCTGCCTCTGTGACGGTGCGGGATTCCTCTTCCCTTCCCTTCCTTTTCTATCCTATCCCAGGAGGCGTCGTCGGGCTCCTATCAAGGCGGCGCCTCCTTCCTTTTTCCTGCCTTGTCCTCCCCCTCGTGCGGTGCAGAGGTGATAAGCTTAAAGCTTCAGACTTCGGCCCAGGGGAGTAACCCCGCAAGCCCGCTGTAGGGTTTTGTATCCACTGTCATTAGCTATTCTGGGTTTAAATTTTGCTGTACAATTTTTCCCCACCCTGCATAATGGGTATGCGTTAAATTTCTGTGTGAAACATACAGTGATTACCTGTCCTTCGAATCTTTCCTTTTTCCCTCTGCGCTCAATCGCCCTTCCACCCTCCCGCCTCCTTCCCTACAACCCCACTCTCACCTTCCCTCCCCTCGGCACTTGATTTTTGGGTAAACATGGATGTAATCATGATAAAACACATAAAAATGCAGCTATGTTCAGAAACCCAATATGTGCCTATTAAAAATAAATAGTGAAACTTATAAAATGTAATACCTACACATTTTTATTTTTTTTAATGGAAAGTTATCACAAAGGAAAGACTAAAGTAATTTGCATTAGATATTTGTAATGTTTTATTTTCTCCACAGATAGTTTTTCATGTTGCAACTTTAATGACAACTACTGAGAGGTTTATTGAAAAGAAGAAGCATATTGGAAATGATTATGTTACAATTGTCTATAATGAGAGTGGAGAAGATTATAATATACAGACAGTAAAGGTGAGTTAATTTTAGGTAAAGTTGTGCTTTTAAGATTTCAAAATTTCACAGCTCCCATGCTCTCTCTAACTTGAAAAATATGTGAAAGATTTGGTTTTTGAAAAATATAATACATATGGCATGTATTGATAAAATTTTCTGAATGTATTCAGTTGTCTGTTTGCTTTTCCAATTTGGAAGAGGTCATGGGTACTATTTTTTATATAGTTTTTTAGTACAAGTCTTCTGATTGTGTAGAGGTGGTATTTTGAATTTGAAATAGTGTCTGTTACTTAGGTCAAACATGAGTATCATAGCCTGGTTCTTTGTTTGAAGGATTGTTGAAATTTATTGTGCGAATTTCAGTGCGACCAAAACTTCCCCACTTAATGTTTTCCCATGCGTCCATTATTAATTTGTAATATTAATATGATAATAATAATATGTATTTATGTGTCCAATGACCTGTATATTGAAGACAAAATACATGTATAGGACATGTCAAGTTATATACAGTCAATAATTAGACTTATTAATCATACAAGCTACAATTCATTACATATTATATACATATGACAACAGGTTAGAATTGCCAAATTCAATTTTTGCATTACAGGTTAATGCACTTATCATTTTCAAATTCTTTGACACAATAGTACATTTTCTAATAAAATACTCTTTTTTAACTTAACTTTGAATGAATACATATATGTATATACTTGAACAATTTACAATTACCATTGGTAATTTATTATGCAAGCGAATACCCATTTACTGTGGTCCCAGTTTCATCTTTTGAGTTCTTATGGTTGATTGTTCTATAGACTTTCTTTCTATCCTCACAATCAGGGATGCTGACATACAAAAAAATATTGGGGGGCCCAAACCAGGGATCTTGACCCGGGAAATTTTATAGGTACATAGTGAGTTTTAAGTTTTTTAAGCATTTTAGAAGAGTCATATGATCAACATTAGAACCCTGATATCTCAAATCTCAATATCTGGACACTCCGGGGAAAATCGACAAGCCTGACACATTTCTTCCTCACATCCATAACTAATTTTTGAGGGGGCTCGGGCCCCCTCAGGCCCCATGGAGTCGGCGCCACTGCTCACAATACAGCTTTCCATAGGAATACCAGAGTATGAGGATCAAATCATTTAGTTTTATTCGCATTTATACTAAGATTATTATCAGCAGACCAGTTATTTATAGAGTTTGCTATGTAATTACATTTCTTGATTAGATTAGAGTAAGATGGATCAGAGATAACGACATTGGTGTCACCAGCATATACAATTGTCTATTTAACCTTTACATAAACACACTTTATTTTGCAGGGCCAGTTCAACTATGCCTGTGTTGTAATTCAGCCTTTGGATCATGGAACCAACAAGGTCACTGTGAAGACAAAAGAGGAACTAGCCGAGCACATAGGGCACAGTGAGCCCAGAATTATTTCTGATCAAAATGTGGCAATTCTTGCACGCCAGTTGGCTCTTCACGCTAATGTAAGTAAACCTTTTTTTTTTAATGTCTCTTACATTTCCTTAGCATTGCTTTGGTGCATTCAGTGTTAGTCTTTCATTGATCTCTTTAGTCCATGGCAAATTATACTGCCAGGAATGTATTGAAGCTTCTTTTGCATGGGAGAGATTTTCTTCTGGCCATTGGTATTAAGAATGCCCCATTTTCTTAATTTTTCAGCAGTTTTATATTCTATGTCTCTTTCTTTCGTGCACTATGCACAGCGACATTTCATTTTTGCCGCCATATTTGTATTTTTGAATTCATAATTACATAGTGTCTATAAGTGTGATAAGATTATAGTTGTTGGTTTCACTAAATATCATCCTGAAGTATAAATAACATTTTGCACCATCCTTTTTCTCTAAATTTTAGGTCATTCTCAAATTCATAAAGAAGTATTTTGGTTGAAGTAATTTCTTGGTTAATCAATCTTTGCATGAAAATGCAGTGAACAAGCTTTAATGCATGTAAACTTTACGAAGTTATCTTCGTCAGCACCTTGGCTCATCGTTGCTTCATTTATTTGATGAAATTAATGTGCATGAGTCAATGAGATAATAGCTAACAGCGTTTGTATTCTTCATGCTGTGTTGCAGCTTGCATCTCTGATATCGTGCAGCTTGAAGGCAATGGGACAGAGCCCTTATGCATCTAATTGGTTGGAGAGGCTTAGGCAAATCAAGCGTCTCCGCTCCAAAGTCATCCAGGAAATGCAGCCATCGGGAGTCACTGGTGGAGAGGGAGGCAGCAGTGCCTTCAGCCCCGATGGGGGAGATTTCACGTCGCCTGTCTCTGCTTCTGCCGTTGGCCACCGACTCTCAGGAAATGCTCGTCGTGGAGTAATGATGGAAGACTTCACGGAGTATGCGTGAATTAATGGAAAGTTCTCACACATTTGTTGTTAACACCTATCAGTGCTTTTGCAAAGAATTTGTTAAAAGCCACTTCTGTTGCTGATGTGCAAATAAGTGGAGTGATGTGTTTTAAGACTGTATGAATGTTTATTTCTTTCAGGGATTCTTTTGCATAAGGGAATCATTATTTTTGTCCTTTGTGTACATTGTATTGCAAATAAAATGTTTTCTTTTTTATTAAATATTGTGTCAATTTAATTCTTAGTTACGGAACATATTATGTGAATACATATGTATTTATATCTGAAATAATTGTGTTACATATCCAAATATTAGCCTCAAAAGTAATAATCAGAGGCTTAACTTCTAATTTTAAAATGGGTCAGATCAGAAATATATCTAAAAGTATGAAATTTGTGCTTTCAAGGAGCTAGGAAAATTTCTCTACTACATTTAATATCATTAGACATGATCATTTTTTTTCCTTTAAATGGCAGCTATTAGGTGAAAATTACTGACCTTAGTGATTTGGTTGAGTACCAAAGCCTCTGTATTTTTGGATGTATGTACATACATATTCTGTAGAAGTGAGTTTTTAGGAATTTAATGCCTATGGAATCCTCAGCTGAATGTATTTGATCTATATAGACTCACTGAAAGCACTCTTGTCATTTGAGAAGAATGAAATGGCTTTTGATGAGTGAAGGTGAAAAAATATTTAAATGGACTACAAAAATTAATTTCCATGATTCAATTAATTACCCATCAACAACCCAGCAAAAATTATGGCCACAGTGGTCAATTGCTTCTTTACTGTGGGCTCTTTGCTATTTAAAACACGTGTGCTACATCGTGGTATGCATTTGTCTCTGCAGCAATCCATTTTATCTCAATTTATGTATACCATGTTTTTATTCAACCAGTAGGATATGAAAAAAATGTGAAATACACTGAACTAATCTCCTATGCTGCAGGTAACTGTTCGTTGCTCCTCCCCATTTGTTTCTTCCCGACCTCAAATCTACTAATGGCTACCTACCTATTCTACCTGACTCTGACCCCTTCATTAACAAATGCATGCTAAAATTCAGCATACTGGCAGAATGCATAGGGTATATCTAATGCTCGCTTGCGCCGAAAGGCAGCACTGCCTGAAGAGAGACAAGCGGAGGACCCTTGATGCCGTAAGATAGCGGGACCCTTATTTGGTGCCCTTAGCCAAGGAGTAGTGTTCCTGATTTGGGGAGAAACGGACCAGACAGCTAGTGCACAAAGGAGTCCAGAATCCACAGCCATTGATGATTTTATTTAGTTTGTCAAGTGTGATACGGGCTGTACATAATGTTGCAATCAACGTGTTATGTTTATATATAGAGCTCAGTTGTTTCGCTCAACACGAGCGCCCGTGAACCTCGTAGACTCTAAATTCAGGTTGAAAAATTGAGCAGGCGAACTTGAATCATATCTATATCTAGGGTAATTTTTTCACAATAGAGTGGTTTCTTATTATTTTTCTATTGTCTAAATCAAAAGATTATTGCTCCTGGAGTACATATTTCTCGCTTTTAGATTTTTAAATGACGATATCTATTTTTTGTGATTAAATGAAAAGTGAAAATTTTCAAGAGCACGAAAATGCGATGGCTAAGAATGAATGCTGGGAAAAGCCTGTGTGACGTCTGGCTGCTGCTGTGTGAGGCCACCTGGGTGCGAGGCTATGAATGCCGCTACGATGCAGACTGCTTGCTGCCGAGCATGGCGGTAGCGTAGAGTAACCTGCTAGTAGGTAGCGCTTGGCTTAAATAAGGATTATTACTACCCTATCAAACAAAGGAAACTTTCCCGACCATAGAAAATTAAGGCTCTTTTGAATTGAAAAATTGGGGCTATTAAATCAGGCTTCTGTAACATTGAATTATTGCCAGTTGTAGATTTCATAAATGACTTGGCATTTGGTTAAATGATTCTGACGAAAGAAATTTGAAATAGGAAAGAAATTGAATGTTATGATATCTTATTCCGCTAAAATACCATAACACCAGTGGCGGATACAGATAGAGGGCGCCCCCCCTCTCCCCCTTGTGGGGCCGTTCGTATTGTCAAACATTGCAGAACCACAATTTTTACTTTTTTATATCAAAAGATAGCATTGTCTTGTATTTTTACATAATCACTTTCATTAAAACTTCTTAAATTTTGCATGTGACTCGATTATTTTTTATTACGATAAAAGTAAACGTAACTCAAGGTAGTTTTTTCACCCTCCACTGCCCCTTGAGTTTTTTCTGTATCCGCTACTGGGTAAAACGGAAGTAAAACAATGCATAAGGGCCTTCACCACTCCAGCTCGAATTTACCGCGGTTTACTTAGTAGTGTCAATAAACATCCTTATTTTATTATAAAACTTTTCAGCTCTCATCATTAGTGAAATAAAAAATTCAAAAATGAATAAATTATTAACTAAAATAGTGATTTAATTAGGTTTGTTTACATAATATATAAAAACACTTTTATTTTGAGTTATATATTATTTTCCTTCGCACGGAGCGCGGGAATTCACGATCTTGTCGTCTACGTTTTGTTATGAATCGCAAATGTATTCGCAAGTGGTGGAATTCCGGAGGTTGTGTCTGTTAAAGAATAGATTTCTGTGACTACATTGATTGGCGAAAAAGCAAGATGGAATTGAATCAGCTAGCCAAATTGAAATCCATATGCTGTCGGGAAAATGTCAAAATGGATGTTATTAAGGCACCGCGATACATAGCTCCATTCGCAATAGATTGTGAAGATATCATCCTTGTCCGGAAAGAGGTCCTTTGATTTGTAAATTTATTTTGATTACCTTTTAGTTAGAAGTTGTGGCTTATGATTTGTATTCTCAGGGATCCATGCCTGCTCCATTTACGCCCCTGTTAAAAGTCAAGGAAGATAACCAAGAGGATGGTATGTATCATAGAGAATTTAAATTAACTTTCAATAAGACTACTATGGATCTTAATTTTAAGCTTTGTTTCCTTGCAGAGTTTGATATAACGGGATCACCATTGCGTACATCCATGGATGACAGCCTGTTAAACTGTTCCATGCCCCAGGGCCAAGTGAATGTGAACGAATATTATAACCATGCACCATTATCAGTCGATCATGCTAGGTGAGTCATTTTTTAAAAAAACCTTCGTGTGTACGCTGTGCCAGGAAACCATTGTCCATTCTGAAACTGGTAACTGATTCCCTTTTCGGTTTCTGAACGAGCAAATGTTTGTTTTTCTGCAATGTTATTAGTGTGCTTTTCTCATCCTTGCCGATGCTTTGGTTTTCATAGGTGGGATAGTCTTCCATATGTCTATAGCCGGCCTTTCATCGACAGAGAAATGTCTGAAGTTCCTCCCGAGGCACTCTTGGGTACTTCATTCTAGATATATAACTCACTGCTATTAAGTGTGCTTGGATTTATTGTTCTAATAATCAAGATTCGTTGTACTCCATTTCTTTTTTGGGTCTACCTTAATTTTTCTACGACTCTCTTACCCCTCTCCTTCTAATAAGCTTGCCGTAACCCCCATTGTTTCTTTATTTGCTGACAAGGGATGCATCAAGTTAACTTGAACGTCTGCTATGGCAGAGAAGACAATGAGGGGTGGAAAAAACTTTCATTTCCGTAAATTATGAACATTATAAGAAGCAAAGGTAAAATTTTGGATCATGTGTGTTTTCCAATAATTTGCGTTGCCTCTCTTCATAATTTTCCCAGATAATTTAGAGTTTAAGGAATCTTGGAATTGGTATTGCTTTTCAACATCAATTCTGTTACCAACCTCTAGAACAGGTGGAGCCGAGAACCAAAGTGACCCATCTCTACGTTAATTTTTTTATCAATCGTTCTTTTGTCACTTAGAATGTTCACATATTCCGGTAATTGAGTGCGTTTTTTTGAAGTGTCAGACTCAATTTAATTTGAATGTGTGGTATAGTATTGTATTCCTCAGCTGATTTTCATTCCTTGTCACACAGGAGGGTGGTCAACCTGTTTGCATTGTCTGGCAATCCATCTTTTGAAGAGAGCGAGCTTCCCATTTGGGTGCTCAGTGATGCTTGTGATGTGAGTCGCGCGGTACTTGTGATGATGTGGAGAAGGGACGATGGCTGGGTAACACGTGGCACTGCGGTTTTGGAACCCTCTCAATTGATCCTGCAGAATATGAACCCCTCCTTGGACTACATGCTTAAAGGACACCTGAGGGTAGCAGGGGGTGATAAGGGTGACGTGAGTTGGTTTTGAATTTATTTCATGTGTGCTTGTCAAATGCAATCAGCATTCATTGATTCTTATCAGCATTTCTCAGTGCATGATTTTCTAATTGCAAGAATAGCACAGTGGAGGCTGTTTTCATCTTGAGCCTCTTGATGTATCAAAATAGGGTTGTATTTAGGAAGAGAGTCATTTGCCTGTATGTAATGATCGCTTGGGTCACCCTGATGAGGATGGAAGGTTTTTCCATTCTTTCCCTTCTGCCCCTATTCTTCCCCAAAAGGTGCTATTAAGCTCCTTCACCTTTTCGCTACTAATGACGAAAATATGCAGGAGGACGTTTCTTGATCAGGGAGACGAAAGCTGCAAATTTTCATCGGAGATTATTCTACACAAGCAATGGAATGCACAAAATATACGTTTCCTTGCTCTCCCCTTTTTATGACAGTCACGGGCTCGCGAAGTCTTAGTTTCGGGACCCAAAAAAGCGGGACTTATGCCGTTCTCTCGAAATCCGGGAGCAGGTACCCGGACCCATTGGCTTATGTTACCCCTCTTTGTGGTCAGGGACCACGGTCATTCAGTTGTTCATTCAGTCAGTTTTCGAAATAAATATTTGTCTCAAAAAATATAAACTAAGAATTGAATACTTTGTCTTTCGAGTAGCATTTACAATTTTTAAACGAAATTCTACAATAAATATTAACTTATATCTCAATTTCAGTATAAACATCAACATTGTTGCTGCATTAAATGCGTTATTATTGACGATAGAGCTTTGTTCAAAATTTGACAATCCTCTGAATAAAATGAGGAATTCAATTCAGTCTGCAATTTGCATGCAAGCAACAATTATCCACACAGATAATTCATATATGTAAACTAAGCATGAATGTCCGCGAACCAACACCGCTTGTATGGTTATAAACCCCGAAAAGAGGGAGCCAAACTATTCTTGGGGTCCGAGATAATGCAGAGTTGGGTGGAAACTATGAAGGGTCGAAAAACGTTGGTGCTGAGAGTGTGTGATTATCCGTGAGACCCTTCTTAACAAATGTCCTGCAAAGATGCTCCATACGGAGAGGACGGAAAAGTCTCTTGGGGCTCAGTCCAGCAGTCATGCTAAGGAGAGAACTCCATTTGTATGGATAGGCAGGTTGAAGATAATGCCGATTGTTGCAATCAAATTCTCAATTTAATTCTTCACACTCTGAACAGTAACACTGGTGCTCTTAGGCTTTGGAAGGCATTCATTATATGTTTTCAAGCATGGGGATTTTTTTTTGCAAGTTGAAAGGAAAGAGGTCCTATGACCTTGATAGAAATGGAACCTAATAGGCTCCATGGGTAATGGATGTCTATCTCTCGAGTCCACTTTTTTATTACCTTGGGGATTACTTTAAGTACCTAATCCGAATAAAAAGAGAAAGGATGGTTGATGATATAGGTACATAATTTAATAGGTCCCTGGTTATGTTTGAATGATATATGTATGTACTTAATTTGCAGAGTTAATGGACTCAGATGAATATAGTTGAGGTTTTTGTACAAATATAATTTCATATCATCCTTATTTTGGACTTTCATAAATTAACGATGCATGTAATTCCAGAATTGATTGAAATCATAATTTATAATCATGCTATATATTTTAATTATTGTTTGCAATTTCCCTCTCAGGTTAGTTATCAGGCCAATGCGTGCTATAATTGCAACAAAAACGATGTTTCCGGAGTGGTAGATGAGTTTGGCAACAGTGGCGCCTCCCTCAAAATGCACTTATCCTGGAAGAGACCTCACACTCACTTCAGTTTTCCTCCGTACGATGCCGTCTCCCATTTGGTAAGTCATTTTATCTTCATTCATTAATTTTCCCCTGATTGATTGTGTTCATTTATTTATGCACCTACACAAATTGCATCCATGTAGCTGGATAATGATGGTTTGTGTGGATGATGGAGAATGAATTTTTCTTGTCTTATCATTTCCTCGCTTTGGATTATGGCTTTTATTTGGCCTTACTTGCTCATCTGCTGTAATTGGGTGGTTGTTCAATTTTGTTTTCATTATGGCATGTGATGTGAAAGTACATATTGTTAAACAGCAAGGTCATTCTTGTTTGTATCTAATCAGGGAATACTACGTCAGTCTTATTTTTCATGAGAATTATTTGAAAATTCTTAATTTTTTATGAGCAATCGTAGGGATATTAGTGAATAATTAAATGTATCCTCAGAGGTTTCAAATTTTATTTTTTTATTTTTTATATTATTCGAGAAACTTAAATGTTTTAAATGTGCTCTTATAAAACATTAGTAATTATTAATGAAAGGTAGCTCAGTGATACCTCAAGATACATGTTTAATTCGTTCCGTAACCTTGCTCACATGTCTATTTGCTCGAATCTCATAGCAATTTTCCCCATTGTTCAATTGAAATGCCATTAATTCGTTCCAGCTAGAGATGGGTCGAATAGCAGATTTCTCGAATTCGAATATCGAATTCGAATATTAAATCATAGCTCGAATATTCGAATACCTCGAATTTCGAATACCTCGAATACTAAATGATGAATGCTGGAATGTTTGACTCGGTTGCCTATGCAGCAGGCAACACAAGATTTAGGGGAGTAATTTTGATTTCCTTAAAATGATTCGAACAGGAATTTAGCTGATTAATGAATAATTTAATTTTATGGAAACAATTGGGCATATAATTAATTCAACTAACATCGCTTTACCCCCACTCCTGCTGCCAAGTGCTAGCTGACAATCTGAGGCATTTTGCAAAATACAAGCTCTTTTCCACCGGATTTTCTTCAATTATTTTCAGTCCATCTTTGGGAGTTCTCACGAGATAAGAAGATGAATTGGAATTGCTATCAGGGAGAAACCAAATATTCTGAGAAAATATCCTTTTGTCTGTGACTGTAACAATAAAGATTTATAGCACCACTCATAAATTGTAACTTGATATATGTTTTCGGAAAAAAATACCGCATCAACTTCCGAGAAGCTCTGCTGCTCATATCGAGTTTCGCCAGAATGCTAAGTCTCCGACGTGTTTTGACATTTATTTCTTTGCGTAAAATGCTTAAATAAACTCAGAAATACGTCGTGTTTGGTCTTATTCTTTTTGAAATTACGCGCACATTACTAATATTTCAATTCAATAAAGGTGTAACATCAATTGACGAAAGTCATTCTTAGACACCCTTTGTGCTAATAGTTGACTCATGCAGCGGTTGACCTCCACAGAAATGGGGAACTTCGAAGCTGGTAGGAAAATAAAAGGTCAGTGGGGGAGGAAAGGGAGGGCCCGAAACACGTTTCTATTGTTCTCGCGTATTTTTTCGAAGCTAAGGTCTTCGTAATATGATCCCTGCGCGAGCTGTGACCTTTTTTTTATTTTGGAGAAGAGGAAAGCCTCAGAGGGGGGGCTAGTGCTGAATGGAGAGGGATACCGGACCTTGGGAAATGCGCTAATGTAAGTATCTCACGGTACTCACACAGCAGTTGACCTCCAGAAATGGGGAACTTCGAAGCAGGTAGCCAGAAAAAGGTCAGTGGGTGAGAAAAGGGGGGAGGGCGTGAAACACGTTTTTATTGTTCTCGTAACTCGATATTTTTTTCGAAGCAGGGGTCTTCGTAATGCGATCCCTGCGCGAGCTGGGACCTTTTGTTTGATTTCGGAGAAGAGGAAAGCGTCAGAGTGGTTGAGGCGAGTGTTGAATGGAGGGGGATAGAGGATCGTGGGAAATGCCCTAAGGTTGCTATCCCACGGCACTGAGTTTCTCCTGGTGGGGGGAATCGGGGATTTTCGGATTTTTTCACCCGACTATTTTCGGTTCCCCTCGTCGAACACTTTTCACCGCTAAAATCCACGAATTTGATGCAATTCGTCAGCTTGCGTAAAACGGCGCTGCGAGCACTAAATGACTACAGTTCTCTACATTTTTTCGAGTCACTACCAACGACGTGCGTGCGACAGTGTATGACGCGAAATTCAAAGTATTCGAGGCGGTACTTTTCGCATAACTATTCGAAATCTCGAATATCGAATACTTTCTAGTATTCGAGGTATTCGAGTATTCGCGGATACTATTCGCACATCTCTAGTTCCAGCCGCAAAAATGCTACACCAATTGTTTTTGTTACGTGTTCATGAGTAAG
Organism: Ischnura elegans; assembly: GCF_921293095.1. Taxonomy (NCBI): domain Eukaryota; kingdom Metazoa; phylum Arthropoda; class Insecta; order Odonata; family Coenagrionidae; genus Ischnura; species Ischnura elegans. Next base: position 18,523,111 of record NC_060246.1, read on the forward strand.
AAAAATGTTTTTCTAAATGACAAATTTATATTAAAACACAATAAAATAGAATTTAAAGGAAAAAAAAGTGTGCAAAAAATCCACAGAGAAAAAATCTTTCGCTTTGACCAGGATTCGAACCCGAAGATTTCCGATCGAGTGCTTTAGCCAGTTAAGCTACCCAAACTTTCATCACATAGAGGCGGTAGCTCTTGACTAATTTAAGAATACTGGGACTAGCCATGGTAATGTATTTACGGTGTAACTGGCTAAAGCACTCAACTGGAAATCAGGGTAATCGGGGGATCCAGGTTCGAATCCTGGTTATGGCGAATGATTTTTTTCTCTCTGGAATTTTTGCACAATTTGTGCATTGTGTGTGACTCCATAAAGATATCACTGTGGCTAGTCCTGGTACTTAGAATTAAAAAAAAATTGTTATAACGTGTATAAAAAGTTTTATAAAAGGGTATTTGTATTTTGGTTGCTTGTATGCAACTTACACTCAACTTAAATGCTACTTAATGCATAATTTTTGTCACTTCTTTTCTCTTCACTGGTCTTTGCCTTTTTCACTGAATCGATCTCGAATTTCGCTCACGTGACAGCTTATATGTCAAGTATCAAATTTTTTTATAATAATCCAGTAGACGTAAACCCTTTTCTTTCTGCTAAAGTACATCTGGACCAACTCCAGGCCCAGCAAGTTTATAAAATAGGGTGGTTTCCTATTATTTTTTTATTGCTTTAATCGAAAGATTATTACTCCTGGAGTACGTATTTCACGCTTTTAGATTTTTAAATGAAAACATCTATTTTTCGCGATTAAATGAAAAGTGAAAATTTTCAAGCGCGCGAAAACGCGACGCTTAAGTATGAATGCCGGGAAATATCTCCGTACGTCGTATTTGTGGTTCCCCCTCCCGCCCGGTGAGGTGACCTTGAGGCGAGGCTTAGCGCTGATACGTCGCAGGATGCTAGCGGATAGCTGAGTACCTTGCTGAATGGTAGCGCTTGGCTTAAAAAAGGTTTATTAATACCTTATCAAACGAAGTAAACTTTCCGAACTTAGCCAGTTTTAATACAGTGCAACCTCGATATAACGACACCCCACGGTGCACTAATAAACACTCGTTATAGCGAATTGTCGCTTTACCGGAGGTGGAGCAAATAATAGCCAATATACCTCTTGCGAACAGATATACAGGAACAGGAGTGGTGCGGCGACAGATAAACATCTATCTGATAAACGTAAGCATAAATCCAGACGAAAGGCGATGTTTTTTTGCATCACTAAATTTCCTTACTCAAACAACGACTAACTATTCGAACAATTTATAAACGCCACACTGAATAAAAATCATGCAAAGCATTGTTTCGTCAATCATTATATTTATCGAAAGACAGTTTACGACATAAATTTGAGACTGAGCACTCCATTAACTTCATTTCTAACAGATCGCTAGCAATTACAGAGGTTAAGGAGTCTTGATGAAAGTCTTCCGGCGGTGAAACCCTCGCTATGGCGAGAGCCAACACCGAAAGGGTCTCGTTAAAACGAATATTTTAACACGCTCATTATAGGGTCAATTGACGGTGCATCGGCTATCTCTCGTAATAGCGGGGTGTCGCTATAGCCCGTACTCGCTTTAACGAGGTTCCACTGTAGGTGATTATTAAGACATGTTTCCCTGAGCTCTGTGCCTCATGCATGCATTGGTAACCTCAGACGATGTATAACTCCTATCCTCTCGTGTAGAAACTAGGTCCCTGTGACGTCATGCGGAGTGGAATCGCATGGGCGCCAATCTGGCCTTTTTCAAATGAGGATAAAATTTGACCCTTGCCATTCGTCTAAACCGGTATTTCAAAAACCAAATAATTTGTGTATTATGAATACACTAATGGTGAGTAACGAGTCGCAATCAATGCCTTTCGTTTTCTTTGGTGAAGGAAACTACCCTATTCCTTGTGTGTGTGTCTATGTGGGAAAATCAATGTCAGGCATGGCTTCTTCAGTGGCCCAGAGAAATTAGAAGCACAGCGGGACCAAGTTCAAGCTAACATTTAAAGCTCAGTTGCAGCTATCCATACCTTCTCCAGGGATGGCCTCATCATTTATAATGAAAAGATTGGATATTAGCCAAAAGCTTAATTTTATGCCACTAATTCAAGAAGCAATCATGGAAGAAATGAGTGCATAAATTGAATGGAGATGATGGAGATTATTCATTCTCCTGATAAAAATTCTATGTGATGCATTTAAAATTGGCAAGGTAGATTTGGTGTGTTGGGTCATGCTAAAGGAGGTTGGTCAGGGCTCACACTAAATCTTTTTTAATCTGTTGTAGCTCTCCAATGGAAAACTGAGACTTTTCTCAGTATTTGGAAAAAGAGATGTTTGAGGTGTCTATTTTGGGATAAAATTTGTTAATTTTCCCACTCTTTTCTCATTTTTACCCTTCTTTCCTCACCTTTTTGGCTAAAATTGCCCTTTTTTTTCATTTTTCTGTATCAAAAATTTTTTAGAATATCTTGTTTCCTGTGGATTTCCTTGAAAAATCGTGCACATGTGTGCCTATAAATGGCTGTGGAGGAACCTAGGTAAACCTTTGAATCTTTCTTCTCTTTGATTTAATATTTAATTAAATGCGTTTTTGGCAGGAAGCAAATGTCACAGTTGGCTGTGAGGGCGGTGCATTGTGGCAGGACATAGAGAAGCTTCAGGAGATCATTGGCTTAATGGACAGCTGCCCGGCAGCCCGGGAGAATCAGCTCCTCATGTCAATGGCCACGGTGAACCTCACGGTAATGGCTTCATCTGCTCGCAACCAAGTGCACGCATACATTTGCACAGGAAAACTACCTTCATCGCTGTGCTCTGCTAAGCCACCCACTATGCCAAAGTTGGGTAAGTTGGCTGAAAATGCCTAGTAGGATGTTGGGGGAGGGTTGCAATGTGTGTCAGAGTGTCAAATTGCTGTAAATTGTGCTTGTTCACAGGAATTGGACATGTGCTCGATATATACGAGGAAGTTGCTGAAGGGAGAAGGGCCAACACAGACGTAGCAGAAGTTCTGTGGGAAATTTTAAAAGGTAAGAGACATATATGTGTAGCTTTTAAATGTGTTTGATGTATTGCCAGTGATCAACTTAATAGATTGTGTGATTAATTTGTGCCTGATATGTGAACAGTAGCAAATTTTAAATGACGTGAGAAAATGTAGGGCTGGAGATTGAAGCAAGTGATGAACCTGTGGTTTTCTGTGAAATTGCCATGTAAATAAGAGATAATAAATAGAGTCCTGTGCATTGCAACTTATGTAAATAATTGCGGACATGATTTTTGGTTTTGAAAATTGATGGTTCGCTACAATTGTCATCATAATCATAATCTTATCTCGATTAAAATTGAAATCATTTTGAATTTTGGGGTGTAACTTGAGATATCTACAGCTAGTTGGTGGGAGTGCGTCTGCTCTCATTCACAGCATACTTACCTCTACTAAGCAGACCTTGAAGTTCTTGATCAAAATCATAATAATTTATTGAACCAGCTGATCTATTTACATATTCATTGCCATTCTATTATTTTATTGCTTCTTTGTGTATTTAAATGTAATTTAACCGCAAAACCTAACCATTTATTTTACTGGAACTTAATTTGATTTATAAAATCACTGTTCAATTATCTGTTCATAAAATGAATAACTGAAATGGATATGAGTTCTGCAAATATTTATCTTTTTATGAAGTAGATATGAGAAGTGTATGGTAGACAATAGACAGTAGATTTATTTGAAAAAAAATTTTACATGGAAAATGAAGTTCACTTAGGAAAAAATACCAATTTAATATGTTACCGTCTGAAACCCAAGAAAGCCCTAAATGAAACCAAAAAAACACGCTAAGCTGGGTTATTTGTAAAAAAAAACTTGATTTTTGCCAAACCTGTTTAATGTGCCTCTAAGCAGTAACCTGCCATGTTGCATGGGTGAGAGGAAAATGGTAATTTCTAACCTGAGGTAGCCAATCATGTTTTGGTGCTGTGTCAAAAAATTTGGTCTCTGCAGCATCATGCATATTTCTCCATTTTGTCATTTCAAGGGATTAATTTATATTTTTCTTTTTACATCCCTTGCCCTGTATTTTTGTGTTGTGACTCTACCTGTGTTTACAAACTGTGAAGTTTGGTTCATGGGCTAAAATTTTTTAATGAGCAGATTATGTTTCATTTTGATTTTGCGATCACTGATCACCATTTGAAGTACAGCTGACTCCCGATTATCCGGCTGCAGTATATCTGTGTTGCAGATTATCCGCGCATGATTTTTCACTCTCGCTCAATATTTAAGCAACATTTATAAAAAAATAAATCTGACTCAAAATCACAGGAACTACTGCATTTGAATGCTAGGATGCACCGGGCTTATTATTTCCATTAGAATTTAATAAAATTTCCATTTCCCCATCGTAAAACGGAAGCGATAGCGTGCTAGCTGCATTCACTCCGTGTTCCTGTTTTTCAAGCCTCGCGGTGAGCGATCACGGATACACATCCTGCAGAAGTTGCAACCTGGGCAACTTGTGCGAGATGCAACTATGTGGCGTGGTGCCTGAAAGCGTGGTTTCCAATGTCGCACTGTGGTTTTGAAGCATTCGTGCAAACCACTACTCAGTATCCGTGATCACGTGGTTTTCTAATTGAGGTCTTGTATGTAGCCGTAATAATATGAGTAAAACCTTATCGCCTTTAAAAAGATCGCGGTCTGACGAAGAAACCTCTCAATGAGTCTGGGAAGCACTCTAAAATAACAGAATAAATAATAACATACTGTTTGTTTTATGTAAATTATGAACATTTAAAGACATTTAACTGAAATTTTGGATTATCCGTGTTTTCTGATTATTCTCTGCCGTCTCTCCCCATCATTAGCCCGGATAATCGGGAGTGTACTGTATACTAATGCACGGGATTAATCAGTGGCTGCTTTATTTTTCGATCCTAAATGCTTGAGATGGCTATTTCCTCTCCCAATATGCTATGATTGTCTTTATAGGCTGCAATGATCTTGTGGATTTGAATTCCTGTTTCAAATTGATAATACGTGAATCAGCTTCTGGGAGATTTACGCCAAAGGTAAGGTGAAAGACATCCTTTTTGTCCCAACCCATATTACATTGCTGTCTACCTGAGAGGGCACTGTGCCTTCTTATATACATATGTGTATGAGTTCTTGAAATAAGGTTCACTTTATGAAATGAGGCAAGAATTTATGGTCAATAGTTGGGCATAACCAATTGGAGTTAGGAGCCTCGGGTGAGGAGTGAAGCATAGGTGGACAGTGGAGCATTGTATTTCAATTGAGTAGCCATCATGGCAGTGAAAAATATGAGGCCTATCCAGAAAGTAAATTCCTCATAAAAATATAGTTAACATTTCCTAAGGACACATTTTGTTATTTTAAAATGGCATGAACTCATGGTCCCAAGGCCCAAGTGTGTATATACCCAAAATTTGATATTTTGAGTCTGGAGAAACTCCATCCCAATGAAAAACGTGAAAGTAAAGTCTATTTGGGCTAAAATTTTGTTTTTTGTGACTTTATCTTCTAGCATTAATGAGATATGTGTGCCCTGAAATGCGTTACACTTCCCAGAGTGACTCTACTTGTAATGAGTCTTCAAGTCATAAATGATTGCGTAAAGAGAAGTGTGAAACTATGACGAGATTTTAAGTCTGTTATAAAGAAGGTGGAGAACGTTCAATATTTGCAGCTGTCAATTTGAATAATTCAAGCTCTGGTTTTTAAACTTCTCACTCTGGCCACAATTTCTGTTTTGTCAAGGTTGACTGCCCACTTAGCAGCTCTTTGGAGTTTGGCCACCTTATTTTCTGCCCCAGTTGAAGTTGCAAGTTTGACTTTGAATTTTGTCGACCCCGTTGACTTGTTGTTGCCTCTAAACCATAAGCCTTAATTAAGAGTTATTTAATCTACTCCATCGGGAGATAAGTCATCCGTATCTAGAATTTTCTAAGGATATTTCTTATTCTGTCCATTTTTCATTCCGTGTAAGGCGGAAAGGCTTTCTTCTGGTCCTGGATATTATTTCTTGAGGAATTGAAGGATTCTGTGGTGTCGTTTCAGCCTTAATTTTTCTGTGGGACCTTATAGAATGTCCGAGGATGACTTCGTCCAACCCATTTTTCCTTAGAATGGCCTCAAATTTTCACCTTTCATATTGAAAGTCGTTTTTGTAGCTTATTGCGGAGGAATTGTGGATTGAAGTGTTGACTTCTTCATTTATTTACTTGTTTCAAAATGATATATGTATTTAGGGTGTAATAATAAGTAAGGGGATGTTCTAATATTGCATAAGGCCTTTTTTAATCATTTGTATCTCCTCCATTCCCCAAGCAAACATTTGTAGCAACATTTTATGCATTGCTATTTCAGTGGATTAGTATTTGTATTGTGAAATTCTTCAGTACCTATAGTTTTAGCTTTGAATTTCATCAATGCCATGACACTGAATTGGAAGTATAACAATGTCATTTTTTCAATTTATCCAATTTTAGTGATGAATGAGCGTAATTTCTAAAGTTTTCTCTTTTCCTCACATGGAATCAATAGATACTGCCAGACAACAAAACATCCGTTTCAAAAATCATCAAAGGAGCCCAAGAGATTTTGCAGTCCTTAAGCCTGACACTAAAAGGCAATGAAGCATTGCGTTTTCTCTGGGAACTTGGCTATCTCAAGTTACAGAGGGACTATAGGCATCTATTCCAGGGTAAGTTTTCCTTCAGCAGTTCATTTTTACTGAAGCACTTTGTAGTATGCTTGCCATAGGATTCAAATACATATTTTAAAAAATGCCTCTTTCCACTTTATTGTTATAAGTTGAAGTGGTTGACTTCAAATGTCCCCGAAGGAAGGAGTATATTTTTTTCAATTTTAAGGAAAACTGCATGACTTTTGGGTGAAATTTTTTATCCATTTAAGTTAGCCACAGAGAAAGGAGAGAGCAATTTTAAAAATGTGTGTCAACAAGAAAACTTGGATGCCTACTCTTTGCTTATTACATTCCAAAGAACAAAAGTGCCAAAATATTATCAGTGAATAATTTAAAGCAGTACATATTCTCTAAATATTTGTAGCAAATTTATTGCACCTTATTGGGTTGGATACCTTAGCTTAGGTTGATTGGAATTCTATTGTCAACTTATGATTTTGATTGTTGTATTTCTGAATATTTCCATAAAGGTTTTAAAATTGATCGAAACACAAAAAGTTTTATTTTGACAAAACTACTGCATTAGTTCTCTTCTCTATTAATTTTTCATGAGATAGATGGCCTTTTGTGGTAAAAATGTCTAGTATGTACTTATATATACCTAATAGTGAAATAGCAATTCTTTCTAAAACTTAAAAATTATTGAATAAATGTGTGAAATAGAACCCAAGGTTATGCTGTTGAATTATGATTTTCCATTAATCAGTAAGTAAATTTTCCTTTCTCTCCCAGGCAACTAAATAAGGTGTCTAGTCGCTTTTATTGGCCACACAATATGTACTATGTGCTTAATGTTGACTGAAATTTGCTGGATTTTGTTATTTTCTAAAAAAAAGGTTCTTTGTGGAAATAGAAGGACTGTTGTGAGATATTTTTAGTATTTTTCTGTTGATTGCATTGAAAATATGCAACTTTTTGAGTACTATTAGGATTCAATGATAGAAGAAGAGATTTTTTTACCCACGCTTACTGCCATGCCTGTTGCATGCAGGCAAAATTTAATTGCCGCCGATGATTATGAGCTGCCAGTGAAACATTTGCCATGCAATTCATTGTGCCAACCACAACTCATTTTGCTCTCAACAGTGTCATCTCAACTTCCCACACATACACATAAAATGCATTCTACATGCTTAGACTATATCTGTCTAATCTTTGTTTGAGTGGAGGAATTTGTCCATGGTTACTTTAGTGGGTATGAATGGAGATACAATACATCCATGTGGATGTTGCCATTAATTTTTGTGCTCATAGTGTTTAGGAAGGGAGGTAATGTGTTTCATTCCTTTGTGCTTTTTCTCTTGCATAGCATTGGAGTTGAAGTCCCCAGAACTGCATGAAGCCTTCAAATGCCTGAGAGCATCTGCTGAGGTGAGGCAGAGGGATGAAGGCGTTGAGAATCTGGTGGCTGTCCACTCATTTGTTGAGATGCTGATGGTGCTCAAGTCGCAGCTGAACCTCGACAATGAGTCGTTGTCTTTGCTTGTGAAGTCTGCCCTCCCGCAGCTTATCTCTCCAGCCCTTGATTTTGCTAAGCGTTCGTCGAAGAGCGCTCTGGACAATAGTTTCATGGAAGCGAGTTCTCAGAAGATAACCTTCTCCATCCCTGTTCGTACCAAAATATCCATTCCATTGATTAAAGGGTAAGTTAGTGTAATCCTGACCATAACTGCCAATATATTGCCTATTTAGAGTTCTGTCTCAAACATTTATTCTCGTAAGGGTCTTTTGGGATCCTCCTGGGTTTAAAAACTCCATTTCTGCTGACGTTTCAAGTCCCGAGTCAGAACTCAAAATGGTGGCGGAAATGAAGTTTTCAAGCTGTGGAAGGAACCCCAAGACGAGTTCACCAGGAGAGCATCAAATGTTATTTCATTTACTCCCATATTTTTTTACTTTCCAAAATTCAGTGCTGGTGTAATAATTTTGAAAATAACTTTGGCATTGTAGAAATATATTTTGTTTTTTATATTCAAAACTTTGGTTTTACTTGAGTTTCTATGCAGTTTGGCATTGATGGTCTTTGTATTCAGAGGGCAATTATTCAGAAATTCATATCTTGGAGCTTTTCTCCCTTAAGAAGCAAGTCTATTCAGACACACACACACAAAATATTCTTCAAATCCCTTTGAACCCTTCCATTGGTCATTTCATGACCTTCTGAAATGTGGAATACGCTATGTTGAAAGCAGTTTTGAACCCTCTCTTCTCAATCCCAGAAACTCAACCTTTTATATGTTGAACATTTTATACTCTGCAGAAACTCTTAGCTGTCATATTGAAAAGGAAAGATATTGAGTCTGTGATGTGAACATTCTGTCATTATCACTTCAGTGAAGATGGCAAAATTTTCCTGCATTTCAAAAAAATGCTGGCTGTGAAATGATGAACGTTTATATGTATTATAGTTATAGTGAGTACAAAAAAAATTTACCCAAATTCCAAGAATTGATTTGTATTGCTTGCATAATTAAGCTAAATTGGCTAAGAATTACAGAATCACTCTTTAAAATAATGCATTTATAATTTCTTGACATTTCTATTTTTCCTTTACAAAGTTGATTGAATTTTGAAAATGTTAAACTTATGTCAAATTCCAATTTTTAATCTAAAGAAATTGAGTTGCTTAGCTCTATGTTGTTTACGATTGAAAGATAAATCTTTAATGGGATTACAACTGGAGAAATTGTAAAAAATGCATGAAACTGGTAGATATGACATAATTTTGGATGCATTTTAAGTGAGTGCATTTTTCCTATTTTCTAAATTATGGTATTTTTTTGGCTTTGAGCTGGATTTATATGGTTGAACTTTCAATTGATGTAAAGTAATGGTCGCTGTGGTTTGATTTACATTTGTTAAGTTTAATTATTCAAATGCTATGATACTGTAGCAGCTTTTTTGTGATTTCATAGTTTTAATAATGAACTGTAACTTTGCATTCCTTTAAAATCCTTTTACAGATGTAACCCTGAGTCATGGAGTTTTGGCTTGTACACAGTGAAGCCTAAAAATAAAGTTGTGACTATATTTTATGAAAATAATGACAGCATATTCCCTCCAGATGTCAATGAGAAAGGTGGGATATTTTTATTTTTGTTTTTCATGTAATATGTAAGTTGCTATTGACTCACTGATGGATACGATCCAGACCAGTTACAGAGGAACTTGTGAGCTGAAATTTTATGCTTAACTGGGGGGCTGAAACTGAAATGAAGAAAAATTCCGTGAACGCCAACTCTTTTGTATTCGGGAGTTCTTAACCCATGCCAATTTTTTATGATAGACGAAGGTTTGATGATTTGTTTGGTGTGCTATCCTTTAATGACTGGAATCCAGAGAAATAAGTCTTCAAATATGAACTTCAACTGGCCACCCTAACCACCTAATTGACAAAATCATGGAAATTTCCTCTGACCTCTCCCAATTTGGCAGAGAAATAGGCACGTAGTTACTACTGACTGAATATGCTTCCCGGAAAAAACATAGAACGCCCCTTTTTCTCCCTACCCTCCCTTGCCAATACAGGTTAATTAAATAATGGCCATACAGTATTTTGACAATTTCAGTCTTATATGATGAATTGCTACATTTTGATATGGTAATTATCACTAAAAGGTACAAATTCCTATGACCTATGTCTAAGTCAGATTATGCTATGGCAGTTAGGCGTCTGTGAAAAGAACCTTCAAATGGAGAAATTTTACGAAAACCTTTGTATTTAGAAGTCATAGCCTTAGTCCTAGAGCCTTCCCATGTGTGATACACTGATTTAATCTTGCTGTCTTATGTCACCCTAATGTATAGGAATGTGCAGTCCTTCATTGCTAATGTGTCTCACAAAAATAATGAAGTTAACAAACCTTTAGGCCTTCACAAATATTGTATGTTGCAAAACTTTTGGCTAAATGATGTTAATTTGCTCTAGTATTTACTTTTTTATGCATCATTCCATTACTCTTTATTTGATTTTTTTTCTAATTACAGGTGATGGAACTGGATCCAAGGAAAATACTGTTGTCAAGTTCACCATGCTTAGTGACCATTTATTTCATAGAGGCTGAATTTCTCTCTCTGAATTTGTAAGTATCTACATATGGGATATGTGAGCTAGATCCAATTTGGAATCCATTAATTCAAGCGTAATTCATGGTGTGATTTAGTATGTATGTACTGTATGTATGTTTGTGTATTATTAAATCTTGCATGTCTTCCTCCATAAACTTTGGACCACAGTTTGTGAATATTTTCAATTTTTCAATAAATATATTTACATTTGTGTTATTAGGAGTTTGTGGTTTGTGTATTGGACTTTTATTTTATTAGGGATGTGCGAGTACTCGAAAATTTGAGTCAAGTCGAGAAGTTAGTACTCGACTCGAATTAAACAAGCATCGCATAGCAAAAGCATGCAAGATGCTTTAAAATCTTGAGAAGTCTTAAAAATTGCTTGGTCGAGCTATTAGGCATATCCAGAAATTAAGTAAAGCACCATTCCTTTCTATTGCCAATGCAGCTCTCTGTCATTGTTCTGCAACTATGCGCTAGGCCTCTGGGTTCGTTGTCTAGAATTTACATTATTTTAATTTTTGTTTCAATGTAAATTTTTTAAAAGATTCCTCCAACTGTGAGATCTATTCTGTAATTCGGTTTTTGAAAACTTATAAATAATTAAAATAAACATGATGGTAATTTTAATGATCTTAGTGTGCTTATAAAATGTTTTCATAATTTGATGCCTCTGATTGGAAAAATTTATCAGCCTAAATTATTTACTGCTCTTGAATTCTGTATGAGCTTACTTCCCTGCAAGCCGCATCAGTAGGCATTTACCAGCCGTTTAGGGCACTAGCCATTTTTTTTATGTTAAACATGCAGAAAAATTGTAACTGGAAAATTAACTCTAACAATAAGCATAGCAATCCCAATCACCATGGCAACAAGCATTTGTTATGACTTAATGAAACAAAGCGAGTTCTTTTTAAGTAGGTCTTGCTTATTTGTGTTGTTGCAGTTGAAAGAACATGATTTTAAACATTTGTCTTAATATAAAATTTAGAGAAGCTATTGATTAAAATATGGACAAGAGTAAATTGGAGCTGAAGGGGTGTCCAAAGTTTTGTGAATAATTTACATTTTTCCATTATCATGTACGACAAATTGCTTACTTGGCCTTTGCCAGGGAGGTCTAGAGAGGGATGTAGGGCAAAATTGGGTGCAAAAATCGAATGTCCATGACTGCAGCTCGTGAGCATCAGGCACAGCGTGTTGGGGGAGTACTCAGCCTTATTGGACACTGAAATATTTTATCCCTTCAAAACAGTCCTTAGGGTATAAAAAAAAGTGAACTTTGGCTCTCAAGGGCTGTAAATGTCCTCATGCGATCATTAAAATTGTCACTTGGTGTACTTGAGAAAATTATTGGTTATGAAAGAAATGGCTATGGAGAAAATGATATTATTTATAAAAAATAAATATATGTACATGTATAGTGCCCTTGAGCAACCTCTTAAATGTAAACAATCGACTTAATTTTTGCAAATTGTTGACTCTAGAGACCAACTGGTTACTGTCAAATAGTGCAGTAAAAATATGTAAGTTGCAACTTCACTTGTAATACATACAATTGCGACGGCTATACGACACAATGGGTATCATATTTTGTACTTGTCATAAGAAGGCTACAGCATATAATCAAGCAAATAACATGGGAGAGAGTAAAGTAAATGTTGATTACGAGCATGTAACAATTACTACGTAAGTAACAATTCCTCTTTTGCCATAAGGAGTAAGTTACAAATACATACATACAGGGGCACAGCCAGGAATGAAGGCTGAGGGGGTGGTTTAGGTGTAACTAATACCGGGGTGTGTGGGGGTATGGAATACCCACCAGGATAAGTGGTAGCTGGGAGATTAATAAATTGTGGAATTTTAAGATAAATGGTTTAAAATGGTGAGTTTTATGGCTTTCCCCTATGAAAAAATTGTATAAACCTGTTTCAAAATTTTATACAATTTATACAATTGCCATGGTAATTGTATAAATTGTATAAAATTTTGAAACAGGTTTATACAATTTTTTCATAGGGGTTCTGAGGGATATTTTATTAATACTTACACTATTATATTAGTAATATCAATCCAATTAAGTAAAATAGATTAAAATTTAAAATTTCTCTGAGCTCTGGGAGTGTGGTTTATCCCCCAAAACTCCCCCTCGCTGCACCACTGCATACATATATTACTTTCATAAAAGTTAATCATTGCAAGTACAAATTTCTGCAGAAGTAATCGTTACAAGTAATTCAATTACTTTTACTTGATTACTTACCAACACTGCTGATTCTTCTTCCCATAGAACATTTTAAGAGGTTGAAATAAAAAATATGTTAAAAATTGACAAATGAGCCACATCTTTTGAACTTTTTTCTCTATTATTGCTTCATCGAGTGGAGGAAAAGAAACGTGTTGGAATAATAATATGGTGTCTTTATTTTTTGTCTGTCTAGTGTAGTCTGGAGCTTGATACAAGACCTGATGATATAATGTATCACCTAATATGTTTACATAATTCCTCTGAACTTCCCAAAGAGGCACTCTATTGAATCTTATCAAATTATGTTTATATATGTTAATTAATTTCCTCCTTCTTTGAGGGCTGGCAATTTTAGTCCTATGTGTGTTCATTGATAATGACTCACTCATAGTTCAATTGAACTTAATTCATTTACTTAATGGAAATGTTGAGAATTAATGCTGTGTAGTGCACTTCTAGACAAAGCAGTTTGTGATACCACTCCCTGTTTCAAGCATCATCATAGTTTTCAGGAGTTGTGATTATTCAGAGGCAACTAGTATTGTTAGTGCAATGATAAACATTTGTTCAGGATTGCTCAAGGAAAACAATAATTTGATTTTCAGTGAGCTAACGACGTGGTAATGCTAATCAGACTTCTGTCATTATCTTGTTACAGAAAGCCACAGCTCGAGTGTTTTCAATAAAATCCTTAGGGTTGTAAAAATTAAGGGTATTAATTGAGTTAATATATTTATGATTATGCTGCTCAGAGGTGTGGGTTTTCCCCTCCCCGTTCCAGTAGAGATAAATTTGCCGGCCTCGGTGGCGGTGGGTTTAAATCCTCGCCTGCTAATCTGTAGGTCGTGGGTTGAATCCTGCCTGGGTAGGTGATCCCTAACCAGGGCATGGATGTTTGTGTTGTGCTTTGTTAATGTTGAAAACCCGTTATAAAGGCCGCAATGTGCTGTTTTAGGGGGAAGAGGGAAATAAATAAATTTACCGGAATCATTTTTTTGTAAAAGGAGGTTGAAGCAAGAGGTGAAAATAATACATTTTATTAAAGGTACATCAAAAATTTTTTACTTGACAATCTTTATTAATCTTTTACATTCATTTGCCTAAAAACCAACTATCACTGTACAAATAAAGTGATGATCAGATAGTTGAACTGGATGGATAACTAATAAAAATTCAACTAAAAAATAAACTCAACAAAAGTTCTTAAGCGCGTACATATCACAAATCCGCATGTAACTATAGAAAATAGTTTTTTTCTGAGTGTACTAATGGTTTCATTTAAATTTTGAGGCCTTGGATGATTTAATCCTCTTCTTCATGTGGACAGTCAAACCATGCGTTGGATGTTGTGAGAGGAAACCCATCTTCTGTTTTGATTAGAATATTATCAAACCGCCAAAATTGAGAACCTTTGAAAAAATATGATGCACCTGCGAAATATTGAAGTAGGGAGATTAGATTATAGTTGGTATAAAATCGTTTCAGGCTTAATTTTGTGGAATAATGCTATATCCATGATTAAAGCACAAATGGTAATATCCACACTATTTTATTTATTACTTAACCGACCATGGTTTTGACACTTTGTGTAATTTTCAAGGCCTTGACCTTGAAAATGACACCAAGTGTAGAAACCATGGTCGGTTAAGTGATAAAATAGTGTGGATATTACCATTTGTGCTTTAATCATGGATATAGATTATAGTTGTTGGTGTCGCTAAATATCACCCTGAAGTGCATGCTTGCGCCATCTTTTTTCCTCTTAAATTTTAGGTCATTCTTAAATTCATGGAGAAGTGTTGTGGTGGAAATACTTTCTTGGTCAATCAATCAATCTTTGCATGAAAATGCAGTGAAAACCTTTAATGCATTATAACTTTCCAATTAACCTTATCAGTGCTTAGGCACATTGTTGCTTCATTTCTTTGGTGGCATTACCCGAATGTACATGAGTAAATGAGCTAAGAGCTAATGGCATTTTTATTCTTCGTACTGTGTTGCAGCTTGCGTCTCTGATTTCATGCATCCTGAAGGCAATGGGACTGAGTTCATATGCTCTGCTGCAGTGCAAGTTTCAACCCCAATGGAACAGACTTCACATCACATGTCTCTGCTGCTGGTGTTGGCCACCATCTCTTGGGAAATGCTCATAGTGGAAGACTTCATGGAGTATGCGGGAATTCATGGAAAGTTCATTCACATTTGTTGTTAACACCTATCTGTGCTTTTGTAAAGATTTTGTTTAAAGTCACCTCTGTTGCTGATGTGTAAATAAGTGGAGTGATGTGCTTTAAGACTCAATGAATGTATCTTTCAGGGATTCTATTGCATAAGGGAATCATCATTATATTTGTCCTTCGTGTACATTGTATTGCAAATAAATTTTTTTTTTATAAAATACGGTGTAAATTTTCTTGAAAAACTCTGTTTCTGGGTAGCTCTTTGAATCCAATGAAGCAGTGTAAAGGACCCTTGAAGAATATTTTCTCAACGTGTAAGACTTTCACTTCTGGGAAGTGAATGATGTTAGAAAAATGCTGGACCAAGCACATTAAATTCAAGGGAGACAACACAAAAAAAAATAAAATCATTTTTTTAACTGTAAGTTTAACTGAGGCCAAGAACTCTTCACCTTACTCTCATGCTTCGCATGAAGTCTATTATTTTTTACCCTAATTTTGTGTGATGTGGTCCCTGCACAATATTATTGGGTTATTATGAAATCCTGAAATTCAATTCAGATGTGTGCTAATGGGATTTTCATGAAGATTTGCATTTATCATTACACTGCAGTGATGGATGATTTTTAACAATATTTTTGGCCACATCCCACCGCATGGAGTACAGTATTGCTACAAAATTGTGGTGAATTCTAGTATTGGTGGTTTATCCATACATATTTTAAATGGAAAGGAAAATTGGTCATCTTGTACTAATTTTTACTTTCACTAATAAGGTAAGAAATGTGTTGATAGGAGGTTTCCCAGTAATAGGTATTATGCATACTTTCATAGACAATTAGATTGTCAATGAAAAAATATTACTCTCACTCTATTAGTAAATGTTTCTCCTTGTTGACTAATGAAGTACATATTACCATCAGTCCAGGTTAAAACAGCATCCAAGTTTTCTGGAACTCCTCGCCATCTCGTCAGGGGCTGAGGGTATCCATCATCCATTGTGGAAGTGCTCTCATTATACCGCCAGTATTGGTTGGAGCTGAAAAGCCAATTCTTAGAAGTAAAATCGTGCACAAAAATTAAATTTAATGATGGATATAAAACCTGGCTGAGACTAAAAAAAGGACTGTCTTTGCCACAGGTGATGCTTACTTGCACGTTGCCACCAATAAAATACCTAACCAAGATTCAAATTCAATGTTATACAAAAACATAACATGAATTTAAAAGTTCAAGTTAACAAAAAAACTAAGCATGTACCTCTTCAGAGTGTAATTAACAGAGAACATTAAACATATGGTAGTATTTTTGGGCTTTCACCTCTTCAAGATCTTTGGATAGTATTGCAGGTGGTATTTGCTTGGCATTCCCCCAAGGGAAGTGTGCTTACCTTATTTTTATCAAAGCAAAAAGAAATGTTCAATGAATTGATTCATACAAATGAAATAAATGACTAGGTGTCAAACCCTAGAGGGGATAATTGGTGCAATGGATAGTCTCACATGGGTGTTGATTGATGTTACCTGTTCCGCAAACAGAGGTATTTAGTTCATGCAACTGCCACCGTAGGGCGTATTTGTATTTTGATGCTCAGTTTTTGTGTGTGTGTGTGTGTTACGACAAGCCGTCGTCTGTTCTCGGTGTGTGTTGAGTGTGGGCAGTCAGTGAACCAAACCCAAGGTGAAAGTGTGTGGTGCCAGCAGTTGCCCCGACCACTCCCCTGCCCCCCCAAGTGTGCGCACGTGTTGGCAACGACAGAGGAGGATCTACTGACTGACTGATGGGTGAAGTTGCCCCACTATTATTATACTGATTAGTGAAATTTATTGTTATTCATTGCCCTTTTGATATTGTTTTTTTTTGAGAATATATGTATTTTTTGGAATGTTCGAAAACTGTGTTTCTCTGGTCCTTCGGGTGAAGGTTGAAGGAACTTCGTTCCTTTTGTCCCGCAACATTACCCTTCCGTGCACAAACAACTACACTTAGATGCTTTCCCTAGATGCATTGGATCACTTGTTGGCACATTTTATTGTGTGCTGTATTTAGCCATACCCTAGCGCTTGCCTAACCACCTCCATTGGACTGGGTGGCCATGCATTGCTGCATCACCTGCATATAAAATGGCGGTTGAAATGTTATTGGCTGCTTCATGAGCTTCCTTCAGTTTGACAGCTTCAAAATGGTAAGTTATGGTACTTCAAGGAAGCAACTGATAGCTGAGGTCATTTGTGCCTTGGAAATAAATCTGGCATTGGCATTAGCCTGCTCCTAATGAAAGGTGCTAAGGGGACCTTGGCTTAACTTCCCATCAGATGGGCAATACCTAGTTTTGTGCTTGAAGTACCCTCCACAAAATGCATAAGTAGGGATCCCGTAGTCTGAAAAATCATGCCACCGCTGGAATTTGAATCTATATCCTATTAGTGGGAAGCTATAATCTATTCACTTCATGGTTGTGGATGAGCTTTCTTGAGAGCCCGGACACTCTTGGAGGGCTTCGCTGATGGAGTAGAGGTGGTACCGAGAGAGAGAAAGGAGGAGCAAACTCAAAATGTAAATGGCCGTCCTAGTTTGTCGCTGAAAATGTGTAAGTGATGGATGACCACAGGTATTTTAGCCTTGGTGCCAAGACAATATACCAACTCATTTGAAAGGTATTGAGAACAATCCTTTCACAGAAGCTCTTGACATTATCAGCTACCACGATTAATGAGGCACCATTGCTGAAAGGCATACTTAAAGACACACAAGGAAAACGTGAGAGGTTTGGCAACATGGCTCCACAAGCAGATTCACAATGCTAACTCAACAGGGGTCTGAGAGCAAGTGACTGGGGCCATGCCTGCTGTTTGCTGATTGGCAAAGGGAAAGTCACATGTCAAGTAACTTTCCCTCCCCTCACCTCCACTTGCTTTAGCCGCACAAGCTCACACGCAAACATAAAATGAACGGAGAGTAACACTCTAGCTACCACACCAACCCGAACCTCAGCTTCAAAATGAACTGCTGAATCTTTCAAGTTTCTAAATGTCAGCCTA
The DNA here is from genome assembly GCF_921293095.1 of Ischnura elegans. Classification (NCBI taxonomy): domain Eukaryota; kingdom Metazoa; phylum Arthropoda; class Insecta; order Odonata; family Coenagrionidae; genus Ischnura; species Ischnura elegans. The sequence goes on from NC_060246.1 coordinate 18,541,428, forward strand.
TTTATATAAGATCTGAACAGTAATGGAAGAACCTTACTTCCTTAACAGGCAGGTGCATCCGTACAGGTATGGTTGTGTTTACGTTGTTGCAGCATGTGAATTTTGTTGTGTTTGGATGACCAATTAACCTCTCCGATCATCTATCACTTCCACTGGTTTCTACTTCAACATATGAAAAGAGTGGACAGTTAGTTGCAGGAGCAATGCCACAAATTTGTGTCTTGGGAGCAGGGGGACCAAGTCTATCATCACGTCTAAACCTCTTAGTAATCAGCCTCATACACTATAGTTGCCAAAATGTAATGAATCTCTTTCTTTAATTTTCAATACTTGGTATGTATTAAATTCACTGTCCCCATTTCTATTCCTTCTCCCTTATTGAGCTCACCATATTCTGTTTTACAAAATCGAAGTAACGATCATCTAATTGTGTTTTTACCAAGTGCCTTTTTATAAGCAAGTAATTTATGATAATTCATCGTTCCACCAAGTAACGCCTAAATCTGTTGAATTTATGATAACTTTGCGATCAACATAGAATTTATAAAGTTTAGATGAAAAATAACATTTTATGCTAATTATTTTGTTTAGGAATAAAAAATAATAATGGTAGATATACTTTAATTAGAAAACTTTCTTTCAATTGAGTTCATGATGAGGAAATGCAAATGTTTGTGGTGTCATCATAGGACATTACCCACAGCAAATCTCTTTTATGATGTGATTGCAGTTTCTCTAGTATGCAGTTGGTATTTTCACCTCCAAATCTGAATTACTACATAACTATTTACTTTCTTATAATCATTGATACACATAGGTAGGTAAATTTAGCCCTAAATTAGGAAAAAAATCATATACCGAGCTGAAAAGAAGCGGTTTCATATTCAGAGGGGTCTGGGTTAATTCCAGAAAAATGAACCATAAGATGAGAGAGACTTATTCTTGAGGGTCAAATGGGTAAAGTGCCTCATTGTTGTGTTCTCATTTACTGATGAAGCCTGTTTTATTCATAAGTAATATTTAAATCAGTAGCTATGGATGAGCGTTTGAGCAATTTTGCCATTTAAATGATGAGCCCTGAAGAAAATGAATCTGAGAAATCATTTAGACGGCTGATGACAGTGAAAGTTGTTTGAATAATCTCCAGTGAACCTATGTAGCACCATTCCATATTTTAAAAATTTCAATTTTTATGTAGGTAGTTTTTTCTAACAACTAACTGAATATTTCCTTACTTCTTAGAGCTAAGATATTCTCAGTCAATGCAAGAAAAATGACATCATTGATATATATCAGAGATAATTAAACTGATTACTCACCTAAAAATGAATACTTTGTCATTTTTCCCCCACACCATGGCCGCATTAACTTTTCCCAATGAGCTGGGAAGGCCATAATCAGTCAGTGGACGAGGGCTATTTTGAATCAAGCCATCTCCGTCTGATATCCAGAATTGCTTCCCTGGAAAATGAACATTGTACATAGTTGAAACATTCCTAGAGCAGTATTCATGGAATTAAGTCCAGTATGTCCACATTATACAGCTGATTGTCATGGAACTTAAGTCAGGATGAAACTCCTTGTTCATATCAGGAATTCTGCTAACACTATAGCATCTACTTAGTGACATAACATACTCAAACTGGAGGTTTCTTAATGTTATGCCCAGTCACAGGCAACATTCTCCCTAATCCCAGGTAACAACAAAAGAAACTACATATTGGAAATACCAAACAATACTTCCAGCATTTTGACATAATTGCAAACCATAATGAAGGAGCAGGCGATATTCTTGAGGTCCAAAGTCAGACTGAATTGTGATGGCCTTGAAGGTAGACCCCGAAAAGAGAGCATCAATTGAAGGCAAATTGGTAAGGGGGTAAGAAATGAGCAGCTTGGTTGAGGGGAGTAATCTGTCTATGTATAGCTGAAGCAAAAATGTAGCAGGATGAAAGGCCCTAGGATTTTGCCTGTTGGGAGATATCTCAAGCATTCTACCGGCAAAGTGAGGGTGGAATGGTAAAATCGGGAAACAGTTAATTGGCCACTCTGAAGAGGAGGAAAGCTGAAGAAGTAGGGGAGGAGACGTTTTGCTGGGACTTCTATTTATCTGCCAAAGCCTCTTCCTTTGGTGGAATGGGGGAATTCTTGAGGGTAGGGGTTGGCATCCTTGAAGGAGAGGAAATATGAGGATGTGCACTAAAAAGGAGAGGATGCCAACAGATGCTCAAGCAAACTATTCTTCACATTTAAAGAAGGCACAGTGGTTTACTGAAAGCAGATTCGAGAAAATTTTCATCTCATAGAGAATATATTTCAGCAAGTCATGATTTTAGCTGGTTGCTATTTCCATATTGCATGCTAGGGTTAGAAATTACCTGAAAATATGATGATAGCGCTGTCATTTAATCTCTGGTAAGCTGCATCTATTTTATTGACCCCCTCTGGAAGATGGTTGAAAAGCTGCCTGATGGGCGCTGGGTAGCCCCTCTGGAGGAATGCTCGATCCTTCATGCGCCATAAGCACTGAAATATCAGGAGGGAATGATATAAATGGAACACAATCGTTGGTAAGTCCCATGCTATGTACAGTTTAAAGTGAAAATAACTCATAATTAATGGATAAATGTGGAATTTACCAAAAGAATTAACTGCAAGTGGTTAGGCACTCGGCACAAGTTTTGGGGGTGCTGGTTGGAATCCAGAAGAAGGCAAATGATTTTTCACCTGTTGAAATTTCCCACTTTGTGTAGCAACCTTTGTCAGGTTTTTCCATGCTGTTTCCTACAGTTAGTCTCCATCGAACATCACACTATTCAGAGTTTGATTTGAGCTTTGGAACTATGGTGCTAGGTGCTCGTCTGCTCGCTGCCCCTTGAGTGCCAGGTTGGATATGCCACATTCACTTAAAAAATTAATACCAACACTGGGATGAAAGACTCCTATGTTTTCCAATTGGGAGACAGTGGAGGTGGGAAATTTCAACTGTTGAAAAATAATTTGTATCAGAATTGAACCAGGATCCTTGAACTCGTGCCGAGTACTTCAAAGTGAAAAGTGCCGAGTAGAAATTTTATATCAGTAAAAAAGGCATTTTCCTTTTCATTCTGACAGTGAGTTAATTTGGCTTCAAACACTGATTTAAAACCTACCTTTAAAATAAGATTTTTCAGAAATTGCCAATTTTATACCCTCTGTAACTTGTTTACTACTACTCGCACACAAAAAATGATGACCTTTTTGAAGTATTTTTTTTACTAATTTGATTTCATATCCTTGCGCTGTTCAGCATGGATCAGTTTTCAAGTTATTCACAAAAAGGTCACATTTAGGGGGAGATTACCCGACCCCAGCTCCCTCCCTTAGGGTTATAGCAGAGTGTTTATGAGGTTATTTCTTACCAGTGTGTAAAAATTTTTGGCTCCATGATTGGGGTACATATTTGGTCAGTGAAGCCAACATGGTAGTTTCACGTCCTGGCAGGCAAAAATTTCACGTCACTCAAAACCTTTAATCCGATACCCGAAACACAAATGTCACATCTCGATACCTTTATCTTTAATTGTGAATGAGCTGACTTTGTGGAAATTGCTGATGGTTATTTAACTAAGTTGATCTTTTTTCTTATTCCACAAACTTTATTTGGTACCACTCGATTGGTTTCAACTCTACCATGCCATTCATCTCAAAGAGGAAATTATTACTAAGAAGGAGAGTATGAGAATGACACAGGAGGGTTGAAACAAATGATATACCAAGCACCAAATAAAGTGTATGGAATAAACAACTTATATAATTAACAGAGGCATCTCAAGTTTTGATTCTTGGGTTAATGGTCTCCAAGGTCTACAATAGAGCCGGCAAGAGTTGTCCCATGACAGGTAGAAGGGTTCAAAGTGGGATATTGGTAAGTTTGACAAGTCATAAATGTAAACATCTGCCATCAGAGGTGAACAAAAGGCTAAGCAAACAAATGGGTTCAATACACCCTTTAAAATGATAACGAAACAAGGGATATTTTCTGGTATTCTTGAAGATTCACTTACGAGTGACAACGTTGTATAGGGAAGCGAGTTTATTGATTGTAAACAAAAGAGAGTGATTGACAGAGCAACACATTCAGTCACCAGGCTCCTGCTACCCTTATCATCTGTCTTGGGACAACACTAGACGGCTCGACTGTAATGAGTGCAACTCAGCCAGTGACATCTTAAATATGCAATGTTTTGCCTTTTTCTATCCAAGATTTTCTATGGAGGGGGAGGATTTGAGTGGCTCACTCACCTCTCCACTAAAGAAGAACAGCTCCTCACGGAGGAGAGCAGCGGCATCGATGCTGGCCGTGCAGATGTCCTCAGCTCGGCACTTAGTTCCCCGGACACGAGTCCTATCACCACCATCATGAGTAGGCTCCTCCCTCGGCGGCGCACCATCTCCCTCTGTGCAACCTGCCACCCCTTGGCGACACCCTCGCCAAGGGGTGGCAGTGGTCGTCGTTGTTGTGGTGACATCCTCTCCCCCTTCCCCTTCCACTCTTCCCCCTTCCCCTTCTGCCTCTCCCCCATCCTCTCCTCCCTTTCCCCCTTCCTCTTCTGCCTTCCCCCCTTCCCCCTCCGCCCCCTCCTCTGTCTCCACCTCCCCTCCCCTGTCCACGTGTGTATCTTCTTCGTCGGAGGGGCGGCTGTAGACTGCAATTACAAAGGGTGGGTGCGACAAGGGATTCTTCAGTGGACCACTAACTGCACTGTCAATCACACTATACATATTTGAATGGATTTACAAAAGTTGACACTTGTGTCGCTGAAGGCTGAGTGATCCACATTTCTTGGGGAAATAAACCATAATTAGGGCTGTAGACAGATATTCAATTTTGTGATTATGTAATCAATAAAACTCAAAAACTTTTCAGTGCTATTCCTCCCGAGGGAAATTACTCCATTTCAAGTAATGAGAATAAATGGATCGCTCTACACCCATCGCCATAGTGAAGATACATATTTTTGAAAACCGATTGAAAGCACCTGAATTGGCGACATAGTTCAAGATTCTACGGGACTCAATTTAGCCCTCTTGGAGGGTGCCTCTGCCTTGCACAGGAGAGAAGTGTCTTCCGCAGTTTCTTGATGGCATGATGAAAATACAGTTGTGGCTGGAAGTCATGAAAATATGAGGGTAATTAGGTAATGGCCAGGGAAAACTTTGAGAGGTGCAGCAGAAAGATGGAGCAAGTTGAGTGTAAAATTTATTTTGATTGTTTGAGTTATTCATTTGTTCAAGGAGTGGGCCTGGGTGTTGTCAGTAAGTCTGTGATTTTGTTTTGATTGTCTGTCTCATGATCCTTACTAAACATGCCATCAGGCCCGGAACTAGGGCGGGGCATCGAGGGAGGGATGTGCCCTGGGCGGCAGATTTAAGGGGGCGAATAAATTTGAAAAGTTGATCAAAAATGGGTTACTATTTATTTTTTATAATTATAATGCCACATTCAATATTGTTTGATTTTATTTGTTTTTGTTTCATGTTATCAATTATATTACACTGATCACAAATTATTTTCTTCGTTATGAGACATGAAACAAGAGTTAATGGTGGGTAGCTCTTGGGTCTGGAGTATTACATTGTCATGTCCACTACTGTTATAAATCGATTGCCTGAGTGCTCGGCAGTGGGGTCAGGGATGCAAAAACAGTGCATTGTAGTTTATTAATACAAGTGTTTTTCAATGTTAGTGTAAGGTATGTATTAATATGCATGAATTTAGTAATATATAAGTGTTATTAACAAGTTTTTCTCACAAATAAAACTTCTAATGGTATACATATGGTGAGCAATTTCAACTACTGCATCTCAAAAAAAGCTTACAGAGGTATACTATTTTAGAGGAAGGGGAGGAGGAGCTGAATTGCTTCGAAAGTCAAAAATCGTAATTCAATTCCACTTTGAAAATTTTCAACAAAGGCGCCAAAAAATTAAGTCCGAAAATCATCAAATTGAGTAAGGTACCAAAAAAAAATGTTCCACAATCCAGAGTTTAATCACTTTGGCTATAGCAGACATTTTTATCAGGGGGTAAAAACATATTGACATGTATTGTTGTGAATACTCAGAACTAAATTCTATATATAACACTTCACTCTCTGGATATATACATATTCTATATAAGATATATTTTCTGCCTCTGGCATAAGACTTAGGAAGGTGATTGGAATGTGGGGGAATAAAAATAACTCTATGCTACATAATGGTAAATAAGGATAATCATGATACATTGTATTTAAAATATGTGTAAAATCTAAAAAAATAAGAAAATATTGTGGAACTGATGAATGCATAAGAAGCTCTAAAATAGCCCTAAGCAGCTGGCAATAGACACACTAAATGCAAAAAAATTTCCTTATTGAGGGGGAGGGGAGGGCCTCCAAACCTCCTCCCCCCTGAAAGATACTCCTGGCCTGCGATTCTGCAAACCTAAATCGGGATCACTTCTAAATCTATAGATCGGCAGCACTTCAGTGACCAACCTCAGGGGGTCATCAAATCATACGATAATGAGAAATAATTGATTTTGCCTGGGGACTTCAATGCTTGAATTAGCATGGAAACAAAATCAGGTGTCAAAAAAATTATTATCACAGTGTTTTCACTATCAGTGATTCAACCCAAAGGTTGGTTCAGGTGAGGGTAGTGTTCACTATGGAAAAAGCATTGAACTTTCTTGCATAAGTGGAATATAATGACAGTAGGGAACTGTTGAGAAACTTTCATTAGCTAAAACAGACTCTTACGGCCATAAGAAGTAACAGAAAATAGATTTCAAAATAAAAATGACGGGAAGTTGACAATTGGTTATGCATATACTAAGCATTAGGTACTAAAATATACCCAATTTGCATGCAAAACATAACAACTAAGGCAAAATACGACAATTAGGAAGTGAATCTTCCCCAAGAGATGGAGATACCATCAGGAGAAGCATGATAACCGGTGTGAAAACATATCAAGAGAGGTTTTTACTCACTGTAGAGCTGATACAACCCATAAATATCATCCATGTCCAATCGAAAGTTGGGCTGATGCCCTTTGTAGTACGGGAACATGACTGAGGAAGACACGAAGGAATGCGCCAGGCCCAGGCTGTGGCCCAGCTCGTGAACCGCAACAGTGAAGATGTCCACTCCTATACAGTAACAAAGTGAAGCATTGTGTTAGATTTAATAATTGGAGCCAGGCCATTGTTTGACTCTTTTTGGAATTATTCCAATCATTTTTTATTCCGAATGGAATGGTTAGAAACATGGTCGGAGTTTGTTGTGCTTGAAAATCTTCATACTGATGAGAATGTGAGCCGTCAAGTGAAAATTTTCAAGCACAACAAATTCTAGTGGCATTGCAGCCAATTGGAATCAACCGATCGGAATAAAAACTAGTCTGAAAAATAATTGTAAACAGAATTAAGCATCCTGGAGATGTAGAGAAAATCTGACAGGTAAATTATTGAGCATTTAAAATCTTGATAGAAGGAGATCGATTACTTTGATTGATTGTATTCATAAAATTGATCTAGGCAAACGAAACCCTGGAATAGGTGGTCAAAATGAGAGGAGGAAAATGTAAGTTTTGCCGTTTTTGTATATTTCAGCATTCAAGATGACTCAGTCCCCGCATTTAACTCTGATAAGATTAGCCAAAAATTTGATTAGGAAAATGTTTGCCATTTCTGCTTCCGACATGCTTTGATATCACAATAAACTCTCAAATTTGGAATCTTTGTTCAAGTAATCGACAAAATTGCTTATGAAAAAATCACAAAGGCCGATGACCGATGCGCTCGGCTGCGTTGAGGAAACAAGTCTGCATCATTTTCGAGGCTTGGAGTCAACTGATTCAGTAGGCTAGAAAATGACCAGGAACTATAAGCCTATTATTTAAATCCCTATTTCCCAAGAGGAAAAGTAATTTTCAATTCTCAATTGCACTAATTTTGATACACATAAGTGGTTATCTAGATTCAATAGTTTTCTTTCATAGGGGGGGGGGGGGCACCCAATTTCTTCAATGCTCAAGAACCAATCTCTGAATCAGTGGCGTAACTAGGGGCGTATCCAGGATTTTGTGGGGGGGGGGCACAAGGGTCTGACAGGTTGTATATCTTTTAAATCTCATATTTAAAAGAAATACAACTATTACTGTATAAAATATTATTTTTATTTAAATATGAAAGTTGTTTCTAATAAATTAAAATATTGAGGCTCCACAGCACACAAAATAAAACGAACCTAATGATACTCGTATTTAAAATCTTGTTTATTTTTTGAGCATCAAGGGGGCACGTGCACCCCCTAAATCCGCCTATGGGCGTAACTATGACGGGGATGAGGGGATAGATCTCCCTCTAAAGCCTCAGAGAAAAAAAACCTTATTTAAAACTATTACCTGGCTTTGAAAATTAATAACTATATCTGCTTAAAGTTAAACTTATTGCGCCAAACTGATGTAAAATGTACATCCAGGCATGTCATTTTTCAAAAATTTTCCCGGACATCCCGTTGACTGAGAGGGGTTGATCGCCACCCCAGTCCATCCCATCCACCTCAAAGCGTATTTCTGGTTACGCCACTGCTCTGAAATATCCTTACCTACTTTTCACGGCGGATCTGATACGCAACTAAGTTTCTTTTCGCGCAATTAAGTTTCTTTTCGCGGAGGGCTAGGATGGTATGCGGGTTGCATACAACGGTAATTTTCTGTCGCATCATAAAACCGTAGGTACGCATCTAAAAACCATTCATTACATCAATTAAACTAATAATTTGGTTTTCATTACGCTGAAAGTTTAAGTCTTCGTGTGTTAATACTGAAAGGGCAATAGTTTTTATGATTGTTTATTGACGAGTCTAGAAGTAAGGTTATAAAATTGGGCCCCTCCAATGGAGAATTCGAGGGGCACGTGGTCCAGGGGGTGCCCGTACCTTGATCCATGGGCGGCTTGACCATCCATTGCTCGTCTTCGTCGAAGTGCATGTCTCCGCCCCAGTGTCCCGCCTCGTACGGGTAGAAGGCGTGGGCGAGGATGCCGCCCGGACCGTCCAGAGGGTAGCTGTCGCAAAGACAAGCAAGCACACATAATGATATAGGTAAGTGATTGAACGAACTACGGCCGTTAAACAGTTGAAAGAAAATTAATTCCCCAGGGCCGCACTCTTTGGTGGACAGATGGGGGTGAGAAGTTATAATGCTAATTTTATCTTGTTTTCGTTCATTACTCCCCTTGTTGGCATTATAACTTCTCACTCCCATCTGCCCACCAAAGAGTACGGCCCTGGGGAATTAATTTTCTTTGAAAAGCAAGCACACGCTTTCGTCATTTCTGAAACTGCTATGGTGGTGGCAGCATCTCATCGGAGGGAATTTTGGCCAAGCGCTTCATTTTACATGGCGTGTATGCGGTGAAGCCCAGAAGCGGATACAGGAAACACTCAAGGGGGGGGCGCAAAAGATATTTTGAGCTACCTATACTTTTATCGTAATGAAAAATAATCAAGTCACATGCCAAGTTTAAGCAAGTTTTATTTAAACTGATTATACACATATACAAGGCAATGCCATCTTATGACAAAAAAAAGTTACACTTGTGGTTCTGCAATGTTCGGCAATGAAGGCGTCCCCGCAAGGGGAGAGGGGGGTGCCCCCTATATGTATCCGCCACTGGTGTGAAGCCATTCTCAGCGAGTTGGAAATTTATAAAATTGTGCTAGAAAAAGTCTCATTTATGATATGGTGCAAAAGTGAAACAGGTGCATTCAGAGCCACACTAATCAGTGGCATAGCCAAGGGGGGGGGGGGGCGGGGTCCGGAGGGGTCCGTACCCTCCCCCCCCTCCGAAATATAAAAAACAATATTTTCATTCATAAAAGAAAAGAAAATATTGAAAAATATTTTTTATAACAAATGAAGATTTTTCGATTATGAAGAGTGTTAAAATTAGTTCAAAACCCATTACTTAGTATCCCGTTTTTTTTTAATTTTCCCCCGTAGTTTTGGACCCCCCCGAACGGAATTCATGGCTACACCTCTGGCACTGATCGATCAGCAATGATCAGCGAGCAAGTGAATGGAGTGACTTCACGGAACTGAGCGATGTGACGTCAGGATCGCTCACCGGTTTAGTGAGCGAGGAAATCTTCGCTCACTCTACTGATTTACGCGGTGCAGATGGAAGAGAAACAAGTGACAGACACGCTGCATACCTACTTTGCATTAGGTGCGGTCTCACAGAGTGATCACTAAGCAAAATGCGGCTGAATTCAACCATTATCAGTTAACTTCCTCCTTAAACTCACGAGTAAATCAAATGGGATCATTAGCAGTGCAATGGGATGGGATCAAGAGGGATGATTCTCACCCGTCGCCGTGAGGACCCCTAGCAAAAAAGACCTCGATGTCCGCGGTTGCGGGATAAGGCGGCGCGGGTGAGAAGCGGAGCCGCGAGTAGCCCTCCCACACCTGGAACGCCTTCTCCACCTCCCGCTCCGTCGCCTCCTGACCCAGCTTAGGCGACCAGTTGACCAGCCTGCAGACAGAACACAACATCATGCCTCTCTCACACCACAATAGGGTAGTTTCCTTCATCAAAGAAAACGAAAGGCATTGATTGCGATTCGTTACCCACCATTAGTGTATTCATAATATGCAAATTATTTCGTTTTAGAAATACCGGTTAAGACGAATGGCAATGGTCCATTTTTATCCTCATTTGAAAAGGGCCAGATTGGCGCCCATGCGATGCCACTCCACGTGACGTCACAGGGACCTAGTTTCTATACGAGTAGATAGGAGTTTTACATCGTCTGAGGTTACCAATGCATGCATGAGGCACAGAGCTTAGGGAAACATGTCTTAATAATCACCTATTAAAACTGGCTAAGGTCGGAAAGTTTTCTTCGTTTGATAAGGTATTAATACTCCTTATTTAAGCCAAGCGCTACCAGCAAGCATGGTACTCTGCTACCTGCTAGCATCCTGCGTCGTATCAGCACTCAAAGCCTCGCCTCAAGGTCACCTCACTGGGCGGCAGCGGGAACCAGAACGACGTCACACAGAGTTTTCCCAGCATTAATACTTAGCCGTCGTGTTTTCGCGCGCTTGAAAAATTTCACTTTTCATTTAATCGCGAAAAATAGATATCGTCATTTAAAAATCTAAAAGCGTGAAATATATAGTCCAGGAGAAATAATCTTTCGATGTAGGCAATAAAAAAAGAATAGGAAACCACCCAATTGCCGCAACGTGCGCATCTCCAACCGCTCTCGCAACGTGCGCATCTCACAAGTTCTTGAGTTACCATTGCCAGAGTCCTCTGGATTAGTGATAATGCACTACTTGGTAACCCGGTGAGGGAGCAGTTTTTAGAATGGCCATGCAGAAGACTCTGACCATTGTAACCCAGTGCTGCCCTCACTGTAGGATATAGGGTGCGGTCCAATGAATGCTACTTTCGCTACCAGACGCTACTGACGGAAGTGCTCCGGAGATCCGGTCCATAGGCGCTACGTTCGCTAGGTTCGCTACGAGAATTTCTTTTCGGACCGGTTAGGAGCGAAGCGAAATCAAAATGGCGGATATAAATGAGGGCGGGCTAACTGCACTTAATAACATCGGTAAACGTGTGAGAATTGGCGTTGCCATTGTGGCATGTGATAATAATTTATATATTTGAAGTAATTCATATCGTTGCCATTAAAAATTGCAAAAAATAGAACTCATTGTCAGGACAGTGTATTCTCTTATTCCATCGTGCCCAGGGATATTTCACTCTGAAGGTGCCGATGTATTTGGTTCCCTCATCGAGGGCGTATGAACGGGTAGAAAGAAGGCCTTTGGAAAGTTTACCTATATATTATATAGAATTATAGAAAGTATTAATTATTGAATATTGATATCTTTTATTTTAAAATATAAAATTTATTAATATTTGTATTAAAAATTAAGCGTAAGGGGCGAGGGGTGCGTGCCCCCGTTCCTCCGGACCGCCATTGCTAAAGAGAAGAATTTCATAGGCCTCTAAAATTGATAAAGGATCATAAAGCTGAAAGGTGTTGATGAAATTGCGAGAGAAATTTTAAAATCTATGAGGAAGAACACAGAAGATTTTCTGATGTATGATAAAGAAAGAGGGGCATACGACAAAAAGAAGATACTCATGAAATTTGTCGCTAAAGTAGTGTTCCGAACAAAAATGTGAGGATTATAGGACCCTGAGCCTGGCGATCAATATTTGCAAAGATATTTAATAGAATGACATAAGACCGAATTGAATGCAAAATTTAAGAAAATCTGTAAGTTAATGTGTTTGGTTTCCGAAGAAGAGGGTCACAAAAGAGGCCATTTTAGCCTAAAGACTTATTGTGGAAAAGAGGGTGGGACTTCATAGATAAATAGTCTTAGCTTCTATTGAAATCGAAAAAGGCATCGATTATTTTAGTTGTAATACTTTGCTTTAAGCCATTAAAGAAGGTGAAATAGACTAATGAATAGGAGGATAATTCTTTAGCCCTATCAAAATCAGGAAGCCATCCTGTGTGGATGAAAAAGAAGCTAAGGTCACTTTAGGTGTTCGGGAGGGATGCATTCTATCCATTATGAATTTCTGTGCATGGAACAGGCTGTGGAGGACTTTGCAGAAACAAGTAACAATTACATTGGATTAAAATTCAATGGTAACCTTAAAAAACCATCCGATTTGCAGATTGTATTTTAATTTTACATTAGCAATCAGTGACAGTGAGCTGCAAGATGTTTTACATGAAGTAGACCGAGTTTTGAAAAGTAATTGGGACATGAAGAAACAGAAAGAAAACTAACATAGAGAGGTACCAGAGGAAATGGACCAGAGGGGTGTGGAGTGTTGGAAGGGCTACGATGTATCTATATGAAGAAAACATTTCGCATTTTACGGCATTTATATATCTAGGAAGTCGTATCGCAACTAATGGTAGGTGCGTAGCGGATGTGAGATGCAGAATAGCACGAGAGAAACAAGCTTCTATCAGGAATAAATCTCTCTCGACAACTCTATCGACACCTAATTATGTTTCTCTATCAACCCAGAAAGAATTTGTTAAAACAGGTAATTTTGGAGCGTGTGCACTGATGACTCAGGAATGGGAACGTAAGAGAATTTTGGACTCTGATAAAAGCGGAGAGGAAAGAACTGGAGTCCTTTTAAATGTAATGATCGAGAAGACTATCAAAAATAATTAGGAGAGAAAGCGTTTACAACTTGGAAGTACTACAAAGGACAGGGGAGAAAAAACTCTGCTAAATTCATTTAGGAAAAGAGGAAACGCAAGGATTGACCACTTACTACGTCATATCGCGTGGTTGATAATCTTAATGAAAGATGCGGTGATGAGTGGCACAAAAATGAACAATACATTTTTTCAAAATCGAAAAATCTAAAGTATGTATTGCCACTTACAGTGCTGAATTGTATTGCAATTTTACATTTGAGTTTTTGTTAGACCAGATTTTATCGATATATTTTGAAGCCATGGATGCCCTGGCGATGGATCGCTCCTTTCCACTGAGTATCTCGTCATAATAAAAAAAAAGTGCGATCATCTACTGTTTTGGGGAAGCGATTTATGGAATCGAAATCGAGCTGAAACGTAGAATGACCGTGATCTTGAGACGCTGAATGGGGATAAATTTATGTACAATTATGAATGATTATGCATTTGAGTAGTCATCTCGATATCAGACGCGCAGTGCCTCGCCGTTTTTGAAGGATTTATATGTGATGGTTTGTTGTTTTAATCACAGATGATCTGATGCCGCCTCCGGAGGCGTTGCCCTCGTCCGTGTAAACAAACGCCTTCACAATAATGAATAATTTTTTGCGGGATACTTATGTACTCTGTTTGTTTATAACCATGCCCAAAGGAGTATTGGCTAATCAGCGTGGCTTACCTATAGGTGACGTTCTTCTTCTTCCATCCCTCGGAGCCAATCACATAGCGTCTTTCGCGACGCCCCGACTGCGCATGCGGCATCACGTCCGGCACTCCGCACCGTGGAGACTTGATCAACTAAAGAGGAAAGAGTCAGGAGCACGTATACATACACTTGTAACACATACGCATGCGAAAGTGGTTTGCATAGAGTACCCCTGTAATTTCGAGGCAGCCGCTTGTATTCACCCCAACAGGCGTTAAGTGCACTCGCCGGCAGTTGACCTTAGTATCACTTATCTGAATCTATAACGAGCTTGCTAGCTGGAGACCACGGAACTCAATGAAATTGCAAAGAAGATCGCCATGCGCCGCGCACGCAATCAGTTCAAGCGTATCCGTGACGTCCCTCCATGTCCAACCAATATGTATTTACGCGAAAATTCCACAGAGAAAAAAATAATTCACCATGTCCGGGATTTAAACCCAGTTCTCCCAATTTCCAGCCGAGTGCTTTAGCCAGTTAAGCTACCGAAGAGACTATATGTGGAACTCTGAAGACAATAGGGTTGGTCCCAATTGTAATGAGCCTTTTCTCAAATAAATCGATTTATCGATCAAACATACAGTACAACTTAATACTCGTACTCTTCAAAAATGTCTCCTCCTGCGTCTATATATATTTTGCCACATTTTCCCCATGCATCGCCGGCCCTCTTGAACTCGCTTTTAGGAATGGTGTTAAGGCACCTTGTTGTGGTTTCTTGGATGTTGTCCGGGGTCTCCAGATGCTTTCATTTCGGCTCCCTTTTCATCCTTGGGAAGTTTTCTCCATCCTAACCACGAAGAGGCTCTGGGCGGAGGGTCACTAAAAATGACGTCCCACGCGCTTTGACTCCTTGAAGGCAACTGGATCAGGCGTTGCAGGAGAGCTTAAGAGTCCCCTCCAAAACTGTCAACCGGTCGCTCATCTGTGCACTGTACAGTCGCTTGGCAAAAATATGAGGCTCATTACTTTTGGGAAAAACCCTGTATACCGGACAAAATGGTGTGGACTGAGCATATTATGCGACTGGCAGTCCAATTCGTGCGCACTGCTCCATAGCAAGGGAGCAAGCCCGAACTTCGAACACTAGAGTTGTTCGCTCTCGACTAATTTAAGTGTGCCGGGACTAGCTTGTCCGGTAGAGTCCACAATTTTCCACAGAGGGATAAGATGCCTCGTAAGCTTAACTAGCTAACGCACTCGATCGGAAAACCGAATCGATTCCCGGTAGAGGCGAATGATTATTTTTCTCTGTGGAATTTTCGCGAAAATTATGCATTATAGGTGACTCCGTAAAGTGTTCACCGTGGATAGTCCCGCAGTATTAACACTAAGTATTAAAAATTGAAAAATGCGAGAATTTTCACGTGAAAATACTGCCTTTGAAGATTTGAAATGACCGAATTCCAAATGTAGCCATGAGTGGTGGGGAAAGGTGGATGAAGGGACGCCGACTTACAAAAAATATTGGGGGAGCCCAAACCGGGGATCTTGCCCCGGTAAATTTTATAAGCAGTGAGTTTTTTAAGCATTTTAAAAGAGTCATATGATCAACATTAGAACCCTGATAACTCAAATCTCGATATCTGGACACTCCGGGGAAAATCGGCAAGCCTGGCACAATTTTTCCTCACAACCATAACGAATTTTTGAGGGGGCTAGGGCCCCCTTAGGCCCCATGGAGTCGGCGCCAATAGGTGGATGAATCAGTGGCCGATGCGTGATGGATGGACGCTCACCTTTCGCGTGGCTTCGTCGAGGACTCCCGTCTGCTCGATGCCTCCGAACATCTGCACTTGCACCAGCGCCTCTCGAATGGTCGTGTTGGAGTAGAGGGCCTGGTCCTCGGGCGTCGAAGACTCCAGGTAGCCGAACTGACGCATGAAGCGAACCTGCGGGCACACACATCGGAAAACAGACCGTCATCATCATGAGAATCTGCAATTAACGCACGGTCGGGAAGCAATTGATCGAATAAAGTTATCAAATGTAGAGTCAGTTATGTATTCAGGAGTAACTATTACTCAGGACTTATCCTGAGGAAAGCACATTCATTAAAATTGAGGGAAGTTAAATCGTAAACTGTGAAATAACTATATCTTGTATGATGTTGGGCACGATATGGTGGAAGTTCTTAATATTATTAAAATAAGACATTGCAATATTTCCACTGAGTTTTATTATTACACTACTCGTTTCGTCGTTACAAACAACACTTTATAATGTTGTTTGTAACGACGACATGCGTTGTGTAATAATAAAACTCAGTGGAAATATTGCAATGTCTTATTTTAATAATAATGTGAAATTACTGTGTAAATATCTGCTAACTTCGAAACCTATGGGTCGCTTGAAAATTTATTGGTACTGTTGTGTGCCGTAGAATGTAATGCAAGTACGTAGATCATACGCGTTAAATGTCAGCAGTATATTAAATATCGTTTGATATTTATTCTTTTTTTGAGCTCTGGTTATCGCTTTTGCTCTGCCTTGTGAGACAGGCCAAAAAAAGCAACAGAAAAGAGAAAGCCTCTCAAAGCCGTGCGCAGTTGCCATATCGTGTATCGTGACTCATGGCAGTTTATGAATCACTGGTTGCTTCGGCCGAGTCGGTGGCAACCACGCGCCTCTTTTCTCCTCCCTTTCCCACGACGGAGCTGCCAATACGCGTGTAGAAACATTTATGCAGATAAATCTTAAGTTATATAGACTTTATTAGCGATATTTAATTTAAATTTCATAAATACTTGTCTTCAAATCATCGTACAGCATACATCGGTAGTTAGGTACCAATTAATTTTCAATTAATCCATTGGTTTTAAAGTTAGCAAAGATTCGCGTTGTTTGCAACAAATATATCAATTTTCGTGGTATATAAAATTTGTTTTCTGCAAATTTTCAATCATAGATCTGGCTTCCTTTTATCAAAATTCCAAGTTTTTGGAACGGAAACTACGGGTTAACCAAGCGCTCAAAGTTGGGTAACTTGATTTTACGCGCAACACACGTGTACTTCTTTTTAGAAAAAATTAAGTACAGGAAATACTATGGCGCGGAAGTTTTTTTTAAATTAAATGATCCAACGTAGAAATAAATTCTCTTTCGCATGCTTTTTATTTCATTGCAACTGATAACTCCTTTAGACGACAGAGCCCCTCAAACTCGGGTCTTGCTTTTTTTTTACAGACAGTAGTTACATATGACAACGTCTGACAGTAGCTAATAAATTTAACTTCCAGAATTATGCAAACGAAGTGTATTGCTGATTTATTGGGATTGGTTTACAGAAATGTGTGAATAGATAACAAAAATACCAGTGTAGGCAACCCACATAACACCCAAGCACCTCCTGATGCATATATTTGCCTACGTACCTATCTGGAAAAGTTTTAAAATGATATTTTAAAATAGTATTTGTCACCTGTCAAGAAATCTTGAAAGTACTCATTTGATTTCGAGGCATGGCTTCGCATCGCTATGGCAGATTTTTTATGGGGCAATTAGTTAGCTCACCAATTTCCTTTAATTGTTGATTAAGATGGAGTTAAAAAAAAATAAGAGACCCATATTTTTCCGTTTTCCGATCCGACGCAACTACTTCCTCAACTATTAACGACGAAAAAATAGACGGCCTTTTGGAGGTAAGTTGATGACGTCACGAACTCATGTCTAGCGTGTCACCGCATCTCTGCTACTTCACGATCTTTGCACATATTAACCCTCAAGCGGGCGCGCTGGCATATAAAGTACGCCAATCTTCGAAAACCAAAGAATTTCAGCATTGTACGTACATTCTGGCCTGTAATGGCCTCGTGTATTCTTACAATGTACCTTGACTATCTATAGAGCGAGTTTTCAAAGCTCGTAGTAACATAGCTAATTTATTTTTAGATCGGCAAAAATAACCGACACCCGTGACATACGAAGTACGCCGCACGACCGGTCGTGTACCTCGTGCATTGATTTTCTTGCATGGCCTCGTGAATTATTGCAATGCCATTTTGACTGTCTATAGCGTGAGTTTTTAAAGCAAAGAAAATTGCACCAACTTTTTTTAAGATGGGCATGAGGAACCCGACACACGTGGCGTATAAATTACGCCGCGCGACCGGCCGTGTACTACCTGTGTACCTTTATATATGTATAAACTATAAATGTACACACTTGAACTAATTTCTACAAATAAAGATAAATTTTAACAAAAATCGAGTGTTATCATATGAATGCATATATCGTAGACAAGGTACGCCACGCGCTCGGTCGTGTAAAAATATCAGGCCCGCCCGTTCGAGGGTTAAATGTTTAATCGGGGTCTATGTTAAAGATAACGAACAGTTAACGCGACGATGATGCGAGCATTCAATATGAGTTTTCCCTCGAGTTCTGCTTGGTTTAATCAACTGGCATTGTACTTTTAATACGACCCATTAGTGTGAGAAAATTTGCAAATTCAACTATTTTAAATCTATTTAAATATATTTCTCTAAGCTTTGATATAATAGTTTCTACAGTCAATATTATCCCAATCATGTTTGCTTTGTATTTGCAGAACACTGTGCAACCGATGAAATTGCTTCCCGTAGTGAGGTAAAAATGTTTGAATAACTGCTGTCTCTTAGTTTGTGACTTCTTTTCAATTTTGTCGTTAACTAGTTAAAATTAAAAAAATCATCTACTAAGAGGGCGCAAGAGAGGGGGATAGATTTTCTGCATCGATGGCGGGCCGTGTTATTTTTTAAATATGAGTAATTCCACCTACATTTAAAGTACGTTTGTCCCTTTAGGTCTCAGATTTCGATGAAAATTTCTACATGTATCTATATCCACCACATACTAAACACCCCAACACCGTTTTGATAGAATATTTTGTACGTTCCAAGCGCATTTTAATTTATTTCCAATTCTAACCAAGAAAACTTCCATTAAATCATATAATTCGTTTAATTTCACCTTCAAATTTTCGCCTCCAAATTTATGGCGTATTTTAAAGATAAATCTTTGATTGAGACACTGAATGTGTAAAAATTTCATGAATACCCATTCCTATTTTTGTTAATTTAAATATTTAAAAAAATTTCTTAATTAACTTTTCTCGAATACTCCAACTCAGAATTGGCTCAAAAATTTACTTCATACTGTATACACTATTATCTTGCTGTAAAAAATAATATTAAAATATAAAAATTACATTTTTTATATAAACCACGTTTTGTTAAAAGAAGAAAATAACTGCCCACGGCCCTTTAAATTACTGAAAATTTCGAACGTCATCGATGAGAAAGTAAAATAAGTTTTTGAAGAACATTTCAGTCATAAAAAAAAACGTGGTGCGTATATAAGATTAAAAAGTTAATCATTGCTAGTCGATAATCATCAGATTTGTCTCCTCGCGGAAGCGAATGTAATAATTACGTGCGCACCACTTTTTTCGATGTCTGAAATGTTCTTCAAAAAACTTATTTTACTTTCTCACGAATAACATTTGAAATTCGCAATTTTTTACGACGTAGGTAGTTATTTTCTTCTTTGTAACAAAACGTGGTTTTTATAAAAATGTTATTGCTTCACTCTAATGTGTGTATTTTCATACGCTTTTCTTTTGCCCGCTTTGCCATGGTTTACAGTTTAACGATTAACGTTTTCATGGTTACCACTTGAAAATTATTGTCCAATCATGCATTAAGGTTCAATTGAATTAATTTAGTGACATGTTACGCGCATTGTTTTACTACCTGGACCCGGGTTCTAATCCTAGGGTGCACAATTTTTTTTCAAGAAAAATTTCCCCAAGCGAAGAATATTTTAGATTACAAAAGAGAATATTGAGAATTTTGCTTAGTAATTCGCTCATTGAAAAGAAGAACTAAGATTCTAATACAAAATTTATGTTAGCAACTATGATTGAAAGAAATATGGGACTCCTAAAGGATTTAAATACCTAAATATTCGTTCGACCTAACGCAATGACGATAGAGAGGTCTGTCACTAAAATAAGTGGTGAGTTCCTTAGGCCTTATAGGTTTTAAATTCACAATAGGGTATAAAATCAACAAGCTTTCTTTTTCAGCCCACCGGTTAATTGGGCGAATCCGTTCTGAGAGATTAGTTGGATCGTTGTACTCATTGAGTAACACAGTACACATTCAATGCTAAACTCTAGTAAAGTGGTATGTGATGATTATGAAAGCTATTTACGGCTTTGTGAATGATTGTTATGAAGGCTATTTTATATAACTCAACTAAGACATCATATGATGATGCAAAAAATGTAAACTAACGAATATCAATGATCACAAAATTCGCATATGCCTTAAAAGTTAACATAAGTTTTCAACCAAGAAAACCGAGAAGATTGCGAGGAAAATGAATTCTAGAAAAAATAATTAAGATCGATATTAATCGAAAAAGAATAGTATGTTTCTAGTTATAACACGAAACATAAGACTCCTTGCACCAGTCCTTAAACTGTTCAATAACGCTAACGCCGGGTTTTTATCCGCATTTAACTACCGGCTGACCCTCTTTTCCGAATCCCTTGCCTTTTAAAATAGTGTAACCTAATTAAATTAATTAATTAAAAATTAATTTAATTCCTAAAAAGGGTAAGATCACAGTTGCCCTATTTTTAACTTTCCTTTTGTGGCTAAATATAGTAGAAAAATGGTATGTGATGAGCTGTTGCAGCGAATTAAAAACGATTTGTAAGCTATAAATAATTACAAAACAAGTAAACAAATTGTGAGAAAAATTCCTGAATTGAGAACTCAAACCAGCAACAATGAGCATCATTGTCACACGTTCACTCCGCTAGACCACCACAGCTACTTTACATTGAAGTTTTATAGTACGTAAAATATGAACATATAAGGAAAACCGGGGAAAGTCCGGAATAAATGCACACGAAATCATCTTTAAATCCGACATAAATCGGAACAGAATGATCAATCTGCAAGTAACGTCTCCCTCCGAATGGATATAGCTTCACCCGCAAAAGAAATGTTTTCGGTGAGTAAACAAGGAAAACAAAAAGAACAAGGAAACTAAAATTCTCCGGGAAGCAGAAGTGGCGCCATGAACTTCGTCCTAAAAATTTTGGAAGTGACTGTACGTTAACATGTAAAATACAACATAATATGCAGATACGCCTTCTGATTAATACAGATAATCCTAATTACATTCACCGTTGGATATGTCAGTAGAAATAATATTATAATTATATTCATTCAAGAAATTTATTCCTCTAACCATTCTTTTTTGCTCCTTCGTAATGTACGTACGTAAGAATGTACGTAAGTAAGTGAGTACGTAAGTAATGTAAGAAGGTACGTAATGAGGGAGCAAAAAAGAATGATTTGTAATTAAAACTTATGAGCGCTTTTTAGGTGCGCTCAAACATAGGAACTCATGCTTCGTGGATAAATCCATAAATTAAAGTTATGGTACCATGATTAAAAACATAAGAGAGAGGAGCTGACCGCTTCGACAGCGGCGTTGTCGTCAGGTGCGGCTGCGCCGGGGAGAGGTCTTCCGAAGCACGGCACCCAGAGGAGTGGTAGCAACAGCAGTAGGAGATGCGGCAGCGGAACAGCCATTTCGTGCCGCGCCTGCCGGAAAGACGGAATAAGAAGAGTGGTCATTAACGGATTCCGTCGTATCTGCGAAGACTTTGTCTGGATTCCGCGATTATCCCTGATCGTCTTTATCCACATTATTACTGAAAGTCATCCGTCGTGACTGAACAACCAAAAACAAATACACTTTTCATATTTCATCAAAAAGATTTTAATACACAGATGACACCCACTGATGTGAATAATCAAAACAAGATAGGAGAAGGTCGGCAGGAATCGGACAGTAGCAGTTTTCATAAATTGCCGCTCGGTACAGCATCTATCACGCCCCCCTCTCCAGTGGCGCAGCGAGGGGGGGGGTTTTGAGGGATAAACCCCCCAGAGCTCAGAAATTTTAAAAAGTTAAATCCATTTTACTTAATTGGATTAATATTACTTACAGAATAGTGTAAATATTAATAAAATATCCCCCCGAAAGCCGTAAAACTCACCATTTTGAACCCTTTATCTGGAAAAATTTCTATAGTAGGGGGCCCCCGCACCTCCCGCTTACCCTGGCGGGTATTCCACACCCCAAGACACCCCAGTATTAGTTGTGCCTAAACCCCTCCCCCCCCAGCCTTAATTCCTAGCTGCGCCTCTGCCCCTCTCTGACCGCGAGAACGAACTGTCTCCGCCATCGCCAGCTTGCATCGCTGTAATGCGTAGTCTGATTTTTGTTGTGGATATTTTGATAATGTAGCGATTTTTCCCGAAGATAGCTTTGCGAAGTCACAACTTCTTTAAGAGCAAGTGCATCAAGTCGTATTTGTTTCTAAAACTCTTAGTATGCATTTTATTATTTAAACTAAGCGTTTGGGCCTAGTCGCTTCTCTGATGGCGGCATGAGAGCTGATCTGATATCTGTTGTCAGGCGGCAGGTATCGGACAAAGGGCATTCGGACAGCATGCTAGATGATAAAATTCACATTTTTACATCGGGAGTTTGTTTTTTCAAGAAGCAATGGGGAAAATAAGAGGACATTGGAGTGAAGAGAATATGAAAATTGCCATTGAAAAAATTATTTTTAAAGGATTGACGATGAGATCAGCAAATGAGAGGTGTTCTGTGCCCAAGAAATTATTTAGGGATACGGTTAAGATAATTTTGAAACGGTGGAGAAAAACTACTAAATTTTGTTACTTACTCTGATAACAAAGGAGTTTTTCAGTAAAAAATTCAGTGACAAGTAGGAGGCAACGTTGTAGGAACAAAAATTTGGACAGTCAATTGATGCCCTTAGGAAAACGGAGTTCCTGAAATTTGCCTATCACTTCGCAGAGAGGCTAAAAATCAATCACCGTTTTAGTAAAGAAAAACGTATAATATTTACTTAATTTAGATGGCAGCGTGGCTTTCTCAAGTTCATCTTCTACTGCCTGCATCATTTATGGAGAATGTTTTAACGAAGATATTATTCAATGCAAGGATTGTAAATGATTGTAAATGCGAGGATTTTCACATGAAAACTGTGCCGATTCAGAGGATAGTCTGATTTATTACTGTGACATCTGCAGAGGGAAAAAGGTCATCAAAGTTTAACGATTTTATTTCCATTGCTTTTAATTAAATATTCTTATTTTTGTTAATAATTATATTCAATTAAGAAATAAAATATATATGTGGTTCAATAACAAACTGTTTGATTTAATAAAACGCCAAGCATAAATGTTATATTATTTTGCATTTACCCGATACCACCCTCCATTCTATGAAAATAACCTAATGTAAGGTAAATTATTTTGACAAATACTATATGTTTTTTAATTTTCTATACAAGAATTACTTTAACCCTTCGCAGATAAAATAATAAGGCTTAACTTTACACATAAAGCGATTATTTATTATTATCTATACACCAGATAAATAAAAAAAGCTAAGATGTTTGATACCAGCCGATCAACCCTGCGCATAATGTCAATCGTTCAAAGCTTATAGTTTTTGAGTGTATGCTTTGAATATTTTTAACCGCAGCGCCAATTTTTATGTAACTAACGTCATTTTACATCAATTACTATATAAATATAACTCAAATAGTAACCTGCCAACCATAATAATTTCTGGAGAGAGCGTTGGCAGGCGAAGCCAAGAGTACGCCATATTGTTCTACCATGGGCGAGCCAGGAGTATGGCTACGAATATTCAAAAGTTTCTTTAATGACATTATGAAAATACCTTTTCCTCTACATTACTCAAAATACTGGTTTGATATGAACATTCCCAAAAATATGCACATTTTCAATTGCTTTTAAAAGGTATTAATTATCCTTTACGTTAATGAAATGTATGCACATAACGTAACTTTGATGTAATTGATTACAAAAACATTGAAGATTTACTTAATATAGCTTGTTTTCGGGAAACACAACAAACACGGTGGATTACATATATATTACATTGGTTAAGAGCGCTCGTCCTGGCTGCGCTGCGAACGTTGTGTACCAACATTAGATCACGTGATTAATATCAGAAGTCATTTTTTACTTAGAATTCCATAGTTATTCTTCCCCTCGAGATGATTTCCAGCATTCATGGTAATGAACAGCTTTATTCATATACGGACGACATGATGAGGTGGTGGATATGAAGAAAATCAAACTATACGAACAGAAAGTACGTGAATTCGAAGGAATTTCGGGAACATAATGCAAATGCAAATGCTCTTTGGGAAAATTAAGATACGTAGATAATTCAAAACTGGAATTTCAAGTTAAATGATTTGCAACTCGAATTAAAACACCAACAAACAATGAGACCTTCGTAAGCAGTACCATGTTTTCCGAGAGTAAGAGTACACCATGCTATAACTTGCGAATGAATTTGCTACGATTAAATATAAATCAGCCAAGAGCAGTAGACGTTATTTTTTGAAATAAGTTTGAAGGTGAAAGTGATAAGTTCCGTAAAAGTATTTTTTTTAAATATTCATTTCCGCAGCCCCGAAAACAGCGCAATTATGGCCTTGACAGTGGGGGAATCTAAAAAACAATAACGATGGAGAATCATCAATATCTATGCCCTGAATAAAGATGACTATAATCTACCAAGGCGGGATTCGAACTCGTGATATTTTCTTTGGTGGACAAGGTCCATCCATATCCCGCGACCACCGACGCCGGATTCTATCCTAATAAATTTTCCGCTGATTTAATAATGAAACTAATGATATGCATTATTGATGAAACATCTTATCTTTAAACGACAAATAGCTATCGCTCTAGGGCAGATTTCCGGCTTTCGTCCGCGTTGTCATTGCGATGGCGACGTTTCACCTACTGTGCTATGAGCATCCTCAGGCCAGGCTGAAGTGAATGGTGCTTCTGACGTGTCCGATATTTATAAGGTAACGCTAGACTGAGAGCAAGCATCCCCATTGCTGATAACTTAAAGCCGACCTTGGCTGCCTAGCACCACGGTTCTCGGTAAATTGCCATGGGAATCGATGAACCTGGACGGAGTAGTGGCTCCAAAAGCAGAAGATCCGTGGGCTGATTCCAGGTACAGGGCATTTCTTTTCTCACGGCGATTCATATGATCAAAGCTAAGATGTCTGCTACCTCCCAATGATCGGCACAAGAGGGCTGTTCGATACTAAGTACGCGTCTTCAAACCGACTTGTCCAAGGGTGGTAACTTTAATGAAATGAAAAACGCGTAAAGATACTTAGTGGACTGTATTAACAAATAGAAATGGTTCGCATCACAGAATAGATGCTTCTCGGCTGATGTCACGCTGAGCACTGCCCTCTTGTCCCTGTCTCTGAGCGTGCGGCCCTCGCACTAAGTCACCCTAGGGCCTCCACCCCCGAACCCACCGAAGGCCCCTAACCCAGTCCTCCACTCATCCATCGCGACCTCCACTCACCCCAACCCTAAGGTCCAAAAAGGGCATTCACCAAAAACCGATAGTCAAAACTCAGGCCATAAATATGTGCTAGTAATATAAACTCTATTACTCAGGATTTAATTGTCGACTCGCGGACTCTTTCGATTTCATTACAATGGGTGCTTCCCATTCATGCGACTCACGCGTCGACTTGTGTCGACTCGCGGTAACTGTTTATAACTCTCCAATTCCTGCGCGTAATCGTTTTTTAACTTGTGTCACAACAGTCGGCGACACACATAGAATGGAACACGAAAACCGCGACGCAAGTCGACTTGTGTCGACGTGTGTCAATGAAAGGAAAGCACTCAATGTGTAGTAGCAATCCGCGGAGGATTGATTCTCGGTCCGGGCGTATTATGTCCTGTTGATCCGGGTTCGAGTCTTACCTGCGATCCTCAGGCAGCGGTGGGGGCCCTTCTCCTCCGCTCTCCTGCTCGGCCGACTGGCGAATGAAGCGACACGCCCACTCCACCGCAAATGGAACTAGTGGA
Source organism: Ischnura elegans (assembly GCF_921293095.1). NCBI lineage: Eukaryota > Metazoa > Arthropoda > Insecta > Odonata > Coenagrionidae > Ischnura > Ischnura elegans. The sequence continues at coordinate 18,567,413 of NC_060246.1, forward strand.
GCGGTTATCATCTTCAAGTGACCGACCTCCCTCGTGACTGGCACGACGAAGCGGCAGATGGCCTCGATGAGCAAGGTCGTTCGATGTATGTACCTCGATTCATTGCCTCTTCCGCTGAACTCGTGCAACGGAGTGATGATGATACCGCGAACATTACAATGAAGTGGATTCTTTAGTCGGCCTCTAAATGTGTTGACATCCACCGTGCAATTAAATGAGTTTACCAAAGTCGCCACTCGCGTCGCTGACGTGAGGAGCACAATTTATTGGGTCGTTAGCCGAGGGTGCTATTAGTGGTGAGGTGATCTTTCAAAATAATCACTTTGCAGCGCTATTTCTCTTAAACAATTAATCTCAAAATGGGTGAGATTTAGCAGTCTTATTGCTGATGCTTTAGTTTAATACCGCTCAAGATCACAATTTTTGTGTCATAAGTGCATTGTTAGGAGTTAGCATTTCTTAATTCTTATTGCAACCGATGGGGAATGATGTGTAATATTGTACTAAGCATCACACAACGGAAAAATGCAAAAAAAGTAAATGGAATTAAAATAAATAACATCAATTTTCTGATTCGACGCTCCTTTTTGCATATCATAATTCTTTCTAAATTGATGCGAAGAATGATTTCACAACTATCAGGGGTTAAAAAATTTCTTACATTGCATGAATATAATTGATTTTTTGTCATAAACTCATTTTTCAGTCGAAGTTTCTGAGACGCCCAAAAAGTATAGGAAAAAAATAATCATGCATTATTACAACTGAATCATGTAATGTAAAAATGCAAATGAAGCAGAAGTTACTGGAGGGCAAAATTTTGTTTTCAAAGTCCAATTTCGAGTCAAAATTTATTGGTTGAATATAAAATAAGTAACCGAATTAGAAAGATATTTCTTTATTGTATACTAATTTACTAACCGATATTAAATGATGGAGCTCACACATAAGGCTTGTTTTAGAAAAGCCAAAAATACAAAGACAACTTTCATTATGGAAGCTGAATTCCTCCAGTCCACATATCTTGGACCCAAGGAAATGATGTATTATTTCAAACAAAGCACGCATTAAAAAATAAAGATAAAGTGGAAGGAGTCCATACACAAATTTTAAGCTTAATTTTCTGGTCCATTCTTGGCTACATTTAAAAACTGTAAATGAAATAATTTACCAATCATACACATGGTAATACGCTCCGTGTAATTGTAAATTAAGTAAAAGACGATTTAAAAAAATGTTTCAGACACAGCCACAGCATTTCAGAGCCAAAATTTCCTGATTCTATATAAAAATTCTGGTATACCTAACCAAGGAAAAATATTTTATCCGTTTTTCACTAAAATGCAAATCAAGTAAAATAATGCAAAGAAAACATTTTGTATTAGTAACTCAATTTTCAAAGTCAGAGTATTTGTCGTATTAGTTAATTTTTCATAACTATAGTCTAAATTAAATGACCAAAAAATTAAATCCCACGTGTATCAAAATTTAAATAATTTTAACCGCAGCATGTTAATTGTTCTCCTTGGATATTCACTCCAGAATTCTTTCAATTATTCCATTGATAAATTTCTCGCTTTTCTCTCTGTGGAATCGGGATAATGATGTTCCTCTCGAAGTCCTTTGTTAATTCACCGTTTGAATACAATTCACTTATGATTTCACGTAGTCAGTTCAAGGTGTTTTCTCCTGCATTTTTGATTAGCCCTTAGATTTTTCCTGCTCTATTGCACTGATGTCTTGGTCACATCCTTTCTTATTTTGATCTACCCAGCTTCTCGAAAGGCAATTTGATGTCTATCTTCCAACAATTTTTCAACCTATCTAAGTAATATGGCGAATTATTTCAAGCGTGTCCATCATTTGATTACGGTAAATAAAGTATGAGTTTGAATAAATTAGCTATAGAAACTGGGACCTTTCGCAGCTGTTATCGGCTGCTTGTTGAATAGCAAAATATTATCCCAAATTTAAAAAAGTACTTTGAAAGTAGGTTTTCGCAGCGAGAGGCATCGCTGCTAACGGCTTCCGGGTGCAGCTGCGTGTTGCGCCTTGTCGTGCAAGCTTTCGCCTCCATTACAGGGCGCATCATGAGGCGATGAAATGATTCAACGCTTAGAAAAATACTTCATTGCAATAGCAAGTAATTGTAGGGATGAAAATGAACTAGTTGGAGTTTTAAGTCAAATGTTTTAGGATTTATATAATAAGACAAAACTTTTCTTGGTCTTAAACGCGATCTCTTTTTAGTTTTATATCATATTTATATCTAAAGTAAAATGGAAAATTATATTGCTATAAAAATTATAACGCTATAAAAATTGCAACTAACGTAAGTTAGCCCCGTAATTTTAGGGCAAACGAAGTTAGTGCAACGACAATTTCTTATTAGAAGCTCAATTTTAAAAGTCACGTTTCGCAGTCCTCATTTTATTACAAAAAGGGAAATAAATTAGAACTTTACACGCACCATTAGAAGGTCAATTTTAAAAGTCACGTTTCGCAGTCCTCATTTTATTACAAAAAGGGAAATAAATTAGAACTTTACACGCACCATTAAAAGGTCGATTTTAAGAGTCAACATTTATTGGTAAAATAAGGAGTACGATGAGGAGAATTAATTTTTTCTCACGCATAACGCTACAGAAATATGCAAGGAAAGTAGAAAAAGTTTCAACACAATTCAGATAGGACAATTTTTTTCCAAATACCCCGCGAAATTAAGAAGTGCTGACATAGAGAAATATTCCCGTCTACACCTGTATTCATATTATTATTCCCGGTCATATATGCATTGTTTACCCAGATACTTATTTGCATCTTTTTCTTAAATTCACATTTTTATTTCAGCACACTTAAAAATTGCCGGAGGAGATAATAATTTAGAAATAACCGCATGTAATTCTTATATTTACACTTCATCCTGCACTCTTAAAATTATTAATAGCTATTAATATTCTACTCTATTTCTAAATTTTACATATTTACTCCAGCACACTTAAAAATTGCTAATGAAAATGGAAATAATGGAAATAACGGAATGAAAACATCGCCACTTCTTTCTAATTTATTTTTTTACATCAACACACTAAAATACTACCAACGAAGGTTAGCCCCAACGTCTACAATTTGTAATATAATTCCAGCGCACTTCGAAAATGAATACGTTGCATACCTATCCATTTGGATAAAAATATTCGAATCAACTTTTCTAATTCAAACTTCAATGTCAACACTCAGAAATATTCTTAACGGGGAGTAATATTTCCTCTCTCTCTCTCTCTTTCTCCTTAAATTCATCTTTTCATTATACCATGCATACAAATTGGAAATGGAGACAAAGTTTCAAATCTACTTCTTAAATTAAAACTTTTATATCTTCATATTGAAATATTACTAACGAAAATAATTATACGCCTCTATTTATAATTTAAAATATTTATTCCATTACACTTGCTATTATATTGCTATGAGTATGAGATATTCGCTCCTCCTTCATACATTCACGTTCTATTCCCAGTAGCCTTTAGAATTGCAACTGGAGAGATACATTTCAATCCATTTCTTATATATTTAAAATTTAATTTTCACGCACTAGAATATTGCCTTCGAAGATAAATATAATTTTTTTTCTTCTTAAATTCAGCATTTAATGCCAGAATAGGTACATAAAATTTGAACTGGAAAAAAAATGTTCAACTTTTCTACTTAGATTCAAACTTTTATCTCCACATGTTACTACCGATGAGGAATATTCACCTCCAATTCAATTTCCATATATTTATTCCATCACAATCAAATATTGCTGCGGGGAGAGAAATATTCACTGCTACTTCCTAAATTCACCTCTTGGTTCCAATGGCGTAGGATTACGGACGGAGAGACATAATTGACTACTTCTTGAATTTTCACACGCTGAAATATTGCTTACGAAGAGTAATATTCGCTTCGAATTTCCCAATTTCTCTTAAAATTTACCAATTTATTACACCATACATAATAATTAGAAATATGGAATAATGTACTACTATACGTTCTAAATTTAAATTTTAAATTCTCTTGTAGATTTGTTGCTAACGACGAGAAGTTTACACCACTATTGTTATTTCTTATATTTATTCCAGTACTCTCAAGCATTCTTTTAAGAGAGAATTATTCGCTTCAACTTCTTAATCATTCGTTCCGGTACTCTTAAACATTAGTGGAGGCAAATATTTAATTCAGCTTATTACATCAAAGCTTTAAATTCCAAACTGAAATATTGTATTTAAAAGGGAGAGTATTTATCCCTCTTTCTTCTTAAATTGACCTTTTTTTTCTCCATTGTAGTTAATATAGTAAATTAAGTCACTTTCGACTCTTAATTTTTTGATTGAAGCATAAATTTCCACATGTTGACCTATTGCAAACGACAAGAAATCGAAAGAAAGCACTCTTTTATATTCATTCGCTCCTTCTTCATAAAATCTTTTTGTTCCCATAAATAAAAAATAAAATTTTCTTGTTCCCATAGCAATTTCTAACGCAAAAAATTATTCGAAACCACTTATTAAATTTAAAAATTAAATTTTCACGCACTGAAATATTGGTTGCGGAGAATAATATTCCCTCTTTCTCCTTAAATTCACCTTTACGTTCCAGCATACTACACAAAAATTGAAAATGATAAATTTTCGAAACTACTTTATAAATTGCGTTATGAACTCCCACATGTTAAAATATTGCTAACTACGAAATAAATATGGCTATTTCTAATTTTCAATATTTTTCCAGCATTACTTATTGTTATCACAGAGAAATATTAGCTTTTGCTTCATAAATACACCTCTTATAATAGTACCCTAAATAGTGCCCTTAACATTTGGTATCAAAGGAAACTTTTCAATTTTAAATTCAGAGAGAATTTATAATTTTAACACGCTGAAATGTTTAAACGGTCAATAAAAGTCCATTATTCTTCTAAATTAAAGTTTTCATTCCGGTATACATATCTAAGTATTGAAAAAAAGGGTCAAGTATTTGTTCTTGAATTTAAACTTTTACTTTCACGAGTTGAAATATTGCAAACGAAGCGAAATACATTATATATTAATAAAATATGCCAGTAAACTTAAAAATTTCTATCAGAGGAAAACATCCGATTCCACTTCATAAAGTCACCTCTAGGTTCCTGTTAACCTTCAGAATTGTTAACGGAGATAAATATTTGATTCTTATTTCTAAATAAAAATATCAATTTTTAACGAGTTAAATATTGGTAATGGGGTTGGGTTATTAAATTCTCTCTTTATTATTTAATAATAAATATTAAATGGGGACTTAAAAAAATGGGGACTTTACTTCGACGCTACATATTAAATTGAAACATACATTTCCACATGCTGAAGTTAATATTTCGTAACGGAATGTTCACTCCTTAAAAACTTCAATGTTTCGATTCCAAACAATAAAATATTGCTCACGTAAAGATCCAAATTATCCTCTTTACCTTCTTTTATTTCCACAGGAGAAAATAATTATTGCTTTGAAATCATTCGCCTCTACTTCCTAAAATTCACATTTTTATTCCACCGCCCTTATGATAGTTATCGGAGTTAAATATTCGATCTTACTTCTTAAATTATCCTAAACGGAATGCAGCAGCATACATAATAATGGGAAATGGTGAAATATTTTCGACACTACTTTTTAAATTGAAACTTCCACATTCCTAGCAACCAGAAATATAAACGACTATTTTCACTTCCGCATAATAAATTCAGCGCTCTGAAAAATTTCTTTCGGAGAAAATTATTCCCTTCAACTTCATAAACTCACTTCTTTCTTTCCAGATCCCTTAAGAGTTAGGGGAGAGAAATGATCGACTTTACTTCAGAACTTCAAACAAAAATGTGCACACAAGGAAATATTGCTAATTGAGTGTGCACTTTCTTTTTAAATAGTACTTGCACTAGGTCCTTGAATTCACCATTTTTATCAAGCATACATAAAACTAATGAACGGAGATTAATTAGGGACATTAGATATTATTTCCACATGCTCAAAAATTTCTTGCGACGAGAAATACACTCCCAATTTCAAATTTCAATATGCAACAAAGCCACAACTTCCTATGCGAGGGAAATATTTGCTTCAAATAAATTCACCTCATATTGAATCAGTAACCTAAAGAAATACTAATGCGTGAGCAGTATTATTTTTCATGAATTAAAATATGCGTAATTTCCATACATTGAATTATTGCTAAAAAATTAATATTCTTCTTTCTTCTTGAAAAAACTTTCCATTTTGTGCATATATTTACATTTGAAATGGAGAAATATTTTCGACTCCACTATGTAAATTGAATCATTTACTCACCTACCCTTCTCAAATCAAAAGTTTTATTTCAGCGCACTAAAAAATTCCTAACTTTGGGAAATTTTATTCTTCTGAAAGTTACTTCTAAAAACCAACTTTTATTTACTCCAGTGCACTTAAAATCACAAAAAAAATATTCGCCACTACTCATGAAATCAACATATTTCTTCCCCCGCATTCAAAATTGCAAACTTGGAAAAATATTCGATCCAATTTCTAAAATAAAAACGTTTATTTCAACCCATTAAAAATTGCAATGAATTGTGGAAAAATGCCTCATATTAAGAATTCATACATAATTAAAAAACATTGTGAGTGTCGAGAAATATTGTACGATATGATATTTTGCTATATTTGCACTTTCTTCTTAAATTCGCCATTTTAATCAAGCATACATAAATGAAAAATAATTTAAACTTTGAAATGGAGACAAATTTTAGATAGTAACTTTTCTTTTCGCAAGTTCAAAAATTTCATGCGATGAAAAATGCACTCCCTATTTCATTTTTCAATATATATTATGCTGAAAAATAAAACTTTCCATTTTTAAATCACACTGAAATTATATACGTGAATAAATATAGGTTTATACTTCTGAAGCAAACACTTCTCTTTAAACGCCGAAAAAAATTCTAATGTAAAGAAGTATTTGCCCCAATTACATAAATCAATATTTTATGTCAGTGAAAGAAATATTGCTGATAGTGGAGAATAATTTGCCTGTTATTAAAAAATCAGAAGTAATTGAGCGGTCTTAAGGTGCCAAACTTGAAGCAAAATCCACCTCTTCTTCTGGAATTAACATCTTTTTAGCGCATTAAAAATTGAAATGAAGGATAAAAGTTCTCTTATAATTATATTATAAACATTTTACATTTCACAAGAATTTTCAAATGCTAAGATAACGCCGTCAATTTTATGATCAAATTAGTTTTTAGCAGTAAAAATTGATAACGAGAAGAAATATTGCCTTCAACATAAAAATTCAACAATTTTATTTTAGCGAGATAAAACTTGTATCAAGAAAAAATATTCTCCACTTAATAAAATTTTTTAATAATAGTTTTTATTTCGGCACAAAAATGAAAACACTGAGAAAGGCCTCCATTATTTTACTCTCCGTTAATATCAGCATACTAAAAATTGCTGTTGGTGAGAAATAGTCGGCTCTAATTCTTGAATAAACGTTTATTTTCTTCCCAATATTAATTTCAAACTCTGAGAAATATTGCTTACGAGGAGAAATATTTTGCACTTATTCTTCAAATAATGTTTTCATTTTCACAAAATAAATCTTACTGTGCAAGTGAAATACTATCCATGATGCATTCAACATATTCAATCAAGGAACAAAAAAGTGTTAATGCTGAGAACTATTTGCCTTTACATCTTACGGCAGTGCTGTTATAGCGCACCAGAAAATGCTAACGATGAGATATGTTTGATATAGCTTGTTGAGTCCAATTTCGCTAAAGTGGAAATTAACTTGCGAAGGCAGAAAAATATTCGCCTCTACTAATTACATCATCATCTCTTTTTCAAAATCCTAACATTTTTCAGGGCCGAGAAATATTCGCTTTCTTCTTCATATTTTCATTTAGCGCACCAGAAATTTTCTCCGCTCAGAATTATTCGTCTAAACATCCTTGATAAAACATAATTTTTCAGCGTTATAAATATTACCAACGCTAAAAAATATTCGACATTAATTCTTGAATCAAATTTAATTCAGGGCAAGACATTTAGTAGCACTGAGACAATTGAAACATCACCTCTAATATCAAAAGTTTTGTTGGAGCGAGATAAAAATTGCAAACGCGACCAAATATTCTAATTTACTTCTTCTGTTATTGCAGTGAAAAAAATTTCAAAGGCATTACACCTTACTTTTTTAATCAATATTCTTTTCAGCCCATTAAAACTGCTAACGCTGAGATGTATACGAAACTACTTATTGAAGAATGTATATTGGAAAGAAATAAAGATTTATAACGCAGGAAAATACTTGAAATTACTTACGGAAAATACTTTTCTATTGGATTGAAATATAAATTGCAAATTATGGGAGAGATTCAACACTACCTCTTGAACAAAATATGTTTATTGGAGTGCCATAAAAAATGCAAATGCGGAACAATATTTGGTATTACGTCTTTAATCAACATATTATTCAGATCAAGGCATTTGCTAGGGCTGAGAAATATACAACACTATGTCATAGAGCATCATTTTTATTGGAGTTATAGAAATTGATAACGGTGAGAAATATCCGATATTACTTTTGGAGCAAACAATTTTATTAAAGTAAAATAAAAATTGTAAAGATTAGAAATATTCAACAATAATTCTTGATTCAACATTTAAATCAATGCAAGAAAGTTCCTGTTGCTGAGAAATATTAGACACTTGTTCATGAATCAACGTTTTCATTGCGGTGAAAAAATTTTAAACGCTGTAAAGTATTTGACACTACTACTTCAATCAAAATTTAATTCAGCAATTGAAAAATTCTAGCGATGAGAAATAATAAACTATTTCTTGAACCAACATTTTTATTGGAATGATAAAAAAATGCATACGATGAGAAATATTTGACATTACTTCTTGAATAACCATTGTTATTTGAAGGAAATAGAAATTGTAAACGCTGATAAATAATTGAAATTCCTTTTTAAATGAACATTTTATTCAGCGCATGACGATGGCTAGGCTGAGAAATATACGGCACTAATTCTTGAATCAAATTTTAATTTCAGTGAAATAAAAATTGCAGAATCTGAGCTTTTTGACACCACTTACTGCAGAATATTTTTATTGGACTGAAATAAAGTATACAAACATAAAATAACGTTTCTACTGGATTGAAATCACAATAGCAAGCGTGGAGAAATTATAGACAATTTTTCTTAAAAAATAATTTTATTCAGCGAATGAAAATTGAAAGCGCTGAGTTGAAATGAATTGAATCATCATTTTTTTCAGCGCGAGAACAAATTATGAAGTACTACCCGAAGCAACAATTTAATTGAAGTGGTACAAATATGCGAACGTTGACAACAATTCTAAATTACGTACGGGGTACGTATTGAAGTGATATGAAAATGCAACGCTTAAAAATATTCAACGTTACTTCTGAAAATATATTTATCCCAGGGCAAGACAATTATCTGCACGGAGAAATATACGACATTACTTTTGGCATAAAAATTTTATTGAAGTGAAATAATAACAGCAACGCTTAGAAATAGTTGACATTACTTCTTGAATCAACATTTGTTTCAACGCAAGAAAATTGCTACCGCTGACAAATATAGAGGCGCTACTTTTGGAAGGAAAATGTTTTTGATTATAATGATATAAAAATTTCATGTACTAAGAAATATCCAACATAACTTATTGAGTTAATATTTTTATCGAGTGATATAAAAATTGCAAACGCATATTCGACATTAATTCTTTGATCAACAATTAATGCAGCGCAGAAAAATTGCTTACGCTGAGAAATTATCTCTTGAAGCAAAACTTTTTTGGGCGACAATAAAACTGCAAACGCAGAAATATTCGACATTAATGTCGGAGTAAACATTTTATTCAGTTAAAAGAAGCATTGTAAACGCTGAGAAATGCTCAACAATACGTTTGGGGCTAACGTTTTTATTAAATGGAAAGAAAAATAAAACGCTTACAACTATTCGACATTACTTCTCAAATAAAAAAATATTTAGCCCAATATAATTGCTATGCTGAGAAATTTTCGACACTAATTCTTGTATCAAATTTTTATTGCGGTGAATTTGAAACGCTATTGCTGGAAAATATTTGTCACAACATCTTGATTAAACATATTAATAAACTCAATAAATCGCTAACGCTGAGAAGTATTAAAAACATTTTATTGAAGAAAATCTTCACTGGAATGAAGTAAAAATTACAATCACTGAGAAATATTTGATATTTATTTTGGAAATAACGTTCCTATTGGAGTGAAATGATTATTTCAAACGTGGAGACTTTGGTATTACTTCTTAAGTAATGATTTTAATGAGAGCAAGAAAATTGCATGCGGTGAAATATATTTTAAAAAAACGTTTAATACAACACTTGTATTAGTGTGAAATAAAAATTGCAAACTCTGGGAAGTATTCGATATTATTTCTTGAATCAATACGTTATTTATTGGAGTGAAATAGAAATTGCAAATGCTGAGAACTATTTGAAATTACTTATTGAATCATTATTAGTTTCAGCGCAGGAAAAATGCTATCACCTACTAATATACTACACTACTTCCAAAAGTTACAATTGCATTGGAGTGAAATTATAATGCAAGCACTGAGAAAATTTGACAATACTTTTGGAGTAAACATTTTTTGTTTTGAAATTAAAATTTCTACGCTTAGAAATAAATATCCGATAATACTTCTTTTATTTTATACAAGGTACGAGAATTGAAGTATTCGACGATAATTTTGGAATCAAAATTTTATTCATCGATGGAAAATTGCTAGGCATGATACACATTGCATTGGCATTGTATTGCATATACGACACTATTTTTAGAGCAACTATTTGAGGTCTATATAAAAATTGAAGCGAAATAGACACAGCAACGCTTAGAAATAGTTGACATCACTTCTTGAATCAACATTTGTTTCAACGCAAGAAAATTGCTACCGCTGACAAATATAGAGGCGCTACTTTTGGAAGGAAAATGTTTTTGATTATAATGATATAAAAATTTCCGATACTAAGAAATATCCAGCATAACTTATTGAGTCAATATTTTTATCGGAGTGATATAAAAATTGCAAACGCAATGAGAAAAGAGTTCTATCTACACACAAAGAATATTCTTGCCCTGAAATAAAATGCGCTGCTTGAATCGTACATAATATTTCTGAGAAATGCACTGTAGTACCTCAAAATTTTTATTGGGGTGACGTAATCAACATTTTATTCAAGAAAATTGCTGGCGTTTGTTAATGTACGACAAAAATCTAAAAGTAACTTTTCATTGTATTGATATAAAAATATCTCGTTATTTATTTTTGAATAAATATATTAATTTGCGCAATAAATATTTTACCCTGATAAACGCCCGACATTAACAAGAAGTCGAGTGTTAGACTCAGAATTATTGTCAAATATTTCCCAGCGTAGCAATATTCTTGCACTGGTTAAAATATTGATTCCAGAAGCAATGTTTAATATATCTCATGGTTTGCAATATTTTTATTCCCTCCAATTAAAAAGATGTTTCAAGAGGTTATTTAAAAAAATTCTCAGCGTTTCCAATTTTTTTATATATAATAATATCTGTCGGAATAAAAATGTTGCTTCAAAGAGGAATCTTCTCCACACAAGGAATATTCTTGCCCTGAAATAAAAACTACGCTACTTGAATCGTACATAATATTTCTGAGAAATGTACAGCAGTACCTCTTGAATCAAAATTTTTATTGGGGAGACATTTACAGTTTACCACATTCTGCGTGGTATATTGCTCATTTTCATTTCACAAAACATTGATTCCAAAAGTGATATCGAATATGTCTAAGCGTTTGCAATTTTTATTTCACTCCAATAAAAATGTTGCTTCAAGAATTAGTTTCTTTATTTGCCAGCAAAAGAAAATTTCTTTCTTTTAGTCAATAAAATGTTTCTTCAAGAACTAGTTAGGAACATGAGCGTTTGGAAATTTTTATCAGCGGCATAAAATAGTTGATTCAAGAATTAATGTCGATAAATTCTCAGCATAGAAATTTTTAGAGCTGAATAAAATGTTGACTAAAGAGGTGATGCCGAAAATTTCTTAGCGCTTGCATAATAATATTACTGTTGTGAAATTGTAACTTCAGGAAGTAGATTATGATATTTGCCAGTGATAGCAATTTTCTTGCGCTGAATACAATGATGATTCAATAAGTAATTTAGAATATTTCTCAGCGTTTTCAATTTATATTTCACTCCAATAATAATATTGAATCAAGAAATAATATTGAATACCTTCCAGCGTTTGCAATTTTTATTTCACACAGATATAAGCCCAATATAATTGCTACGCTATTTTCGACACTAATTCTTGTATCACATTTTTATTGTGGTGAATTTGAAACGCTATCGCTGGAATTTTATACTTATTCGTCACAGCTTCTTGAATGAACATATTATTAAACGCAGTAAAACTGCTAACGCTCAGCAGTATACCACACATCTTTTTGAAGAATTTCTTTACTGGAATGAAGTAAAAATTACAATCTTAGAGAAATATTTGACATTACTTATGGAAATAACATTTCAATTGGAGTGAAATGTGTATTGCAAACGTGGATTATTTTACATTAGTTATTAAATAGCGATTTTATTGAGAGCGAGAAAATTGAAAGCGTTGAATAATGTTGAAAATAACATTTTTACTTTCAACACCTACTTAGTTATTTTTTGTGACATTTTTACTTACAATACAGCACTTATATTAGTGTGAAATAAAATTGAAAACGTTGGAAAGTATTCTATATTATTTCTAGATTGAAAATCTTATCATTGTGGAACATAATTTTCAAACGCTAAACAGTATTCGGCGATACTTATTGAATCATCATTTTATTCAGCGCAAGGAAATTTCACTGACAAATCCAAATTTCATTGTAGTGTTATAAAAATGCAAACCTAGAAATATTGGACATTACTTTTGGAGTAAATATTATTGGAATGAAATAAAAATTGCAACGCTTAAAAATAGTCAATTCTTAAATTAACATTCTATTCGATGCAGGTAAATTGCAAGCGCTGGGAAATATTCGACATCACATCATGAATTACCATTGTTATGAGTTATTGAGTGGAAGAGAAATTTCGAACGCTGATAAATATTGGACAGTTTTCTTGAATTGGCTTTTTTTATTGCATGGCAATGGGTAGGCTGAGAATTGACCATTGCATTTAAGAGATAAACATTTATATTCAAAAGAAAACAATTGCAAACGCCGCAAAATATTCGACATCACTTTTAGAGTAAACACTCTTATTGTAGTGAAATAAAAATTGAAACTCTTCGAAATAGCCGAAATTACTTCTAGAATCAAAAATGTATTAAACGCATGAGAATTTCTGCGCTGAGATAATTTTGACACTACTTCTTGAATCGACATTTCAATGAGCACAAAAAATCTATTAACGCCGAACTATATACCTACATACCACGCATCTTATTGAAGAACATTTTAATTGGAATGAATTTAATATTAAAATCGGAACGAAACATTTGATGGTTTCTTATAATTTATACTTTCGGAAATGACGTTTCCACTGCAGTGAATGAAAATTGCAAACGTGCAGAATTTGACACTACTTCTTGAATAATGATTTTATTCCGGGTGTGAAAATTGAAAACGTAAAAAATATTGAAAAATACTTTGATTCAACACTTATATAAGTGTGAGATAAAATTTGCGAACGCTTGGAAATACCTTTGATTCAACACTAGGTTGGGGAAAAAGAAATCCATTATTTTTGCATCAACTTCAGGACATTATTTAACTTGTTTTAGATTGTCCGATTTCGGTCAAATATGCACCGTTTTGTTTGACAATTTGTAGCTATTTTAATAATGGATTCATTATGCCTCTCACATAGAAGTCTTGGTATTTTTTGGCGAAAAACTATAGTACCCGTTTTCTTTATCTTCTCTTGATACCAATTTCTTAACACTCAGGAAGTTTTGCAATGCGAGAAAAAGATGATAATGGCTTGGTGCTTGGCCTGAACTATATGGTGGATGCATTAAAACTTTCCAGCAGAGCTCTTGGATTTTCTGGTGAGTTACTACATATGTGTGTGACCTTGCGTTGTCCTGACGGAACACAACGCCTCTCCTGTTGTCCAGTTCTGGCCGTTTCTGGTCAATCGCTGTCTTCAAAGAGTCCATTTATGGACAGAAGAGATCTGAATTTAACGTTTTGCCTTATGGAGACAGCTCATGATAAATGATTCCTTTCCAGTGCCACCTAATGCACAGCAGAACCTTCTTGGCCGTTAGTCCTGGTTTGACCGCCGATTGAGCAGGTTAACCGCGCTTTGATCACGATCCTTTTTGCACATTATTGACGTATGTAACCCACTTGTCATCCTCAGTCACCCTCCGTTTAAGAAATGGGTCACTTTCATTCCGTTTGCCTAAGGCTTCGCAGATGGAAATTCGATCCATCATTTTTGTGTGTTAATTTGTGTGGCACCCAAACATCGAGCTTCTTTTTCAATTCAAATTTGTGCAATTGGTGTAAAACTGTATTATAGTCGATCTTTAGCTCCTGGACGATGTTAGGACTACTAACATGCCAGTTAACTTCAATTATTTTTGTGATTTTATCGACATTTTAGATGCCCGTGCGAGATGCATCTTTAACATCAAAAATTCCTGAAAAAAGAAATGTTGTCGAAAATGAAAGCAAAGTAAAAAAATTGAAAGAAATGTTGTCAAAAAATGAAAAATGTCAAGAAATAAAAAAAAAGTAGTAAAAAAAAAATTAAAAAATGTCAAAAAAAATGAAAAAAATGTCAAAAAAATGATGTCAAAAAAATTAAAGAATTATTGTCGACAAATTAAAGGAATGTTGTCAAAAGAAAATAAAAGAAATGTCAAAAAAATAAAAGAAATGTAAAAAAATAAAAGATATGTTGTCAAAAAAATGACAAAAATGTTGTTAAAAAAATGAAAGAAATGTAAAAAAAATGAAAGAAATAATGTCAAAAAAATTAAAGAAATGCTGTCAGAAGTATAAAAAAATGTCAAAAAATGTAAGAAAGGTTGTCAAAATAGAGAAAGAAATGTTGTCAAAAAATGAAAGAAATGTCAAGAAATAAAAAAAAATGTAATCAAAAAAATAAAAAAATGTCAAAAAAAATTTAAAAAATGTTGTCAAAAAATTAATGAAATGTTGTCAAAAAAACGAAAGAAATATGTAAAAAAAATAAAAAAATGTCATTATTAAATAAAATAAATTAAAAAAATAATAGAAATGTCAAAAAAATGTAAAAAAATTTAAAAAATGCCAAAAAATAAATAAATGTTGTAAAAAAATGAAAGAAATATTGTTAATGCAATGAAATAAATGTCAAAAAAATGACAAAAATGTTGTCAAAAAAACGAAAGAAATATTGTAAAAATAATTGAAGAAATGTCAAAAAATAAAAAAATGTCAAAAAAATAAAAGAAATGTCAATAAAATGAAGGAAATGTCAAAAAAATATAAGAAATGTCAAAAAAATTAAAAGAAATGTCAAAAAAATGAAAGAAATGTTGTCAAAAAAATTATTGATATGTTGTCAAAAGAAAATAAAAGAAATGTTGTTAAAAAAAAAGAAAGGTGAAAAAAAAATAAAAGATGTCAAAAAAATGAAAGAAATGTTGTCAAAAAAATGAAATAAATGTTGTCAAAAAATAAAAGAAATGTCAAAAAAAAAGAAATGTCAAAAAATAAAAGAAATGTCTATAAAATTAAAGAAATGTCTACAAAAAATAAAAAAAATGTCAAAAAATAAAAAAAGTAAAAAATTGTAAAAAAATGAAGATAATGTAAAAAAAAAGGAAAAAATTGCGGTCAAAAAATGAAGGAAATGTCAAAAAATTAAAAAAATGTCAAAAAAATAAATAAATGTTGTAAATAAATGAAAGAAATGTTGGCTAATACAATAAAATAAATGTCAAAAAAATGACAAAAATGTTGTCAAAAAAATGAAAGAAATATTGTAAAAAAATTAAAGAAATGGCAAAAAAATAAAAAAAAGTCAAAAAATAAAAGAAATGTAAAAAAATTAAGGAAAAATTGTCAAAAAAATGAAAGAAATGTAGTCAAAAAATTTGAATGAAATGTCAAAAAAATGAAAGAAATGTCAAAAAAATGAAAGAAATGTTGTCAAAAAAATTGAAGAAATGTAAAAAAATGTAAGAAATGTCAAAAAAATACAAGAAATGTTGTCAACAAAAATTAAAAAAATGGTGTCAAAAAAATAAAAAAATGCTGTCAAAAAAATTGAAATGAATTGCAAAAAAAATAAAAATGTTCTCAAAAAAATAAAAAAATGTCAAAAAAATGAAAAAAATGCTGTCAAAAAAATGTTGTCAAAAAATGAAAGAAATGTCAAAAAAATGAAAGAAATATCAAAAAAATGAATGAAATGTTGTCAAAATAAGAAAAGACTCAAAAAAATAAAAGAATTTGAAAAAAAATTAAAGGAATGTTGTCAAGAAAATGAAACAAATGTAAAAAAAAATTTAAAAAAATGTTAAAAATGTTAAAAAAATAAAAGAAATGTTGCCAAAAAATGAAAGAAATGTGAAAAGAAATGAAAGAAATGTTGTCAAAAAAATGAAAGAAATGTCAAAAAAATTAAAAGAAATGTTGTCAACAAAAATAAAAAAAAATGTCAAAAAAAATTAAATATGTGCTACCAAAAAATTTAAATTTTTTTTGAAGTGTTTCAGTCCGAGGAAAACAGCAGTTTAAAAAATATTCTTCGATTTGTGTATTGCATAGTCCCGAGAATGACACTTAAAATTAAACATTCAGTCGTGAAAAGCGTAATAAGATTCGGCTTTTGATCACCTACATTTGAAATCAATCAGAAGAATAAAACAAATATGTTTGAAGTGTTTCAGTCCAAGGAAAACATTAGATTAAAAAAATACTAGGATTTGTGTATGCCATAGTCCCGAGAATGACACTTAAAATTAAACATTAAGTCGTGAAAAGCGTAATTTGATTCGGCTTTTGATCACCTACATTCTAAAGCAATCAGAAAAATAAAACAAATATTTTGTAGTGTTTCAGTATGAGGGAGACATAAGTTTCAAAAATATGATACTATTTGTGCATGCAAAAGTCCAGAGAATGAATTTTAAAATAAATTGTTAAAGCGTGGAAACGTAATTATCATCGGATATTCATAAGCTACATTGTAAAACATTCACCCATAAATATAATCATAATAAATATTTTTGTAGTGTTTCAATTCGCGGGAATAAAATGGTTTTAAAATTTGAAAATTAAACATTAAGTCATGGAAACCGTAATTATCATAGGATTTTGATCCGATTCATTTTAAAACGTTTAGAAAATATAAAACAAATATTTTTGTAGTGTTTCAGTTCGAGGTAAAGAATAGTTTAAAAAATATGCTTCTCTTTGTGAATGCCATAATCCCGAGAATGACTTCTATAATGAAACATTAAGGCGTGGAAACCTTAATTATCATCGGAATTTGATCATATTCATTTTAAAACATTTAGAAAAAAAAACATATTTGAAGTGCTTCATCTCAAGGGAAACAATAATCAAAAAAATTGTGCATGCCATTGTCCTGAGAATGAATTTGAAAATTAAAAATATAGGCGTTGAAACCGTAATTCTCATCTGATTTGTATTAGCTACAATTTAAAAGATTCAGAAAAATATTGTTAATATTTTTGTACTTTTTCAGTTCGAGGATAACAATAGTTCAAAAATAAGCTACGATATGTGCAAGAAATAGTCCCGGGAATGAATTTTAAAATTAAACGTTAAGGCGTGGAAACCGTAATTATGATAGGATTTGTTCAGTTACATTTTAAAACGTCAGAAAAATATTAAAATATTTTTGTAGAGTTCAATTCTAGAGTATCAAAAGGTTTCAAGTATATGCTACTATTTGTGCATGCATGAGTCTTGAGAATGAATTTTTAAATTTAACATTTAGGCGTAGCAACCGTAATCATCACCTGTTTTTGATCAGCTACATTTTAAAACATTCAAAAATAAAGTACAAATATTTCTGTAGTGTTTCAGTTCGAGGGAATTAAATGGTTTCATAAAAAATGCTACTATTTCGGCATGCCATAGTCCCGATAATGACTTTTAAAATTAAACATTAAGGCGAGGAAACCGTAATTATCATCGGATTTTGATCATCTTCATTTTGAAAAATTTAGATAAATAATTTTGTGCATGAAATAAATTTAAATAAATTTGTGCATGCAATAGTCCCGAGAATTAATTTTAAAAATTAAACTTAGCAACCGTAGCAACCGTAAATGTCATCGGTTTTTTATCAGCTACATTTTAAACTTTTTTAAATAAATTTTTATTTTGAGCAAGAAATTCGTTGTGTCGAGAAATATTCGACACTACTCCCTGAAGCAACTTTTTTACGAGAGTGATATCAAAATTGAAAACGCTCAGGTAATTTTTTTAAATAACTTCTTGAATAATCTTTTATATTAAAGGAAAATGAAGTTTCAAACCATGACAAATGTTCGGCTTTGCTTCTGGAATCAATATTTTAACCAGTGCAAGAATACTGCTAGGCTGGGAAATATTTCTTATAATTTTGTATCAACATTGTTGTATGCGTTGAAAAAGGAATTGGAAACTCAGGAAATTATTCGACACAATTTCTTTTGTGAACATTTCTATTAGCGATAGAAAATTGCTGGAGATGAGAAATATGCGACTCGACTTCTTATGCGCGTATTTTTTTCAGCGTAGCAAGTTTATTACGCTAATTAAAATATCGATTTGAAAAAAATAACGATATATTTTGACATCAATCCAATAAAAAGGTGCTTTAAGAAGTTTTTGTGTATTAATCAGCGACAGCAATTTTCTTGCGACGACGTTGATTCAAGAAGTAATTAAAAATATTTTTCAACGTTCTATATGTGGCACCCTAATAGCAATTTTGATTCAAGAGGTACTGTTGTGGATTTCTCATAACTTGCTATTTTAATTTCACATCAACAAAAGTGTTTTTCAAAAGTTGTACTGAATATTTCTCATTGTCAGTGCTTAAAATATCCAAACTATGGATGAAATCATTATTCCAGAAGACCGAGTATTTCTCCACGATTCGAATTTTGATTTTATTGGAATAAAAATTTTCCTCAATCACTAGTGCCATATGTTTCTCAGCGATAGAATTCTAATTTTTTCCTATTAATTGTCGTTTCAAGAAGAAATTTCGAATATTTCTCATCGATAACAGTTTTATTGCGCTGAATAAAATGTTGATTCAACAAGTAGAGTCGAAAAGTTTTCGTCGTTTGCATTTTTTTCACCGCAATAAAAACGTCGATTCAACGGTGCTGACCATTTCGTATAGCTGACAGCTTAGAAGTTCTATTGTACTTCACCAAAATTAAAATTAAATTAAACTTTAATTAATTTAATATAATTAAAATTTTGATTCGAGAATCAATTTCGAGTATTTTTGAGCTTTGCAATTTTTAACAAAATAGGTTATTGAAGAAGTTATAAAAAAATTTTATCAGTGTTTTCAATTATGATATCATTGCAGTAAAAATGTTGCTTCAAGGAGTAGTGTCACATAATTCTCAACTCAAGGAATATTCTCCCCCTAAATAAAACATTGATTCAAAAAATTATATAGAATATTTCTCAGGGTTTGAAATTTTTATTTCACTCCATTAAAAATTTTCCTTCAAGAATGAGTGTCTTTATTTTTTTGTCAGCGCAAAACAATTTCTTTCTTCCGCTCAATAACTTTTTAAAGAAATATATAGGAATATTTTCTAGCGTTTGAAAATTATTTTAACCAGCATAAAAAAGGTTGAATCAAGAATTAATATCGATAAATTCTCAGCGAAGCATTTTTTTAGCTGAATACAATGTTAATTCAATAGTTATTGCCGAATAATTTCAGCATTTATAATTTCTAATTCACTTCAATAAATATATATGCTCAGTAAAAATGTCATGCAATTTACATGACATTTTTACTGAGTATACAATCATCATGCATCCAATGCTTATATCATTCGAGGTGATCACTCAAATAGTTGCTCAAAAAGTAGTATCGTATATTACTCATGAGTGTCTTTATTTTTTGTCAGCGCAAAACAATTTCTTTCTTCCGCTCAATAAATTTTTTAAAGAAATAGTTGTGAATATTTTCTTGCGTTTGGAAATTATTTTAATCAGCATAAAAAAGGTTGAATCAAGAATTAATATCGATTAATTCTCAGCGAAGCATTTTTTTAGCTGAATACAATGTTAATTCAATAGTTAATGCCGAATAATTTCAGCATTTATAATTTCCAATTCACTTCAATAAAAATATTCTCTATCGATGAATAAAATTTTTATTTAAGAAAGAGTGTCGAATATTTCTAGCGTTATCATATTTAATTTCAAAGCATCAAGAATTTTCAAGAATTATTGTCAAATATTTCAAAGCGATATCAATGCTCCTACCTTGCATAACATTTTGGTTCAAGAAGCATGATATCTAGCCGTTGCCATTATAATTCCACTTCAATAAAAATATTGAATCCACAAGTAATGTCGAATATTTTTCAGTTCCTGCTTACTAATATCACTGCAATGAAATTGAAACTTCTGGGAATAGAGTAGTGTAAGTGATACCAATTTTCTCGCGCTGAATAAAATGATGATTCAATATTTAATTTCAAATATTTCTCAGCGTTTGCAATATAAATTAACCCCAATAAAAATAGTATTGATTCAAGAAATAATATCGAATACTTCCTGGCGTTTGCAATTTTTATTTCACATATATAAGAGTGTACCTATGTGTTCAATATTTTCACCGCTTTCAATTTTCATGTTCTCAATAAAATCGTTATTTAATATCTCAGTATTTGCAATAATCATTTCAATCTAATAGAAACGTTATTTCCAAAAGTAAATTTCTCTGCCTTCGTAATTTTTAACTCAATCCAGTAAAGATAATCTTCAATGAGGGGTGTGGTATATTGGTCAGCTGAGCAGTTTTATTACGTTTAAGAATATGTTCATTCAAGAAGTTGTGACGAATATTTTCCAGCAATAGCAATTTCAAATACCCTGCAATAAAAATCTGATACAAGAATTAGTGTCGAATATTTCTCATCTTAGCTTCAACTATCTTGGCCTGAATAATTTTTTATTAATGTCGAATATTTCTAAGCGTGTAATTTTTATTTTCAATTAATACAAAGGTTTACCCCAAAAGAACTATAAAATATTTTCCAGAATCTGCAATTTTTCTTTCAGTCGAATAAAATGTTTACTCCAAATATTAATTTCGAATATTACACAAGGTATGCAGTTGTAATGTCTTACTAATGACAATGTTGCTTCAAGATATAATTTTTAAATATTTCTCAGCGTTAGCAAATTTCCCCGCACTGATTTGATCCATTTAATGACGAATATTTCACTGCGTTTACAATTTCTCTTTCACAGCATTCAAAAAATAATGTGGGAAATTTCTCAGTATTTGCCATTTTTATATTACTAATATTATATATTTAATATTAGTTTAAATTAGATATAATTAATATTTTATCTAATTATTTTTTGCTTCTAAAAATCTCTAGCTCTATATTTGTCAGCGCTATCAATTTTCTTGCGTTGAAACAAATGTTTAGTCAAGAAGTACTGTTGAATATTTATCATTGTCATTTTTTTGTAATACTAGCAATTTTCTGGCGATGAATAAAATGGTGATTTACACGGGTGTGAAGACGAATACTTCACACCGTTTGCAATTTTTATATGCTAAAATTAAAATATTCATTTAAGATATAATGTTGCCAGTATCTGCAATTTTTATTTCGTACAAACAAAATTGTTGATTCAAAGGTTGTTTTGAATATTTCTCAGCGCTTTCAATTTGTATGCGCAAAGTAAAATTATTATTCAAGATGTAATGTCGAATATTTCTCCACGTTTGCAATTTTGATTTCACTCCAATGGAAGCGTTATTTCCAAGAGCAATACCAAATATTTCTCTACGCTTTTAAATCATATTTCACTATAGTAAAAATATTCTTCTAATAACTGGAGTCGTTGCAATTTTAAAATCATTCAAAAAAATAATCTTCACTAAGAAGTTTGGCATTCGCAGATACTTGGTATATTTTTCAACAAAGGGAATTTTTTAGCAAAACATTTAGCGTGCAGAATTTTCCTGTGGCGAATAAAATTTTACTTCAAGAAGTAGTGTTGAGTATATCATAGCGATTGCAATTTGTATTAACTGAAATAAGAGTTTTAATTAAATAAATAATGCTGTATTCTAGCGATTACAGTTTTAAATTATTACTTTACCGCATTAAAAGTTTCAAGAATTGTTTCAAATATTTCAAAGCGGTAACTAGTATTCTCAAATACACGATACTAAAATTCTTGAAGTAACATTTTTATAGGACACATATAAAAATTTCAAACGCTGAAGTGTATTGGACATTACCATCGTATGGTTGTAGAATTTATCGTAGAAGTATTATAAATGCCATTACTATCGTAATTTTACTGTGAATGTACTCTGTTTGCTATTTGTATTTAAATAAAAAAGCTAGTCTCAAAAGATAGTGTCGTATATTACTGATTGCTAGTAGTTTTCTATCACTGAATAAAATTTTGATTGAAAAATTCAAGAAGTAGAGTTAAATATTTTTCAGAGTTTGCATTTTTTTATTTCACCGCATCTACACTATTATTTGAGAATTTTGTCGAATATTTCAAAGTGATAACAATCCTTCTTCGCTGTATACAATATTGATTCAAGAAGTATTATCGAATATTTTTAAGAATTGCGATTTTTATATCACTCCAATAAAATTGTTACTCAATGAAGTGGTGTCGTATACAGGTATACCTGTATTTTTTAGTGTTAGCAATTTTCATGCGCTAAAAAAACTATGATTCAAGAAGTAATGACAAATATTTCTCAGCCTTTCCATTAATAATACTCCAATAAAGATACTGATTCAAAAAATAAAGGTGAAAAACCCTAGCGTTTGCAATTTATATTTCAAAACTATATAAGTGTTGACTTAAAGGTATTTTCAATATTTTTTAACGCTTTAAACTTTCACGCTCGGTATAAAATCATTGCTCAAGAAGTAGTGTCAAATTCTCCACGTTTGTAATTTTCCTTTACTGCAGTGGAAACGTCATTTTCAAAAGTATAAATTGTAAGAAATTATCATATATTTCGCTCCAATTGTAATATTAAATTCATTCTGATTAAAATATTCTTCAATAAGATGTGAGGTTATATATAGTTCGGCGTTAATAGTTTTATTGCGCCTATTGAAATGTCGATTCAAGAAGTAGTGTTAATAATTTCTCAGCGCAAATCTTTTGCGTTGAATAAATTTTTGATTCTATAAGCAATGTCGACTATTTCTAAGCGTTTCAATTTTCATTTCACTACAATAAGAGTGTTTACTCTGAAAGTGATATCGAATATTTTGCGGCGTTTGCAAATAATTTTTAGTCGAATAAAAGTGTTTACTCCGAATGTAATGTCGAATATTTTTCAGTTTTTATTTCACACAAATAAAAAAACTCGCTTCAAGAATTAGTGTCGTTTGCAATTTTTATATCAATCTCTGATATTTTATTGAAGCTATATAAAAATTGCAAACGCTGTGAAATATTCGACTTAACTTTTGGATTTAATATTTTTAGACGTTTCCTTTTGAAATAATGTTTCTATTGGAGTGAAATGATAATGCAAGCCTTTACATTTGGCACTTCTCGAATAATAATTTTATCGAAAGCAAGAAAATTGAAAGGGGTGAAAAATATTTTTAACAACCTTTGATACAACACGTGAAATAAAAATTGCAAAGGCTGGGAAATAATCTGCATTATTTCTTGAACCAATATCTTTATTATTGTGAAATATAAATTTTAAACGCTAACCAGTGTTCGGTGATACTTATTGAATCATAATTTTATTCAGCGCAAGAAAATTGTTATCACTCACGTATGTACTCTTCTTCCTTAAGTTACAATTTCATTGTAGCGATATAAAAATTCAAACGATGAGAAATATTGGGCATTACTTTTAGTGTAAACATAGTTTGATTGGAGTGAAATAAAAATTGCAAGGTTGAGGAATAGTCACGTTATTTCTTGAATTAAAATTATATTCGCCGCAGGTAAATTGTAAGCGCTAGTAAATATTCGACACGAATTCTTGAATCAAAATTTTTATTGCTGTGAAATGGAAACTGCAAACGCTTAGAAATATTCTTGAGAAAACAATTTATTTAGCGCAAGGAAATTGGTAGCGCTGAGAAATTAAGGACACTTTTTCTGAGAAATGGCATATGGTGTAAAAAATTGGACATTACGTTTTGAATTAACATTTCTAGTCGAGGGAATAAAAAAAATGAAAAACGGTGAGAAATATTCGACTTACATTCGATTACACTTTTTATCAGCATTTTTCAAAGTGAAATAAACATTGTAAAGCTGAGAAATATTCGATATTACTTACTGAATCAACATTTTATTCAGCGATAGAAAGTTGCTATCGCTGCGTAACATTCGTCATAACACTCTGTGTAATTAATTTTGCCAACGCTGGGTAATATTTCACATTACTTCTTAATTCTGCATATTTATTAGATTGAAAAGGTATTGCAAATGCTGAGAAATATTCTGCATTACTTCTTGAATAACATTTAATGAAGCTCAAAATAATTTGCTGCGCTGTGAAATATTCAACACTATCTCTTGAATAAAATTTTTTATTGCAGTGGATTTAAAATTTGCTTGGAAATACTGGACCAAACCTTTGAATCAAAATTTTTATTTGTGTGAAAAGAAAATTTCGAATGCTTAGAAATATACGACATTACTTCCTGAATCAAGAATTAATTCAGCGCAAGAAAATTGCAAGTCTGAGAAATATTCGATACTTGTTCTTGAATAAATATTATTATTGTCGTCAAATCAAAATTTCAAACGCTCAGAAATATTTTACGTTACTACTGGTAGCAATCGTGATAGATACATTCAACATTACTTTTTGAATCGACAATGTATTTAGCGCATGAAATATTCTAGCGAAGAGAAATATTTGACAATACTTCTTGATTTAACATTTTATTGGAGTGATATCAAAAATTGTATGTGGTGGAAGAATTCTACATTATTTCTTGAATCTATATCTAGAATATTTTTATTGGAGTGAAATTAAAATTGCAAATACTAAAGTATGATCGACATTTCTTTTGGAATCAATAATTTTTTATAGTGAAATAAAAAATGTAATCGTTGAGAAATATTCGACAATAGTTATTGAAACAAAATTTTTAATGGAATGAAATAAAAATTGCAATCGTTGAGAAATATTCGACAACAGTTCTTAAAACAACAGTTTTATTGGAATGAATAGCAATAGCAATCGCTGATAATTATTCAATATAATTTATTGAATCAACAATTTCGATGAATAAAATTTGAACTTAGTTTTTCCACAGAATTTTCTGTCATTGCCGAATATTTCTCTGCGCTTCCAATGTTTATTTCATTTTAATAAAATTGTTACTTCAAGAAGAAATTTCAAGCATATTCATCAAAATATCGATTCCTCCAATAAAAAAAATTAATTTTAATTCAGAAATTCTGAAGAAAATCAATGTTTAAAGTTTTTCATCCAAAATGTTGAGCAAATTCCACAAAGTATCACCAGGAACCACTAACTTGAGCTGAGAAATATGCGACATTGACTCTTGTCATTTCTATTGGAGAAAAATAAATATTGCCGATGCAGGGAAATATTCAATATTTATTTTTGAATGAAAATTTTATTTATTTCAGTCTAATTAAAGTTGATAATGCTCATAAATATTTGGCATTACTTCTTGAAACATTATTTTTATTATATCGCAGTACAAATTTCAAAGGTGAAAAATATTCGGCATAGCTTCTTGATCAGTACGTTTTTTCAACGCAAGAAAATTGATAGCACTGAGAAATATTCGACACTACCTAGGTAGCACTTGCTCTTGAGAGCTCTTATTTCAACATTTGCATTGGAGTGAAATAATAATTTTAAACGCCGGAAAGTATTATTGACTACTTCTTGAATCTTTTTGGAGTTAAATTAAAACTGAAAACGCTGGTTAATATACGACAGCACTTCACAAATGAAAAATTTTATTTGAGTCCAACTATAATTGCAAACGCTCAGAAATATTTGACATTACTTCTTGTAACCACATATATGTTAGGGTGAAATATCAATTGCAAGCGCTGAGAAATATTCTTGTTTACTTCTTGAATCAACATGTTAATCAGCGAAAAAGAATTGCTAACGCAGGTAGAAATTCCACTCTCCTTCTTGATTTAAGTATTTTTCCCCAGCGAAAAAGAAATTGCTATCGCTTAGAAATATTCTACTCTATTACTCGAATCAAAATGTTCCTCTCCGATCTTTAGATTACTAGCGGTATGGTATATTCGCCTCTACTTCTTTAATCGACATTTTTACTTCAGGTCACTATATAGATGCCGATATTTTTCTCTTTCAATTATCAAATCGACGTTTTTCTTCTGCAGAAACATTTTCTTCCAAGCGTGCTGCAATTTGCAAATTCTGGTAAATATTCGCCTCTCGCTTAAGACGATTCGTTTGCTTGAATGGCAATCTAGCAAACGATAAAATTTATTCCATTTACCTACTTGATCATTTAATGAGCAAAACCAAGATCTAAAGACAAAGCTTTCTTGAATCAATGGTTTTATTTCAGTGCGCTAAAAATTGCTCTCGGTTAGTAATGTTCCGCACCATGAATTGAATCAATGTTTTTCTTAGGGCGCACCAGATAATGCTAACGACGAGGAATTTTCTTTTTTACTTCTGCCACTTTTTTTACTTATTTTACTTCGTAATAGAGTAGTTTCCTTCATCAAAGAAAACGAAAGGCATTGATTGCAATTCGTTACCCACCATTAGTGTATTCATAATAGACAAATTGTTTGGTTTTAGAAATCCCAGTTTAGACGAATGTTAATGGTCAATTTTAATCTCATTTGAAAAAGGCCAGATTGGCGCCCATGCGATGCCTCTTCATGTCTATACGCTAGTCTAGAGATGCTATACGAGTAGTCAGGAGTTTTACATCGTCTGAGATTACCACTCTTATCACTCTAGCATGCACGTACCCAGCAAGGGGCAGGGGGGGCAGCTGCCCCCCCTAGAAGCAAAAATCGCAAAACTCTTTAATCAAAATTAGTACTGAATTGAAATGGAACTTTTCAACAAATTTTCTTTAAACCCACGAAAAATGATATGTATTAGTATAAGATATGTAACAAAGATAAAACTAGTTTTTCAAATGTAACCACTTGGCTTGCCCTCCCCTAGACCATGGCTTGCCCCCCACCCCTAGTTATGATCCTGGGTACGCCCTTGCACTCTAGCACTCCATTATCGCTATAGGTGCACAAAGTTTTCTGCCAGTTATCTGCCTCTCCATGGCCCAACCAGAGCATGGCATGGACATTAACCAAAGGAGCTGAGGTCGGTCTGGTTGACTCACTTTCGAAACCAGTCTGAAATCTGGGCTCTGCCCAACTGGGGCAAGTCTGAGTGGTAAACACAGTAACAAATGGTAACACCAACAGAGATTATTTGCCATTGCAAGGGAATTTACTTTGTCAAATTCTATCAATATATGCAGGAATATTTCTCGGGTTTCCCACCGGGTGTCGTATCGGGTTGTAGTTCCCAACGTTTCCATGACTAAGTCCGTCATCGTCATCAGGGGTTAATAAACAATGTATTATCTAACAATATAGTTAGAATTTTCTCTAGTTAAATCCTTTAAAAAGGCAAATAGGTTTTTATGTAAACATAGTGCAAGAGGCAGCTGTGCAAAGATATATATTTTTAAGAAAAAAAGGTCTCCATAATGCCAATGTTTCAAGAAAAATGGTAGTCACAATAAGGTTTCTAAGTTTCCATAATTAATGTTTCATTCCTGAAAGATTGGCACCAACTGGTGAGGTAACTTCATTAGACTTATGCTCTCAGGTATGGAATACAAAATGTAATGAATAGTTCATTTCCAGTTATTACTGTGTCAGTTGCTGTGGCAATGACAACAGTTACAAGACTGCCCAGCACAGCAACTGCTCCGGTAGTAACCGGAAATGAAGAACTTCATCACACGCTGCCGAAATCTCTGTCCTCACAAGGAACAATAGTCACCACTGACACAAAATTGGCAGATTGCACCGAGCGCATGAAGACACAGGAAGGAATTCATCCAAAGAAACACATTAAAAACTTTCAATGAAACTATATTGCAATATAAATTTTTCATCAATGAATCCACACACAAGTAGGTAAATGCACAAATACCTTTATAAGATGTAATAATTTGCATTGCATTTACATCTCATATGATGGAGTAATGTTCTTGTCTTTATCGAACAGTAATAGTGAGAGTTTTGAATGAATGAATAACATGAAAAGATAGAAATGCCCACTCCTGAAATTTGTTCTCACATTTCTTATAGTAGTTCAATATAAAATAAAAATACAAGATAAAAGGAGTAAATTGAATATTATTGCAGATATAAGTTTAGGAATTAAAAAAAATAATAGGTATAGTACAGTTCTTTGGTTGCACTAGCTTCCACACAACTGAATTTTCTGGATGAATAAAAACATTGATCTGTTACCACCTTTAATGGTATAACACACACAAAAAATAGTAGATATTTGTCATAAACATGTACATCTTCGTATAAAATTATACATTTTTGTATATAAAAAAATTAAATGTTCAAACATCATACCTGCATCATTCGGTTTTTTATTTCAAGAAATTAACTAAATATTATTTAACAATTGGAAGCACATCCTCAAGAAAGCATTGCATCAGATGTACATAGGTTGTGATGTACAGGGCAAAAGACAACACAATAAATAAGTTGGCTGCTTGTTCCCAAAGTCATGAAAGATTGGGTGGTTGATTGAAAAACATTATAGAAATCATTGCCATTTTTCACTCAAATATGACCTCATAGTTTTCTTTTTATTTGTGATAACATTCATGCAAAGAAGTAATATTAATGGCCAAAGTAGCAAAAAGTTTTGAAACAATGAATTTCACTACAAAATCTACTTATTATGAAAATTTAAGGTAACTGATGCTTGTCATTTTGAAAAACATGTAAGGCATATAGATATATGTATATATAATACATCTCATAATCAGAATACACTAATATCAGGGGGAAAAAGACGTGGAAATGCAAATATCCATACTTATATGCAAAAGGGAAAAGGGTTACTTACAATTTTAGAATATAAAATGGATTTTTTAGATGAAGCCAATTAATGAGCTATATTGAGCTAAGCACTGTATTCAGTAGGTTAAAAGTTTCAAATCCTTCATAAAGAAACGAACTTCAGAGAAAAATTTATCTAGGAAATACCATATTTGGTTGGGACCAAGCAACCAATAATTAATTTGGAGCTGCAGAGGGTGCAATTTCATGTCTCTCAACACATATGCATTCAAAATCAACAAGTATCCCCTCAACACAAAGAGGGTCATTAAAAAAGCATCGTTAGTTCTTTCAGACCCATTCTTTTCTTCCAATGCATATTGATCCCAAGTTCACAAAAGTAGCAGTTTTTTAAATTTGGCTGAAATTGTATTTACAAATTGCAAAGGTATTCTCATTGGTCATTTTAATTATTACACATGACCCCATAACCTCTTTATATATATTAATATATAGATATATATAATATAATATTTATCACACCATGTGATTGAAATAGCGATTTCATTGAAGAAATTTGTTTTCTTTCGATGTGTACGAAATGAAAAATGCTACTGCCATGGAAACTTGGGAAAATGTGTAAAAAAGATTATTAATTATTGTCAATCTTTCAACATTCATACGTATGACACTCATATACCTGGAAACACGATCATTGGAATGATGAATGAAGAAGATAAGTATGAACTCAGTATGTTCATTTAATATAGTCATTTTCTGTCTATATTATATTTATATATGTATATATATTTATATATAATTTCTCTGAGAACCACAGCACACATTGAAAACCTGAACTCTCTTTCAAGAATTGAATACCTGAAAACATTTTGTATACAAAGCTTTTAATATTCAAAAACACCTCATTCCCCTCATGTTAAATGCACATTTTTAGAGTTTTTATGACATTGTGAAATTATGTGCTTCAAAGCACTTTTGCTGCTAGTCAAAGCAATGCAAATTATGACGATTTCACTTTCAGAAAAAGTGTATGTGGTGTTTGCATGTAGTGTTTGATGGCTAGTGGGTGTGTGGTGGTGTTGTTATGTTGTGAGCTGATGCGCTTATGTAAAAAGTACCTGTGTGAAATTGGAATCTTTACTGCAATAACCTTTTTAAACATCTTTCCAAGTCTTATCTTAACTTCAACAATAGACCATAGCTCATAATTTTCATAATTTTTATTCTATATCTTATGTATTGTCACCAGAAAACAATGCTCCAGCATACCCTCAGCTACCAACAGCACCAGACAAAACCAATGAGCACACATAAAAAAAAGCATTTACACATATTCACGGCAACCAATAAAAAAAGAGTCCGTTTAACCATGTTCTCAACCACAGGCATGAGCTGTGAATGAGGAAGTATACACCTAAAGTACAACTATATAAAGGCAGTGGAATGATAACTAAGCTGTGGAAAATCAAAATTTAAGGAGCAAATATTATAAGTTAGAAGGAGAAAAAGATTTCCTCAAAATGATACCCATCGATATCTTTAAATAGATTATTCATTAAATTAAGAGTATTGCTTTATCAACAACAAATTAAAAACCTCAAAAGATCCTAAAACAAATTAATGAGATGGTGAAAGCATCATTCCAAGTCACTTGTTAAAGAAAAATATCAAGTGATGGTTCCCATAGACTGCATTCCAATGTCAAGAGACAGATTTGGGACCAAGGGAACCTATTTAACAAATGACTAGTAACTTGGCAATAATACCTAATAGTAATAATGAGTCTGCGAACCTATTGATTGAAATTGCACCTTAATGTGACTAGTGAGATTTGATTGCAAGACAGTCCTGTCATAGCTGAGGTGGAAGACATTTGATTTCAACATGGATCCCGTAAAGTTTGATTAAAAATTTTAAATTGGGCCATTGTTCATGCTTTTCATGAAGATTGATTTCTTACACATAGTGTAATTGTAATATTGTAATGCTAAGACTCAATTCATAAAATTTTCATCAACATCAAAGCTATCATGCTATCAGAAAAACTCTTAGTTTACAGGTACTTTACAGTTTCTACTAATTTATGTTTAACAATATTGATGAAAATAGGAGAGCACTTTATGAACTAAGCTACACAAATTCCTTCAATGGAATTCCCATGGCACATGTGTACGTTGTATTTAAAGAGAAATATCGTCCATTCGTATGCAACATTTTGTGCTCCTCTGGAAAGGCTTTTCAAGGGAAGTACATATGCACCATTTAAAGAAACCAGAGTGAATTCTCAGAGATAAAAACCATTCCTAAAAATTAAAAATAAATATTTCTGAGATTGCCACATAAAAAAATCATATTACAAAAGAGCACTCGGTGCTCTCATGACAACAAAATATTTTCTACCGCACCATGATTTAAAAAATTTAAGAGCCAAAATGACATAAGAATGATTGCAACCATACATTACTGAAAATGTAGATAAAAAGTTTGTGAAAGAAATATAAACCCACTTTTACTGCCCATCCATTTGAGCAAAGCCACTGGCATCTGTTACTCCAACAAAAAATGTTCAGGCTTATAAAAAAATGGAAGCCTTTCTCAACCACTACGTAAAGAGCCCATGAGTAATCATAAAAAAAACAATATAATAATATAGCTATATATTTTGTTCACAGGTAATATAATAATATCGTAATATATAATCCGCACAAAGTGAACCTTGAATTAAAAACTTTAAGCAATAGTTGAATAGAGAACGAAAGCAATTTATAAAAGAATAAGCTTCACTGGGGTTCTTATGTGGAGAAAGCCCACGTCCGTCTTCCTTCAGGTCAGCAAAGCGTTGCGCTTCATGCGTTGCCTCCCTCATTTCACTCTCCGCAACCAACACAAAAAACTCACCCCCCTCTTTCGATCGTCCATCATGCATTTTAGATATAATGTATATGTATATGCGTATATATATTTTATATATATAATTTCCCTCATAAACTCCCCAATATTATCAATTACTTATTATTATAATAATTATTATTCTCTGTAAGGCTTGCAGTACGAGTAGCGGTGGTTCATGTGCTGGCTGTAAGAGCCAGAATGAGAAAACCGCTTGAGGCACTTCGAGCACTGGAAAGGTTTCTCCCCAGAGTGGAGCCGCTTGTGCTCCGTCAAGTGGTGCTTGTGCTTAAACGCCTTGGTGCACACGTCACACTTGTGGGGTCTCTGACCTGGTGAAGGAAAAAAAAAACAACCACATCAGACAAATGCTCGTTCTAGGTATATGCTACAAACATCCAGGTACACTCCTGCACTCACTGCATTGTCTGAAAGACATGCAAACATACTGCACTGCAGTGGCGCAGTGAGGGGAGGGTTTTGGGGGATAAAACCCCCCCCAGAACTAAGAGAAATTTTTAAGTTTAATTCATTTCACTTAATTAGATTAATATTACTTATAGAATAATGTAAGGACTATAAAAATATCCCTCATAAGGCTGTAAAACTCACCATTTTGAACCATTTATCTTAAAAATTTTCTGGGGGAGGGCCCCACACCTCCAGCTTCCCCTGGTGGGTATTCCATACCCCCTAACTCCCCAGTATTAGTTGTGCCTAAAACCCCCCCTAGTCTTAAATATCCTAGCTGAGCCCTGCTGCACTGGGCATAGTCAGACATGTAATGCAGCTCAACTAATTCAGGTGTGATATTGTGAAAGTTTGACAAATTGAAATAAATGTTAGTTTCACTTTTACACAATTATTTAATGCATCATGCACATCAAATAATAGTGATTTTAGCGATTTCAGTTACTTTATGAGCTATCTGAACTGATTCAACTGAATCTGAAACATGAAAGAAAGTCAAGCATAACTCATAGCCCTCATTAAGTCCCTCTTCAGCCACTAATTGTCCCGAAAAAAGTTGTTTATTGCCCTAGTGGAATGCACTGAGGCATAAGTGGAATGGATGCAGAGTTTTTGCTTCCAAGGCATGCTTTTTAGGCAAAGTTACACCATTCATTTTTTCCCATCTGGGGCTGTGCCATGAATACAAGTTATCAGGGGGCCCTCAAATTTCCACCCGTGAGAAGAAATGCTATATATGTACTCTACTCCCCATAGATTTCCACTGGCCAACT
This sequence comes from Ischnura elegans, assembly GCF_921293095.1. Classification (NCBI taxonomy): domain Eukaryota; kingdom Metazoa; phylum Arthropoda; class Insecta; order Odonata; family Coenagrionidae; genus Ischnura; species Ischnura elegans. The sequence continues at coordinate 18,600,969 of NC_060246.1, forward strand.
TTGCGGTTAAGTTTACATACAGAGCTTTGATTTCTATGAAACACATTTCCACTGCATGCATTTAGATTAAGAAGCCGGGTATACAACAATTCTATATGCTTTTATCCAAGCACTTCTGAAGGAGTTAGGATGGAAGGAATGAGAGAGCAAAGGCATCAACATTATCACAACAAACTTCACAATCAAGTTAGGAAAAGCTAGTGGAAACCTATAATGCCATCAATTGAAGACGGCATGAGCTTACATCAAAGTGGAATTCATCGTTTTAAGAAAAATTTAGCCCATTCCTAAACAAAAATGAGAATTGACTTTTCACAGTAAATGTTAATTTTTCACCATAAATCTGTTCTGAACAATCAATGCCAAGTACTTGTACATACATATATAAATTCAGCTCTCAATTATCTACTACCAATTATCAAGCTTATGGATTATCCTGGCTCTTTTCTCCTCTAGGCACACATGAATTTCAAAGAATACTCTAACTGAAACAACAATGACATACTATAAAAATGATGAGTTATTTCAATAAAATTCAACCGGATAACACAACAAAGGTATAGAAACTAAATATTTTCCAATAGTATGAAGTAAAATGTCCACATTCCAGCTACATACATTATATCCTCAATTACCCATATTTTTCAATCATTTGGGACCTAGCCTTTGAGTACAGTCACTAGTGATCAGCACCAATGGTTGAGAGTTGACGGTAACTAGGAGAGCACTTAATTCATTGAAAGTAAAAATCGTTCTGAGATGGTCAAAATGTATGCAGCTCCTACCTGAGTGTTCATATTTGTGGCGTGCTAGCGAGCTTTGCTTGGAGAAGGACTTGTCACACTGATCACAAACAAAGACGCCTGCACCATCGAGCACTTCGCCCTCCAGACGACCACTGGCCAGTGCCCCTTCCCCTGCCTCCTCCCCTCCATCCACCAGTGTCTCTCCCAACTTGCCACTCCCCACTGTCTGCTTCCAACGCCTCTGCTTCTTCGAGGGTGGAGGGAGCAAGGGAATTCCCACATTTCCATTGGCCTCAGGGCGCCGAGGTAATGCCTCTTCAGAGCCTTGAAGGCATTCTGGGTCATTCCCATCAACATCAGTCAACCCCTTAAAAGAGAAAGACACAATGATTACCATCAGAAAATACATGATTAACTCAAGGCTATCACCTTTCTATACAGAGAAAGTAAGATACTATCCTCAAAAAAAGTAAAAATATCAAATAAATTATCCATGACCAAAAACGTTTATGGAAGCCTTAAAATATTTACAAATAAAATAAAATCAACCTTTCACACTCCACCTGAGTGTATGATAAGCTGAGATTTTGAACTTTTTAGAGATTTTGACCACTGAATTTTGCACGAAAGAAATGAAAAATGTTTTCATTAAGTTTAACAGCATCCTGTTTAGCGTGAAAGATATATTTCATATTACATCATTGATGTCTAAGTAGTTCGTGAGGATTTATCTGCACACCTGAGGTATTTGTCTATTTATGTTAGCTATTCTGACAAAATTTCTCTCCTGCCTGAATTTTTAGGTGAAATTCGCCATTAAACAAGAACCAAGCAAGAGGGAGGGGAATTCTGACATACATTCACAATGATGATGAAATATGACATAACAGGGCCTACCTTGGTCACGTCTTCGTCCTTTGCCGAGTAAGGCGAGGCGAGGGGCGGCAAGTGCAGGGGCGGCATGGGGCTGGTGCACAGGAAGTGGTCGACGCGAGAAAGGCCCAGGGGCGGCCGTGACAGAATTCGTGCCAGTCGACTCACCATGCCGCCTTCCTCTGCCTCATGGTGATGGGGTGCGAAAGCGGTCGGGGGCGGGCCGTAAGGGTGCAGGGCGCGGTGCAAGGGATGGAGGGGGGGCGGTGAGGGGCTAGGGCCGCGCCGAAAGTCCGTCGAAGACGACGAAGAGTTCGAGTTGGAAGATGAGTTGGATGAGAAACAACACGTGGTCGGAGCGGCGGCCATGTTGTTGTGGTCGTCGCCGTGGTGATGGGGCGTTGGGCTGCGCGAGGAACGGCTGCTCAGGTTGATGGCCTCGTCGGAAGATGGCGTGGTGGGCGGCGAACAGCGCTTGGTGCTCAGGTCCAGCGGCATCATGAGCATCGAGGCGGCTGGGGAGTGCGGCCCGCCATGGTAGGCGGCAGTGCGGCCCTCGCGCCGATCCCGCGCGCGGTTGTTCTGGAACCAAACCTGAACCACGCGCACGGGGAAGCGGATGGCGGCCGCGATGCGCAGCAACTCCTCCTTGCGCGGGCGCGGATTTGCGGCGTACGCGCTGCGCAGCACGCTCAGCTGCTCGTCCGCGATGAGGGAGCGGACGCGCGCCTTGCGGGGTGCGGCATTCAGGGGCGCCTCCGCAGCCTCCCGCTCCCTCTCCTCCTCCTCGATCATTTCTTCCATCATTTCCCTCTCCCTATCCTCCTCCTCGTTCGCTTCCCTCTTCACTTCTTCCTCCCTTCCTCCTCTCTCCTTCCCATCCTCCTCCTCCTCCTCCACACCTCCCTCCACCTCCTCCTCCTCCTCCCCCGGCTCCACCTTCACTGTGGCCTCCAGCTTCGCCGCCAGACCCTCCGCGCCGCCACCAACCGGGTCCTCCTTATCGCCGTCCGCCGGCGGCGTCGTGCACAGCTTCTGCATGTTTGCCTCCAGCAGCTGCTTTGTCACGGACGCGTTCACCGACGCCAGGATCCTCTTCACGGCCTCCAGGTCTCCCCTCCCCTGGCCCCCTTTCGCCTCCTCGCCCTTTTCCTCGACTTCCTCCCGAGGGTGTTTCCGCTCGTGGCCGCTGTCGCAACTTGCGGCGCTCGCTGCGCTGCACGGCGATGCAGCCGCGGAGCAGCACTCCATTGGCTCTTCGTCTTCGTCGGTCGCCGCGACGCGCTCCTCCTGCGAACGGAATGAAATCGGATGAGAAATGCATACGAAGCAAGGTCGCGTGATCATCGCCACTGGTCTGAGGAAGAGAAAAAGAAGCTACGCAGTGGACTTCAAGAAATTATCATTTGAGAAAAATAATAAGAATTAGGAGCATTAGGAGCCGCCTGTAACGTTCGCTAAATGTCGTAGTCACATTATGAAAGAAGGATGCAACTTTAAAAAGCATAAAAAAACAGACTGAAAACTATTGGTAAATAAGGGTTTGAACTTACGATCCCACAAATATCGTCAGTCTTAATATAACGACGCAACATCAAGTGAACGTTCACTAAAAACTAGTATGTAGTATGGTGTAAAGGACACGATTGCTCACCTGTCGGGGGCGGTGGTTATCGGGTGCGGCTGAGGCGACCGCTGCGGCGAGCAGCAGTTCGGCCACCATCTGCTGTCGAGAATCGGGCGAAGGGGCAGAGGCTGATTCCCAGCGGCCGGGGGCCTCGGGAGGCGGGGGATGGTGCGGCGGGGGCGGCGAGGAGGCCATACTGTTCGGGTGGGCGAAGAGGGGGTGGAGGTGGGGCGGGAGAGGGGGCGGGAGGGGGAAGGGGGCGTGGGGCGAGGGTGCGGGGGCCGCCGCCAGGAAGTAAGGCGGCAGAGGCGGGTAGCCCGGGGGCGGCAGGTAGGCCGCGGCGGCAGCGGCTGCGGCGGCCGCCGCCACCGACATCTGGCCGTGCGCCACGGAGGTGCGGCCCGCACGCAGGGCCGCTGCCGGGCTGTCGGCGTCCCGCGGGGGCGAGGCCCCTCCTGGCGCCGGGGAGGCCTGCTCCTGGTCTGTCTGCGGCCTCCGGGCGACGGTCGACCTCGGCGGAGGAACCTTGGACGAGTCCACGGCGCTGCTAGCACGACTCTTGCCCACCTGCGAAGACATGACAAACACATGTAACGCACTAAGGAAAATGTTGGGAATAAAATCATCACACGAGGTGGAGGTTACTTCGAGCAAGTGGCGTAATTATGGGGGGATTAAGGGATAGATCCCCCCAAAGCCTCAGAGAAATTAAAAAAAATGTTTAAAACTATTGAAGAAGGATTTGGTGCTTTCCCGGCGAATGCTGTTGATGAAGTCTTCACGGGAAATCAGCCGGGTAAGGATGGACATCGCTGCCAGCGTTTCAACGGCCTTCTCTGCCATCGTCTTCAGGGCGAATGATGGACCTTCCTCAGATCTTCGAAGCGGCGGATTGTGCGATGCGAGGTGAGGGCCAAGCTCCTTGGCTCTCTGACCGTTCTCCTGCGGTGTAGGGACCATGGGCTCATTCCTAGTATAAGCCCGGCAATAACCAGGTCCATCATTCGTCCTGAAGACGATGGCAGAGAAGGCCATTGAAAGGTTGGCAGCGATGTCCATCCTTACCCGGCTGATTTCCCGTGAAGACTTTAAAACTATTGTCTAGTGTTGACATGTAATAACAGCATCTGCTTAAAGTTAAACCTTTCGTGCCAAAATGATGTAAAATGCATTTCAAGGCATGTAATTTTTTTAAAATTCCCTGGGCTCTGTTGCCTGGGGGAGGGGCGGCCATCCCAGTTATATACCTAGTTACGCCACTGCTTCGAGCCATTTGGTGACACTTTCCCATCGCTTACTAGCGATTTACTTGCCAAATTTCCTTTTTTCCCTGCCACTTCAATGAGTCGTTCATAAAAGAACTAAATTCGCAATTCATCAAAATAATTCGGCATATGGGAGGGGGAGATAAGTAACGACGAAACAACTCTTCTGAATGTCGCCCTTGAGCGGAATAAAAGGAAATGCGAAAGCTGTCGCTCACTTTTCATGAGTGAGTGACGCCATTAGGAGATATGGCTTATTCACTCGTTCAGCCGCAATGTTTAACTGTAGTCGCTCACAATAGCGTAAAAAACGATTCGCGACCAAGGAGAAAGGGAGCAGGGGTGATACTACAGGTATGATTTCGTCACGACATTAACTTCTGGAGGGTTGAGGCCGTCACTTTGTCGTCTCTATTAGCTCGAGATGTAGGCGACGGACCGAAAAATGAAAAAAAAATTACGGTTCTCTTTATTTTTCAAGGTAAATCAAAATCGATAGTTTAATCGCATTGGTGAACTAGCACATTTATTAATAATTTTACGATTTATAATATATGGATATCATGGAGAGCGAATCGACCTTCTCAATTGCGAATCAACCTCAATCTCACTGATTGTGAGCGACTCAACCTTCGGGTTGAGTCACTCACAATCAGTGAGAGGGAAATGTATTCATGCATTCCTATTTTATTAAATAATTACAAAAAAATGGCCCATTGTAATTCCATTGCCTTTTCACACTCCTTCACTACCTCAGGAAATGGAAGCAATCAATAATAAAACTTAATAAATTCAATTGATTTTAATAGTAGGCTAAAAGAGATTTCATTGCAAAAAAACTAAATAAACTGTCATTCACGTTAGAAGTAAAGAGTATCCTGTGAACGCCAATTTTTTCAAACTACTACATTCCTACCCTCCTGAATATGTGTGCTCACATGGCGCGAGCATAAGCGAAAAAGAGCGAATATATGCGACCAAAACTGAAATGGCAGAATCCGGGATCTTGTGATTTTTGATACGTTTTCTGGGCTGATACCAACGGTAGGGTTTGTTCACATTCCTATTAGAAAATTTATTTTCATCATCACCCACAAAGAGGCAGGTGTATGAGGATTTCAATATAATCTATTTACTATTATTTAATCCACCTCCCTCCTTGATATTAAAGGAGATGGTTTCAGTGTTGTCAACGGTTTTCGGTTCTGGCCTAGTATACACCGCTATCGTGACGACATGTGTATCGACCACTAAGGAGTTCACTCGTTCTACAGTTACCACCGTAAATTAGTGCTGTTCTCAGAGTACGAAGCGGACGCTAGAGCAAGTGAGAGGCGCCGTGACCATTTTTTCGACAAATATTTTAAGTAATTAGATACGTTTCCGGGAGAATTCACAAAATAAAACTGTTTACGTCATTTCTCTCTTTCTACCGTGCGTACCGACCAGCGTCGTCACGATCGTGATGTAAACGGGGCACTAAGTCGCAGCCACCCCCTCCCCCCCAATCAATTCCTCGGAGGGCCTGAAAGACATCAAAGGATGGGGGATTTTCTCACCTTGAGGTTGATGACGAGACACTTCTTGGACGTCATGTGGCTGGAGTAGGAGCCGGAGTGGGAGAATCGCTTGCCGCAGTTGCTGCAGGAAAATGGCTTCTCGCCGCTGTGAATCCGAATGTGCTCCTGCCGAAAAGAGAAGACGTGATTAGCAGACCAATCAAACACATCCAATCACGTGAAACAATCATCGTGAAATGACAAGCGGGAAATATACTCGATACACAGGGAGATTTTCCTAAGAAATTCTTTCCCTCACAGCGGAGTTCATTCATTACCTCACTTTGTGGTACAAGTTTGGCGAAATAATTCGCCAATAAAAGTAATAACAAATGAAGTATTTCTTCTCGATAGTGACACGGGAGTGTTATAACCCGTCGAGGTTCTACCGAATAAAGCTCTGTGGAATAGACAAGGATATCAACTTATTCAATAAACCGTGACCTAATTTAACAAAGTCAACGTTCATAGAAGTGAAGGTAAACTGAAGAATGTCTAAAATTTAAATTGCAAGGTACATCTCCCAGAAACATGATAGCTTTATCGAGATTAATATTCACAACTAATAAAAACATCACGAAGCATACCCCGGCAATTAATATTAAATTCGGTAAGACGGCGTTGAAGCATGGTAAAGGCAAGCGCAAAATTTCTCGCTTCTTCGTGGCCACGGAGCCGAGATATAAGCTTCCTTGCCCACCACCCATTTCTCGGCGACGGGTCCCCATCAACGAGGCATCTCTCGCGGCAAGCCCTGATTTTGAGGGTATTGCTGGCGGGAAGGCCAGGCAAAGGCTTTGTTCAACTTTATGCTGACGAGAGGGATAACTATTAACGGTAGCACTCTCGTCAGCATAAAATTAGATAAATAATCACTGAGTGATGATAAATAAGTACGGGAATGGATTAATATTAGCATCACCCAGGAAAATAACGCGTCAGCTCTGAAAATGGTTGGATTTGCAAGACAGGTGGACAAAATTACCTCACTCTTCGCGGCGCCTAGGAGGTATCTCCCAGCAATAATGCGTCAAAGATCTGATATGCACAGACAAGTAGCTTTTGGATACACTTCAATAATTTTTTAAACATTGTTTGTTGATTTAGTGAAATAAAAAATTGATTGGAGTCACCTCGAATATTAACATCGCTCCAATTTTCAAGGTAAATGAGGGCAGGGCACTTGCCATGATGGAGTTGGGTTTGTAACTCACATTGTAATGCAAATTAAACTTCAACTTTTGAAGTTATTAACCAGCCAATCCAAATGGGAATCCGAATCAATCATTTTATTGGGCGCAGACTAGAAACTTTGATGTTCTTCCCATTAAGGAAAGTCTTTGCCCAAGCCAAATGTTCATCCTTCAATGAAAAAAAAAAACTTGAGAGAGCTGGATGCATCAATGCGTAATGGATTTATTCGAAAATGAAGCCATGAATGAAAGCTCCTTAGGTGTATATTAGAATTGCATGAGGTCAGCGGTATCAGTTTTTTTAGCGCCTGAAGCGAGGGCGATCAAAACTAGGGGGAGGGGGGGCAAGCCATGGTTGTTCAAGTTGTAGGTAAGATTTAAGTATGGAAAAGGTGAATGAAATCAACATTTTAAGGAAACTATAACAGCTGTTCATTAGATTTTAAAATTATTTTCTTGAAAAAATATTATTTTCCTTAAAGACATTTGCGATTTTTGCTTCTAAGTAGGGGGGGGGGGGCACCTGCCCCCTCCTACCCCTCACTGGGTACGCCCATGGCCTGAAGTACATGATATGTGGCGTGAAATCTGTTTGTGTGATCGTAGATTTCAACGGGCGGCAGTGCTGCCGCCGCATCACGCATCGCCGCCATCTTACCTTGAGGTGATGTTTGAACTTGAAGGCCTTGTCGCACTCGGGGCACTTGAACTTGCGCAGCACGGCGCTCTCATCGTGGCTGATCATGTGGCGCTGCAGTCGGTAGACATTGGCGAACGTCTTGTTGCACACGCCACACGACTGCTTGGGTGGCGTCGTCCACGGCCGCGGAGGAAGAGAAAGAGAGAGAGAATGAGAAGATTAGGGCTCAGCTAGGATCTGCTTGTTCGGCATCATCCCCAGCCGCATGACTGGAGCAATTCGATCAAGGCATTTCGAAAACAGAATGCATAACAAGATCATTATTTAAGCACACTTTAAATGATCATTTGAACCACCATTCAACGATAGGGAAAATAATCGCTTGAGAGGTCGCACAATTCCCGCCAAACATGGCGTGTCTTGTCTTATTTTGACTGACGCTTCAATTGCTTAAAAGCATCTCTAAATTTCCGGCTGCACAGAGTAAGTCTGAAAGTGGAATTTAAAGGGAAGAACAATAAAAAGTGTAGCGTATCTAATATGGTTAGGATGGGAATCCTTAAAGGAGCGTCGAGGAAAATATAGGCTAAATTTACCTAGTAAATTCGGTGAAAATTCATGGGGGTAAACGCATACGCTAGGTATGGGTGAAAGCCAATCATTAACTGTGGTTTCTAAAAAGAATTCTCGGTAAATGCCATAGAAAAGTGAAAGAGATTAGCTACCTTACTCTAGCAAGGCCTCACCTGGAATATGCTGCTAGCTTGAGGAACACTGATGTAGAACTGACATGTGAAATCGGAAAGTACGGTGCAGGGTGGTAAGATTTGTAATGAGTTGTAACGATAAAAAGTGCAGCGTATCCAATATGTTAGGCGAGTTAGGATCTATACAGGAGCGTAGTGTAAATTATAGGCTGCATTTATTTTTATGTATAGGCTGCATAGGGTATTATGTAGATGTAGATTTACTTAGTAATTGCGGAGAAGAATTTCCTAGACGACGTGAAAATATCCTTCGTCCTATGTTAGACGTGATCACGAGAAGAAAATAAAGTAAACAGGCTTTATGAGAGGGAGATTTAAAATTTAATCGTTTCCTCGTACTGTAAAAGATAGTTACGGTGTCTTTATTAATACAACTAATGGCGTCACTCGCTAGAACGACTCAGTGCATGGTATTATTTTTCCATTTTTCTAACCTTACATGGATTTGCTGCAGGAATTAATGACCTAAGGCAAGTTTTGCCTGTTCGTGAATGTAGACGTATATTTTGCTATTATGCCTAATATTGTTTGACCGTTTGATGTGCATGTGGGGAACCTTTTGTATGCTGCATGCAGGTTATTGTGTGCCAAAAGCACACTAGAGGTGGCTCGCAGGGTATTATGTAGAAGTAGATCCAGCAGTCTACGTCAAAATTTGCCTGAATCTCAAATATAAAAAACTTTCTCATGTTCTATTTGCTTTGAAAATGGATAGAGGCGATTTGCGAATTACAACTGATTAAAGACACATTTTCATTCAACAGCACATCTCCACATAACTTGGTATGCGGGGCAATTATTCGCGTAAAATTTGGCGATTAAAAATATCAATTCAGCAACAATTCAATCGAAACCACCGGAGACGTATGGAAACTGCTAAATTATAATGCTTCATACAATTTACACACTATTACATGAAAAAATAAACAATCCGAAACCTACAAACGCCATTGAAAGGCATGAAATAATATCCAGAATTAGCTGATCTTTTCGCCCCATATTCCCGTGAAAAATCTCTGACACTCATTGAATTAATTCATCACTGAAACGAGGTGATAGGGTTGGCGTGAGAGGGTAAGCTCCAGCAAGCCAGGCGATTAGAATCCCGACGGCGGCAAAGATTATACCAAGGAAGCCTTATTTTAATCCGACAGTTTATGAAGGGCCATCCGTCCGTCAGATGAGACGCTAACCGTAGATCACCTTTCTTAAGTGAAGGCTAACGCCAAGTTTCTCTCGACTCTCACTAAGAAAATTCTTCCAATAATGCAAAATTAATAAAAAGTGATAATACGCCGCGGTTTGCTCATTATAGCCTTGGATTGTGTTTGCACTACTTGCGATCCCTTGTTTGGTTGAATTGGGGACGGAAACTATGAATCAGCCCGGAGGACGATGTAAAATCATTCCATCGGAACGTCGGCAGAAATGGAGGACCTGACCCGGTCGGAAATCCGAGAAAGATTCACCGCATCATTTCAACGGGACGACATGAAATCCTTAATTCATAGGAATTAGAAAATATTCTGAATGGAGAGCAATTTCAAGATGGCTCGAGGAATGAGAACCAGCAGTTAAAAACATCACGAGTTACGACGTAATCTCATTTCACTACGTCAGTTGAGTTCTGCGAGACCACGCGTTGAAATCTCCGATAAGACCGGGGGAAAGGGGTGGGGGGCAGGTGGGCATTGCAGGTATTTGCGTGTGCCGTTAATAGCGCTGCGCTGGGTCGTCTTTTCGCTGACGAAGTAAGCAACGGCAGTGAATCACTCCCCGGGGTATCTCTCTCTCTCTCGATGAGATAAGCGGAGGGGTGAGGGGGTGGGTGGGCAAAGTGCAACACACGGCACGACTCACCTCGGCTGACTCACTCACCTTCGCATGTCGACAAACGGTCGGGAGCGGAGGACACACGGACTGGAATGCATCAAGGTAGCGATGCATCAACTACACCCTTACGATGGGTTCGACTTGCGATGGATTCGGCACACGATCTGAGCTTATTGTGCACATGCCTTTTAAAATTGACTAGTTGCGCCGATATTGTCGCATTATAATCAAGAAATTCTACGTCTTATTTGGTCAGGAAGAAAATTCTCAGCCAAGCGAAATTTAAATGCGCTGATACTCTTAAAAATGATTACCTTTCCGAAAATAATGCATACGGAACTTACGATAGAATTCGCTTCATGTTCGGTCCTACGGAACGGATTAATATCGTAAAGCCAGTGTCTTCTGTTCGCAGATTTCCAAGCAAGAAAAGAAAAATCGATCCTGCAGATCCGCGTGGAACAGTCACAGAATCGAACCATGACTGTTTCCTTCGCATCTTAACGATATCGATGGTAGTGGCTAGCAGTGGACTTTGGTTAACAGTTGTGTGTGATTTGACGTTCAATTGACGAATTCGAGTGATGAGAAATTTGCCTGAAACATCCAGGAAACCAGAGAAGCGAAGCATTGAATCTCGAGTTGTATGAATGCGAATATTAGAAATGAATATTTAGATGCAGAGATATAAATAGTGGACGCATTTGGAGTATGGTGCCACTGAAGCATGTTGAGGATCAAATACATTGACCTCGTGCGAAGATGTTCTATGAATTGTGGACGAAAAGAGAACTATGGGCATTATTGTGCAATGGATACAATCTACTAATAAGTATAAATTTTAAATTGAACTATTTTATATAAGTCATCAAGAATGCTCATATAAATGCTAAAGTTCGCCTTTTTAAAGGGGGAATTAGCCTTGGGGCCCTAGGATAACTACTTCACCTCTGGATAAAGAAGTCGGTAAGAATTAAAGCGAAATGGAAAATAGAGGTAATCTCAATATGAGGGAGACATAATTCAGGATTCGAGAGTGGAATTAGGCACTGGTTAAGGATATCGGTTAGAAATTGACCATGCATGAAATAAAAAAGAACCCCTACAGAGACCAAAACCATTGCTGATAAAAAGTAATATAAAGATCGAAGGAATAGCGATAAACCACTCATCAATTAGCAGAACTAGCACTTTTTCCACCACTCTTTGAACTCACCGCAAAGCCATTTCCAACACCATTTAAGCACAATTCCCATGTAACTATCATTTAACTTCAATTACAGTCTTCATTTGAAAATAAAAAAAATTAGTTTGTAGACGTGTATGAGTTTTATTTTCATCCTCATATGTCTTATATGACATATTTAATATTATAATTAAGCTTCCTTGGTTTGCGATTATCATGTTTTTTATACGACATTAATATTCAATTACTTATCAAGTTATTCATATTAATAATAATTAAATCAAGTAACTAATGACTAGTAATTCCATTTTCGGACCAACCGATCGAACTGGAAGGGCGCTGTGAACGGTGGCGGGAAGTGTCGACATGATCCGCGGTGCGATGAGTCGGGCCGTCACGCCGTAATTACGCCGTGTCACGATATGCGCGACCATCCAGTTTCCGCGGTAACAGCGCAAACGTAAAAATTCAGGATTCAGGTGAAAGCCCATTAACTGACATCATCAAGGCATTAAAATGCGAAATGCACAATGAGAAAGAGCTGGTGCAGTAAAGAGAAGATGATATAGGAAGAAGCAAGCGACAAATAGAGCTGTCAATTTTGAATACATTGGGAATTGAACCTTCATTAGAGAGCCTCTTTTTAAATGCCGATGTTCCGTGTCGTACGCGACAGCGTCATGTTTAAGCATAGTGAAAGAGAGATGGGCTGAAAATACATTCCTTTTTTTTTTGGGCTGAGACGAGAATGCTGACGATAACCACCGCCATATGCGAAAAGCCATCACCTGGAGTCGGACTGCCCGTAAAAAAGTGCTTTTTAAAAATTAGTTCCTGGAGTATGGCTTTCAATGTATTTAAATAATTAATTTAAGAAACAATATTTCCCGGAACAATATTTATAAATTCACAAATTAATACCGGCTATAAATTTTTAGGATAAAACTCAGCGGGAGTGGAAGATATTATACCATTTAATTGCGCCAAATGCTCGGTCTACATCGTCAAAATATTTTCATGAGGATTACAAGAGGGAAATAATGTAACGATGAAGATTTGTTGATCTTTCCCACTCAATAATGTAACGTTGCTTTTATTAGAATTGATTCATTAATTAAATTATCATCCTCTTGCAAATATTTTCCACAGTGCATCTTAAAGGCTATCAGTTGAAATTACTGAACAGTATAATTTTAACGAAGAACTCATAGCATACGAAACACTGTCAAAGTGTGAGACTGAGTACTTTCCTGAAGAATTCATCATTGTGTAACTCAAACTCGCTGATCACTATATCAAATTCGAAATGGGTAATAATGAAAGAAGCATTTGAAATGTGTCGGTTTAACAAAATATTTCTTCTTTCTCAAATATCACTATGATCAAGCCACACACAGACACCGATTTAACTCATTCAAATCGGTAGATCGAGACCTACCAGTCTCGATCGTCCTTATCATATCTTGCAGCCGCCCGCACTTGTGCTACAAAGCATTGCGTCCATCCATCGTCAGCGTTTCTCATCCGCGACCGACGAGAGCACAGGTGCAGGGAGGTGGGCAGACAGATACAGAGATTATAAGGGCGGGAAGGTCTCAGGTAAGTGACGCGATAAGAGGTCGAGGACCCCACTCAATTGGTCTCACGACGCGGTGCCCACAAGATGGCTGAGGGCGTACCACCATCACTCCATCTGAGATGCGAATTTTCCTCAGAAAAATTACCATATGCCTCGACCTTCACTCGAATCAGGATCCCCCGAATTTCCATGCACTGGTAGCTTACTCATCATTCCCGCTAGAGCGATTGAATTGCTTGGAAAACTAATAATAGATACGAAGAACATCATTTTATAACCTCACAATGCTTGTTTCCTTTTCAAATTATAATTTCCCCCTCTTACTTTAAACGGTGGGGGCCCTAACTCCTCCTGCCACACCCCTATTGAGGCGGCTTGCCTTATAGAACTTATATAATAAGTAAATTTCGATACGACAGCATAAGCACAATTTATTACGGGAAAAATAATCGTGTAATAAAGCCAGGTAATTTAGTAATTACACTTAATAAAATTTCAATCTTAAATGGGAAAGGGGTTGCTCGGCCACAGTTTCTCGTTCCTTTCCTCTCTCAGCTAAGTTATCATCGTAACGCGCGTAGGAAACATAGAGATCACGCGTGAATATTTCCTATTTAGTCACGATCACATCTTTATAATGAGAACCACGTATGTGATTTTCCAGTGTACGGGCAAAATGGGTTTCGCTTCGTCCTTACTCGGCGATACGAATTGAGTTCACTGAGCGGGAGGAACGCTTCCGTCCTCCTGTCAGTCTCAATGAATCATCACGATTCAAGAAAAATATACCGGATTACATCATCGGCTAATGCTTTTTGGGTTCTCCACTGAGTCACTGGTGCCAAAATTTCGTTGGGCGACTCGTTTTCGTTAGCTGTGTGGAACCCTGAAGACAATCGACACGGATATTTACCTCATTAACCATGTTGTATTTTGCATGTAACATGACATTAGTTTTCACTCAGTAGGTTTTCGCAGGTTTTTTCACGATCCACTTCTTGTATGGGCGTTTTCCTACAGTGGGTTTTTAAAATCTATATCCTTATATCTCATGGGTGGTATATCCTCAATACTCATGCTTTTTCCCCACACACAGAAATCTTTTTTCTTGTACAAAATTTTAACATATACTTGCTTATATCGTATGACATTTCACTAATAGTGTATATTGTATATCTTTTGCATTTTAAACGTTTATTTACCGTGCGAAGCAAGGTTTTCGGGTTGACCTCCGCGTCGTTTCATCTTCATGACGACAGTTTCGCCGGCGTTGCAGCTGTCGTCATGAAGATGAAACGACGCGGAGGTCAACCCGAAAACCTTGCTACGCATGCTGCACCACCCCGCGAAAGTCTCCATCAACGTTTATTTACCGTTTTTAAATATATTTCATCGACGATATCTAGGGGTTAGGTTAGAGACTTATTAACCTCAACCTCGTCCTAATAAAGATATCTTATTAATAATATCTTCGGCAACCACGGACACGGTGGAGAACCTCAACAGCTTCCGAGTCAAAACCTAACCGATATATTTCTTAAATCCCGAGGTTGGTTATGGATAGGTGAGTGGAGATATCACCACAGACTACGCCACAGGCATGCTCGGGACCACCATGCACCGCGAGAATACATTTTCAGAGATGGTGAAAACGTTTCACCCGGGATTTGAACCTGAGACGCTTCAATTATAACCATTACGTTCTATCATAGAGTAAGTGCATTCTTACTCCATGGTTCTATCCACTAGGCAACCTTTCTCTTCGATTCAAAAACTGCGACGTGCAAATTTCTTTCATCTCACAAGAGTGTCCGCCGTTCGAGACTCGAAGTTGATTTTCACGCGAAGTTCCTGCGATGGAACCTACGTAGATACTTCTGAGAAATGGAGAAGAGCTGGCCAGCATAAAATTCTCAGGTATTTTATGCACGATAATCATGATATCAATTGTAAGTATGTACATTTTGTTTAACATCGTTGCTCAAAAAATCGGTTGGCTTGGTCGCGCACTGATGGAAGTTACTTTGCATTGAATACGGAAAACAGTGGCTCATAGAATACGCTGGTGATGCAACAAGAACAATGGAATTGAGTGCAACGGCATAAATACCTCAATTAAGAGGAGTATTTTCGACCACGCGACTGTGAATAATGACTGTAAAATAAGAATAAATGGAGAAATGATATAGCAAGCGGTTGGTTCTCGGTAAGCTGACCGGATGCCTGCAACAGGGGAAGGTGAGATAAGAATAATGACGAATGGGGGTATAGCGGAGGGAGGGGGAAGAATGAGTCAAATGGCGCGATTGCCGTTAAAATTGAATGCGGCGAGAGGTGAGAAGAAGGGGCTCCGGTGAATTTTTTAACTAAATTGAGTGCGTCTGGAATCTTTTCAAGGGAAGTCCGAAAGACAATCATGAGCTTGAGCAGGTGGAGTGAATGAACCGTTTGGGAACAAATTCAGTGGAAAACAGACACGTTAAGAAAGATACATTTGAAAGAGCAAAGATTTATGCTTACAATATTAGAAAAATTTCGAGAAGAATTTTTGGTACAACAAATGAAGAATGAAAGTGCAAGATTCGGAAGAATAGAGAGACAGAAGAACTCCTTAACCACCCAAACATAGTGACCAAAAGAAAGAGTAGCAGGTTTTGGTCATGTAGAGAGAATGGTTAGGAGCAGGGGGGTTTGCATGAAAAACCAAGGTGATCCAGGCGGCAGATGATTGAGAGGAAGATGGCTGTTTGATGCAGAGGATGATTTGAAGAGGATGGGGGTACAGAGATGGAGAATCTAGGCAAAGGATCGCAGCGACTGGTCCAACATTGTCGCAAAGATCAAGGCCTTGCAAGGGCTGTAGCGCCGAGTAAGGCGGTCTAGCTTTGGCCAAATAAACTTATTGAGAAGTAAAAGAATTGAAAATAAGATCAGGACGTTGATATGAGTTCTATGAGTGCTAAGAGAGGAATGAGGGAGAATCTGATCCAGAGCTTAGCACGTGGAATAATCGTGGAAAATTGCAAATGCTCATTTCAACATGATAAAATTCTACTCCATCACGCTTGGTTCTTCGGATTTCATCAGAGCGTAGCGCTTTGCAGTGCGAAAACGTGGATGCTGGTGTAGGAGGATGAGAAAAGATTGGAGGCGAATGTGAGATGTGGGTGCGGAGGAGAATGGAGGAAATGCATTGGACGGGGAAGAGGAACAAGGAAGTGCTAGACGTGATGGGCTAGGAGAGGAAATGTGCTGGAGGAGATGAGGAGGAAGAGGGAGGTGAGAATGAGGCGCGTACAATAGGGAGAAGAGAGAGATATTTCCCTCGAGGACACGTGAGTGTTGAAAGTTACTCAAATACAAAGTTTCCATCTTTTTATTTAGCCACGAACTCAAGGTTCCCCAAAGTTACCTGGCAAAACAGTGAAGACGATGAAGAGGGGACGCGGAAAACAGCAATGGAGAATGGGTTGAAGAATATGTTGCGAATGGAAAGGAATGGAGCGGCATTAACGGATTGAATGATGAATAAGAGAGGCCGATCTGAAGGAAGAAAATTCAATGTGAGACGGGGGAGATTCGCAAAATAGGAGGCCATCTAAACGGGTAAAGTACCTCGTAAAACAAGAATTGGAGAAACGGAGGAGATGCTATTTTCATAGAGATCCGGCAATATCTTATCTATCGTATTTTTTTCCATTATGTACCTTACAGGGGCGTAAATGATATTATTCGTGGCAGCATGTAGATCCGCGCAGGTCCTTCTGAGGCATTGCTCTGGGTCGTCCGATAGATTCGGAAGTGCAGCGATATTTGAGTACCATTAGATCGACTGTTCTCACTAACACATCTATAGATCATATGTATAACCTCTGCGAGCAATCCCGCGCCACGGCCGGCACGCTGCCGCACCCGAAGTGTGCAGTCGTCTCCAGTCGCGGCAGACGCTCGCTCAGTTGCCGCACTCGGATGCAACTCGTCCTCTCCGTTTTGTCTAACAACATTTACCAAAAGTTAGTTATCTGTTTCCTTTAAACCATACCATTTAAGTCACCCACGAACAAATTATTCACGCCAGAGCCCATGACTTCCATAGTCGGATTTTCTAAATATTTTTGAAATAAAAATAGCTCGATGAAATCCATGCGATCAAAATCAACAGAAAATAATCATTTTCGTTGCTATGAAAATAAACACTGGTATTCGTTGGGAAAAATTCGACGTTATTGATTTATAATACGATTTTTTTCGATTTGGGATCACGATGTGCGACGCACATTTGAGTACCTCCTTAACCTCCTTGCTGGCGACGTAGCTTAAGGAATATTCCAATATTACATCGTTTTATTTTTACATTTGTGTATTTTTAAACGTAAAATCATACGCTGGTATTGATTTTCAGCTGAAGGAAATTGAAAGGAAACATGAATTGTGATGAAATAATAAATGCAGAATAATACAAAATAAGTTGCAAGAGTTTTGAACTGCAATTTTTTGGCAAATAAAATTATTTATAAATACTTGACGTTAAAATACCTTTATCCTCACCTTCAATATCAAACAAACAATTGTGATTTTGGATAATATGTACTCGAATGCAGCATGTAGCAGACCAGAGGCTCATCTCCTTTGTCCACAATCGTGTTTTTAATACAATATTAAATAATACTTCAATGCGGGTTTAAAAGTTATATTCACATTGTTCACCAATAGAAGAGAATCTCTTAATAACGAGACTGATTTTATTTTTAAATAAATGTAAAAAATTGCACAAAAATTTGCAGAAAACTATTTTTGTTCATTGCCTAACGGAAACTACCACGATTTTAAGCCTTAAACAAATACTACTCCGATGACTTGTGCTCACGCACCTCATAAAGAAGTTAAAGAGCATAAATGCGGAACAATTAAGGTAGGATAACTAAAATAACTTCGGTGAAATCCATTTGTGTGTTTTGAAAATCTGGATACCAGCTGCCAAGGAAAGGCTTAAAAAGCATTCCGAGTGGACTACAGTGCCATTATAGGCGAGTCCTGCGGTAGGGCCACGAAATTTTTGTGAACCCAATGTATCGGATCTAAACTTCTTGTAAGGCCGTCTCCGATATTTTCAAATTTTCCTCCATTGCGTGGCCCGCAAACGTTGCCACCTTAGGTAATAGGGTATCCTTTTTAATCACATCCGAAAGCGATGACGATCGACGTAATTGCTTGAATTTAGAGTACAAGAGGGTACCTCCGTAAAAAATTAACGCACCTCTGAAACACGAAACGGCCGAGACAAAGAAAAAAAATCGTGCCTAGGTTAAGGAATGATAAGATAACGACTACGCTCACGGAAGTGCGGCGACGAAAGCGAGGCCCTTAACAACCGTGCGCACAGCAAGAGGGCCCGGGCTCGAAAACCATCTCGCAAATGCATTCCACGACACCTTCGTGTGTGGGCGCACCAATTACGCTCGAAGGGTCTTTTTTAAGAAAAGAATTACCGTGTTATAAACTATCATATTCAAATTTTCACGGAGTACACAGGCGACCCTAGTAAAGATGGGTTTGCATTCTAAATGTGAAAAATTTGCTAATGTGTAAAATCTCCTTGGATGAAAAAAATCGTTATACAGGAAATACAGTTAAATGTTAAAAATGGTTGTGAAAAAAATTGAAGATGATTGCGTGGGTTTTGAAGATTAATGTGTCAGGGAATGAGGAAAATGTGAACGGTCGAGCACGTGTGACCGAGCTATTTGAGCGCACATGCAGAAGTAATTTCAGAAACAACGATTACTCATTTAAAATTGCATAATTTCATGACTCGGTGGAATCACCGTAAAAATGAAAAATAGACTCTCTAGAAAAAAAACTAACCCATAGTTGATGTGAGGGTCTCTCCAGGCTAAGGACTTTCTTCCATTTTTGTAATAGATTTTACAGGATGATGTGAAAAGTCGTTAACTTTAGATCATGGTGACATAAAAAAATAGACAATGACTATCTCAACATAGGTATTCAGGTAAAGATTGAAAATGCCATGAAAATCAAAAATAAAATAAATAAAATATAGTAAAACGAAGAGTTTAGGATTTTTGAAACATAACTCGTGTATTTCAATCCATCAACGTACATAAGGTCAAATGCGCAACGATAAGTGAGCAACCAAAGATATATAAACCACAATATATGCGGATCCAGTAGGCGCAAAAATATATTAATTCTCCAGGAGGAGACACGTCATTCTCATGAACGATGATGAGCAAATCTTCAGTTGAATTCCAATAATTTCATATATTTATATCCGCAATTCCAATAATATTATAATGGCATTCTGAGATTTTCTGAAAATTCCGAATAATAAAAAAAAATAATAAAATTTTAGCAAGAAATAAACTCAGTCCTGTTGAAGTAACAAGCATCGCAGAGATTATGTAATTTATAGTTCGCCATGTGAAGATTATGCATGCCGGATATCAAAAAAATAAAATATCTCAATTCGGGAAGAGAACACAGGAAAAAAATCGTTCCATAAGCTACTAAGAACAATATTCGAGATAGACGCACTATCCTCATCCGGTTTGCAACACTTGGAAATATTTTATACCCGCTGGCAGATATTCGTGAACGAAGCGATAGGAAGTACTCAAAGGGTTTGTCCGTCGGGTTTCCAAAGAATTACTTCTACTAGTGCAAACGTGTATTTCATGGACTCAGCGAACTACAAAATATTGCCGGATATTAGTTTTCTCCTAAAGCCGTATTTTAAACGAATGTTGCTTGTCACCTGATGACGAAAGAAAGAATGATGAGGAAAATGAACGGAAACCTCAATGAGACCTAAAGTACTAGGAACTTCTTTAATAATCAAAAGTACATTACAGAACAACATCCTTCCCAAGTGGAATTTCTGGTGTCATTATCATCAGTAAAGAAGACAGAACAAGAAAAATTGAATCATATAGCGGTAATGCCGTTAGTTTTATTTTTTAAATTAATTATTAAATACCTTATTTCACGATAATAAGTAGTAAGTAAGCAAAAAAATCATCAAAAACTATCTTGCAGACAAACTTGTGTTCCTAGCAGGGGCCACTATGAAGAAGGGCCATGGGGCCTGAGCTCCTTCCCATAACCCCCGAAATGGAAAACAACTAATTGGATTGAATAAAAAACATAAGGCGCGTGAGAAAATAGTGATACAAAGTAAACACCTTTTACAACAATAGTATTTTAAGGATGAACCCACTAACTATTTTTGCTTACTTTCTGAATTTAGCCACCAAAAACTAATGTAAAACATTTATTCTGATTACTAATTACTTATTATTGGTATTGGCGCAGTTTCACCTTGTCGACCAACCAATTGGCCGTTCACCTTGTTCACCCATTGGTTCCCCTCCTCCCGCCCCCGATTGCCTCTCCCCTATTTCTTCCAAGTTGTCCTCGACTTATTTTACTTATATGTTGCCGGTGACTATTTTCCTTCAGCTCGCTGAAGAGGAGCACTTTGTACTGGAAAAACTGTGTGTGCCAGTGAATGTTTTAGTGCTTGTGAGAGTGATTGTGTGAGTACTTGCCATATTTAGAAGGGCTCCATTAGCTCTGCGAAGCATCACAAGTGTGTTTGTGGTAATCACCCGACATCATTAGTGGGGTCCCAACAGCCCCACGAAGGCTCTCAGACTGCAAACCAAGGTTACCTAAGCGAGGTCTCCACAGCCTTGCAAAGGTTTCGTTCGGGTGGTATGTCTGCGGCTGTGGCAGGCCCTGGCGAGGAAGTGAAACTCCCGTAAACTTTCACGGGGGGGGGGGGGGGGGGTAATTGGGTAGAGTAACTGTTTAATTTGACGAGTGGTACCAAATTTTATGGCCATTCGAGACTGTCTTTATGTTTTGTATCGCCTAAAGGCTGTGCAGCTCAATTTCCCCAGAATTGAAAAATACTAATGTTTAAAGATGAGTAAAAACGAGTCCAAAAGTTAAAATATTTCCTAAATTTTCATATTTTCTCTGTGTTTCATTTACAAAATAATTATATTTGCATTCTCCTGAAAAGTAAAATGAATGCGTTTCCTATAAAAAAGGGAAAATTACATAAATTACTTGGTGAATTCAACCGTTCTATTCTGAAAGGCGAGAATATTTCACACTGTATAGATTATATAACATTAATAATGGGGAACATTCTGTTGGAGAGACTTGTTTTTTGAATCTTCCTCGCGTCTAATTATATATATGAGGATTATTTCGCAAAGATCAAGCTAGTGAATTATTGCATTTATACAAATTGAGTCACGACAAACCAGTTTCTTTAACTCCGATCATCTGCGAAAGTCTTCATGTAATAATGGGCAGTAATTACCTGTACTTATTTTTAATCGTGAAATGTTAGCATCAAACAATTCAATCACAAACTAGATGACACCTGCATTTTGCCTCGAAATAGAATCGTCTTAGCAGGAAATTATTTACTAAGGTTAGGGAAACGCATTTTTAGGAACCTTACAAAAGAGATCTCTTGTAAACCCAATCCATTTTTTCTCTAGTAAAGAAAAATCGGGGAATTGTTGTCACCAAAGGCTATATAATAATTCTGAAACAAATAGCTTCCTTAAATAATGGAAAAGGTAACAAGACCTATTTTAGGTATCGATAGTCGATGAAGGTGAACACGTTAAGTTTGAAACAATAAAAAAGGCATGGTACTTTTTCACACAATTAATCTCAGCCGACCGGTTTAAAAAATTAATTTTGTGATAAAGTACAATAACTTTTTTAATTGTTTGCAATGGATTTTCACAAAATTAAACCTGAAACCATCGAGTTTAGCGTTAAATTCTGCTAGAAACGCTCACCGACGAAATTGGCCCTTGATTTCATAAGTTCCACGCAAAATCATGAATTGAACACCGGGGCAGGAGTCTAGTTCGGAGACATCTGTGGTCGAATATTCCAGATAGGTTGTTTTAGTTCATATACCTTGTATGATGTTGGGCAAAATGTGGTGGAAGTTCTTAATATTATGAAAATAAGGAATGGCAATATTTACACTGAGTTTTATTATTACACTACTCGTTTCGTCGTTACAAACAACACTTTATAATGTTGTTTGTAACGACGAAACGCGTTGTGTAATAACAAAACTCAGTGGAAATAGTGCAATGTCTTATTTTAATAATGTTCTAGTTAAAATAGTATCGGTATATCAAACCCTACAGGCTAAACCCACTTAAATAGCGAGAAGATCACTTAAAAGCAAGAAATACGAATTACAACTGAGAAATTTGAAGACATAAAGGTAGCTTGGAGCTAGGAAGAAAACTTATAATCAACACAAAATGAAATATACTCGCGAGGGAGAGAATTTACATGACATAGTAATTAGATAATCAATGTTCAAGTTACATGCGAAATATTAAGATTAAAAAAACTTGATAAAGAAGCAAGGCAATAAAACTGAAACCTACATTCATGCATTCTAATAATTCAAAGTAAGTTAATAATGTTCAAGATTGATTTTCAGATTGGTACTTTGTCGCTTCCCGGAAAAGTCGAGTTCACTAGTATGAACACGATTTCGAACTCAAGTAAATTACAGAGCCTCAGATTACAATTTCATTTAAACTCATTGGATGTGGATAGTCTCCAACACATTTTGAGTTCGAAGCTCCTGTTTCCATTGCCCAATGTAGTGTGGTTGGACACACAAAATAAAAAAAAACAAATGTATGAAATCAGAAAAATATCATTTTGGGTTTCACTTGGGTAACCATTACTTCAGCGCATTGGCAAGACACACTTTTCTGGAAATAGGGGAAAATATATACTGGGGATGAATAATTACAGGCAAACAATTAATAATGCACTGCTTTGCTCCGACGAGATATACTTTTTCCAATGTTTAATTTGACCTCACATGCATATAATTCCCTCACGTTCACAAGCATGTAGCTAGGATTGATGTGACCTGTACCCTCATCGACCCCTGAAATTCTAAGGGCACGCATTTCAGTGAGCTACATTGACGTAAGTGTGTTTAGAATTTTTTTCCCGCGAGTACTAGAATAGTGCCCACGCGAAAGGGAGCGAACCTCGTAAATTTAGTCCCTAACATTAATGATTATGACGCAAATGCTCCAATGAGTATAAAATGCATTTGAAAATTAATTCAAAAGTAAACATTGATAGGTATGTTATTTTACATGTAACTGTTACCCATTTTTTGTCTCAGGGTTTTAGAAATGAAACTTTAAATTTTATACTATATCATTCGTAGTTTCAGCTTTTAAGACTTTTGCGCCCTTCGGAGATCGCGCGTGGATGCCGTGGCAGCTGCCGCAGACACCCCTGAGATTAAAGAAAATTTTGATTACTGGCAATTAATTATTTTCTATTGATATTTCTAGGGCTGTAACCCAATGGTTTCCAGGGTTTTAGTCTGGCATTAATCTTTTTTAAGGTTGACATCAACGCCCGACTCTCTGCGACCCTTGACGGCGATACATTCCGGAGACCTTTCATTCCGAAGAAAAACCAAAATAAGTGCACCAAAGGTTCTTCATTCCTTAATAAAACGTGCAGTAGTTATCGATAACATTTCTCTTGGAATTCATGAAGATATCTCACCTACCAGATTCAAATGCTCGCAGGTATGGAAATTCCTACCCGCCTAAGAGCTCAAGAAGACTAAACGAGTATCTAATCCAACGAAAAAAATTGAAATATTTTTCCTGCTGTTGGGTTCTTCCTCACTTTCGAATGCGTAAATGAAGGAATGATTTGTTTCAAAGAAAGTGGTTTGCTCCATAAACCAAGTACACATAATTTTAATGAGATTTGAAAAATACGCTCTTCAAATTTCAATATACTTAAGTAACAAATAGCCTCAAGGAACTTGACATTCCGTGAAATATTTTTTAAAATAAAACTTTCATTAATGGCGACACTATGCTCATCAAACGGAAAGTGATGATTAATTCTAAATCATATACGTGGCCGGAAATCATGAAAGGAGTAAAAATTAGGCTGTTCACGATACTGCATTCCGAATTCTTGGTAAAAAAATATATTTTGCACTTCCGCTACCTCGATTTTGATTGTAGATAATGAATAAGGCTTTTCAACTGCGAACTTTCAGAATTAAATCATCTCCCATCGTCAAGGTTAGACAAAAAGGCAAACTAGATAGTACAATACACCAAAAGTGCATATTAGAAACCACATGAGCGTTAACACTATTGGCAGATGATACTTTTTTCATTACATACAAGCTAGACTCGAAGAAATGTCATAAAATCGGAGGTTGTACTGAATAATCTTACGAAAGAATGTAGTAAATGAAGCCATATCATGTGAGCTACATGGACAATGCACAAGAACATAAGTGTACAATTAAAAATGTACGGATTGAATAACGCACATTCTGTGTACCGCCAAGCGTGGCTTAAGCTCTACTGTGGGATTCACCACCGTCAGTGGCTTCGTTGAAGCCGATTCTCTTCTGCGAGGCCATCCTTGATGGACCGCCAGAGACCCCTAACTCCATGAACCAAGGTAATTACCACGGGATTCGAAGAACCTAGATAAAGCAGTCAAGTGCGCAGCCAGAGTTCTGTGGGTCGACTCCCTTCCTAGGGTTTTCTCCAAAGTCAACGAACACTAATTTCACCGCAGTTTATGCGGCCAGGCAGAGATATGGACATTGAATTCGACTCACCCTATTTTTTAAAACTCTGATGGATGTAGTATACGGTGGCAAAATATTTTAAGAATAACATGCTTGAAATGTATCAATTTTTGCATTACGCAGTGGCGGACGTAGATCACTATGTTAAACAGGCAATTTTAATTGACTTATTTCTTCAGGATTTGCCAATGAAAATGTATATTAATTACTCGCCAATTAAATGGTGTATATATAATAATTATTAAATAAAATTCTAATGCTAAATGGTACAATTGTGCATAATAAGGCCATAATTTAATTCCAAGACCTGAAGATTACAATAAGTATAACTGTGTAAACGTTGTCGAGGAATTAATAAACATTTTCATGGACCAAAGCTTAAGAAAAATAATAAATAAAAACATCCTTTAAAGGACGCATACCAATTATCACGCAGTGCCGTCATTTTTAAATTTCCATGGGTTCATACGGTAAAAAGGCACTGTTGAATATTTTCATGTATTACACAGCATACAAAATTGCATCAAAGAAAATAATTTATAAAGGTAAATTTTCAAAAATTGAAATTTTCAACTTCGATATAAAGGAAAGCCCAGGCAACGGTTTGCAATATATATGCCCTGTTGATTACAAGATGATGGCTGAAGTTTTGAAGCGAGTCGTAAAAGATGGCGGGTCGAGGAGGTATGCATCCTATTAAGTTGGTGGATGGAGGCGACCGCGCCTAGGCCTCCACCGTGAGATGGACATGATTGGGGCGTGAGGCGAGACTCACCACGTGTGGCGAAGGGGAGTGGAGCAGTTCATGTTTCTCGAGCAGCTCCCTTTGGTGGAAGGCGTCGCCGCACTGGGGGCAGGCGAAGGGGGCGGTGGGGGGCGGGGGGGCGAGGGATGCTGGCGCCATGCCGTTGGCGCCGTGCGCCGCGCACAGGTGCTCGGCCAGAGCCCGCGCCTCCACGAAGCCCTTGCTGCAGTGCGGACACTTGGCGAAGTACTCGGCGTCCACCCTCGGCGGTTGCTGCTGCTGCTGGCCGATGTCCTCTGCCCTCGGAGGAGATGCGCCCTCAACCAGCGACACTGCGAACAGAGAGAGGGAAGACACGGTTAGAAACACTGAAGCAGAATTAACACAGGTCAGAATGAACAGTGGAGCAGCCACACCCACTGCTACCAATAAATCTTTTCTCTTTTTACTACGAATTTCCTCTCCGTACTTAATCATTGGGAATATCAATCGCAGCTTTGCCATATATGGTATTAACCAGTGGCGCAGCGAGGGGGGCTTTTGGGGGATAACCCCCCCCACCCCCCCAGCGATCAGAGAAATTTTTAAGGCTTAAACCATTTTACTTATTTGAATCAGTATTACTTATAGAATAGTGTTAGGATTTATTAAATATCCCTCAAAAAGCCTTAAAACTCGCCATTTTGAACCACAGTTCTTCAAATTTTTCTGGAGGATGGCCCCCGCAACTCCTGCTTACCCTGGTAGGTATATGATACCCCCACCCGTGACTATTACTTGCGCCTAAAACCCCCCTAGCCTTAATTCCTAGCAGCGCCCTTGCTATTAACTACGGCAATATGTAATCATAGCCTAGCAGGGGCGGATCTAGGATTTTTTCTGGGGAGCACAGGGTTTTAATGGCTAATGATCTTCTCATACTTGGGATTAAAAACAACATACAAAAATTAATGTACGAAATATTCTCTTTATTCTAACATAAAGGGTTTAATATTAAACTAAGTGATTGAGACTCCGTAATACTCAGAACAAAATGAACGTAATGATAACAGTATAAAATATTTTGTCTATTTTTAAGCATCTAAGGGGGGAGCACGTGCCCCCTAGCACTCCCCTAAATCCGCCTATGTAGCCTAGCTATATCATATACTTAGAATTTCACGGTAAGGGGTTGATATTGCTCGGGATAAGTTCCAATGCATCTACCAATGAAAAAGTCTTCCCCTCTTTTTTCATGCATATTATATTGCCAAGTTATGCTTTTTTATACTGAAATTTGATGTAACTAAAGTGATAAAACTTCACAAAAATACTCAGAAATTTCACCATATCTTCATGCATAATAATGGTTGATATGTAGAATGAAAAGGGTTTGGGATCGCGAACTGGTGCTGAAGAGAAGAGGGAGAGAGATAAAGATGAACGTACAACTGGCAACGCGTTCATCCATTTGGGCAAAGGTAAACTGAGGGCGCGGAAAGAACTCGCGGTAGGCTGAGCTAATACGTGGCTCCAAGTGAATAGGTATTTCAGAAGAGAAGAATAATCTGAAATTCAATTAAATTACAAAATTAAATCGGTTTTACAACTGACTCTCACAGACATATGCGAGAAGGGGTTCCCAAGGTAAAGCTTAAGATACCCGGGCTTGGGAATTTATACCCGCCGCCTTAAGTCAGCTGACAGATCGGTTTCACAGAATTTTCCCCCCTTTTAAGAGTAGCTTATTCGGATTAACTTACATTTTAAAAATAAAGGCTACGTAACTTTCATGCCCAGATTCAAGATTGCGAGGAATGGCAAAGATTTCGTCCATTAATTCCAATAAAGGAGTAAAAATTGCAACCAATGACATCAAAGTGACATACAAAAATGACGATGCAGTAAATTATGTCAATTTGTCACCGAAAGCAAATGATGCCCAAAAATTGAGGGTGACGGAAAATTTTCATACGTATTTCAAACAAACCCATCAATCACGAATATATCGAAATTATCTACAGTGAATAATTCCTTTTCGGTCGAATGATACACAGTTTCCATCAGGATCTCCGTAAATGGCTCTAATTATTTGCCATCCAGTTTCCATGAGACCTGGCGATTGGATTAGTTTATGGATTGCAAAAAGATCACACATTACCACATGGTAGAGAGAAATACTTGGTACGATTGTAGTGATAAGACTAGTGTTGACCCAACGGCGTCTCTCCTGCAGATTTGCGGATACTGCAGCATATGCAAGAACTTGCGGATCCTACGCAGAAAATATCAACAGAATGTAATGAATGGATTCCATCTGCCCCCATTAATCCCCTTCCATCATCAACAACTTATGTGAGAATAAACTCACCAATAACCCTACAGGAATGAACATAAACGTACGTCTTCAGAATCAACCGCCGTATTACTGGACAAGGAATGGTTCAAATAAAAAAATTGATAGTAAAAGTTAACATCAGGACATTTTTGGACCAAGATCCGATGATGACTTGGTATCAGCGGCGGCGAGGCTGATTCTTCGGGCATTCGTCCACGTGGGGGAAGCTGCAAGCCGCCGTATGAAACTGACGCTAACCACATTATTTCCTGCCCTGGGACTGATATAACAAAGAGAGAGGTGACGATTGACATGGTCTCACCTCTGGTCACGTGTGAATGCTAATATAAAAAAATGGGCGTTTCTAGAAGCACTGGGAATAGAGCCACAGATCCCTCCTGGACAAGAGCCTCATCCATTAAAAAAATGGCTCAGAGTGAGAGTTTAGTTGTGATCAAACATTAACCACATCTAATGAAAGCCAATGAACAATGACAACAGAGGTGATGGGTACTCTGAACTCATTCTGAGAACCTACAGGATAGAGATATAGCGAGTTGAAATTTATCCTGTCCACCTATAAACTGGACTCAAAACAGAATTAATTGACGAATGAATATGTCCAACGCCATGCAATTTGAAACGATAGAAACTTAAAACTTTTATAAACAAAAACGAGGGAGTAGAAAATCTACAGGGGGAGAGAATGCTGAGAGATAGCTCGAGGGAATACCTTCAGCAGAGGAGAATGTTATACATTAAAAAATTCGCGGTGTACAAGCGATAGGCACAAATAAATTATTTACAGCATGATAATAGGCTGTTTTCAGCTTACCTCTGCGGCACTTTAGAAAACATATTAGAATTAATATTCAACTTATTTCAGCAACAGAAGGTCTTTCGGACCGCGAATGGTGGCAAAAATTTGAAGGTTGCTGGAATGCTTTGATCCAAGGATACTGATTAGATAAGGGAATGGCAATCAGGGCACCTCTAAATACCAGGTCGTTCATTTTCAATAGTTCACTCTGAGGGATTTCTGATTAGGGGTTTACCTTTTTCTTTCATCGCAGCGGGAAAATTGCCTTCGGCCGCGGAGAAGTCAATGTATACAAAAGGCTGACGTGCGAAAGGGATGGGGGAGACTTTACCTGTCGAACCGCGCGTGGTCCCATAACATATTACCTTATCCCCCGCGGCCACTAGCTGTCAATTATGGCGACACTTGACGCATAGTGGTGGTCGACCATCCACCGTAGGCGGAAGAATAAAACACCTTTCAATAATTGGCACATGCTCCAATTCAAGTTTAGAATGAGGCCTGCCCGAAATAAACGAGCAACATAGTGGAAATAACGCGATAATATCAATAATCTTAATAAATTTCTCGCGTACTATGAGCGCACGGACGCAATTTGATTGTGCAAGCTGGCAAACGAAAGTTAAAAGAACCCTATTAGGAAAGAAAGTTAAACGAAGGGAAAAAGAACCCCAACAGGAATGGAACGCAGCAGCGGCAGGCGAGCACATAGGAGAGAGGGGAGAAATCAGTCGGCGGCCCTGTCTCGTGAAAACCGGCCCTGACTGCCGAGAGAGCGTGGGGCGGAACATACACAAAGAGCGGTCATTTCGCATGCACCCGCTAGCACATAAAAACATTTGCCGTTGGGGGAGCGTCCCGGTGCGGCAGCTGGGAAGGCGGCGGGGAAGAGGAGCGGCGGGCGGCGAATGCTGATGCCGGCGATCGCCCAGCCGTCTCCCGCGAGATCGCAAGCGGCGTTCCCCCGTGCAATGAGCGTGCTGCCCGACGATACCGACGTAAACATTAAATACACAAATACGCAAAGACTGGCACACACTACACCATAATTTATAGATATTCGCGCGCAATCAAACTTTGGTGGAAAGGGGCGTACTTCGGCGGGACAACAAGGATCAACACGTTCACACAAGACTCACGTCGACAGTTGCTCCACACGTTGGCTAGGCTCCAGAGGCGATACGAGTACGTGCCGTAGCATCCGAACATGTTGCTCCTGGCAACCATCGCGCGGGGGACCTCCTGCCTCCGGCCCCCGACGAACTGCCCCCGGCGATTGTCAAGAGAGGCAGTGACACAAAAAGAGGAGGCGGCTGCGGGGGTCAGTACAAAGTGACTAAAAGGGGAGCGACCTCACTCAGCACTACAACACGCGTCGCACAGCAACAACAACAACAAACAAAAGAGCGGCCATTCCGCGCACAAGCGGCGTCCGCCCGAGCACATCCACTCACACACGAAACGGAGGACGAGGCGAGAATCGAACACGGCACCGCCCAATCAAGTGCCACGGCCGAACAGGTGCAACGAAGACAGGAGACCGAAGTGGGTTTGTTGCCGGCACAGAATTGCTCCAACCGTCCGGCCGCGGAGACAGCCGAACGCGCTCTGACTGGGGGAGTGAGGGAGGCGAGCGGCCAAGGGGCGGGGAGAGGTCTACCCTCCCCTCCGTGCTCAGGTGGGGGAGGGGGTAGAGCGTGGCTGGAGGCGGGGGAGTGGAGGGGGGCGGCGAAGGGGTGGAGCCAGAGGGGAGGGGGCTCGGGTCTCCTCGGCCACCTTCGGCTCCCTCCCCTCCCCGCGCGCTCGCCGAGCAGGCAGGTGGCGGCGCCTGGTGTGCGCGCGGAGTAAACACAGATCACAGAGAGAGAGAGGCGGAACAGGTGGCGGGCGAAGGGGGAGGTCGGAGCAGAAGAGGGGCAGAGAGGAGCCGTCGCCCGGCCCGAGAGGAACCAACAGCGCCCCCCTGCCTGCCACTAGCGGTGCGTTCGCCATGAGAAAGGGATTCATTCGCCCGCTATACTGATACATGGTTTGAATACAATAAAACTCGCTTAAATTTGAAGTTCAGGGAACCACCATCCCATTTTGTTATAAACTGGATTTCGTTATATCCTTAATAAAACATTTATTTCTATATGTTAAAGGATTTCCGGCTAATTGAAAAAAATCGTATTTATTTAAGCAACATCTCTGTAAAAATCCATCAATCGTCCCACTTTTTCCTCCAAACGGCTGTTAAGGGAGGCATTTTAAATTCAACAATAGAAATATGTGGTGATAGCCACACGTAAGAACAACTAATGATATGGTAAGGAATAGTTAAGTAGCTAAGATAACCGTTATTTCTATAAAAAAGAGCAATTAATTCCCCAAGGTACCCAAGAATAGTTCGTAAAAGTGGAAATTCCGTGTCATCTGTACTCGCTGCATGCGGGGAAATTAACATTGGCAAATTAACATAGGTCCAAGGAACCGGAAACCCACCTCGTTACATGACAGATCTTTATGAGCGAGTTTTACTGTAGTTTCTAGCTGAAATTTTGGCCAATGATGACGGGTAGGTTGTAAAAGTCTGATATGATGTACGATACAAGAGGAAAACAAACTTTCCATACATTTTACCGGCCTATGTGGCGGCGGGGTAAATTCATCCGCTGACAAACCGGAGGTCGTGGGTTCGAGTCCCGCCTGGGTAATTTGCCCAGACACTGAGCATGGATGTTCAAACTCCGATGTGAATGCCAAATAGTTCTGTTTTCGGTAGTGCGGCAATAAATAAAAATATAGTAGAGGAAAATAAATGAAATTGTGATCCAAAATTCCTAGGTTCCACTTAAACTCGTCATACTTTTCCTTAACATTCCCAACATGAGTGGTTGCCGTTGCAGTCTCAATAGAGTGGTTGCAGTTGGAACTATGTATCTCAAATCAATGCAGCGAATACTGGCGACTTTTGAGATCTAAAATGGACCAAGCACATGGAAAAATTTTATTATAGACCATGACGAGCGTAGTAACGTGCATAGAAATTCCTCAGGGGCGACTGGAGGAATCTTGCAATTAGATGTGTACGTAGATGATGATGACTTGTTATACCAATTACACTGTAGGTCATCCGAGTCACACGCACCGTCCGTGGGGCCAACTGATTTGCTACTGCACTATAGCGACTGCTTTCATTTAGAAGATGATGCTATGCTATTTGACGGTAGTGGAGTAGAGCAACGGTGGATGAATTTAAAATGTGGTACTTCGAATGCATGGACAGGACGTTGTCTTATGAAAGCTCTGTTAAGAAGAAAGAAATGTCAACAAAAAGAGATGACGAAAGCCTGGAACAGTCGATGAATAATACAAATGAGAAGGAATAGATGAATGGGAAAATATTAATTGCTGGAAGAATTGAACAAAGAACTGCGTCTACTCTATCATTGGATTGCTGACAAGAACAAATGAGAAAGGAGTTTTGTCATAAGGGGTCATAATTAAGTACTCGTTAATGAAATATGTACCTCTAATGCCAGGAAATGATGAATAGTTGATGAATGGTCAAATGATGTGGAACTGCTGACATGAGTTGGAGAAAAGGGTCTTCTGGAAGCCCTGAGAAGAGCAAGGGAACACGTCGGCCTCACCACAAACACAACCGTGGGAAAATGAGTGTAAAGGAAGAACGCTGCAGAGGCAGAACGTACATACATAGGTCGACGAATGGTGCAGTTGACGAATGATCATATCAACCAAGACACTCTGTTACCTTACACACTGGAGCTTTGAATCCCGAGCTACAGCGGACGAAATCACACATACAGGGGGAAACGGAATCGCACAAGATCACCCTCTCCCGAAGGAGTTTTGGTGCAACGATAAGGAAGCGAGGATTGGGCAGAGGTCATTTTCTCGCACGGTATCTGAACGACAAGAGCGATTGATGGACTCGACGTGGAACAAGGCAACTGCGTGCACCTTGAACGAGAGATTTGAGGGGTGGGATATGGAACCCCGGATTGTATGAATGCCCACGTGTAGTTTTGGTTCCCTAATTGCCGCATGAAATTCGAGAGGATAGCATTCGCGTTTGCGTGGCATATTCAGATAATGGTTCCCTTCGGATTCTGATTAGCGCACACTTAAAGGCAGAAATGAAATACCTATGTCAAAGTCTATCAGATCTCCAACGATCGCAGGGGGCCAACAGGCCATGGGGTGCAAATCAGCAATCAGTCTTATAATAAAAAAAGAAATATGTAAATTAAAAGGAATAATATATAATCAAAATAAAATATTAAAAAATTATCACATTGATAACAATTTCTAATTGCAATTAAAAAGTAATAATGCCATTTAAAAAAGAACAAAAGACAAATTATTGTAAAATCTGTAAAAAAATCAATGTTTCTATCGCTAATTTTCTCAATAAATCTCAAAATTTATATTAGTTTCCGCTATCACAAACAACACACTACCCACACAACACAAACAGATGCGTAATAAAACTATTGCAATGTAAACTGGCTGGTTGTAGTGAACTTGGTTTGCCGGTACGGCTGAAACGCGCCTGCGGCACGACGAATAATGTATCTCAGCCGTTCGAAGCCGGTTTCTTCTTCCTGAACCGAGAACGGGTCCTGTGTTTGATGCAACTCGTCCCGAGACATAATCCGCCGAACAATCTCGACTTCGGACCGAGCGGACGATGTCGCGTGCTACATCCGATTTCAGTGTGACGAGAATATCAATTTTCACGGAGTATTTCCAAAAACGGCCTGGGAATGGGTCGACCAATGGACGGCACAATTAAGAGAAAGATAATTCGCGTCGCAGTTTTCGATAGAGTTAGCACAAAGGGATTCAGCCGCACAAAACCGCTGTCAGGACGGCCTTAACGCATTATAATGAAGTAGACATCACAATAGGAAATTTGAAATCTTTCAAAATAACATAATGCACAAGAAGGCTTGCAGTCGCGTCGTATTTACATGAAAAGTATCTTCTCTGATACCAATGGAGAATAGAGAAGTACCTCCTCTCTTATGGTGATGGGCCCTTCGGGGTTTCCACCGCGTCAATGGATTTACTCCCCGGCAGAAACCCTCCAGGAAGAGAATGACATTCCCCCGGCAACTATGCTGGCTTCCTCTGGTGCGAGGTATCCAAAGTGCCTTAAGCATGTCATCATGGAACTGGCAAAAATATTCAGGAATGACGGCCTTTAAGTGAAATGAAGCGGAGAAATCCCAGGAATACAGAGAAATCAGCCTCAAACCAAGTCTGAGAAAGATCACAACTCATTTGAGGAGATAACGATGAGTGCAACGGATTTGAAAGGACTCATTCAAGTAAAAATCCTCAAGTGGTAGGTGGTGGCCCAGGGTAAGGATTCCTACCCTGACTGAGTGAAGTTCACACGCCCATGGATTGAGTCCGTTAGTCCGCGGCGAATCTCACCTTTCCCAACCAACCAACAGTTTTTATCACTAAGTGAGCGATAGAATAAGGTGCCAAGAGCCGAAAGTGTAAAGCTCCCTAGGTGCTGGATTCCGTAATGAAAGTTTAATCTCTATTTTCTCTTGATAGAGAGCCTCTGCTAGCGAGAAATCCATAGAAGACGACCGGTATCGAAGCGCTTAATTATTAGCCTCGGTGAAAAACTTTTACTCTAGGACTTGAGGGGGGGGGGCTCCCATTCCCGACCAACTTCGCCTCCGAATGATGATGGTAATAATGGCGACGGCGGATGAAACTGCCTCCCGATGGATTCGCCGCTCATATTGCACCAGTCCGTCAACATTCCTCGCATCGCAGCGGACTCACGGGTAGTGGGATGGGGGCTGGCCACTCTGCACCCCCCTCCCCTCGCCTCGCTACTTTACATGCGTGGGGCAGGGGAAAGGAACATGTAGGGCGCTTAATGAGAGAGAGAGAGAGTCTTCCGCAGCCCCACCCACTGCACCGGGGTTATCAGGGCCCTCGGCCGGCAGGGGCCCTGGGCCCCTTCGTCCAACCCATCGAGCCCCCATATTTATCACAGACGAGTTGAAAATTCAGGTGGATTATTCTGTATTTCGGAATTTGGGTTCAAATTCGGATGACGTAGTCTATTTAGCCATGAATGAGGATTGTTTGGAAGTTCAATGAGGGACAGAACGAGTATCGTCTTCACTTTATGTGGTCACTTCCACGGGAACGATTCATTTCCATTGTTATATCGTTGTTGCCCCGATCAATGATTGACTCATCGAACGCTCCTTTGAAGACTCCAGATCTCTCTGAATGTGGTCATCTTCTTTCGGAAATAAAGAGTAATTCCCCAGGAGAGCGGAGGGTTTTGCAGCTGTCTGAGACAGAATATTCGGCAAGGAAACACCGCCGCGCGGCGAAACCTTGGCTCGAGCTTCGCAACTGCGAGAGCGCTCGTCCTGGCTGCGCCTCGCAGCGAAAGTTGTTAGCCAAAGTAGAAAGAAAGGTTATTTATGCGGTCGTGGTAATACTGATCTTTGTTTATATTTGAAACGCCGCACAGTGGGCTAGAATGGAAAAAAGCTGGCCAAAACCTCAAAATCGATTTTTTTGAGCTAGGAAGTTGAAACTTCGCATACACATTCTCAAATAAATTGTGCATTACTACCCAGATTATTTTGGTCCTGTGTTTTC
Organism: Ischnura elegans; assembly: GCF_921293095.1. Classification (NCBI taxonomy): domain Eukaryota; kingdom Metazoa; phylum Arthropoda; class Insecta; order Odonata; family Coenagrionidae; genus Ischnura; species Ischnura elegans. The sequence continues at coordinate 18,636,450 of NC_060246.1, forward strand.
ACTTTAACAATATATGTGAGGTCAAAGTTGAGCAAATTTAGCGAAAAACGACCACCCTCGAATTTTTCTGAAAATTGCCGACTTTATCCTCGTGCAGTGGTTTTATAAATAGTTTTATCGAATAAGCTGTTATACCATCTTAATTGGCACTTCTTATTCTTTCATTTGAAGGGTTTTTAAAGATTTTGTTTCATCAATAACCATAGATACATAACAAAATGGCGGATCCTGTTTTCAACCCATTTTTTTACATAAACGTAGAAAAAAAGTAGACATTGTCACCGGCTTACACTAAGTAACTTATATCATGTCGTTCTTTGAAGCTTCTATATTGTGAATCTAAAGTCAAACCTTGCACCAATTTGCAACCCCGAATTTTAAATCGTTTTTTCGAACGCACGGACGACTCCGGTTCTGGCCGGCGGCGGCGGAGAGTACGGCGACGCGGCAAGCGGGTGGATGCAATATGGTCTCATTCACTTTTATGTGTGGATAATAGATATATTAGTGACAGAAAATAATCACCAGAAAGTAAAATCAATAAATATTGCTACGAATGACTCTCATTATGCAATCGCTGGGCACTGCAAGAGGTGCACTGAAAGGTTTCTTTCTTTGAGTGCATTCCGTGGAGAATGGACTTAAATCGCGTGCTTTAAGTGGGGAAACGGACTCTTTTACTAACTAATAAACTTTTTAACAATAACAATTAATTTATTCCTTAAACGTGATGGAAAATGGCTCAATACAGTACTTCATTTTGCCGAATTTTCCCAAATCAAGTACTGTCTTGGTGCTTGAAGAGTTCATTATTCTTATCCAGTAAGGTTATTTAGTTTATATTCTTGATTTAAAGCAATTAATAACTATTCCTTATGCAGCACAATTTACATGTTGCTCTAGTGTAGCCAGTGCAGATGGACGTCAATTCATGTTTTCAGGGTTGTATCGAGAGAACGAATAGGAGGAAAACGAATGCAAAAGGAAGATACAGTGACCATCCTCGGAGGCAAGAAGAACTCTTGCTAAGTGGATAAAATGCAACCCCAAGTATTATGTTATGTCAGATTAAGAGGCCCTCTCACTAAGTAATTGTTTCCATGCAGCTCACACAATTTCGGTGTAAGGGTCTTCGAAAATCTGAAATGCCAGGGATATAATATTAACCCCAGCGATGAGAGAGTGACGCGAGCATATGATTTCATTTACCCGAGTGAAATAATTGTAGCAGAGGTTACATAAGAAGTTTCCAAAAATGGTTCTGCATCTTACTGCGACTCGAATCTTAACGTGCATTTCCATAGATCCAAGTTTCGCGTCGAATATAAAGTGCACTTTAATTTGCAAACACGGCTTTGACAGCAGTTAGGACATGCGCAATATAATCGCACGTGAGAACGAGGGCCTATGTCTCATGAATTATTGCTCGTGAGCGCCTTTGTGCCTTCTTGTTTAGGTAAAAAATGCTGTTCGTTTGGCGAAGCATGAAAGAGGCACGAGTATTCAAAAGCCATCACAATTATTCTAGATTTCCTCTCCAAATAATTTAATTTTCTCTCTCTCATAGTGCAAATTAAAGTGCACTTTATATTCGACGCGAAACTTGGATCTATGGAAATGCACGTTAAGATTCGAGTCGCAGTAAGATGCAGAACCATTTTTGGAAACTTCTTATGTAACCTCTGCTACAATTATTTCACTCGGGTAAATGAAATCATATGCTCGCGTCACTCTCTCATCGCTGGGGTTAATATTATATCCCTGGCATTTCAGATTTTCGAAGACCCTTACACCGAAATTGTGTGAGCTGCATGGAAACAATTACTTAGTGAGAGGGCCTCTTAATCTGACATAACATAATACTTGGGGTTGCATTTTATCCACTTAGCAAGAGTTCTTCTTGCCTCCGAGGATGGTCACTGTATCTTCCTTTTGCATTCGTTTTCCTCCTATTCGTTCTCTCGATACAACCCTGAAAACATGAATTGACGTCCATCTGCACTGGCTACACTAGAGCAACATGTAAATTGTGCTGCATAAGGAATAGTTATTAATTGCTTTAAATCAAGAATATAAACTAAATAACCTTACTGGATAAGAATAATGAACTCTTCAAGCACCAAGACAGTACTTGATTTGGGAAAATTCGGCAAAATGAAGTACTGTATTGAGCCATTTTCCATCACGTTCCATCACGTAGTCGCCCATCATCCGAATACAACAAATTTCATAGTATCGTTAGCCCATATCTTTGAAATCATTTATTTTGTTCCACACTTTCAGCACCCAGATTTGGAAGTATAGTATCAGCGTACTAAGGTATAAAATCTAACGTCAAACTCATTGAGTAACTCAGCATTTCCGTTCTCAACTCATTGATTGTTCTCAACTATGTCTATGAGCCACGGAGTCAAATTTTATTTTTTTGTCTTTTGGGCCAATTCAAACCAATGAGGCTCCAGATTTCGCTCCTAATGCTTTTCATAATCCCGACTTCCGTATTCACAGATAAAACACAGTGACATATTCTGATTTCTCTCTTAAAAGCATGCCCTACACTTTCAAATCACAACATCATCCAGCTGTATCCAGATAACGAAGATGCACCTGCATGTTGTCATAATATTATTTACATTCAGATACACAAAATGACCAACAATATTATTGGTATGAGATCTTTGTACAATTCACCATTGTGCAGCAGTTCAGAATTCGTTCAGAAGGGACAATCAACAGTCTAGTGGAATAATCTCTCCATGAATAAATGAGGATTTAAGTTTCTGCAATCTTTTTTCACCAAGAGTTCGCGAAAAAATAAATTTCTATTGGAGTTTTTATTAGAATGTTGATGTATTGAATTTTCACTGCATGAAAATGCATACGATCGGTAAAAAATGTCGGTGAGACTATATTTTCAGTATCAATTCCATATATGCGAGAAAGCGACATACGGTAAGAAACTAGGTACATATTTGAAAATCATGTGACCCTGAAATTTGTTGCACAATGGACTTTTAATCTCGTAAAATGTGCCCTTACTACTTACGAAGGTGTAGCAAGTTTATAAGCGCAATGAAGATTCCATTTTTTTACCAGCTAAGTATGTTATTTTTTCCGAATTTTATTTTATCTTCTCCGGAAATACCGCATAGTTTCGTATTTTCTCCTCGTGTTGTCATGAATTCCTCTTTGTCGTGACACCACCACGGCGCACAGTGGGCTAGAATGGAAAAGAGCTGGCCAAAACCTCAAAATCGATTTTTTTGAGCTAGGAAGTTGAAACTTCGCATACACATTCTCAAATAAATTGTGCATTACTACCCAGATTATTTTGGTCCTGTGTTTTCACTTTAACAATATATGTGAGGTCAAAGTTGAGCAAATTTAGCGAAAAACGACCACCCTCGAATTTTTCTGAAAATTGCCGACTTTATCCTCGTGCAGTGGTTTTATAAATAGTTTTATCGAATAAGCTGTTATACCATCTTAATTGGCACTTCTTATTCTTTCATTTGAAGGGTTTTTAAAGATTTTGTTTCATCAATAACCATAGATACATAACAAAATGGCGGATCCTGTTTTCAACCCATTTTTTTACATAAACGTAGAAAAAAAGTAGACATTGTCACCGGCTTACACTAAGTAACTTATATCATGTCGTTCTTTGAAGCTTCTATATTGTGAATCTAAAGTCAAACCTTGCACCAATTTGCAACCCCGAATTTTAAATCGTTTTTTCGAACGCACGGACGACTCCGGTTCTGGCCGGCGGCGGCGGAGAGTACGGCGACACGGCAAGCGGGTGGATGCAATATGGTCTCATTCACTTTTATGTGTGGATAATAGATATATTAGTGACAGAAAATAATCACCAGAAAGTAAAATCAATAAATATTGCTACGAATGACTCTCATTATGCAATCGCTGGGCACTGCAAGAGGTGCACTGAAAGGTTTCTTTCTTTGAGTGCATTCCGTGGAGAATGGACTTAAATCGCGTGCTTTAAGTGGGGAAACGGACTCTTTTACTAACTAATAAACTTTTTAACAATAACAATTAATTTATTCCTTAAACGTGATGGAAAATGGCTCAATACAGTACTTCATTTTGCCGAATTTTCCCAAATCAAGTACTGTCTTGGTGCTTGAAGAGTTCATTATTCTTATCCAGTAAGGTTATTTAGTTTATATTCTTGATTTAAAGCAATTAATAACTATTCCTTATGCAGCACAATTTACATGTTGCTCTAGTGTAGCCAGTGCAGATGGACGTCAATTCATGTTTTCAGGGTTGTATCGAGAGAACGAATAGGAGGAAAACGAATGCAAAAGGAAGATACAGTGACCATCCTCGGAGGCAAGAAGAACTCTTGCTAAGTGGATAAAATGCAACCCCAAGTATTATGTTATGTCAGATTAAGAGGCCCTCTCACTAAGTAATTGTTTCCATGCAGCTCACACAATTTCGGTGTAAGGGTCTTCGAAAATCTGAAATGCCAGGGATATAATATTAACCCCAGCGATGAGAGAGTGACGCGAGCATATGATTTCATTTACCCGAGTGAAATAATTGTAGCAGAGGTTACATAAGAAGTTTCCAAAAATGGTTCTGCATCTTACTGCGACTCGAATCTTAACGTGCATTTCCATAGATCCAAGTTTCGCGTCGAATATAAAGTGCACTTTAATTTGCACTATGAGAGAGAGAAAATTAAATTATTTGGAGAGGAAATCTAGAATAATTGTGATGGCTTTTGAATACTCGTGCCTCTTTCATGCTTCGCCAAACGAACAGCATTTTTTACCTAAACAAGAAGGCACAAAGGCGCTCACGAGCAATAATTCATGAGACATAGGCCCTCGTTCTCACGTGCGATTATATTGCGCATGTCCTAACTGCTGTCAAAGCCGTGTTTGCAAATTAAAGTGCACTTTATATTCGACGCGAAACTTGGATCTATGGAAATGCACGTTAAGATTCGAGTCGCAGTAAGATGCAGAACCATTTTTGGAAACTTCTTATGTAACCTCTGCTACAATTATTTCACTCGGGTAAATGAAATCATATGCTCGCGTCACTCTCTCATCGCTGGGGTTAATATTATATCCCTGGCATTTCAGATTTTCGAAGACCCTTACACCGAAATTGTGTGAGCTGCATGGAAACAATTACTTAGTGAGAGGGCCTCTTAATCTGACATAACATAATACTTGGGGTTGCATTTTATCCACTTAGCAAGAGTTCTTCTTGCCTCCGAGGATGGTCACTGTATCTTCCTTTTGCATTCGTTTTCCTCCTATTCGTTCTCTCGATACAACCCTGAAAACATGAATTGACGTCCATCTGCACTGGCTACACTAGAGCAACATGTAAATTGTGCTGCATAAGGAATAGTTATTAATTGCTTTAAATCAAGAATATAAACTAAATAACCTTACTGGATAAGAATAATGAACTCTTCAAGCACCAAGACAGTACTTGATTTGGGAAAATTCGGCAAAATGAAGTACTGTATTGAGCCATTTTCCATCACGTTTAAGGAATAAATTAATTGTTATTGTTAAAAAGTTTATTAGTTAGTAAAAGAGTCCGTTTCCCCACTTAAAGCACGCGATTTAAGTCCATTCTCCACGGAATGCACTCAAAGAAAGAAACCTTTCAGTGCACCTCTTGCAGTGCCCAGCGATTGCATAATGAGAGTCATTCGTAGCAATATTTATTGATTTTACTTTCTGGTGATTATTTTCTGTCACTAATATATCTATTATCCACACATAAAAGTGAATGAGACCATATTGCATCCACCCGCTTGCCGCGTCGCCGTACTCTCCGCCGCCGCCGGCCAGAACCGGAGTCGTCCGTGCGTTCGAAAAAACGATTTAAAATTCGGGGTTGCAAATTGGTGCAAGGTTTGACTTTAGATTCACAATATAGAAGCTTCAAAGAACGACATGATATAAGTTACTTAGTGTAAGCCGGTGACAATGTCTACTTTTTTTCTACGTTTATGTAAAAAAATGGGTTGAAAACAGGATCCGCCATTTTGTTATGTATCTATGGTTATTGATGAAACAAAATCTTTAAAAACCCTTCAAATGAAAGAATAAGAAGTGCCAATTAAGATGGTATAACAGCTTATTCGATAAAACTATTTATAAAACCACTGCACGAGGATAAAGTCGGCAATTTTCAGAAAAATTCGAGGGTGGTCGTTTTTCGCTAAATTTGCTCAACTTTGACCTCACATATATTGTTAAAGTGAAAACACAGGACCAAAATAATCTGGGTAGTAATGCACAATTTATTTGAGAATGTGTATGCGAAGTTTCAACTTCCTAGCTCAAAAAAATCGATTTTGAGGTTTTGGCCAGCTCTTTTCCATTCTAGCCCACTGTGCGCCGTGGTGGTGTCACGACAAAGAGGAATTCATGACAACACGAGGAGAAAATACGAAACTATGCGGTATTTCCGGAGAAGATAAAATAAAATTCGGAAAAAATAACATACTTAGCTGGTAAAAAAATGGAATCTTCATTGCGCTTATAAACTTGCTACACCTTCGTAAGTAGTAAGGGCACATTTTACGAGATTAAAAGTCCATTGTGCAACAAATTTCAGGGTCACATGATTTTCAAATATGTACCTAGTTTCTTACCGTATGTCGCTTTCTCGCATATATGGAATTGATACTGAAAATATAGTCTCACCGACATTTTTTACCGATCGTATGCATTTTCATGCAGTGAAAATTCAATACATCAACATTCTAATAAAAACTCCAATAGAAATTTATTTTTTCGCGAACTCTTGGTGAAAAAAGATTGCAGAAACTTAAATCCTCATTTATTCATGGAGAGATTATTCCACTAGACTGTTGATTGTCCCTTCTGAACGAATTCTGAACTGCTGCACAATGGTGAATTGTACAAAGATCTCATACCAATAATATTGTTGGTCATTTTGTGTATCTGAATGTAAATAATATTATGACAACATGCAGGTGCATCTTCGTTATCTGGATACAGCTGGATGATGTTGTGATTTGAAAGTGTAGGGCATGCTTTTAAGAGAGAAATCAGAATATGTCACTGTGTTTTATCTGTGAATACGGAAGTCGGGATTATGAAAAGCATTAGGAGCGAAATCTGGAGCCTCATTGGTTTGAATTGGCCCAAAAGACAAAAAAATAAAATTTGACTCCGTGGCTCATAGACATAGTTGAGAACAATCAATGAGTTGAGAACGGAAATGCTGAGTTACTCAATGAGTTTGACGTTAGATTTTATACCTTAGTACGCTGATACTATACTTCCAAATCTGGGTGCTGAAAGTGTGGAACAAAATAAATGATTTCAAAGATATGGGCTAACGATACTATGAAATTTGTTGTATTCGGATGATGGGCGACTACTAAGATAGTTGGCTCACCGTGAGCTCAGGGAAGTCCACCATTAGAGGAACAGCCAGGGCTAGGCAATGAAAACAGAGAAACCACGGGTTAACTATGTTACTTCATGTTAGATACCAAATACCCTATAAGCACATGCTCGCTGAGTGCATATTTCAACATGCTGTTATTTGAACTGATGCCCTAATTTCAAATGATTCGTTTCCCATACAAGTAGAAACCTACTTATTAGCTATATACATGTAATGTATATTGGAAAATTATTGGGTTAACGCGAAAGGTATGGGTGATACGCTGATTTGAATTTGGACCTCATAAATTGTGAATTGGACGATTGTGTTCATCTTAGTATGTAAACGTTGTGTATCATTCTTTCAGGCGAACGAACATGAGATGCTGTGAATGTTTCACACTAGAACGAGTCGAAGTTTAAAAGTATCTTGTAGTGCCTATTAATGGACATATATATGTATAGGAGCATCATATTAAAACTATTACAAATTGTTTTAAACTTTGTTGAATGCGTTCTACTCATACGTGGTACTTCTAGTTTGTTTCACTCTCCTTCATTCGAGATAAGTGCTCTTAAAGTTGTATGTACAAGTGATCGCTCGTATTATAGCTGTGGCCATTGTTCACCTTCTTTCCCTATACTTGTCAAATTGAAGATAACACCCTAGAGGCACTTATATAGGGTGCTGAGGTTATGTATACCTTCGTGGTGGCAAGAGCCCGTGTAGATGCATGGAATGGGTGAGCTCCATTCTTACTATCTACGAACAAGTGATTCAAATGTATTGCCAAAACCAATTATTAATTTATCTAAACGATGTTTTCTTTACCGGGGCCAAATATTTAAAACTATTAACCAGCAACAATCAAACAGAGTAGAAACATCTATGCCCTCCCGAAGAAGGCGGAATTATTGGTATTTACCGACAAAAATGTTACAATGGAGATTTCTTTTAAGTATTTCCCATCCATATTCCATTTTTTAATTTGATTATTCAAATTCTACCCCATTAAATGAATTCCCTAAATGAATCAATAATGTATTTTACATATGCAACCACAGTTCATCAAGAACACATTTTTGCTATCCAAATTTCTGCACAGTATTACGATAATTACCCGAAGGTGATCCCACCAACACCCAAGAGTCTGTGAGGTCACCTAAACCTCCAATTTGTATTTGTATCTGTTATTGTAAAGTGTTTATGGGGAAATAAAATATTATTGTTGCCATAATCATCATTATTATTTTAGTTTTCAGGAGGAAGATATGCCAAATAACTTCTTTCGTGAAAAAAAATTTCATATATTTTGCACGATGTAATTGTCTGATGAATATGTACGGTTAAATTATGTGGTGCAGATTTACAAAAATATTATTTTATATTTTTTTCCGCATCGTTGAAATCCATGAGGTGGTTCCGATAGGGGGTGCTCTAGGAAAGCAGTGAGGGGAGAGAGAAAGAAAGACATAAAGAAAGCGAGATGGATGAGCCCTACGGGTGGCAACGCCGCGCCGTAATTCAAATTGGCAATGGATATCTGAAACAGGGGAATGGACTATCGTGAACTTCGTTCGCTCGAAATTAATAATATTATACGTATGCTGTACGAAAAAATGGAAATAAGTGACACGAAGGAGATATCAAGTACAATCTTCGTGCACCTGCAATTCGATTAATGCTCTCGTCACTCCGTGGTCTTGGTCATTTGGTCAACTTAGCGTACATTTGATTTTTTAAAATTTATATGCGCAAAGCGCATTAAATCGAGATGGAATTGATATTTCAATTTATGGCATATATTCCATCAAAACTGGTATTTCAAATGTTACTTGGCTTGTTTGTTGGTGAAAATAAACTTTTCGACACGTCAAACGTGAATAATTTACCAAAAGCCATTAGAAACAACATCTTGGATCAAGAAAATTGATAAGGAGGCGTGCATTCAGAGAAAATATGAATTAAACAGCTAGCTACGGCTGCAGTGTTTCACATGTCCTCGCTTGAAGGCCTGGTTACACGGTACATTAACACGTACAAGCTAATCTACGTTTACGTGAATGATTTTGGTGGACCGGAACGGAACATGTACGAATGCATGAACCAAATTAGAACAGGTTCTATTTTCTGTGCATGCATTCGCACAAGTTGGGTGGTTTCACGGTGCATTTTGGCGTTCATTCTCGCGTTCATACATTTAGACATTATCCCGTACGTGTTAATGTATCGTGTAACCAGGCCTTATGGCTATGCAATGGCAGCAGTCAAGATTACGCTCAATGCGTGAGACGGAGAAGTGAGTTGAAAATATGGTTACCTTGCATTATTTGTTGCCCGCTCACAGAAAATATAAGCAATAGGGCTCTCACTACGGCTGAAGCTTCAATGCCCAAAAGCAGAGGCCAACATGGAAGCGCTATAAAGAGGGTCGTTCCCGTATTAATCTAGTGGAATCCTAACATATCAGTAAATTAATACTTACTGGAAATTTCCTACAAATACTCCAATTTCACATCAAAACCGGTTTCAACACATTCTGTAGGCCATTCAGTTAGGTACATTTTCAGTTCACTTGAAGATAATGTCGGAAGTATTGAAACAGTTTGTTTAGTTAAATTGATGTATTTGCGGTAAATTGGCTGTAACTTTTACTTAAGCGATATGTTAGAATTTTTTTTGAAAACCAAAACTTCCGTATTATTCGGAAAAAGGAAAACTTAACGAATAAATTACCTGAAGGTATATTTCATATCAATTCTGATACTTCTCCTTCATCGAGAGCAAAAAATGAAATGGAAATTTCCCTACTGATAGAATAAAACAAATGGTCGCTATAGTAGCCGATCAGAACGATCAGGGCACGCGTGATTTTTAACGTGCGCAGCAGAAGGAATCGATTTTGATTAAATGTTTATAAACGAGGGGTTTTGGAAGCGGGAGGTCAGGGGTTCGAGTGCTACGTGGTGGTGGTGGGGGTAGCTGCGAGTGAGGCGAGTCTTTTCCGTTTGCAAAAGAGGAGCCCCGGGGAGAGGGCGGATCTAGCAAACGGAGGGTGGCAGGGGGTGGTCGGAGACCGCAGGGGGGTGGGTGCATATCGTCTTCCGCCCTCCAAGATGGCCTCAATTAACATTTCACATCCCCCTCCCCCGCCCATGCAAAATAACCGGCATTAAATTTCCCGGCAATACGAACGACGACTTTCAACCTCCCACCCACACCTCCAGCAGCGGGGCGCGCGGACGCCATCTTGCCCCCCACCCCACACCCTCCTTTGGAAGGATTTCCGCGAGATCTCTTTCTGGAAGCCAAGAGGGCGGAGCAAGGGAAGAACTCCCGGCTTTTAATTAGTTCTAATTAAATTTTCCGTAATTACGTTACATTTTTCCCCGCCATTTGGCAAAAGGTTTTCCCTCACCCGCTCCTAACCCCACCCCTACCCTCCCACCGCCTCTGCTTCTGCTGCGCTACAAAGAAGAAGAAGAAGAAGACGAAGAAGGAGGAGGCGAAGGGGGTGGGAGGAGGGATGGAGGGGTTGGATGCGCCCGACGCCGCAGGGCACTAATCTCCAGCGCCGATCCGCGGAGGGTGGCAGGGGGTGTTTAGCGGGGGTGGAGGACCCCTTCCACTCAAATCGTCCCTACAGTTTCCCACGCCTAATTGCGGTCGCTAGGGGGCGAGGGGTTTGAATGTCTGTTGACATTCCCCCTCTGCCGGGAGATGGTCGCTTTGTGCTGCAGGTGAGGCGTCGCGATAGAGAGGTATTTCAGTCCAATCCCATCTTTCAACCATTCTGCCCTCATTATGTGCGCTCGTTCAACAGTTTTCTTATTTGAGATAAGAGTTTAAAAAAATAAAGAGGTAAATAAAATGTATTCTTCAGCGAATTTAAGTACACCGGGACTAGCCACGGTGATAACTTTTACGGGAGTCACCCGCAATGCACAATTGTGCGAAAAATCCACAGAGAAAAAATCCGAAACGTGCATCTTTTTTGGAAGATGCACCTTTTTTCTTGACGATGATAATTTCGGAAGAATCGGCACAACATAAGGTGTATCATCACTGAAGAAAACGAGAGCAGTAATATTATCATAAAGGATGAGAATTTTACTGTTTACCGAGAAACAACGAAGTTACTTTCACCCTTGGTGGCCACCAACCTCAACCAATTGCACAGGCACCACGCACACAAGAAAATTGTGACGACTATGATTCTGGCCTGTGGGTCCACATCTTGGTGACGCAACCGGCAGAGAGATATCGAGAAAACAAAGTAATTTCTCGGCCGGAGTTTTTTGACGGTATCGCCGTACATGACCCGTGGTTTTTTTTATGCCCCCCAATTTACGGACAACTAAAATCCAAAATATCAGTTGTTGCCTCAAAAATGTACAATGATTTGCCGAAACAGGTAGAAGTCAGCGCTTCACTGGAATTATTTTGGAGAAAGACTATCACACACTTTCCAGTGACCCATGAATTCCGGCTGAGTTAACTTTTTCTAGATGAGTTAATTAATTCATTTGTACATTAATTTGTTTAATTTTATTTTATTGCTTGATGAACAAATTCAGTTCATGCTTCATATCATTGAATGGTTCCTTTGTAACCCTTATGTCCCTGGTCAACGCACGGAACAATAAATAAATTCAAAATTACATTACTATTAATGTATCCTTCCCATGGATACAGATGAGAATGGAATTACTCGGGCGATTCGCGGATAGCACGACGCGCACCCCATTTTTGACGGCGTCTAAAAGGAAAAACGGGTGCTCGTGGCACATGAGAAAATGCGATTTTCGGAAGTAGTGGAATAGCGGATGAACCGTTGGTGGAGGCCTCCAGTGTGAGAGAGATGGCGCCGTCCAGGAGAGGGTGGCGGCCGCCGCTGCTAGGCCAGTCGTCTTCAGAGACACGCCCATCGTCCCACGCAGGCACTGCCCCGATATCGAGAGGATTGGAGGGGGGGAGGTTTACCCACCCCTCGTTAATTTCGATTAACACCGCGGGGGCGCCCACGGAGTAACACCTTTTTCGTGTCGCCACAACGGGGGGGGGGGGAAGTGGGGTGGGTTATGGGAGGGGGACATTACCTCCCCTCAAATTACTCCCTCTCTTTCATCCACCAATGAAAAATCATCATGTTGAGAGAAAAGAGCTCCCAACGGGCACTCACTCATTGGAACGCTGGTCACATCACCCCAAAGCACCGACCACGTGAATACTAGAACCGCGCACAAGTATGCATTTGGGTGCGGCGTATTTGACGAAAATTGGTAAAAGCGCCAAGGCGTACATTTTTATGAGACATTAATTTTGTGATTTTTTTTTTTTTGACGAGCGACGTTGCTAACCGCCGACCTCGGTGGCGGCAGGTCAGGCAGACAGTCCTTGCATGCCAAACCGAAGATCGCGGGTTCGAATACCGCCTGGGTAACTTTCCCTATCCAGAGCGTGGATATCTGTGAAACTCCATTGTTGTTTGCTGTAGCCCCGTCCATATAAAGTCCTAAATGTGCTTTTTTCGGGATTACTAGTTTAAATAAATCAACACATGTCGCAGAGGGAATCAAATACCCCGGTCGCAAAATTAGAATTTAGCAACAAAAAAAAGGCCTCTCAAGGGTAAATATGTGATTTTACAAACACTGCGAATAAAAAAGTTCATTATTAGTCATACTCTGATCCGTTTCTCAGAGATTGGATGGATCTGCAAGTTGAGGCAAGCGAGATTGCGACCTCGCCGCTTTCACGCAGTGAATGGGTGCGATATTCTCGCGTCGCGAGGAAACGGGTGACGCCAGGGACTTACTTATTCCTCGATATAAATATTCCTTCCTCTTAGCAAGAGTGGGAAAAACAATAAGTTCGCAACAAAAATCAGGAGAAGCGGTGTTAGAAGTGACGTAACTAGGAAAATGCTTTGGGGGGGACGGGATGGTCTGAGGTCGCGCCTTCCCAACCCCCAAGGCAATGAGGGTCCAGGTAAAAAATGACATGTCTGGATAAACATTTCACATCATTTTTGCACTAAAAATTTAACTTTAAACCAATGCAATTATTATATGTCAAAACTAGACAATGGTTTTAAATATATGTTTTTTTTTAATTTATCTAAGGCTTTAGGGAGGGGATCTCACCCCCCCACCATCATCCCACCCCCCACAGTCACGCCACTGGGTGTTAGCATTGATTCTATTGACTCTCTTTGATTCTCTTTGACTCCTGATTTCTTACTTGCGCTTTCAGTAACCGAAATAATGAGGCAGTGAGGTTTGGGCGATAACAGTAGCAGAAAAATTATTGCACGCGAAATGTTGAGCTACATAAGAATGATGAAGATCAATTGGATCAGAGGGGCACATAAGATGAGCCACATGAGAACTTAAAGATGGAACAACTTAATCGGCCATATCTTGAGACATAATGACGACCTGATGAAGAAAATCGTCGAGGAACAAGCAGATATCAAGAGGGGAAAAGGAAGACCTCGAATAAAATACATGGAACACGTAATGGAGTAGAAAGAGGAGAAATACTGAGGTGTGAAAGGATTAGCTGACCGTAGAACTGAGTGGAGAGCTGCGGCAAACCAATGTTAGGATTGTTGAGCAGTGATGAGCTTGGCGAGTTAACTTGCTATTTCTAGTCTCTGTCCCCAATCCGGAAAATGAATTCCTTCAACCGTTGTCACATGCAACGGATCTTGACTCTCAACCGAGGTGATGGCGCTCACACACACACGCATCGGAGGCCCCCTCTTTTTTTCCCGGTGCATGATGGGGCGGATGAGATGGAAGGGGATGGGTGGAGGGCGCATGCCGCCGCAAGGGACGACGGGATTTGGGATATTTGTGAGTGGATGAGAGAGACCACTCCTTCGCCCCCCTCCACCTGAGAGGACCCCAGCAGAACAAAATACGTTCGTTATATTCATCCATATCTTATCTTGAGCCTATTGTACAATCTCATACATGTAAACTGTATGATAAAAAACGTTACCACGGATTCAAGTTTTTACTTAGAAACACAATTGTCATGGGACTAAAAATACTAAAAAAGGAACATGTTTTTACTCCGAGAAAAAAACATTGGCAATACTGCGAAATGCTACATTATAGTTAAAGATTTTGTGTTTCAATTAGAAGAGAGAAGAAATTTAAAAATTTTTAAACCTATACAATTATGAAATCTTCATTCCTTCGTAGATATACATTGCACCTTCCTTCGGTGAAAATCTACGGCACTTATCGGTGTAGGGATACTTGAGCAGTGTAAATGCATAAAAATACAGAATGCTCTGCGATGATTCAGTATTTTACTTCGCGTAATAAATCCAATAACTTCCATTGAAGATACGAACATCCAGGGTAGGAACACAGATGACGAGGAAGAGGTGAACATTCACGTCTTTACAAAACTTTTAAGAGGTCTTCTACGTGCCGTCAAAGGGCATCTATTCGATAAAAGTGATATATATCGTCGTGATGGCAGTCATTGGTAGGAAGGTGATTAGTGCCTAGTTTGCTTAATTCTCCTTCAGAAACACTGGAAATGTCATGATGAGATGAAAAAATTCAAAAATATGCATGCTCATCTCGTAGTACTTCATCAACTGACGATAGGAAACATTGATCATGCAATTGCGATTTGAAAATCGGAATTATTGCGTATGCTTCATGGAGATGCTGGTATAACCACATGAAAAAATGTAGATTTGAACTAAAATACAAATACGAAAGTGACATAAAACTGATACCGAGTTCGTAATAGTATAAGATTCATGATAAATATGAAAGGTATTCTTCACACTAATCTTTGATTCATATGCAAAGGAATGCTGAAATTGAAGTCAAATCACGCAAGTCAATTAGACAAGACGCTATGGTCGACCAATAAGGCTTAAAAAATAATAAATTTCGAAATTAGCACAATTCATACGACGTATGCCTTAGTTTTGGTTTCTATAAACATTGGATGTAGTCTGATAACCTTATCGAACACATAATGAGACACAATGAGCTGATGAAAACAAATCATTGAAGGACTGATACGAGTTTTGGATTACCTGATGGAAGGATTACCTGATGGGAGAATTGAGTGGAGAGTAGCATCCAACCAATCTTCTGATTGATGACTCATGATAGTGATGGATGTAAAAAATTAATAAAACTAAATCTGCCCATTATATCTGTTTTGATTCATCCAGTCGTAAGGGATCCTCCGCGGGAGAGCCAGGGGCGGCGGCAAAGCGTGCTTTAGCAATGAACAGGGGGCATGCCCCCTCCCCTTCCACGGACTGAGTGGCAACGGGGGCGAAGCATCATAGAAAGGGGCGGATCAAAAGGGATGGAAGGGGGTGCCCGCCCCCGACAAAAATGCACAGCGCCGTGACAAAGTCACGCGCGGGCTTGGGTGGCTTTTGCGCAGTTCCCAAAACTCAAACCACTAGAAATCCTTGTCTTTAAGGGTTATATGTGAGTCAAAACTTTCCTGTCTCCTTCATCTAAGGCCAGGGTACTTACAGAAAGTAATAGCGAATAATTAAATTATGCGCTTAACAAAAAATTAGTTCCACGGCTTTGCGGCATCGGTAAAAAAACACGTACTTAATTCCATCTCTAATTTTTCACGAACAACTAACGCGAAACTGCTCCGCTCATACTCTGTTGAAATCGAGTTGTTTCTCAGGTGCCACGATGTCATTTCCAAAGTTAACAACTCAATTCCCCATTATGTCCAGGCTATTTTTCATCCTGAGGTGTCTTCTTTCATTACTCACGATTTGATAAAACACGGAATAGATGTGCATGAATAAAATGACAAAGAAGTCACGCGTTCCAAATATATCACGCCGATTCAAAATCGAGGCAGCCCGACGCTAATTTTTCAGTATTTTACACAAGTTCCGCGCAATATTTTTCTATGAACGCCCCCATTGATCTTTTAACTGTGGCGTCTCACGAAAAGTGCTCACTTTGGTTATTTTTTGGTAATTGTCTCTAAACCGCACTTGATAATGAAGGGAACTGCACACCCTCCTGCTGTCTCCCCGCTATATCTTAGCCGTAGTGCACGAAATTTCATGAATCCGCCACAAGAGGCAGCAGGGAAGGTGTGTCTCCCATCGTCAAACCAATGAAATGTCATTTTAGTGAGGCTCTCCCTCGCTTCATGTCCTCCAACGTCTACGATTCGAAAAAAATTTGGCTTCCCAAGAAAAATTTCCTTGAACAGTGCTTTGAAAACCTAATACTCCTCCCCGAGGTAAACGGATGCCATATTTCTATGGTATTCATCAGCATTCCGTATTCCTTGATTTCCAAGAATATTCCTACACAAACTCAGGCATACTTCTCGGGAGTAGGTATACCTCCCGCATTCATTGGTATTATATCAGTATTTCTTGGTATTCGTACTGTATTCATTATTTGTTATTGAAAGGAAAATATAACATAGGAAATTAAAATTTAGAGGGTAAACCATAAAAATGGTGAAGCGATTTAATCTGTAAAATAAAAATACGGAATATTTAATATAATATGATCTTAGAAAATGCTTTCCCATGTGAAGCATAATTTTCAATAACAATAACAGTATGGATGATAATGTATGGATAACAAGACGATTATGATAATAGCAATAAGATTATGGGTATGATTATGACAAGAAATCCTGTGCTGGAGTATAGCAAATAAAATGTAAGCACCTCGCTTTAATACTGAATGAACAAGCGGCAATTAAAGTTAAAATACAAAAGTAAACATGTTATCAATGGAGTGAAAAATCAATAGACGATTAAACTGCAACGAATAAGAGGCGGTTGGGAGGTACTTCGCATGACTACATATAATGAAAAAGAAAATTAAACGAGAGGTGTACCAAGCAGTTGACCCTGTACATAAAACATAAAGGGAAAACATTCCCAACAAAATAATTGAAAATAATAAAGTTAAATCCTCACAATAAAATACAGAGCTAAAATGGCATTTTACAACACAATATCATGAACACAAAAGCAAAAGGAAATTGACGAAAGATTGGGCAACATTTTTCAGGGCATCGGCGACAAATGTTGTGTTGCCATCATCACTGGAGGTAAGTATGAAAGTCGATACCGATATTGAATGGGTTTTGCAGGATACCGACGCTCCGATGCGAATATGGCAATTTGCTATGGGAAAAAAAGAGAGCGGAAATAGACGGTGAAAAATTGAAACAAAAGACGAGCGCGTGACACGTCCATGCACTCCGGAGAGTGAAGAGGGTCACGCTTTTTAATCTGGCCAATCGGGCACACCCGCGCGCGCCCCTTCACGCGAGGGGGTTGGGAGGGTTGGAGGTGGGAGGGTGGGATGGGCAGTAAAGGCAGGCAGTCGACGAAATGATAATGGCGTCCCAATTGGGCCATCGATTCTTGCCACTGACGACGTCCCTCTGGCACCGCGATCTGAACATCCCCCCATCCCCTTCCCTCACAAATCACGCGGTGGAGTCCCACGCGAGGCCCCCCCCACCACCACCCCCGGTTTGAGGGGGAGGGGGACAACACGGGACGAGCACGCAATGTCGCAGTTCAGCCTCCGCGGATGTTAAACAGGGGCGTCAGTGGAGTGCACAACTCAAATTGACTGCGCCACCGCCGAAACTAAAAAAATCATAATTCGATCATCTGAAAATTGGCGCTGCAATCGCCAAACTTAGCCAGGGTCATAAAATTTTAAGTAGAGTATCTGGAAGTGCATTTCATCGCCATTGTTTTAAATGCAAATCTGTAAATTTTTACAGAAATAAACGCGCACTCGAGAACAGATAAAGTGAAGTCTACAATCTCAATACCGTAACAAAAAAGTAATTTCCCATGGCCGTAAGGTTAGGGATAACGCAAACAGTACGAAACAAATTACTGTGCTAGTTTGCTGGAACGGGAGGATTCGCAACAGTGACCAACCCCTTCAGCCGGAAACTCTTCACTCAACTCGAAGGAAACTGCGAGAGTTTAAGGGGACTAGCTAAGGTTGCCTTGGTTGAGATACTCACTCACTGTCGCTCACTCACGTACATAAGTTACTATACTCGAACCTTGAGCGTGAATGATACTTATAGTTATCGATCTAAATGTATCCAATTTTCCTCCAATTCGACGATGAAAATCATACGTAGCAAACAGGTGTGAACATGCATTCAAACCATATACATAAGCAGGACTACTTTAACCAACATTAATTCTAAACAGAATACCACTACTTGAATCATTATGAAGCCGTGATTTAGTCTTCGATCATCATCAAAAATAGTGAGATTGGTTTGACGCAACTCTCCATTCCACTCTCTTATCTCCAAGCCTTTTCACAGTGATGTATTCCTTCTCTTTCACATCCTTTATAATCTGCCCTGTGTAATTTATTCGGGGCCGTCCCTTGCCCTTCTTCCCTTCCACTTGTCCTACGACGATTATCTTAATCAGACCATCATGCCTCAAAATGTGGCCAACTAAGTCTTCTACTTAAGGGTTTTAGGAGGCTTCTCTTTCCTCCCACTCTTCTTAGTTCTTCCTCGTTACTTACTCGGTGAATCTATAATATATACATCATTCTTCGGTAGCACCACTTTTTAAATACTTCCCCTCCTGACTTCTCTGCTGCGGTCAACGTCCATCTCTCCTCCACTCGTTGTAATCCAAGTACTTGGATCGTCGACGTGCGAGGCATTCCTTCATCTTCTTCCTCAATCGCAATTCTCCGAAAAAGCCGCGAGGGACATTCAATCGTGGATGGCGAAGCACGCGATGGCGACGTGGTCATCAAAAGCATCCTCACGCTGCTCTTGCTTCGCAGAGGGCAGGCAGACGGAGGTTTCCCCGCTGGACAGCAAAATCCCCCAAAACCACGCGCGCATGCATGCGTAACCATTACGGAGAGAGTCGAGGACGATAAGATGAGGTGAACTATCCTCGTCTAGAGAGGAAGGGTGGGGCACCGAAAATAGAAGGAGGGAGAAGGTGGTCCCTGATATGTGTAATTGATCCATTGTTTGAAAATCTGGACTCCCTCTCTCCTCCCACTGCGAAAAACACCGCATGCTAATGTGACACCAACCACCCCCTTTTTCACCCCCCCTCTGCACCTCCTCCACCCCCCCAAACCCCCGCCCATCGCCGAGTGCGTGGCTCGTGTCCAAAAAATATTCCAACGTGAAATAAAGCGACGAAGCCATCGACATGCGGGACAGAGGGAGTGGGGTGGGTGGTTTTCGCTTTACGTGTTATTGGTCGCCGGAATGGACGGCCACACACACACACACGGCTCCGCGCGTGTTCCGTCGGTGTGCGTGCCCCCTCCCTCCCCCCCTCTCTCTCTCTCTGGCGGTAAAGCGTGTTCCAATGCCCACCACCACCCACCCCCCACCTCCGCCGTTAACGTAATGACCCGAGTGAATGTCACGCACCGCGATGAATCACGATATCAGCCCTCTCTCTCTTCCTCAGTGTTTTGTATTAATGACGATTCCCTTGCCTCCCCTTCTCTCTCTCTCCCTCCCCACCTCCCCGCGCTCAATTTATCGCGGGCCGCACCACCACCCCTGATTACACAAACCCATTCCTCCCCCACCAGCTAACCCAGTTTTAAAAAATGGTGTAGGGAAGAGTGGAGGAAGAGGGGGTAAATCTTTCGAGTGGTATGGTATAGAGATGTGCCCGAAAGAACGAAACAGTCTTATCGGAGCTAATTCCGTTCCTGAACACCTTGCAAGAAGTAACTGTCGGCGAGCTGAGGAATGGCCCGCCAAAAACACAATTTCAACAACTCCAGTGATTCCGAGTCCGACGGCTGTCCCTGGTTAAGCTTACGATATCAAAAGTATGACAAATAATTTTTTTAAACTCATACTACCATATTTTGGGATAATTACATAGAGACTTGTATTTTTACTCGTCTGATTTCTCCGTTTTTATTTAAAATTATGATCAATTTTTTAAATTACATTATGGCTTTTATGTCTTAATTTAGTGACTAACGGATTGTGTTGTAATATTGTCAATACGGAAAAAAAACAAGTTTTTCAAAGTGTTTGCATTTTTTTAAAATATCAACGAAGTAAAGAATAATGTCAGGTAATGTACTGAATTGTTTGAGCCTTAACTGGACGAGTGAAGTAGCATGGGGAGATGAACACTGTATACAGTCTGAAATCGGTTCAGATCTCTAAAAGAGTCTGGTAAGTGGCCGGAAAAACTGTTCCGACGGAACAGTCTCCGAACACTGTTCACCTGTAGGAACAGTTCTGCCAAACTCGCTGTTCCGGCAGATCTCTAGTTTGGTAATCTCGACGCGGAAGCATGGATTCCGTCAGAAGCGGATAACGGCCTTTTTGTGTCCCAATTGTTCAGTCTCTCTTCAGAGTCGGGTCAAAGCAATTAAAAATAAAAAGGTACTCCGCGAGCAGTCAGAAGAAAAGAGGTGAAAAGTTTCTTACACACCGAGGGTGATATCTAACATGAAAAAAAATCATTTGGCTCTGCCGGGCTTCGAACCCGGATCTCCTCCTTTGCCGAATAGCTAACAAGTATGTAAAGTATGCTTGTAAGTATGTAAAGTCAGACGGAACTGGTAACTTACCTAACCGATGGTTGGAAGATCAAATCCTGGCCAAACCAATAGACTCTTTCGCGGTAAATCTCATACTGTGCGTTAAATTCCCTTCGGCTACTTTCCACCTAGATGGCCATGTAGGCTGCTCATTCCTATTGCCAGGTCGCGTCATTTTCAGGTTCAAGATTCAAGGAAGACCCTTTTCCTTCATATCTATGACCGCTGGGAACATATGAGTTTGTATCTGTATCTTCGGCCGTCTGCTATCTAGTGAAGAATGATTACGTAGCCTGAACACCAAATGTACTCATATTCATTTCATTTACACCAAGATATTTTAGGGAAAATCAAGACGCTTTCATCTAGGACTAAAATAATTGCAGCGTTTCGGCAATGCGTAAATAACTTCCTCATCCGAGGCGAATTCGTCCATTGGACGCTTTTCATGGCTACATCATTCCGAAACGGGAAAATGAAATGAAATCAATTATTTCTCACAGCAGTTGGGCGTCGCGTCCCCGCCCATGTCCCTCGTTCTTCAAAATCACTCAAATCGATCACATTCACTCATTAACTTCTTTTTAAATTCGCGAAAGCGGCGAAAAGCGTGCGGAAAGGTAGCCATGGCAATGACAATGAGTGGGGCGCACTTTCTTGCATGCCTGTGCGCGTATATATTAATTCTCGAATCAGCCACACTGGCGCTGCGGTCACTCTCTCTTTTGGAAACTCGCGTTCGTTCCAGTGAGGTGAATTTTTTTTTGGTTATTATTCGCCACTGCAGCGCAGCACTCCCGGTGATTGCCCTCCGCGCTCATCGGGGAGAAAACTTTCGCAACGACATCAATCACGGTGGAACATACAAAGCACGAAGTTGATGCGAAATAATGAGAGTGAAAGAGAGAGAGAGGATTGTCAAACCAATTACGAAATTTAATTGTCGGGAGCACTGCTGGAATTCGGATATGGCGTGATTCAAAACGGCAGTGAAGGGGTGGGGGTGGAGCACGCGTGTCGCGGAATTGCACGGGTGAGAACCCTCGCCTCTTTCCGACTGCATTGTGGGAGGGGAGGGAGTTTAGCAGACGAGCGTCCGCACAGCACGAACTCTTTCGAGAACACCGAGAGAGGGAACACCGCCACCCCTACGGACTGGTAAGGTCGTGATGTTACATATCGCTAGTCATCTGTTCGTTTTTCCAAATAAACCTTTTCGGCTTATCCCAAAACATTAGGTGTAAGTTGAGTCATTTCTGCTATCTCGCAAGCAGAGTTCCTAGCATTGTAGTTTGCTGAGATTATATCATTAAACATGTAATTAATTGTTACCTTACTCATATCGCACTGTAAGGTAATATTGAACCCGATATTTAGCTTTCTAATGATGAAGCCCGTAGGGCGGCAATGGTTCCCTTCGGTAATAAGTTTGTAGCAATAATTTCAATTAATTTGAGTAAAGTAGAAATTTAAAAAATGACTCACTAAATCAAATGGTAGATTTTAATGCTTATAATATATATTCTGGCGCTTTTTAACTTTTTACAACAGGTGATAAATTAAGCGCTTGCCAAATCTCCTACGAGAAACGGGTGAACTACATGGCTATTGAAACATCTTGCCTGCACCACGTTCCGTTTTTTGACGAAAAATACAGTGAAAGTGAATGTATTCATAATTCAGAAAGTAATACTTGTTTATGAAGGCACTAAAGTGTCCCGATACAGTATTTGGTACAACAGATTGCAAATTCGTTTCGGTAACACTAGCGAGCATTCTTCTCATCAAGTAAATTAGGCGCTTAGTGTTTTCATATATTTCGGGACAACAATGATGCATGCAGCCCCTTTTGCTGATAAGAGAGAGGAGTGGACAACAAATTCCTCAAGGGAGCGTCGCAATCGAATGGGTTAAGTGCTTGGATGCTTGGGCAAAAGGGTCGCGTGCTCAAATCCTGGGTTAAGCCTTTCAAAAACGTCAAGAAAAAATGTTTTCAGTGCGACGTAGCCCCGAGAAAATAATTGCTCCCTTCTCTTATACTAAACGTGTGTAAATCTCACGCCTCACGTCCATCACCTATCGCAACCAACTATCGCAACCCAGAGAGTGAGGCATATTCCCAGTCTGTCGCGTGAACGGGTTGGAAATCACTTTAACCACAAAAAAATTTCCCTTGGCTAGTAATCGAACCAAGGACCTTTGCCTTTCCGGGCCATCGAATTTCATGACGCTCGATGTCAGACCAGGTGGGCCATCAAGAGAATTTTTAAGGCCTCCACAAAGCCACCATGTACCGGTGGAAAATTGCTAATGGGTAGCGTAGTGGTCTGCGCATTGACCAGTAAAGCCAATGGTCCATGGTTCCATCCCAGACCCAGCAGAACTTTTTCCAAATCAAGTGAGTTTCACCGAGGGAATGAGTTTTAATTTTTTCAGTCCTGCACCCTCTGCCGTACACCACCGAAGGTCCTTCGTCTTGCAGTTGAATTTCGATCATCCTCCCAGTCACACGTCTCACGGAACGACGGGACGGACGGCGCCGCACCCGAAGCTGCCGCATACCCGGAACACGCCCGCGGTCTTCCTTCAGTGGTGCGGTGTGAATAGGGTGCAGGAATCGGGTGCGGAAAAGCGTGGCTGTCACGTGATGTAAAGAATGATGGGAGAATGCGGACAGACTGAATTGTATGAATGGCA
The DNA here is from genome assembly GCF_921293095.1 of Ischnura elegans. Lineage (NCBI taxonomy): Eukaryota > Metazoa > Arthropoda > Insecta > Odonata > Coenagrionidae > Ischnura > Ischnura elegans. The sequence goes on from NC_060246.1 coordinate 18,660,161, forward strand.
AAATTGGCAAATAAATAAAGAAAGGAAGAGGGAGGGGCGCGGGGCGCCATCCGGATGTCGGAGAATGATTGTTGTTTTTATGAATCTGCGATGTGATTGGTTGCGCGTTCCCAGTGATTATCGCTAATGGCCCTCCCCCTCCCGCGGTCGCAGCGCGCCTTTCATTTGATTTTCTCCCCCTCCCCTCCCTTTAAATCACCCCTCCATCCGAGGGGTCGAGGGGATGGCAGCTCCGTGTCGGGGTTAATCAATGTGATTAGTATTAATATGGCGGCGAGGGGCCACTCCAGAGCCCTCTAGATTGCACTCTCAACACCACTTCGTCACCAAGTATAGTCGTCGCATACACATCCATTTTGGGATAGATAGCACTCGCCATTGTTGGGCTGTACGCAACCAACCATTATTACGGGGAAGAGGCAAACATGTTCTCTTCAAGACTTAAGAGACGTATGAAGGTCGCCGGGCGTTCAACAGAGTTTCCGGGGCCTTTAAGAACCAGCTAAAAAATTTTATGCGTGACCACTGTGGAAACGTCGGAAATAAAGAGAGAGTCCTGTAACTCATTTATGGAGTCAGCAGAAATGTTTGCAGCTTAACAAATAGTCAACCATTCAAATCATCCAAAGATCCTTTGAGAACGCTCACTGTTACGTTAAGCGCACGCATGATAACGAAGAGCGGACTTGACAATTCAGACATAGATTTTGCTCTGTTTATGGAGCGATTTTGGTGTGATAAGGGGAAGCGGATAGGGAGAAAAAAATTGTGAAAAATATTCAAGGAGGGTTGCTGTGAAAAGTTTACTGGGTGCAGTCACACACGTGAGAATCATTTTGAGTCCAGGACCCCTTCGTCAGCTGCCACCCCAAAAGGAGAAGGACCCTGTGCGACAAAATACGCAAGAGTGCATTGACTGAGGATCTGATGGAAAATAAGTGCTACGCGTGTAAAACTCTCGCGACCACCAAACGACACGTGTCCTCCGGAGAAAGAAAAACCTTTAGTTAAACGAGTATCGGAGACTCGCTAACGACATGGAGAACAAATCTCCGAGAGATTTACGTCTTGCAATGACAGTTTTCTTTCTCTTCCTTCGCCATTGTTCCGATCGTTGTCACTCCCGAGGCCTTCTTCCCCACCGTTACATAAAGGTACACTCGAAGGTAGCGTAGTAAAAATACCGCGTCCTCAGCTAAATGCCATAATTGACGCCAGGGGCGTTTTGGTTACGAAGCAGAAGCCAAGATGAGGAAGAAGAAAGCCAATACAAAAAAAAATAAAAAAAACGGAATGGCATACCGTCCGATGGAGAGCTGTATTTCGATAATCTTGTGACGCGCTCAGATGACTTTGTTCTTTAGATGAGTGGGTGGGAACATTCGAATGAAAAGGGATCGCATCTTAATGCGAGGGAGTGAGGGGACGGGTAGGAGGGGAATAACGGAGTGAAAGGAGGGATGAAACATTCACTGACATCGCGGAATTCCAAGCCACAACGATCGTTTGCCCCCCTTTCGGTACACGTGAATTCAGGTGTCTACTCACAAGCGCAGTGGGACTTCAAATATCATTAGTTTAGATATAATTCACGGTCATTAAATACCACCTTAAATATATTAAGTCTATAATCTACTTGAGGAAAAAATATTAGTATCGACATTACAACCATTGAATTCCATAAATAAAGGATTTCCAAATTATTTAAATGTAGATATTTAATTTTCATACCCGGTTTTATAAAGCCTGGGAGAAGTTCCCAAGCGGTGACATGATCGGTTGGAAGGTTTGACGTTATCAACTTACATGTGAAAGGATTAAGGCCGTCTATTTTTCGCAATTCAAGCTCTAAAAGTAGTTAAAAGTCAGAGAAACGAAAAATTATGGCGCTCTTTTTTTTAACTCTTACAACACCGAAAACTTTTTTTTTATTGGTAAGCGAGCCCATTATGTTGCTCCAGATGGCTAAATTTATTCAAATGTTTAGGATTTCTCGCAAACATGTGTTGCATTACCAATTTCGTTTCGGCGTGAAATCGGTGGTATTGGTGTCATTTAAAAGTGCATTTGGAGAGACACTAAAAAGGTTTCTTTGGATTCCCGGAGGTGAATGTGGAGAGAGCTATGGGAGCTTTCGGCTGATTGATAAAAAATGCGGGAGGCCCCACGGAACGTTCCTCTGTTCGCTGATTCGACAGCGCGAGAATAAAAGGCAATGTGGATTTGACGGACGTCGAGGAGGGGAGGAGGAGGGATGGCAATACATGTGATGGCTTAGCGTCCCAATTGGAGGGGGATACACTCTCGCCCGGTGTCTCTCCGCCCCCTGGCGACTCGACTCGCGATTAGCAGCCGATGAAATGAGGCAAAGAGACAGAAGAAAGCTCCAACACGAATCGCTTTCCATCTCTCTCCCCCTCGAGTGTCAGTCCGACACGACTCCGATCATCTACGCCACGAATGCATCAATAGAATAGTCAGCGTTGCACGCGATTCGCAATTCTTATCGCCACCGTGGTTTTCCTCGCCTCCACCTTCCATCCACCGCTCGCTCCATCCATTCCACAAGAAAGATTTAGAAAACATAAGATCAATAAATTAAGTACTCAGCAAGAGATTCCATTTAGTTTAGGTAAATGTCGGCGTTCTGACGGAAAAATCGGCGCTGAGTTAAAAACAATTTTGAATTGGCGTAAAATTTTCGGAACGCGCAGAATATTAGTCAATTTTTTCTTTCACTATTCTTACGCTTTCATTTATTTTTTTACTAAAAAATCGAAGAAAACATATCGGGATGAAAAATAACTTTGGATGTAATGGAATGAAGAAGTAAGCTCCGGAAAAGGCATCGCGGAAGCCACGGAACAACTAGATTATTTTTTGCAACGCACCAGACCTATGACAATAATATCCTGAAGATGTTTAAGTTAATACTTACTACTTTTTCTGATCTTAAACCTTCAACTGCGGTATAGTAACTATTTTACCAAGTACGGAGATATTCGTGGGCTAGAGTCTCTAAGATACTGAGCAGGTAGAAGAAGACCCTTGTCATTCCCCCATCCCTCATGTCATGGTTCCCCAGGATGGGATTAAGTGACGAATTAGCCACAATACTCACAAATTAATTCCGTTTCGAATATTATTTCAACCGTTCAAGTTCCACCCTGTTCATTAGATGTTCCGCTTATCGTGGTAACATGGGGTGGGGTACATTTCGAGTCAACATCCAGAAATAACCAACTTCACAAAAGGAGCCATATTTTAATGAATAAAAAATTATACCTCCCCGTGAGCGAGTTTAACAATCCGCTGCGATATTGCTATGCTGCGCGCATCCAAGTTCAAGGAGGCTTCAGCTGCGATGTTTCTTCATCTTCCCGAGCCCAAATTTGCATTTATCCTTCAAGGGAAACAGCGTGAAATTGAAGAATCTTACCGCGTTACGTGAAGCAGGGTATCAAAGTGTAATCAGCATAAACCGAAAATCGCGTTCGAGGAAGCCACCTTACAGGAAGCTGACTGTCTTGTTGAGGAATTAATGTAATCATGACTTAAACCTTTTTTTTGTTGGCAGAATATTTTTCACGGTTGTTTTGCAGTCCAATTCTTTCTCGTACGTCACGAACTAAATAGTTACACACAATATTCAAGTTGCAATTTTTTAGGCGTACCCTTTCCCCAGTTCGTAATTGCAGCACTAACATGGGGATTAGTTGTCAAAAATGGAAATATTGAGGGTTGTGGTGGAAAGGGTCTTTGGATGGGAGGGAGAAGAAAAGTTCCAGGGTCAGGGTACAAAGTGTGTCTTGATGCAGTGATTACTAAGGATGCTGGCTGAATTTAATTATCCATGCCTGTTTGACTTATCAATTGGAATTCTCCAAAAAAATTATCAGTATTGCATCAGAGTGCCAAAAGAAGTGGAAAATAAAATGTAAATATGAACACCGAATAGATAACTGTGAAGCAACATCCTTCAATTAGAAACCATCCCTATATCGTGGATAACACAAAAAATACCTAAACAGTGAATTATGGAGGACTTAAAAGCCATAAATCACTGACGTCCTTTTCACACAAAAAACCCCTGAGAGTCGCCCTAAGGGGTTTCCCGTGTCTGATTACGCCATTTTAAATCTGGCGCCGATAACTCTCACTCCAAGGGATTCTAATGAGATGATTTAATATGGACAACTGAAGGAGGGGGGAAGGTGTACTTCTGCCCACCTCCGCAGGGCAGAGCCACCATCGAGCGGATGAAGGGTCAAGGCGGGCAGCGGTGGGCCATTCCATTGTTACGGCCACGAACGACTCGCCACACCCATCCCCACATTAAAAAGTTTTCCATCACTGAATATGCAAATTACATACGCTAATGATTAATTACCTGAGCCCTGATGATAGTAAGCATCAAGTTTCACCTTCAATCGCTTAGCGTTCCAATCCGTCGGTCAATTTGGATGCGGGACGATAGAACTCTATCTGAATTAAGCGTGTGATTGTCACACATTCGGGGTAGGATGTGACAGTTACTTTCCCTAAACAAAATTGGCGGAAACGACAATTATAGTAGTGGCAGTAGTCGTAGCAGCAGTAGTCGTAAATCATGTCTAAGCCTTAAACGATGCCACAAAAAAGTGAAACGCGGAAAAAGATAGTGGGAAAATATGTGCAAGTGTTTTTTTTCATCTTCTAAATCTATAGCAACTCTACATAGAGTGGTACCAACATCAAAGAATAGACATTGGATTATTAAAATACATTAAATATGACTACTCCTCTTGGAATAACCGTGGCCAGGAAAATTTTGGGGGACTTTCTAGGAGTTTTCGGCGGGGTTTATTTTGAGGGGTACACTTTGGGGTCAGTATCCCGCAAAAGTTTGTGGGGGGTCGGTTTGAAACCCCATCCCCGCTCGATGCGGCCTTGCCCCTCGGGACGACACGGGATGCAGCGTGGAGAAAAGAGGAGGCATTTGTAAATCGAACGCCAATTACGGCTGAGTGAGGCGAGGGGATTGGAAATATCCGGCGACGCGGAATTCAGTGCGATCAGTCGCAAACGCTTCTCACAATTTCCGAGATGGTACCGCTGCGCCACATATTCACGATGGGCCACATCCCGTGATGCACCTCGTTAGCTAGTCGTTCCTTTCGCCCGTTCACTGAAAGGCCTTTGTTTTGATTCGCGAAAATTCGAGTCGCTCCCTTCACATACGTCGTGTCTCGCTCGCGACTGCAGCGCCTCAGGGCGGATGGAGCGGGAAGCGCGTGGCCGGTGGGATGGGGGCATCTTCCTCCCAGTCGACCTGCCACGGATATTTATTGGGGAGATGCGTGATGGGAATGATCGACTTCCGTTGCCACCCTTATCGCTGGAGACACCCAGGATACCACTCTTTCGCCTCCAGGGACGACTCTTACTGCTGCTGAGACTACGATTGATTCACATTCAATCGTCACGACGACAACGAAGATCGTACTCGACACTTCCCCGATGGGGCGAGGGGCGATAATAATCATAATAATCGTCGTCCAAGTGCATCGCATTTCTTTTGTTTGCGGTACGATACAGCCTCTGCGAGAAAACAAAAGACGTCACGAGATCGTCGGCGATTAGATTGGCTCGTCAGCCTGATGGCCGAATCGACGAGCGTCGTACGAAAAAAAAATGCGAGTAGCCGTTACCTCGTTCCCTTGATACTGCGAGGAAATATATGAAAAAGTGGATTAGTCGATAAATTGCGAGACTTTAAATTGTGCTCAAAACTCATTTTAGTTCGATAATTTGTTGGGAATAATTTATGCTTGCCTTCATATCTCCAAACCATTCAACAGTCTTAAGAGAGTTTAGGGTGGCTAATTGAACTCTTGATTGATTGAATTGCGATGGTGCGGAAGTCGTCATGAACACTTAGACCTAGGTGAACCAGTGTGCTATCCACCAATAAGAGATTACCCGTTGAGCCAAATATCCTTGCTGAAGGGTATGAGGTCGTCCACAGGTAAATCTCTAATCTCCGAAAATGGTGAGCCCAGGTGCTTGTTTCTACTCCTCATAATATCCAGTTAGCCCTGATGAGTGGAGAGCATTGAACTAATTTTCAATATTTACAAGAGTATTTGCACTCGCGAGAAATAGCACTGAAAATGTATGTCTGTTAGATCACATCGCTGCAAACATTAATTTTGCTTAACATCCTTAATTATAGATCTCCAATGTCCTCAAGAGACATGGGTGCACCCAGCGGGGGATAGAGGGGGCAGCTGCCCCCCCACTAGAAGCAAAAATTGCAAAAGTCTTTTAGGAAAATCAGGATTAGATTGAAACGAAAGTTATCAACAAATTTTCTTTAAACACACGAAAAATGATATAAAAATAAGACGTTTAACTAAACAATTTTTTACGAGAAAATAATTTTATAAACGAATAAAGCGCAGTCATAATTTTCTTAAAATGTTGGTTATTTCACCTTTTCCATGCAAAACGTTAAGACTAGAACAACCATGGCTTGCCCCCCCCCCCCTCCCCGCCCTAGTTTTGATCCTGCGGGTACGCCCTTGTAAATAGATACAACATATACGCAAAACATATGCCCATTTGTAAACTGAGAGAAAAACAACTAGTGAAGGAAAAATACCAGGTAGACCTAATGACGCCTTGCATCTACCAGATTTCCTGCGAATGTCGCCAAATCTCCGTAGGGGAGATAGGCAGAATGATAGCCACCACGACTTGGGAGCATTGGAGGCTACAATGCCTACAATGAATTGAACAGCCCGACAAATCCGCTGGGGTTGAACATGAATTTGTTTTGAATATGAAAAAAAAACTTTAGGGACCACAAGATAAAATGGTATTATAAATCATATTAATCTGCCGTTCCAACAACTTCTGGGACAGGCTTGCTAAGGAGATCATTGAGATAAGGCTTAATGCCAAAAAAAATACTTTTAATCGAGACACGGGTTATAAACTTAGCAATGCGTAGATCCCCATTTTTAATAAAATAAAAACTGACAGAACTCCTCCTTTTTATCCAAATTACATAGATCTTTCTTTCCGATCGATCAGGATTAAACTGACTGATGCAATTGTTCGTAGTTACTTCTCTCCGTTTCATTTTCTGTCAAAATTATTCATTCACCTTGATGACAATGGACAAGTCGCCCTTAAAAATTTCGGTGGCATGCAGCGAATTGAACCGGCGGAAATTCCGAGAACACTTCACGCAAATCCCTAATTATTATCAAGGCTTATTTCTCTCATAAATTCGAACGACGAGGCGCGAGTTGCGACTTCTGGTAAACCATTTAAATGCGAAGTGGGCTACTATGCCTTTATAGAGGCTGTCAGGAGAATCCTCCATTCTAATAACTCGCTTCGCCACGTGCACTGAAATCTTCAGTCCTGGGAAACCCGGTTCGCGAGAGCTTACCGCCTCGGGAGATCGGAGGAATATCGGACGGCGTAGGATCGAAGGCCCGAATCTTTAGAAACGCGGATGTATGGCTGCACCTCCGAGCAGGGCGCGGCAACGAGGTGAGCGCGGCATTGTGGATAGGGCGGGTGCAGAGCCGCGCCCCAACAAACAAAGAACACACCTAATGAGAGCGGATTTTATCGACGACTGCTCTTAGTGAACATCTTTCTTTCTTGGGTCGCGCACAGATGTAGAAGACGTAGAGGCGCATTCACGCTGACGAACGGGAGCTGCTGCGAAATTAAGACGACTCCGCGCGTCACTCATTTGCGAGTCAGAGGTGTATTGTGCGCCCCGGGAGCGGAGCGCCCACAAAAATATATGCATAAACATTTACAAGAGCCACTGTGTGTATTGGATGCACATTGTGCGGTGCGTGGCGCCTCGAGGCGGCTACCAATCGAACAAAAGCGCGCTGTGCTCGCGCCTCCGTCTCCGCGACGGCCACAATGGGAATTAGAGAAAGCGAGTCGGGGCGATACGAGATAGGGGACCCCCCACCCCCCCTGCTCCGACACCCCCCGACCGCCCCTGAGGGCCGTGCACGGGGCCCGAGGCGACACCGCGACAGCCGAGGGATCTGCTCATTATCTGAACTTGTCGACGACGTTGCTCAGCAGCAGGAGAAGAAAGAGAGGCGCAGCAGCACCTTGACACGTGGGAGACGCAAAACATGGTCCTCAGGGTACACCTCCGCCCGGAGTAAGCGGTCCCCCACGGGAGAGAGGCAGCCAAACCCCACCACGGCCAATACCTACGCTCCTTTCTTTCCATTCAAGTTGCTGCACAAAAAGTTATAAAAGTCATGCTTTTTTTATAAAAAAGAAATTCCGTTATCGACTGTGACACCGTGCAACTCCAATTTTAAAGAATGCTCGCCGTGATTTCAACACGTGTCTTCGCCATGCAGTCTTCATTTTGATTTTTGTGACTCAATACCAAGAAGTCAAGAAGAATTTCGAGTTACATTGGATTTATCAATTTTTCTTCGTCGCTTTTATTGATTCTTCATTTATCAGGCAACTAGTGCGTGCATACCTGCGTTGGACACCTGGTGTCAGAGATTTAAACGTTAAAAATGATTTACAGGAATTTGAAGTTAGAATTAGAGACAAAGAGATGGTATTTCGAGTAGAATATTAATGATAAATTATGCTAAGGTCTCACCGCTATTTCAATTTTCAATGAAGTTTTAATCTCTGAGTAGGGATTATGTTATCTTCAAAGGGAACTTGTTCTACAGCGACAGGTATATTACACATTGCCTGCATTTCTAAGGTAAAAGCTCAAGGCGTGTCCGGCATAATTTTCTTAAAATCCAATCCGTATTAATAAGTTTCTAGGGAACATGAGTCACTAGGGCACAGAAAAACTTTTAATTCCTTCAAATTTGTTTCTCTTGAGTAACTACAGATAAACGGCTGATGTGATTTTTAAAACAAGTTAACCTTTTCCTTGGTGTTCAAACGACAGTCAAGAAGGTGAACACATAAAGTACCTAGTTAATATAGCTGCCAATACATTAACTAAAACTGTGCTGTAATCTTGGAAGCCGCATTCTGCAACATAAAGATGACATAAAATCGACACAAGAAATATTTTTTTAAGATAAGACCTGGTGTTACCGACATTCCTTGCCAAATAATTCAGTATATACTCTGTTTTGCTGACATGCTATCATCCCTCAAATTATAAGAGATGTTAATGCTTGCGACAGCTGAAAGTCCCGAGATCAAGATGGAATACCCCAGCTATAGAATATAAGACGAGTCGAAAAACCTTCTAATTTCAACAAAACTCAAATATAAACCTATATCTGCGTTGGTTCAAATGATGTACATTGTTGCTGCGTATAATAAGGTTCATCTTAAGACATTGAAGACTGATGAAAAGCAATATGTACCTACTTTTGGCAGACAAGGACCCTAAATAACAAAAATAAATTGATGCAAACATTCAAATGCGAATTCTCACGTCTCCAATTCAGCAGGCCATGAAAGCGGCTCCATGGTGGCAAGCAGCTCAATCCATCGGAAAGCACAGGACACTCACCTGAAGGAAAAGAGAGAATCCTATTAAAGCGATGTCGGCATAGATACAAACCATACAAATTCATCTCACCAGGATACAAGACATAGAATGGATAAGTGAATTCATATGGTGAGCGAGAGAGATAATTTATGGACCTTCCTTGCCGTAGCAAGCAAAAAACAGGGTGGTCATATATTCTCAACAACAGACTAAGTAAACCATAGTGCTCCTCAAACGATTTAATACAGAGAGAATGTGTAAACATAAAAAACAAGCTGATGGAAGGATTGAGTTGAAAGCTGCGGCAAGCTAGCATCGTAATGGACGACTAATCACAATGGTAATGCTTCTTCAAGCTTCTAATTTTCACTGGCATTCCAATTGGCGTGAAACTCCAGTGTCAGCCTCACTGCAAGTAATTTGAACTGGTGGATGTGCCCGAGCGTTTTTTTTCTATTTTTTTCGCAAAAGGGCGAGGGAAGCCCTGCGCTGGACACGTGCAGTGAAGAAAAATACGCAAAGGCTCGACGTAACGCCGGAGCGGATGCAGCACCGAGACGGATGGCGAGCAGCTGTTGGCGAGGCCAAAAACCTTTTGGGATTTGAGTGGCCGCATAGGTAAGGCAATCGACTCGACTGCGTTGCCCGCACCCTGACCGGACCGTCCTTCGGAGCATGCTCAATGAGAATGCCATAGAGCTTGAGCGCGGCAGCCGTGAGGGATCACCCTTATGACACGAGGGTAGAACTCTGTGTTTACCGGCCTGCGAGAAAATCCTAGGGTTAACAACAGCTGGGTATTCCATGAATACCACTTCAACCCATCTCGAAGCCCGTAAATATTTTACTAAGCCGTTACCAGATGAATGTGGACCCGTTCCTTCATATCCTCCACGAACCAGTAACCACGCCGAAATCGAGTTGACAAATGTTCAGCGCCAGGACTTGAACCCGATACCTGACGACTGAAGGTTAGAAAACTAGCGCTCACATCCAATTTTCCACGCGACAAGAGGAAAAAACATGGCAAGCATTGGCACACACTCACAAACAGGGGCGATTGTGTCGCGTTGTGGATTAGCGTTTACAGCGACAACCGCGCGGCAAAATTATCGTCGGAGGACGCAGTATTTTTGGCGCAAGCGATGATGACCTATTCGTCGCATTTTCGGTCGAAGATACTGCCTTCATCTATGCAATTACGCTACATTGTATCTTAGAATTTAGTCTGCTACTGTGGATTTTTATTTAATAACTGAGGTAATACGGATTTTTATTTGATAAAGATTAAAGGCAAAAAATGATTCCCTTATCTTAATTTTAGCCTAATTAAAAACTTAAAAAGATAATCACTGCTACAATTATTGGTATTCTCAATTCCGATCCCAAGACCCTCTTACCTGAGAAGGGTACTGTGCGAAATTTGTGTAGAACTTATTCCGATTTACAACATATTAACTTGAAATTTTGGGGATGTAGAGGGTACGTAATTTTTTTTTTGACCTTTTTTCTGAATCGTGAAAAATCTACCTTGGAGAAAATACTGAGAAAAATTGCGAAACAAGAATTTCAAATTCAGAGCAAGAATCACATGGGAAAGGGGTCGCCACCGTTTGGAGCCCTCCGCACCCTGTGCCCCGTAACCTTCTTTGGAGACTGCCGGGGGGGTCGTCTTTCTCCGATAGGGGGACTCTGAAAAGTGGGGGATGGAGGAAATGGTCCCACGCAGGGAAAGGGTTTGCTGTGGGTGGGGGATGGTTGTTGGCAGCCCCGGGCGCCCCCTCCTCCCCCCACCGACAATATTGCAGCAATATAAGGCGTCGCTGAGGCCATAAAACTCTTACTCCCACCGATCCACCCACCCGCCGTAGCACGCAAACGAGTCGCGGTGTCGTCATTGGGCGGCGTTGGGTAAGGGGGTGGAGTGGAGGTTGGGTAAGGGGGTGGAGTGGAGGTTGGGTAAGGGGGTGGAGTGGAGGTTGGGTGTGCGGTTGGGTGGGAGAAGGTTGCGGGATGATGCCCCGACGACGACTCCATTTACACCGGCGCGCTCTCGCTCTTTTTATGCGCGGTCGTCTTCTGTCATAAGCAGCCATAACGTTGTCCTAGCACTCATTACGTCGTTAAAACAATGCGCGCGACGTCCCCGGAATACATTCTGGCAGCGTGAATGGGAGTGTGAGAATACATACGCATGTATCGTCATAAATGCACGGGGGGTACATACATACCCTCCCTTCCCCACCCTCTGACGACGCCCTCTACCCACGTGGCCGAGATGGAGTGAATGAAAAGTTAGCCAAGTTCAGCCCCATTCCCGCTACTTCGATGAATCGAAATCCTAATCCATGGTTCCCATCAAAAAGTTGACAACGACAGAGATTATACAATGGCTAAAAGCATTTTTGCAGGCACTCCCTTAAATAATTTGTAGCTTTGCATATACAAACGGTACATTCAGTCTCTCAATTTCGACACATTTGATTGATATAGGAAAATGCTCTCCAAGAATAAAATAGATTATGATTGTTAAATGCCTCTACTTTCAGGAATTCATTATAATATTTTGACTCGCAGATAACAAACGGTCCCAAGAGTAACCATGATATGCAAGGATCTCAAATTGTACTGAAAGTATTTAAAATATATAATAATATGTGCTATTATAATCATGTATGATCTATTTATTCCTTCTGTGTAAGGGTAAACCTGGAATTCCTGTAAACGGTAAACAGATATGGTACCTCTAGTGTATATGACAATGCATCACGGTCCAGTCACTTTTTCTTTTATATTTCGTGAAGTTTCCCCATCTTATTTTTCTCGAATTCCATTCTGATCCAGGCAATTACATTTTTTATTTCAGGTGTAGTTATGTAATGAGCAGAGGTTATTTTTTCAATATGGAAGGTACTATTTATTTTCTCTAGAAATTAATGTGTTTGTTAAATTTCCTCAGAATTTAATGTTTTTTCTAATATTTTCTAAATGAAGAAGTAAGCTGAATTTTTATTTCTGTAAAGTTTCTAGGACCTTAACCATCCACGACAATAAAATTTTATTATTATTATTATATTTTTATAACTTTATTCCACTCATATGCAATTGCATTACAACAGAAAACCCTTTAAGAATGGTGGAATATATAGGTACCCCTTGTGAAATCATTTTGGGGCTACCGACATACTCTGTTTATACAGGACTGGTGATATCAATACATGACAAATAAATTTCTTTCGTTGGATTCAGTAATTTTTTTCTTATCGTTAGCATTTAATTGTGATATTCCTGTAATGTACATGCACACAATATCATAGTAATATACATTGTTATCATCCAAATCTCGCCAAACGAATAATACAGCACCACCAAACTCGCTCAAAAAATAATTAAAAGCTATAAAAACTAATTGAAGAATGCTGGAGGGAGATTACCAAAATCATAATTTAAAAATATTTGGGTAATTCGAGAATCAAAAGTTTTCAAAATAATTAAATTTACAATTTCATAACAGAATGCAAAGGAATTTAAATGAAATTTAGTAAGCAAATATTAAATCAATTTTTCACCATAAGGCCTAAATATTAAGCAATGGCGAATTATTACGATGGATTATTTCGATAATTTATAAATAAAGTTGTGGGATATTTGTCGTTTAAACTCAAAGGGTAAAAATATTTTAACAATCAGATATGCGTCTTCCTCGGAGTGAATCAGGTCATGCGTTAGCACCAAATATTACTTATCCCTTACTGTTATCCCTCTGTTGCTACGAACAGAGAGGGAATTCTTATGATTAACCTATGGGAATATGGCTAAGGGATATGAGATAAACAATCACATACAATTTAAGTGTCTTAGTGTTTCTTAAAGTAAGTTTCTCTAAGCAGTTCTTTAAGTGTTAATTTAAGTGTCAAATACAAAACAAAATTCTCATTGATCTGCCAAGGGAGCAATGAGAAAGTCCTAAGAAGAGTAGGCGAAAATAGAAGCCCTATGAAAACTTTAAGAAGAAGAGGAAAAAATTTAATCGGCCTTATAATGTGGCAAAATGGTCTGACGAAGACAATCGTCGAGGGAGAAATGGGTGGCAAGAACGGGAAAGGAAGACCTCGGATAAAATCTATGGAACAGTTGACAAAGGACGAGGGGGAGAGGAAATACTTGAAGGCATGAAAATATTACCTATTGGGCTAATTGAGGGAAGAGCTGCGTAAACCTTATCTTATGATTGTTGACCAGTGATGACAACGGCACGTTTGAAATTAGACGAATCACACGGTAGATATGCCATCTCCTTCATTATATAAAAAATGCAAACTATCTTTTACAGGTTATTCCATCACGATTTCTAGCCAATAGTTGGAGCTAATGAAACACCAGTACCGTGATAGGGTAAAACATAAATTCCAAGGCAATTATGCATTTAAGCCTTTCAATAAATTTCGCAAAGAAAATAACTCACAGGATTTTACGAATTTACCTTTTTCTGATAAAAATATAGTGGGAATAAATAAAAGTTTCTGATAATTATCCGATAGGATGACTCATAATAATTTCGGATCGCTTGGCCGTCAACGACGCTTGCGGCCTTTTTTGAAAATACATTTTAAACAAGAGGTGAGTGACAACACATCTGGCGGCCGTCTGGAGAATCATCAACAGTAAAATACTTGTGCTTTTAACCTTCGGTTCGAGGTTAGCGCGGGGGTGTAGAGTGTGTGAGTAAGGCCCTCCTCATCCCTTTCACCGAAGCTTAACTTCCTTTCCTCTCTCTCCGGAATAAGGAGGAAGACGGCGGGAGAAGAAGGCGAAAGTTTTTCCTTTTCGGGACGATGTCCCACCCCCGGAAAAGCCACTTCCGCCTCCCGCCCCTCCTCCTCCTTCCGTCGTCCGTCCATCTTCCTCATTGTATTTCTTTCGCCCCCTCCCTCCCTGGACCGCCAGCGAGTCATCCTCGGGCTGTTGTCCCAGAATGTTGTTATTATAGCCCTCCCTCTCGCTTCTAATATCGAAGCCCCCCCCCCTCCTTCCCTGGGGGGTAGTCTCCTCCCTCCACACTTTTCTATACCTTTCCCTCCTTCCTTGAGTTCACCTCTGCGACCCTCGCAAGATTTTATTAAGTCCTGAGGGCAGGTGAGCAACCCCCCTCCATCCTCCCTCCTGACCCTACCCACCCACCCCCTCCCACACTCCTCCTTTTCCCGAGATCATCCTGCTTCGGATTGAAAGGAGGCATCTTTCTCGATGGTTGGAAACTACCATGTGAATAAGACACGGCATGCAATTTCCAATACACGCAACGGAGGCATGGGTGACCAACCAATGAGATCGAACGGGTCACTTTGGAAATGCATCATAACCCTTCAGGCCCCATTAAAAATTGAAAAGTTAATTTTTAATAAATTAATGCACATATGATTCACTTATCACGTTTTTATGAAGTCACTTCCTTTTCTCTTTGAAAGATTGTCCTTCCGTACTAATCGTTGAGAACTTACGCTATCAGATCTATTACGTCACAGGGTATCCTAGATGAACCCTTGACATGTACCTGAATCACAAATATTGAAATGTTTACCTCCGAGAGTAATATTTTCACTTTTAATACATGCATACAAAGATATGTATATTTATCTAAGGTACACCTATAAGATGACAATGTTGTACTCCAAACAGAATGGTTTCAGTTGATTATATGAGCTTTGGCCAATAAAATTATTCTAGTCCTTCGCCATGGTTCCGACAAATGTGATAACATCCCCAAGACTTGGAACTTCACTGGTAAACTCGAAAACAAAATACAACGATTTAATGGTTCATAAAAGTCTGTAAAAACACATTAAACACTCGATTCAATCTGAAAATTTCTAGATGATAGCTTCAAGTAATTCATCTCCAAGAAGGACAGCTCAGTCGGGAATGATGCCGCCTTCTGGCGTGCGTGGACAGAAGCTGTTCCCATCGATATTCCAGGCTAAATTGAGTGAATGTCAGGCTGGGCCTGGCAGTCTCTCAATTTTTCTCACTTGTTACTCACTTATTATATTATATCATCTTCTAAATGTATATAAAGCCGAAAATTCAGGCGAAAATGTCTGTCTGTTCAAAACTCACAGCGACTAATAGGCGGCTGACAACCGTCATATTGCCCTCAAAATTTCGAAGAGGGCTTTACCCATTGTATTTCTTTCGCCCACCGGCTTAAGCACACCGGCCGCGGCGGGGTAAGGTCCTCGCCTGCCAAAGAAGGGGTCACGGATTCGAGTCCCGACTGAGTGGGTTGCCCCTTTTCAGATCATGGTTGTTCGAACACTTTCATTTGTTAAATCCGTTGAACAGTCTGATGTAAAATGGCTAATATGTGCTGTATTCGGCGGTACGGGAATAAAAAAATAAGTATATAAAATTAATCGTCTTCGTGACAGCCCAGCAAACCGGCTACACCAAAAGAAAAGCACGGGGCTCGAAGCTAAGTCTTCTCTACTTGCACATTTAAAGTACTTACAATTGAGCTATCGGATGATTGCCAATTTAACCGTTATAAGGATAAACTTGATTGTTTCTGGCTTTACTTTGTGAAAATCCATTCTTAATAATAAAACGTTATTGTACTTTTCCACACGATTTAATTGATACGACCGGTTTCGTCGCAGAGGCGACATCATCAGGTACAGAAACCGTTATAATAACAGTTATTTTGTTCTTGTTTATCTGGTTGCTATTACGTTGGTAGGGGAGGGTTGCGTTGGGGTTGGAGCGTCACTCAGCTTCAGGGGAATCTCCAAGAGCGGGGAATAGTTTACAAAAATATTTTCATTTGCTAAAATTCCATTTTTTATATGCTTCCTTATCTCCAACTCCTCCAAGCAGTCCATCCTTCTTCCCTTTCCCTCAAGGTGGAGAATTTCCGGAACAAAATTGCTCCTGTGGTCACTCTCCCATAGATGTTTCGCGAAATGCGATTTTTCTAACTCCCCGTTTCTCAAATGCCTTCCGTGTTCCTCTGCTCTTACTCTTATAAGGATGTTAGAACAACGATTCTTATTGAAAGAAAATTAATTCCCCAGGGCCGTACTCTTTGGTGGGCAGATGGGGGTGAGAAGTTATAATGCTAACAAGGGGAGTAATGAACGAAAACAAGATTAAATTAGTATTATAACTTCTCACTCCCATCTGCCCACCAAAGAGTACGGCCCTGGGGAATTAATTTTCTTTCGACTGTTTAACGGCCGTAGTTCGTTCAATCACTTATAACGCTTCTTATTTTTTCATTCGATTATTGCCTACCATAATATTTTCCTTGATAATTACGATTTTTATGATATAATTTCTCTTTTTCCTTTAATGTCAACATAGTATTATGTAATTGGGAATCGCGGAATTGGATTTGTGAAAGGAGACTGTGGGTCTATATGTTGTTGACTGCCGATAAAGAAACCTCCTCTGACTCTGATTTTTGGTCAGAGAAACTGATATTTTATAACCGGTGCTTGCTTACATATAAATATAAAAAAGGAATTGTATGTTTAAGATTAGCCCAGCCAATATGTATGATTATTGAAGATTGTTGAAAAAAGCCAAGTGAATTTATTTAATGTCCTACCTGAATTTCTCTAGTATTGATGAAAATGGAGATTTAATGGAAATGAAACACATGAATTTTGAAATAGATACTGGTTTCGTGAGATAGGAGGAAGTGAAGTCGATTCATAAGTATCGCATATGGTAAATGATGGGATAATTCTCTTTGTATTTAAACAGTAAACCACTGCTACAATAATGGATAATCCATGTCTTAGGTTTTACAATCCGTAGAAATTCGACGGGGCACATTTCACTAGTTGCAAATATAAATTGCTATGTAAGATACTAAATGAAGCGTTTTTGAAATGATTGCAATTAGGATTCACTTCACGAATGCGATCGATGGTACTGATTGTGAGTGCGATCAGAGCACAGCTCGGAGGAGTAGGTCGTAGCGCAAACGAGCAAGGGAACAATGACCAAAACACTTGAGTTACCTCCCAGCATTTTGGCTAACTCATATCCGTTTAATCAAACTTTATCATATATTCTTCATTAAAACTTTCGCGGGTACTCGTCATGTTGAATAAAAACTTTTGGGCTATGCCGCCGCGTCAATTCTTGGGTGGCCCCAACAATTCCCGACCGATGCTGATCGCTTTCTCAAGGGATTCTGACGATTGGGCCAGCCAAGAATTGACGCCACGACATAGCCCAAAAGGTTTTATTCAACATGACGTATATCAGATGTGCTCAACAAAATTTGGGGTCTTAAAAAATAAAGATCAGTTACCATACTGGGTTCAGATCTATGAAACAAAGACTACTTACTTTACTCTGGATATTTTTTGGTATCCTTTGCCCCACTTTCTCCAGAGGATATTTTTAAAATATACTGCCATTAATAATTGCCCCGTATTCGAGTATCTATTAATTCCTTGTGCGTTCCGCTTTCTATAGCTTCCTTTAAAGCTGTCACTTTGAGGAACGTGGAGAAGACCGCCAAAAGTAATCAGTAAGTGCTCTATTTTTGTATGTGATCTTTTTTCAACCTTTGATATGAAATTTGATTTGTTTAAAAGAGTTAAAACGCCCAAAAAAGTCCTTGGGTTGAGAAGGAAATGCCATGGTCCAACAGTTCAGTAGCTACTCCACGCGCTTGGACCGACTGGTGAGCTCTAGGGAGATGGCCGCGAGGAATAATCTACGCTCACGGATCAAGGCCCCGCAAATACGAAGACTCGTTTAATTTACGTCTTGAGAGTTTTTTTGCTCTCTAATGTATCTATATAGGTCACAGACATGGTTCGGAGCGGGAAGAGTGCCGCTGATAGGCAGATTCCCAAGGCCATGTTACGCGCTACAGTGTCGTAGGGGGAGGTCATACGATTGATTCTCCACACATCTATAAAGTGCTTTTCCTCCACCTGAGACGGTAAAATAAATAGGAAACAACATAATGCAGAAAGACAACACGTTCCATTGTATCCATTGATATAAAAAAGAGCCTTGAGAATTGAATTAAATAAAATCGGAATTATTAGCAAATTCCCATTCACTGCGAAATCTCCGTTTCCTATTACGTATTACTCAAGAACAGCATTGTCCTATGGAACTTTTTGAAATGTCCGCGTAACATTTGGGCAAAACTTCAGATCCTAAAGTGTACTTAAAATTAGTTCAGCATTTTCAATTTTTCTTTTCTGCTGCATTTTGTATTATTAACATAGGAATATCGTCGATTCCGGATGCCTTACTTATCCGCTGGTCTCTTACTGCCGTATCACACTCTGATATTGAAACTGTGCTTCTAATATAACCTTGTCCAACCCCAATTTCTCATTCGATTGCTTTTGTGCTACGACACTCTCATTTTGCACTAATCCTCCAGATATTCCTTCTATCTCTTCACTTTTCCCTCGTTTTCAATTCTAACTTCTCCATTTACGTCCTTATGGGCACTACATCTTAGCCCCCTTTCCTTGAAATGGTTCCTCACTATCCTCTATGCAGAATCTCTTTTTCCTCGCACGATACCGATTTGTACGTTTACGCAAATGCTTTTAATCCGTGTTTCTTTGCATTATTAGGATACAATAGCTAAAGCATTCACGGGTCTCTTACAGCGTTAAAATCTCCATAGTTGCCGAGGCACCGTTTAATTATCCATACCGTAAAACACGAAGAATTTATAGATGCCATCCGTAGGGAAAACCTGAAACACTGCATGTGAGTATACGAAGTAAACAAGACCATTTCAATGATTTGGCCAATGTCGATAGCGGCCTGTATTATTTGAGACGCCTAGCTGGAGGAGCGCGGTTCGATTCCCGACGCAGGTGATTATTTTCGCGGCGGCGTGGCTCGCATTCCCATCCGTACGATTCCAAAACCGCCAATTAGGACGTCCGTCCACGTTCCGAGGCGGTGGCGCCCCGGCGCCTGGCGCCCTCGTAGGCGGCGCCAAACTCCCTCCCCCCACACACGCAGGCACGCCCTCTGGCGGCGCGACGTGTCAGCGCGCGCCCGTCCCACCCTCTCTCTCCCCTCTCTCAGGAATGAACTCTCCCGTCCACGGCGAACAGCAGCGACGTGCCTGAGACTTCAACACAGCCCACGAGACGCAAATTTCAACCCCCAACCCCATTCTATCCAGCATTATGACCCACGGGAGGTGTATGGCAGGAGGGAGGGAGGGTGGTGGCAATGGAGTTCAGAGGAAACCGACGGGCGAGAACCAAAAAAGTGGGTGACGATGAGGGCACATTAAGAGTTCATCAAAGTGTGACGTCATAGGATTGGACGTGAAAATACCTAAACGAAGTCCATGATTGAAGACTATTTTAGTAATTATTTATTTTTTATTACATTTTGAAAAAAATTGTTACCATAAAAAACAGTGGTGCCAGCGGCCAATCAACAACACATGCAGTTGAAAGAATATCTGAAAATTGAATGGGAAAAACAACAAGAATAAGCGTATTAAAATATATCTGGCGCTCCCAAGTGGAAATACCAACCTAATATGTATTTCAAATAAAGCATTCGTAGAAACATTCTACACAATACATTCAAAACACATGTTAAGAACAATCGACCATGGCTTAGGCTTTTTATACCAGTATCAATCAAGATAAGTTTTAAATTTTATTCCGAGGGAAGGTACCACTACTTTTTTATTTAAAATGAAGCTAGAATAGAATAGCAAAGTACATTATAGAAATAAATACTAATTGCACTTTTCCACTAGTATTTAATGTTCATGATGCGTTTCAAAGAGTCATTACTTGGTACAAGATAATTTCATCTAAAATTACTAATAAAAATTCTACATATTAAATACTTGTGGAAAGGTGCCACAACCTTTAATTTCAATACGTCAAGCTCCCACGTTTCCAATATCTAAAGTGATACACTCCTGAACGAGTTAATCTCAAGTTTTTCCTTTAAACTATAATGCAAAGATACTATCATTAACTCTTTCCTGTTCATGACCTCCTTTGCTAACGCAATTTTCTTCCTGATGTATTTGCTGCTGTGTCCATTGCCCTCCGATGTGCTGCAAAAATAGTTAAACCGTCAAGTTTGAACAAAAACAAAAATTATAAATGCATACGACAGCGCAGATTCCAACCTGTACTTTTTATTCGCAAATCAAAAGTGAAAACCTGTTTCCCTCGCCTGGTCCCGTCACTTTATTTCTTTTACAACCAGTCAATTCCAACTTGAATCTTTTAGAGGAGGAGACGGGTGAAGAGGGGGGTTAACTGAAAGCCAATCAGTAAAATTATCTGTGAATATCAACCACTGGGTACCAAGACGTTTCTATAATTATCCATAAGCGAAGGATTAGTTAGTTGGAATGCGTTACCTAAACCAGATCGAAGATCACATGAATTCTCTTCTCTCCCAGTTGGAAATGGAGGATTTTTGGCCAAATCTTATTGCAATAATTTAATCTTATTCATAACCGCGTCATTTAATGAAAAGTATTTTGACTCACTTGAATACATTCAAATATCAAAAGTGACTCAATGATTTCTCGGTAAAAAAAAACTTCAGGGAGGCTAATATCCACATTTAATTGAAAAAAATATTGGAATTGCACCTTATTCTGGCATATTTAATTTAAGTAAATCAACAAAAGAAAAATATTAAAATAGATAAAATAAAATCAAATTCAGGGAGCATGGCGGCATAGAGAGACGTTGGGTGACTTTGACAGGTGAACCTTTCGGACGCATTTTAGTAAAAATACTCGGAGTTACGAATAGCTGAGGGAAAAGCCCAAACCCTGACTATCAGGATGCCACACACCTATAGCTAACCATCGTGATCTTTAACCCCGCCTATTCAAATTAACCTACGGGTTTTTCCACTGATTCATGGGGTGATACTACAAGGAATATATTCATATCGCCTTAAAGAACTGAAATTCTAATCTAGGAAAGCCTACAAAATTCCTGTTATCAATAGTTTTCATGTGCACTGGGTGGGGCATACGAAACAACCAACGATCTCACAACATTTTTCGCAAAACTGCTTGCTCCGGATGTTTGGCACACACAAATCCTTTCCAATTCACGGCGGATTCCCCTTTCAACATCCCCATGTCTCCTGCCTAACCTCTGCTGATCTTCACGGCACACGTTACAAAATGATACAATATCTGACGCATCTAAACATATGCATGTCTCAGGCGAAAAAACTTGTTACATCACTCAAGAAACAGTCCACCACTCCCGCTCCTGTTCACTGGTGTGATGGGTAAGGTTTCCCAATTTCTATTCCAATCATTTCGTCATCCTTCTTCTGCAGTTAAATTAGAAGACTGAATAAGAAAACCATATTGTTTCGGCCATTTGTTGTATCCTTTGGTTGCCTTCAACTAAACTTAGCCATGAAATTCATGCCTCCATGTCATCTCTTTTGAATCATTCCTATACCCCCAGAACTCGGAAAGAACATTTTTCTCTAAAACCTCTACAATTAATAAAGGGAAGGAAAATATACAAAACGCAATATTTGATTAGTAACAAAAAAGAAAGTGATACAATTACTGTAGGTGATGAAAAATATAGAGCAGAATAATTATGCAGGTGGCAAATGTTCAGCTGATCTGAGAAATGAGTGGAGAGCTGCGTCAATGCAATCTTAGGATTGACATATGACTACCCATGGCGATGATGACAACAAAAAATTGTAGCAATAGTTAATTACAAGCAATTTTAATTAAATAATAATTAAAATCAATAAAAATTAAATGAAATATTCAAATACTAGGTAATAGTGATCACCAACAAAAAATGATATCCTACGGCTCATATGCTCATTCTATCACTAGGAACGCCATCAAAAATTATTAATCATATGATGATGTGAAGACATGGATACAAAAGCGGTCCTAAGAAAATGCATAGACGACACGAATTTCAAATCAGGACGCAAGGAAATATCGTCAATCCAATAAAAACTTCATGAAATCTATGAGATTGGGGTTAATTGCGTTCAATCCAAATCCGAAACGAACGCTACAGTGAAGATGTGTAAACAAACAAAGGTACCTATACTTGTTTACACAACTTCACATCCGTAAGTGTAGTACATACACACACATTATTGCAATCCTAAGATTGGTACATAAACTGGAGCCCTCTTTTCTCCTTATCTATCCCATGTCAATTTCTTCTCCCTCCCTGAGGCTCTTCTCCCCCGTAACCCCCTTGAACCGTCCTAAGTACCAGTCCTATGGTCTTCCTTTGAGGACTTTTCCATCCATTTTTTCTTTCCATATCTATTCCACGTAAACATTGCGGCCAATGCAACGTGTTCTCTTCAGCGTTCAGTGAGTGTCTTTTCTTCTCCTATTCTTCTAAATAATTCCATATTTCTATTCATTTTTAATTATTAGTAATCCGAGGAGAAAGAAGGAAAACTGCTAGACACGGTACTGAAGCCTATGTCGACAGCCCCCTGGTGACAATTTCCATCATTTGCTTCGTTTCGGTGACCACTCACCAGCGGACTTAATCACCGCGCATTGCATGACAGCTATTGCGATGTGTACTCATTAAACGCAGCGGCCACCGAGTCTCAAGGATCAAAAGTGAATTACGTCGTAGTCGGTGGACGACATTAATTAACAACTCTCCCCATCTTCAGCAACATCCGCGACACATTGCTCGCGTCAAATGCATTGCGAGGGATTGCGTACGCACATATATATTTTTTTGTAATTTATCCGTCGTCGCTGAAAACGGCGCAAGGGCAATCCATTGCCGTTCGACACCGGGGGTGGGAGGGGGAAGTGGAGGAGGGGAGAGACGGGAAGTACATTGGCCGCAGCGATTTATTCGCCTGGTCGTCGTTGGAGCGGCTAATTGAATACCTCTCGCCTTTCCATCAAGAGGCAGAGCAACAATTGCAAGCGAAAGAAGGCCCGAGGGAGGCATGGGACCAAGAAATAAATGCATGGGGGGTTGGAGGAGGAAAGGGGAAATTGGCAAATTGGGAATGTCCGGAAAGAGAAAGAAGAATAAGTGGACGCCCACGACAATTACTCCGATCATTATTGGACGGGTGGCTCCCCCATCCAAATGGAGAATGTGCGGAGGGCGATCGTCGGATGTCTTTTTCGCGAAACAAGCGCCACTCGAAAATGGAGAGGCGGATTGGGACGGGCCGATTCAGATTAATCGTCCAGCAATTAAATTCGCCTCAAATCCACCCCCAACCGCCCCCAACTGCCCCCCGGGATTATATTGCCCCCCGAGAAGAACGGAGGCCGACCTTAAGACACGATCCTCTCGTCCTCCTTCTTCGCCCCGACCGCTACTCTGTTAGCAGGGGTACAACTCCCTCTCCCCCCCCCCCCCCCCAAAACATGCCGGGGGGACGGGACATCCGAGCCGGAATTAATGGCGATCGGAGAACACAAGGCGAACAAAAACAAATATATTCTATGTTTGTATGTACACGTGTCTCGATCAGAGAATGCAATTGGGCGCTTGTTTTTATTTTAATCGAAACGCTTGACTCGGAAGAAGGGGGCGCGCGCCCACCATTTCTCTTGCCTCCCTCCTCTATCACCCCTTCGCCAAACCGTCAACGACCAATAAGCCTGCCACCTGACGGCGACATCGTAATTAACGTTCCTCTCGATCCATTGAGGACGATTCTCGCCGTTCCAATCGGAATGCTCCCTTTCTCTCTCTCTCTCTTCCTTCTTTTCTCTCTTCTGCTCCCGTCTAAGTAGATAGGAAAGGGGAGGGGAGAGTCCGACACCACCCCCCCATTCTTGCATTCCCTCTCAATCTCGCCGAGGACAGCAGGCGCGCCGGATTTTCGGAATTTCTTCCCCCCACCCTCCCTGCAATCTCATAACCCACGTTCCCCCCCTCCTCGCCTTCAGAGGATTGTCCTCTCTCTCTTTCTCTCTGAAGTAAGAGGGAGCCATGAGGACAATTGAGCGCGCGAGGGCGTGTCCCGTTGTGGCGCCAAGGAGAGGGGGGTAAAGAGGGGGGGGGGGTGCCCTTGTGGGCCGAGGAGGGGGAGAGTAAAGGGAAAACTCACTCATGACATAACCCTCTCCGTCTCAAGAATCGCCGCCGTGGATTACTCTGGGCCATCGAAATGATGTGTCGCCGCACTTTAAAAAAATATTGTGTTTGCCTATCACAATATGGAATACACTGAAAGTTCACATTTACTTTGTTTTGAAAATGTAGGTGTTCTCAATACATTTCGACCTCTTGAACACGAAAATGATGCGCAAAATATTATAGTATCGCACACAGTTGTCTAAAACCTTGGACACATTTGCAGTTAATGACAATGAAATGAATTAATGTTTTAACACATCCTGTAAAATTTGGAAGATGCTGAACGGTTCCATCAAAATATCAAGAAAATGTAATAACCATACCGAAAAATCTTGAATGCTCAGATGATGGGCGACTACTGAAGACCATGAGTTGCTTCAAAATTTGCACATATTTTCAGTTTATGACAATGCAATGAATTAATGTTGTAACATCTCCGTTAAACTATTGGTGTGGAACAGTGTAAAAGGTTCCATCACAATATCAATGAAATGGAAAAGTGATACCAGAAAATTTTGAATATTCGGATAATGTACGACTATCGATATATGCTTCACTGTGAGCGCACACAAATCTCTGTAAGCGGAAGAGTGTGGGCTAAGCCATGATAAGTAAGAGGCCACGGGTGAGAAAAAGATTTTCTCGCTGTAGCATGTACAATGTACAGGCATAATCTACTTATCGTTTTATACAAAAGAACTCCAATTAACCGGGTGAATTGACCGAATATATATAAAAAAAACTATAAATATAGTTATATAACCGTAGATGTAAGGCGATAGTATTTTAAAATTCGAAAAAGTTGCACTGAGAGAAGAAAAGGAGCTCGATTTTAGTTTTTATCACTGCTAACTACATTAAATTATAGCCAATTAACTGCTGAGGAGTTAAATTTAAAAACTCGATTTTTCATGACAACAGAACTTCCAGGAACGGCGAACCATCGACGTAAATATAAGGTAGACGGAGAAGTGGACGACGGGTGTCAATAGTAGGTGAATGAATCCTGGCATCATTTTAGCGTCCAACAGTGGATTGCAATGAAAACCTCGAAGCTTTACAAACAGCAAATCATCCGGATTTTTTGAGAAAAAGAAAACCGGCTTTTGAAATCAATTTTTTTAGATTCTAAAACAATGCAGTTCCGTTCAACTCTTACTAATTATGGGGCATCAAACTAAAAAACTTGTTTTACCCGTGATTTTATATTTTCCAAAAGCCAGAACAAAATGAACGTCTTATTCGTAGTGCTAGAAGAATAAAAACTTTACCAGTTAATCGCGGAACAGGGTCACGTCGCATCATTAAACCTCAAAAGTATGCCCCGCGACTTTTCAAACATTTTAGTTTCGGCACGATATGATTTGAAAATGTAAAATAGGCATGACGAGACGAACAACGAAGAGGCGTTGAATGCTCTGTTAAAACTCGTTACCTTAATTTTACTTGAAAGACTTCTGCCGTGTCAAAACATTCCATTTTGAATATCAGAATACTGGTATCAGATAGTTTTTTTTGGGAAAAAGCAAGTGGCAACCGTATTCTAGAACAATTGGATTAAATATTTATGCTGCTTACATTTAGTCCAAGAAAATTGCATTTGCTCCCTTTTTCTGATAATTCTATTGTCATGGAAAATCGAGTTTTAAAATTGGACGCCTCAACAGTTCATTAACTGTACTGAAATGCGTTAACAAATATTATCATAAAAATTAAAAATAAATAGTAAATAAAGTAGCAAGCAATTGCATTCAATACCCTGATGACTAATTTTAATGATGTTACTCGCGTAATATCCAAAGGTCAGTTTCTCCTGACCAGTGGCTTAACTAAGAATATATGTTTTGGGGGGGGGGATGAAGGGGCCTGAGGCTGGGGCCACCCCTCAGGTAATGGGGGTCACGGGAAAATTTTTGAAAAATTACATGCCTGGAAATACATTTTACATTATTTTGGCACTTAAAATTTAACTTTAAGCAGATACAGCTTAGTACGTCAAAACGAGAGAAAAGGTTTAAATATTTTTTGAATTTCTCTGAGGCTTTGGGGGATCTATCCCCTTATCCCCCCCATAGTTATGCCACTGCTCCTGAGATATTTTTACTCGAGAACAACATTTTAACGAGAGTTTAAACGAAAGGTAACCTCGATTACCATGCTGTGAAGATAACTAAGGTGGCGCTTAAACGAGAATGAGATTTCTTGCGCCGAAGTGCACAAGGTATTCAGGAGTATTTAGGCGTCCAATTTTCATCGTAATATCATTCAATACCCTACAATAATAACGTAAAAAATTTTATGGTAGCTAAACTTAATCGGTTTAGCAGCGAGATGGTCACTAATTCAATGAATTTCTAGACAGTAAAGTCTTCATATGCCTGGTCTCATTTAAATCTTTACAGCCTTTTCAGGAATAAATGTACTTACCTCAATTGGTATTTGATTAAGATTAATTGTATTGCTCAAACCCTAGTCTTTGCGCCTTATCTTATAAACTTTTCTCACTTATTTTTAATGGAAAAAACTCAGTAAGTCCTTTAAGCCAATTTTAATTACATCCTATAGTACTTCGAATGGGAGAAATAGAGTGGACGGTTTCCTAAAAAATCCAAATCATGTTTTTAGGTTTAAGGGATGGTTTACTACCTAGCTGTTTTTTAAGCAATGAAAACCTAGTGTCTATAGATATTACTACCCTATTTTTGATAACACCAGAACGAACAGATTAATCAGATAGCTTTATGGCAGAGAACAGAGAGTAATGCTGAATAAATCAGATAAAATTGACTTTAAATTCACGGAGCAGATCTTCCGGAATTATCCCATTTTACACGGTTGCATATACATACGTATTAATAAGTGGCAATATCAACTCACGATGACAATCAGTCCCTACGAAAAACCTTATTTCAGAATCAATTTTAACGGCAACATAAGTTGCTTTAACATGGACATGACAACAATATAATGATGAAAGCAAGAAGGGTTCACAATATCAGATTTAACGCACATGCGAGGGTTCACAATATCAGGTTTAACGCACATGCGTGCGAAACTCAAATTGGTGGACCAAAAGCGGGAAAATGGCCATTTGGGAACGGGGCATCGAAGCCTGAGGGTAGTATCAGCAGTGGAGAGCCAGGATTAATGACTGGAATTAATTAAATCCGAACGAAGCTGGCATGCAGACGGTAATTGATCCATTCCGAATGAAAACACGAAGAAGGACCTCAAAATCACAGTCGCAACAATTTGATCATTAGGGTAACTGAAGAAGATAAAGCCTAATGAAAACAGGAATGTATTGAACTTAATCCCATGATTACCTCCACTGTCGAAAAGCTCTCTACGATTTTCAAAAAAAGCTTTTCATACTGATTCTACACATTTAAGATGGTTATTATATAAATGGAAATTCATTTTCTCTGTCTTTCATGACTAAGCCTAAGTCAGCTGTCAAAATTTTATGGATAAATATTCCTGGTCTTCATCTTTATCATCATCATCATCATGGTATATCTGCTTTTAAACTATTGTCAGTGATTTTACTCTATAAATTCTGCGCATCTTATTTAATTTCTTGGAACAGCGTTCTCATCCTAAATTGGCCCAATTGTTAAATTTATTTTTCCTTATTCTTTCTGCGCATTCTACCGCTCCGAATCGATTCTCTATTTCAGCTACTATCTTAATCTTACGATTTTTTTCTCTCTCTGTACCTAACACAGAATCAGGTTTCATCAAAACAGAAAACTTTGGGTCTCACTCGTGTTTTTCGGCGTGAGAATTCGTGGAGCGCCTCGGCAAATACCGAAAAAAATCGATTGAGTCAGCCGTTATACCACCAATTGGGGATCAGAAGATAGTATTTGATTCTAAGCCATACGACATAATCTAAACCACTGTCACTGAACTTATGGGGTTGTATGTTATGGTTCCTGAGAATAGATATCATTCTTCCGATCAAAGAGGCTGAACGGCGCCGGGACCAACCCGCCCCGTATAAAGTTCATTTATGCTTTCATTTCGGGCGTTTTTTGATCGGTTTTCAAAAATATTCGCAACGGACTGATGAGTATCAACTGAGTAAATCCATTTATTCCCAATGTTTACAATAGAGTTTTTGCATTCGCAAGATTGGGCACTGCAAAGTTATGAATCCGATAGCTTACATACAATTCGAATACAATTAAAGTTTAGCATCCATATTAAAACTCAACTTCCCGTGACACTCTCGTCAGCGTGGCGAGCAGCGACTTCTGTACATCAAGTTAAAACTGCGTTAGGTGAAAACGTAGAAACTGGTTTGTTGATTTTCTCTGACTAGAGCTATCGCTCGAAAGGGACAGAAAGAATGATCGCCTGGATAAGATTTACAATGCCAAATGAATGCAAATGAGGTCTGAATCAAATCTCAATATTTTTATGAATTTATAAAATTTTGCTGTCTTTGAAAAAAATAATTTTGAAAAGATTTCTTCTACTTGTCATCAGACGACATAACTTACCTAGTGTACTTTCACTACATGCCATGAAATTATTCTTAAGGTTTTAAAAATAACAATTATTATATATTATAACCGATTGTATATTCTTGTTACAATACATTGTTCTGCATTAAATGCGTGAGAGCGTGAAACTCACACTCCCACCGTGACCAAAACAGCAGCAAAAGCGTGGAAAAGTCACGTTTCTGCCAGTGTCTGCGTCTAAGATTAACGGAAGTCCGGAGGAGGAGCGATTTATTTTAAAATTCCGAGCGGGAATATATAAAATGGTGCCCCGTGGAAGTCGCCTTCGAGGGTGGTGTAGCAGCGAGAAGGGGGACGAGGGCCCCTTTCGCTGCCCCCACCGCCCCCGCGGGGGCCTCAATGTGGGCGACGCCACCGCGGATTTGATGGATGCCCGCCGCGACCGAGCGAATGATAATAAGAAAAGGACCCGGAGAGGGATTAGGGGGGGTTTATACCCCCGGAAAGAAGGAGAGGTTGGGGGGGGCAAACGTGTACATATCTCCTCGGGGGCAGGGAGGGCGTGGAGAGTTTGAAGAAGTGCCGAAAAGTTGCGCCGGAGGAGACAAAATTTACAAGGTGCGACTGCCGCGAATATATATTGGCCGTAATTGTCGGCAGAGGGCTTTCTTCCTCGCTGAGCCTTGTTGCTAGGCCCCCGAGGGATTTGTCCACTCGATTAGGGGGGGGGATGAGCGGCTGCCCTCTTCTCCTTCTTCTCCAGTTTCTGCCCGGGGCCATTATTTGAGCGCCTTTGCCCGCCGCTTATGCATGTACTTCCCTCTCCGGGGCGATTACGTGGCTCCTTGCGCGCATCTATTGCTTTTAATGCCTTAATCCACCCTATCCTACCCCCGCGGCCCAAATCCACGTCTTGAGCGTTGTTCTTTGCGTGCGTGGGGTATCCTCAGGCGACCTCGGAATATTTTCCACGGGCCATGATGTAAGATGAAGGAGTACGATGAGCCGGATCTACCGGAAGGAACTCCTTCAGGAGTACATTATTTTGGGACCACTTTAATGATTGGTAGGTATTACCTAGTTCCGCAAAAATAATATAGACCAGAATTACCACCATGCAATAGGACGATGTTTTTTATTTGGAGAGCTGAATAAATTAAATTAAATGTATCCAGCGCAAAATTAAAGCTATTTGCTATGCTAAGAATGAGCAAATATGGGGCCCTTTTAAGAATAATGTGTGTGCCATTTTTCGTGTTTTTCAGATATTTTTGATAAGATTAAAATTCTGGGGCCGAATAAATGAAATTAACAACTTTTGTGGTGTGAAATATAAATTTGTTTATAATGCTTGAAATCAGCCAAATAGGACCTTTACACCAGCCAATTTACGTAATTTTCGTTAATTAACAATAGTTTCAGTTAAATTCAAATTATTTAATCGAATAGTCATTCAATGAAATCGCTAAAAACATACAAGCAGGGCATACTCCTAATTTGAAATGTAATTCATTCCCTCTTGTACAACATTCCCGGGGTAGACGAGAGGGGGTCGTGACCTGTATCCCCTTGTGTTTCGCGCTCATGGCCTGAAGCGCCTCCTTCGACGGGGGTGGCAAAGGGTTGACGGTGGTTGTTAGGGGGTGGGGTGGTGCTTGGTGATGGTGGGCGTATGAATAAGGCCACCTAAAAAAAAGTGAGGCACAGTCAAGGAGCGACCGCGTGACCTCACGACACTGACACACGTATGCACCATTCATATTCACTAGATGGGAAGAATTATGGGTCGAAAGTTTGCTCACTTAATGCTGACACAAGAATCACCCGGAAAAAAAGCACGTTCACTGCGTTCGAATGGAGCAGACCAATGAGAATGCACCGCCACAAAAATTGCTCTGGCTTTCGTGACCCCTTACACCTAGATTATATTTAATATGGGTTTGGTAGCAGTTAACCTTGGAAACTTAGACCTAATGGTCCATTGTGCAAGTCACCAATCAAGGATCACCTTAGGAGATAAATGGCCTTGCTATAGCCTGGCTGGTCCTCAATGGGTATTTCTCTGACATCCATGGACTCCATGAATGGTGAGCCCAGGTGCCTATTGTCAGAGCCGTTGCAGCTACGTCACATCCGCATTGAAGCGATGGGTTGTTCGCTCATCCCCATCTTCACACCGTCTACAACTGGTTGAGTCCATAATGCCCAGGAGATGCAGACGTCTTATTATATGATAGAGGCCAGTGAGTAAGCCCACCACCGTTTTCAGTAGACTTCTTTTCATATGGAGAAGTCTCCTCTCGAGTTCTGGACGAGGGCCCTCGATGAGGAGTTTAGCCCGACGGAGGCTCGGTAGTTCTTGATAAAGCCTTGAGTTGAACTAGGTCCCACATTCTGATCACGACTATTCAAATCAAAACTCCATTCTGAATGTGAGACGAATGCCATTAAAATTCAGACGGCAAAAAAATACTTTTATTACGATTAAAAAATATGAAGGTGTCCTATTGCTTAAAAAATTGGTCTTATCAACTAGCAGCTCCAGTCCACTTCCAGGCGTCTTTTAAAGTGAATGATATGCAATTATAGGTTTTTGCAAGTTTTACTTCGGCACTGCGCGTTTTAATCGCTATGTTATCATCAGGCACATTCTATGTGTCTGATACGTACTATGTGCCTGATGATCACCTAGAGATTGAAACGCGTTGAAACGAAATAAAACTTGTGACAAAAGTGCTACCTTGTTTTCTTTAACTAATAAATTACCGTATAGCTGTATTCTTTCCCCTACATTTCACCTGGCTTAGTCAATTTTATATGCTATTTTTCATTGATTTAAGTTTCCTGAGATAAAGAGACAATTACGTTGACACATCAGACCCGAAATCGCGAATTTTTAAAAGAACTCGGTAGATGCAAGGAAAAAATAAGTTCCGCAAAAAATCTTCCTTTTTCAGCAAGTATCTTTTTGAGTTCCACCGAAAAAACGCAAAAGTTGCCGCCCACTTATCATGAATTTGTGATGTCATTAGAATTTTGGTTCATTTGACCGATCAGTAAGAACCGTTCACTGAGGGAAAGCATTGATCGTAAGAGAGTAAACAAAAACGAGCCACGCGAGGCCGATGCACAAGATCGCAGAGTAGCGTGGAAGTGGAGACGCGTTTGGCATAACTTGGTGACGTCATCAACTTATCTGCGAAAGGGAGTCGATTTTTCGCGCGTAGGGCTCTAGGAGTATACGCTGTATCGAGAAATGAGGAAATACAGGCCTCATCACATTTCAAAACTAGAACAATCGACAATTAAATAAAATTGGTGAAGGAACTCATTTGCAATTTGGACGGCCACAAAAAAATGCGCGCCACCAACAAAGGAAACGAAACCCTGGGCGCGCCCACAGGGATACACTCCTGGGGCCAGACTCATAAGTTGATGCTTTTACGCCCGGACGTCAGAAGGTGAGGAAGGGAAAAAGAGAAGGGGGAGCCGCCGTCGCGATAAGGAGCCTTCTCCTGGGTAAGGATAGGTGACGAAGGGAAAAAATGGTAGAATTCATTTAGGCGAAACCGAATTTTCTGCCACTGAAATGTAGTACAGAAGAAATAGAAGAACGTTTAAGATCAAATGGATAAATCGTGCTGGTAATGCTAAAGTTCTCAGAAGAGTAGGAGAGAAGATAAGTGTTTTCAAAACCTTGGGTAGATGACGGGCAGCTCCGGATCCAGAAAAGGGAAAGGGGGTGCGACTGGAATGTTACCTCCCAGTATTGGGGGTCCAAACAACATCATTATGTTATCTACTGTAAATTGGATCCCCAATAGTGGCTATAGCCCCCTCCAGCCCCTCTCTGGATCCGCTAATGAATACGGGACAATTTAATAGGCCACGTCTTGAGACGCAATTTTCTAATAAAAACTATCGCTGATGATAGGTACATGAGAAGAAAGGCAGAGGGTGTTCACGTATGACATACATAGAGAAGATGATGAAGGACGTAAAGTAGGTAGAAGATTTATGTAAGTGTTTCAAGATTATCTGATGATAGAATTGAGTGGAGAGCTGCGTCAAATCAATCCTAGGATTGATGACTGCTGATGATGATGAGAGAAATGGTTGGCCATTCGATGAGAAGAATGATCCAGAGATTTTTAACTGTAGATAGGCGCCTCCAACGAGGGACGCCGTCCATTGAGTGACCTGTGTGGGCGAGGGAGCCCATTTCGGGGGCGGATGACAGCGGAGGGGAAGATGCGACCGCTCTCGCATCTTCGGAGGAATGGTCCACCGCTTCCCTCCCTGGGGGTGGGTGGGGAATGGAGGCAGGGATGGTATGGGGAGAGAGGTTTCCTCCTTGCGACATGACGGCTGAGATTGCGAAATCAGCGAGGGGTGCTCTGGAGACAAAAGAAGGACCCCGATTAAAACGGCCGCAGCAGGGGGTTGAATTAGTATTTGCGGTGGAAGGGGTGAGTCTTTCGGGTGGTGGAGGGAGACGGCCATTTCCCCCTCCCAATCTCACCCCATCGCTAGAGCTCGTTTTGGGATCTGTAGAAACGACAAGAGCCCCAAAAGAACCATCCCCCGGAAAAAGCGGACGGGACCACGCGGCGCAGGTTTCCACAAATGGGATTATTCGAGAAGAAACGGTGAGTGAGGAGGGGGTGATGGATGCTAACAGCTTACGCCCTCTTCGCCGTCTGATATCTTTTGTTTTGAGACGGACAATTAATTCCGCGGCAATGAATGAAAACATCTTGCTTTCAGGGAAGGAAGGGAGACAAGGAAGAAAGATAACGGCATTACCATCGGGAAATCAACGCCACCTCTCCCCTGGCGAACGTAGCAAGCACTCTGGCCGCTATATCATTCCGATTGATGTTATATCCAAGATTAATCCGCATTGATTAAGCCAAAAGTTGTACGATCTCAAAAATTGAAGCTAGTTGGCCAGAACTCAATGGAAGCTCTCATCTTCGTTAGCGGATATCTAATAAATAGGTGATGACGTTGGTATTTTACAACGTGAGCACAGTTTTACAATCCAGGCCGTAAAGAAACTCCTAAACGAATCAATGCATACCTCTGTTGAAGGATCGTAAGCGGATGACGCGCACTCAATGGAGTCGAATTAATGAACAAAGCCCCGCCACCTATCAGGGCAGTGTACAAAGAATGCAAGTTCATTTCAACAACAGGTTATACGAGATGAGCAGTTTTCTCTAGTTCCCATTCATCTATTTTCTCTTTCATACTGCACTAGTCAACATCATCAGTCATCACACCATCACGTCATTTTGGCCTATATTTAAATAATACTTTGTTCAGGTTTCTTAGCGTCCCATCGCCACATTTGCTCTTCACGGCTTCCCGTTACCACATAGGTTGCGAGAAGAGGTTACATGGGGTACCGTATACACTCCCGAATGAACTCACGAGACAAGAAAGAAAGAAGCACCACCAGGGTTGAAGATTGGAAGGGATTTTTATGAGCTGTCCGGTCGCGAGATTCAGAGGGTGGGAGGGGGGGGAGACATGGGGACGAAGGCAGCAATAATGGCGGGGAAGCAGATAAGAAGGGCCTTTTTCCTTCGCCTACTCAGTCCCTCTTCGACTGACACACAGAACGTGTATTTATTTATTAGAGTCGGTGGTGGGTGCGACAGGGGATGACAAAAGAGTCGCGATGACCGCTCTCCTCTCTTAATAAGAAGACGCACGCCCTTCCCCCCTAGCATCTCCCATTGTTGGCGACTTGGGGGCAAATATTTTCGCCCTGACGACGTTTTTCTGCTTGACTGTCGGTATGACAAGGGACTGCCTCCAATCATGCAAGACCCGCCCCCTCCTTCCTTGTGACCTTTGACCCCCTTCTCCCCCCCTCGCCATGGTCTCCACGCTGGCTGGCATTTCAGGAGACGGTTGTCTCCCCACATTCTCCCTTCTTGATCACTCTCGACGGCCGAGACAATTTGCGCAATTTTGCGAGGGCTGACGAGGAAATTAAATTTTCTTCAAAATTCTTATTACAGCAGAGAGAAGACATGGCAAAAGAAAGCGATGACCAGAGCCTCAGCGTTGACGTTGAGCAGACATGAGGCTCTTAATTGCTTGGCGTTATGAATGTGGGATAATGGAAAGAGTAGTAAAATAACAGCAGTAACTCGCAATGAACGTTTTCTTTTACAGTTTACACAAAAAAAAAAGCATTCCAAAGCATTCATTCCACACAAATATTTCATAGCATTTCATTTTTACCTTTCAAAGCATATTGTCTCTACAGAGCGTGGTTTTTGATCCAGTATAAAACCTCTGCTATAACTTTATGGATATTCTCCTTTTCTAGCATAGTTCTTATTTTTTGTAGGGTTGAGAGTAAATATCGACGGCGGAAAAAAATTCTGTCCATAAATGCTAGTCCAATAGCATTATTTTATTATCTGACCATTTATAACGTATCCTTGAAGCCTGGCACAAAATTCCTGAAAAGTTATCATTGACACTCAAAAGAGTCGGATAGAATCGGAAAGGACGAAAAAATCACGGTTGATGCCTTGGTGACACTCAAACTAGCTCGTTTCATCTTGAAAAAGGGACTTTCGTAGTTTCCTTAGACAACAAGCCACACAAAAATTACATAAACACGAATTACACCACACATACATAAACTCATGAGAATTCAGGAGAAATATTTTGGGGTTTTGATATCATTCACGTACACTATAACTAGGATTTACATTTGGAGCATGATTCGGACCATGATTTGGAGCACGCTAGTAAGGAATGGACGATCAAACCTGCGGAAAAGCCAGGTTTGAAAGCGTGTTTTTGAAAGAAAATTTGATATTACATAATCTCGATTAAAATGAAATGGATAGATCTAGTGAATATTAAGGAAATAAGAAACAGCTGAAGAGAATATATGCTCCTTGAAAATACTGGGAAAGAGGTGCGACAAATAAATCGAACTCAACACGAGAAACAATGGTCTAACGAAAAATATTGTTGGAAGGCAATTTGAAGGAGAGAACGGCAGAGGAGAGCTTGATGAGAGGTGAGATACATGAAGCAAGTTATGAATGATGTAAAACAGAATAATTATATAAATACTGAAAGATTAGCTGATAAGATAACTAAGATGACAAATTCAAGACAGATGAACCAGCTCCTTTTCCTGGGACGCCTCACACCTCGAGAATTTTCGCTTCTTACGCAGGCTTCAACCGGAATTTCATCATCGGTCAGCAATCAGGCAAACATTGATGCCAATACTGCTTTGCTCTAAAAATCAAAACTTTGAGGAAATATTTATGACAGAGGAAATAAATTTATTTCGAGGAAAATTTATATCTCAGATATCAATGCCGGCTGTCAACTTTTTCCAGGGATTACAAGAATTCACTACTATTCAACAATAAAGATGCGATATATTAAGTGGCGCTCCTAATCGAATGGCAGACAAGCCACCCGCAATGCTTTAGTGTATGGAGGACGGCGGAGATCTCGGAGTCGGCCGATGAGCGCATGTCGCCCGCGACCGCGGAAAAGCCGCGTCCCCAGCGAGCTATGGTCTCACGTGGAGCCATGAAGGAGGTCTTTCGGGAAACACAAAGCAGCGAATACTCCATGGGAGGGCACACGACGCAGCATATATCAAGCTCTGTCACTTAAGGAAGTTTTTGCACTCAGGACAAGCAACCGACTTCGTGAGACTTCGAGTGATCTTAAAATATTGGAAGATTTCTATCACAATCAATCATATTCATATAATTTTGAGTACTCCTAACTCTACATGACAACTGGAATTTATATCAATAAATGACGTAATCAGTAAACGAGATGCAATTATTCTTACCTTAATTTTTGAAAGCAAAATCGAAAAAAAAAAACAAAAAAGGAGGTAGTATGGTAAGTTTATAAAAACTAAATTAATGTAGCCCACAAAGGAAAATCTAATTAATTATCTTAAACAAAATTTAGAGCTGAAGTTCATGATCTTAATCCGAGCTGAACTGCGTGATTGCGAAATATTTTAACCATTCACGCGCATTTTGTTGAATGCGATCACCGGGCTTATTGAAATTTTCTTCCAGCAACGCTTAGAAAGTTAGAATCAAGTTAGAATTTTGGGCCATAGATAGATTAGATTGAAAAGTGCAAATAACTGACGTCAAATGAGAACGGATATGAGCCTAAGGGCGGCATTCCTCAGTGAGACGAAGTTGACGACAAA
This sequence comes from Ischnura elegans, assembly GCF_921293095.1. NCBI lineage: Eukaryota > Metazoa > Arthropoda > Insecta > Odonata > Coenagrionidae > Ischnura > Ischnura elegans. The sequence continues at coordinate 18,697,511 of NC_060246.1, forward strand.
CGTTGATTGTTTACGTCAGTTCATTGTGTAAGACATGGCTGATAAGGTTTCAACTTTTCATGAATGTTTTCAAGAGGCTTCTCTTCTCTCCTGCATTTCTTAGGACTTCCTCATTGTTCACTTTTGATTCTCATCATTCTTCTATGGCACCATATTTCTAAAGACTCTATACTTGATTTCTCTGTTTCAGTCATTGTCCATACCTCATTAATCACTGGATAGAAAATTTAAACTCACCGGCGGTTTTCCATTTATACTTAAATTTTCCTTCCACAACCGGTTTAAATGCAGGCTGTATAATCGTCAGTGGAAAAATCGAAGCATTTGCGGAAAATTGCCTGTAAGTTTTAACAAGGCAATACGTTAGAATTTCACCAGACTATGCCAGAAACAACTCTCCATAATGAATGATCTGATTGGGTTCTTAAAACTGCCCTGCGGATAATGTGGAGCTCGAGGCACGGACAACGTGAATGCAAACGGTGAGCTGGGATCTAATTTAGAGGTGCACCCGGGACGCAGGGGGGCGGAGTTCGTGCCTTGGCAGGACCTTAGAGGCGGAAACGGCGCAGTCAGCGGCACGGAGGAGGGGGGTCTAATAGACGCAAACGCGTGGCACGTGTCCGCACTCACGGCCACTTTGGGAGGTGCTGCTCCAGTGCTTTTTGCGAGAAATGAGAGACATCTGCAGGAGGATGCAGGAAGTGGAGAGGATAGGGTCGGCGCGTGCGGTGCAGGCGAAGGAACAAAGGTGCGATGCACTCGCTACTGGTGCATGCGGAGGAAGTTATCATCGCTTTCGAATCCCGTTCGTAGCGCTCAGACTTCACAGCTTAGTCGCTCTCCGAGGGTAATTGCCATCGCGAAGCCTATGAGCGCTGCGCACCAGACCATTATAAGGATGGAAAAGTTTTTTCTATAAAAAATGGTTGTCGTAGATGGAAGGAAAGCATCGGCGGGCTCTTGTCTGCGATTTTCGTAGCCAAATTTTATATTTATCATTCGGTTAGAATTAATTTGAAAGATCACAGCAATTTTTAGAGTTTCGAAGGAAAAGTTGTTCGCTCCTTAACAGCGATGTTGTAATGAGTCGGATGGAGTCGTCGACTAAATGCTTCATGTCCCTCTATGAGTTCAATAGTAAATACGGCTTTGAACTCTACTGCTTCACCAAGGAGCTATTTTGGCTATTTCCTCAGCTATTTCCTCTGTATTCCTCACACTTCCAATAGTTTAACAGGATCACTTACGGGAAGCACAACATACTCAGTAGATCATTCTGTCAGCTTCGTCGATAAGCAGATCTTTGCCTGTTTCACTAAAATGCAAAAATGCTCTATCTTGAACTTCTATGGTATTGGCTACTGCTCAATTATTCTTGAATATTAAAATTTGGGACATGACAAAGAGTTTCTCCTCAAGGTTGTCAGTAGGACTCCAATTATTTCCCATGCAACTTATATACATTTGATAGTTATCAATAAATATGATAACTCCTTATACCACGCACATTCCATGGCCAGATATTGCTTCGGAAAATTCGTGAGAGTTGGCACGGATTTAAACGCAGATATCGAAGTCGAAGGGCAAGTCTGCGACTACATTCAATCCGAAAGTCATTTTGGAAGCACTCAAATCATTTCATTCATTACATCACAGAATCTTAAAAAATTGAATCCAAATTACACACAACTTGCTTACATTATTTCTAACCGTAATCATCAATTTATCATTGTATTAACATTTTTTGGTGCACCTAAATATGAAAAAATGCGCGGTTATTGGCGCTAACAAAACGAAAGCTATACCCCAAACGCTAATTTTTCGTGACATTTACAATTTACAATTTTTCCATTCTAGACTTAATTGATTGTAAGAGCAATCGATTTGAAATGTACACGATAAAGTACAACGTCGCAAAAATTTATTTCCAGACAGATAATTAGAGATAATAAAAATTTCAAATATTCGCTACTTATGGATTTGACAGCACATTTCAGAGCTCTTTAGGCGCAATTAAGTTTGTGGTTTTTTTCACGCAGCTTCGTCCACTGCCCCCTTCCTCCTGGGGTCCTCTGGTCGCCCACCCTCGGCGGACGCATCCGCCCACCGCCAGATGGCTCTGCCTGCGAGGTGGGCGGCACTCAGAGGAGTGAAATTTTGACGAGCGACATTCCGCACCCATCGAGCTCATTTCGCCAGAGCTCGATTATCGCATCCGCCGCCTTTGGTGGCAAACACGCTGCTTCCTCACTCTCGCTTCTCCGCTCCCGTATGGCCCTCACGTGTTCACGACCACTTTTCACGATTCACCACGCCCACATTCGCTCCAATCATCTCCCTTCCCAAAAAATTACCAGGAAGTCAACTAAGCAGTTGACGTGACGAAAGAAAGTACAATTACCATATACATTTAAAAAAATACTTGTCGTTATATGTACCTAGGTAGACGTTGTAAGTGCTTCATCATCAGTCGGTCCAATGATCATCATGAAAAGGCTTTTAAAAATTCCATTCGAGAATTCGAGTTTTCATATCACACGGCGAACTAACTTGCACAAGTCTTTGCCGTTGCTCACCGCATAGTGATTCCATAGTAACGTCTCGTCAATAAATAACTATAACTTTTGCTTGATTTTTTTTCATCAAAATGCATGCCATTTAAAACTAAAGGAATCGTCATCAGTAAGGAAATTTTAACCTTGGCCATTATAAATGTTTCAAATGTTTACTACGACAAAGAAAGAAATTCTGGACTATGTTCACCGAGATATCAGTGGGCTGCCGGCGAGCGGAAAAAACGATCGTTCCTCACCAAGGAGCCTTATTCGAATGGACCAGACCGATAGTTCAATCTACTTTAAATTTCTCTCTACAAGAGATCTTTAATTGGGAGGAAAATCCAGTTTCTCCTGGCCAGAGACCAATCTCTCCCGACCCCGTTTTATAACGTATTTCTACCTCGTTCACACAGTATTGGTCCTCACCTGAGTCGTCACCAGCGTGACACCAAAACAGCGAATAAAGGCGCGAAACAAAGTAATGTAGCCATTGTTCCTCATACTGCCGAATTTACAACGGCCGGCGCAGCTGCGCCTAGAAAATGAAACTAAGGTACCCATTGCCGATCGGCGGATAATTCTCATACAAAATCTTTCAGTGAGGCACAACCTGGTCCAATCAATTTTCAAAATGCCAATATGCATACAAGGAAGGACTGTTTCAGAAGATAAATATGCAGAGTTATTTTCTAGTATAATTACGTAGGTCCATATTATTGAGATTACACGGGATATACGAGACGAATAAGATGTGATAATGATGTTCACAAATAATGGGACTCACAAACTTGCAAACACGTACTAGGAAGATATTACATATATTGAGTGGTTGTCTTATTTGCCTGTGATCTTGAGTTTGTTTGCGTCGATATGAATTAGGTGCAGAAAGTTGCATTTCGAAATGGCAATTGAAATTGCGTAACAGATAATTTCTTCTCTTATTCGAGATACTAGTGTCTTTTAATCCATTAAAATAGACGAAAGATTGAAATAAGAAGTTAATAATCTCTCCAAGTAGAGTTTTAATAAAAACTGAATGACATTACCTCTCCTTATAGCAATTTGCCTACGGCGATGAAGTGTTTACGTATATTGACTATTTTGGCATTCCACGAATTGAGTAAATTCATTCATTAAATGCAAAACAGATCATCTTTAGAACCAATTCAGTGCTATCCATAGATCATTGTGGTATTTGTTTGAGTATCAAGTGTCGTGAGCTCTTCGCAGTCTTAAGCCATAGACCATTCATAATTAATGCAGTAAAAGCAAAGATGCGTTAATACTTCCGTTCGTCCAGTCCTTTCACCGCTGTGAGTTGGCTACAGCTACAGTAAACTGTCTCTATGAACTGGAGGAAGAGTTCTCGGGTTTCCAGCCGGGTCCAAGGGTTTTTCAACTCCGACGTTTCGAGGGTTAAGTCTGCCATCGTCTTCGGGTGAATCAGGGTCATTCCGCTGAAGACGATGGCAGACTTAGCCCTCGAAGCGTCGGTGCTGAAAAATCCTTGGGCCCGGCTAGAAACTCGAAAACTCTTCCTACAGTCTATTCGCCGGAAAAACCTTAGATCCTTCATGTCTCTATGAAGCCGCCCACCCTGGCGGGACTTAAACCCACGATCTTCGGTACGGAAGGCGATAACTTTACCCCACCGCCACCGAGGAGGGGTAAAGTTATCGCCTATCGGTGCGGTTCCGAGCAAATTAGGGAAACAGAGCAGCGATTGTTGGGGTTTTACTCTTCTGTCCATGTCTTGTACTCTGTCCCAGACATCCGGGTGTAGCGGAACCGGCTATTGTGCACGCTTCTAGTTCAGGAGAGCCCGCAACTCACGCGGAGTGGTTGCGATGAGCGGCTGCCCCCTTCGCGGCCTTGGAGGCACGCTCCCACGCGCCCACCCACGGGCGCGAGAAGAATTGCCCCCGGCGGCATGGGGGGGCAGCCGCCGCCGCCCCCAACCTTTTGAGGAGGCAGAGGAGAGCAGGATGCTGGCCATTAGCACGTGCTCTCCTCGCTGCAGACGGACGGACGCAAGCAAGAGAGAGAGAGAGATTCGCAGTCCACCTGCCGCGCGCCAACTGCCGCTCTCATTTGCCGCATCCGATCGCCCACGCGCCGCACTGCAACCCAGAGGAGAGGAATGGCACGCTCCTCGCATCCCAAGCCTTCGCTCCTTCCTTCTTCACGAATGGAGTGCATAACATTTAGCGGATCACCTCAAGGGTACTTGGCAAGGCGAGAGAGTTTTAACCACAATACAGCGTGCAATGCTCTACGTATGCAATTCACGGGTTACGAGGGTAAAAGGAAAATAAATCGTAATTGCTGGCCTCTACGTAGGCTAGGTAAGGTCCCAGCTTCTCAAACATTAAAACGCAGATTCGATACCCATCTGAGTAGGTTGCCCCGATGTTTGTTGTCGTCAATGTTTTTTTATTGGAAATGCCCTCAGAGCGAACTACGGGAACTTGGCTTGGTGGTGTAATTGGCTAACACGCCTGACCGGCAATCGGGAGATCCGGGTTCGAATCCCGGATAAGTCAAATATTTTTTCATGGCGAACCTCATCCGTTGGTTCATTTAACTTTGCACCCGTGCGCGTGACTGAGTACAAAGTCACTTGTTCCTAAATAGCGCTTTTGCACGCAAATTCTCTCTCCTTCAACCAGTTCGGTGGCCGAATAAGACAGGTTCCAATGTGAGTAAATGCCTCGGGAGGAATTTAAAATGATTCGATTTTGCAGCCTTAATCAATTCCACAAACGGAAGAAATACTTCAGATGAGTGATCTCTGCATCGCCTTTACAATGCAAAGAGAATTTCTATTCCGAGAGACCCACTTAAAAAGAGTGTCTCGTGTGTTCGGGCAGCAACATATATTCCATGCTTTTTGTGAGCTGAATAATTTTCCAACAATATGAACCTATGAAATGCAGAGCAGTCACTGAAGTTTGGGGGAAGTTACTAGGACGACCGAACGACAAGGAAGCGTTCAGTGGCCTCAGGGGGCACCAGCAAGAGAGCTATCGCAATAGATCCTCCAACAGACAGACCCGGAGAAGGAGAGTAAATTTCGACCTAAGGGGGGGGGGGCAAAGTTATGTTACACGAACCCCCGTTAGCTACATTATTTAACATTTAAATAATAACAATAATAATAATAATAATGGAGATATCGTCAAAATTTTAGGTAGAATTATTCTTAGTGAAGTGACTATAAGCATTACGCTCATTCAACAGACAATAATCGGATTTTGCCCCGAGTTCGTAAGAGTTTTCGACATAGTTACACATATTTAGATTTCACAATTAAGTTATTGAAACCAACAGCTAAATTTTATTATCTCACGTCTTTTTCTAGGGAATACAGGTCATCATTACTAGATACTTTAAATTCTATAATAGTGGAAGATGATGTGAAGAATGTCAAAACCGGTCGCTTGGTTAAATGTATTAATGTTTGCCTAAAACAAAGTGAGCCCGATAAAACGATCATGCTTTATCCCACGGAGACAACTCTTCAATCTTTGATTTCTTCTTTCTCATATTTTACTCAAAAACATACTCGCATAAACTACTAGTACTCAAGCGTTCCTTTTAATTATTTGGAACAATGAGCGATACACTTACTAGTTCCTGCACTGAAAAATTGACCACTTTGAAAATGAGATTTCAATTTAATTTTATTCAGTTTTAATGCAATACTTCATACTAAGGATAGGTCTGAAACATTGACCGCCAGCAAGACCTCGGGCTCAAAAGAGAGGAAGCACACTATACCTGGAGCGCAGGAGGCGCATACTGAATATCACATGGACGTACTCGAGACGACGGAAAGTTGATTAGCAAATGAGGACATCATCATCATTAGTCAACAATCCTAAAATCGGTTTGACGCAGCTCTCCATTTCTCTCTCCTATCCGCTAATCTCTTCATAGCTACATATTTCTTCTCTTTTATATCCTTTATAACCTGTCCTATATAACTCATTCGGGGCCGTCCCTTGCCCTTTTTCCCTTCCACTTGTCCTTCAACGATTGTCTTCATCAGACCATCGTGCCTCAAAATGTGGCCAACTAAGTTGTCCCTTCTTCTGCTTAATGTTTTTAGGAGGCTTCTCTTTTCTCCTACTCTCCTTAGCACTTCCTGGTTACTCACACGGTCAATCCATTTTATCTTCATCATTCTTCGGTAGCACCACATTTCGAATGCTAAAATGAGGACAATGGGAGGAATAATAAGGAATAAAATATTACGAGAGATAAGCGTCATACCATATGGGAGATGCCTCCTTCAGCCGTCGCCTATCCGTTGCGAGGATAACAATTTTGATAAATTCTTGGGATTGCCTCGCACAGGTGCACTTACAAAATCGCTAATGGATAATTTTTTGGCATCCAGAAATTAATAGATAATATATTGATATATTTACCGTGATATTTTAGGCACGGGGAAGCGGCATATTAAATCTAAAATAACTGCATTCGAATTCCTTTTCAAGGTGAAATATTTTCTCCGATTTGTTTTGCAAATTTCTCTACGATTGAAATGAATAATGTTCTCATTGTCAATTAGCACTTCAAACATGTTTAGAAGAAAAACGGTTAAGGTTGTGGCACCCATAAATGGAATGTATTTAGCATGAATTAGTAAGTAGGGCGACGAGGTGGATTAAAACTTATACAAGAGCATCCCAATTCGATATCTGGGCAAAAATGTTTCTCTGATTTTTTAAAATTCCGAAATATATTGAACGGATATTAATTTCCATTGTCATTTTATCCAGGCGTTTGATTGTGCGTGATGTATTGCAATCTTAAGCAGATTTTGTTGTTCGTTGAATAAAAATTAGAATTCGATAGCCATAATTGTATGGAACGCCCACTAATATGTCTCCTGCTTCTCGTGTGCTCGCCCAGAGGCGGCAGGGCGACACTTGAGGGCCGCTGGGGGAAACTGGTCCAGAATCGAATTAACATGCGTGCGGAGACAGAACTTTCCGAGTGGACTTGGAAGGGGGTCTACGACGTGGAGGAAACAACTGCCACCGTAGGCTGCGTTTTTTCTCACGAGGGTTCACAGCCGATTGCTCCTCAGAATGCTCTCGAGGGGTATCAAGGCTACGCATTCCGAGAATTTGCATTCCGGGGGAGCCATTTTTTTCCTCCTGTTGACCGTAATAGATGGCGACGGGTCTTGCGAGGTAGTGTGGGGTTAAAAGGGTAGGGGTCAGGAAGGGAGGGAAACGTCGAGAGAGGGGGGGACATTTATCGAAAGAACGCGAAATATTAGCATTTTAATTTCCCAATCAACGATCACCCAAACAAATACAATATTCTTGCCAAAACACCGTTGATAGCTTTACAGTAAGAGTACATAATAATGCAGATAATATATTACTTATTTTAAATACGATTAAAATACTTTGGCCAACGAAAATCATGGCAACCAAGAAATGAGCGCCGTCATTTTTAAACACTTAAATTTCCATAATTCCAAACCACTACTCGTATGAAGTTAATTTAGGAAAAGAGTAAAGCAAAGGTTAAAATACATTGGATCATAGAATTATTTAAAGATATATTATTTTATATGTATTTTCCTTTCATTAGGTTGCTGTGGAATGGAATCTTCATCACCTGCCAAATTCTGCTTGATCAGCACTGGCAGCAGCAGCGTCCGTAAGAAGGGACAGGGAAGAAAATATCTTGCGATTAACCCTCTCAACTGATTCTATTATTTATCGCAGTCCATTATGAGTGAACCTAGGTTGTCGAAAAAGAAATTTCTCATAGTTATAGAACCATAAAATATCCAAAGAAGAGGATCTTGAGCGTAATTCAAGAAGTGCGCTTTAACTTTTCAGCTGCTATTCCAGTCTAACGAAAGCGGAACACAGCTGATATACATACAGCTGATATAAAGTATAAGAATAGAGATCAGGATGTTTATTTGGTTATTTCGTCGATGAGGGTACGTCTACAAAATTATATGGATTAACCACAAGAAACTAGAAAGATAATAGTAGCGATGGTAGTACATGTAAATGAAATGAAATAAATGAAATTTGTCTTCGCTATCTTGAGTTAGCGACTACTAATTCTACATGCCAGTCCCACTGCCTCTTCGACATAGAATCAGTTCCTCCCAGGTTATCGCTCATTCAATGATCACTTTATTCGGCCTCCTTAATTACTTTCGCTAAACCTTTCATCTCTTTTCCCTACCCTGGACCGTATTCACAAACTTGGATCTATCTCATCTCTCTCATGATCAATAGCAGCACCAGAGTATGTGATCCTTACTGATTTTTACCATTTCCTACGTTATATTTTGTGTATTTGTTTTAAATACTAATTGCTTAATGGGCCACTGTAAATTTCCGAATTTGCAATATAAATATATAATTTGAATATTTTCAATAAAATTATATTAGCTAAAATAAACGCCCAAGTGCGTTATATCCAGTTATTTAGTTGCAAAGGGTTAACCACAGGTACAAATGACTTGTTTTATGAAGATAATTTAACAATTGAATCGACAGTCGCTAACTTATTCGCTACATTGAATATGTTTTCACTATCAATCATAACCGGAATAAACGCCCACGGAGATGAGCACTAATGGGTGATAATTACGTTCATGAGACTCATTCTGGCTTCGTTTACAAATTCTCGCGCCCCATAGCCATTCATTTGTTCGCCTCGTGAGTCTTCTTTCGAGGAGAGGCGTTCCCCTTCCCTCATCCCTCCACGCCCCTTTCCCAGGAGAGCGCGCCCCGGCGCCCGAGTGGCCAAGGGTTGGCGCCCTGCGTCCCCAGTGGCGCCCATGCGTGCGTGCGGGGGCAAACGCACACGCGTGAGGATGGAGTGCGTGTCGGAGGGGGAGAGGGGAGGGGGGGACACTCCTCTCTCCCCAACAATCCCATGTCGCATTGCGATTCCGGGCGTCTTCGTGTCGTCTCGCCCCTCCCTACCTCCCCTCCAACCCCCACTCACGCCCAGGAGAGACCTCTCTCTCTATCTGTCTCTCTCCCTCCGCCCCCGCGTGTTTGTTTGCTGTCGCGAGAAGACACGGAGGATTAGTAGGGGCCGGGGGAAGAGGTTGGTGAGGAGGGATGGGGGGTGGGTGTGAGAGGGCAATCGGGATACACGCCGCCCGACGCGTTGCACTGGCCACCTGGGAGGGTTATTCTGTGTCTCCGAAACTGAGATCAAATTCGGATGACGTCACAGTTTTAGCCAAATACGTTTATTGTTTAAAGGTTCAATATGTGACCGCCTACGCAGCGCAATTGGCTGGTCACTCAAACGACTCGCAGGAAACGGTTCATTTCATTTGCTGCAGCCTCGAGTAATTGGTGACTATTTGAACGATTCACTCGAAGATACAACATTTCTTCCCTCAGTTTCACAATGTCATGCTTACAATGTTATTCCAAACGATCTTCTTAAAATAAAAAATATCAGCTCTGTTATAAATTTTTGATTAAAACCCCCTAGTAATGATTTTTGCTCCCATTTAATTTTGAAACAGACGTTTATTAATCCCATTAGTACGCACATAGTAAATATACCTCATTAGTTTATAAAATAACTGTGGATATCCAGGAGTACATCTTAATCATCCGAAAGTGCCAACAAAGGGCAAAAAAATTCTTAAGGGGACAACTGAGGTGCCACGCCAGGCAGTTTTCAAAACCAGAATATTTTCGCAAAGTCGTGCGGTGATTTCCTAAAAATATCTACCGTAAAAGTATTAGTCTTTGAGTCTTCGGCTTAGCTCAGCACCTTGGCGCTGCAGTATTGCATTACAATAGACGCGAAGCGCATAAACATCTATTGTTTTCTAAAGCATCCGAAAATCTACAGGGGAAGATGGAAGCTAAAAACGTAAGCAAAAGTAGGAGCTCAGGGCATTTTACAAATGTTTCTTGAAAATTGGATACGCTAACATTTCGGATTTTCACCTGAGCATTTCCAAATTTATTGTAATCATTCAAAAATCAAATAAAAATTTTGGTTCATTGATGCCTAATTGTTAAGAACTGGATATTTTAATTGCCCACTACCCTTGGAATCTACGAAAAGGGATCACGTATCCATCAGTGCGGTAGAAAAGGAGAGGCGTAGGTTCATGGGTCAAATCTCGGTACAAGGGCATTTTTCCTCAAGAAAATTAGTGTACTTTACTGAAGTTCACGGGGCACGTTTTAAAATGTCACGGGCGTCATCCCGACTACTATTAGCAGTAGGGCACTGAAAGGCGAAATAAAACTCAAATATTGTTATTTGATTATTTTCTAAAACCACCGAACCGAAAATCTACTCGTTCTCAAAACAAAATCCACTAGTCCAATCCACAAACTTAAACTTGGAAGAAAAATCAATAAAGCGTTTTTTTATTAGCAAAACTAGTTGAGTGTTCCAAGTCATTAGCTCGCTCGAAGCTCTTTCCTCAACCATATATTCTAACTCCTTGACTCTTCCATCTATTTATTTATTTTTAGTGAAAGTTCTTAATTATCCCTAGATAGTGCTGTATTGACATTTCTTCCCCTTTTATCAAGAGTTCCGATGTCATCGGTCGTTCAAGTCTCCTTCAAAAGTGTCTCTTTTGCCTAGGGCCTCGTACAAGGATGCCTGCCAAACACATTAATCCACCCCAAAAATATTGAAATGAATTCTCGTTCAAAACTTAACTTGCATATGTCAAATAGACGCACAAATATTAGACCCACATACACGAATACCTAACATCCTCCGTTATTGAGAAAAACGAAATAACCACTGCTCTCGGGTGATTATATAATGCATTGCGTTATTCTGAAATGCTTCAGTCAATGTAAGAACCTGATATGTCATTAGAATGTTTGCACGTGAACCGAGTAGGCCAATTTCAACTGAAAGTCGTCATTATTCAGTTCTAACGCAACAAATATATTAAAAAATAAGGCCATTGCTAATTTATGTAAGAAAAGATTATCAGGATCCGAAATCAAACCCCACGAACTTTTTTCGCGGAAACTAACTCAGTTTTCGCCGCCGCGCCGGTAACGCTTGACATTTGGAGTAACTAATCAGATGGACTAGAAAATAGTGGATTATGATTTTTGGGCTACCACGTCCAGTTTCTGTTAACTGCGGTATACAGATATGTCCACCACGCTGTGAGGTTAAGTGACATTAATTTCACGAGTTAAGCAGTGTATTTCCTCCTATAGCACTTAGGTCTCATTTGACAGTAAAGGAAATATGACTGCGTAAGTTGGAATAGAATTCTTAATTGTCTAATTGAGGCGTGAGGACACATGCTTATCATAGTATTGAAAGCTCCCGTAGGCTTTAGAGTCTAGAAATATATCTAATATATACCCATCAAAATATATTCTAAGCCATGCCCATATAAAAAAAAATGAAACACCTCTTCTGGGAATCGAACCACATTCGGCTGGTTTCCCGAAATACTGCGAAGGTTGTGAATATCATCCTTCATGAACCATGGTATTCAACATAAAACTACTACGAGTAGTAGTGAAAACTGCATAAAAACTGACAAGAAAATTCATAGTCTACATAGCAAAGTGGTTTGTCCGCAATTGGCTTGGGAGCCCGATTCTACGTCCAAAGGACTTATCGCAAATGGTAAATAAGGAGGTAAATATGTTGCTGCACAATTGAAAACAAACACTCCTCACTTATGTGTGCGGATGATTCAGTTATTGCTTATTTTAAAATTAATTTTCTCTGAGTCTCGTAGATATTACTACAGCCCTTTTCATGTGACATGACATTCATTTACGCATTTATTCGTTAGTAAACTAATGGCTATAAAAGTAGCATGATGACGTTCCAGTGCACAATATTTATCATAATTGTTAAAGTATAACAAAAATCACATCAGCACTTTCTTTAGGGAGGCACACATAAATTATCATTCATCAACATTTTGAAGTTTTATTACACCGAAAAAGCGTGTAAAGAAATTCCGAGTTTCAAATGAAACAAATTCAAGAGTGTATACAGATAGAAAGCGGAACATTGATGATAGTTATCATCATATGACGTTCAATTAGAAGAGCATATTTTGAAAATTTCGCAAAAACGATATAACTTCATGGAGCAGAAAAAAACTTCTGAAGGTTAGTGTGATTGCCGTTCGCATGGCAGATTCATAATGAACTACCTCTTAGCCGCTTACTCTCTGCTAATCGGGGCTCTTTGCCCAAAGAATCAACCGAACTATCTCAGTGGGTGCTAGAGGAGGGACCCACGCCACGGGGGAAGAAACCGCCTCAGTTCCTCCGGGGGTTGGGCCGGGAGGAAAGAATTAAATGTCGCGGGGGCGCATTGGGGGTGGGTCGGGGGAGGATAATTTAATTGTCTCCATCTCGTGACGAGAGCAGAGCTGCGGAGGGAGAGTTTGCTTGACTGTCTGCTCGGTCGCTTTTTATGGGCGTAGGGGAGGGGATCTTGGGAGGGGGGCGACCCCTGCAACCTCCTCCCCGCCCACCCCCCACGCGACCAGCCGAGCGGAAGGGAAAGAAGGATTCGTTGGAGTCTGCCGAGTGACGTCCCCGGGAATTGCCTCGCCAAAAGGAAGGCTACGAAAAGAAGGGGGTAATAATAGGCAATCTCCCCGGAACGCGGGCGCGTGTCTTCCCAAATTGTGTCACAAACACGCGCTTTCGCTCGGATCGCGGGCCCCGTGACGAGGAAGCGAAGGGAGGAGACATGTTTGCGGCTCTTTGAGCACGGGAGGAGAGAGAGAGTGCTCGCGAAGAGAGGGGGGGGGGGGAAGGAGGTGCCGCCGAAAGCGAAAGAATCTCACGCAAACATTTCAAACGGTGAAATATGATTTAATGCTTTCCCGGCGAATAATGTGGGTAAACTTTTCTCGGGATTCCCACCGGGTTAATGTTTTTATATCGGCCAATGTTTCAAGTACCGTCTCGACACTCATCTTCAGGGCTGAATATTCAGCCCTGAAGATGAGTGCCGAGACGTTACTTGAAACGTTGGCCGATATAAAAACATTAACCCGGTGGGAATCTCGAGAAAAGTTTACCCACATTTCAAACGGTGCCATTCTGATTGTACTAGACTGAATTCTTCGGAAAAATTTTCGGTATTTCATGCATAAATTCCTGGAAATAACATTTGAGAGACGACAATTTGATTCACATGTACGAATATGTTTGTAAATGCGTCCAGGAAGCATGGATAATAATTAGGTTAGGTATGACGAAGGACTTAAAATTTGGGGAATGTTTAATTATGGTAGGGAGGCATGGAGAACAATATCAGTAGAGAAGTCAATACAGTAAAATTTCGAAATATGATACTACTGATGAATTATGAAGACGAAATGGATACATTGAGTGAGCAATGAGGGAGTCCTAGTAGAATAGGGGAGAAGAGATGTATAGAGGGAGAAGAGATGTGAGATCCCTGGGAAAAGGACGGAACAACTTAAGAACAACATGAGGCATGATAGCCTGATGGAAAGAGTTGTTTAAAGACAAGTGGGACGGAGTAACGCTAATAGGAGGCCGAGGATGAGATACAGGGAGAGGTGAAGGACGATTTGCTACTGAGGTATGACGTTGAGTGTTGAAAGACTAGCCGAAAGGAGAATTGAGTGGAGAGCTACGCCAAACCAGTCTCCGGATTGTTGACTCATGATGATGATGACGAAGTGGGGATTAAATAAAAATCATCCAAGTAAAAACCTCGCAGCGTTTGGAATTGTAGCATCATCTGTGAGTCGGGATTAGAAAACATTGGAATAATTAAAAGCTACGAATGGCATATATGCAGTGGCATTTTTTTCATAGGAGCACAGTCCATTCGTCAACCCATACTTCAAGCCCTATGGTATCATTCAGGCTAAGCATTCAAGAGACGCCATCACACTGAAGTCGGCTTTGGGTGCTAGGAATGCGATGCATAAATTTGCTTATCAATGAATCGACCGCACACGTTGAAGATAAAAGTACGCCAGTGTCGCCCTCCTCCGCCACACGTCATGCACTACAATCACGCGAGCACAAGTCATACGAAGGTGCGGGTCAGGTGGGTGAGGGGTGGGGGTGTGGCCTTAATTGCGCCGCAAACAAAAGAGAGCGTGCGACGCGAATAAATGAACGAGGCGAAGAAGGAGTCGCGATGGTCGGAGGCGTCCCATTTGGAAATCCCCGGGAGCAAGGAAAGGGCGGGAGGGGGGGGGGGGGTGAAGGGGTTCCACTAAATCGCTTTTAATTCCATTCGGGGTGGGGTGGGAGGGTGGGTCGGTTCCTTCCTTTAACCCCATCCCCCTTAATCCACACCCGTTCCACCCCCCGAACCTCCCCCCCCCCCCGCCGCCTTGCCTTCTAACCCACGCAAGAATTAAGTTTGGCTTTTGTAAATTAAAACAGTTTGGGCGTGGCGGGGCGGGGTGGGTGGCTCGCGCCCCCCCCCACCCTAAGGGGGAAAGGGGTGCGGCGTGGTTCCACTCTAATTAATTCTGCTTATAAATTCCAATTCAAACGCTCAATCCCGGCAGCAGCCAGGGAGAGAGTAAGCGAGTGTGCTGTCCCTTACTCCCCCTGCCCCTCCTCCACCCCCATCACACCGCGCCACTTAGCAGCACCACCACACCCCAGCGACCTTCAACCGGGCGTAAGGGAGGTGAGACGAGAGACCCCTGGTCCACGGCCGCGAGTGGACAGAAGAGGCCACGCGAGGGGAAGTCACCCTCTCAAATCATCATCTGCGATTAGAGTGCCTGTGGGTTGAGATCGAATTGAGCTGAGTGACGACCACTTAGAAGATTTCTTCCCTGAGATTTCAACTGCGCGAGCCACGAATTTATATAACCGAGATCTAAACAAAATAGTGTTGTCTATCGCCACTGGGTGACTTCCTTTATTTCAGTGTATTTATATTCTGGTAAATAATATCAGCCGAAGACGCGGCAGACTCAGCCATTGAAACGTTGGGAGAATTAATCCCTATACCACACCCGGTGGGAATCCCGAGAAATTTTTCATCAATACATACGCCGGGAAAACCGAAAATTTTAATATTAGCATATTCTGACATGGCAAATCTGCAAGTTTTATAAGTTACGCATGCGTAATATCGATACTCTTATCTATTTCCATTACATGTAGATAGGTATCTAGGTATTGGCCATTCTGAAAACCAATAGTTGAGCATAATTCAGCTTTTTTATATTTCTAATAGGGAGGTTTATTTTTTCGAAATAAATCCAAATAATTGAATGAATACAATAACTTTAATCCAATTCAATATTTTAAATCCAATAATGACGAGAAGAAAAGGAAGACGACCGCTTCTCTTGCGTGTCGCAATTTCCCCTTCACTATATCGGCCTTAGAAAGGTATAAGATTATATTTAAACACTTCCCTATTAATTATTTTTCAGTTATGAGTATAGGGAATAATACAACAAATCACACTGTTTTTTTAGCAGATATAGAGGAAAGCCACGCAAAAGCTTTGAGTTAAGCGTTCTCTCTCGATTTTAAAGATGAAAACTGAAGTCAGAATTTGAAATACAAACGATCTAATAAAAACAATCGTTGAAGGACAAGTGGAAGACAGAACAGCAAGCGAAAGACTAGGTTAAGATTCATGAAGCAGGTGATAAAGGAGATTAAAGAGATGAATCACGTAATTGTTACAAGATTAGCCAATAGGAGAATAGAGCAGAGAGCTGCGTCAAACCAACCTCGGAATGCTGGTGCCATTCAACTCAGATGAATACTCGACTACTCTATATAGCACCTTAAATGCTCCAACCGACTATAAATAGAGTAGTAGTCATTTTATGAATAATAACCTCATTATGAGCACTCGAGTATTATCTCAGCAGGTATACAAGCATTCTCATCCAGTACTCATGTATTCATTAGTGCAGTCAAGAATTCGTCCGATAACTCAATTATTCATTCGGATACTCGAATAATGCGGAGGCCACAGCTGGCGCCCACGTCGTACGCTGCGACGAGGCGCCATCAGGTGGCGCCGCTCGGGCCTACGGTGGGGCCCCTCGCCCTTTTGAGAGGTCAACGGTGTTTGGAGGAATTTCCTCGAAACGGTTGGGGGCTTCAGGTGAAAAAAAAACGCTCGTTGCAAGAGGGGTATTACTTTTACTAATCAGGAGAAAAATTCGTCTGAGCGACCTTGGCTCGCTAGAGGAAGCTTAGGCTTTTGTGGTCAGGGACGAGGCATCTTCAGACGGTTCATAAGCATCACCAGAACGTATTAAGCGCATGAAACACCTCGGGTCATTCCATCCAAATTCATGCAGACGCCGTTAAATAGTGCGGGGTCACAATCGGTAATTTTACTAAATAGTATATGCCCTAGACAGATCGAGTGAATTAAATTTTGGCCAATTTTTAGCTTTCACAATTTGTATTTGATGGCATTAAGACCCCTTAAAATATCCAAAATGGCCATTCTAGCGAGCTGATCGGTAATGAAAGTTTCAAATGTATCTAAAATTGACAATAATAAAGTCAAAATGTTAAAAATTTCTTTTTTTAGAAGTTTTTTCCCGCAAGCTCACCAGAATGGCCATTTTCGATATTATATAAATAGCTGTAACTTCATGAAATATTAATTTGGAAAGTTGAAATTGGCCAATTTGTGAATCGCTCATTCCTTTCTACAACATCAATTTTTGTTAGAGACATCTCCCTCAAACAGGATGCTGCCCTTGCTCCATTGTAGTGAATTTGTATGGAATTGTACATTATAATAGCTACCGCCTATTGTGATAGTTTCCTTAGAAAATTGAATTAAGTGACGAAAAAAAACGAAAAATTGGTAAAGGGTGAGAATATAACGGCGGAATCACTCTCTTGACATATTAAAGTAAATACTTGCAATTTTCAACGATTATAAAATTTATTTAGACCTAGGTTTAAATGTGACTACATCGTCTTCAAGGTAGTAACATTGAAACCTAAATCGTTATGAATTCCATTCCTTCACGCTTGAACCTTCGGATTTTATTCTCGTAAAAATACGCATCATGCTCTTCTGCCCAAAGAGTGAATCGGAATCACCGGAGAAGAGCACCTTCCCTCGCCCACCCCACGCGCCCACACCACTCCCCCGTGGCCAGATGGAACCGGTACGGAAGAAACCTCATTCTCCGCGACATTACAGCCCCGTCTTATAAAAGGTCTCTTTCCTCGCTGCTTTCGCAGGGAGCCAAGGTTCCTGTGGTGGTGATGGGGGGGGGGTGGTCGTGCCGTTGGGATGCTGGCTGGAGCGGTGGAGCGGGGGCGGGGGAGGAGAGCGGAGGGGGCGGATGAATAATACCGCACACTCCTCTTTCCGTTTCGCAGACTCACGCGCCAGAATTAAGACTTTTCCTTCCGCAAGACTTGTTCCTTACCCCTCCAACCCCCCTCGATAGCACGGAGGGGTGGGGAGGAAGGGAAGGCGGAGGAGGAACCACCCCCTCTTCATCCTTAAAACTTTTCCCACCCTCCCGCAAGAAATAAAAGAAACATATGAACATCGCCCCACCCACCTCACCCTCTTCTTCTCACCCCTCCCCTCCAACTGACGGCCACGTGGACTATTTAGAAGTTGGTTGAGCGATTAGAATCTGATTCACAGATCACGGGTTCGCATACAGGCGTAGGCTTGGTAAATAAATTCGGCAATTAAATCTGATTCGAGGTATCATAGGTAAGGAACTGGTCCCAAGGGAGTGGCATATTATTCAATGATTGTATTCCGATTTTCGACGTAAACACCGAATGACCGTTTTATACGGTGTTTTTTTTCAAAACTGCAGACGACGATGTGCAAGCGTAAATAATTATGCGTGACATATTTCTTCAGATTTATATCCCAATTTGGTTGTAGGAAAAATATTGCTACACACGGTATATAATGGATAGTAGATAACCGATTAAAGCAACGGCAAACTACCGTGAGTTGTATTATCCGCAACTGTAGATAATGATCGGAGGAAAACAAATTCCGGAACCTTTCAGGCCTGTCGCCTTTATCGATATTCGAGTAAGCAGCGATTTTACCGTGAAATGGTCCTCCAAACCAAAAGTTGAAAGTTCTTGTTATATCAGATAGTGTTAAGATGTTAATGGCAAGAAATAATGTGGTTCATCAAATGTGCAATCCTCGACCGCAGAAATGTGTGAATGTGTATGATTCAGCACAAAAAATTGAATTTTGCCATTATTGGGGCCAATGTGCCAACAAAACTGTAAAATGAGATCTTCAAATAGCTAGGTGGAATCAATTAACAAAGACTAGCACCTTTGTATCACGCGATCATCCGCAGAATCATTCAAGAAAAATTAGAGCGTGTCCTAATTTCATTCGTATGGTAATGCGGCTATCAGTGACCATTCAAGACCATCATAAAGTATCCGGTTTTTCTTCGTTAAAACTTTCGCGGGTGCCCGTCATGTTGAATTAAAACTTTTGGGCTATGTCGCCGCGTCAGATTTTGTGTGGCCCCAACGTTACCCGACCGATGATGGTCGCTTTCTCAAGGGAATCTCAAATCAGATCAGAGAAAGCGACCAGCATCGGTCGGGAAACGTTGGGGCCACACAAAATCTGACGCGGCGACATAGCCCAAAAGTTTTAATTCAACATATCCGGTTTTTGTCATTTTTTATGGGAAATTCCGAAAATGACAAACCTCCATTGATTGAGAAAGCCCAAGATATCGTAACCAAGTTAGTTTTCTGAAGAATGAGCTTAATAACTCAAATTGCTTTATTAAGCTATGATGGCAATTAAAATATAATCCTCTCATTTACAACAAAGTGAGGAGAAAGTTGGTTTCCCATGTAGATCAGGCTTTAATAGTAAATTTTCCTCAGAGCATCCCATTGCATGAGCCTGCCTCCTCCATTTACTCAAATGCACAGCTAAATACACAATTACCAGAGAATTTTGGTTCACCTGCACCAAAATCCACTCTCAACAGACGCTATTTTATATACATCATAAAAAGCTTGTAATATTAAATACGCTTTCATTTCGCATCCATCTCGATTGACCTGTAGGGAAGAACCACAGATATTATCCGCTAGGAAATTCCAAATTAATCACTAGACATAGCTTACTTACAGGACTATCAGCACCGTCCCAAGTAGTAATTGAAAGATTGTCATCTCACCTGTAAAGAGCGAAGACTTAATTAGTGACAAAATAAAAATATAAACGATAATATTTGAACAGCATTATTGTACTGACTACGTTGGATTGTTTATAGGACAAAAGTAAGAAACGACAAAAGATATTTGGCATAAATCATGAGAGGCGGAATGGAAGCTTTGATTTTTCTAGATGGTTGGATGAATATCATTTTTTAGGTGCACCATGGGTAGGACCTTTCAAACTTTGGTGACAGATATTAGCTCCCGCGCTTGTGATTGATGACGAAGTCATTTCTTTATGAGGAGGTTTAGATCCATTTGTTCAACCGGCGAAAAGGTATCCAGAGAGCCAGAGGTCTTATTTTATGTCACCTTCGTTACTTTAATGTAAGATCTGTTGGTAGGTGCACAAAAAAGTCATGGCTCTAATATATATGCATATGGCCAAGGTGCACTAGCACTACTACTGTATTAAAACTGGATTGGTTTGGAAACTCAAAAGTTCGGCTTAAAGCTATCGTTATTTTTCATTGTATGTCGCCAACTACCAAAACCAAGAGTTTTAAACCATTGATCATATTTGTACCTTCAGCTTAACTCTACGACAGCACTTCAATACTAAATTAATGCTACCCATTTGCATTCACATCATGGTGAGGTTTGGATGACGATAGCAAAGGCATGGACATGAGCTTATCCATTCCTGATCCAATCCCTTGATATGAGTTTTTTGTGATTTTCCCATGATACACCTATTTCACCCATATTTTATGCACCGCAGATCACTACGAAATTTTAATGAAACTATTTTTCGGTGAGAAAAGAGGGCAAAAGAAAAATATCGAATCCCATTACACCATTCCATTATAATAGTGATGGATGGAATAATTGATGGACAAAAACATGTACGTGTTCTCTTCGAAGCAAAATAACCAAGGCCATTACATGCATTGACATGCCACATGTCATCAAATATTCCATTGAAATACATATCCCTTATTTTTAGGATCAAATAAAACTATGCCAGTAATTCTGCATAGTTGATCCTTTGTTTATATGAATTTAAATTAAATGAAAAGAGTAAAAAAATAAATGGAGAATTGATTTTTTAGGTAGTGGATTATTGCCGCTCACCCAAAATACGGATGGAGAATAGACATATATCCCAATTTCACGGGTGTCTTTAGCTCATCGGGAAAAAACTCGCCGCGATTGGCGCCGGCAGAAAGGTCAAAACTTGGGTTAAACGGGTATTCCCATGAGAACCATCGCGTGTGTGAGCAAAAAAAACTTGGCATGACAAAACAAAGCAAGTGAGGAGGGCGCATGAATGGAATAAATTGGAGGGAAATGTCTGTTTAAGCGCTCCAAATCAAAACTGCGTGTGCCATAGAGATTACGTGTTTGAAAAACTATAATTTTTCCACAAACAATGAACGATAGGGTACATGCGTTTCGTAGGAAAATAGTGGCCGCTCTCATGCGCGTTATCTCAACTGATATTGGGATCTTTCATATCGGTTATATCTATCAGATGAAGACGTAAATACTAGTGGTCAATAATGTTTCCAAAAAATGCAGTGATGCTGCAAACGTAAAAAAGGGGCTTTGCAGGCACTCTCTCCCGGGAATGCCAGCTAAGAGTGCGTTCCTCGCTAATATCTTACGTTTATGCACTTTTTTTAACACTATATTTTCATTGTGTATCGGTCAGTGAAGACTGAAACAAGGCTTAATATTATCATGGCAGTGGTTTGCTGCTTACAACAGTTTTAAACGCCCCAATGCAAAACGATCGAGTCGCGCGCGCTATTGCGACAACGTGCTAAAAATAGCTTAATTTTGCCGCAAATAAGGAAATTTAAAAGTAATTACGCTTCTGAATATTCTTCGTTGTTATGGCTACTTGTTATCGTTGTAATAGAAGAGGAACGAATGAATTTGAATTTTAACATACCATAGTCTTGAGGAAACGAATCGTATTGAGAAATTCGGGGTTGGCGGACTAATGGTGGCGGGAGGGACACGTTAGGGGGGACGGTCGCCTTCGCCTCGGCGTAATTGGCCGTCGCCAATATATGCAGGTGGCGTCTCCTCTGTCGATCGACGGCGGAGACGCGAGAGCAAAAAGTGAAACCCATGGAGGGGGGACGGGGGGCGAAATAGTGTGGCGTATGTATAGGGGGATGCGATTGCAGGGGGTGGGTAGGTATAGGGTGGAGTGAGACAATTAAGAGTAGAAGGCCCCTTTTGCGGGGCATTGTTGGCGGGAGGGAGGGAGGAGGAGGAAGGGTAGGGGGGGGGGAGGAGGGGAAGGGCGCATTTGAATGCAAGACGTGGAACGGCCGAAGATTGATGGTCATAAATTATTTAAGAACTTTACGAGATAGCGCATTAGGTGTACTCTGTCGGCCGGATGCGAATAGGTAATGAACGAACGGTGAATGCCTTGGCCCAAAAGAGAGAGAGATACGAAAAACGGGGGGGGGGTTCCTTTTTTGCCCCCTCTCCCAACCCCTCTCTCCACCCGCCAGTGAGATGCGCGGACGAAAACATAATTAATTGGTCTCTTTTTGGCGTCGCCGCCGCCCTCAATACACGAAATATATGCGCCCGCATAAGAAGCCACTTTATTTATTGCCAACGACTGACCTGGCGAATGCTTCTCTTAAATGCACGAAGCGACGCATAATATATGGCGTATCTGCGAGACAAAAAATATCATGATCATAATCATGAATAAAAAAAATAAAATAAATTTTGAAGAATTTGTATTTCTATCCATTTTTAATGTTGTCGAGATAATAATCCGTCTTATATTCTAAGTCAATTTTTAAGGCGCCTAGTTTTATAAAAATGACACAAATAAATAAAAAAATGATTGAATGAAAAGTTTCATCTGATTGGTGGAAATGAATAGAGAGAAAAAATTGATCTTAAATAGCCGCATGCAAACATTTTCAAGTGTAACCATGAGTAAATTTATTTCCTTGCTATATAATTCCTGAATAAGACTGGTAGCGGCAAAAATATATTTCCAATAACAAAGGACTAAAAGTTACCAAAAACGCCCAATCACTGTATCACTTTCGCTCTATCTATATTGAATATATCACTTCACTAGCTGACGCTTTCCAATTATCAAAAATAATACGGATTTGGAGTCCCCAGTTTGCTCCTAGCTTTCGTTTATAACGCATCCGCCTTGAACACTCTTGTTCTCGTTTACTCCGATATTCGTATCTTCGCTCAATGCCAAAGCATCGCTAACGCGTTTAGGCTAGAATGCTCGGAATTTTGAAAGCGAAAACTTCGATGCGATCATCATAATTATGCAAGATCTTCCAGCGTGACGGTGTTATTTTTTTATTTGGGGAGCCAAGAATTTCCGTGGAGGGAGATGCTGCCGTTTACATAAGCAATAAATTATCCCTGGCCCGTATGTATGTACACACGAGTTCTTTGAACTTGCTCCCGGCCCCTGCCGATGCACCGTCAAATGGGGCGATGAGAGGTGAATGGGGTTGAGTGGAATGGGGTAATGGATGGTGGAAGGGCTGAAGCGATCCGCAAGAGCACTCAAGCATACCTGAAGTGCATTAGACGTCTTACCCCCCCACCCCCTCTGCAACCCCACTCCCTTCCCGCGAATTAACATTCCACAGCCCTCCTTGGCGAACCCTTTCCTCAACAGACAATAGGAGGGGTAGGTTTGCTTCCTTCCCTTACACCGGCGTAACAGGGCTGGGATGGAGACTCTTATCCTCTTTTGAACTTTGACCTCCGCACTCTCTCCTATCAGCAGTGCTTGAGATCGATCCCAGGAAATTACCGAAGCGAGCGATATCGGGAAATTCTGAGAGGAAATATAATATTTTTGGTTTCTTTGTTTTACTTATCTCAATTGTTCCCGAAAACAGCACAATGTAGTCTTTGCATCGGGTGTTTAAACGATCACACGCACCCATGTCCCGGACGGGGAAACCTATCCAGGCGGGACTCGAACCCCCGACCTTCGGTATCGTAGGCGAAAACTTATCCCCGCTGCCACCGAGGCCGACTTTATGTATCCGAGGGTTTATGTATCGGATTAGGGTTTTATTCTCCACGTTTCAACAAGTCACTTAATCATTTTCTTCAGCAATCTCACGCCTTCAACGTCTTGGCACAAGGGACGATGAACTAGAAAATCGTCGAAACGTCGGTCATATGAAGCCATACTCACGGTTCCATGAGATTATTTAGTATGCAACATTATTCTCGACAAACCTTCACCTCGCCAGGATTTATCAGATCAGGTGTAATCAATCTGTTTCCAGCCGTCTCCCAATTTTTTTTAAACTTGATAATTGATTTTGGCTAACTTGATAGCAACAATATACTAACTTTACTAGACTGCATTATGTACCATACTCTCTTCACCAACAATTTTCTTCGCGTTCAAAAACACGCCTGGTACCACCTTGTATGCCGGTCATACTTCCCATATGGCTCTTTTATCGTTGATATTTCGACGGGAGGGTGTGTAGGAAGATTGCGAATGGAGTGATAGAGGGGGGGGACTACGTTAATGATAGCGGCTCGTCCAAAGGGGAGGATTGCATCCCTTGGAGAGGGGTCGGGGGTGATGGCGTTGATTGATTCGTTCGTTTATGCCTTCCCTCCGAGATTGACACCCTCTTCTTCTTCTTCTCCGCACACCCATTACACCTGCCACAACGGAACGAGCAGCCCCTTCGCCACCTGAACGGAGAGAGGGCGCGCCCCTTGGCACCCAATCCCCAGGGCAAACCAAAAGGGGTAAAACAATAGAAGCTTGTACTTTAGCTGCGCTTCATTTTACTTTTCATAATTTTTGGTACTCGTGAATACCTCAAAGTGGATGAGAAAGTGCGGAGTGAAGGTATCAATACGTCATTCAATTTCCTCTGGTTATTACATTTTAAAGAATGATTTTTTGCTGTTTGAATGTTACAAATATATTTTGAAAAGTTTGGTGAGACTTGATTTGGGTGATTAGTATTTTAGGATGTTTTAGTTCAGTTTTAATTAGAATCACTAATTTAATGAACACTCCCTCATTATTTGAGATCTATTTCGAATAGGAATGTATTGTTTCCAGTTGTCCTCAATGTAATGATGTTATTACCCATCGATAGTTGATATCAATACAATTTTGCACCAATATTTAAGATATGCTAACTCTTTCTACGTCCTTGCATTGTCTTAGCCATCCACACTACAACTATCACAAGTTCACAATCCATTATTTTATTAATTTAATCTTCCCCTTCCGTTTTGGGCATCCAGAGGTGAGCCCACCGTTTCTCTCGTGTGCGTGGTGGACAAACAAGGTGCTGAGGTTGTTAAAAACAAGTTCGCTGTTGCTTGGGAAACATTAGAATACTATTCCATTGTGATTGAGCGAATTCTGTCGCATTTCCATCTCATAATCGCGTTATCTTGTGCCGATTTAAACAAATTATCATTTCCTGAAATTCTCCGATATGGGTGGAGGAGGAGGGTGGTATTCTAGTGGGCAGGGCGAGTGGCTTATGATGCAGGGTCCTCAAGTCCAAATATTTGGTGAAAACGTCGGAGACTCCCAAACAAAATCCTCGCAGTTTGAGGTGACCAAGGAAAAGGAACTGCCCCTCCTACCCTGAATGTGAGAAATTCACACACCTGTGACGGAGCCCAGGATGAGATCTATCCTCGCCGATAGAAACCTACTTTCGGGTTGAACCATAGAGTGACTGAAATTCTTCGCCCAAAACATAAGGTGCGCGCCTTACACGAAGGCGCATTGCAAAAGAGAATATACGGTTCCTCTTCATGGGCCCATCCCCTATCACCCCACCCTCTAAGAGGGCGCCAAGCAAGCGCCACCGGCACGAGGAGGCTCACTCACTTAGCTCACCCCGCCCCGCCCCCTTCTCCACTTGGGCCTCGCGTGCACTTTTCTCCGGGAAGGGGCGCCTCCGTAGGTGTTGCGGGTGGAAAAGTTAGTGGGGGTTGAGGTGGGTGTGGGGGGGGGGGAGGACAGGGGGCAGGAATTTAATATATCCGCCAGCGCGCCCATAAAGGAATCTTCCCTCTCGAGGGGTCTTTGGCTGCGAGGTTTTATTGGATGGTGGTAATTCCGCCGAGTTTTGATTCGTTCCGGCGTTTTGTGTTCGGGGCACTCGAGTAGGGAAGGGGAGGGGGAGGCCTAAGAAAGAACTCCTTCCCCCTCCCCCAAAGTGAGAGGGCGCCTCCCGCGGCCGCAAGGCGCCTGGCGCCACGCCCGCCTCGCTCTGCCTCGCCCAACTGAACCTCTCTGTGACGATGCAATTACTCTTCTCGCCCCCGGCAGTTTCTATCGCACAAACATGTGCGGTAAATACAAAGATCAACTCTCAACGGCAAACATAGCTTCAGTAAGGCACGTAGAATCATTGTTAATGTTAGAGCTATCATATCATTTAAATTCTCAAATTTAGTAGCCAGCATTATCCAAAATATATATGTTCGACAGAAAATGTTTGGTACATTAAAAAAATTATTTTTCAGAATATGTCGTTTATTTATATTTTTCTCACTCTATTCAACACATTTTTTTAAAATTTAATTTATTTTTCAGTGACTTAACTTCAACCGAAACTCGCAAGCACTCGAAACTTGCCTCAAATGATGCAAAACCTAAGAAAATTTTCGTGAAATGTTAAACGTCTTGAAAAAAGAAATCCCCTCACGAAATTAGCAAAGCTAACAGAGTGATGAAAATCAAATGGATCGACAGAGTGAACAATGATGTAATCAAAGGAAGAGTAGGAGAAAAGAGGAGTCGCATAGAAAAATTTAATAAAAGGAAAGGACAAATCAATCGGCCACGTCTTGAGAGATGATGCTATGATGAAGAAAATTGTCGAGAAACAATTAGAACGCAAGAACAGAAAGGGAAGACTTCGTGGGGAATAAAAAGAATAAAGGGTGAGAAAGAGAAGAAATACTTGAAAGTAAAAATATTATTTGACCGGAGAATTGAATGGAGAGCTGCATAAAACCAATCTTAAGATCGCTATGTCGTGATGCGAGTTGTTAGCGTAGATAAATTACAATAAAAAATAGGAAGTCACAAAGGAGGCTACATAGTATGTATATTCATTTCATAACGGTATAACGACCAACTATCCAGCTAAAATTTACTTCTCGTCGTCTTTACTCAAATTCACAAAAATATGGTGTTAAGGTGCGCCGAGTAATTAGTTACATATCGAAGATTACTTGCATTGAATCCGGGCGAGGCCTTAGAGCAATGTCCAACGTAAAATTCAAACGGACTGATTTAAAGCTAGCACGAATGCGTAAATTTCACACGTTGGTGAATTATTCTACATCGGGCTCTATCCTCACCCATCCTAATCCACCTTACCTTTGAAGGTCTTAGCGAAAAAAATTCAGGGCGCAGCTAATTAAGGGACTATTTCACATGAGTACCTACACGCTACACAGGTTTTAAAAGAATTTGTCTGCGAGACGCTAGAGACTCGGAGGCTCTGCGCTAGCCTTGTTTGAGCAATGAAGAATAAGTATAAACGATTTTAATTTCTCCTGGTGAATCCTACTGATGAACATTTCTCGGGTTCTCAGCCAGGTTAATGCTTTTATATAAGCCGACGTTTCGAGAGACGACTTATATAAAAGCGTTAAGCTGGCTGAGAACCCGAGAAATATTCATCAAGAATAAGTATCTTTATAATCGATAAGAAAAACATTATATTATAACCTCACTATATTTCCAGGTCCAACACAAACGATAAATTAAGAGAGATATTTTGCCGAACGAATCGGAACAAGAACTCATTTTTTCCCCAGCACAATGAAATACTTCAATAAATGCTAGGCTGAACTTAAATACTAAGGCATTTACTTCATTTTATTTACGGCTGTTGTCCTCACATCCCCGCCACACGTATATTGAGGCTTCTTAAGGGGCTGTATGCAAATGTATATGAAGTAGTAAGATGATATTTTTTCAGCAGTATTAGCCTTATTGGACATACATTTGTGATTTTACGTGAAAACGCACACGCAGGCCGATGAAAGTGATTTGCCGAGGTATTCCGACTATATTCTCTGGAATATATCCCGGCAATAAAGGAAATTACGGAGGCGAGTTGAGAGGAGGGGAGGGGGCGGAGAGGCCAGGGCCGCGTTACGCGAGGGAGACTCGTGATTGAAGGAGGAATGCGCGCGCCAGGGGCGCTTCCTTTGCCGGCCCTGAATTTCTTCGAGAGTGCCTCGGGCGGGAGAAGATGCGCAAGATGAAGAGAGAAACAGAGAGACTTAAGACGTTCCAAGGATGCAAGTGCTTCAGGAGAGTAAACAAGCGAACAGAGACGTTGCGCATCGCCCGCCATTGATCAGCAATTCTCTGTGACGAGAGAAGGGAAGCGTAATTCGGTATTCGCAATCGAAAGGGGGAGACGCTTTAACTGTGGGGTCATAACTTATTGCGCTGTTGGTTTGGGCTCATCACATTATGCTTCCCTATCCCACCGATGACTGCTTTCGTGGGCAGCAACAGAATAATCCATCGCACACGTTAATCATTCCTGAGGAGGGCATAACATGCTGGCTAAGTGAGGCACATACTTCTCCATTAGTGGAGTGCATTACCAGAAGATTCCCAAGGGAAAATAGAATGGGGAAATAGTAACAGATAGGCTAAAAGAAAATATACTTCGAGTTAAAAAAGAGAGACGCAAGTGATGGTGTTTTTCGTTTTCTTGGAGAGAGAATTCCAATTTCCACCCATGCGGGCTTGCGAGTTGTTGATCCAATTCTTTGCGTCATACTAGCGCTGATACGGTTAATGCTTTGACGGTTGGTGGGTGAACAAAATTCACTCTTGATTAACATTGTGGCATTCCATTATAAGTTTTCCTGGATATCAGGAAGAAAGAACATTTAAGTGCTTACAAAAATAACAAAGATGAAAAAAGTAATTTTGCTAAACACTTAATATGCAACTGCCATAGGAGCGATTTTTAAATGAATATTTTAAAATTTTGCAATGACCGCCGTGTATTGGACTCTAGGGAGCAGTTAGAAGTTTTAAAAATTATTGAAAGTCAGGATTCTTATAAATGAATATCTCTACCCATCCTTTTCCCCAATTCTGACGTCCGTTTTAAAATTCATCAAGTGACTAGGTAACAATAATAAGATAAAGAAATCATAATTTGCGCCTGAAGATGATGATAATTCACTGAAACCCGGGTCGCGCTCTGTAAAAAATAAGTCGTATAAGCAATTGTGTGATATCCAGAAAAACTTGGTTGGTGGGAGGCCATTCCCTAGGAAGAGATTGGCCACTTGTATCTGCCCAACCACTTTCGGACGTCTGTCGCTAATACATTGATTGTCTTGAAGTTGCTGGTTGCTGCTTCGTTGAAAAAATTCTTCGGAGCGTCTTCGAACATGTCTTTATTAAGTAACAAAGCAAGTCGATATGGTTGAGCCGAGGAATTTTACGACTATTATCTCATCTACTCGTAATTCCTTCTGAGGGAAAGGTGATTCACCATGGTGATTGCGACAACAGAACCCTTGAACTTATAACAATAACTTCTCTTATCAATCAGCTTATAACAGTGCCTAATATAATTGCTATTAATATTCCTTAATTTTCGCAGGTTAAGAATTCATAATATGCTTCTATTCTTCTGATTGTTTCCATTCCCAAGAATCCATTTCTTCCATTATTATTTCTTTGAATCAATTTCTGACCAAACAACAAGAAGATATTTGATTTTGAACACCCAGATAGCTGACGCCAATATTTATATAGATAACACTAGAAAATACAACCAGAGGAATGCTGATAACATGTGAAAACAGACCTCGAGGAAAGCGAGTAGGGATTGATGTAGCCGGATGGCGACCCTTTAAAAGCTGAAATGAGACACGTAAGAGATACATGAGGTTCGCTAATCATAGTTCGCCATAATCCAAGGAAACACAAGCAAGAGCGCTATCGCGGCAAAGCAAGCGAGAATATCTTGTAGCGTTCGCGCAAATCAGATGCAAATTAAACGATTCTGAGATTTCAGTTATCCCATTTCCAGAGGAAACGATAACATGACTACGAACGTTAAAACATGGCGAAGGAGTGTACTTCAATGCACGTGTAAAAACAGCGCCTATCGTTCCGGGCCAGCCATTCCACATTTTTTTACAAACCACTGCTATTCATTCGGCTAGCAAAACAGCACCAATGGCTGTTTCTTTCCAACTCAGTTCAACTAGTTCACCTACTTGAAAAATATAAAATCCACTAATACTCCTCGCTAACAGAATCAAAATTATCACTGTAAGTATTCCAAGATTTGGAGGATGCTCAAAAAAACGTTGAATCTGTTAGATTTTGAGATAAAATTTTCTTTGAATGACTCTAAAATCATTTGAACTATTTTACGGCTGGAAAGGCACTTTTAACTGTGTGTTTTATTCTGGCAAAAAAAACTGAAGTGCATGAAAATTATAAAATGATTTAAGTCATGAAGGAAGGGGTGTCTACTGACGAAAGTGATAATAGACGACAGAAACTTTTTCAACTTACTTACTAGGTATATCCTTTAAATGAGGGAATTATCGCTCAAAGAGAATAATACTTATTTGATGTTTTGACAGCAACATGGGCATTGAATGAGGTCAGAATTTCCTTTTGAATGTTGGAATATAACTTTTCTCAGATAAGAAAACGGCTTACCTATCCACAATTTGTAACGGTTCGATGTCCACCTTGGATCCCAGAGATGTCTATTCAGGAAAATATTAAGAGTCGCGTTCAATACTCGGATTCGATAAAAATGTATTTTACCCTTAAATTTCTCCCTTATGTGCATTAATGCAAAATGCATAAATATATCAAGTTGCGTACACAATTTACGCATACGTTGAATTACGGCTTCAATATCAATTTGAACTATTACATGGGACACCTCTGAAAAGTAGTAGAAGAGTTACTCACGCACGCACGCAACGAATTTCACTTTTTGGTTTTGTAATTCTAAATTACCAGCTCTTCAGCCGTTTATTCCAGAACTGTGTTTTCAAGAACTTTTGGTTGTTGGTGAAATGAAATCACCGGTTAATCATGGCTCAGTTCGGATAATAATAATACTGGGAAGCGATATGGGTGGGATTGAGGGCAATTTTTAAGGAAATTTAATTTTCAGGTTGGATAAGCGTTAAATAAGCGTATTTATAAATAAAACTACCGATTATAGCCGAACAGCGTTTTCTGCGACAAGCGTTTTGGAGGAGTTCTCATCCATATTCTTCCGGGCAATAATATTTGCAGGAATTCCTTACTGTGGTCTTACATCCTCAGGAGAAGGTTTACTATCGAGATCCCGAAATTGCAAGTAGTAATTCCTGAATGTGTGACTATTCCACGTGGTCCATCTCCCAAGATCGGCGGTACGTGAAGGAGAGGAGGGTGGGTGAAAAATGGGGGTGGCGAAGAAATGGAGGGGAAGAGTGCTTCGCATAGTTTCCGAAACAATTGCAAAGCGGAGATGTTGGAAGAGGTAAAGGGTTTCGGGGGGGTATGTTGAGACCCTTGTGCGGCGAGGGAAAGTGTGTCCGCCAAGAGGCCCTTAATACAAGAGAGGACTGGGGGTCGCCAAGACACCCGATCCTGAACCCTGGGGAAGGGGACTAAGCGATGACCTCTTACAAGGAGGAGAATCCTCGCGGGTATTTCAAACTCACGCCCGGAGGGCAGCTGAGGCCGCACTTGTCATTCGGAGGAGGGGGAAAAGTGTTGACGAGGAGTATCCTCGCTCTCATCCCCGTCTCCACATCCGCTTCTTTTCTCGTCGAAGCATTAAAGGACAGAGTCGTCTCCCCGAGGGATACACAGCATCCACGGAGTGTGTGGCATTTCCACGAGTCCCCATATACGCTCATACTACTCAATCTTAACGGGATGTAAGTAACAGAGAAATTGATATATATGCTTTAATGAAGTTCTCTCTGGTTTCACTCAACAGATTAACGAATTTCTTACTGCAAGAATTTTTTTCGCTAAGTCCACCACTGTCTCACTCAAGTAAATTCAGCTTTTTTGTAATTTCTGTTTACGTCGATTGCTGCTGAGCGTCTCTATTTCTAATGTCATTTGAGATTAGGCTGAGAGAAATTAATTCATAAAATCCGGCGGGAAAGTCCAAAATTATAATAGAAATTTGCAATATTTAAAAGCAGAAATGAATGGTACAATGGTAAGTACAAAAAAGATCAACGGAAAATTTAAGAATACTCCCATCAATCTATCTACCGTTACCTTTTCCCGATTCCCAATTAGATCAGGTTTAAATTACATGACCAATGCCACTACATAACTGAAAATGGGAAAGGATGCTATTTATGGGCAATAATTTGAATGAAAAATTATAAACAAGATTTAGAAATTCACTTGGGGCTCACAAATAAAGCGCACAAAGTCACATGCCCGAATTTTTATATATACTGCCCATGTTCAGGTGTTAGGCTTGTTTGGAGAAAGTCAAAGATCGCATCATGACGCAACTTCTCGAACAACTAACATTCGCGACGACGCAAACGCCCTCTGGTAGTTCTAAAGGCATTCCAGTCAAAGACGAAATTGCGCGGTAAGACTCTTATCGACGTTATATCTATTCGATACACTAACCTTCACTGCATCCTCATGAGATATAAAGGAATTTTTATATTTCTCGTGAAGTTTTATAATTGCTCTAGTGTTAATAATTAATTGATAATTTCCAGAGGGATAGAAATGCATTCATTTAGTGACAAACAATTTATCTAACTCGTTCTTTTCAACGAGGCTGTAGTTATATTTTGTTAGTTGTAGAATATTTTCATATCATTACGGATCAAATTTGGCAAAATGAAGGTATGCCATTTATATTTGCTGCTCTTTCTAAAATAAATATGGACAAAAATAAGAAAAACTGCACTCTATGCCGGTTATAAATCTGCTATATAAAATTTTCCATGTCTTCATCCCGATATTTTACCTGGAAACGCCCAACATGGGCTTGATTTTGAAGATTATGAGAGGAAATTGACTTTGAGTAGTTTTTTTGTGAAATTTGTGTAATTTTAACGTCATTGATATTTTACATGCTTGAGAACTTAGAAAAATGGCTTTCATCATCGAATTCAAAGGTGGAACTTACAATTCATTGTTGTGGAAACTGCCATTCCCATGGGTTGAAGAAAACTCATTTCTACTTTTCGCAAACTTTTTTCAAATTCGAAGAAATGAAAAGAGGTAAGTCGGGACCTCGACCGGTCAAGCGAGCGCCGGTCAGTTCGCAACCGAAGGGCAGCCAGGGTCACGCGCGTGCGCACAGACATTGTAAGGGGTCACTGAGGCACGAGAGGCAATTTGGGGCGAGTATCAAAAGCTCGCCACGGCTGCATTCGCATTCCCACGGACGGAATCCTCTCATTGCGAGAACACTTACAAGACACGGCAACTCAAACACAAGCACTCTTCTGCACCTCATTCTCTCCTCTCCCTTAGTGCGGGAATCATTTATTCAGGCAGAGCAGCCGGGAAACTCGGCAAATGATTCCACCGCTTAATTCCGTTTAATAATTTCCTGATAAAACAAGTCCTCGCGGAGAGTTTCCACAAGTGTACGCCCTCCACGTCGAGTCGGACTTCCCCACCCCTAACATCCGTCCGCCCACCTCCCCCTTTTGTCCGCCCATACGCAACTCTTGGTCCATTCCGCCCCTCCACGGCCAAGGGGGTTGGAGGTGGAACTTTGTTCTTCAAGACAGAGGGGAGAGCGGGGGGAGTGTTTCCAGCGGCCCCAAGACGCAGAGAATGCCTCCTTCAAAGTGTTCCCGAGGCTCAAGGAGAGAAGATAAGGAAGAAGAAGGAGGAGGGGCAAGCAGAGCAAGACGAGGATGGGGGGGGGGGGGGCACGGCTCCCTCTTGCGGTGGAATAGGGGCTTTTCTTACCCCTCTACCACCACCTATCCACTCCCACTCCGTTGGAAGGGCCGTGGCGGTGGGAGGAGGAGGCCCGAGGGACCTTTATAACGGCCCGAGACGAGAAAGCAACCGAGTGCCTCAGGAATCTTGGTCCGCGGAGGTCCGACATCATTCTCAATGGAATAATGCCCGGGAGTTGATAAGAGGAGGGGGGTGGGGTTCCTCTCTCTCTCTGGTATCATAGCGGCGACCCCTCTCGGCGTTCCTGCGCTTAAAAGGGGTTCAGAGCATCAAGGATAATGTCTGGGGGGGC
Source organism: Ischnura elegans (assembly GCF_921293095.1). Classification (NCBI taxonomy): domain Eukaryota; kingdom Metazoa; phylum Arthropoda; class Insecta; order Odonata; family Coenagrionidae; genus Ischnura; species Ischnura elegans. The sequence continues at coordinate 18,731,537 of NC_060246.1, forward strand.
ACCTATTCATTTCGTCCCCCTTCCTCTCAAGACGTTACTGCGGCGGAGGCGGGCGAAGACGCCGCCGCGCGGGAGGGGAGGGGGTAGGAATAGGGCTATCTGGAGCGAAACGACGAAGACAGAGTCGCACACACCTTATCAATGCTCTCGTAAAAGTACCATCAAATAGCGCGCAGTAAAAGCGTGCATCCTAATGAGGTGTCCACGCCGCCAGAGGGCCTTTCATTTGTCCGGAGGTGGGCGAGGGGATATTGGGGTGTCCAGCGTGGGCTCACGGAAAAATGTTAGTGCAGTTAATGTTTTCAACAGCAAATAACTCAGCCATATTGGTTTGAGAATGTCCATGCAAATACTTTGGCAAAGTTATACATTTTATGGTAGGTAAAAAATCTCATTTGCAGTTATAATAATAGAAATCTGAATTGCCTTGGATTTTAGCGAGTATTAAGAATATGGCAATCAAATACTAAATATAATGGTAGAGTACCCAGGCTTGGTGTAACGTCCAGCAATGACGGAGGAAAAAGCTAAGGTTTTCTAAAGTTAAATATTCTTGAAGTTGATGATAAAATTTCCTTGATTGAAATGCATAGTGTGCTTAAATATTAACGCCCAAAAATATTTATTTCCTCATTTCAGTAACATTAAATGGAGGGTCAGCTAAAGAAGAGCTCCCAACGACATAGAAGAGACTTAAGTGAGTAATATAAGTAAAAGATTTCGTGTCTACGTTAAAATGAAGTGGCTAAAAATTTTGACTTCAATGGCAAATGAAAAAGGTTAAATTTAAAATAACTAATAATAATAGAAATAATATCACCTGTTTTAATCTCAAAATATTGCCATAAAGAAGAAACAGGCAAGGAAGAAAAAAAATCTTTGGCTAAAAATGCAGAAAAATCAATTAATTGTAAATTAAAGGATCCTATGAAAATAAATTTTTGGGTACCGTGCTTCTCTTTGTCAGTATATATCCTCCACTATTTTTGTCACCCGTTTGAATGGAAATACACTTGAAGGCAGACGAAAAAGGACACAATACAGAAAGTCTTCAGAGTATTCGGTACTCGATTTGCTCTACTAATCCTTAACTTCCTTTTGAAATGATAACCGGTTTAAGAAAATGGCAAGAAATTATGAGGGATGAAACCTCAAATTCGATAGTGGTAAATACAATTAAAGTTTAGTGTGAAGGGAGACTAGACACTAAAAATACCCCGCCCACCGTTTCCTTAGCATGAAGATCGCGGAGAGATGCTACACTCTATGCTCGGCAGCAAGACGTTAGCCGTGCGAGGCAGAGCGAGTCGTCTTTGGAGCAGCTCGGAGGTGCGCAGGAAGAGGGGTGGTTAGGGGTGGGACAGGGGGTGGGGGGGGGGGAGGAGAACATCCCCCTCTCAAATGTCTCGAATCCCTCGTGGAACTCTTGCGTCCCACGATGCGAGTAATACCTATTCCAAGTGTAAAAACCACTCCATGATCTCATGTTAAAATGTTTGCCCTGCGGCCGAGAGCAGCGATGGATATCAGCGGCGGAAGAGAGGGAGAGAGACGGGCAAGTTGGGAGGGTTGCCCGTGGATTCCTTCCATCCTCCCTCGGACCCCCAAGACGATGTGCAATGCAAACAATTCCGTCGGTCCCCGGGAGGTGGAGAGGGGCCCAGGGGGTGCAGACCCCTCTCCCCTCCCCCAGCCACCTCAGTCGCTCGGACTCTCCCGCTGGAGCGAGACCCCCCTTCCACCCCCCCCCCCCAAGGTTTCCTTATTCTTCCCGAAACTGTATCAAACAATGAGCGGGAGCAACTCTCGGCAGGACCTCGGGGCTATGCCGGACAAAGGTTGCGGGAATGGGGGGTCCACAGCCCCCCCCCCCCAAAGTCCGAATATACGCCCCCCCAGGAATGAAGAGAGTGTTGAGGAGGGGGTGAGGAGGTAGTCCGTCGAGAGCCCCCCCCCCTTCCTTGGTGCGCGCGGAATGCGATATCTCCGAAGGAGAGCGCTTTCTTGAGTGGGCACGCAAGAATTCCTTCTCCCTATCTCTTCCAAGTTTCCATTCCGCCCTACACATACACAGAGGAGAAGGCGCGGCGCGGCCCACCGACGGCGGCCATTAGCCGCATAGCAGAGGAGCGGCGTCCATTCCAAGACACGGCCTCGCATGCAAAAGCACCCCAAACTATCCTACGGGGAGGAGGAGAAATAGCTAGAGGTGGAGGTGGCTATCAAAATGAAACGAAAATGCTTCGCTATGACCCGTAGCGAAACTAAAACATGAAGTTTACCTATATGAAAGAATTCAGGTTTTCTCGGTTGGTTGAAACACTATGGATTCCATGCCGACGTTTAGATAGCTTACTCCGCTATCTTCCTCAGGGAATGAGTGTCTCGACAAACTTTCGGTGATGTTACATTGGTCATGTTGGCGGAGGAGGTGCCATTCGATTGGTGGATTTTTTCCGCTCCCTCCTCATGTGCCATACGATTAATTTCCACGTGCGACTGAGTTGAAAACCAGCAGCTCGGTTCATCATCTTTCCCCTTCAACCTGATAGTGATGGAGTCTTTCTCTATGCGAACTCAGTGGACCGCCAAAGAAGATATTCTTTGTCCTTTTTTTGGACTCTGTGGCCATGTAGAAGGTGCTCGGTACATCTCTCCGTCGGAAACAAAACGGACATCTTTGTGTTGTCTCGATCTAAACTACCCGCAAGAATACAAAAACGTTTCGTTGCGCATTTAATAACCATAGCTGAAAATTTCAGCCATGAAAAAGGTAACATTAAACTGAAAATCACATTCATATTTAATTATAAATATGACAGGACTTTGTAAGAGATCATGCAGCTTCTAATATGCATGTAAACTTTGCATTGTAAGTTGATATATATTCACATTTCACTGTTAAAAAAGTTGGCCATACCATTAACGCAGACATCGGAAGCAACGACGAGGATATCCCGCCATAACACGCTGGCTATTACCTGGCTTACTAGGTGTACAACTACGAGAATCTCTCTTTTTCCTCTTACATTTTTTTTGGCTCCCTCGCTAGCCAGAAAAATATCGATATCCAAAGTGAAAAGTAACAAAGAACAGCAACCAAAATTGAGTATACAGGTAGAAACACGGTGAACCAGTAAAATGAGTTAGGCTGCAATAAAAGCACCAAATTATAGTCCATGCATAACTTCCTACCATTTTAAGCGAATTGGACGTCGTATGTGCAAAATACATCCGAAAATCGCGGCTTATTAAATTTGGGCCATAAAAAAAATAGAATAAAATTTTCCAGCGAAAACGTTTTTAAATCAGGTGATATCGAATCACAACTGGACCGTGACATAAGCCGTTCCCGTGTGGATACATTCTTGAAGCCGTGCTTGTAAGTCTTTTGCGACCTGACCTCAAGAAGGATAAGAAGGGAGGGAAAACTCCAGGAGGCGTTGCCGCGATCAAGGAGCCCGACGACGGCTCCGAGTCATGGATAGAAGAGAAAGGGAAAGGATGAAAGTATCCCACACCGTCATTAGGGCACTACCACTAGCGAAATCAGATTAAAAAATGGAAGAACAACCTATGAGAAAGAATGATCCACAGATTTCTCTATAGATTGATAAAGTATCACTATCGACACGCACAGTCCAAGCAATAAAGTGATAACATAAGTTGAAATTAATAATACTCTTATTTAAAGATTGATTTAAATTAATCTCACCTTGTTCACCGACAGATGTCTCCGCTGGCGGTGGTTCCGGGAAGATGACGGCCGTGTCGCTCCTCCGCAGGTATTCCCTGATCTTGGCCTCTTCGTCGTCCGCCCTGGGGCGGGGCAGCGTCCCGTTCGCCCGGGGCGGCCCGCCGCCTCCCCGCCCCGCCCCCTCGCCCCCCTCCTCTTCCTCCTCCTCGCCCTCCGACACCTGCTGGTGGTGGTTGTTCTTGGAGGAAGGGTCGTTGTGGTTACGATCCGGACTCATGAGCAGCAGATCCGGCTGGTCCTCTGGCACGTCGTCCAACTCTACTGCAATCAAGAAATTACGGCACACCATTAGGCCAACCGTCATCTTGAAGAGATTCGCATTCGCCATGCCGAGCATAAGAATGCGCGGCTTGCATATGGGATCCGTGAGCTGTATGGATGAAAATTCCACGGAGGAGCATGTAACCCTTACAGGGTCCCTACAGAACGCCAATTCACTTTCAAGGAGGCGGATAGTGGAATACCCTCACCGGTCTTCGGAAGGAAGCAAAGGGTAGGCGGGAAATAAAATACCTGCCGCGGACCAAATATACAGAAAATACGGGTTTCTATAGTTGTGGAGAAAGAAACCAGGAAGGAGACTCGCGAAATAAACCCTGGTCCTCCAGGTTGGGCGTTGAGGCATTAGGCTAACTTCCTATTGCTCATAAAAAAGTTATCAGTTAAAAAAGACAATATTTCCCATATTAAGTCCCGGAAAATTGTATTGGACATATAGACACGACGTAAGCTCAGACAAAGGACTATGATGTGGTGCAGAAATTAATGGCTGGAAGATGATTGGGTGATGAACTGTGGGACGATTGTGTGGTATGGAAAATGGGGAACCGAAGACGGACGTTTATTCATTTTATTATGGAAGGTAGACAAAGGTTTAGGGAGGATTTACAAGATACAGTTCACTAATACCACAGGCCTCTACCCAATCACATTTCCGTATTCAGTTCACCATAAGGCGTGGCTTTCTTCATTCTGTCCATGAACCTTATTTTCACACCCCACATTTGCCAAGCCGACATTTTCCCTTCCACAACGACCTTGGGTTTAGCGTTAGTGCCATAGTCAATGTGATGGCACCATTGTCGATTGAGTTTTTACACTTATGTGGGAGAAGGTTTCCAGGGGGATTCGACACTTCCTCGTTCTTCTCCCACTCCGCCCGTATTAACTGCTCCATCCTCCTCCACGCACCAACATCTGCAACATCTTCTCGTCCAACGCCTGCAAAGGCTTCGTTCCTCACCCAAAAGCGCCATGCTTCACATCAAGCATTTTCCCTCACACTCTTACTACACTATTCTCTCATTAGCTTCTTCCTATTCAAGGACGTACGACTGTATTCAAAGGGTATCAAGACATCAGACGGGGATTAAATAGCATTAGGTTGGTCTGACAAACAACACAAATGATTCAGGCTTTCTGATGCCATAATTTTATGATAGCCATGAATTTAATAATTTTTATTTCCACAAATATGATGCTGCTATAGCGGTGAAAAAATAAATGAAAAAATAAAATTAGTGATAAATTTTGGCAATGCTAGGCAAACAAATGCATGCATAGCAATTCATTTCAAGAATCTCTCAATTTAGAATCGGTATATTAACGAATGAAATTATAGCTACTCTATTTATCCAGGTAATTATCTATAACAAGAGATATCAACATACGTATTACTATTTTCAGCTTCTGGATGTTTCAGGTAAGCTACAGGACCGACGCGACGCGACGTAAGAAAGACTCCTGCACAGCTATCAACACGCATCCCAGCAGTGTATGGTTGGTAATCGCATAGGTTCGTAGGGGCAGCACTCGTAGCAATAGTACTCAATTTTAGGGAAAAAGTCGCATAAGGTAATGAAAAAAATTCCATACTCACAGCTAATAACAACAAATAGTGTATTTCATGAATTTGAAATATTCGTCTGCCACGGAATTAGAATAACCAGAAATACAATAAAATAGTTTAACTCACCCATAGTTAATTGAATTACTTCAGTTCCTCAATTTGAATTTTATCAGCAGATGCATTAAAAAAATATCTTTTAGTCACTGCTGCCTAATTTTGCTGAAAACTCGACAAAAGACAAATTTTCATCGTCCCTAACAATAGAATAGAAAATCTAACACCAACTTTATATCAAATGGCCACTACCTCTACTATGATTTTGCTTCACCATGGGTATTTAAAATATTTGTACTTGTGTAATATCAAGTTACGTTAACATGAAGTATCTACCAGTTGAAAACTCCTAAGTTGCCAGCTTTCTGGCTAATGCTTACATTCAAAAGCCCCTTTTTCGAAAAGTAAACAGACTCTTTTCCTGTGCTGAATCCGTGGTTTTCTGGGTTATCATGCAGTAAGATTATCCTATAACCTATAAGATGATTTTAAGATATGCCATAGTTGTCGTCATTTGATGCTGTGTAGACAGGCTCTCTCAAAATTTCACTAGTTCCTAATTAATTTACCCTTCCTCTTGTGACTCAACGTGCTATATGTTGAAGGGACGAGGAAAAGTATTATTACTGTGTCTAGATGAAACAAAATGTGCGAAAAACGAATAAATATGAAATGATAAAAATGTGCGATGAAAAATGTGAATTCATACGATTGTAAACATCTAGTCCGACGGTGATAATCTGGCACTTTCCCATGCGCGTACAAGCCAATTTATACTGAATATTTGCAATGAAATGAATAAGTGTTGAGGGAAAAATTATCATTTATTTCAAATTATCATCAATTACCAAAGCTTCCGATCGTCTGAAGGAGAAGTAGCCTGCATTGAACGCTATCTATCATTGTTATGGGAAACTATTACAGCAAACTGACGTACTCAAGCTGAGCCGCTTCTTAGCCGCATCGATGTTTTTTACGGAGTTCAATCAGCAATTCTTTATCTACTCCTCTTCGTTTCTTATTCCTATTCGTCTTCTTCCACGATTAACGGTCACAGCTAACAAAAAAAACTGACGAAAAGAGCATGATAAAATGGTGACGATACTGCACGTTACAATTTCTCATGCCAATTTTCAAGTTAATGTAATATCGACCTAACCTCACGCTACCTTTTGCACTGATTTTACTAGCCTTCGCGCTGTAATTTTCCTGAGATCGCCTCCATTGTCTCACGCTAAGCGAAAAAAGACCCGATGTTCTCGCGGCGTATTCTGGTAGCGAAGGCTGCAAAGGTGATCGACGGGGTAATCTCCTCCATGGCTGCCGAAGTTTCATGGTACGAGTCGCACTCCATTCTCATCTCATGGAGGAGATAACCCGGTGGAGCACCCGAATAGCCTTCATTACTCACGCTACGGATAATTTTTGGTTTATTTTTTGTATTAACAGGTCTCAAAGGTTACATCGTCCAGTTGAGATTGTTGGCAAATTTGGACCTATCCATGAATATTTCCCGCGGTTGTTTTAGTGTCCCATCATATTGTTGATGCATATACTCTATACTGTATGTTTGATAGACTTTCCATGCCTTTTCATTCCATGCCTCTCAGAGGATTGGGAATCTTCCTTGCCGCTGTCTGCCCTTCTTCAACTTTTAATGGGCAAACTAAACTTTTTTTCGTAAGCCTTGGATCACATGCTTTTTTTTGCGTTTCAGGGGAGGTCTTCCTCCCGCGCCCTCTCTTATCCCCCCTCCCGAATAAGCATGCGAACGAGCACCCTTCCCACATGGTGCTACCTCTACCCCTCATCACGATGGATCCCCCCTCCAACCTCATTCCCTCCCCTCCCGCCAACAGGTCATCGATCTGTCCTGCTGATGCCGCCGGTGAATTAATTGTGCACTGACTGACATCCGTCTTCATCTACTTTGCCAGACGAAGGCTTCTTACTTTCCCAGTGGGGATTTCATAGACAAGGTGTGTGTAGACTAGCATGAGGTATTTCTGAATTCGATCCAATTCCGTATAAGCTTTAACATCTTGTGTTTTGGGGTAGACAGTGGTCAAATGAACTTTAGTGACGTTTCATGTAAAAAAAAACAATTTTATTCCAACTTTATACTAAATCATAATGTACTCTCCTTGTTTTTCTCTACCGTTAACTCATAAAAAATAGTGTAATTCATTGTATATATATTGTGAAAATTTAATTTTAAAATCCGCACTTGTATGTAGGATCATAAGGCAATGCATTGAATCGTAAAAATTATGGATTATCGATAGAAAATAATTCATTTCAGGTGAAATATTACATTATGCCTCAATTAACAAACATATCCATCCCACTGAACTACATCCGCAGTAATCAGCGTCAAATATTAAACCTGAAGTCACAGTTGCCGGCGTCGGTGGCGGCGGGGCAAAGTCCTCGCCTGCCAACCCAAGGTTCCGGGTTCGTACTATGTTGATGTTCGTGAGATAACCCATTGAAAATTACAGCGCGGTTGGTATATATTTTTTACCACTCTACATGCTAGCTTGTATAGCTTAAGTATAGTCAATTTAGAATGAAGTTAGCTGTGAAAATAGTATATAAAAAGAAATATTATTGAAGTGTGAACTTCAGTCTACGATTTGAAACTGGAAAACGCCGCTGAAGACCCTAAAGTAGGAGTTCGGATGCAAGTAAACCCGCATACTTTTATGCTTGAATTATACTGTTGCAATAGCGTAATTTTTAATCGTTCAGTAACTTAAAATGTCGTGTAATCCATCTCATGTGAGTCCGCTGTACATTGTTTTCTTATAACTAAGAAGCAATATATTCCTTCCCAGCACATACATACACATAGGCACGGAAACCTTTTAGGGAACATTTCTCGTAAGCACTGCCCCTATATTGATCACCCACGGCCGTCGCGACGCTGTCTTCTGTTTGCAACGATGATTGGACATCGGAAATATTCATGCGTTCAACTCTCCTTCTTGAAAATTTCATCCAACACTTATCTACAGCAGTGAAATTTCAGACAATTTTATTTTCTCAACAATAAATATTACCTTTAAACCCTTTACCTGTAGGGTATATTTCCTTACGGACCATAGTATTTTTGATTTACATATGGTACTACGTGGGATCACAACCACGCAGCTGATACTTTAGAAAAGCGCTAAAATTCAAGGTTAATTACCTTTCAAGTGTAGCCAGTAGCGTGTGGCAGAGGAGAGGGGTGGTAGCATCGAAGATTTTCCCTCAAATAGCCGACGAGTATTTTTTTTTTCGTTTCCATGGGAGCGCAACACGGCGATGCGCTGTCATCGGAGATCGGAGCCGGAGAGAGGGGAAGCAGACACTGTATTTGAGGAGCTCCCAAAAGGGGGTAACTGGGGGGGGGGAGCGGGGGTAAGGGGGAAGGGTTGACGGTCGGCTAATGAGAAAGCGATTCCCTCGCGGTGACAACCCTTCTCCCCGGAACAAGCTTCGCGTGGTGCTTCAGCGGCGATCCTGGCCGGGCCTTAAACCTCACGGAAGTTTAGAGAGAATATTTTCAGCAACAAAGATGACGTTAGCGTGCCATTAGAATTTTTAAAATACAAACAATGGTGTAAAAAGGTTTAGATATATCGAATTCTAAATTCACCATTCTCACGAAAATATCGTATACCCCAATGTGCTCAGTGAATATATGCCTTGTAGAAGTCATGCACGAATACATTTCCCTTTCACTCATTTTCCATCCCCCTCAGCTTCTCATTCCCCATACTGAAGCACCACTATCTGCCCATCGAATACCTCGCAAATCGAACGTGTATTCTGTGGAGTGTATTCTCACCAAACCAATGTCGTCATTCGCTGCTCTCACTTTTCTATGACTGCCTAGTTGTCTCTCGAGTATGTATCACCGAATCATGCGGTCTTCCCACTAGGACATCAGTGATGGAACAGTCTTAGATCAAAATTATTGATGATGCTCTTAAGAGCGCTTGAATCGTTGGTGTAAATAAGAACGCCGCGGTGCGAAGACGACTATAGGTCCTCTCATCGCCGGGCGTCAAAACCAACATATTAAAATGAAAAGGGATACCTTAACTGAGCGGCACCTGGATAATCGGTATTAAAATGCATTATAAATGCAAAGGAAGACCGGAAACCATTCCAACGGCCAGTGGGACACGATAACCTATCGGAGCGTTACTAAGCCCCGATTAAATGGGAATTAAAAACTTATTTTGGTTCAGTGTGAAACCTGTCGGAGCTTGGAGAACATGTCCTGATGTAAAAAAAAGCCTTATTTTTTTAAGAAGTCGCTTCGGCACCAATACGAATCATCACCCGGAGCGAGCCCGAGAATCATTTGTGAATTCAATTCATCCGGAAAATCTAAAAATATTTAAGAGTGATTCCTGTTAGCAACTGTGAAAATTATTATTATTATTATTATTATTATTCAATCAAAAAATGTGAAATTGAGATAATTTGTGAGAATCCAGTTTGTTCACAACCTTCCTGTTTTCAAAACTAACGCCGTATGAATTTAAATTTAATTGAAAATAAAGTTACATCAATGGTAATAGGAAAAATTCGCTCAGAAATTTATAAATAGGATTATTTAAGCATCTTACACTCAAGGTATATTGTAAAAATATTCACCTATGCTAATAAAACATTATATTTTTTTCTCAATTTTTCATTCAATTTCCATCCACGCCAATGAACCTTCAGACAATTTCGTTCCCTACAGAATATATATTGCCTTTCATTCTTTTTTCAGCATCGTATATTCCCTAAAGAAGCATAGGGATTTAAATGTTGGACTATGAGAGGTCACGAGAATAAAGCTGATAAATAACAATTGCAGGAAAATTCAAGAATGTATAACAGTAAAAAAAATAAATGAAGGCATTTTTTGCAATAACAATGCAAAATACAATGATTGTTCAACTAATAAATGAATTTTTGCTGAAAATAGCCAAAGAAACCAATGGAAATTATGTCATCTCCTCGCCATATTTGAAAAACCAAAGAATGCATAATCTTTCGTTAACTGGAAAAAAGTTCTACCCTGAAAATACCAGGTCTATTAAATTATTTCATTATTTTAATATCTATTTAATACGCTATGTACGAACCATGCAAAGCAATTACTTCCGAGTTGTATACAGGCTCTTTAAGTAATTCTTTCTTCAAAACAAAAAAATGTTGAACCAATAAAATAGAAACGCATTAAGGTTGCTACCAATCACCTCCGTGCTATGCGAAGTATAATTAACTAAGATTATGATTGGCCCGGAAATAATTTGTATATGATGAGGTTGAGTCTGGTTTTTCGACATAATTTTCCCAAGTTAAAGTCTAATGTAAAATTGCTGAAGATCAAACAGCTATTTCACACTAGTTCTAAACAATTCCAATGAAATAAATTAAAATCGGTAGCCGACCATTTTAGCTCACGTTAAACTTTAATATCGAAAATATTAGAACATAGTTACTAATATCGTAATATGTTTCGGCAGAACAACAGTGATTAAAATCATTATTTTTATCGCATCCCTAGAGATTATCTGGTCGTCTATAAGGATTGGATGTGATTCCGTCAACACGCGTGCGAAAGGATCGCTCCTCTCAAGATTGGATGAAATGATAATGGTGGGAAGGGAGCAGTATCACATCCGTTTCTTCCGGAACACGAGGCGATCCGCAGCGATATGAATGCAGCAGTGGAATGGGAACGCGGCCGGAAGAAATCAGGAGATGAGGCTGATGACGATCGTGAAATGCGGATGATGAAGATGCGGGATAAATCTACCAGAATCCTATTTTGTTGCATTTTTAGAGATACCGTTTCTATTCCCAAGTCATCGAATTTATCTACCACATTTTTATGCACGTCAACGCGGCAAACTCTATGGAAATCAAAAACCACTCTATGGAATTTTCCCTAAAATTATGGATATCTATTTCCATGTCATCGAAGCTATCTACCAAATTTTTATGCACATCAACGTAGCAAGCTTCATTTTTAAATGTTATGGAAATGTAACCACTTGAGGAGGATTCACTGAAAATATTCACGGATTTCCAAGATCCTACGTAAAATGGAACTTGGTAGCGTATGGTGGCTATTAATTTAATTAAAAAATCCAGGTGAAGCCTTTGGACATCACAAAACTAATACCATGGCAATGCGACGTATCCAAAACTCTGGCTATCCGAAATTTGCCTACACAACCACAAATAGCACACATTATTTTCGTGTCCATTACCACAAATCTCCACTTATCCGACCCAGCATTCAGCTTGAAGCACTAAGAAATTGTGTCTTCACCGTATGCCTTTAAACGTTGAGTTTTTCCATTAAATTCCAAGGGAAATACAGTGAAAGTCTGACTCATCTAGGCCGACATTTCAGAATACTATTTCACGTACGAGTGTAGGTAGGGTGAAGAATTAGAACGATTGGGCTTCATCAACAATTTCGCGAATCGTATACTGAGTTTAAATATGAGAATTGGTTACTTTCACTTCCTAGGAGTAGTGTACCGTCAAATTACCGTTAACCAAAGACATTCAGCGCAAACGAATAAATAATTTCCTTCAGACAGAAAATCGTGGAGGTTTTATCACCTCAGTTGCCTGAAAAATTATCTATGTGTACAAAAAATATCTCTTTGCATGAAGTCTTAAACATGTATAATTTTTAAGATTTCATACGCACATAATAGATAATTTGTCTTTGCCCAACCCCCTGAAATAATTGAAGTCCGAGGAGATTATGGATAAAGAACAGGCCGCCATCTTCCTTGAATATGTAAAACTAACATGCCTAAAACAAGTGCAAGGTGAGCACTACCCTCACCTATCCAAACTTCGGGTTTAATGACTGAGTAAATGAGACATGTAGCAAACATTGAAGATGTGCAGAAGAATGGAGACATGCTGTGGATGCCTAGTAAATATTATGTGCAACATGAGGTAGCATCTGCACCCCGTCTCCCTCTAAGCGGCAATATGTGAGGAGAGGAGGGGTTATCTCGTCCGCGTCTGACTCCGCCCCATCTGACCCCACTCCCCTCCTGAGGCTAAAGAATTTTTAAAAAGGGGTGAAGGGGGGTAAGGCGGGAGGGGGTGGTCGGGGGTGGGGGGGGGGTCACAAGAGGGGGATGCTTGGGGACTGCGCTCGACGAGAGTCTCTCGAGCCGCGGCGAAAGTTGGAGGCTCACCAAGTTGGAATTGCCCCAACTGCGATTGCAGCGCCATCATCAGAAACAGTGGAGAATATAAAAGGCGAAAATGATTACACCTTCACCACTAACGACATCCGTATGCACTCACATTATTATGACTCCGAGTGCGGTCTGCCGTGATCCAGGCTTCGCAATAAAGGCGCAAAAGACACGCGCAATCGAATCATTTTTAAATAATAGGGATAATTTACGATCTGATGTTTAAGTCAGATAGGTTAACCGATGATCAGGCATTGATAAGCCGGTTAGCAAGCTGGCCTGGAAGCCTGAATGAGGCCTGCAATCTCTACAGGATGCGTTATGGAAGAGGCGCGAGGAAAATGGAGTGAGGATTATTGAGGGCAAAAATACCAAAATTGTGCTGTTTTGTAAATCATTGCGACCTAGGCATGTGTGGCTCATAATAAAAGAAGGTGGGAAATACACTTGAGCAGGTGGATCATTTGAAACATATGGGAATCACATTGGAGGAAAACGGATACAGCAGTGCATAAGGGAAGTGCATTGAGTTAGCAAAGGAGAAATTCATGAATAAGAAAGGGCAGAAAAAAGGATACATATGTAAGAGTATAAAGGATAGGTTACATGGGCGTAGCCAGCGAGGGGGTGGAGGGGGCAGCTGCCCCCCCCCCCCCTAGAAGCAAAAATCGCAAATGCCTTTAAGAAAAATAATATTTTTTCAAGCAAATAGCTTTAAAAATTAATAAAGAGCTGTTACAGTTTCCTTAAAATGTTGATTTCATTCACCTTTTCCATGCTTAAATCTTATATACAACTTGCAACTTATCACAACCATGGCTTGCCCCCCCCCCCTAGTTTTGATCCTGGGCACGCCCTTGAAAGGTTAGTAAAGAGTCTGATCTGAAGTGTACCACATAACGGTGCGGACGCTGAGGAAGGAAGACGAGAGGAGACTGGAGGCGCTCGAGATGTGGGTGCGGAGAAAAATGGACAGGGTGAAATAGACGGAGGGGAAGAGTAAAGACAATGTGTTGGACATGGTGGGTGAGGAGAGGTAGGTTCTGGATGAGATATGGAGGATACAGAAGGTATGGATGGAGTGAATACTTAGCGGGGAGGGGATGTTAAAATCCATGTTAAAAAGGAAGAATGTTAGGTAAGGAAAGGAAAAGAAGGAAGAGAATAGGATTTAAATGTAGAATGAAAGGAGATAAGTCGTATTGGGAATTGAAGAGGGAAGTTTCTATTTGGATGTGGTGGATAGTCCAGGGGGACTAGAAAAATTCTATGTGTAAACCTACCTCGACCTTAAATAATGATTTTTGATGACCATATAGCAATTTTAATATTTCAAAGTAAAATTTTCACTGTTGGTAATATCAGATACTCTAATGAATCGAAAACATTTTAACTTCAATCTTATTTTAAGTTTCCCGCTCTTTTATATTGATATATCGTCAAATATACACGAGTGAAACCAAAAATTTACTGCTCACTTTCGTGCAGCACCTGAACTCGTCACGGAAGATGGCTTCTTCCCTCGAATGGACAAGAAAGGCAAATACGTCCGTGATGAATACAGCTCAAGGGTTGAAAAGGAAATACTTTTTAGTGAGTTTTGGAAATAATTGAGAATTACCTTCAATGGACATTCGAAACTGATGTTTTACCAGCAACAATTATTGAGCCATATGCAATTTCAAGATTAATGTAAAAGTGAAAAAAGAAAAACAAGAATAATATATCCTCTGGGTCTTTTTTGAATTGTTCATACAGGACCGTAATAACCTTTAATTTGCAGTCCAAGCAAGCCCGAATCCATATCTAAAATTTAAATATCAGTCATTCTCGCTACGCAAGCGGCCGGTGCCCAATACCACCGCCATGCGCGTATTGCGCTGGCGACCAGAAGGGTGGTCTGCAGACGTAGAGGTGGGTGTGGTACCTTCTGGGGGGGGGAGGCTGCAGAAGAGGCTGGTAAACCCTCGGAATGTATGAATATGCATGCGGAACAAAATGACAAGGTGAAGAGAAGGTATATTGTATGCGGCGCGGCGGTTCGTTTCCACGGAGGGCGGGGCTTTCTCTCCCCCTCCAACACGGAGGTCCCTTTCGAATGGGCGTGGGTGAGGGGTCAGGGGGTGGGGGGGGGGAGGAGAAGACCACCATGACGTTCTGTTTCCAGGGATGAGTTCTGCCATTGTCTACGGGGATGGAAAGGTCGACCTTCATCATTCATAACACGCATCGGCTCAATCAGAAAATCAGCTGATGAGGAAAATTCTACTCGAAGGCAGCACTTACTCATTTCCTCTGGTTTGCATTGTTTTCGGGCGAATCGAGCTTTATTTCCCTCGACGTACGTATGACATGTACTCAAAGGGACATGATAGAGTAGGCACCGGTGCATCCTGTCGAAGCTTGAATTTTGTTTCTTCTACGTACGCAATTTAATCGATTATTGCGAGGATGACCGCAGGGCGATGATGAGGCAAGAGCGATACATTTACTCGAAACATTCACTAAATAATATATCAATGGCTAAGTTCTAACACATATCTCAAATTCGGCCGGTTTGAAACTGGAATCTTGAACAATGCGTAATAACACAGAAAAAATAAAATACAAGCAAAAAGAACTCTTTTTTTGGCTCATGAATGCTTCTTTTTCAATTTTATGAACTTTTGGTTTTTAATTTCAGTGTGCAAGTAACAAATATTAATCGTTTTTTTGCTATCCTGAAAATCTGCTACTTTTGAGATATCTACGTGTGGTTAGAACTTAGCCATCGATATAAAAAATCGCGAGGTTGTTATCAATTTGAGAGATCACATCACCACGAATTTAAAGTTCAGTAAACATCCGTGATTATAGTTTATTTCCAAGTGAGATTCGGATCGCTTTGACCGTCGGCGAAGCGAGCGGCCTCTTTTATAAACCCATTAAAATGTGCGGTGGGTGGCAATACATCTACATTTCGACTGTATAAGCCTCTGTTGGAATATTCATGCATTAAATTATTGGGGAAAAAGTATCACTACAAGATAATTGCTGCCACTGTCGGCCTTCGATAAAACGGATTTCTTTCTAATGGCGCGTGATTCTCAAGCCTAATTCGGACGAAGGATATTCTCATCGTCTTTCCCTTTTACCGAACCAATCGGAGACTCCAAGTTAATTATTTGATCTCACAATCAGCTGTGCGCAAGAGCAATCGTCCCAAGCTTGCGCGGTGAAACTAGGATGACGATATGGTGATATTGGCCTTTTCCTCGTCAGAATTTCACCTTAGAATTACACACCATCAATATAAAATGATTTCAGCTTTTTCCCCTATTTTTTGAGAAAATCGACGGAAGTATTTTGCCAGAGCTGCGTTTTGTTTTAAAATGCCTAAATTTAAAGCATGCCATCATAAAAATGAACATTTCTGGAATCAGTTGCAGTGAACATTTTTATTCTGTTGATAGTTTTTCTAAATTTTTATTCACAAATTAAAATGTACTTTTTTTACATTTTTAACACAGTGTACAGGAAAACTTTATGCTTTTCACATTGCTACGCAAACATTTTTACACCGTTTTATGAAATACGGAGTCAACTAAAATAATGAAAAGAAAAATCCTGCCCCAACCTGCCACCCCACCTATTCTATCAAGTTATGTGCCGCAGCAGCGGCCGCCGGGCGAAAAGGAACTGAAGCCTTGCAAGAGAAGAAGAGGGCTCCTTAGGTAGGAGGGCGCTCTCCTGCTCCCCTCCAACCCCCCCCCCTCTCCCATCATCATCATCATCTCATTGCGCGCCCCCTCGGCCCCAGCCGTGGCGCTCGGCTCATTGTTGGACGGCCCATTGTTGCCCGCGCCGGCCAACAATGGCCAAGGCCCTCTTTTCCTTGGGCGATGATGAGTCCCCGACGCGAGCGCCGGGCCGGGGAGGAGCGGCCAAGAAGAGAAACAGTCGTGCAAAGGAGGAGGTGCATATGAGGGGGGGGGGTCACGAGGGGTGTGGGTGGGCATCTCCCATTGGTGGACATCCGTGTAAGGAGCGACCACCGCAGATTGCATTCTCTCCTCTCGTTCTCATTTCCTCGTCGTCGCAAAGGGGACGACCTCTCGAGTGATACACCTCCACCCCCTCCATTACCCGCAAGACACCCTCCGGAAAGATGAGAACGTATAATTTTTAATTACGATTCATCTGTGTCCACATATACTTTTGCTGACCATTTTGGATGCGATTGATCTCCTATTGATTACTTAGGTAAATTCAATACTCAGACCATACTTTTTTATCTATCAATGAGGATACATACGATGCGGCAACCAGAAGACTTAATCCGTGATCTTTATTATTAAAGTATTCTACCGATTGAGGCATGAAGCATTTACTAAGTATTCTGGCATTCCCTCCGTGGACTTCCCTTTTCAATTGACTATAGGGCCTATTCCCTTTCTATCTATCAAAAAATCCCCCTCTTTTCTTGCATTCCCCTCGTTTACCCAATATTTTACTCACTATAACTTTTTTCAACATGCCCTCCCCGCTCAGTACTCCCTCTATCCAAACCTGTTGTCTCCTCTGTATCTTATCTAGAAGCTGCCTCTCCTCACCCACCATATCCACTTCGTCGTTTCTCCTCCTCTCCATCCACTTCACCTTCTTCATTCTTCGCCTCACCCACATCTCTATTGCCTCCAGTCTTTTCTCATCCTCCTTCCAAGGTGTCCAAGTTTCTGCACCGTAAACCGTTTCACTCCAGATCAGACTCGTCCCTAACCTTTTCTTTAAACTCTTATTTAACGATACTATCATAAGTTCCTTTCTGTTCATGGAATTTTCCTTTGCAAACGCGATTCTCATCCTTATGCCCTTACAGCTGTATCCGTTTTTATCTAATGTGCTGCCCAAATAATTTCATTGCTCAGCCCACTCAAGCTTTTCCCCTCCTACTTTTATCTTGAGTCTCACATACCTAGCTGACAATGATATTCAAACCCGTATAACCTTTGCCTTCTTGTGATTATTCCTCATGTCATACTCCTCGGGAAGCTAGTCTAACGAATCCACTAGAGCTTGCTGAACTTTTGGTGATTGGCTGATCAACGTCTGATCATCTGTGAACCTCACTGATTTAAACATCATTCCCCCCCCCACTTTCACTCCACTCACGCCTACCTTACGGTCTCCTCAGCGTACACGTTAATGATCAATGGAGATAATGGACTGCATGCCTCACTCCTAGGCCAGTACCTGCCCACGTAAATTATCCACCCGCTACCCTCGCCTTCGCAGTCTGGGCCATATACAGATTACGAATGTGTCGACTATTTTCTCGAGAATATCCATTAACCTTACGCAATCCACACTATCAAATGCTTTTTAGAAATCCACGGTGCAAGCTTACACGTCTTGTGTACATTACAGGTTCCTTTTCACAAGGGACTTTTTTGAATTTTCACGAGCTTCATTACAGGCATTTTCTTCTCATTAATTCCAACGTTTCTGTCGTCAAGTCTTCTACCGTCATCAGGGCACAAGACGAAATTTTTAGTTGCTTTAGTTAGTTATTGTTATGTTCTTAATAACAACAACAACTTATTTACGAATTCTGCCGTTATATGCCCTGAAGAAGGTGGCACATTCAGCCACGGAAACCCAGAGATGTGACCAAGAATGTAGGTAGTATTAAAATAGCTGAAAGTTGGAGCGCCGTCCGAGGGGATAATGTCTCTCGAATGAAAGAAGGGGGTGAGGGGAAGTGAGTGAATGGGGAGACGTCTCATTATTGCCTCGGGCCAATCGCAGTCTGGGCGACCGATGTCCGCCTCTCCTGCCGGAAGTCCTCCTGGGGAAAGGAGGGGGTTGGGGGCCAAGAAAGCCGTGTCCGTCTGCTACGGCCAAAGAGTAAAAAAAAATCTTATCGAGAGCAGGTAATTTTTTGTTTTATTTCGGTAAATTTTTTATCCACAATGTTATTCAGTATTTCCACTTTGAGGATAGTCTAAGGGTGTAATCCGAAAGAAAATAAATTTAAATAAGGCTTTAATTTAGTTTTAATTAGGCCAAAGTTGTCCACACTTTGGGTTGGTAATTTTACGCTGTCACCTAATAACTGTATTTGAGTATTAATTCCTTCCTTAAGATACTCGACTCCGTTAGATAGACTCCATTAGAAGAGAGATTTTTTAATTATACTGATTTTTATATTAATCATTTTAATTTTTTTCATTGACCTATACTCCGACAACTATTTTACCATTAATCATTTTCTAAAATAAAGATATTTTATTTTCGTTACTTCTTCTGAAATTATGAAAAATGAGCAGCAGTTCATCAACTGATCTATGTTTTAGTCAAAGGTAATTAGGCGCCGAGAACTAATTCACTTCTTTTACTCAATGTCGAAATGCATCAATTTAATAATCCTTATTTTTTTACTTCCAACTTCCCCTTAAACAGCACATAGAGGCCTTTACAACGGAGGAATTAACAAAGCACAACACAAACATCCATGTCCTGGATTGGGACCACCAACCCAGGTGGAGTCGAACCCGGGACCTACGCTTTGGCAGGCGAGGACTTGAAGGACACCGGGTAAAATTTGAATGCAAAGCGATGGATTGAGATACCAAAGAATACATTACATATTTCGCCCGAAAGACAAGAGTACGTACTATCTACGTTAGTGAATATTGCACTGATATTGACCAAGCTAAATAAACTAAAATTAAATAAATAGACCAAGCTAAATAAACTAAAATTAAATAAATAGACCAAGCTAAATAAACTAAAATTAAATAAATAGACCAAGCTAAACAAACTAAGGTTAAATAAACTAAAGTCAAGTCAAGCGTCTCGGCCGAAGGAATCTAGCTATGACTCATAAGGCACTGACGTATCAAAGGTCTTACATCAGAATTTGCGAATCGTTCACGTAAACATTGTTTCTTATTCCTTATTTGAAACGTTATTTGTCCTCCAGCATCGCTGACTGCAATTTTAAAATATAAACTCTACAGATGGACCATATAATTTCGAGTAGACAATGAATAGCAGTTAGTATTTAATTCCAGCCGCTTCACATAACATGAAATTTTTCGTAGGATCTTGCATTTTCTCCGCTAACAAGCTCCGTCAATGTTAACGCGTGGATGCCTCTGCTAAGGATGACATTGGAAATCATCCTGTTATTTGTTGACTGTTTAGAAAGGGCCAGAATAGCATTGTGTCTCCGCTTCATTTGAAAATGATTTCCGAGAGGTTCGCTTTATTTTTTGTTCCTGGAAGTTTCCGCTTTCAGGGATTCCGTGCGATATTCAACTAGCGATCCATTCAATGCGACCCCTTCGCTTCCTCGCCTTCATCTTTTTTCTACACCTTTGTCGTCTTGGTTTTTATGCGCTACCTCCAGCCCTCAGGCTTAGCTTCGGAAAAAATAGCAGAGTGACTCATGGCAAGCATGAGCAACCCTCATACTGTCAAGAAAAATGTGGATGCTCTTCCAATGGAAAAATTTTGGATTTATTACCTAAATTTTATTTCCTTAAACAGCAAGCAAAATCACATCGAAAAGAAAGAGGTAAGTAATTTATGTAATAAATGCACTGTTAAAAATCAAAGGTGATTATGAGTACGGATAGCATTCACAATTACGAAAACAAGAGAGCCATATGATACATCTTTCATTCTCCACCTATTACAAGGGTTTTGATGCAGAAGCTAATAAACAAACCTTTTTCTCTATATTTTCTGCTCACTTTTCAAGAGAAACCCTTTGAAAGGAAGTAGACACTGAGAATGTAAGTATGTAATTCTAAAAGCACGCCGAGCCATCATAACTCCGCGAAGCAATTGGGCCTGAGAAATGGATACACAAATAGAAATGCTTATGAATATATACTACAGCACAATGGAAATTATGAGCGAGGATGATGCGTATCCACTGCAAAAACATTGAAAAGCAACAACGCGTAGAGAAGTCTTTATTTCTCTACCTGTTACGTGAGTCTTTTTGCTGGGGGTACTTCTAAAGCTGTTCATTTTCTTCACACAATGAGTTTTCACGCGAAACACAACGAAATAGAAGGAAAAAAAGCAGCGTTGAGAAAGCAACTTCGTCGAAAGTCCACCGAGGCAGGGAGAGTTGGGAAAGATGGAGGTGAAGTATAAGGTGAGGTGGGGTAGGAGATATCACACACACACACACATATATATGTATGTGGTGTGTGTGTGTGAATGTATATATCTTTCTGCGAAGGCGGACGAAGAACAATGAGGTTCCAGAAAAGATAGAAGAGGCGAGGAGAGGGGCATAATGGAGAAGAGGGGCCATTGTTTGAGAGCAGCAGCAGTCAGAGAGTCACATCCCTTGTGCCTTAGAGAGAGAGTGGGGTGGGTGGGTCCTCCTCCTGTGAGGGGTGGGTGGTCTTAATGTGTGTCTTGGTGGGACGGAAGACGTCAAATGAGAGGAGGGGGCCTTCCGTGGAAACCACCGCCACCACCCGAGCGGGCGAGCGAGCAGTCAGCGCACAGGCCGCCGGGGAAGACGCCACCTTCGTACTCCTTCCTCCCACCCCCATTATCCATCCCCATCCCACCCCCTCGCCCCCGCCTCCGTGGCTTTCTGGGTGGACGCCCTGAACTTTGGGGACCACCAAACCCTCCTTCCATGGGTTCGCTTCCGCCGCCCCGTAGCCGCGGGGGCAACTCTCTACCTACCCCTCTTGCACCACCAGGGCCGGCCAGCGCACTCGGCCGGAGAGAGAGAGAGAAGAGTGGGGGTTGGGGGGAGGAGGGAGGGTTTCGCCTTTTCCGTCCGTCCGGTGTCCACTCCCCCCCACCGAACTCAGAGCGCCACCTTTTGTTACGAGAGCAGCAGAAGAGAGAAGGACTCTCGTCTTGATATCGCCCCCGGGGCGGCCAAGACGAGAGATTCGCCCCCACACCCTTTCTCTCCTCTCGGACAATAATATCCCCCACCCAGTCCAACTGAGAAACGGAGGGGGAGGCGGAAAGGACCCCCCCCCCCCCCCGCTCTCGCCCCCGGTGTGGTGCGTGATCCAAGTTACACCGGCCCCCGAGTCGCCTCGTGGTCAGCCAGGGTCACTCCTTCTCTGCACTCGTCCCTTTTCAGAGAGAGGGTGGGGGGTGGGATTGGGGGGGGAAGGGGCCACCCCCATATTGATCACCCCCCGACCACGCCCACCACCCAACCTCGCATGAATCTCGGCGACACGGCATCCGAGCCCTGGGGTCGCGTGGTTGATGCCTGGGCGAGGGCATTCTTCGATGGCAGGGGGTGGATGAGTGGACGGGGGACCGTCGATAGAGGGGAGGAAGAGGGCGAATGGTAAGTATATAACGTTCACCAATTTGTCTCTATTGCCGGTTGTGATGGGTTTTGAAAAATGAAAAGAGAGGTATTTTTCAGTTTTTTGATACGTCACCAATACCTGGAAATATAAGCGACGAAAATCACCAACCCTAACCCATTTTCAGTCAAGTTTATAACGCCAAAAGATTCGCCAGATAACCGCTTCTCTGCTGCATCTCGGCCTAGTACCTTGGGACACGGGGAGGTTGTTGTTGGTTACTATCTAGTGACCCACTCATTCCCTCAGTAGTATGTTCTCCCTGAACGAATAGAATAGAATAGGAAGAAATCTGATGAGGTCACCGGCTCGGGGAAAGTGGGCAGCGACTTTCACTTTATGCCATTTTAAAGTTGAGGGAGACTGAATAGGGAAGATTTAAAATATGACGCCATCATTCCCGGTGAATTTTTGTGTGTTTTCAACCGATTGAAATTCTTGATTACAACCAAAGTTTCAACGGACGATAGTCCATCGCGAGTGAATGTATTCGAACGAATCAAAAGCCGTTCTTTATTCACCCCAACTTATTCATTCACCCTGATAAAGATGGACGAGTCGTCCGTTGAAACATGAGTGATATTAATATCATTACCTAGATATTATTATTATGATGAAAGAGTAATTAGTAGCCCATTGGCCAGTTGGTAACATGAATATGCGAATAAAATGATTGAAAACATTATGAAATACCCTTGAAACCTACTTTTTAACCGATTTTTGAAAAGACATAACTTATTCGGGGAGGGTTCAAATATATTTGTTGATAGGTCCCTGTTCATTTCCCATATAGTCTCGTTCAAGAAGGAGTTTTGCATTTGTCTTTTGTAATCGGGCAACGCGTTTCGACTCACAGCCATCATATGGTACAAGAATTGTACCAGATGATGGCTCTGTGAGCCGCAACGCGTTGTACGAAGTAAAATTTTTGGTTGAAAAGTGGTACAATATTTAAAATACACATACATAAAAATGTAAGGAGGCAGGAAAGGGGGAGGAGAGCTTTGTCAAACCAGTATTCGGACTTTTTCGTAATAAATGCTTGTAAATTTCTACGCTTCTAAAATTTATTACAACCTAGATAACGATGTTACTACATCAACTTGAAGATTATCTATTAGCATTGAGACCTAGGTCGCAATAAATTTTATAATCGCGGAAAATTGCAACTATTTATTTCAATATGAAAAAAAAATCCACTCCATCAACGCTTCAATCTTCGGATAATTTTCGCACTGATGACTCATGATGATTCTATTGCACTCTATTCATTTCGATTTGCTCCTTGGACCGATCGCTCAGGCGTACACAAAACTCCACCAACGCCCGTATTCCGAATGTCCGGATGCAGGTCTCCAGGCAGCGTCGTGGATCGGGTGAAATGAATAAGAGGCAGACTTAAGAGGGTGGTACGCGGGGGATTCCCGATGCTTCTCTAGGGGGATGGGGGGAAGGGAGTCAGTGTCCGCCTCACTGGCCAGGGTGTCCGTGCGTGGGGGTGGATGCGAACGCCGATCGTGCCATCTCCCAAGCGGAATTTCTAAGGAGAGGGGGAGTTTTCGCAAGAGGGTTGGCGTTGGAGGGTGGCGCCGATGCTCAAGTAAATGAAGGTCCGCCGCGATTGAAGAATCGACGACGGGCTCTTCCTTATCCGAAAGAGAAT
Organism: Ischnura elegans; assembly: GCF_921293095.1. Lineage (NCBI taxonomy): Eukaryota > Metazoa > Arthropoda > Insecta > Odonata > Coenagrionidae > Ischnura > Ischnura elegans. The sequence continues at coordinate 18,755,439 of NC_060246.1, forward strand.
CTCATGCAGAGTGAGAGAGAAGGTGTCGCCTGAAAGAGAAGGGACAAAAAAGAGAAATGGGATTGAATGAATGGGTCCTATGGAGTCTGTCACCGCGCAGGGAGGAGGAAGACATCCAGAGGGGATGCAGGTGTGAATTTTGGGGGAAGAAGACTTCCACGGTCCCACTGGGTGAAAAATTTTTCTCATTGCAATCAATTTAATATAATTAACTATGTTAGTACCTATGCTCATTAATATTACGGACCGTCATCTGTGATTGACTTTCTGTTTCAAAGTAGTGAATCATGATCCGCAGTAGAAAATGTTCTCGGGCAGTCTCGAGAGGTTTGGGGATAGCTATTCGCTCTTTCAACGACGGTGATACACACTTCCAAATAAAATGGTAAGCGCTGCCTACGCACACTAAAAGATTGAACATTTACATTTCTGGGATATTCCAGCGAGGAGACGTCAGAAAATTTGAAGAGACTGACTTGCTTTTACTAGTTTTTAACCATGAGTATGTAATACCAATATGGACACACCTTTAAGCGACTGCCTACAACTGAGTTTTAACTTCAAGAATATCCACAGTGAAAAAGTTCGCATTGCAGTCGTAGGTAGTAAAAACGAAGAGGAATCTGAATAAAGTTCTAGCAAGTATGGAGGGAATAATAGCAAGCTACAAAACGAAAAGAACAAAGAAAACTAATCGGTCGTAGAAGAAGAGGCTAAGAACAACTTGAAGGTAATGAATTCAGGAGGTGAAGGAGTTTGCCTACGCGGGCAGCTGAGTGACCAACGATGGATTGGATATGTAGGAAATAGTGAGTGAATTAGCCCCAGCGAAGATAGCACTCCTCAACTGGAGGAGCTTCCTTACGGCTAAGAATATTAGCGCTAAAATATGGAAGAAATTCGTCAGGATTCTTCTTCGAGGCATTGAGGATCAGGATTCAGCATTAGGATTCAGCGGCTTTGTGACATTAGGTGCTATCCATTCATCGACACAAGTCAACTTGCGTCGCGGTTTTCGTGTTCCATTCTATGTGTGTCGCCGACTGTTGTGACACAAGTTAACAAACGATTACGCGCAGGAATTGGAGAGTTATAAACAGTTACCGCGAGTCGACACTAGTCGATGCGTGAGTCGCATGAATGGAAAGCACCCATTGTGGCACATACGTCAACAATAGGAAAAGCTAAGGTTGGAAGCGTTGAGAATACAGTGCCTCATACTAATGATGAAGGTCAAAGGGATAGATCAATTTCATGAGTAATGTGTCGGTTTGACGAAAAATGGGAGAGTAGACAAATCTTTTTTTTTCAAAATTATGACATTCTTTAAAAGGACGAGTAGGAAGGGACGAACGGCAAAAGAAGTCTTTGTTATAGAAAGTATGGAGCAGGTGATGGAAATTGCAAAACATATTCATTATGCAGGTGTTGAAAGATTGACTAAGAGGAGAACAAAGTCGAGCAATCAAAGTCAAAATCTAAACTCGCTTAATAAATTTGGTACTTGGAAGGAAAACATGAATTACGACGAACAAAAACTTCCTCATTCAGCCATTCTCTCGTAAGCTTAAACCAAGAAAATGCGAACGTTGTCTCTAGGCATCACCTTTTCACAAGTTGAGGACGTCATTGGGGTTATGATGCATCTACTTCCTAAAGAGTGAAGTTTTATTGAAGTAATGAATCACTCACAAGAGCGTGAACAGCAACGAACCTCGCGCGTCCTATGGACAAGATCGAAAAGTAGCTGAGAAGTGCCGTCTCGCTCGGCATGAGTTTATTAATTTATTTACATCCATCTTCCACGTAAACAGCATGTAGAGGCCTTTAAACGGAGGATTGACAAAGCACGACACAAACATCCACGCCCTGGATAAGGACCACCAACCCAGGCGGGATTCAAACCCGCGACCCTACGGTTTGGCAGGCGAGGACTTTACCCCACCGCCATTCTTGACTTAATCAACTTAATCTACGAAATCAGCCGTCGATTTTACGTCACCAAAACTAGGGAAGTAAGCGACAGATCGGAGAGATGGAAAAAAACACAATACTCTTCTCTTTTTTAAGCCAAATCAAAATCTAAAATTAAAAAAAAAAAATGATGAACGAGCCTGAAGGAAGAGGAAGGCCTAGGATGGGATATGTGGAGCAGGTGATGAAGGATGCAAAACAAAATAATCAGGTAAGTATTAAAAGATTAGCCGAAAGAATGATGAGGATCAAATGGATCAACCGAGTAAGCAATGAGGAAGCTCTCTGAAGAGTATGAGAGAAGAGAAAACCTTGACAAGAAAACAGAACAATCTTATAGGCCATATCTTGATGAAGACAATAGTCGAGAGACAAGTTGATGGCAAGAATGGAAAAGGAGCTCATCGAATAAAATATATGGAACAGGCAAAGGATGACGTGAGAGAGATGAAATACGTAGGTGTGAAAAGATGAGCTGACAGGAGAATAGGATAGTTTCCTTAATCAAAGAAAACGAAAGGCATTTTTTGCGATTCGTTATCCACCATTAGCGTATTCATATTATACAAATAATTTAGTTTTAGAAATACAGGTTTAGACGAATGGCAAGGGCCAATTTTATCCTCATTCGGAAAAGGTCGGAAAGTTTTCCTCGTTTGATAAGGTATTGATAATCCTTATTTAAGCCAAGCGCTACCAGCTAGCATGGTACTCTGCTACCTGCTAGCATCCTGCGTCGTATCAGCGCTCAGAGCCTCGCCCCAAGGTCACCTCACTTGCGGCAGCGGGAACCAGAACGACATCACACGGAGTTTTCCCATCATTCCTAGTTAGCCGTCGCGTTTTCGCGCGTTTGAAAATTTTCACTTTTCATTTAATCGCGAAAAATAGATATCGTCATTTAAAAATTTAAAAGCGTGAAATCCATACTCCAGGAGTAATAATCTTTCGATTTAGGCAATACAAAAATAATAGTAAACCACCCTATTGAGTGATGTTTTAACTATTTTTGGCAGTGGTTGAAAGCTTGTAAGAAGGCAAGTTATGCACGGAAAACTTATTTATCTTTCCGGGTTGTTTTCAACGGTTCCGAATAATTTACTATTGTTGTCCAAGTCGTATGGCATCTCACAGGGAAAGTCGAAAGCAAAAGCAGACTAGGAATTCACCAATATGAGAGTTTTTTTAGAAGTAGGCGGTGTATCTACGCGAGTATCAATTCGTTTTCATAGTAAGTACTAACGTAGTGCATCTTTTGCTTGTTCCTTTATATTATTTGGTAAGGTAATTGAATAATAATCAAACATTACATTGAAAGAATAGTGGCTAAGAAATTACGATTATGGAAATAAATCCATCACATAATGTGTAAAAGCATTTAAATAGTTATCTATATAAATGCAGCGGGAACCAGAACGACGTCACACGGGAGTTTCCCCGGCATTCATACTTACCCGTCGCGTTTTCGCGCGCTTGAAAATTTTCACTTTTCATTTAATCGCGAAAAATAAATATCGTCATTTAAAAATCTAAAAGTGTGAAATACGTACTCCAGGAGTAATAATCTTTCGATTTAGGCAATAAAAAAATAATAGGAAACCACCCTATTGAGTGATGTTTTAACTATTTTTGGCAGTGGTTTAAAGCTTGTAAGAAGGCAAGTTATGCACAGAAAACTTATTTATCTTTCCGGGTTGTTTTCAACGGTTCCGAATAATTTACTATTGTTGTCCAAGTCGTATGGCATCTCACAGGGAAAGTCTAAAACAAAAGCATACTAGGAATTCACCAATATGAGAGTTTTTTTAGAAGTAGGCGGTGTATCTACGCGAGTATCAATTCGTTTTCATAGTAAGTACTAACGTAGTGCATCTTTTGCTTGTTCCTTTATATTATTTGGTAAGGTAATTGAATAATAATCAAACATTACATTGAAAGAATAGTGGCTAAGAAATTACGATTATGGAAATAAATCCATCACATAATGTGTAAAAGCATTTAAATAGTTATCTATATAAATGCAGCGGGAACCAGAACGACGTCACACGGGAGTTTCCCCGGCATTCATACTTACCCGTCGCGTTTTCGCGCGCTTGAAAATTTTCACTTTTCATTTAATCGCGAAAAATAAATATCGTCATTTAAAAATCTAAAAGTGTGAAATACGTACTCCAGGAGTAATAATCTTTCGATTTAGGCAATAAAAAAATAATAGGAAACCACCCTATTGAGTGGAGAGCTACGTCAAACCAATCTTGGGATTGTTGATTGGTGATGATGATGAGCCGGAAGGAGAGTGAAAAGCTACTTGAAGCCTATCATTGAACTGCTGATTGTCAATCATGAATGCAGGTATCCTATCGAGAATGGAAAAGCGCGCAATGACCGCCCCTCGGGGCCTCCGAACCTCCGCCGCGGCGTCGCTGCCCGCGGTCGCCCACGGCCGGCGGTGAGTCCCCACCGCCCCCCGACGCTCGCTCTTTCCTTTCTTATCGCGGAGAACACGTTTCCTGCGTTGGAGGCGTCCCTTGGAGGCAATCAGGGCACACTTCCTCGCCGGCATTTCCGGCGCTGCGATTAGCAGTCGACCGGTGAGTCCACCCACCCACCCAGGCGGCGTGCAGCAACGGGCGAATGGCGATAAAGGATAGCTGCTGGCGATTGGAAGAGAGGAAGTCTTTGACGCAAGATCGCCTTTCCAAATGTCAGGCGAGGACGCCTTGTGCCGTGGAGACGAGGACAGGGCTATCACCTCGACACACTTTGAGTACAATATAAGTATTACTGACAGAATAAAGCTGGTATGTACTTGGAAGTGAGAGCGTGCTTCTCTATTCTCCATTAAAAGATTAGCCGAAAAGAGAGACTAAAGTAGAGCTGCGTGAAATCAATATTTGGATTGATGATTCATAATAATGGTGATGATTATAGAAAATAAAAATTATATAAAACAGTGGAGGGAAGGTCATGTGTTAATATCAAAGTAAAATGATGCACACGAAGTTTTATGTTCGAGATGAAAAAAAAATTAGGTGCGTTACAAGTTTTCCAATCATTCAATAGAATTTTACATTGCTTCCTCAATTAAGTAGGTCATGAAACAGCAACAAAATCATACTAATAATTAAATTTCAATCGCACATGATATGGATTCAAACACCTACCTTAAAATTTTGAATATGCGTATCATCATAATGCCTACGGACAACTTTCTTAAAATAGCCGAGTGCTAAAGCATAACATACACACGATTTTGCATTCACTGCATTCTAATTTGCAACTTTGCCGGTGTTCAGGCGAGTAAGTCTAATTTCCAGTTTAGAAACTTCGCTCTGAAACTATTATCCTATCACTGCCATTATATTCTTCAGATATAGCTGAAATAGTAAAATAATTCTGTTGAAATAATTAATGAGACATATTTTTGCCTTAAATAATTACATTGTTTGCATTGAGTGAATCATTTTCTACTAATTTATATAAATAGAAAAATAATATAACTGCAAGGTAAATTCATTAGTAAGAATAAACTCGATTCAATAAGTATCTGTTTCTAAAATAAACTTATACATTGATATAATTATAGTAAAAAAATAAAAATTTGTGCATGTGGGTATCGAAATTCCGAATAATTTCCAATCGAAGAATTTACACCACAATTTATATTCCATATATTGATTATCCCAAGGGAAGGGTGTAGTGGGTGGACGGAAGGGAATTGCCCAACCTTACCCCGTCCATGGGCGCCTGGAGAATGGCAAATACCCGTGGAGTGAGAGAAATCTCTGAGAAAAAATTCGGCTCAATCACTTGCATCACTGTTGTTCAGAGAGACCGCATTATTATCGACGAATGATACGTCTATTTCATTCAATCTCTTCCGCCAGGCGAGGGAGAAGATTCATGCCCCAGGTGAACACTCCTTTCTCCGCATTTTGCCCAGTCGTGAGTTGCGGCACGCGCGAGTCAATCTGCATTGCCCTCTGGCCCCTGGGACGACGGCTCCTTCCAGAGAAGCACATTGAGGCCCCTCGTGGAGGCCAAAGAAAGCACCCTCATTCCCCACCATGAGGAAGAGAGAGAGAGGAGATAGCCCCCCCCCCCCTCCCGTTGCCCCGGGGGACGGAGGGAATGGACTTGGGAAGAAGGGCGCCCTGGAATCCGCGTCGTCGTAGGAACGTCCGGTAATCTCGCCTTCCCCAGAGGCCCTCTATGGTGGGAGGGGGGTTGGTGGGTGGGTGGGGGAAGGGTAGATGCCGTGTATGCATACGGGAGGGTGTGCAGAGGGGGGGTGGGGGAGGGACGGGTGAAATGCGGCGGAAAATGATGGCGCACGGGACGCTCGCATTTTTCCGCGACGTGACTCTCTCCTGTTATTTATTTGCGTCGTCCATTATGTCCACGTGTCGTCCCATCCGTGGGAAAAGGGGGTGGGGAGGATGCGGACGGAATGGCGAATATTATGTGCGTTGGGAAGGTGATGCACTGAAAAAGACACTCGGGTCTCTCTCTTTTGATGGATCAAAAAACTTCTATCTACAACGGTGATGGGTCGCTTTCCTTCCCCAGAGATTTTCAGTTCAAAATTACTATTATTACGACATGAAACTTATGTTAAATAGCAGAGGGAAGGTCACGTAAGATTAAAAAATTATTTTAAAGTACGCGCAGTATTACGGAAAACAAGAAAAATGAAGAGCGATATAAGTATTTAAATCATTCAATATTATCCCGGTCAAGGCACATGATTTTCCTCTGTGGAATTTTCATATTTAAAATGCACTCACGTGTGATTCCGAGTATACGCCACTGGAAAGTCCGCGGATCTTCCTTAAATATCATTCTAAAGCATTTAAAAATGCCTCCTCAATTAACTCGGTCATGGATTAGCAATGGAATCATACCAATAGCTGGACTCTGATTGCGCGCGCGCGTTCCCGAATCTTTACTAACTCCTGAGTGTGCCGGATGGCTAGGGAGAACACACTTAAAAATGGCGAACTTTGCTGCACCTTAATCAAAATTATCAAATGTTTTTTTAGATCGATTTGAACAACAAACATTTTATATTTTTGCACGTTGCTTAAGGGGGATCAATAAATTGGCGGAAAATTTGCCATAGGCCATTACAATATGTTGGCTTAATCCCTCTCTCGGGTGCCTCTCCGAGGTCAGAGTCTCCATAATGGCTGATCACAATTTTATTTTTTCTAGCTTACCCTATGGCGCTGAATCATTTTTTAAATTTCAGCATACCTCAGGAAAAAGATGCATAAATGCTCATTTTACTAAATACAGTTCATTGCGGAGCCGATTTTTAAGAATAATAGACTCCATAAAATAATTTTTTACCTACTAAAATGTAGTTTCCAAATCCAAAACAGAAAACTACCACACATTAAGCAGCTGCAAACTTTGATCTTTATCCTTTGTATGAAAACGGTATGAAATTCTGCATTTATAAATATGAAATTGAAGTTAGCAATAGAATATACGAACGCATGTATTTCAGTTATGTGACAACGCACCTTGGCGCAGAAACGTTTGAAAGCCTTCCCATATTCCAAAAATGTACTTTTCATCTGGAAGTGGAGAATTTTATGCCGGTATTATACGGAGATAGCAACTACTACTTTTCGAAATTAACGCTTCCCGCCTATGAAGATAGATGGGCCCATCAGCATGACTGACAGGTGTGTAGAAGATAAAATACGAGGACTTTCTGGAAACTACCCTTATTCGACTTTAAACAGCTAAACAATATTCGGCAGCAGAAATTCATGGGGGACTTTGTGCTGTGTATGGCCCAAAGATTATGAGTGAAAGAGCTGTTTGGCAATGGGTTTATTCATATGAAGAAATGGGTTGGCTCCCATCGATTTGAGAATGTTGAAGAGCTCAAAGATACGGTCAACGGATGGCTCAAAGCAAAGGCGGTAATTTTTTTTGCAGAAGAAATTTCAAAGTTAGTTTGTAGGTATGGTTAGTGCTTAAATTTTCATGGAAATTATGTTGAAAAAAAAATCAAGTTTTAGTTTTAAGATGAAAAAATTAAATTTTGCAAATCTACTTTAGCGTTTTATTTAAAAAAAAGCGGAGGTTACTTTCAAAAAAGCCCTCGTAGAAGAAAATACATCATCGTAACTGATCAGTTATATTACAATATGCGGCAATGTGTGTCCTGACCCAGTGGCACTTCATAGACTGTGGTAAAACCCATCCTGCAAAAGACCAGGAACGGTGAGATTTTTGACTCGGATAAATAGGCAAATTTCTCTCAAAACCGCAAAGAACCGGGGAATCTTTTAAGTCCGGCGGACAATGTTGACAATAAGTGTGCATCCGGATGCACTTCGGATTAAATTCATCTCACGCCGCACACTAACTTTACGTTTAGTAGAGTAAAAATCAGCGTGTGTTTGACTCGAGATTACCCGGAAATTAAGCTCTCAAGAGATATGCCCTGGGGCACGTAAATAAAAACCTCATCCCTCCCTCCACTTACTAGAAGGGTACAGATATCGAGTCGGAAGCAATCGGCTGTCAGCGGAAAAATCGCGTGTGACAATTACCAAGATTTTAGCCTGTTATGTATGATTTAACACTTTCCCGGCGAACAACATGTAAAAACTCTTCTCGGGATACCGCGCGGGTTAAGATTATATGAGAGCTGCAGCAGCCATGAGAATGGGTAGCGAGTCGGTACCCGAAACGTCGGCGCTCTCATATAATCTTAACCCGCGCGGTATCCCGAGAAGAGTTTTTACAAGATTTTAGCCATTAGAAAAAATTATGAGTTTTATTAGACAGGTTATATATGTAAATGAGAAGAAGTACGTCACTATGAAAAGGCTAGCGGTTAATAGAGCTGCTTTAAACCAGTTGCCGGCCTCGGTGGCGCCGGGGTAAAGTCCCCGACTGCTAACCTAGAGGTCGCGGGTTCGAATCCCGCCTGGGTGGTTTGATCACCATCCAGGGCATGGATGTATGTGATTGTCAAACATGTTAATTGTAAGAGAGGACTATCTAGTCCTAAATTCGCTTGCGAAATAAAGACGACATTATCATTATTATTATTGTTATTATCGTAGGATTCTTGACTTATGATCATTTGGATGGTTGTCTAATGTAGGTATTGGAAGGAAGGGTAAACGAGGTATAAGAAGAAGGACAATGACGGATGATTTGGAAGAGGAGACTGCCCACGCGGGTAAGATGAAGAGAAATCCCGAAGACAAAGAGTTTTAAGGAGGAGAGGCTACCGAAGACTAGCAGTTAGGCCACTGGATATGTGTTAATTACGACAAGAGTGAAAACAACGAGATGAAGACAATCGCGAGGAGGCTTTGTGCATCAGAATTCGGCCTCGTGTCCAATCGTCTCCGTCGAGAGGAATAATGACTGCTCCCAAACATATATCTCTCTCTTGCCCACGGCCACACTCTGTGGGGGCGGAGATATTCGGACGCCGCCGCCGGAGGCAACCAGCTACCGCCCCCGCTCGCACACCTCGGATCCGATCCCGGCCCCCCACCCCCACCCCCTCTTAATACCGGACAAGATAATGAGAGAACGAATTGGATGCAGCCGGGAAGAAAGGGGGACGTACGGTACGTACCTATTATTATTGTGGGGGTGTGGGGGAAAGGGGATAATGTCACGCCGCTGTGGTGATAATTACGAGGGCGAGGTATTCTTTTTTTTAATTACGACATCCCCACTCGCTAACCCGGCCCTCGAACGTGGCCCGAGGTGGCTCCCCCGCTGAGGGGAGGCGGGGGTGATTAGCGTGTGGGCTCCATTGGCTCCAGCCTCGGGATAACCGAAAGCCTCCTGAATGGAATGGAAGGGAGGATTAGCAAGAAGTCTAATTTCGACGCCCGATTCACGCGGGGCCTCAACTGCTTGGGAAGGGGCTTTTTAATCATCTTTATTAGTGGTGTCATACGGGCCGAGGTGGATTTAATCGGACGTTAAATACTACTTCGCCCTCGCTCTTCTGCGCTGACGGGGATCGGATTGGTGTGGTGGCTAGAGCGTCAGCTTCCCACCCCGTGGGCTCGGTTTCAAATCCCGGCGGTAGAAGAGAATTTTCATAGAATGCCCGATCCCAGCTTGAATGCTCTTCAGGCGCAGGCACTCCGTCCGTCGGATGGGACGTTAAGCCGTTGTACCCTTGGCGCCTTTCGTTAAAAGAGCAGGCTAACGTCGACGCCGGGTTTCTCTCCACCTTTCCTTCCCTACCCTTCCCTCATGGCGAAAATGACCTCAGCTGTCGGTCGCCTCCTCGAAGTACATCACATTCTGCGCAAACTCCCCTCCGCTATGCACTCCATCGCTGGCGCATCGCTGAGCCATCGCTCGCTCCCAGCGGGATAGCAGTGCAATAGGTTACCTATCAGCTTTCGTGCGCCTCATTGAGCAAACTCGCTCGGATGGACTCCCGCGAATGATGAATGGTGCTCGGGAGGCAGCGCTACCCACCACCAACGCGAGGTGAGACAGTGGTTCACCGGTTGCGCACCATTATTATCATCCACTTTTCATGCATCCTCGTCCACGAAAAAAATGAATACACCTGAACTCACACCAGTGCTCTGGAATCGAGGCGAGGTTTTAAAGTTTCACAACATTCTGGACGGTCGTGACTCTACTTGGAGTAACCATCAGTCACAAAAATGTCAACCTTTTCTAAATTATAGCCAAAAGAATATAGTTTGATAAATTGATAATTGCATATTTAGTCCTACGATCTGGAGTTTGACGCGTGATTTGAGCAATGATTCATGGCCTGGCCACCAGGCGGCAACAGAGGAGTTGAAATCGGTTCTCGCAACATAACCATAATCTTCTTTAATAGGCTCAAGCCTCGTTCGTCACTATTTCACTTAGTACAACTTGGCCATACTTCAGAGCGGAGAGTTTGCGAATAGCATGTTCCAGAAACAAAATAGGGGCTACACTCCAATTGTGTAAAACATAATTCGAAAAATAAATCAACATCTCCATCATACCAGCCTACAGCAAGGAATAAAGCATTGCATATCTATAATTTTAAGTACTATTAAAAAATTCGAGTTCACGATCGATAGAATATCTGCGCTGTAATTCATGGGACACTTCAATTTTTGATCTGAATAGAAATTAGCAACTTTACACAAATAAAGTCGTCATGAATAGCGGGAACCAAGTTTTTGAGCTCTATATTTTGGAGTAAAATGTTTGAAAATGGAACGCTTGCGGAAAAATTTTTAAATATTATATTCGATGAAAAAATATAAAACTATAATTGAGATTAATACTGGAAACTAGCCATTTAGTTCAGTGCTACTAAAAAAAGTATCTGCTTGCATAATTTCCGACCTACACCGCTTTATTTGCGAGCCCCTTTCATAACTACCATGATAGAAAACTGAAAAAAAAACATAAGTATGTCATTTATTTAATCCGTGATCAACATCTGATTGACTGAAGATGCAATTATTTTGGCAAATTACACGTTTTTATTGAGCAATTACATTTATCGCTGTTCTTCAGGAGTACTTACATTTGCCGTCTGAGATCTTATACCATGAAAGAAAAAAGAATCCTCTTGAATAAGTGACTTGGACTTCACAATAGATCGATGAAAATAATTCTTTGAGATCTTTACCGCTATTTACGATCATATACTCAATAGCATGATATGCAGAGGGGCTTCGAAGGACACCAAATGATCGGAGATAAATTTCCACAAACAAGTAGTTAGAGACGAGCGTTCAAGTAATTCGTGCAAATGAGTGAGGACTCAGTCTAATCAGTCGATTCTCTCGCGAACTCACTCGCTCGTCGCAAATGAAGAGCGGAGCCAAACGAGGTGAAGCCGGAATTTTAATTTGGAATCCGAGGCATTACAAAAAGGAGCCCTCGAGGCGTGGGAAGAAGGGGCATTTAGGGGGATCGCCCGAATGGGGATTACAAGGGGATTTCACGCCCCGCCGGACGACGAGGATCCGCTGGTCTGGAGGAAATGGTACCCACGAACACACATACTTCCGCACTGCCCTCGCCTCCTCAACGGTGAGGTCAGGAGGATGTGGTAGCTAGGGGTCACACATACATACTTCAGCCCCGTGTCTTAGATGTAACGGGATATATCTAAAACAGTACTCTCAGGTTCCTCAATATGCAAGAATCTCATCCGAACGATAATGGCCTTCATAGTATGATAACAGAACCACCATTTCAGAGTTTTTTTTCTTCCAATTAAAAATCAAGGATTGATCACTATCAGCATTTTGAAAAGCCCTCATAGAAAGCAGAGTTGATCGCAAATAAGAAGAAAAACAATCGGCTTGTTTAGGTAAGAATAGAAAAATCACCTTTCTTAGATAAAGGAACCAATGATTTGAGTTGAGCAACGTATATACACAGGAAATTTTGAAAAATGCTGTAATTAAGCCCAATCACAAATTAGAAAATAGAAAAGTAAGTTATAACATTTAGATCTTAATTTGAAAATGATTTAAAATTACTAATACCTTTGATGATGAAATAACTACCTCAGCTTCCTGAAAATTACTACCAATGTGGGGAGTTTTCATAGACAGCATTATGGATTATGTACCTGAAAAGAGAAAAAAAAAATTGTTAGCTAATAATTCAGAGGATTTTCGAAACAAAATGTTGATGAGCCAATAAATATATGAAGTAACGGTAAAACATTTGCATTTCACATTGGTTATTATATGCTGTTTATTTACAACTAGTTTAGCTATGCCTTAGCATTATCAAGCGGTAAAATACTGTGCAAAAATGCAAAGTTTCTAATCATTATCCTATAAGTTGAAAATCCATGAAGCATCGGCTCTATCCATCGCATACAAAAACACAAGTCTAGCAAGAAATGAAAATAATAGATTGCAGGGTAAGAAACTGAAAATCACTGTGCACAAAGAGTTATACAAAAAGTTACTATCATCACGATGGCTAAACAGACAAAGACGAAAAAGATGATAGAGAATAAATCAAAATAGAGGGAAAAATGAGGAGCACTGAGGTGGACGATAAATGGATGAGAAAGTAAAAGAAAGGTGTTATATCGCTCTCGTCCGACCACACCTTGAATATGCAGCGAGCATATGGGATCCGGTGCAGAAAGACTTAATCCGCGAACTGAATAAAATTCAAAGGAAGGCAGCGCGTTTCGTCAAAAACTGCTACGGGTGTACAGACAGTGTTACCCAGATGTTAAGCGAATTAGGCTGGGAGCCGTTGGAGACTCGGAGGCTACGCGCACGGCTTAGATTGCTTGAACAATTGAGAATGGCTATCTTTAAGAGCGAAACAGAGAACACAATATTAGAGCCACACTATATTTCCAGGTCCGATAGAAGCGATAAATTAAGAGAGATGTTTTGCCGAACGGATAGATATGGGAATTCGTTTTCCCCCGAACCATAAAGGACTTTAATAAACGCTAGTCCCAACCTCGTTAGAGCACTTCATTTTTTTTAGCTATAAACGGCTGGTGTCCTAACACCCCCTGCCACACGCCTTTTAGGCGGCTTGCGGGGTATTATGTAGATGTATTCATTGGTGAAAAATTGAAAAAGGTGGGTACAATTACTGAAGCAATAAATAAAATAACGGTAAAACCATTGGGGACGATTGCATACACCTCACTAAACATATAGAGCTCTAGACTAAGCATATATGCAAACTCTCTCGCAAGCTGCCTCAATAGGCGTGTGACGGGGGCCGTTAGGACACCAGCCGTTTACACCTAAAAAGGAAATGCTCTGGCAAAATTACGCCTGGCATTTACTGAAGTCCTTCGCGGTTCGGGGGAAAAACGGATTCCCAATCCAAGCCGTTCGGCAAAATATCTCTCTTTATTTACCGTTTCAGTAGGACCTGGAAATACAGTGAGGTTCTAATATGATTTTCTCCGTAACGCTTTGAAAGATATAAATTCTAAATGCTCAAGCAATCTAAGCCTAGTCCGCAGTCTGCTAGCCTCGAAAGATGTTCTCAACTGTAATAAAAACAATTAAGATATTTTTGAGCATTTTTTCATACTGCATCCGAGGCTGAACACGAAAAAGATCTTCTACATACATTTAGTATCCATATCGCTCACGCACAAGGAAAATGTCACAACTCTAAAGTTTTCAAAATTTGATTTTATTGCATGAAAACCCTCCTCATTACCATAAGCTTACTGTAGAATAACGTCTCAAGTCTGATTACAATAATGTTTATCCGGATGTTTTTGAAAACTTTTTTGTGCATCGGCGATAAACAAAAAATCCGGAATCGTGAAGGCGAGGGTAATAATTGGTATGCTGAACGGTATGATGAATGGTATAGTATTTATGGTATCTAAAGTGGGCAGAGCTCTCTGAGCTGACCGATAAGTCCAGGCTTCAAATCTGCGGTGAACCCTCCCGACACCTAAAAAAAATCAACTAATAAAAACCTCGAAGTGGGAAAGGAACTAACCCCTCTCTACCAAGAATGTTTAATGTTCACATGCCTGTGGCTGACTCTGGGGTGAGCTCTACCCTCACCAATCCAAACCAACGTTTGGGATGAATCAATGAGTGAGTGAACAATATCTGTGGACAATTTCGATTATTTTTTTATTAAACGACTTTAATTTCGCATTGTGAATTATATTAATTGATTCTCCTCACCTGAACCTTATTGTTGAGCTCGCTAAACGGTCGAATCGGTTCATTGTGAAATTGGACTTTCATTGAGTAACACGCCTAAAAATGGTAGACAAGTCGTCTTCCGAAACGTCGGAATTTGCGACTGACTTAACCCGGTTGAGAACCCGAGAGGAATTTATAAATACTTTTTAATTTATTAATAATACGTTATGCTCCTTATTGGCGAGCGCAGTGGTTCAGGGTGTTACCGTGGGTGAAGGGGGGGGGGGGTGTGGCACGCGACCACCACCAATCAGGACCAAGAGTGCGACCCCGGAGACGCGGAGGCAATTTACCGGGGGGGGGGGGGAATATGAGAAGGGGGGTCCGCCCACCCCCGCTCTCCCACTTGCAAGTGCGCCGTCAAATGTATAAATTGCGGTCGTGAGGGGAGGGAGGGATTGGGGGGAGGGGGGGTCTCTCTCAAACGTCCGCGCGCCGCTCCGCGTGTCGCGGCTGTTGGTTCGCTCGGACGTGAATAAATAAATGAATGTCGGCGGGGCGCAATGGATGGATGGATTCTCGGGGCAGACATCGCGGACGCCCTCGAGAACATGGGAGGGCGCCACTCGTGCGTGACGGACGGGCCGCGATAAATAAATGCCATCTATCGGGAGAGAAAGGGATACGACGGCCGGCCCTGCTTGGAGAGTATTGACATTGGGGGAATTGGCGCGACGACAGCCAGGAGACGGATTTACAGCCTCTCACACAAGGACACACACATGTCAGCGCACTGCACCGCTGACACGGAGTTGACGAGAGCGCCGCGGTGTGTCGCGTCGCGAAAGTAGTGCTGTTTTGTGTTGTCCTCCTTCGGGGAGTGCAGGAGCGGATATGACGGGGGGGGGGGGGGAGGGTTGGGTCATCATCCCGTGGACAACAAAGAGGAGGAGTGGAGGCGAGCAAGAGCACTTCGATACGAAAATTTTTATCGAATCGGTTGCCGATCGAGCGATGCTGGTTCGTATAGGGACATTACTTTACTCTGAACGAAATCGTAGCTTAATTTATTTATTCAATAAATGTAAAGGAAAATTTATTTTACGCGAGAACAAAATTATTAAACTACTAACTTCAGAGCTGAAAAAATTGCGAAAGTTTTCTCTCTTTCAAAAAGCCTCTGACGTCGTAGGTTCACCCCATTTGCTCGCAGGAGAGTACGAGAAAGATAAAACAAAGTTTATGTGAAAAAAAAATTTCCTCAACCTTGTCTGCGAAAGGGTCAAGAACCATCACGATTCATATTCCCAGAAGAAATATCTGTACTAAAAAATCGACAAATGCGTAAACGTCAAGTAATTTGCCAAATCCAATCGTAAAAGGGAAAATATGGTGATTGAGCCAACTCACTTCATCTCAAATTGCAACGGAGGAAATCTATAACAATGCGGAATTACTGCAAATTTTTGGTTTCTCAAGAATTGGTTGTTTCCGTGCATGTATCTCGATTAGCAGCTGAAAATAACTGACCATAGCAATATTGAAAGGGAGGGGTAATCTGTGAAATGAAAAAACGACTGAGTTAGTTTTACTCGAGTAAGAGTTTATCCATTAAATGCACTGATGTTACATCTTCGCAGATTCTTAAAAATAAACATTTATTTCTTTTCCGCACTCATTTGCAAATAGAACATAAAATATAAATGTCCTCTGATTTTATTCGATTAAAATACATAGAATTTTATAATTTATTTATTTATTTATTAAATCATTCATAAACAGTCGAATTAAACGACCTTTATATTGAATAGAAAACTTAAAATCTACATCTTTAATAATTTTGCAATAATATTTTTTCTCTATTTTAAAACTAATTGTTCTCGTATGGTATCTATTCTCGTCTCGATCTTTTATTTCATCATAATCACTATTACGTGGGATTGATTTCATTTTTGATCTTTTTTATTTAGCAACAAACTTGATTAATCTTCAAGTCTCCAGAACTTCGCCAAGCAGCATTATATATAGCCATCTCGGCATCACATCTTCTTAAAATCAAGACAAATACAAGCTAACTCAAAAGGATACTGCCTTATTGCTCGAGTACTGCTCCCTTATTTACTCCACTGCTTGTCCCTCCAACCTAAAAATTCTTGAACGCCCAGTTAATTTCTTTATTTAGTACTCTGTGGTCTCACTATCCTCCCGAAGGAATTTCCATGATATTTCCTTAATTTACAATGCCTTAAATGACAAGTTCCGATCCTCAGATATGCTGCCTTTCCTTTCGCTCCACATTCCCACCCGCTCCTTCCGTAATAACCACCTACTAGGCAGACCAACCTAAATTCCGTCTTTCTCTCTCTCTCAGAGATCACTTTTTTACAGACTCCCTACCTCTTTCAATACCATTTCGAGTACTCACCCTTCCCTGGATCTTTCAATTCCCATCAGATCATTCAAGAGGCAGCTTCGAAAAGCCATCTTCTGAATCCTTTTTTTCTTTTTTTATATCCTTTTTATATTTTTTTATAGTTTATATTTGTTAAAGCTGCAGATTTGAATTTGTCTATTCATTTTAAAGACCGTTTTGGCTGTTTTTGAATTATTTAATAAATAAATAAATAATGAGCTTACAGTTCAGCGAAAGATATTCAGGGTTCGTGAGAATGAGATGAACATTCGAAATTGAGATGGAATTTGTGAGCAGCTATACAAAGGGTCCCACAGAAGTCCCTCTTCCCTTACTGAGATGTACCGAACATAAAAGTTATTCCAGGAAGAAACTTTCAAAGAACTTTAAAGATATATAAGCATTGAACAACTTATCTGAATGCCAAAGTAGCCATCTATGTAAGATTTAAAAAAGTAACGAGAAAGGATTCCGTAATATTCATTCAAACTTTTATGCCACTTTGTCACACTGAGAGAAAAACTGTACGAAAAGGACAGATATATGTGGACATGGGTCAAAGTTATTGAGGAAAGGCGGAAACGGTGGAGAATATTTGGGAAACCTTCCGTGAGATTGACTCGAGGGTAAAACTTTTTTTCTGAAAAATGCCAAGCTGCTCCCAAGCACTGAGCTCACGCCACTCATTTGCAAAACGCAGCGATCAAAATTTCTAAAATAAAGTCGGCCCTCGTTATCGGAGGATGCTCCCTCGCTATCTGCTCCCATCGTGCCCTCGCTCGATAAGGAAAAACGGACATATTGGGGTTAAAAATAAAAATCACTCGGTTGAAGTCGTGTTATTCCAGCTTTTAACGGAGCTTAAAAAGGATTTATCTGGTGGCCATAACATTCACCCGCTTGGCTCACACTGCTAGCGAGCACCACAGTCCCGAGTGTCCCACGATTGAAAACGGGATTAGGCTCTCCGTGCACACGTATAAAAGTGCTCTTTCAAATGTCGCGCAGCTGGTCTCTCAGGGGGCGGAAGAAGTGAGAATTGTTTTTGTCGGTGGTTCGTGGGAAGAAGAGTGACGCGGAGGAGTTGACGGGAGTGTCGTGGTTCGTCGCGGCCTCAAAGTCCGGGGCACGCACTCGGCTAACGGCACCCCCTCTCAACGGGGTGGTTGGTCGGGTGGGTCGCAGGTGCCTGGGGATTCCCTCGTGGAGGCGGAGGACCTCGGGAATTCCCCGTCACACGGCGGAGGGGCGTCTCTCTCCGCGTTGGCCTCCTCTGCTGGAAGAAGCACCTGCGCCACAACAATATCAAGCGAGGGCCGATCCGGGGCCCGGGCCCGCAGGCATGCCCCAGGGAGGAGAGCCCTCTGAGGGAGCAAAATAAAAAATACAATGCAAAATTCCCACTCCAGCTGAGCGGGGAAAAACCTCTTCGGGGCCTCTCGAGGTGCGAACAGCTCAATGACATTGACTCGAGAGGACAAAATCACTCACACAGAAGTGGGAAGTTGCGCCGCTCGCACACAGTTAGAAAAACATAGAATAATCGAGTATTGTGATGGGAGTCAACTGTCTATGAGAGAAGTGGAAATACTATTATGAAATAGTTTTAGGCTTGACGTGGTGGATACGCGATATATCCATGATAAAATAAAAATAACGACGAATGGTAACGTCCACACTTAAATACATATACGACTCGATTACCGACTATGGTTTCGACGCTCTAAGTCATTTTCAAGAAAAGTGGTATAGAGTGAATGAAAAAATGAACCTCGAAAATGACACAGAGTGAGGAAACCATGGTCGGTAGCAGTGGCGGATATATATATAGGGGGCGCGCGCCCTCTCCCCTTGAGGAACCACCCGCATTACCGAACATTGTAGAATCACAATTGCAACTTTTTATATCATAATATGACGTTTTTTTTATACGTGTGCAATCAGTTTAAGTAAAAATGTCTAAATCTTTGCATGTAACACGAATATTTTTCATTACGATAAGAGTATAGGTAGCTCAAGATATATTTTGTGACGTCCCCCTTGTGTTTTTTTTTAATCCGTTACTGGTCAAAAGTGGAGTCTTACATGAAAGGGCGGAAATTACTATTTTTTGTTTATATTTTATCATGGAGATACTCGAGCTAGTGGTGTAGTATGCCGTTAATTGCTTCATGTAATGTAATAAAATACCTTGGAAATGAAAAAAACGTATTTCAGCTTTTCCTGAATGCCATCAGAAGATCCTTCCATTGACAATTTATTTATTCGACTAAGTATGGAATATGGTAGTTTTCGACGCTCGGAAAACTTTAACAATAATCTGAAGCGCTCGATGCGTGTGAAGACGTGGCGTATTGCGTGCTGCATGTTGGAGCGTACCCACCCCCTGCCAAACATCCTTGAGTTGGCAACGTATTAAGTCGATTTAGAACGCTACTTAATCGAAAGTCGGACTCTTACAAGTGCCGCATATCGCACATCAAAACTTTTCTATAATTGCAGAAGCACCAAATATTGTTGCAAAATAGAGATCTGTTATTTTTTGTCATTTAAATACATAAAAGGACATTAAAAATGCTGTAGGAACCTTAGACGAATTGAACGATGAACAAAATTGGAACTGAAGTTACCAGCAAATGATTTTTTTTCTATTTCGATATTTTTAAATATTTTATTTTATATTAGGCAGCGATTGTGTTCACACATTTACTAATGCTCTCCCTTTACTCACCACAAAATGCAAGGTAATATTTATTCTTAGCCATAGTCAGTCAGTGAAATCAAAGACAATGCCTGTGTTTCACAAAATCAGTTCTTATCTTCGAAGGAATCATCATCACCACTGGTCATCAATCTCAAGGTTGGTTCTACTCAGCTCTCCGCGAAAACATTAGTTCAAGTGATGTGGCTAATTACGAGGAATTGAGAACCATCCATCATGTACTCGAACATTTTTCAAATATGTAAGGGTGTTGGACCAGGATATTTCCAGAGTGGATATAGCAACAAAAATAATTTTTTTCGAGCATTGGAAGCAGAGTAGAGAATAAAAATTTGAACCATATGCTGTCAAGTCAAGCCATGCCTCTAATATTATGCTCTACATATCAGTAATTAAAAATCAATCATGATTCTATCTTCACATTGATACGCAAAACATTTAAATATATTTTCAAACAATTGAGTGATGCTTTAACTATTTTTGGCTGTGGTTGAAAGCTTGTAAGAAGGCAAGTTATGCATAGCAAACTCACCAATATGAGAGTTTTGTAGAAGTAGGCTGTGTATCTACGCGATTATCAATTCGTTTTCATTGTAAGTACTAACGTAGTGCATCTTTTGCTTGTCCCTTCATATTATTTGGTAAGGTTATTGAATAATAACCAGGCATTACAATGAAAGAATAGTGGCTAAGCATTTACGATTATGGAAATAAATCCATCACATAATGAGTCAAAGCATTTAAATATTTATGTATATGTATTCAATGACAGCTACCAATGACCAATTTGTACATTTATAGCTGAATATTAACCCGCAAGCCAACCAGAGGGGTGTTTGGCAGGGGTTGTACCATCTCCAAAATGCACCGGAAGACTAAAATTTACTACCACTAACACGCAATACACAATATGTACGTTACAAGGAGCAGTTTGTGCAATCAACTAAACGAAACGAAGCTATGCCAAAAAATTAATATGAAGTTGCTATTATGGTGATGAGAAATAACATACCATTGGATAGGGAGAAGGACAAAATGAACATTGTTAAACATCAAATTAGCATTGAAATAGAAACCCGATGAATACGCTGTACAGTAAGGTTATCAGATACAAAGGAACGTAAAACGATAAAAGTTTTATAATATCACATTGCACATGATACGGGTGCTTGATACTATTGCAGTAGTTACCGAGATTTTGCCATTGAAAAAAGTGACCATTGCATCAGCCAAAACATTATTTTACGACACATTTTCTCATGCAGCGTCAGGAGAAAGATAAAAGGTAAATGAAATGTAAGCTTATGATTTGGATTTAAACATGGGTAAAAACCTCATCAGCAAAAGTGGTAGATCATAATTGAAAACACGGAGGGGTTAAAAATACCAAGATTAAAGTAGACAAGGAATAGATAAACTTCACCAGCCAAAATCGTCCCCATGACACACTCAGAAAAAGTTCCGTGAGAGGAGTTATCAGCGAGATAAAACTATCTTCAGTTGCAGGCTAAGGGCCAGTTTCACCAACGAGGATAATTGAATTAACTCGGATAATATTCTCAAAAACCGAGATATTACAACAATCGCGTTTCACCAGATGCATTAACTCGGTTTTGGGCTGTTATCTCGGTTTATACTTTTACTGGCGATATTCCGCAGTTCAAAGCTTATTATCCGAGTTAATCTGAGGGCAGATGGCATGGCGCGCATGCAGCTTCATCAGCTCTCGGAAAATACGAATGACAGCGATGAAGAATATCGACATTCTATTCGGAGACCACGTTCATTATGGATAAATGAGCGTGCAGATTATTTTAATATATATGGTGAAGTACATTTATTTACTCATCCCAAAATGGCATATGAAACTGCAAAGGCAGTTCTCGCTCTCATTGAAGAAGACGAATTTTACTAACAAGGGGAAGCGGAGGTTTCCAATGCCGTATATTTTATAGCATTCGGAATGGCGAACACATCTATAATCTGGTAGTGGTTCTAATGAATGAGCCTTAGTTTGGCTGTAATAAATTAATTTTCATGCGGTACTTTTAACAAGCCTTATTTAATAATGATATATAATGCTAAAATAGCGCAATATCCCATATCTCGGGTAGTTGGTATAGTGGTTCCGTCGTTGACTCTCACCCAGGGGACCAGGGTTCGAGCCTTCGCCGAAGCGAACTTTTTTTTCGTCTTCGTTTTGATCATACGGCGACAAGTATATGAATAATTTTAATTGTAGTAAGCATAGACATGAGGAAAATTTTTTATCATCATAATGGGGTACGTGATCTCCCCTTTTCAAAGAAATTTCACGTTTCTTTCTCTTAAACTTGAGCTTTCCCATGCCTATGCTCCTCTTGAGCCAATAATTCGGACAACTCTTGCCAAAATATGTTCGTATTCATAAATGTCATAAGCCTTTCTTTGAATTTTCTTGCATATATATACAAAAACCTTATATCTCTGTCCTCTTCCTGAATTAATACCTATGTAACAGCATCGTTATCTTCGAAATCGCAATTTTACCAATGTGAGACGTAATTAATTATTGTAGCACAAAATAACCAAGAACTGTGTTTGTTTAAATGTGGGAGTCTCGGTAAATTAAAAATTTTCATTTTTAAATAACGATGCATTAAACAAAGGTGCTTACAAGTTTTTTTACCGCAATATTCTCGCATTCCTTGATCTTGCCAAATGCGGTTCCCCTATTTGTTTTTTATTTATTTTTTACTACCCGTGCGTGGTATTCGGTAAGGCAAATTAAAAAATCCTTGCACGAAAACTTAATATTTGAGCTTTTCGAACTCTCATTGTCTATATTAATACTGTTGCTGTTCATTTTATCACTCTGTACTTGATTGTACACTTACCGGCTAATTAAAGCTGATTCCGTGTCATACGGTTGCTTACCGTCATTTGTTTTTCCCACGTCAGAGTTATGAAAAACGTACGAGCCAAATCATTTATTCTGATTATCTCGGTTTTTGAAAACTAGGATAAAACGTCGTTGGTGAAACACGGTCATCACATTTCTGAGATAATAATTTTAACCGAGTTTTTGAAAACTGAGATAATAGAGAATATTATCCGTGTTGGTGAAACTGGGCCTAAGGGAAAAAATATTTCTCAACCGTAAAAATGGAAACAGTGGTGGCTTGCATTCGAGGGTCTGTAAAAGGGTCGTCTTGGTTGGTCGCACGGCAGGAGCACGGGGGAAGGGTGGATGAATTTTGGTTTTCCCAGTGCGGGGAATCCCCGTCCGACCGGGGAGAGTTTGTTTGGGTGGACAAAGGGAATTATAGCGGACTCGCATAGACACTCCCGGTCGAGTTGAGAGGGGGAGGTTGAAGTTGGGGTGGTGGTGGTGTTAAACACCTCTTAGACGCGGCGGCTTCTGTTAAGTACAAGAAGAGGAGGATAACAGATAATGCGCCTTGTTCGCCACGGCATGTGGTCCGGTAGCGAGTGTGGGACTTTCCGGGGGCAGTCCTAGCGGAGGATATCGTCTGCACTTCACGAGATTTTTGGATTAGGTACCTTTCGCCCACCCATGCGTGCCACGGCGAAGGTATGCGAAACACGTGGAAGAAGAGCTGACTGAGATTCAAGTGGCGGAGGCACGGAAATTGGAGAGAGGGCGAGCCGTTATGTTCACCAAAAGTCCAACCGGAAAGGGAAGGAACATACTGGAATTCCCGACGATTCTCGGTATCTTTTTTGTAAATGTAATTCTTGTTTCTACTTGTTTCTACTGCTTGTTTGTCCTCAAAAGTATGTGTTGTTGCATGTCCACTTAACAATGGCAACGCTGCTGCATGTGGCTATCTATATTTATAATAAAAAATAAGAATTCACGTATTTCATAGTAGCGGACAGTTTTGACAAAATACCAAACCGTCATTGAAAACCATTTGACAACTTCGGCTGCCGAAAATTGAAAGCTGTAAGAATTTTTTTGAAGAACGAGTTTGTGTGATGAGGTAAGTTATCCGCGGCCAGTTTAGAAAAAAATACGCAAGCAATTTAAAAAACGTAATTGTCATTTATTTGACGATTTTAACGTTCTCTCTTGAGTAGAGAGAGGTGATGCTGAAAAATCTTAGTAAAAAGAACGATGTTGTGTTAGCGGGGATAAGATATAACAAGTGTCATTAATGGAGCGACAATGTATACGTCTCTCTTGGAATTGAACAAGGTACTTCACGGGAAAGTGGAAAGGCGAATACGATTAGTAAAAAGAGTCTATCGTCGTCGAAGCAAGCATACCTTAACCGGTAGATTGTGTGCAAAAATATAGACGCATTGACTCCATAGACTAATATTGCAAAATTTATAGCAACTTAACCATACAGATTTACAAAGGTACTTACTTCCTTCTCAAGCGAAAGCTGCGAACAATGAGAGGAAACAAGATCGCCAGTCACTCTCCGTTCCCTTATCTATCTCCGTCCAGCGCATGCGACCCTTCACCGCCAGAATTCAAAGATTGCTTCGTCTCTACCTTACATTCGTTCAAGTGAATACATCAGTTTTCCATTTTAAGTTGGCAATAATTTCTAAATCAGCGAAATCTAAAATGAATTACCACTGTCCTTCATGAATCATCAGAATACTTTATTAACATTACCACGAACATTGAAGGCTAAAATCACTAAAGAAGTGATTGCTCTCGCGTGGAATACTCGCGCTTACTTCTGTTTCCTGTTCATAGCACTTGCTCGGACCGAATTTCATCGCGAAAATTATTTCCAGGGCCTTCGTTGGCACAATTGATTGGTTAATCAATCCACCAGGACAGTGGTGTAACTAGACATAAGCTTGGGGGGGGGGGAGCCTGGGAGGGCGACCCTCCCCCTGGCAACAAGGTGTCCGGAAAATTTTTGAAAAATTACATACCGGGAAATACATTATATATCATTTTGCCACTTAAAATCTAACATTAACTATGGCAGTTATTACATGTCTAAACTAGACAATAGTTTTAAATGTTTTTTTATATTTCTCTGAGTCTTTGGGGGGGATCTATCCCTCTCATCCTCCCCCCATAGTTACGCCACTGCACCAGGAAATATAACATTAAAATTGACAGGTTCTCCAAAGAAACTAATATTATAAGGTGAGGTAGGTAATACATAATTCTACTGTAAACCACAAGTTCATTTGCTTCTGTGCTAATAACTGCCAAGAGGCTCTCAGATCGCTCTCTAGCCATTGAACCACTCCAGGTGGCAAGTGTTATACTACAGTCAACTAAGTGTTCGATGGTCTTCAAGTTGGAATATCTCCCACGCAAGAGTGATATTTTAGTGATGGCAAAAATTCTGATTTTCTAAACACCGTGCATTCTTATTTTCCCCTTAGAAAAGATGTAAGGCCACATTGTTATGCAGTAAAAATGAAATAATATGGATGGCGATAATCTTGAATTATATGAAATTAATACTTGCTACAAATTTTCCACAAACAATTTTATTCACAAGACCGGTTACAATACATGCTGTATTATCGCCAGGTGTTACCTGACGTCTGAATGAAATTGTTTGTGGAAAATTGCAAGTAAGTTTTAGTTTATAATACATTAGAATTCCACTAGATTAACCCTGAATCAACTCTCTAAAACATTGAACTACTTGAGAAAAATGCGATAATATTTTTCACGCCTTTTTCCAGTATCTAGCATAACATTTGTCCAACGGCAAACACGCGATATCGAGTTATTTTCCATATTTTTTTAGCGTCATTCATCAAGCATTTTTGTTCCTTTCGGGAATAGCTGCGTGCGGTTTATTTCCCCTTCTCGTTGCGCTCCCCCAGTTGAGAGTGAATTCAGGAGAAATGATTAGAGAAGAATTTCCCGAAAGGAACACAAATTATACGTAAGGCAAACAATGTTCGGAGGCGATTTGCCATTGCTCCCCCCGCGCAACGAACTGTTGGAAAGCGTCATTTTGCGCAGGAAAGCACGAGTGCATCGTTCGAAATGGAGAAATGCGAGAGAAAATACCACTCTTGATGGAGAGAGAGGGAATAAAAGAAATCTGATTGGCTGAATGAGTGATCGGCGGCCCCCTCCCCCGTCGTAGAGATTGCGTTTTTGACTGCAGAGGGCGCGCGTGGATGGATGGGTCCAGATGGACAAGGTGCCCGGCGAGCAATTACCTCTTTCGGCGCAGTATTTTCGGTCGCGCCCTTGGAACGTTATTCCTCCTAATTGATTCCCATGCCTTTATTTCGGCGAGTAATTGGAAGGAAAGTGACGCAGCGATGGCGCAAAAATAAAGCCATGACGAAATCAGCTGCGAAAGTGGATGAGTGTTTATTGCGCGTCGCTCAGGAAAACAGAAATACTGCGCGAAACAATGACCAGCGTACACCTCGAAACCGCAAAGTGCTACATAAGCACACAACGGAATACTTTCCAAGCTTTGACGCAGCCACGCAAACCCAACATCCAACCATAGTGAAATTTGTAATGAGTAATATAATTTCTTTCTGGGGAGACGCGCTGAAATGATCGGGATTTGAATTTGTGTGTCCCTATTTGCAGTCTATATACTATACTGAACCCCAGATCTTTTAATAATGACGGCTTGGTAGCGCAGCGGCTAGAAACCTGATCGAAAATCGAGGGACTCAGGGTTCAAATCCGGGTAAGGTCAAGTGGGTGTTTCGCTGAAAAAGTATCCCTCCATTGTTTATAGCTGCGTAACAGCGTACTACTTTCGGCGAAAAAAAGGTTAAATTCTGAACTTAAAACACTTTTATGAAATTCTGCCGAAGCTCCATAGGGTCGTGTCGTATATAGTTTTACTAATCGTTTATTCAACTACAAAAACACATCATTAAACATTGTTTAAACGTAAGCGTTTAGCTTCTACGGTCGTAAGAGTGAAGTAGAACACGTGAAAAACTATGAAAACGAAGAAACGGTCGTCTTCTTCATCTCGTCACGAGCAAAATATATGATTGGAGCACTTCATTGTATATTTGTACGGAGAGAAAGACATTTTTGCATTGCAAATAACTTTTTAGAATCAAAATTTACTCATTATTTGATTTTTTAATGGCCGAAAGGTAGACTTCAATTTCCCAAGTGAAGAGAAAAAATTATCATCGCAGTTACGTATGCTATATGCAAAAAATATCTCTAAACTTTTCATGCAAGGAAATGTTCCTCTTACTTAAAATATACCAAAAAGACAAAAATGGTTTTTTCGGTTGAGTGCATTGCCGCTGGGCAAAGAGTTTAGGTGCAAAGAGTTGGGCAAGGTATGCGGTAGCCAATCGAGTATGTGACAAGAGATACTCTGGGGATAGGCCTATGGATTAAGGAACTTAGTTGGCTAAATTTAAGGGGAAATCTAAAAATGATGAGGGAATGCAATTCAAGGCAATTCATGAGAGAATTCAATGAGCTGTAAATACATTAGAAGTTTTGTTTTCTTATTTTACGGTTAAGGGGAGGGATAGATTGAGAGGACACAAAACCAAATCAGTAGATGTGATTAAGTAGCGGGGAACTCTGCACCTAAAAATTGAAAAAAAAGATACGTGTTATACTGTTGATGGAGGCAAGGTATTTTGGAGTTGCGATGGACCATATAGAAGAGCAATCGGCGTAACAAAGGAAAGGCGTAATCGGTGTGATTAAGGCTAGGATATTAGAGAGCGGAGTAGAGAGCATCGCAGAACTAATCTTTGGATTGATGACGGATAAAAGAATAAATAAATTTATTTATATATTTATTGTCACACCACCGAAAGCTGCGCTATCTGGTCTTTAGGTACATCGGGGTTTTCACAACATTTAAGTATTAAACTTACGCGAGCATCCATTCTCTGAATAGGGGCGGGACTCAGACCCGCGAGCTTCGGTAATATTTGGACTTTACTCTGCCAAGGGTTATGAGATTTCAACTAATATGAGGGGCTCTTATCCTGCAAGCTAGACGACTCACGGCCATTCACACGACAACAATGGACTTGCGATCGAATGAGTGATATTTTGATCGATGGAGATATATGCGAAGGACAATACAGGATGGTTTGGAGGTGATTGGAAAGAAGGGGAGGGGCAATTGGAGGGAGATGGAGCTGTAGAGGAGGAGGGAGGAAGAAGTCGTGAGAGAGATAGAGAGAGAGAGAGAGAGAGCGCTCGTGAGCCGTAGAGATGGCGGAGGGCGTCTGGGGAACAGGTGGTGGGCGAGAGAGGGTTGTTGCTGCTGTTGTTTTGTTTTCCACGGAGGGGGTGCTCTTGGGGATATTTTTTGTGTGGTCTTCGAGGAACTCACTCTCCGGGGGCGGAAGTTTCGAGGGATTGTTGCGAATGCGACCGACAAGCGCATCACGGGAGACAGGCATCCGTCATCCCGATACGAAGACCAGCAAATGTATACGAAGGGCGTTTTCAGAATTTACCCAGTGGTGGTTCGACGCATCAATATACAAGATATGCAAGTGGGGAATAGGAAACGCCTGCCAATGATGAGAAATGTTTTGAAATCGGTTGCGTCATTAACATTTTTGTGAAATCTTTCCAGTAAGTAATTTATTATGGTATAATGAAGGAATTTATTTCCATGCAATGAGTGTGCTGAGCATTTGTAAGCTATTCATACCAGAGAGATGAATTTGTTAACAAGTCGAATGGTTTGACACCTTCGCGCAATTAAGGTTGTTTATCAGGAAACGACCGCAATCTTGTCGGAGGTAAACACCAGAAAGTGAAAAAAATAAGTGCGAATTCGTCGACATTGGAAAAATCGTAACGTACTGGAATCAGAAAGCATTGATTAGTCATCTTATACTTGGCACAGCTACCCTTGAGATTCAAAGGATATTCGGCTAAAGACGTTAGCCCAAAAACAAGTGGGTGTGTGACGTTTAATTGAAAATTTCAAAGCATGCTCTCCTAAATGTACTTAATCGCCAAACGACCAAATAAATGGACTTTATACTCCATATTTTCTTAAAATTGCATTTGAAAACGAGCCTCTTTGGCGACTTTTCTACACCTAAGCACTGGGTAGATGCTAATCAATGCAGGATTTTGCACATTTTTCATGAAAAGTACTCATTTTATTTTTCATTAGGGTATTACAGATAAAAATCAAAATTATACTCGACACTGGGCTAATTTTTCAGTAATTAGACAAACAAATGAAATAAAATTAAGTGATTAATTGACGCTAAAATACGCTCAAATAGATGGGAGGAGAATTGATTTAAATATAAGGATTGAATTCTGAAATTTAAATATAAGGATTAATTTCTCTCTCTGATGGGTAGGTAGTGTCAACGATGGCGATAATTAATTAGCAAATTACGCGAAAATTTTAATTTCGAATCTTGCCTTTCGGATCCTACCTCCTTTATGAACTATCTTAGAATGCAGGGTATCCCAAACCGGGAACACGTCAACGGAAATGAATTTTCCCCTATTATTCATGTCCTACCCAGATAGTTAGGCAGATTTTTAACCCAGAAGTTCTGCAGAGGATCATGACCAAAATTAACCAAACTGCAGTTGTTGAAATGCACTCTTGAGTACTCTTGCCCTTTAACGGTTTCATCGAATGCGTACATGTCGTTTTAAAGAGGCTTCCGTCAACTACGCGCATGCGCATCGAAATCGCTCGAGGAATATAAAAATGATTTATAGCGGAAATTAGGAAGAATTATTATTATACATTCAGCATCTGGATTCAAAATCCCATTGATTGCAATCGAGTTGAAATGATTGTTAACAATTACATCCATATATTCAGCATTGAGATTAAAAAAGTCACTAATTGCAAATGTGAGGCGAATGTGTGGATTCCAACTGGATCCCGGTCGGATATACTACGTCAAATCCGGGGTTATTAACAGAGTAGCTCGGTTCTTTCGGTCTCGGTGGCGGTGGGCTAACCTCATTTCCTTCCAAATATTTTTAAGTTTGCAGAATCGAATCCCACATGGGTTGCCCGAATTAAGGGCGTTCGCTTGTCGTCCATTGCTGTTTGTCATGGCCCCCAGATACAAAAAACCTCTCTGTGCTTTATTCGGGGTGATGTAGGAAAAATAAAAATGAGTCAATAGATAAATAAAATTCGAACCGAGAACCGCCAACTAGGCACACCAAGGTTGCAGAATGGGTGGTGCTGGGAATCTTTCCTGACAATGAGTAGGGTTGGCTCGCACCGGAGCAAGCAGGGTGGGTGGGTCGGGGTGGCAACCGTGTATCTAACAAACAAGTTCGTGGAGAAGAGGAGGGGATGAGACAGGGGGATGGGAGGCGTGAAGGGGAACTGACTTCAGAGAGAGATGGACCCCTCGGCTGTGGCTTTGTCGCTTGGGAGCAGCGGCGATACTCTAGGTCGGACGGTTAGGGGGGGTTGAGTGGGGGAAGGAGGGGGCGACCGGGTGTGAAGGAGTTAGGTGAGCACCCTCCCCTCCCCATCTCAACTCGACTCGAGGTGCGGCCGGAGAGGTGCGGGCGAGAGAGACATCTGGTGGCGGGGGGGGGGGGGAAGGCTGCTGCATACTTTGGACTGGGGGGGGCCTATCTCCGGGGGCCGTGTGTTTCCTGAGGCGGCGGCGGCGGCGTCCTCCCATCTTGCCCTTTTTGGGGTCGGGACTGACGTATCTTGTGTGAGGGGGAAGGAGTGTCGGGGATAGGAAGGCCGTAAAAGCTGAACTCGGTGGAGTGCGTCGCCCAAAGCGGCGAAGGAGCAGAGGGACCCCCGGGGGGAGGCCAAAGTTGCGGCCGTGGGGGCGGAGTGTCTGCCCCCGCTTGATGGGGCGTGCAGCGGCGACTAATGGGCGCGAATTCCACTCACACGCTGACCAAAAACACCTAGAGACGCAGCCACGGATCTAATGGAGGGGGCGAAATCAATATTAGGTGAGGAATACACAAAGTGATGAGAATAAATGGAAAAATGGCGGCGTTCGCATTAAAAAATTACCGCAAAACCTGGTAAAATTAAGGAGAAAGGTAGCGTGGGGTTTTGTCGACCATAAATTACCGCTAAATTTTCTGAGAACGCGCATGTCTCAGTCATTTGTTTCAGCGCATTTATTCCGTGTTCTGTAAACGCCAACCGCGAATCGTAGATGAAGACATTTCAATGTGGAAATGAGGTGAATGTAAATAATGGAATGAAAAAATAATGTCGGTTGTGATAAGATAAAAATCGACTACATTTAATTAGATTGATAATGGCGGTCCATTGTTAATCATGGAAAAGAGACAGATGGCGTCCATTGCGAGTTATTTTTTTCTGGCAACCGAGGTCGGCGAAGTTAAATTTTTGTAGGTGTTTAATATGATAATTATATATTACTATTTTTTCCAATAAGTCAGCCTTCACGTCATACGAGGAGGGAGGAGACTACCAAATTGCGCGGCAGCCTAATGGCGATTGGTCTCCTGACCCTTATGAGGACGCATCACTCCCTCTCCATCGGTCCTATTATGTCTCTTTCAATGTCGCTGGTTCCACTTAAAAATCTTAATTCAGTACACTATGCGACGCGTTTACACGCTTTCACATCACTTCCAATTTTCAGTGGCGTCAAAAAGGTAAGCCTGTGGTGTAGTACTTATTGTGTAGGGAATAAAATTTGAAGTGGAAGTTTCATTACTTCTCACCTAAAACAACCACTTTCATGCTATTATCTTGAAATGTTTGAAATCTTGTCTGACTCGGTTGCCGTGGGGTGAAGTCCTCGTCTGCCAAGCAAGAGGTCGTGGGTTCGAGTGCCACCTGGTTAGGTTGGTAGCGATGCTTCGTTATTCGTATACATTTAATTGTTAATTTTTTTGTAAACCCCAAAGTAAAAAGCCATTGTTATACCGTTTTCGGTGGCAATTTATAATAAAAAAGTTGATGGCACAAAGAGTACGCAATTTCGAAAATATGATTGTTTATAGTGTACAAAAATTGCATTTGAGGTCATAGAGAGAGGAAGTTAAAACTTTAGGATCAGGACAGAAGTTAACAAAGGTTTACACTCTACTTATACCCTGAAATTTGAAAATGTCAGCATTGATTATAAGTGAGTAATGCGTCAAGGAAAAAGGCAGGAGAGATGAGTCCTCTTTTAACTCCGACTGTGCGTTTCGACGTCGTCAACTGTCATTTCCCAGAATGCCCTTCGCTCCTTTCACCAATTTGATTCCACCATACGCATTCGATTTACCTCCCCCCGATGCACACACCCTAAAGCCTGCTGACACCATTGTATCTGCACCCTGTCGTTACGCGACCCTTGTGCCATGATATTCTTCAATTCGCACGCACTCATCCCAAGAATGGGGTCGCTAACTCAGGCCAGTAATCTAAATTCATCTTAAGATTTCGCTGAGTGGAAGGGATAGGTAAGTCACGACAATAAAAGTAATCTTCCTAATTCATTATTCTCTCTCATAATCGTACAATACATTACCGCAAATTTACCGCCAGCATTTCTTGAGTTGGTGGAGTCATAAAATTTCTTGTTTATTTTCCCATTCAGAGAGAACCTTTCGTTGCGCGTAGAATTTTCTCTATCAAGGGAAAATATCACCGAACCACTCGAAGCCCATGCAAAGTAGCCACGATTTGGTGAAACCCCGGATAGAGTTAATGACGTCAACTTATCTGCAAAAAAGGTGAAGATAGTCGTGAATACCAAACGTAAAACAGAAAAAGCGTATCTCTTTGTTTTTCAAGCCTTATTAAAATCAACAATTCCACCTCTATCCTGATACCAACGGTGCCCTCTAATCCCTGAAGATTAGCCTAAAAATATCTCCACTTTATAAATAACAACTTGCTGGCAATTTTCCTTCAACAATCATCGCCAGGTATCATCACCTGAAGGTAGTACGAAATGTATTGAAGGCAGTCGAGTGAAAAAATATTTGTGGATAACTAAAAGTAGTAAGTTTGAATTTACAATATGTTAGAATTTCATCAGATTTAGTCTGAATCTAGTCTCTACCTTTACCCTACTTCCTTGATTAGTCATCGCAGATGAATATCAGACGAATCATATAAGAATTGCCTCTCCAGTTTATGATACTAATCTCCGTCTATTCTACCATTTTATTTCGAGTGTATCGATTATGTTAGATAAACCATGATGTGTATTGTACCCTCATACGAGTATGATTCTTTCTATGTAACCCTGATGATGGCATTTATTTAATTCCGGAACGTTAACAAATAATGATTTTTATCCACCCAAACTGACGACGTTCCATCGATACATTCATATAACATCATCTTTACTCATACAACTAAAACACATATATACTGCACTGGCTTGAGTATGTGATGATAGAGTATACCCCAGACTAAGCCACATACGTTTGAATTTTACTCATGCAGTACGGATGCCAGCCCCTTTCCATGGACCACTTCGCACTACGAGGACGTCTCCAGACTCCACCCATTCCCAAACGAACCATTCGGGCGGTCATCAAGGCCGTTTTACACGGGGCAAGGAATTGCGCAGGTTAGAGGTGCATTAATTTCTAAAATGGCGCGGAATTGCGCGAATGCATTAACGAAATTAGAACAGGGGCTATTTTGCCGTCTCGCATCCACGCATTCTCGCATGTGTTCTAGCAATTCACCGCTTTACACGACGCAATTTTGATTGCGCCTTCGCACGTACGTCAGATTGCGCAATTCCGTGTACCGTGTAAAACGGCCTTCAGACGTTTGACCCACATATCTCACCACACCGATAAGAAATTATTGCATATTAACTTTTGGCCGATACTCTTAGTCGTTCAAATATCAATACCCGAAGGAATGAACAATCGACAACCGAGTCAAGACTACTAATAATATTCCACCATGTTTTGGTAGCAGAATATTTACCATAAGTATTTTTGTCCCGGCGAAAGAAACTAGTAAACTATGCAATAATATGACTGATTTCTTCTATAGTGATTCACTATAAATGAGAAATATTAAAAAAATAAATTAACTAACTTTTAGAAGGAAAAAAATTGTAATTTCCACACTATTTAATTAAACACTTAACGACCGACCATGGTTTCGACACTTTGTGTCATTATCAAGGATAATGATACCTTGATAGTGACACAAAGTGCCGAAACCATGGTCGGTCGTTAAGTGTTAACTTAAGTAGTGTGGAAATTACCATTTGCGTTTTTATCATGGATATAACAATATTCCACAAAAATCAAGCCTGAAACCATTTTATACGTTTTAGAAGGAAATTCTATAGGAGTTTCAGCTGAATATATTAAAAAAATTAGAAAGATATTATCTCCTGCTTGTGGGTCGTGATCTCTCGTGCACATAACCACCATGGTATATCCGTCTCGAATCGAGTGAAACACTTATCCCAGTCTTGAAACACTTCGACAAACTCCCTCTTCGCCCTTCAGCTTCTTCCGGAATCGCGTCCCCAGCAGTTGGCAGCCCCTGCCATGCGCCCGCAGTCCGCGCGTGACGCTCCGCTGATCGCCAACAATCGCAGCATCCCCGACACCCGCGTTCTAGGAGAGGGGGGATTAAAGGGAAAAGACCCCCCCCCTCCCAACTTCCTCGATGAGTAATCCACCGGTGACGACGGTGTTGCCTCCCCGAAGCAGCCTTACCCCCAGACATTATTCAGCCAGAACCCCCCAACAACAGATGGCCCACCAACACCTATGGTGAAGGGCCGGCCGGCGTGTAAGGTGCTGCCCTCTCTGAGAGCCATCGGCCCCTTGCGATCACTATGGGCTAGGTGCTTTGCTAAGACAAAATATTGGCTCAAACATTACTCATGTTTCATGAAGAGCTCGGGAGAATCTTTGGTGGCGCAATACATCCCACAACCTCACAATGAAGAAGCGAAATACGCTCCGAGTCAGCGAATATTCGAATTCCCGAGTGAGTGTCTGTTGTCGACATAAGAGCATTTGCCGCAGAATGATCCAGTTCTACGATGGCCTTCAGATAAATAATATTTTTAGTGAATAAAGAACCTAAATATTTGCTATGTGGACAAGATATATGCTCCGCATTAAATTAAAGATCACTAAAATTAGTCACTCCTTGTGGCCTCGTAGGTGCAGGGAAAGTTAACAAACGCACTTGCGAGCTACATCCTTTCGTGCCGCTTTAACAGTGCAGCAGAAGAAAAATACGAATACCAATTATTAACGGCGAATAATTTTGCTATATTTCCAGTTCTTGTGATGTAAATTAAGACTACATACTCATGAACATATTGGTTGACTGACGATCATCGCAGGAGAAAATGCTATTTTGCAAGCTACAGGCACAGTTGAATTTACTTAGGTTGACTTAAGATTTTCACGCAATTGCCAATTAACATGCCAATAAGAGAACGGATCGAACGATGAGCTTGAGATGAAGGAACGCTGAAATGGCCTCAGAATGTGGGCCTCTAAATCGCACGGATGAAACCAAATTCACCGTTACAATCCAAACGTTGCCAGTTCACAAAGAGGAGAGAGCAGAGAGATAATTAACTGTGCCGTCAAATGAAACGAAGCACCTTCAATGCTGAGCAATCTGGGGTTAATATTCAAGAGAGAAAGTTTGCGTGAGGTTAATCACTTTTAAAGTTGGGTATTTCAATAGATACTCTTCCAGTTTTCATTTTATATGCCAATACTTTTGCTTTATCGATTATCGATTCCGATTTGCACGGGTGATGCGGGTGGTACCAGCCATATGTACGATACGTATGTTGTGTTCGATTTGTTTTTCATAATAGTGAAGTTCTTACATAGCGCAATGAATGGTGCACGCTTGTAAGAGTTAACTCCTGTCACGTAATTGCAAATGAAGTTCTGGTAGCATATGCACGTGGCTAAGGGCATGTTGGGGATAAATGCTGAGGCCCAGACGCACACAAACACAGGGGTGGCTCGAAGGGTATTACGTCGATGTAGTTATTGCATTTTGGCGAAAACGCAAGCCCTATCAAACACCATTGCTATGCCTCATAGCGAGAGTGGATAAGCTTCGGATAAGGGGAACAGTTCACCTGTGTACAGGAGCGACGGGAGACTAAACTCGAAACGGCGTCCACTAGTTGGGCACGTCCTGCTGCCTCGAGTGCCGCATTTCTGACCCGGTGGCCATGCCGAGAACTCTTTGTGCAGTATATTTGCCGCGAAAGAACTCAATATTTCTTCTCAGCTTGCATAATTTCAATGCATTATGCCTAATGATTCAATGGCTAGCCAACATTAAATATTTTCACAAATAAGAGGAGATGCAATATTTCTCTCTCACAACCGTAAATTCTTTCTTTTTTCCAGTCATCAGTCAGTCTTATGCGTTACGGCAACGATTGAGGCACTTATGCGTTGCTATCTGTAGTGAGATATCGCTACTGTAACTACTTATACTACGGCGTGAAAGCCAGACTTCATGAGACGTGTCTACCTTTATACCGCGAGCGAGCGCGTGGGGGAGGAGAGTGATTGGCCCCGCGAAAGGTGAAGAAGGGGAGGAAGGTGTCCAATGGGAGGGCACGCTTTCTCCTCCATCCCCACCTCACTCTCTCATCCAACCAGAGTGCACACCTGTCCCCCCAACCCCCCGCCGTTCCCTTCTCCCGTAGCGACGCACCTGTCCTCCCGCGGAATGGGCGGCGGGGGGTCACGTGGTGCGGAGGGCGAGCCAATTGGGAGCGCCCGTTTCACCTGAGACAGGTGAGTGGGGAGCGCTCATTGGCCGCGGAGGGTGCGCGACGGGCCACGTGACCACGGGAGGAGAGGGACTCGCCGCCCGCCCCTCAATCTCACCTGCAGAGGGGGTGGGTGGCGCCGTTTGATTGGTCTGCATGCCACACAGGCGCCCCCTCGCGTCGCCCTCGGCGCCACGACCGTAGCAAGTGCGGCACATCGATCGCACTGCACGCGCAAAAACCGCTCGTACATTCATTCGCCCACATTACCTACAACACACTGCTACCCTCATGCATGCATTACGCATCTAATACAATAAGTAGGATAGGTACCTTCCAACATTTAAACGCATTTTTTCATAGGTGTAGAACTATCTTTCTCTCACTCATCGTTGCCTAATTACATACTTACAAAATAATATAAGGTCGACACGTACGTAGCTTTCCTATATGCTCTTAAATTTGAATACGCGTAGTTTGTAGATGTATACATATATTGTCATTTGGTAGTAGATAGAATGGTTCATACTTGGTGAAAGGTAAACTCTTCCTCAAATGCACGTACAATAAAGGAAAACATACAGTTAGTAAATGTTCAACGAAAGTAGTCATCCTATGGCCTACGTCCCAGAGGTTGTAAACTGCAGGATAACACGTATATCTAGATTATTCATTGGTCCTGTACTACGCCAAAATTTTTATCAATGTGCATTTAGAAAAACAATCTCGTTTTTCTGAAGGGACTACACATTCGCATGGAATTTTGACTATCAATGCAATGACCACGTTTCCGATCCGTATATAATGTGACTGATATGATTATCGAATGAAAAAGTTTCGTTTTTCTTAGCGAGAATATTCGCAGGGTGTAAAGTTAACGTAATTTTTGGCTCTACAACACAATGGTCCCACGGAGTCCTCCACTCTTCCTTGCCATCATCCCATCTAGCTTCGCTTCAATGCAGTAGGGGCCGAATGTCCGCTTGGCTGCACGGCTTCCTTCCTGCGTGCGTGAGTCATCCCTCGGCATTGGGTGCGGGAGGAGGGCGCCGTGGTGCGAAGGTGGTCGTTGGGTAGGGGCTCTCCCTGTCTAGGTGAAAGGGAGCTGGAGTGTGTCCGCGTGCGACGGCCCACCAATGAATGGAAAGAGTGACGCGGACGCAAGCGGCTGAGATGGATGGCGGAGAGCGACCAAGTGACGCGAACGCCGCCTCCTGCATGATGGGTGGCGGATCAAATCGGGGGGTGGGAGGGGATTCCACTCGCTGGTGAGGGGGCATTGTTGATGCGTGGGGGGCGCACCGTACCCTACTACTAGGGACCGGGGAAGAGAGGGGCGGTGGCAAGGGGTAAGGTGTTTTTTGGCCGCGGTGACTCATACGGGACGCCATGAACACGGGAAGAGGTGGGGAGGAAGGAGTTCTTGTAGGGGGTCCCGTGGATGTGCAGGGTAGCGTCCCCCCCAGAAGAGCGTAGGTGCCCCCCCGCCCGTAATGCATGAGGCCAGGGAGCGAATCACCGCCATCATCAATAGAAGGATGGCCCCGGAAAATACACCATGCCTCCATCCATATTTGATTATAGCATGAACGCCTTGGTCCATAAAAACTATCTTTCGAGTTATCTCACAAGTTACGCATTGATCTGATGCAACGGATTATGAATAAGAGCTGACTGAGCTTACTGGCAATAAAAATATCGGCTTCAGTTCATACCGCATGCATGAATGTGTACGTCTAAATTTAATAAATCAGTATCGTTTATATGTAACACATAATGCGCATGGAGGGTACCTACTGTATGCTTCATGTTGGTGATTTATCACTCCCTGCCAAACACACTTGAGGTGGCTAGCACGGTATTATTTTTATGTAGACATAATATAATATAACTTGATAATAATATAACTTTATTCCACTCATAAGCAATTACATTACAACAGAAAACCCTTAAAGAATGGTGGAAATATATAGGTACCCCTAGTGAAATCTTTTTGGGGTTACCATCACACACTATTTATAGAGGACTGGTGCCATCAATACATGGCAAATAAATGTATTTCGTTGAATTCAGTGACATTTTTTTCTTATCGTATGCATTCAATAGTGATATTCCAGTAATGTACATGCACACAATGCTAATACACATGGTAAGTCACTTGATTGTAGAAATGCATAACAATGACATACATGCGTACAATATAGATGTTGTGTTCAATTTTACTCTCTTTCTTGGGTGTTCCGTGGATTCTATTGCCGAAAATATATCCGATACTCTTCGGCATGTCTATAAATCCCAAAAGGAGAGAGAAAAGAGGCGAATTGGGCAGCACACGTGTTTAGTGAAAGTAGTTTTTATGGATTTGTGAAACTTCTTAACCGCTCGGAAATTTTACAGCTCAAAGACCTCTCACTAATCGCCCCCTAACACTCTCTGCCGCGCCGAAAGGAGAGGAGGAACGACTAACAAGTGCTAAGTCGAGGTGTTTATTGCCCCCCGGGCGGGAAAAACCCAAACATGTAGGTACACTTTAAAGTGTTAAGGACGGATTGTCATCTGCGATAAACTCGACCCTTTGCACGTGTGCGGAAAAAATACAAAGCAAGGATTATGCGGCCCACCTCGTCATAAAAATTCGCCAAAAAACAAATCCAGGTGTCATATGTGCGAGTATACACTACGGTACGGTTCACTTCACTAGTAGGCTTTTCATTATGTTGGGCGAGTAAAGGGTGAATGCCATACACAGTGAATGATCTTGCGAATGAAATCATTCGCCGTGTATGACGGAAAAATTCGCGAATGATCCATCATGCGCATGATCATCCAGTGAAAGTTAGATCATGTTCTATTTTGTTCGCATCACCCTGTGAATGATCACGCAATCATTCAGCATGATCATTCACCGTAGGTATATGGCGGCCTTAAGGAGGGGAATTTTAACAGGAGCGTAGAAAAAAATGTAGACTAAATTTACAATATTAATTCATTTTCATGAAACGACGTGAAAAATATATTTTTCGTTTACCGTCTCATGATAGACCGAATCACGAGCTGAAGATAAAGGAAATAGACTGAAAAAAAGAGATTTTTAAAACGCCATTCCATCCTCGTATTATCAGGGATGGCAATGTTGTCTTGAATGAAAAAATAACGACGTCAATCGCTGGGAACACTCATTGCGTGTTCATATATTTCCATTACTCTAAACTTGCATGGATATACTACACGAATTACTAACCGTTGGTATATTTTGGCTTTCTGTGCGAGTGTGCTCGTGCTGTGGTCTCGAGTCGCATGGTGCAAAGTTTGCTTGGTTACAGGTTAAACCACCTGAATGGATAAGTAAGTACGTATCTTTTTGTTATTATACGTGTTTTGTGAACGCGAGCTTTGCATGTGGGGATCCAGTTACAATATACATGCCGGTGATTATTTACCTCCTGCCAAATACCGTGGAAGTGGCTTGCAGATTTTTTTTCTAAATGCAGCATTGAAGACACATATACATAAACGACTCTTTTGAGTCTGGCCGAGAGTTCGACGATTACACGGTATTCCTTCAAGTGCAGAGGCTACAACTTATCCACAGACAAGGGAACCATTACTTTGATTTTGTAATAATAAAAACGAGATGGCAATTAAGGGATTGGGAGAAGAGTGTTGAGAATTCTAACAAGCTCTCAATTATAATTCACTCTCAAGTTTTAATAAATACTTTAATTTTCTCTAACCGGTTTTAATACATTTCGAATTATCGTTAGGTAACACCTGAACCATACAATGCATAGAAACCAGTAATGTTGAGAAAATTCAAGTATTTGCGGAAGCTTGGCAGTGAGTTATAATTGACAGCGCAGGATTTGCTATTTCAAGTAAGTCGATTCTCAAACACCTTCCTGCTCCAAATCTACGATAATTGTGTATCCAGTTAGGTAGAAATTTTAAATAGGCTAGTGAGCTTTTTGGTGCTAATATCTGATCATTATTTGAGGATTAGATTCAACATCGTCATCGATTAGACTCGTCCGGAAAGTTCAATGTCTCTTGAGGCTGACATCTTTTTGAAAATACCCAAATTTAGTTATTAGATAGGTACGTGGCTAGTCGGGAAAAGTTGTAAAACTCCATAGAGGGTGATAACTCTGGTGGGATAGCCTCAGGTTGCACATTTTGGATTCGGCTGCATGTCTGCGAATGGGCCAAAGTAATTTGATTTCCATGATGCGATCAATCTCCCACTCTCAGCTTTGCAGGGAGTCACTTCCCTTCACCTCAATCGGTGCCCCCTTATTTCCTCTGGGGGGCGGAAGAGATGACGCTTCTTCTGGAGGGGATGAAAAGAAACTCCCTCCCTCCTTTTATTCCCTGCCTCACACCCCACCCACCTGAAGCAGCAGAATACAACACAACCAAT
The DNA here is from genome assembly GCF_921293095.1 of Ischnura elegans. NCBI lineage: Eukaryota > Metazoa > Arthropoda > Insecta > Odonata > Coenagrionidae > Ischnura > Ischnura elegans. Next base: position 18,796,265 of record NC_060246.1, read on the forward strand.
TGTGTTCTCAAATTCCATTGCGGAGCGGAATCTTCATCGTCTACTTCCGCACATTCAGATAGCACTCGATGGCTGGCGACTCTCTTTTCACCATGAAATTTGGCAAATGCATGGCCTTATTCCAAGGGGAAGGTTTATGTGCCTTCTCTTCGCCGTAAGTCCTCAAGGCTCCCTACGGCCCCTTCCCTCGTGGTCCATAAGACTCGCTTCGGTTTTAGTTCAGTAGTTTTAATTTTTTGCTTCTTTAAAGTACTTTCACTGAAGATAGAGGGCGGGGATTTTTGGGAGATGGCTGTATGAATGAAATCTCTGAATATGCCAATCGGTTTTCTCTTACGGTCCCATTTTTTTCTTAAAATAAAGTTTTGAGCTGAATAATCTCACTATACTCAATATTATCGACAACAGCATATTTTCATTACAACCAGTGGTAATAAAATAATATTAAAATGACATTGCAGATGAAATTAGTTATTGCTGAGTTAATTTTTAATGCAGTATGTTGAATGTCGGGAGTTAAAATCAATAACTATTCCTCTTTTGATAAGCATCCTATACATACATACTGATATTAAGAAATATGCACAGGCAAGACCACGATTGCTGAGTTTAACAAATGCGGTGTATATATTATAGAGCAACGTTAATAGAAAGCAAAATATAATGAGCGGAACTGACTCCGGAATATGAAAGGATAAACATTGCTATGTCCACTTGCATTAGTGATACTAATAAATTTCATTCTTTCATTTTACGTTATGGAAATGCTTCACAAAGTTAAGCCTGAAATTATGAGTCATAGATCTGATTTCGGTTTTTTGCTCCATAAGAAGCGGAAAAAGTCAGAGGAGAGCAAGTACACCGTAGGCAATTGAAGTGGTGAAAGAGGAGAGGTGAATGTGGGAAATATACTATACTGCAGGCTAAAGTGTAACCTTAAAAAGCAGATGAACGTTAAGTAATGAAAGGAGAAAGATTAAACAAGATGCAAGAAGAAGAGATTATTGCTGGGAGGTATAATTGAAAGGATGGTTGGGGAAATTATAATAAAAAACAATACGCATAGATTCGGGAAATTAAAACAACGGTAGTGCTCGTGGAAGTGAGAAATATTCTAAATTTACGAAAGAGATACAAATGAATGTGAATACAAGAGGAGATATAAAGTTAAAACTGTGCTCGTAAACAAGATAAGAGGATAAGGAAATGAGCATTTGCAAGTAGACGAAGGTAGCTTGGATCCCAAATGCTAAAATGGTGTCCAACGAACAATAGCACATACTCTAGCCCGGATTGCCTTCCGTGTAGTTTTAATTTTCAGATCGAATGCAATTAGTATTAAGCTGAAACAATTTTTCCTCCATTTCCAAGCCATGTATTTTTAAGTGGGTATCACTTTAAATTATGATTTAAGAAATAATAACCATTATCTATGAGAAATTAAGACTTAAACCAATTTATTCTCTGCTCTTTTATTTTTGTATCGTTAGAGGTTTTTCAAAAGCATTTCTTGAACTGAAACGAGAAATTACTGTTTTATTTTCCGTGTAGTAAGTATTAGTCCGAGTGGACTGCTCACGCGAACTGACCTCATTATGGCTTAGATTTTTCTCAACACTTTACTGAGTAATTCGTTCCCTTCATGCCCTTCGTGTGCAGGGGAGACCTATTCGAGCAGTATTCCGGCCAATCCTTGGTGGCCTCCATTTTCTGCTTGCATTTCGCTATCTCAAGGTGGCAACACGTGCAGATGGCGGGCCCAGACCCACCGGAAGGCGCTGCGTGTCATATTTCAAGTGTCGGGAAAGGTGAAAGACAGCGGGCGGCGAGGTGCATTTGTTTGTCTCAGGAGGGATGAGACTTCACGTATGGGGTGAGGTTTGGAGGGGCGGAGGGGCGTGCAACATCTGCAGGCCTCCTCGTAGGCTAAATAGCGGGGGCCCTCTCCTTTGGGGGCCGCACCTTCACGACAGCGTGTGTGTGTGTGTGGGAACAATGGACACGGCCTTTTCCACTGCCGTGAGTTGCACTCAATAATAACGGATTCCTTGAAACGCCTTCGTCATGGCTGTTCCTCACACCTCTTCCCAAGAGAAAGAGAGAGAAATCGTCCCAGCGGACACTGCGGAGGTGGCAAGAGAGAAAGAGGATGGCTGGTCGAGGCAGGTGACGGCGTGACAGCCTCCCCAGAAAGGCACGCCCCTGAGATGGTCTTCCCAGCCATCCGACCGCCCCTTTCAAGGTGTTCCCAGGCCGCCCCTTCCCCCTCCCAACAGCCACTCCTCTCCTCATCCTCAGGGAAAATATCCAAGATGGCCGCCCGCCGCACCTCCCTCCGCGTGCCTGTCTCCCGCTCGCCCTCCTGCCGTGACGGGCTCGAGAATACGTGAAGAATATTCGGTAATAATTTCTAGTTCACTTAGCGAATGCGCTTCTTCATCACTAAGTACATGGAGTTTTTAGAATTTTAATCATTTGAAAATTAATAGAATTTTTTCGACAACTAGGTATATCTCTCGAAAAATTGAAAAAATAAACAAATGCGTTTATTCATTAAACCTCAAGGTAAACTAAAATTATTTCATGGTTTTATTTACACTCAACTACATAAAACATCCACATGATACCCTTCGAGCCACCTATAGTGTGCGTGGCGGGGGCGTTGGGTGTAGTGTGCGCGCGCGCGTGCTAGCATAGCTTCCCTAACATGCACACAGCCACATGCAGGAACACGTGATTCCTTAAGGAAAATTTTCAAAAGATAATTAACATTTGAATACAGGTAATGTTGATCCTTCCGGCATAGAGTGTGGCAACCTGGGGCACAAGGTTGAAGAAAATGTCGGTGTGGGCATCCACGTACGACTCTGCTCCTCTAAAATTTCTAGATTTCGACGCGGGAAACTGTGGGAGGAATGCCCATTTATTACTATATCGCCCTCAAATTTCCGATATTCCTTCTTCATGTCTGCGGTTAGTGGGGATGTGCGAGGAAAGGATGCCGGATGAAAAATGAATCCAGGGAAATTATACCTACAAGGCAAAAGATCTGATATTTAACCCAAGTGCAGCATCCTTGCACGTAGCAGATGTAGCACGTATATTAGGAAAGAGAAACTAGTGGGCTTTACGGAGAATCTGAAGAATAATCCAAAAGATTTCAGAATGCCAAACGACGAAGATGTAAGTAGTTCACAAATGAAGTGTCGGTGTAAAAGGACAATTTCAGACGCGGAATACTGTATAAATATAATAATTGACTCATCATCATCATAAATTTGGGAAACTAGAGACGTCTTCGGGGGGTCCTCAACAAATTTCCCACGTTTCGGCTCGGTCATGTTTCTCCGCGGCGTCATCTTCGCCCCTCGCAAGCAGCCAACCATCCAATCCCTCCGTCGGAGGGCCGCAAAAGACACACCTAGGTATTCGAGGAGCCCTCTGGGATTAAGGCTCACAGCGTTGCCGCCCTTTCGACACTTGGCAACGCCGCACGCCAACCTCCTCCTCACCTCCTTCATCGCTGCGAGCGAGAGAGGATGCGTCCTTTTGAGGCGGACCGCCGAACTCGAGTCTTCCGCGACGGTGTGCGGCGGCGCCGCTCCTCCGCACCACCACCTTCCTTCCCTCCCCAACAGCACAATGCTCTCCTGGCCGAATGGCGCACATGTGGCGAGCACACGTGTTCTAGCTCCCCGTGAGAGAGAGTTGTAAAAAGGCCACGCCACCTGGCAACAACACCCCCGGCCAACCCATCCGTCCTCCTTTTTGTTTGTCTACGTATTCGCACCACGGCAGCGGCGCCGAATGGTGCACGTGGGAGCACCATTCGGTGGTGCAGGCTAAATGCGAGTCTACGGAAAAAATAGCGGGAATATAAGACAAGAAAGGTTTTTCAATTAATTAAACTTCCACTCAGTGAAATATAATAGCAATTTTCGTCTCATAGAATTCCATAAGTCACTTTCCTCTTTCTTTCCATGGCATTTTTGTGTCCGGAAATAATGCATTATTCATCATAATTTAGAGTTTTGACCCGACGCGAGTGTTTGCGTCTTGAAAAATTCCACTGCACAACACTGCGTGAGTAGTAGATATATATGTACACATAAATTCGATATACGAAGACAGAATTTGCATATTACATGTACAAATATGTATAAGACCTCTGAAGCTTATAAAAAACAATACAAAATGCTTAAAATAATTAAAGTTTCTTATAACTATAACCCAGATTCATTTCCAATAATTTGGCCATTATTGCATCAAAGTTTTAATTCTGGGTCAATATGACCCGACGCGAGAAGTTACGTTACTTTACCTCACGCAACTATTCAAGAGTTAACCAGTCGCGACGCCATTTGCCATTCTAATGGAGCAATAACAGCGAACTACTGTACACACTACTTATACTGAAACTGAGTTGTGTAGTTTCTTAGCTGCTTAGAGGTCTATTCGGACGCGTACTTCTCCATTCAATTATTATATGCATGTTGTTTTTGATCCCGGAGATGTCTTGTTTCATATTAGGCAAGGAGTTTAAATTACTTTGATTACCGGTTTGCATTCAGAAAGGCAAGCAGCAAGTGGCAAAAATCGCATGAAACACCTAAACAAATAACTACTACTCCGAAATTTTCGCTTATTTTCCGTTAATGCAACGTCGACCAAACTCCATGCTAATTTTGCTGTTAATCTTTTGTATGACCGCCGCCATTAATGCATTGGCATTGGAATCTCTAGATTAGTGTTCTCCACGCATAATTCATCGATATTTTTTTCTATAGATCCATGATCCGCATCCTCCCTGGTGGTCCTCGTGCAAGAAAGTTACGTAAGCATCGACCTTTTGTACCACTGATCATATTATTCGTTAATAATACGTAAAAAAACAACCAAGTACCGAAATTGTTTATCGAAAGACCATATTCCATGAGCGATGCCATCGACACAGAAAAATACATCGCGGCAGAGCAAGATTTTGCAGTATGTACAAGGGATATGAGGTTTACAAGGGAGCAGAAGAAATGGGGAAAGTTTCACGCTAAGAAAAGGATAAGCACAGAAATACTAAGCGATGAGTAGTACCTATGACTTGAAAAAAATATATGAATACCCGGAATTGGGATGAAAACTGGGTGAAAATGATTAGCCATGTGCCAAAATCGAGAAAGAGTCAACAAGGAAGGAATGGGAAAGTGAAGGATGAAACGGAAATGATTGGAAAAGAAATACATCATGCAACTTTTCAAAAATGGAAATAAAGAGGAGGATTTCTTTGGGCAACAGAGTAATCATCTAATAGTCTGGAAAAGCAAAATATAAAACACCACATACACTTGAATGAATCAACATCAGGCAGGTTTTTAGTTTTCAGTGAACTATTTCAAAATTTGCAAATTTACCTTAGGGCACTGATCGTTTCGCTACCAATGGGCCAGATGACATGTCTGTTAGACAATAGATCGGTCACTCCATGTGAACACTCTTCTGGATCGAAACGATTCGAAGAATTGGTTGCCTTAGCAGGAAATTTAAAAAATTCTACTTCACAAAACATATGCAAGAAAAAGAGCCGTGTTAAGGCACTCGCGCCAATACATGTGACGCGTGACGACAGAAAGCATAATGATGGAGAGGAAGGAACATGTGCTTGGGGATGGAAAAGAGACACCGGAACGAAAGACGAGTTACTCAAGTTATTGTACGGGAGAAAGTGGCACCTCCGCCCGAGGCTTTTCCTTCGTTTACGAGGGATTAGAATTCTTGGACTTGCACGATGAGCCTTTGACCCATTTACCCCCACCCCCCGCCCGTCTGCTCCCCATCCCAGGAGTGACCCAATCATCCCCTCCTCCGAACCCCTCCGAACTTCTTCCATCATTGTTAATTTTCTCGTGAACCTATAGAAAACCTCACTGAAGACGAAGAAAATATTCCACATAGTATGCATCACCATCATTTGGACCAGTAAACAATCCTAAGATTGGTTTGTGACAGTTCACCACTCAAATTTGCCGGCCTCGGTAGCGGTGGGGTAACGTTCTTGCCTGCCAAACAAGAGGTCACGGGTTCGAGTCGTGCATGCATGTTGTTTGTGTACGTTTACTTGTTGCATTTATTGAACACCCCGGTGTAAAATGGCCAATAAAAGCTGTACCCGGTGGTTTGAGAATAAAAAAAAATAAAATTCTCTTAAGTATCAGCTAATCTGTTCACACCTACGTTTTTCTCCTTTTCCACATCCCCCTTTAGCTTTTCAATATATTTCATTCGAGGTTTTCTTACTCTCTATCTACTTGTCCCTCGGTGATTGTCTTCTCCAGGCCATTATGTCCCAAAATGTGGCCTGCAAGGTATTTCCATCTTCTTGTCAATGTTTTTAATGAGGGTTCTCTTCTCTCCCACTCCTTTTAGGACTTCCTCATTACTAACCCGGTCGATCCATTTGATCCTCATCATATTCTTTAGCACTTAGTATGAAAATCATCGAAAAAACAGATGTGCAGCTTTCATGTTCATTAAAAAGCCTCTATTGGAATCGGTACAAATATCAAGTCACAAGTTAATCTGAGAGGTTTTTGATAAAGAAAAGTTTGATCAAACAACCTAAAATTTTACTAAATTATACAGAGTATTCTGTCGATTTAGCGAGACTACGTTTTGACATGTTTGACTAGGATTTGACTCGAAGACGCGTATAGTGCATTCAAATTCACTGGAAATTTTCCACAAATACTATCGTATACTAGTAATTGTGGAAAGCTGCATGTGACTTTTTATTTACTTATAAGTTAGAATTCCATCAGATTAAGCAACAATTCCCCACCGAATCAAATCCTCTCATCTAATAAGCCAACAATAGATACGAATGCGCTCAGCTGTTAGTAGCCTGAGCAAAAACGCTCATCTCGAATTCTCCAAACTTCGGAGGTGAGCATTTATGCTCCAGCTACTGCCAGCTGAGCGGATTCGTATTGTTGTGCTACTAAATGAGCGGATTTGATTCGGTGGGCGATTGTTGAGCGTTTGTGCAGTGGAGGTATCGTAAGTATTGGCGACACAGATCGGAATTATGGCGCTATTATCAGTTTAGGCCCTTAAACTTGGAATGGTTAAGAAGGAAAGATCGTAGATAGTAAATAGATCGAAGGGGGAATTGGCGTCTCGAAAGTAAACGATTCGCACGGGGAAAATCCCGAAACAAAAGAATAGAGTATGTAGAGCCTGAATAGCACGATTATTCTTTCCGTCCCTCAGAATGATAGCTCCAGAAATAGGTTTTTAGGGACCTCTGAATCACACGGTCATTCCCACCGTTCCTTTTATCATTGCATATTCCGTCACTTATCGTATTTACGACAGTCATTCAGTAAGATCCAAGCGTGGCGATACAATCGCTATTAGCCGTTCTGATTGGCTGAAAGACGGTTCAAGCCATGGTTTCAGCGACGGGAAAAGGGACGTGCCGAGGGATGGAAAAAGGGATGCGATTTACGGGAAAGCGGAGGAAAACCGCTCGACGTTCAGTCCAACAGTCAGGACTAAACAACGAGTACCGGAAAAGTTACATCAGGGAATGGATTTGTCTGGGCCTCCGGTTTGAGAAACAACTTCTAAATAGTCAAGTAACCTTGCCCAGTCGAGCGAGTCGTCATCAGATGGTAGTAGGATAGTTCCGGATAGAGACGCAGGGAGGCGTTGGCGAGGCGAGCGTTGGAAGGGGGTTTTGATCTCGGAGATAATGGGGGAGGGGGTGGGAGGTACTGCGGTTGATAAATTAATGATAATTACCGTAAACACTCGACGAATATCCGACTCATTATGATTCGAGGTGGGGGGGGGAGTGGGGGTAGAGAGGGTTTATTTTCATTGGGACATTAACGCCCGCCATTAGCGGCGAAAGCTGTTTCTTTTGCATAATGCCCTCTCGGGCTCCACCCCACCCCCAAGAGAGGAGGAGGGGAGGGGTGGAAGGAGAAGAGCAGCGCCTCTCGCGGAGGATATTTCAAACCGAATCAGAGGCTTCCATCTACGTGCCATGCTCTCAAATATATCCATGCGCAGGGCACATCTATGATAAGGCAAAAGGGATTCTTTAAGGGTAGTGCAGAGGAGGAGCTATAGCGAGGGGGGAATGAAGATCTCGCCGCCGCAATATAATAAAATTGCGAATGGAGTTGTTCCCGAGACGGAGGAGAGGATGGATGGGGGGGTGAAATGGGGTGGGGGAGGGGTGGGAGAGGCGTTGATGATGCAGGGGTCGCGGAGGATCGCGTTGCAGAGGGGGTGGGGAGGGCGGAGGGGGGGGGGGAAAGGGCGCGGATTTCAGGGCGTGCAACCCTTGGCCCTCCCTCGAATCCAAACGAACCACTCCTCCTCCACTTGATCCCTCCACTCCGAGAGTGAAACCTTCTCGTCGGATCGAATAAAACGTTCAAGCATGAGTTGGTTTGGCATGCCTAAACAACTCACCTTTACACCACGAAAACATCCCCGTAAGCTTGGAAAATTAAGCATAAAAAATGTTATGGCAGCAGAACTCTGCAAAAGGATTACTACGATCGTAGGCAGGAAGGTCCTCGGACGAAAAATTTAGCGATAGGTGATACCTCGCACTCGGGTCGCACCTCAAATACCAGATAAATCATACGGGATCGCGCGCAAAAGAATTCCATCCGTGAACTGAAAAAAAGAAAAATGAATTTATATTTTTTTAAAGTAGCGAGATGCAAAAATGACACAGGCGAACAGAGACCGTTAGTCAGCTTTTCGTGGATTGTTTTGGGACCGTCGAGACTCTGAGGCTATGTACACTAAGCTTAGATAGTTTGAGCTATCAAAGACACGTATCTCAAAGACTGAACCACAAAACATCATAGAAAAGCAGAGTATTTCCATTTTCCACAGAAACGATAAACGAGAATTCAGAGGAATACTTTTCTGAATGGACAGGCATGAGAATTCGCATTTCCATACCATGCACAATAAAGGACTTACATGTTATGCCATGGTCGACTGACGTTACTTTAACTGTTTTGGTAGAAACGAAGGTGAACAGCTGATATCCTAATGCCATCATCACTAGCCTTTGAGATGGTTTACGAGGTAATATATTGATGATCCGCATATACTTCCCACCTCAGGGGAAGTATAAATGGGGCACCTAACAAGCTGAAACGACAGAGTCAATCGTGCTGCTGAAACTTGGATAGAAGCAAACATGGTCTGATACGAACTCGGTTGCGGGTCGACGGGATTTTGCACCCTTTCGCAGCTGCCTCATCCGGCCACACTGGGCGTCTTGGCTTGCGGGAAGTCAAGAGGTCATTGAATTAAAACACCGAATTGCGAACGAGTTCAGATTATTTAGATCAAGACTACCTTGGTCAATGGCCTTCGCCTGGGGGCGCAATATTCAGACACGATATTGATGCGAAATTGGGAAAATTAACGGAAAAGAGTATTTTTTCGTAACTGAATTTGCCTTAAATTTTTTGCCAAGAACTTCTCTTCCGTTATTTATTTATAAATTCATTTCTTAACCATTCAACGTCAAGATCAGCTCAAAGGTTTTTACACTAAGTTAGTAACAATAGTAAATAAATTCGCAAGTATCCAAGAACTATCATTGAACAAATAAATAACAAGGTAACGAGGAGAAATCCGATGAAAAGGTGAGAGATGAAACAATGGCTTGAGTGAGATAAGTCGGGGCAGTTGGAAGTGACATAGAGGCTTCTGAGAGGGGATGGTAAACGGGGTTATACGGATCTTTTGGAATTTGCCGGGTGAATTTTGCTGTTTGAAGGCCTATGAAAATTTCAATCGAATCAATGAAAACAAAACAGTTGGATGTAATGTAGCTATCATATTAATGGGAAAAAGCTAAGGAAAAACACAACAAAGCTGCAATCGAAAAATTGGACTCAGTTTTAATTGCAATAAGTGCGCGGGAGTCTGCTATTAGTTTACAGATGAGGGATAGATAAAGACTTGTAGGCGCAAATATTTTTATGCATATGCGAGAACCGCGGGATTAATTTTTTTATACATAATTTAATAATTCGCCATTTTTTTCTATAAACCGGCCTAAAGAGGCTAAGATGCGGCGATAAGGCGTCTCGCTTTCCGCTTGACTGCACCTCTCCGCTCCCGCCCCTCCCCTCCCGCACCTTCCCAACAGAAACTTTCCACGGGAGCCGCACCACTGCACTCGATGCTACCGCTTCCATAATTTGCTCAGTTGCGCCGCGCGTCTGCTCCCTGCGATGAAAATCTCTGATTAAAGGGAAGAGTCCTCCGGGTTAATGAAATTCACAAACTTAAAGAGAAACCGCACCCTACTCAAGATTTTTTCCGCGTATAATAATTTTTAATACTTCCTTGCCGTGTGCGGATGGAGGGAGGGAGGGGGAGGAGAGAATAGGTGGAGGGAGCGGGCTTTGATTGTCATTTGTCGACCGTGCCGGCCGCTCATCCATATTGCATGAGAATGTATTCGGGTTCGCTGCACCCCGCCCCCCTCCCCGCCCCGCATCACCCCCCCCCCCAACCCCCTCGGATCTTGTCCTATCTCGAATGAAACGCGTGTTTTTGAGCGAACAGCATCATCCCACCCCCCCACGGCCTCCTTCCTCTCCGGACACAACCCCCTCCCCCACCCCCAATGACGTGTGTATTCTCTCTCTCTCCCCGGCGCTTACATCGTCCCATACGTACGATTGAATCTGCGGGGGGAGGGGGGGGGGAATGTAACGGGCGAATGTAAGAGCGAATGACGCTCACTGCGAAACAAGTGCACGCCACCCACCCACCCCTCACCCGTCATCCCCCTTTCCACTGCTCTGACTCCCGTCCCCTCCCACCACTCCTATGCATGAAACGCATTCATAGACATCGCCCTTTCCCACTCCCATGGCAACTGGGTCGCTCACGTTGACCCGAAATCCCAATTCAATGCCTAATCCCAATTACGAAAATAAGGTAACTGGAAGGGAAAGTTCAGCAAAAAACAAATGCCTTCCTGATTCCGTTAGCACGTCATTTATAAGTAAGCAATATTGAATACGCCGCCCACTTTTCTTGAGCCTCACGTCATTAGAGTTTTAATTAATTCTCGGAGAACCGAACAATGTCGGAAGAAATCGCTCACGAGAGTTTAAAGCAGAAAATATATCAAAGTAATCACGTAAAAATATATCAAAGAAAAAAAGTAATCACGTTAGACCCATGCAAACGGTCAATGAGAAGCTGGAATGCGTCGACCTGCTCGCTATTAGTGCGCGACATCAAATTATGTACAAAATAGCCAACGATTTCATCATGAATAATTTCGGAAAATGGACGACGGATCTAAATACGAATAAATACGAGTTTATTTTTTTTCAATCTCCATCGCAACCGACAAAGTTTTAAAAGATGTTGAACGAGTCTCTTCCTGAAAGCAAACGACACTCGAAATATAAAACTCCGGCGATTCTGATTGGCCACAAATCAGTTTTGATAAAAAACAGTACTCCTGAAGCATTATGTCAATAGGTGGCAAAGGAAATCGGACCATTTCCGCGCTTGAGGCCTCACTTGTGAATTTGACGCGTTCCTTTATTACTCTGATACTGTTATAATCTGAGATCAGAGTTAAAATTGGCCAAGATGTCTGGAAGATTACCAGCGTCAAAGATTCCAGAACAACACATTTATAATCGTTTATTTTTTAAATATGCGAATGATGAATATTTCCGAGGTTTTAATGCAGTATTTACCTCCAATCTCGGTATTCTAAATGTACTTCACAATTATATCATAGTGTATAAGTACTCCGTTACGAGCTGATTCTTTATACCTAAAGTAAGAAGATGAAATTCAAACCATGTAAAATTAGGAAAATATGACAGATATTGGGCATAAGAAGAGCGGTATTGATACGTTAAGAGCAGGTATGCAATCGTCTGAAGCGTTTTTGTGTAGTAGATTCGGTAGAAAAAAATTTTGATATCTCAGTTTTAACAGGAGACTTTTTTTACCGTTTATATTTGTTAAAGGTGCAGATTTTCAGTTGTCTATTCCATGTAAAGTGGCTGTTTTTGAATGATTCAATGAATAAATTCAATACGCAAGTTCAATTGAACCTCCACACCACGTCGGGAGAAAATGAAGAAGAAGCCATTCTCATTGGGGGATTCAAATTTTCGAAGAATAGGATGGAAGAGGGCATAATTTTTACAGTATTCACTTATATGATTTATTGTCCACTTATTTACAGATCTTCCTTTTTAGTTTTATAGTTTTGAGTCGAAATTTGACGATCTTCTCTAGCCAATGTTTCATTTTATTTTGAGAACTTCATCATAATATTGGCTTACAATAACAAAATTAATCAAAACGAAACATTAGCGAAGCAAGTTGGTTAAATATTAACAAAAAAGGATGCGTATTCATTCATCCCAATTACCCTGAAACAACACTGTGGACTTTCACATCGGAGTTGTTTTGAAACAATAGCAATGAAAATTACTTACACTGCTGCGCTGGAGAGTATAAACCTAGCTATGCGAACCTCAAACCCGCGACCAAGGTACAATGTCGCAAACACGGACGTTGCTGCCACCGAGAACTCACAAGATTTAAACTGACTTCGTCTCCAAGTAAACACGAATGCAAGTGTAACAGGGATGATCATCGGAAGGAGTGAAAGCGTCAACGTGGATGGTGCTATGTAATCTAATGTTTCATTTTTTTTTGTTAAGTGCGGCGTGAGAGACGGGAAGGGAAGAGGAGATGTGAGAGATGCCGCTTTCTCGCTCCTTGGTGAATGAATGAATGGAATTTATTAGTTGTCCTGGGGCTATACTCCTTAAGAACAAAAAGTATATATTTTTGAGCCACATACATAGAAAAATCAACGATTTAGAACTAACATAGTGAAAAATTAAGCATTAATTTACTCAACAATCACAATGAAAAGGCTTATTTTGGGAAATAATTTAACTATTTAGGAAATCATTGCACAAAATTCATCCGCATGCTTTTTTAAAGGTAACAATACTGTAGAAGGAAGAAACGGTGAGGTGGTGCAGAGAGATAGGGAAGAAATGATGACGAGATAGAGCAAAGACACTTCAGCTGCTGGGCGGTGGGCACAGGGGGTGGGACAGGGAGGGAAGGGGGGAGAATTTACTCCTCCCCAATTCCCCCATGGAGAGGGGATGAGGTTGGTGTTGGAAAGTGAGGTGAGGAAGGGAGGAGGGGGAGGGGATATACGAGAGACACTCGGTACAACTTTGAGCGTTAAAAAAATAAACCATCTTACCTCGTGGAAATGACTCAATGGGAAAAGGCATGGCCCGGAACTCACCTGAAAAAATAAAAATAATAATTATCATTTATGCTTGCAGAATTTCCACTGAGTACAAAATAATTTCTTTTTATGGTTAGATTAAGATAATCAGCTGTAAGATGTAGCTTCACCCCAAGAGTACATTTACTGATAATTTATACCTTTATGCAGAGTCTGTCATTTTTAGGTTGTTTAGAAAGTTTGCCAAATATGCCAACACATGAAACTCAATGGAAACTGTGGACCAATATGCTGGCATTAATGCTGTAGCCGTACTTTTTCTGGCTCCATGGCCAAGGGACACATATCGAGGCATGCATAAAAAATTGGAATTTAATGAATGCTTTCCCCATTGAGGTATGCATGCGAGGCAATTTTACCTCATCACAGATTTAATTATATGTAATGCACCCACAATGAGTATAAGAGGGCCAAGATAAATGGCAAAGAGATTAAAAGTCACAGTAATCTCAGCGGGAAAACCATCAGGAAGACTTTCATCGCTGGTTCGTGAAAGCGGAGGGCTGTGAAAACGATTTTGATATAATCGTTATGTAACCGCCCACCAAGGGTGAGGCGATTGCGGATGGATATTTACGTGATTAGTGCAACACAATGAGTCATTTTGAGACAAGGTAAAGGAATTTATGAGTGAAGTATAAAACCTTTAGAGGGAAATAATTTTATTGAGAAGACACCCAAATAAAAAGGATCAGGATTAAATGAATCGCTTAACTATTAAATATTTTGGAGGGAGAAAAAAGAAATAATATTAGCATCACCACCAGTAAAAAAATTTAATTGGTATATCAACAGACAAAATTAAGAGATAATCTTAAAAACAATAATATAAATATGAAAAAAATGACCCAGAGCCTATCACTTACTCGGAGGAGGTAAGATTAACTGCAGCCATTAGCTTAAGGTGGTAACAAGCATTATACGAATTTGAACCACAAATAAGTACGAGTTACACATATTAATGTATTCCTGTATTCATAGTAAATACAATCGGATCGATTTCGGGTCCTGTGAGATATATCAAGATTGAAGCTATAAAATCTAGCATGGCATAAGATAACCAAGGAAAGTAGAAGACGGAAATGATCATCAGTTGGGCCTCAATCCAAAGACAACGTTTGTTTGCGTGCAGTTGATTTCAATTGGACATTTTATTTTGAATTTATGAAGAATATGAGAAGCAATAGAAATAAAAAAGGAGGAAGAAAGCCATATAAGTTGGAACATTGACCCAAAATCAGCCGAACGTGACAGCTGTTAATTATAAAAAAATAATCCAAACAGTCAACCTCCCACCTTCCTCCAATTCCGCCAGATACAGCACCTATATAGATGCTATGAAGAAACCCTGTCTCTGATGATTACCTTGAGAAAGCGATCAGCATCGGTCGGTAATCACTGGGGTAAACACTGAAGCTGCGAAATAGCTTAAAATGTTTTTAATTACCATGACGACCTCCCGCGAAAGTTTTAATGAAAAGTTTTATATCTTAACATATGTATTCTTCCGTTGCGTCAGCGATCAGCATCGGTCGGTAATCGCTGGGGTTAACACTGAAGCTGCGAAATAGCTTAAAATGTTTTTAATTACCATGACGACCTCCCGCGAAAGTTTTGATGAAAAGTTTTATATCTTAACATATTTATTCTTACGTTGCGTAACATTCCGAATACCTTACGGCAGAAGATAAAAATCAAACAATGTAACATGAGGAAAATACTGTTTTTTCGTTTTATTTTATGACCAAATTGAATGGTAATTACCTGTATGTTATTAAAATATATTTACCTAATTCAATACATTTACTTTAGGAAAAATTTACTAATTTTTTCTATTCACTATCACATTGCTGAAGCTGGTGGTTTCAATGCTATCTTAAGCTCTTGCTTAACGTGCAGCCACCTTGATCGCTCTTGATTACATTCGATCTTAGCTTCTCTACATGAAAGTCACATCCTTTCAAGCTCTCTGGCGGGATCAGGGCTCACAGCCAGGCGATGACCACGAAGCAGGGCGGCTTCGGCGTCGAGCACTTTGCTGCCCTCGGTGTAAGATGGAGCCCCCGACCACGACATAATGGGTCAAAGGCGACCCTATACAAGGGGTAGCAAGGCACTCACCAAAGCCGTTACTCTCCGATTATGACACGACTCCGTGATGCAATTAAATTTCGAGAACTCATCCGCAATGGAAGTGACGTCAAATCTCAGGGTGATGTCGGGTGTCACAGGAAAATATTTACGGTAGAAACGCTGCTTTTTTTCGCTTATAATTCTCCTTCAACTTCCATGGTTCAATAAATTATATCTAATGAACTCAGTTATAGTTGAATAAAGCGTGATGTAACTTCAATCGTAGGCTTTAGCAGCGGTTCCTGTTTACGAAGGTTTACAGGTTCTGGTGAGACCTAGAGACTTTTGAACCCAGCTTCTGAGCATTTTACTTTTACATTAACTTTTCAATATAGAGAGAAAGACAATTTACATAAAAAATTGAACAGAGATGACGGCAATAGATTAAAATTCTTCGCCACGGAGTCTATGTCGTGTCCCTGGGAGTTACTGAAATAATTGCCATTCACGCAGTACCAGGTGCAGTCACTGATGACGAAAAGCAATAGTCCGTATAGAGATGAGGAGACCTTTGAGGCAAGCAAACGTATCAGTACCCGTATATTAACTCATAATCCTGGCGATATATGCCTTCAGAACTGGCGGTGGTAGCTGGAGATCATAACCGCAAGAAACAGAAGAACCCGAAAACCTACGAAGAGTTGCCATGGTTTGCTGACACCCTTGACGATGGGAGAATAAAAGAGAGTACACTAGCAATTTCTAAGGGCCCTGTCTCGGAGATGCGCCCAAACAGCACGCTTGAAGTTACGCAGGGCGTTAAGAGGGCGACAGTCACGAGATTAAATGATTTAACCCCTGTGACTGTCGCTTTTTCACTCTCTCTTCATTCGCCCATTTCCGACGGCTCAAGCACCTTCGGGGAGAAGTCCTTACGTCTGCGGTCGTTAAAACCAATCAGGGCGCAGTAAAATTCACGTTTCCACGGCCATTGGAAGTCCTTGGCGAGCGGTGAGTGGCTTCGGCACAATTAAGAACCGTCCCTCACTTTCGTGCGAGAATCACCCACCTATTGCGGTGCCATCTCTCGGTTGATAATGGAAGCGCGGGCGGTGCGAATGCTCGGCATTGAGTGGAATGGGAAGAGGGTGTTGATGTGGGGGCACTATTGAGCAGTAATGACGTTCGAAGGGACGAATGACATCACCACCTGAAGAAGGGACCATTTGTAACGTGACTGTGGTGAAAATTCACGTTGTCAGTCAGGTTGTTGACGTTCATAGTATTTTTACACAATTTTTTGAGTAAAGACCTTCAATTATTTCTATTAATAAGAAAGACATGCGAGACCAACATTTCAGTTATTAATTATTCCAACAGAAAGGCTTTCATGCCATTAGTTATTCGCGGTTACTAATAAGAGTGCGAGTCCGAGGAATCACTCTTCTACTCTATTCATACAATTAAATCAACGGTATACCTAAAATTTGCGATTAATTCGGACGCATGCAAATGTTTTGTCTAACGTCGATTTAAAACAAAAGTCAGGTCCTTTCCCCTCTGCGACAAATACTTTAATTTTTTTTCCAATAGGCATTTGTGATGTCAACTCGACGTCATGTAGTACATTCAAGTAACCGTGAGAGTCATTGCTGCACCTTCCCTTCATTTTGAGGACCAAAGCGATAATTCTTTTTACGTGTTAATATAACCATACTTTCACATAAGATACAAGAGATGCTCTCAAGAGTTGATATGCAGTTGTTCCTCGTCCTCATGATGCCGAAGGTGTCTCCCACGGGTCGATGTCTCCCATCCGCTTCCCCGCAGAGGCCTTCAGATGTCGCAGTGACCGTGGCGCGGCGTGGGAACGAGCGCAGAGAGACCTATGACCTCATGGACAGCTGCCCGCCCCCGGGCACCACTTTCTCAGCGCAGTGTAGCATGTTGTCATATCTCGGCAGGGAAGAATAAGGACAGCGAGAATGGGAAGAAGAATCCGAAGGACGCGGATCGCTCGACAGCTGCGATGAACATTACATACGGATGGAGTGTGATGTGATGCAATAGAGGGGTGGGGAGGTCGGAGGGGGGGGGGAAGGGAGTGACCGACAAGAATAGAGAGAGATAGAGAGAGAGAGAGAGGAGGCTATTTTCCGCGAGGGAGGAGAGGTGAGTGGGTAAGGTGTCAGGAATAGCGATGGGCTTCCCAGGTACATTACGGTGAACGGAGGTAAGTACTCGTTACTTTACTGCGAAGCGATCGTAACATTCGAGTAGTGACCAGGTAGACGTACGTATTTTGATTTCAATAATCCAGGCTGCCCATATTAAGGAGAATTGATCTTTTTCTTCGACACTAATATCTCACAACCCGTTACCTAAACTCATTTAACTCACAATCCAATTACGACATTTTATTTTATCTCGTAAAAATATTTTTAAATTTGTATCAGGCTGTATCAGAGAAATTGCTTTCCAGTAACTGAGATTAATCACTTTTTTTTTTACTAATTGTCCGTTTTTTCATTATTACGTTTGACTACAGACATGTGTGTATTTAAAGTGGCAACGCTACTCCCAAGTAAGGGTATAGCGATGAAAATTCTCGCACCTCACACTCCGAGCGTATTCATTTGGGTGCCCAAGGGCTTCACCCGAGATTTGAACCCAGGGACCCTCGATGGGCTGCCAAGTGCTCCCCCCACTAAGCCATCATGCTCCCTTGGGTCAAAGATCAGGAGTAATTAATGGTCATCGCAAGATCACGAATACTACACATGCCCTGGACAAGTGCTCTCTCCGAGAGCGGGACTACAAATCTCCTTCCTTGCAGTTTTTTCGCTAACATCGTTACGATACTGGCAACGTGCGTACGCCATGGCTCCAAAGCAGGAAGGTGCAAAGTGATACAGGGTGTGATCCACTGAAATGGGCGCCACCGGTAGAAAAACTGTTGCGGGACGCATTCAGCCCACCCCTGAGGCATTATGAGGCGAGGTGTGGCGATAAAGATTTAGTTGAGACCGTAGAACATTGATGGTTTTTTTAATACAATACAATTGGACTTTTCCACAATATTATAACGCGTCGTAGGCATAAAATTAATCGTGGAAAAGTGCAATTTTATTTGAATACGTTGAATTTACACCATATATCGCGTGAATCGGTTTCAATTAATAATAGCCTTTTATATCAGTTCTCATTTGCAATATTTTCCTTTCATAAAAACACCGTTCCAATTCAAATTACGTAAGTAGCCGATATGTTCATTTCCAAAAATATTTCATGAGCCAGGGGGGTGAAGTTGCCCCCCTCCTGGAGATCATGGGCCTCCACAGCAGTCGGCAGTGCAAGCCTCCACACTCGTTGGGGAAGGGGAAATATAAAAAAACAGCCGAGGATGTAGTTGGTGGAGGTTGGTTGTGGCTCGGTGTTCGGGAGTGTGTGGAGGTCATGAGGAGGAGAGGGAGGGGGAGTTGTTGGCTTTTGATCTCGGCGTAGCGACGGCCGCCGGTGAGATGGTCCATCCAATCAAAGGGCGGCGAGGGAATATCATCCCTCTATCTCTCAGCCGTCGTCGAGCGATGCGAAGGACACAGAGAAATACACCTTCCAACCCCAAAGGACCACACGGAACACTTTCCGGCTCGGTTAACCCCGCTGACCTGCCATCTATGAGTCTCGTACCTTTCTGACAACCCTCCCCCTCCCCCTTCACCATCCCTCCCGCCCCCAAGGGACGCCCCCGGAAAGTTATCTGTCATGTCGAGTTCACAAGGTGTCGCTTCTCTCTCTGTCCGCTCAGCTCAGGGATTTCCTGCTCTTCTTCTCATCGGCCACGGATTAAACGCAACCCTCGTCCCACCCTCTGGCTCTCCCTCCCCCCCACCGGAGGCCTCTCTCTCGGCGGTTAATCAGTTATTGCACGGATGCGGATAATCCTCTCCGAGAAGCATTAGCGGAACAAGGCGCATGGAGGATTCGTCGTCCTCGAAAGCATCCATTTCTCTCGCTTTGACTTTTGCTATTTCAGAGGTGATACTCGTGGACGATTCGAACCAGATCACAGGAATCACATTCTAAACCATCAAAAAAATTTAAATCAACTACTTTGTTTTCCTGAAATTTGCTGTAAAAACCCACGTATGCCATACAAAGTAAATCAGAGAAGTATAACTAACCTATCAGTACATGCTTAACTGATTTCTCTCAACTGTCTTTGTGGAAGAAATTCCAGTCCAAACAGTCACATTTCTTGACTTTGTTATGATATCAGGAGCCACGGACGAGAAAAAATTAGAGTTATACGTGTTTTCCAAAGAGAAAAATAAGATTAACTCATGCTGGACCGCATCTGACTTACATGTCCTTCAAAAGTATTTGGAACAATGGGAACATGAAATTATCCACCAAGAAGATCACCATAAAAATTGTACGGGAGAGGTATAAGCAACGCTTTCATACCGGCTTTGTACATTCAGCTCAAGTTATTGATAATTAATCCCGTGTGGGGTGGAAGAACACTTGAGCTCATGGGAGGAAATATTTGGACAGGAGAAGAAGTTGAATTCGGAGAATACCGATCCCAGAATTTAGGACAATTACAGTTAAGAATGACAATGCAAGATTCCAGCTTTTGCTATGGTTACGCAACTACTGCATTACAGATAAAGGCGACTTGAGTTTGGTCTTCCGTCGCCAAAGCGCTACTTCGGTAGCTCGCGGTTTCATATTTATTTAGCATCTAAGAATGATGATCCATCGCTTTGAGAGATTAATATGTTTACGTAGTAATATTTATTTCTACATTTTTTCTCCTATCGTAGACTGATTTTTCCAAGAAGGTAGAGTCACTGGTTCCGAATAGAGTTTTGTCAATCTAACTGTAACTGATGAATAGCAATTAAAGTTAAATTAAGGAGTAGAAGATAATGGTTGAAAATTTTAAAATAAAATTTTGCTATTTCATATAAAATAGCATAACACATAAATTGGAAAGGATGTTATATTGAGCGCTATGGCAATATAGGTACACGTTACCTATATTATGCATTCTCCCGCGGAGAAACGAATGGTACTTGTATTTAAATCAAAATACTTAAACAGTAGTTATATTTAATAATTAGGCTTCAATTATCTAACATAAAAAACCAAGATGCATGCTTTGCATATGTCAAAATATTTCTTTACCGAGATATTATTTTTCAAAGTAAAGTCGCTTATATTTAGAAATGAATTGGTGGTAATGTATTATTTTCGATGCTTTCTTATAAAGAATGAAAGGGAAAGGAAGGACCAGGAAAAGAAAAAATAAAGACACGAAAGAATTCTGAAAACGTTTTAAATCATAACATTTCAGAAGCAGACGAATATATATTTCTTATGGTATTTCATTCCAAGGATTCGAATATTTGTAATTTATTAGTTTCCAAAATCTTTTGACAGTAGATGAAACTAAGCTATGGTAAAGAAAAGGCATAAAATTTGTTGTATTTGCCACTTTTAAAATTATTCCGCTAGCACCACCAGTTGTTTAGAATTTTCTATGTACCGCATTATCTTTTGTCTTTTCCCTGTCTCGGAGGCTTCGCGCTCGGCCTAATTTGTTCAGTAGATTGCTAGGGCTATCCTTCAGAGCGATAGAAAAACATCATCTTGGAACTTCACTATCTTTCCAGGTCCGAGTAATTAAGAGATATACCTTCCGAATGGATGGGTAAAGGCTTTTGTTTTTTCCTCGTATGATGGACACAGACAAATGCTAAGTGAGACTCAGTACTCAAATGTCTCTTGCAACATGCATCTTGTCGTTTTTTAACAACTGGTTTCCCAAATCTCCCCGCCCGTAATTAACGATACATTTTCATGACAATTGACATTCTATCATTACCTAAAGCACAAATGGTAATATCCACAATATTTTATTTATCACTTAACCGACCATGGTTTCGACACTTGGTGTCATTTTCAAGAACATTTTAGAACAACAGAAAATAGAGTGGATATTACCATTTGTGCTTTAATCATGGATATAGCATTATTCCACAAAATTAAGCCTGAAACGATTTTATGAATTGACATTATATTCTTGATTTTGAATCATTTTTCAAGATGCAGCTTCAAGTCCTTTAACTCCAAAAATTTCATGCTTGGAATTTGTCCATCTTTCCTCGATTCCATCGTGTTCTCTCGGTGGGTCGGGATCACTGTGGCAGGAGATACCACCACCTCTGGGGATAAACCGAGTGGAATTTGCGTCCAGCCAAAAGCAGGCCACAGGAGATGGAGAGAGAGCAGCGAGAGGGAAATAGGATGTGAGGCACAGAGAGAGAGAGAGGAAGGCAGTGCGTATCCAAGAGGGCGCGTCCTCCAATCCGTACGCCGCTGCTGCCTCAACCCCATCCCCTTCCACCCCACTTTAGACGACCCGCCCCACTCCCTGCCGACGAGAAGAGCGGGGGTGGGGAGGAGGGGAGAGTAAGAGAATCCCCAGACGGGGAGGAGAGGGGGTTGTTCAGATATCGCGCCCAGATTGAGAAAACAAGAGAGCAGCTCGTCCCGCGCGAAAAGAGCGAAAGGAAGAGAGATAAGGAGTAGGAGAGGGTCAGGGGGGCGCCCCTTCATGTGAGGAGCACACACAAGTGACAATCTTATTCCGGCAACGTCAAACGGGAAACAAAAGAAGGCGGGGCTGCACCCCTCTGATCCACCCCTCTCAATGCAGCCGTGAATATATATATATATGTATACGCCGTAGTCGTCTTGTTTTTATTTTCAATTCCTTTCTTGACGCACGCCGTCCCTCCCGCTTGTCTTGCGATGGCGCTGTTGTTTTAGTGGTGGTGTGGCAGGGGGTGAGTCGGTCGGGTGGGTGTCGTCCGCATCATATTATGCGGGGGAGGCAAACGTCTTCTCCCCATCTTGGCTCCTCCGAACACGGTTGACATTTCTATTAAGAGCGCGTCTCGGCCAGGGCCCATCAATTAGATCCGGGGCCCTCTCGACTACCAGCAGGCCTCTAACTCCCCTCCCCCTTGCGAGGGCCGCGGTGATGGCGGGGGCGGTTCCGACGAATGAGGGGGTGAGAGAGAAAGCGTCGATTGGAAAAAAATAGGGAATCTGGACAACAGCGGGGGAGGAGGAGACCCGCTAGTCTTGGAACGGCGCCTTTAAAAAATCAATGAATTGCCATTTAAAACTAAGAATAAATAACTAAGGTATCGCCTTAGTATTGAAAGCCATTGATAAAATAGTTAAGGTAATAAGTCAACTAATCGACGTGAATTTGCAAGTAAAGCTCTTTTATTAACCTACCTAGAGGAAATGAATGCCGTAATAATAGGGTGGTTTCCTATTATTTTTTTATTGCCTAAATCGAAAGATTATTACTCCTGGAGTACGTATTTCACGCTTTTAGATTTTTATATGACAATACCTATTTTTCGCGATTAAATGAAAAGTGAAAATTTTCAAGCGCGCGAAAACGCAACGGATAAGTATGAATGCCGGGAAAACTCCATGTGACGTCGTTCTGGCTCCCGCTGCCGCAAGTGAGGTGACCTTGGGGCGAGGCTCTGAGCGCTGATACGACGCAGGATGCTAGCAGGTAGCAGAGTACCATGCTAGCTGGTTATATAGATTATTAATACCTTATCAAACGAAGAAAACTTTCCGACCTAAGCCAGTTTTAAGTGTCGATTATTAAGACATGTTTCCCCGAGCTCTGTGCCTCATGCATGCATTGGTAATCTCAGACGATGTAAAACTCCTATCTACTCGTATAGAAACTAGGTCCCTGTGACGTCACGTGGAGTGGCATCGCATGGGCGCCAATCTGGCCTTTATCAAATGAGGATAAAATTGACCCTTGCCATTCGTCTAAACCGGTATTTCTAAAACCAAATAATTTGTAGAATCTGAGTTTTTCCCGGCGTATGCTCTGCAGGAATATTTCTCGGGTTTCCCACCGGGTGTCGTATCGGGTTGTAGTTCCCAACGTTTCCATGACTAAGTCCGTCATCGTCATGGAAACGTTGGGAACTACAACCCGATACGATACCCGGTGGGAAACCCGAGAAATATTCCTGCACAAAATAATTTGTATATTATGAATACACAAATGGTGGGTAACGAATCGCAATCAATGCCTTTCGTTTTCTTTGAAGAAGGAAACTACCCTATCCGCTGAACTAGATATAGGGAATTTTGAAGAAGTATCTGCATAAAAAGTGAGAATGGCCGTTTTTATGAGAAAAACGTATTGGGTTTTTGACAAAAATTTACGATGAGTTCTGGTAGTTCTCAATAAATAACATTTCGTCTACGCGGCAGCATAATTGGCAGATACCTCAAGTTTTTCTTGGACGAGAAGGAATCTCCACGTGGGCGACGAGATGGATTGGAATAAGAAGTCCTAGCATCCAATCAGCAGGTAAAACAAAATCTACCTGCCACATTTCCAAATTTAAGTTAGACCCACATGTGCGGACCACATAATAACTCTCCTCAATAGAATCCGACAATGAAAGGACAACCATGAAGCATGGGCAGGCATAAAAGACACACTCATTACCAAATTTCTATTACCACGCATTTATTTTAAATTTTTTCTCTTATAAAATATTTGGTAAAACGTTTTTCGCCTATTTACGCTACGAGACCTTGAGAAAATCTTCGCATTGCCTTCGATGAACAATAATACTGACATGTTTTTGCCTGTAAATGTTCTGATGACGATTCACATTCAGAGCAATTTAAATGCATATTACCCTCAATCCATCTATATTAATGCGCAGACTCTGTACCGAGATAATATGTAAAATTTAAAAAATTTCCACTGACTCAAGCCTATTTCAAATGCTAGGGGTCATCAAAAAAACCTACATGTTTCTGCTTCACGCGATGTATAACAATATGGCGGACTAACCTGGCAACAATAGGAGGGATAGCTGATGTCCTCCTCAGAAACCTCTCTGGATGTGCTGACCTTTCGCTCTTTCTATCGTATTATTTCCACATATGGTCTTTCAATGCTTAACTTAATCGATTAGTTTAACCGATTACCTTAACCGCTTTTAGGGCAGCGGCCGACTCTTACATAAATACAGTGAACTTGATCGATTGATCTTCACGCGCACCAGTAAATTTATTTCCGTTCTCACGGCTGATCGCATTAATGCCCTTCGATAGCATCTCCATACGATCGGCCTTTTCGATCGGCGATTGTCCGCACGCTTTGCGCGATTCCTCGCTCCACTGATCTCCATTTCCGCCTCGTTGGAGAGCAGGTGCCTCTCCACCGAATCACAGCGCATCCCACGTTCAATTGTTTCTACTGAGCGCCCTGTTCACGATGAGAGAAATTTCCTTTGTAGGCGCTATTCCATGTTGCTTATACTGAGATAGGAGGCGTACTAATTTTCCTGCTTCAAGGAAGAGATAAATGGAACTGAACCTACAGACCCCACTTGAGTCATAAAGTAATCATCTTCAGCTTGACTTGGTTGTAATTTGTGATATCCACTGTACAAAAACGGTACTTTTTATGAGTCCAAACAATCAATTAAAAATTTGGCAGCTTTTCAAAAGCCACAACTGTGCGAAAACAACGGCAAATATCTTACTGCTACCACCCGAGTCAGTAAATAAAAATTTGCGTGGATTATAACGAAGAACCTTTTCGTATTATGGATAAAAAATCATTAAAGCAGCAGTTTTAAGTTCTTATTGAATATACTTCATGACTAAATACACAGCCAGTCACCGACTTACCTTATTTATTTTCATCTCCCCGTAAACTGCTCAATTATGGCCTTTACTACGGGGAACCAACAATCACCAACGAAGGACATTCACAAACACCCATGCCCTAGATAAGCGCAACAACCAAGCGGGACTCGAACCAGAGAACTTCAGTATGGAAGGAGAGGACTCTATCTCGACGTCTACGAAGCCACCATAATTTACGTCGGAAATGTGTGCTGATGACAAGTGATTTTAATCAAAACAACGCAAAGATGTAAAACGAAACCAGTTCATATTTATAAAATAAAACACGTATATACATAATACTGTAGAATAGATTATATCGCGAGAAGCAGATATAATCGTTAATAATGACATCGAAACAATTGGTTTTTGGATAGATCTCCTGCATAGGTACTATTAATTCAAGGAAGTTTTCAAATTCTAAGGGAGAGGGATCAAATGTTGTTATTGAGCGAGGACCCCTTTGGAGATTAATAAGAAAGGTGCGTTTGTAAGATGATGAGTTTTGAATTTGTATCCCGAGCGAAGCCGGAAAATTGGCACTTAGCATAGGATTGATGCTACAACGTGTCATGTATGATTTGATCCAACATAATATGAGAGCCAACTAGGCTCACGTCTGCATTAGAGATCTGAATGAACTTAGAAAATATCAACAGGTACTTAACACTAATAAGAATGTTTTTTTAGCATATGTTCATTCCACCACTGTAGTAAGTGCAAGGTGGAGCCCTGAGAGATGCAATAGTAATTTAGACTTTGTACAGAGAGTAAGGATGTATTTGGAAGTACGGTGCGTACTGGTACATTTATGATAATAATCGGTGCCGGTGCGCTTATTCTAAAATACGAACCGTAAGATGTACCCTACGAGATAATTACCGTGCCCATTTGAATAAGATTTAAGTCTCTTAAGCTTTTTTCTAGTTGGAAAGATTAATAAAATAATTCGGCGGAGCAGAATTCAATATTTCCTGCATCTTTGAGTAATGATATAATTTGCTAGTGGGGTGAGTGGCAGAGGGTGAATCGAAAACTCCACGCGGTATGGATTCATCGCAAGTTTCTTGGAAGCGGCAAGGGTGGAGTAATACCATAATAATGACTTATGAAGGTACTTACTATAGAGAAATGTATAAGGTAAATGTGTTTTCAGGGAAACACAGGAATATTTCATTTTCCGCGTTCCACGTACTGATTCTCAACAAATTGTTTTTCCACGCGGCATTAAAAAAACTGAACATAGAAATCAGCAATTTTCAATGGGCTTTTATTGCTCATATTTCATGTGATAACGCATGAAGACTTGGTATGGAATGCACCAAGATTGTAAATAATAGATTGTATTTGAAGAAAAAAGTGATAAGAGCCTCGATGAAATGCACCAAAATTTTTTAATCACTCATTATTAATGTGTTTTGACAGTGACAGTGGCACATCCACAAGGCTTCAATGGTGTTCTATTAGCTCACGAGGCGCAAGGTGAGTCTCATAGCACACTAAAAGCAGCAAACATTAGGACAATCCTGCATACACGTAGAGGATAGAGTAAATGCGGTTTATGAAGTGGAGAGGGAGTAGTTGGAGCAGAGGGAGTATGAAGAGCCGGCAGGGGCACGATGAAAAGGGTCGCCAAAGAATTCAAATTAATACATTAACCGCCCGGCCTCGAGAAAATTCGGGAGATAAATTTTGAAATCAGATACGAATACATGCTCTATATGTATGGTGTACCCCTCATTCCTTGGCTCGCGCTCGGCATATTTTAGCATAGACAATCCCACCCCCAACCCCTTCTGGATGAGTGGACACCCTGCCCTCAGACGAACCCCGAACCCCCACCCCACCCTTCAAACCCCTTCCCTTAAGATATCGGAATGCGTATTAAAGTCGAATGAAGTTTCTGGCGCTGATCATCGAACGATTGCCGAGTCAAATGGCTCCCTTCGCTCGATATTCCTCACCATTCGCATTATCGCCCGAGGGATCGGGGGACGAGGGGGGCGTCTGCGATTGGGTGTGGCGCCAACAATGACAATCCCTGACAATGGCGGGCCATCTCGCTACAACTATCGGCCGCGTGGGGGCTCATTAGCAAGGGATTATTGCGCAATAATGCGGGTCATGGAAGCAATACGAATGGCCTCCCGAGCCGAAAGTTTTTCGGGCGCCGCGGAGCGTGTGGAATCACGGGAGGGAGAGGGGGGAGTGTTGTCACGCCCGAATGCACGCGAGAAGCAATAACCGTCGATGGTCTGTACGCGCCAGAGAATAAATTCTCGATGGCACCGAATTTCTGTGACACTGTCGCAATAAGACTGCTGCATTGCTTGCATAATGAATGAGCGAGCTGCCAAGAGATTGAAAGTACATAAATCGATTCGCAGTAATCGGATGACCACACGACGGTGCTGCCCTCTTGAGTCACTCGCACCACACCACGCCTATGGATACTTCTGGCTGTTCTATCGCTTCATGTCAATGAATACCCACCTTAAATGCAGGTGGCTCCAACGACGACCTGGTCCTCCCCGACCTCGCGCCCTTCAAAGAATTTCCGATCATTTGTGTGTCCTATGCGCAACCTGATCATCAAATAGATGTACAATTTCATCATTCATAGATGTATAGGAAGGTATCGACTTCAAGGATATTGGAATGTGTCCAATCGAGCAAGTGACGACGTGTTAAAACATTTATCTGGTGGAAAAGAGGGGAAAAACACCACTGAAAATGAAAAGAGCAATTGATTTTTAAGACGCTGAGGCTATTTATCATTTTATGAGGACGCGAAAATTCTTCCGACGTGCATCTTTAGCATCATAGTCTAGTAGTCGTAATGGCATCACGTTGTCATGGCAAGGAGTCGGTTGATGTGGAGCCAATATCTGCGTAATTCGGCGGCGGCATCGAGAGCAATGCATTGAGCATAACCATGCGCATTTTCTCCCCAAAAGTTTACACCCGATAAAGTTCTGTTAATTTTTCAATGCTTAAAATAAATTGAAAATAATAAGAATATCTGCACATGATTTTTATTTGTTGTGTATTAATGTGATTTCTCATTTTACGGAGAGAATTAACGAAACTATGATCAAAGATTTTTCCTTTTTTTTCTACAGCATGTTTCGAATGTTGGATAAAGTTATCAAAAATCACAATAAGGATACTAATTTCATATAAAATACTTAATTATAAATAACTGACGGTCACATGTCAAGATTTAAATATCTTCCTGACTTGAGGAGACAAACTTCTCATTTCATACCCAAGTCAAATCAAAGGATGAAGCGTTGCTATTTACAGGGGCAAAATTAGAATGCGAAATTATACCTCAAGTTAAACCTCTAAAATTCTTTCATCAAATCTCATGCCATTCTTCTGATTTTACAACATACTATGTTCGCGACCAGAATCCTCCATATTACAAATGCCAAATACAGAAATGCGCTTAAAACTGCATTTAATAAAATTCTATGGAAAAAGGGCTTACCTTTTCAAACTTCAGTCCAACAATCACTCACATTTCACTATATCAACCGGAACAATTAAAACTAAACGGCCGCATAAAGTTACACGATAGTCTGATGACATGTAGATAGGAAATTTAACCGAGAATATAGGCAGATGTAGGCATCGCATCAGAAAAGTAAAGTAGGTAAGGGATATTTTATTTAACAACCTATACTGGACTAGCCATAGTGATAACTTAACGGAGTCACCCGCAATGTAGAAATTGTGAGAAAATTCCACAGAGAAAAAAAAATCATTCGCCTCACCGGAAATCGAACCCGAATCCCTCGATTTCCATCTTGTACGCTATAGTCAACAAGGTTCCTCAGATGGGTATGACGCTTCGGTAACTTAACATGCTGGAGCAATCGACCGAAAATCAGGGGATCCGGGTTCGATCCCGGTAATGGCGAATGATTATTTTCTCTGCGGAAAATTCGCGCATGAAAGGGATCTTAGAAAATATAATTGTGTAGATGTTAATGATTAACTAATGGGAGAATAGAGTGGAGAACTGAGTCCAACCAATACTAGGATTGAATGCTGTTGATTCTAATGATGACTTTGCACTTGCTGAGAATTTCATATTTCCTCGAATTTCAATGGCATATGGCCAGTCGCCACACTTCCTGGTGTGCAACCAGTGGATAGACGGGGATGATAAACATTCGAATGCTGACGTTTCGGCAGAGAACAGGACTGCGGACACCTTTTCATCCAGGGAAGGGAGGAATTGGCGCTTAAGGCGACGTGTGTTCTCGCCGCGCTTATCAAGACTTGCCATTGTGCTCGTAAAGGGGTTTTCTGCGCTCTCCGTTGGGGGTGGAGGGAGTTGTGAGGGGGGTGTGGGGGGTGGGAGGAGGAGGGTGCTGATGCAGAGAGATGGGCGGACGAGGTGGAAGACCGCGGAAGCGTAACCATCGCCTGAAATATGACGTCATAAAAGCCAACGACCCGATGCTTCCCTCGACGGTATCCAACACCTCTTCCCCTCCCCTCCACCCTTCACGCCCCCACCCCTACCTACACCCTCCCCTACTTTTCTCTCTTGCTGCACTTTCATTCACGGAGGTGAATTCTCCAACGACGACAACGTCCGACGAAGTTTCCTCCGAATACTTCCTGCGAATAATTAATTGATCTATTTTTTTCGTCCGAATATTTCCTGCGATTGATCTAAGTTTTTATGACACATTGCAAACATGCCAATGCTCAAGTGGCTAGTGATTGGCAGCTAAAATGTACAGCCTGTACTATGATCGCTTTATTATGGAAGCAATAAAAAAAGAATAAGAAAAATACACAGTGAGAAGCGTAACTCCAGACAAAAATTAATAATAAAACATGAGAGGAAAATCACAATCGAAATAGAAAAGAAAAACCCAAGTCGCATAACAAAAGAAGTCAATCAATATCACGAGAGCACATTTTACGTATCTTTCCCCTGAATGAGCTCCTTCGCCAATTTATATAATTTATCGGCAAATGTGATCAGGATTGAAAGACTAAAAGACCCCCATTCTTAAGTCTCGCTATCTACATTATGCACCTTAATGACAACCAACCACGCGCTTCCTATTTGGGAGGCCGAGGAGGGAAAGAGAAGCGATGACCCGCTAAGCAAGAGCCGTTACGGTCACCACATTATCTGCGAATCCGTCCCCTGGACTGTTAGTGACCAATGGACACTCAGTTATCAATAAAGCATTCTAAGATCGGTAATTTGTATCGCTACATATAAATGAAATCACTTTGTAAAATTCCTAAGAAATTTATTTCACCGGCATATGTTTCAACTTAATCAACTACGAAATTTTGAGACGTGGGTAAGTGAAATGAATTACTGTGGAACTTGCCTAAGCGATTTTATATCAACAGGGTGTTTCAGGAGGCATCTGCGATACTTCAGTAGGTGTTTGGGGAGACAATTTCAAGCATTTTTGCCTCACAAACATGGGGTCGCAACTTCTTAGTTACCGAGCAAGGGTAACGCTAACATTTATTTGGACGCACTTTGCAGTTACCATGGAAACGGATTTTCTTGGATATCCAGCTTTTTCGACATTTCTATCCAATATTCATTCATTCATAGGGCATTAAATAATTTAGGTTTTACGAAAATTTGCGATTACAAACGTTTGAAAGAACTTATCTTTGGGCTTAGTTAAACGATATCTTTGAGCGAGTATCAGCAATATTGTCAAATCTCACCCATTTTGACAATAATTGTTTGATACAATTACAATCGCACATTTTCGTAAAACATAAATTATTTATTGTAATTAAAAATACAGATTATATAATGAAATATCGGAAAGGCTGAATACACAAGAAAAACGGTTTTCATGGTAACTGCAAAGTGCATCCAACAACATGTTAGCGTTGCCATGGCTCAGTACCGAACTAAGCAGTTGCGACCACGTGTGCATATGACAAAAAATGCTGAATATTTTTTCGGGATTTCCACCAGATTAAATTCTGCCTTCTAGCCAACGTTTCGAGCTCCGACTCGGGGCTCATCCTCGGGGCTGCATGAGCCGAAAAATGCAGAATTTAACCCGGTGGGAATCTCGAGAAACATTAGTCCCTATTAGTCCCTATTATTCGCCTAGAAAGCATCAAACCCATTTGCTGAAAACTGTCTCCCCTACAACCTCCGTAAGTATTACAGATTTCCTCCTGAAACAGCTATCAAATATCGTCAAGTGGTCTCACAATTTAAAGACTTAAAATGTGTTATATATTCATATAAATTTTCATCACATCGGCACATTGTTCGAAGCAAAGACCATCAATTCTTTCCTTTCCCCATGCCCTATGATGAGGACCTTCTGCCTTCGGGGAGGGGCGTGCCTCAGTCGCAGCGGAGAAGTGAGAAAGTGCGTGTGCTAATTGAGAAGCAGACGAGAAGGAGGTGAACACGGCAGGCGGCGGACGATCCTTCCTCACAGCTTCCAAGGAAGAGGAGGAGGGGGGTGGGGTGAGAAGGGGGGGGAGCGGCTGGATTGCACCTGCAATGCGGCTCGGTGCCCAAACCCCCGAGGCAGCGGCGCCTCTGTTAATTTAGGCGCCAACCCACCCCCTCTCCCCCTCCCAACCCCCTTCATCTCGCTATACATGTATGTATCACGGCGTGGAAGGGGGATGGGAGTTGGGGTGGCGCTTCGCACCCGCCGTAGAGGCGCCCCCCCTCCAAGTAAGCGCCACCCCCCCCTCTCGCCTCTTTCCCCTCTCTTGAATCCGTCTGACGACGCCGGCGTCTTCCTCCTCAACTCATACACCCCCTCCCCCTCCACTCACGCGCAAATTCACCCCCCTCCTCCGCTCCCATATTCCAAGAACACATGTCCATTGACGATACTCCCTTTCCCCTCTCGCCACCTGGCGCCTGCCAATCGAAACTACTCATTCATCCCATTGAAATAGTTACGTTGAGATACTACGCATTATAGGCAACTTATGCATCCAATGATAATTTAACCTAAGGAAAGTATAGTCAACATATTTGATATTTGTAAATATTATTGAGTTTTATGAAATTTCGGAAAAAAATATCAGATTCGCTTTTAAGTTACTCTTTTGTCAACAATTAATAAAAAAACTATGTTTCTCGCTTTCAAAATCAAGTAAGGTCTGAAACAGACGAGTGATCATGCTGGGAACAGGAAATCCAAATGTCTATTGGAAGTTGGAAGGAATTATTTCGCCGAAACCGGTTTTTCAGTTGTCTTCGGAAATCATCGACATGAACCTGAACAAGTAAAATATAGAGGTATATGTCCTAAAGCCAAATTATGTAAGAATTAAAGTTTCCGAAACCGATTTATCAGTTGGCTATGCAACCATAGCTGGGGCATGAGTCTTCACCTGCCCGAAGGCATGGTAACAGATAGAAGAGAGGCAAGATACAATATTATCATGCCCTCGAATAGGTTAAGAGTAATTCTCCTCCCTAATGAAGGCCATAGCAGACTAAAAAAAACCGTAGACTTTAACTGGCTTTAGGACATACACTTATGATTTTCATTTCAACCAATTATCAGCTACACCGAATTTTATTTAGGGGAACATGATATAACCTGCTGAGGTGTAGATTTAAAATCTTATACATTATTTCTTCCAGTTTGGATTGGCATTGAGATTTGCTGTCTTCGGACATATTCATTCATCCCATTTCGGAGGCGAAACGGTGAAGACCTTGCCAGCTAATATTTACAATAGAATTTTTCGCATCTTCTCCCTTTCAATACGTGGCAGTCGGTCAGGTTGGGAGGACTCGGACTCGCTTCAGCTACTCTTGAGCAGTATTCCATTGTTTTTAGTTTAGTCATTGTAGAATCGACAGTTACCGCTGAATCAATCTCTTGCATCGTATTGCTACTTGTTCACACCGCTGTACTTACGGGTAATTCATAATCATATGAGAGACGGAATAAAGGAAGTAATTCCTAGTTATACTCTTAACTTAATTCAATTTTACTATCGATAAAAAGAGATAAAAACACGCTTTTACAAAAACTACTGATTAGATTAATTAGAAATGAATGTAGAAGAGCATGATAGGTGAGTGAGGATCGGCACCCACGTTTTATTCTCAGAGTGGTGAAACTATTAATTCTTTTAGTTCATTTTTTACTATTAAAAAAACACGTATTTTAAAATTTTATTCCTTTTCGTAATAATATAAGCGTGAATTTTAAATTGTTTTTATTTTATTTCAGTATTACTTTTATAATTTTATGAGAGTGGTGCCTATAATGCTTCCTAAAACATAAAGTGCGAAATAGCAAAACGATGCAAGACGTGTAAAGTCAACTTGTAAACAGCATTGAATAAATCAAGAAATACAATCGCCTATTTCAAAGCTCGAACCTATAATCTTCGGTTCAACCGGCAGACGCGTTCAGATATCACCTTCTGAACTGACAAAGAATAAAATCACTAATATTTAACCTGAAGCTGAGCGATCATTTCAAATGTTTATTGCCAAAAATTGTGACTCATACTGCTCCTGATGACCTAGAAATAGTGTAAGAATGGGAACCTGGTTCTAATCGGAACTGAAAAATCCGACTAACAATGGGACCGACAATTACAAGATTCCATCAATGCAACGGACCAACGAACGAAGCAAGCTAAGAAAAATCATGTATACAAAATATTAATCCAAGTTGACAAGCGATTCCATAGGATTCTCTAAAGTTTCCTTAGATTAAAATGCGCGAATGATTCTCATTTAAGCGTGAAACCCTCAGTGCGTGTGAATGTACTCGCAAGAGGGAAATTGAATCAGACTCGTCCAAACGCGAATGTAATGATTCATTTGCAAGCGGACGAGAACGTCTTGGGGGAGGTGGTACACTCGAAGGCACCTTGGCTCTCGCTGTCCCGAGATGGATGGAGCACTGAATTCGCCGTTTTGGGTGGTGGGGGGCGGAAGAAGGAACAACGTAGGGGTCTAATCTTGGGTGGGCCCTCAACCACCCTACGCGCCCCCCCCCCTAGTACCGAACACGGTCGAATGGCGCGAGTGGGTGGCTTTCCTTCCTTGCTCTCTCCCGAGAGGGCGTCGCAGTCGCAAATGCAAATCCGCGGCTAAACGCGAACCGCAACTCAAACAAACGCGATACAAACTCTGCCCCCAGAGGCAGAGAAAGGGGGAGGCGAGATGAATGTGCGGTCAGAACATTCTGGGGGGGGGGGGTTTGGATCCCTTCTCAGAGGAGCCTCTCGAAGGGCAGCAGACAAGAGGATAAGGCAATGCAAGAGAGCGGCAGGGACCATT
Organism: Ischnura elegans; assembly: GCF_921293095.1. Classification (NCBI taxonomy): domain Eukaryota; kingdom Metazoa; phylum Arthropoda; class Insecta; order Odonata; family Coenagrionidae; genus Ischnura; species Ischnura elegans. The sequence goes on from NC_060246.1 coordinate 18,830,767, forward strand.
TCGCGAGCACAGAGCCGCCCGTCTCCAGTAAGTAAGTGTCCCTCCCTGCATGCATGTACTGTGCACTACTACCTATGCACTCGAGTCTGGAATTCAGCACACCGAGGCGAAATGCAGCACTTGAAATGGGGTGAAACCACCGAACTCAAAACAACGGAATGCGGGTCGCTTTTCACGGGAGCAGCTGAAGCCGGGCTGAAGCGAGTTCGGGTCCTCCACGTGTGACCGACTCCCGTACTTATATTTTAAATGGTAAAAACAGGAAAATTATATTCCAAAGAATAGGAGATTAAGAGGGGAAAATATCGTCTTCTGGGATCCAAGTAATTAATCTCCGAATTCGCTATCTCATCTGAATCCTATTAGATGAGAAAAAATGCAAAGTCATGCTTTTAACTGTGTTATAGCGGAGTGCAATTCTGTAGGTCCTTTTCAAGATGGCCAGATGCGTAATTTATTGACTTCGCTTGTGAAAGGGTACCGCGGGAAAGTGATTTTTACCTCTCCTTTGCATCTAAAGGGCACTACTAAGGGATTGGCATTGGATAGCGCATATTCCTTACACAATTTGGATCTTTGGATTACAAAAAATACATGCGAGGCAGTCTAAAGATAATTTAAGATAAGGATTTCTTCGAAAATATGGTTCAGAGTAATAAAGCCAAATAAACATTTTCATTTTCTAACTCAAGTTCTTGAACTCTTGACGCATGTAAATTATAGATTTACCATTTTTTCATGGCACAAAATGTACTTAGTATTCACTATGCACACATGCCAGAGTCTACGCTGAATAAAAATTATTAGCGGCAAAAAAAAAAACTTCTTTTCGAAATAATTCCTTTCTTCGGCCGTTTCGAGTCATGTATGAATTTACTATTACGCTTATCGTAATCATTATTTACATCTTATTTTGTTATTCTCTTTAACGATTCCGGTGTGTTAAATGAGGGGAAAGATGATCACCTCGTGAAGACAACGCCTCCTCCCTACGCCTTCCCGCGTCGGTGCTGCACCTCTGTCTTCCTCCAAGTACCGCACCCGGAAGTTGGGAAGGGAAATCTTTGCTTTGGGGCGTCCCCTTGGAGAGCCAGCACTTTATCCCCTGGCCCGAGATGGAACTATGGGGGAAGGGGGCTCACCCTGGACTCCTCCCTCCCACTATGGAGGGGGGAGTGTAGTGGCGGAGACGAGAGAATCTTCCATCACCAGGGGTACCTCACCCCCTCCTCTCTCTCTCCCAAATAAGAGAGGGGCGAGGAGGGGGGCGACGATCCCTCTCATACATAATGCAGCCGCGGATCGGGCGCGAGCACCCAAGGACGGCACCCACTGGGTGCTGGGTGCGGCGGATGTCGCGTCCCGCGCCCCCAAGAAGTGCACCATCCTCCTCGTCCCTTGATTCGCGACAACGAAAGGGTTCGCCACGCGTTCTTTGACCTACAATTTAAAATAAGTATGAACGTTACATTACTTCATCTGAGAGTTGTCACTTAAGTTGAGATCTGAGCGCGAAGTATGTGCCTTCAATCGAAAAGGAGTGAAGGCAAAACCAAATACTCATAGTAATTGTATTAGCTGCTAATTAACTCTTCACCGCGGGTGCCTGGTAGTACCCGAGCGAAATATTAAAATAAATATCGTCCATTTTAAAACTTCCATATATTTATACGATCTTAAGCACGATGAGATCACTCTGGAAATGTTGAGACGAAGGAAAATGTGCAACGGAAAAATTTTACCGGCTCCATTGAGAGCCTAGAAAAATCTACTTCAAAAAATTAGCAAAAGTGCGTTTAACAGTTATATAGCAAGTTAAAATACTAGTATAGGATTTACGTGAGTATGCTCCAATCCTTTCATTGATATCCAGTCTATAAAAATCAAGAGATTCGGTTTGATACACGTGCAAACTTCACGATAACTCGCGAAGCTAGTAAGAAAATAGAGTAGAAGGGGGAGGTCATGACATCCACAAGAAAATTATTCAGCAGCACCGACGGGCGAATTTCTTATCGAAGGCTCTTTCATACTGATAATATATCTTTTGGAGCTCGATTCGCATGAGCTTTTTTCTTACTGATATATTTTCTGCAGTGCCCGTCAGTCCCCACTGGCACTCCAAACAATTAGATTATTCCACCATCTTCTTTTTCAAAACGTACTCCTAAATTACAAACCTCAATTATAAATGTGATCTTTAAGCTCCGAAAAAACATCAATGTGTTTTTAGAGAAAAAGGAATGATGGTTTAGTTGGAGAACAGTATAACGGTTACTTGGAGTACGTGATTCTAGCTGAGTGGGTTGTGCGAACGATCAACTTCCTCAAGAAATTTAGAAAAAAAAGCCCCCGCGGATTCATTTTGGTAAGAAGGGTCTCCGGCGGAGGGGTGCCGAATTGCTCCACAGAACCACGTACGCCAATATTAAGTAACACAGCCATTGCGACAACATCGGCTAGAGTGAATGAGATGGAGAAAGAGGGATAGGGGATCTACTCTACGCCCCTCAGAGACTCAACCCCCACCGTCTTTTATGTATCACCCACCACATTTGTTCAGAAATGATCCTATTTACACACACACGCTCTGAGAAAGAAAAAATAAGCGGAAAGAGCTGTATGAATTTCTTAGAGCTCCATTTTACAGAAGCTTCGTGAGATTTTCTAAGCAGCACACAAATAAGGCGAGCGTGGGACCATTGAAGAATTTTTACTTTGTATATAATAGCTGTCAAGTGAACGAAAGTAGGAATCCTCAAGATTAAAAAAAAAAGAATTATATCCAAAACCGAAACTTAATTCATGGGGAGGCTTTGAGGCTGAACAAATTTTATAGCAAGAAATACGGAAAGTATGGAAATAAAGGTAATATAATATCAAGGTTTTTTAAGTAGTTCTACGTAGATTATAACATATATTACTGGAAATTAAATTCTAAAGAGAGTACTAAAGAACTAATATGATTGAAATTCATGCATCTGAGATAAGTATTTGAAAATCAAAAATAAAGCTGTAAGTATTTATTTCCCCCTGAATCTTTAAAGAAACATGCTGTACCCAATGACGGATCAAAAGCAATTTTATGGAGCCATTCAAAAGTTTAGTTTCAATTACGCGGAGTCTTTTAGACGAAGTGCAATAACATTTCCTCTCTCTCCCATCCGAAGGAGGCGCCTAATTTCCATCCTCGGTGCGATATAGGGCCCTTCAAGCACGCCAGTGGAAGGAGGGGGTTGGGATATGGGAGACACTCTCCTAGGGGTGGCTTCCTCCCCCCTGGAAGTCAGGGCCCCTGGCAAATGGATGGCGGCAGGGAAGCGCCATCTCTCAACGAACCGCGCAAACACACTCATAGGATTTGAAATGAAGCGACGGCAGGAACCCCAAAAACACCGCCACCCGCGGTACGTGCCGCACAAAACCCCATTCAACCCCTCCCGCCTCAAAAGCGAAGGAGGAGGAGGAGGCTTGCTTCTCTCTCTCACTCGGTGAGACCGCCGTCCTGCCCGCTTTGAGAAATGAGATCCGAAAGATCGCCCCCATTTCTCGAGTGTTAGGAACAGCGAAAGGGGCGCGCAGAGACGCACCCACTCCCCCACGGCGGCAATGCAAGAGACAATGTGAGCGGACTGTTTGCGGGGCGGTCGGTTCCTCATTTCCGGGGAAGAGGGCGCACCCAGCGAGGAGGACGACCGCACCCAGCCGCACGCGCCGCGCCGGGTGCGGGAATACCTCCACAAGTCTAGAAAGCCCCCGTTCACAACTTAACTTGACGTCATATCATTTACACCCCTAAGTGAAGTATTCAAGCAACTCAAACCGAGTGTCTATTGTGTAATTGTTTCACAAAACCTCGAATATTACATTAGAGGATTCTCAAGTCCGCCGCTAGAATTGTTGTCACACCGCGCGCATTAAAATTAGATATCAAAATCGTCGCTCGCGGCGCTACCTGTAATCTAAGTATCCAATTTTCACGAGGAAATGAACGGCAGTGATAAGTAACTAAGCCAATAAATTATATGAGCCAAGCATTTAACGCAACCGAGACGATTGGCAACTAAAAAATACCACTTTCACTCTAGTTAATGGCGAAAGTCACACTGAACGAGATACAGCTGCATAGTGGCGCCGCCGAAGAAAATGGGCGCGAAACGGCAACAGATATAACGATTAACAGCCATGCTCTGGGGCCTCCTTTAATGGAGTCCCCTATCACAAACCTTTTCGATTGTGTATATGGCTGCATATAGACATTATTTTAGACCACAGGCTAAACCTTGAATACGCAGGGAGCATATGGGATCCAGCTCAGAAAGACTTAATTAGTGATCTTGATAAAATCCGATGAAAAGCAACGCGATTCGTCATAAAATGCTGCGAGCGAACACAGAGGGTTACCGATATTTTAATCGCATAAGGATGAGAGCCGCTAGAGCCTTAGGAGGCCACGCACAACTCTTACTTAGATTTAACGAGGAATCGATATACCTTTGAGAGCGACATAGACAGTATCCCTGAAGTACCTCACCATACATCTCGATTGAACGACAAAAACGATAAACTAAGAGAGATATTTTGCCGATAGGAAAGGTGCATTATTTCCTTTTCCCCCGAACGAAAAAGGAATTCAATAAATTCTAGGTGGACTCAGTATAAGCATTTAATTTGTATAAACTACATATTATTTTATCTTTTTAACGGCTTGTGTCTTCACATATAGTATGCTGAAGTCTTATCCACTCGATTGGCTACTTTTTACTCGTGAAAGCGTAACAGTATTATAAAGTCCCGTCTAGTAATGTTTTCGTCAACATAAATTTGTCGATATTTCTTACAGCTTTCGAGAGTTTCGTATCAAAGTATAAAAGTCGAAATACATGGTATCGACAAGTTTTCTCTTCTACAGTAATTTTTAACACGCGTAGGGCCACACACGTTTGAAGTTGACACCTTTACTTTTTAGCTCGAAGTACGACGCAGTTGCGCAAAAATTTTGTTTCAGATGCTATGATTTTTAAAATTTGGACCTAGGTACTCAGAATACTAATATACTACCAACCTCAATTATCGAAGAAAAGCTTTTTCTCAGGGGCTAAGTGAAATAAGATAAAAACAGTTGTAGTGATTTTCCATTTAATTGTGATTTTTCATAATAATTTATTCGCTCAAGTGGTTTCAACTTTTAAACGGTATTATCAAGAACTGTCTGAATGAAGAACTTATAGCTGCTCATATCAATACCATGCGAGGCCCAAGGACAAGGAATGGCTGAGCAGCGGCGACTCGCTCGGTATGAGTTTGTGACCTCATCAACTCATTTGCGAATGGGTCAATGCAGTCGATTTTTCACCGCGAATACGTGGAGTAGTAAGAAACGGATATAAAAACGGATAAATTTGGGTTTCCTAATTTTTAATACCACCACAATCGGCAGTGACGAAACGTTAGTGAACTATTCCATTGATAGAAATGGAGAAAAATATTTATTATAAAATGAACCAAGTCTAAAATTCGTATTTCACCTCTTGTATTCCCATCGCATTGCATATGGCAGATCAACATTCCTGTGATGTGGATCTGGGACTGATATGTGAGTGGCTTCCGCCTCTTCTCAAACTCTCTATGATAGATACTCTCGGGACATTCGAACTGCTTTACTACCATGTCAAGCAAACTAGCCCCCCCCCCTACTCTCTCAAACTCTCCTTCCTTTCCCCACCCCAAATACAAACAAATGCCTTCCACCCCTTCCTTCCCCGGAGGCCTTCGCTGGAGACGCAGGCCACCTGTATCCCGCCCCCACACTTGAACCAACGCTTCCACGCACACCCCCGCCTCCGGACTCCTCTGCCCCCGTATAATGTGACTCAACGAAGGCGATCACGTGGCTCGATCCAATATATTAATCACGATCCTTCATTAATACATGTTAAAAATACAACTTTCAAATTGACCTCCTTCTATGTTAACCTCCTCGGTCCTGGCGTATCGTATCTTGAATCGATGCTCATCGATGCTTGAATTTTTTCACCGCTTGGCTAAGGGAAACGTCGTTGTAGTCGTCGTCTACACTGGTTCAGTGCGTCCTAACAGATGACAGCGTCATGCAGGGGCATGATCCACTGAAATCGCTAATGTTGTTTGTTGACGTGTAATGAACCAGAAATATGTAAATATGCCCCGGGACTGAGGAGGTTAAAAATGAAATTTCAGGGCAATTCATGAACGAATAAGCTCCAAAATAAAGTAATATTTCCATACACAGCCATGGTGACAAATAAATAATTTTTTTTGCATAAAATTTTAATACTAGCTGGTTGGGTAGACAGCAGTCTGTTACCCGATTTATATTCCAGTTGTAATTATTATAATCTACGCCTATGCCGATATCTTCCATAGCTTTAACGGAGTTTTGCTGTTTAATTACAGAATAGCATAGGTATGGCATGGAAAGGCCGAAATATTCAAACAAGAACCGTTGAAGCCTCACATCACATTTAGGTATTTTCATGCAATTACAATGAATTCGTTTATCGATAAAACCGCCTCAGTAAAGCAATGTATGATACAACACGCCCATTGGTACGAGAGAAAGGAGACGCGGCTGATAGAAATAAGACAGAATAGTTATATGCCAATGTAATACGTTCTCTAATTATATCTTAGGAAAAGAAGCACCTTACATTTAAGAAAGTTAAATTTTAATTCTTGCCTGGCTCTGCATTACACAACTACGCATGAGAAAACATCACCGCAATAATTATTACGAACGTAGTCGACACTTTCTTCGCGTTCCCACTATACAATAATACTTAAAATGATAACGAGTGTTTCAGTGGTTTTTGGTCATGAATTCATTTACGATTTGGTTTGAACCATCGTTTTTCTAAAGCCTCCATTTTTTCGGATGTTTATAAGAGTAAATTCAAAATTTCAACTACATTGCTCCTATTACAAGGTATGGATGGCTCAGAAGTCTTGATTGATCTACCGAGCAACAATGTTGGATTAGCACTTTTTTTATGCATTCCATCAAATAACATTTCCTGAGTTTTTAGGTGGAGCCCACAAAAAAGCGTTCATGTGAAGAACGCACGCATTCATGAGAAAGAGTCGCTCTCATTCGCTGCGTAGCTTCGGCTTCCAGTCACGGGAGTCGCCACTTGCGGGCCTTCTCGCGCTAACCTAACCTCCTCCCCCGCCCCCTTCACTAGAGGACGTCCCAGGCGCGAACATCTGGCGATGTGACGGCCTCGAGAGGGAGTGAGGGACACCTTGGAAGGCTCCATCCACCTTTCCCAGCCATGAAAGGGGTCCCGCCGAAGGAAAGGAGGAGGAAGGGGGGTCTCCCCCACTATTCCGCCTAATTGTTTACCCGTTGTGGAAGAATTTCGGGTGGGAAGAGGGCGCGCGGAGGTGGTGCCACCTGGGGTGTTATTTTTACTCCTCCTCCTCTCCTCGACGGCGTATGTGGATTGTAGGGTGGGTGTAAGAAGGTTGAGGAGGTGAGAGAGGGAGGGTTTACCCCACCCTCCTGCACCCTCGATACACCCGCTCTTCGCTTGGGATTCTGGGAATTACGGGACAAACCCCTTTCGCCCTTAGACGCCGCCACCCGGAGAGGAGGAAGAGATACACAGAGACTTATAAATGCGATGGAGGACCTGGGATGACCACATCCACGTTGGGATAATTAATTCGCGATTTCAGTGTAAGGAACTATTAACTTTGGTGAATAAATTGACCTATTCGCTATTTTATCCGTGATTCATCCGATTTGAATGAAACTTTTTTTTCAACTTTTTACACTACGCACGAGTTGAAGGATTAAAAAATTTGCTTTTTCTATATGGTGATTTATTTTGTCCGACTATGGTTTCGTTACAGCGAAGCATTTTTAAGACCGCAAAAGTTCAAAGGTTTTTATACATTAAATTACTTCTATTTCTATCCTATTAATCGCCGTCATTTAATGAAATTGGTCACGCAGATAATGACGGTATGAGGCTTTTTCACAAATTAGTTATCATTTTCATCGTAGCCTTCGTAATGATTATTATTGATTGGTTATTAATTTTTCATCTATTGCGTGTTATGTAACATCCATTATAAACTTTTGCGCATTGCCTCAATCATTTGTCGAGGAAGCAATTTTGGATTAGCACTTTTTTTTAAATATTTCATCAAAAAACACTTCTTGAGTTTATCGGTAACCTATACTTAAGAATTGGTATCTACAGTGCACGTTCATAATAATTTTATCCTAATTATTTCTATGAGGGAGAGGCCTATTGAATCGTTCATCCAGAGAGTAATTCATAAATATTAAGTCGCACTAAAACTAAAACTTCTCATCTCATCTCATCACTTAAAATACTATTAGCCGCTCCTCACTCCCCACCCGTCTCTCTCGACAATCACAAGAGTGACGCATCTGAATGTAACTTAACAGTAGAGGTATAGAGGTTAAAGGAAATTTTACATATTCCACGTCAAATTTTTGTGACGTAATTATATTTTATTTTACTAAATAGTTATTTTTATAAATGAAAAAGTAAGAAATCATTTTACTATGGATTGTTGTTTTAAATACCGAGGTATGATAAGGGTAGCAATGACGACATCCTCGGATGAAGAAATGAGGCGGAAGGCGATTCTACGATTCAAATGGATTTTAGCTTCAAACCTATGCACTGATTGAAGATCAAAGAGAATACGTTTAGAAACAACTAAACAATATGGTTTGTTAACGTTGACTATATTGAATAATATTCTTTCTTTCCCTCCGCGGGGTCCTCGCTCATCCTGGGATAGATTCCTCCTCTCATATGCTTAGCAGCTCCAATTCTCAGCAGGAGTCAAATGCGACCCATCAGAAGGAAGCGAGATTTGAGGACGTGAAGCAATCGCTGTCACCTCGTATCATGGACGAGAAGAAGCCGCTGGCAACATGTGAAGAAGTCTCCCCTACCCCCGCTGAATGAGGGGCCGAGGGGGTCGAGCACCTCTTGGCGTGTCCAAAGGGGTGGGGGCGGAGGGGGAGGGAGCGGCCACATGCGCGCCAAAGCGAGAGAACGAGGGAAAGGGGGAGGAGGACCTCCCCTCCGGCGGAGCTCCGCCACACCGTCGCCGTCGTAAAAACTAAGTACGGGAGGAGCCGAGGGGGGTGGGAGAGAGGGGGGGCGAAGGGGAGGGGGATGCGCATTCGTATGCCTTCCTCACCCTTACCCCTCTCCACACTCCATGCACTGCATCATTGTCTTACGTACTTGCTTGAAAACGGGAGAAGGGAAAGGGGTTCCGCAAGGATGCTTAATGGGACCGCTCCGCTTCAAAAGTTCGAGGATTACACCATATTATGCGCCATACATTAATACCTCTCAACAATTCACGTTAGTGGGTCAAATATAAGCAAATTAAGGCAAGGGAATTGTATACATGGCAATAACTGGAGTACTGTAGCCGGTTATAGAGAAGGTGTGATAATCAGTCGAAGGAATGAAGCAAAACAAATGATAAATTGGTTAGAACCTAAGGTTATGCCCCTATCGATCACCTGAATTTTTACGTCGAGCTTTTAAGGCATGGCTGCAGTAATTACGGATATTGCCATTCATTTCGATCCTCCATGATGATAAACCCATCTTGCGGGCCAAACTTACTCTTGCTTGTCTGCAGAAGTTATTACACTCGTTGACTCTCCTAATTTGAAGGTGGTGAAGCAAATACAAATGTTGTTTGGAGGAAAATGTGGCCTACTAGCAGAATGCTGGACAATGTTTGAAATATTCAGATCGGGGCGAAGTCTTTAACCACTTTCAACAAAAATAATGTAGGTACGCAGTGGTCCGGGAAGGCTTACTCAGACGTAAGCTCACTCCTCACATATCCTGATTAGAATTTGCGTTATACCTCAAATGTTTACAGTAGGTGGAAGTGTGATGATAATTTTTCTATCTTCATTTATTCGTAGTATTGCAAATCGATCCTGTGATGTACTGCGTCAATCCATTTCTCCCTTTCCAAAGCTAGTTCCTACAGTTTCCACATGTCCTTTCTTATTCGTTGTGCATTTCTTTATCTGCTCCAAATACATATATCTTGGCCATCTACTAAGGGTACTTGCCCTTCAATATTGCCTTGCACAATATTTTTCACGCAATCACTGTGTATGATAATGTGGCCAATCCCCCCAAGTCCCTGCCCTCTCTTTTTCTGTCCTTCGGTAGACATACTTCATTCTCATCCAATCCTAACATTCGATCTTTGGCACCCGTCACTCAAACCCCAGTTTCTCTGTTTTTTTCTTGATCAGTTATGGTTTCCTTGATCAAAAGTATGCGGCGGTGCGTTTGGGAGCCAGGGGTTCGACTCTCCGTTAGCGTTCTTCATAAGACGCACGACGCGAAGACAGACGCTCTCTGCTCGAAGAGGGCCGCCCCCTCCCACCCGAGTGAGCGCGAGGCGATGTTGAGGCGAGAGCTCGCCTTTCTCTTATTTTCTAAATCTGCCCGTGGCCCTGGTGTCGCTCGTACTGGTGGGTCGTCGGTCGTTTGCGCGGTCCGTAATAAAGGGGGCGTATCGGCGCGGTCACCGCCGCTCTTCTTCTTTATCTAAAACACTTACTGGGAATGCGTCAACATTATGGACCCCTCGCAGATAAGTCCTCATTGCTCCTTCGATCTTCCCAGGGCGCTAAAAAGTGGATGGCGCCTCTTAACGGCCAATCTCACACCCCCCCACACCACCCACTCAAACCACTCCCCTCCCACAAATTCTTGCGACAATGGCGACGAAGAAATCGCAGCGACGACGCATGAACGCTGAGGTCGTGGACACTGCACCGAAGAATAGTGCCATCACTAAATATGGGAACCGTCAAAGGCCTTCTAGGGCCGCGGAACCCGAAAAATGCGGGAATACAACACCTAATCATTCTTCGAGAATCAAGCTTAATAGGAATGAAAGATCGACAAGAATTATGCTTCATAGCTGATCGAATAACTGCCATAATTAGGCTCAACTGGTCATAAATTTCATATTATTTAGACCTTAAATAACTAAGCAACTGATGATGATGAGTTAATGGAAATTTTCAGTGATATTATTTTATAATTAAAAAATAAATTACCTTATGTCAATTAAAATGTTCCAAAGTTGACAGCCATTATTACATTACATGATAATGATAATCAAGTTAAGAAAACTTGGTTCGGTAGGAATAATATTTCCGTGGAATATTAGTGAAAGTATTTATATCCTAATTATCAAAACACAATTCCTAAAAGTCATATTAGCAGAATTGAATATCAGCAGAATAGTTACGCTTACGTCTCACCTCACTACAAATAAAATTAAATGGCAAAACTAAATGGCCATAGATGTATTGAAAGACATAAGAGCTTAATCACGCGTATCTATCAAGTCACACTACTCGCGTCACTCACATTGCAGTATTTAGATATTCAATATTTTATAAAACGCTTCGAAGACAGAGAGGCAGCGCGAAGACTATTAAGATGGCCATGCGCACACTTCCGAATAAAAAGTTTGAATAAAGGAGTGAGAGAGGCTGTAGCAGAGGTCATAAGAAAAAAAGTCTCGATCTTATCAGTTTGATGAGGCGTCAAATGGATCATCGGTCGTCGAGGAGAGGACGGAGGGTGGGCTGGGCGGCATTTGACGTGGAGGAGGGAGAATGGTATGGGCCAACGGATGGGGGTGGGGGTGAGCGATGGGGGGAAGGATGAGGAGAAGGGAGAGGGGATGCACGGAGGAGAGGGGGCGGGGAGAGGAATTACGGGTTCAGTGTCTATAGCAACGAGCTATTTATCAATATTGCCAATTAATTATTAAAAATGCAGGCATTTTTGCATTCGCAAAATTATCTCAATACCGAAAGGTATTACCGTTGAACGGAAGTAACAGGTGAGGTCGCACAGTGAGAAAACAGGTCGCATCATTTCATTTTCCTAAAACCACCAGGGTTTTCACTGCAATTATTAACTAATTAACACTGTTTCGTATATTTTAGAAAACATGAGAAATTTTAAAGTGAAAAAAACTAACAAAAGCTTAAAATGCTGATCACAAAGCAATTTTTAAAATAGTTTCTCCTGAAAACTGCATTTCAACAGCTCACATATACATGATGAGCTATCAGCTCGAATAGCGATGAACTTACTGTACTTGTCGCCCTCCTAATGGATCATTCCCTCGTCTCTCCAGGTGCCATCGCCAAGGGAAATCCTCGTCCAAGGAACAGAACGAAGATGAAAGGAGGCAACGCCCACCCACCCACCCACTCCTCTTCCAACCTTCCTCACTGAGTGACATCCTCAACTGACCGTAGCATTTCCCTCCCCTCCCCCATCTCCCCACAACTTCATAAAAACCCAACCGAGCCTTTTGACGAAATACACAAATGTGTGCGTAATTCAGAAAATTAGTGGAGTTAATTACCGCGGAATACGCAAAAAGGAGCGAGGGGCACACGAATTAATTCGGGAAGACGTCTTATCGGACACTTATCTATCATCCCCACCTCCCAATTAAGACGCGCACCACCAAAGGATTGACGGAAAAACTTTCACCATCTCAGCTTCTTCCTTCGCCGAGAGCAAAGCGAGCATAGGGGGGAGGAAGGGGGGGGGCCTCAATTAAGGAGTGATGCGGGGGGTGGGGGTGGGGTGGGTGAGTGGTTGACAGGGAGGAGGCCCTCTGGGGAGTGGGCAGTTGAAGCGAAATCTTAAAAGAGGGTAATGAGGGGTTGTGGGGAGGAGACCTCCATTCATCCCAAAGAGGGTTCCTTCTCCGAGTAAGTGGTGTCCTTTGACACAAATTGGCCGAAGATGCGGGGAGCCGTCTCGCTCTGTCCCGCTCTGCGCCTGCTGCACCTCGTATCGACGAACGGTCCCGGCGAAACCAACTTTCAACAACTATTCCATTTCATATATAATTTGAGGGTTAAAATATCTATTCCGCTGTACATTTGAATCGCTAACTGTAGAAAGGCATCATATCCAACTTGGACGATTTTTCTTTCAGTGGTTGCTAAGCGCACGACTCAACGTTTCCTACTAAAAGGAAACATGTCCGCTCACATCACCGTTATTAGCATGACATGTTTCCTTTTAGTAGGAAATATTGAGTCTTGCACCTAGCAACGACTTAATAAAAAAAAAGAAAAATCGTCCAACTTGGACATGATGCCTTCTTGCAGTTAGCGATTCATTCAGGTATATATCCGATACATGATGCACTACTAATCCTGTTTCATTTAATTATGCTCATCCAGGTAATATATTTTTTACGTTTTCCACTTGTAGTGGTCGTTTTGTTCCTGATAAACATAATAATTCCTTTAGATTTACATTAAACCTTCGAAACGTGTGCAAAATAATGACGAAAATATGCATAAAATGTCCCCGTCACATTTTCAACAAAACCACATGAAACTCATGGCTCTTCCCTTACAGAGAGCCGCAACCGATGCCATTAAAAGTAATTTCTACATTAGCCTGAAATATTACATGCTTATAATGAAATTTTCAATTTCTACGGAGGAACTTTAGCCTAAAGCATTTTACGAAAACAATGAGCTATTCCCTCAAATCCTTATAGTTGGAACAAGGTGACTGAGGGCGGTTGTTGGATCAGAAGCAATTATTGACCGATTCAATAGTGTGCTACCTCAAGTTTGGAAGTGTTTGGAAGAAGGAAGAAGGAGTGTGAGAAGACATTAGAAGGATTTAACGGAAAATAGAAACAAAATGGGCAAGGCTCCTCAATAGGCATAAGGCAGGGGATGTAAGGACTCCAGCCGTTAACAAAAAGAGTGAAAGAAGGTGCGCGTTTAAGACTTTAAGATGGTTGAGTAATGAGTCCTGCCGAGCATTTTAAAAATCCTTTGTTGCTCGGGGGAACGTCAGATCCCTGCACCCACCCGTTTGGAAAAATATCTCTCATAATTTGTCTTTTCTATCAGAAGTAGAAATATAGTGAGGTTCCAAGATGATATTCTCCTATTCAATCTGAAAGATATCTGTTATTAATAGCTCAAACAGTCTAAAAGTAGCACATAACTTTCTGGTCTGCAGTGGGTCCCACTCTAATTCATGCACGACATGTGTCTCGCTCTCCATTCACTCATGGCAGCTTTAGACGTACCGCGAAGCCTTCCCGTGTTTTCTATTAGGTATATGAAGTTCACGTTTTAAGTCTTTCTGCGCTGGACCCCACATGCTCGCCGCATTTTTAAGGTGTGGCCTCACGAGTGAAAACTGGCACCTCTCCCTTAATTTTTTATCTCAGTGCTATAATCAAAACGAATTAGGGCTAATTTGGCCAGGGGAGGAGTCTGAGGGGAGAATCTCGCCTCATCATTCAGGTGAAGCGAGCTACCACTCGCGAAACTTGTAAATTGATTTGTCGAGATAAATGGGACGTATTTCCTCCAGATGAGGAAATGAAATCTCACCATAGCAATCACATATAACCGAAAATATTTCTGAGTTGATGCCAGAGAGCAAATATAGTACCAAAGGAATTGAATAAGCGAAGAGAGGTTGAGGAGGAGGAGGTGGTTGCCACTCGGAAAAAGGAAACGTTACAGTACACATCGGTCTCCATCACACAAGTTTGAAAACCCATCGCTCTCTCTAAGCTTCCGAAAACGGAACGGAGAATCGTTAAAAAATAAATTCAATTTTTACAAGACATTTCTCTTGCACCAAGTTTGCAAGCATCTCAATCGGGAAAAATTGTTGACGGAAGTAAATTCAGATTCTTGAATCACGATTACAGTAATGTGATGTGAATATGTCACTGAGGCTATTATTCCCTAAAATTAAAGTGTATACGCTTTGAAACAATGTATATGGAGATGGAATCAGGTGGTAAAAACTAAAAAAAATAATAATGTATCAAGAAAGCGGTCAGAAGTTACGACTTCTTGAAAAGAGTAGCTTTCACTGAAAAAAGTTAAAAGGTGTTAAAATCCTTTAAGTGACTTATTGGATACGAATGATATTTTCCCGAATAAGAACACATTTTTATCTCCAAATTGTAATTTTCAATTACTTACCTAATATTTGAGGACGAAATTCTTAAAAATTCGTGTGTAATAGCATAACTACGTAAGGGTGCATAGTTAAAGAATAAACGTTGAACTCACCATTGGAGACATTTCGCTGAACATCATTCGACTAATTTGATGCTCGGCTTTAGGGGGGGAAGATGAGGGGTGGCGCTTTTGGGGTGCGGCGAGCGAATGTTTCCATTAGCGGAGAGAAGTGGGGGTGCGGCAGGGGGTGCGGGCGAATTAATGGCAAAGGAAACGGAGTGGGAACGGGAGGGGGGGGGGGGTAATTTCCACTCATCCCCTCCCACGCACACCGTAAATTCCTTTATGAGACTTGCAGAGCACCTCATTTAATTTCATTCAAAATTGAAAAATCTCAAAGAGTCATTTTAATTAAGGAACACTATTCTTCAACTTCCGAAACTTGAGTAATTTTATGGGGAAACGGTTGCGATGGCGAGCGCCTGAGGTGGCGAAGGGGAGGAGGAGGGGTGTTAACCCCCTGGAGGTGAAACGAGGGTGTGCCGAGAACTGACCCCCTACCCTCCCCCAGATATAATTAATAAAGGAATGCGAAAGGGATGTGCGGAGAAGCTAGTGGAAAGGCAGTGGTCACGATAATCATTATGAAGTGGAAGAGAAGGAAGAGAAAGAGAAGGAAGAGATAGTGGCGGAGGACGAAGGAGCGAAGGCCAGTCTCAATGCACACTATTTGCTCCGTGCTCACATCGTGAATATAATTAAGGCCGCGACGTTCCATATTATTCATACTGAACAATGTTTGGTACAAGCTCATAAACAATGCATAAATATTTAACAACCTTAAATAACCTTTTGAAAAGCCCTGAAGAGGAGTATTTCCTAGGTAGAGAAGGTTTTCCGAGAAGGGTATGCTTTTCTAGGTATGGTTTTCCTAAGAGGAGTACGGTAGTTTTAAATAAAACATAGGTACAGTACCTGATGATAATTGTAAAGCAATCAAAACACGTGTTGTGAACTGTTAAAGAATATAATTGTAGAGTATGATATCTTTGTTTATCATTCTTTGTGCTGTTCCACGATTTCTCTCCGGACGAAGTTGACTCCACCATGTACGCAATGAATTCAGCCATACTGCGTAAATATTTATGTATGCACTGGCAACATAAGAAATAAACACGTTTTGACTTGAATTAAGGTGGACGCGTAAGGAAATAAAAACTAACCTACGTCTGAAACCAACAATATAACCCCCAGTTTTAATATTATTATCGAAAAAAGAAAGAAGTTAGCAAAGGATAAACTTGCAAATAAATTTCCTCGCAGAACTCTTAGACTTTTCTTTCGTCGCGTCTGTAAAAGTGGATGGAAACACCATTACCAATCGAAATAAGCAATTCGAAAGCAAATGAAACCCTAGGGATCAGACCATTAGACCCATCTCGTGAACTCGGAGTTGCCATTGTTAATCAAGTTCCAATGAACCGTTGAAAACCGCTCGATCTCGCTAACACTTACTCGATGGCGATACCATGGTAGAAATACCCAAGCAGGGAGCGAATAAACAGAAATGCATACTTTACCGTGCCACGTGCATAAAAAGTTGACCTGACGCGACATGGCGGGGTTTGAAGTGGAGAGAAGTGTCCGCTAGGCCACGACAGCTTCATATGCCGTGACTTAACCTGGCGTAGCTATCAGCTAAAAAATTTTCTCAATTCTATCCAGCAAAAAGGAAAAAAATCTAATAATATTACTAGACCAAAAATTCCCCTTATACGAGCGTGCTGCGCCCGCTCCCAGTGCGCTTCCCCCGCTCTTTTCAATGCAGGTCCACAGAGGGATTGGCGCGTTTCTAATTTTAAAATGGAGAAAAAAAGGCAGGGTCTTATGTAAAAATTTAATTGGAACGTTCATGTACAAATTGAGGTCAAAGGACCTCTTCAAACACAACATTGGAAGTAATTACACTATCCTCTGTTAAACGCACATGATGACTCATACTTACGTATCAACAGGAGACTTGAACGTGGAATCAGGCGCATTTTGATAAAAGTTATTTAAAGAATGCGAGATATTGTTACAAATGAACAGATGTATCAGTTTGTGCGCCGTTAACGTCAGGAATATTTACCGGTTTTCGTTTTCTTTTGTTTTTTTTGTTTTTTTTTAATTATCCAAAAACCAATTTTAAGAAACAATAGCAATATTTAGGAAGTAAGATATGCCGTCGCATGTTCTTCGATAAATTCTCTGCAATTTGGTACCTCATTTGTAGAGTTTGGTTGCGTATTATTATTAGTTGAGAAAAAGGTGTCTATACAGAAGAATTAATATAGAAGATTGATCTCATGATTGATTAACTTACCTCTCATATGGGAGGTTTCAAGTTAAAACGTTTCATTTAATGTTCAGTGTCATTCAGAGCCAAGTTTCCCCGAGATTAGTGAACGTAGTCATCCCAATTGACGGGCCCTCTTGGTCTGGTTCATCACGAGTCAAGTTTATGTGCTTTAATGTAAGTAAATTTACAATCCAAACTGGTAACTAAACGGTAGCAGCAGATGCTTATATTCAGAAAAAATACTCAAAACACAAAGGAAATAGCATGCGTCTTTAATATGCATTTGTATCGGGCCTCGTGTTCTCTCTGTGGAACATCAACACCAGAGGTCGCATTGGGAGAGGAGGAAACGGGAACAGTTTGAAGATCGGATGGAATACCTCACTAAACCCCCTCCAACTCGCTTAGTAGTTGGATGAGGGGGGGAAGGCGCTAGGTGGATTGGCGTAGGCGTCTGCTCCTGAGAAGGGCGGTGGTGGCGCCTGTACAAGTAGACGAGGCGCCCTCACCCCACGGCAGAGCGCCCTCTGTCTTCATACGGAGTGGTGTGGGAGGGGGGGGGGCAAGAAAGAAACAAGGAAAGAAAGAGAGACGGAGGAGGCCCCCAGCGGAAATCTCTTATTCGCTCTTGTTTATTTGTGTAGCGCGCGAGAGTGGAGAGAACGACTAAAGGGCCAACTTCCAACCCCCCACCCCACCGTAAATATTCCATTTTTCAAAAACGCGCTTTGAATTAAACGGGAGGGGGGCCCTTCCCTACTTCCCAGAATGCCGTTCGCGGGGCGGCGGAGAGGGTAAGGAGGATTCTCAACCCCTATATGGGATCTTTTATCGCGGGGCTGGGGGGTGGGGGGGTGGGGTGTGGCATGAAAAAGTTGAAGATCAGAATGCGAAAGGAATGCCCGGACGAGAGAGAGGCGGTCCCGCCACCCCTGCCTCTCCTTCCAAGGTGACGGGGGAGAGGTGGGCGGGGAACGTTCCTTATTCCGGCGGCGGCCGGCTTCTCTCTTCCATCTCTCAAAGATCTCGGATAAGGTTCAAGGGGGGTGGGTGGGGGCGAGGGGGATGGGTGGCGCTGCGCTCTAAGACAAAGGAGGGTGAGACGGCGAAGAAGAAGCGAAAAGAAGAGGAAAGAAGAGAGTTTGTCTTGCGAGCGCTAACTAACCTTTGTTCGGAGACTTATCGCGAAATTACTTCTCTTTGTGGAGGGGGTTGAAAGGAGTAGTCTTGTTTTGAGGTTGTATGAGAGTAATCAACGTGAAATAAAATCTCTTTCCCCCGCCGTCGTCACGACTGTTATCTTTTCATCGCGACCGCTCGGACAATAGGCGTGACCAGGCGTCGAACGGGGCCCGCACCCGCCGGTCACGCGAGTTAATTGGAAAATGTGCCGGCAGGGGTCTCTCGCCTTCTTGCAGGGAAAATATGATGAAAGCAGCTGATTCGAATGAATGCTGCTGCTGCTGCTTTTGGTTGTCTTTCCCGAGTTCCTTAAAGATAGAATATAAGATAGAATAAGGGACGTATGATGGGATTGGGAGGGAGAGGGGGGCGGGGCCCTTTGGTCCCACTACAAGCGACAAGGGTGGGGTTGGGCCCAGGTGGGAGGGTGGGGGCGGGGAAGGAGGGGCAAAGACAGGAATAGAGACTGCGCTCAACTCCATCTGTGAGAAAGAAACGCGGAGGGTGGATACCGTTCAGAGGAGAGGAAAATGCGTGCTTCAAATGGGCGATGTAAATAAGGATATCAGAGCATTGAAACAATTTGCGGCCGCATGATAAGGTGAATGATTTGATGTGAAGTCATGAACTCTTAAACTATCCCAGACTGAGGACATTGGCTGATATGTCTTCTGCGAGCTAAAAAAATTAACGGTTTTTGTCTCATTGTCAGTATAAATTATCAACGATAAAACGGTATAATTGAGAGTCTGTGATCTAATTCCAGACGATCGGAAGTCGTCGAAGAAGAAGAAGTCGAGTAGTATTTCAATTTTTTCGCGTGATCAGCGGTGAAATTAACATTAATTGCCTTGATAAAAAAATCTTTTAGATCGGGAATCGAACCGCAGAACATTTAATTTCCAGACCGGTGAGCAAACCATTTTTCCGTCCAGGTTCCTAATTGTGCATGACGATTGCATCGAGGGACATTGTTCTACATGTCAGACCTAGAGTCGTTCCTATTTGCAAGTAAGTACTCAAAGCGTTAAGAACTCATTTCGTAATGTGATTGAGAAACTCCTTGTCAAGGGTTTTGAAGAGTGTTCAGGAAAATACCCCAAGAAAGGAGGGGAGGGAAGGGGCGGGAGAGCGAGGGGGGGATTTCGGAACTCTATTGAGGGATTATATTATGTTTTTAAGAAAGGGTAAACGAATTGTTTCGGAAGGTTTGGGCGCCGGGAGGGGGAATAGCAGAGATATTGGAATTTTCACGGCCTGAACTGCCGAACAAGAGATAGCGTAGAGCGGATAAGAAAGTGTGGATAATGAGAGGGAAAAACCAAGGGGTTAAGAACCAAAAGAAAAAAGAGACAGGAGGCACCTGACGATGACTCTGCGTGCTGAAACTAGTTGCGAGTTTACATTTGAAAAAAAGTGGAAAATTGCTTAAGTATTTCTATCATATACATCAATTGATGATATTTATTTACTTTATTTATTTAACACCTAAAACAGCACTAAGGTCTTTGCATTAAATTACATAAAAAGCAAATAAATAATGAAATTATATGATAAAAACAAATGTAAAAATAGTCTCATAAATAAAAATGTGGTTTCACAAATGCACTATACACAAAAGGGGATATCAAGATGAAAGGCTTTGCTATTGGCTGTGGAAACTGGTGCGGGAGGCAAAGAGATCAATAGAAGTAGACGTAAATGAGATGGAAGGGATATTGAAAATAAAAATCGAATAATTTCAACAATTTGATGGCCATTGATATTATATTCACAGTGGCATGCAGCCCGAACACAGCAGTCCTAATTCCACTGTCTGACATTTATATTATAATTTTGGATTTAAGAAAAGATATACCGGAAGACTCAAGAAAAGGCATCTTCGAGCTCAACGAGAGAATGCAACCGGTCAAAATGACCAGTACTACTACAGTAGCGTATGTAGGGTATGGCCTTACGTCTGAGGGTTCTGAAGCATGTAAGGGTTCCGCAAGGATGCGGGAAGGCTGCCACATTTGTCTGGGGGGTACGTACTTCCCCCCCCTCCTTCAGCGCCGTGACGCGCCCATCAGGTGTCAAGGGAACCCCTCCCAGATACGCCTTCACGGCAGTCTCTGCCGCGTAATCCGGCTCTAATGAGTGACGTCGCACAGGGACGCCACCTCGTGTAGCGCTCGCTAACTAATCCGGATTAAGAGAGATTTGCCGAGCCACGGGGAGTTTTGGCGGACGGGAAGGGGAGGGGGATTGTCGCGTCCGTCTTGAGGCGAATTTCGCCGCCCCCTCCCCTTGGGGGCAGGGAGGGTGGCTGGGGGCGGGAATAGGAGGGGGGGAGAGGGAGAGACCACCGAAGGAACAGACTTCCTTCCACCTCCGCATGCGCGATTGATAATTTAGCAGCAGGAACAAACAAATGCCTGTCGATTGGCTTTCCTGGCAGCTATGAGAAATCTTTATTCTGCTGCAAGTGGCCGTTTCACCACAGGAACTAAGGAAAGGAAATTCTTAGGATTATTATAAAGTTTCGACGTTCCGCATAGTAACAAAGACCTTACTTCGATTCCCTCTCAATAAATTTATTTCGTCAGTACGATTGATGAAAACCAAGGAATTATAAAATTAACTTTTTTTAACTCTATCATCGTTGAATCGGCAAATCAACCAGTTGCCGTTGACTTTGCGATAAATCTGTGGAAGAGCAAAAATAGAGGGTACTAATTACAGCCGCATCGTTAAAATAAAAATGATGCCCAACAAGAAAGAATAGCTCGAAATGACATTTATGAAGTAGCACCGTTTCCAACATATTTCCTAAATACCTGCCTGCATAGCTTAGGTCACTTGCGTCAGAAATAACAGGTGAGAGTGAATGCTTACTTATCTTTGCCCTTTGGTTCCTCCCTTACCTCGAATCTCTGGCCTTGATTTCTAAAAACAGAAATAAAATAAAAATACTTTGCTCTATTCCACACTGTATTGTAAATACAACGACCCTGGTTTCTGCATCTCATTCGGGATGATAGCATGAGATACAGAAACCCGGGTCGTGCTATTTAAAATAAAGTGTGGAATAGAACAAAGTATTTTTATTTTATTTTATGATGAAGCAGTTCCACAAAGTAACGCCTGAGACCATGTCTTATATTCTAAAAACAGGATGGACGCGATGCATCAGCTTACTTATCCTTACTTTTATGTCAACCATAGTTTGATGCCAAATAAACACAATTAAAAAATAATTTAAAATTCCATTCAATATTGATCAATAAGCAGCCAAATTCTGGGGATTAGTGGAACGCTCAATATTCATCCGTCATGACTGGGGCGACGCCTCGAAAACACAGTTTCCGCCGGTATGATCCAACCAGCAGAGGTAAGACAGTTGAGGGCGATGGCACGCCGCGGGAAATCACGCGAGTAATCATTGACAAAACACTGTCGCAAGCGAGCGGAAGAGGAGGGCGGGAAAATCCCGATATTTCGTCGTTCGTCACCCTCACCTCACTCCACTTAATCCAATCCCCTCGGCATTTGTCTTCATTTCACAGCAAACTTCATTAAAATGGGGAGAATTCAGCCCCACCACCACGCCATCCTCCATCACCCCAAACCACGGCACAACGGAGCACAGGCAACTAACGGCGATCGATGGCTTAGAGGCGTTAGGACTCCTTCACCAATTTTGTAAATTCTGGAATCCGTAATAAACTACGAAATTACGAGGCCACTATTTCCCTATTTTCTTTAGTTTTTATTCCATGCGCCCTTTCTCGAATCGACGAGGATAGAATATGGTACTTTTTAATCCATTCAAATGTTGGAATTTACAAATTTACTGATCAGAGTCAAGAGCGTCTCAAAGTTTGGAGTTGCTGACTTCAACCTTCTCTCACTTCCGCAGACCTTGTGCGCTGTGGTGAAACATTCTCGAAACTCTTCATTCTAGCCAGGTTCTCACTAAGTCAGTGATCATGCTTTGCATGGATAGAAATTTTACGCCTTATTTTTCTTTGAATTACGATTGAATGTCTGTGTTAGGGCATAAACTTTTTTCAGTCAATTTCACACTTTACTAACTATGATTTTAACATTGAACGTAGGTTTTCGCAGCGAGAGGCGTCGTTACCAATGACTTCCGGGTGCAGCTGCGTGTTGCGCATTATGTCGCAAGCTTTCGCGTCCGTTTCAGGGCGCATCATCAGGCGATGAATGAAATTACGGAATTGGTTGTCAATTAATATACTCGTCCAACCTCCCCCGTCCACCGGAGTAGTGAGGGATGAGGGCGGCGCTGACCTCATCAGAACTCTCAGCCCTGTCCTTGAGGGGCCTCTTCTTCGTGTCTAGTGAATAACCCTGTTGGTTACATATTCGCCGCTTTCTCGATGATAAAATTTCTCTTTGGCTAACACCTGCTATGATTTTAACAACCGTATGAATCAGACAGAGCGATCCTGCAGAGATTTTTCGCATCTTCCGAGGGAACGTGCGCGCGGGCCGCCCTGCGCCACGACGAGGGCCGCACCGCTGCGATAGGAAAGGCATGCGTCACCCACGATGACGCACGGAGAGTCCTAGTGATCGGACGCGGATGTGTCGTCATCGCTGCGTCATTGATATCAGAGCATCAATCTGAATATTATTAAGCCATTCATCACTTGACTACACTGGGCACAGGCCAACTGATCATTTCCCATTCTTGAGTTTTCCTTACAAGATCCGAACAGTAAAACCTACAGAATTAGTAAATTCTGAAACAATATGCCTCACGCTGAACGTCTTGGGAATGAGTTTAACTGTTGATTATATTTTTTATCTGAAGTTTAAAGTATATAATAGCAAATTAGCCGACTACGAAGAGTTATAAGATGTAAAACCATAATTTACTTGCAGACATCAAATTCTGACTTTATGGACGAGGATTTTACGGAGTGAATATCTTTAAGCGTCGCCCGTATACGCGACACAAAAATTCTCAGATTGGAATGGTCGACAGCAAGAAGAAAGAGAGTCTGTGTTTTAGAAATACTACTGAGCAAAAAGCTCAAATAGCGGCATATTCAGTCAAAGACTTCATTACCACCATAAAAATAAACTCCGGAAGGAAGTTCCCACTAAAAAGTTACAATCCCGAATAAGCTGAAGAGAAAGCGTAGCGGTCAAGAGCACTGTGACCAAAGGGTTCGGGGTAAAAAATCATCTCCACGAAAGCCCTCGAAAATCAAGAGGGAACTGCGCCCCACCCGCTAAAACCAAATGTGTAAATTGTGACTCTGGTTAGGGCAACGTCTATCCTCATCCGTCTCAACCAATTTTCTGGTTCAAACACTTCCATTTTTTTTCAAGCATTGATAATTGAGAGAAAAACTATTTTGAAGACATCACTGCTACGATCACAAATTCTGAAATTAACAGAAAGAAAGCTAACTACTACGAGAAAGCAATTGAGCCCCAGTGGAAAGTAGGATGGAAAATATGATGATATACGAACTGGTATAAAAAGCATTAAATTTTATATCAAAAAGGCGCACCCTATTTATTTATTTCCATTACCCCATAAGCAGCACTTCGGCATTTACAATGAGGAATTAACAGTTAACAATGAAGGACATTCACATACGCCCATGCCCTGGATAAGGGTAACTTACTCTGGTGGGAGTCGAACCCGCGACCTTCGGTTTGGCAGGCGAAGGCTTTAACCCGCCGCCACCGAGGCCGGACAAAAAAAAAAAAAAAGATACCTGCGAAACTGTTTGGTTACCAAAGTGACGAGGAAAAAAATTGATACGATTGATAATACGATATCTGAAGCATCAATATGCAAAAATTAACATTTCAAGAATATTTTTAAACTGTGAACTTTATTGCATACAAAAAGACGGACACAATCCTCTAAGACTAATAGGCCATGAGACGTAATGGTCTAATGAAGACATTTGTCGAAACAAGTGGGTGACATAAACGGAAAACCTCGAAGAAAATACATGGAACAGTTAAAGAAGGATGTGAAAGAGGAGTACGTAGGTGTGAAAAGGTTTGCTGATAGGAGAATTGAGTACAGAGCTGCGTCAAACCAGTCTTAGGACAGCTGGCCAGTGATGATGATGATGATGAAATATTTCAAATGTACTCACAACTATCCTTCCCCGAAATCCATGAAAACAGAAAGAATAGCCACCGGATGACATTAGTGCTTTATAATGAGAGGAAAGAGAGCTTGTATACGGAGGGGTGTAGTAGGAGACAATCATAGGTGCTAGGGAGCGGTAGGAAGGGAGGCGGGAGGAAGAGGTTGCCACTACGCTCCCTTGGCACCCTCTCCCGTGCAGGAGAGGGAAGGGTGCGGCAAAAACCGATACACACACATTCCCAGATGGCGGTCGGTCGTTAGGAAGACCCAACCCCCTCCCCCCACTTTCCCAACCACCCTACCTCCGCGTCTGAAGCGGAGCGATCTCTTTCAGGTTTTTCCGCAAAACTAGCTTTCCATTGAGACGACGAAATTAACTGCTCGCCAATTTTTAATCAGCATAAAATTCAGTTCTGCAACTCGATAATACGGTGAAAATGAAAATGAATTTTGTTTACTATGTGTAGCTGATGTGGAAGGGGTATAAAAATTAAGGAGGATAACTTGACAATGAGGTATTAAAAAACATAATTCAACCACATGCATATTCCCTATCGAATCACGGAAAAAAGGGAAAACCAATATCTCCGATTTCACCTTTGGTATCCATCTGGCCATCGCCAATAAGCATCTAATAGGCGTGACCAATCATTTTTCCACGTCATCAACGATGGATTTCACGGAAAGGAAAACATTGCGTATTCATCGTAAAATTCTCAACCATTACGGTGAATTTTGTTTAGTGTGGCAACCTGGATATGAAGGCGACGTTTTCGATTCCCGTCGGGAATTACTGTACATATTTGTAAAGCTCACTCCTATTCTTATTCCTACCCACTATTTGCTAAGCAGATAGTGAAATCATTCATATTTTAACGGATACTTAACGGGTATTTGAAAAAGCCCTTGATGTCAATAAACAGCTATGTTACATCAAAGGGGCTTGCGGTTGCGCAGCAATCAGTGACGGAAGATATCAGCCCTTACGTCTCGCAAATTAGATGCACTTAGAATGAGTCTACCGCCACACGGCAGCCGAAGTATCCCACAGGTAGCGAGGCGATCTCATTCGCCTTAAATTAAATACTCTGAGCATTGTGGCGGTAGAGAATATCAATCGAGAATAATATCGCGCATAATTTTCAATGGGCGGTGGAAGAGATAAACGTGTGTTTTTGCTCTTCTGAGGATTACGCAATTGCTGTTCTTAGTTTCCACGGGATTTGCCTCGGAAAACAGAATGACATGAAATGAAACGCTTAGGTTTAGTATATTGGATTCATGAAATAAAAACTTGCAGTTGAGAACCACGTGCCTATATGAATGCCATTTTTTTAAGGGATTACACGCTAGGTTTTCCCCATCAAACCGCCCTAAAGTGTGCAATGATTCGTTTTAATTGCCATTACATTTCGTGAAGATACCCAAGCTCTTGACATAAAATTTCAAAATCCAGCGCAATCAATTTAACTCTCCACTTCCAACCGCGGTTTCCAACCTTAATCTCCCGGCCGTAATCCTTGGTACAATGGGCAGGTGAGCCTCTCTTCGATCCGTTAGCGGAGAGGGTTCTCGTCGCGCGGCCCACGGAACTTATCTCATTAGTAGTCCCATCCACTTCCCTCACCCATTCCATCTCAATCCCCCCCCACCCTCCCTTCCCGAACCCACCACGCACCGCGCGATGCGATGAACAACGGCGGAGCGGAATGAAAATAATTGCTAACGCGATTATTTTCCGAAGCGGCGCCACCCCTGTTGGTTTGGGGGCGGGGGAAAGGAGGAGGGGATTGAAGGGGGGGGGGTGGGGAGAAAGGATTTAGTTTTCCCCGCGTCCGCTCCTCTAGGGGCGCTGCATCCGCCTTTAGCATTCACACATTTGCCGGCAAACACGCGAAGCAACAGAGAAAGACCACAAATTAACTGCGGAGACCGCGGGAGTTGAGCGAAAACCCCCTCTCCCCCATCTTTAGACTCTTTCACCCTTTAACTTGTGCGCCGCGTAAACGAATTTCGCTCCAGGGCGGTGGCTGGACGACCCCAAACCCCTTCGGGGGCGGATGAGAGGGTTGGGGGGTGAGGAGGGGGCAGAGGCAGCAGATAGTGGTTGGGGGGAGGGGTAGGGGAGTGGATTGCCGCGAATCGGCGTCCGTTGACACTGCAGAAGAGGACGCTAATCAAGAGAAGAGAGTACTTAATTGATTGCGCACACTGCCAGTCAGTTCTTAACGCCGCTGTGTTTGCGGACGCGAGTCGCAGCGGCCGCTCCGAATCGCGATGCCGGAAAAGGCAGCGGCTGGTCGTCCGACGGCGGAGACTCTTACCTGCAAAAATGAAGAGAATGCAAAACGTGAGTTGGTGGAGTGTTAGAATGGAAATTCTTGGGGAAATTTTGGGGACAGGAGGGAATCTCAATCAGCCACAGTAAACCCAAGTGAAATGCAGCCTTGCAATCAAAGCCACCGCACATTTGCCTTCTGTCATAGTACCCCACTCTTCACTGTGCATAATTTAGAGAATACAACGTTCACATCACTTTCATGTTTCCGAGTTAATGTATGCATTCTTCTGCTAGCTGCGTTGACAATGCGGGCCCATGCTATAACACGCCGTTTTGAAAAGTGAAAATGCAGGATAAATACTCGAAAAGTTCGTTAAAGATAAGCTTCACTAATGTAAACGCAAAATTTGCATTAATTAAATGAAATCTTATTCACTTCATTCGTGAACACAGAAACTAATTAGTCTGTGAAATGAAACCACAGCTTTGACGCCAAGTGCGTCAATCGTTAGCGCATCCGGACTCCGTTGAAACCGTGCGCGTGACTGCGTACAAAGTCACTTGTTCCTTCAGTGCTTTGAAAATCGTCGCCGCAGACCAGCGGAAAATAAGGGTTTTTCTCCCCGACAGTGGCTTAGTAAGCACGACCCTCGCCACATGTGCCACAGTGTGGACTTGTGACGTCAACATCTTGTTCGCTAAAACCCATCCCGAAGTTCGCTCTGAGAAGATGGCTTGGTGGTGTAACTGGTAGCACGCCTGACCGGCAATCGGGAGATCCGGGTTCGAATCCCGACTAAGTCAAATATTTTTTCATGGCGAACTTCATCCTTTGGTGTATTTAACTTTGCACCCGTGCGCGTGACTGCGTACAAAGTCACTTGTTCCTTCAGTGCTTTGGTGTACAAGAATCGTATTATAGATCGATGACATTGAGTATTAATTCATAAAAAGATAAAACCCTTGAGATTTCACTGAAATCAAGAGAGAATACACCTTCTATGTCAGTTAGTTCTTGTGCGAGGCCTTTGTCCACTGCCACTCAAGAATAAAAGGTAATTTTTCCGGAGAGATTTACTTTCGCGAGAATTTCCCATTCTTGCCATCATTCCGGGTCCATATCTCGGGAAATCTCCCATTTTTGGACCTTTTTCTACCTGCGAGGGATATTATTACCCGGTCTCCCTTTCTTCGAATGACTGCCGTCGCTGAGGGATAGGGTGAGAGGGGGGAGCCCCCCCCAAAACGAAGTGGGGGGAGGGGTGCGCGTCTTCTCCAGATGTGGCGCCAGCAGCCGCACCCTTCCTTCTTAATTTGTATTTTCCGGCCCGAAGGTAATCGCCGCAGCTCCACGTAGCAGCAGCCAGGGCTCTCCCTTAACTTAATTACCTCATTAATTAATTATGGAATTGCCTGAGTTTTATCCCGGGAGCGAGGTGTTTGGTGGGGCGCGAAGGAGAGTACACGCCGCCTTCTTCCTCCTCTTTTCCATTCTCCTCTCCGCTTTACATTCCCATTCTTCCGCCCCATTCACTCCGCGAGATCCCTCTCATTCCCTCCACCCCACCCACCCACGGGGGCAAAAATGAATGGAAATAGGACTTCAACCCCCCTCCCGCTCTTTGACTTAATTGCCACCCCCTCCCCCGACCCTTTTTTATATCTGCCATTACTCCCTCCCTCACCCTCACAAATCACCTGACTTGCCCCTTTCTCCGCTGGCTGACCTCAGGGAGGGTGGATTGCCCCCCACCCCCCTTTACTCCCCCCTCCCAATTCGCTAATCACTTAAAGGCTCCTGCCGCAAACCCAATCCGTTTCCTCCGCACACGAACCGCGCCCTCTTTCCGCCAACTGCTCTCCGCCCCCTCCCCCGCCCCCACTCCCGTCTCAATAATATTCCCAATTGTCGCTCCCAATAACGGCCACGAGGACTCTGAAGGGTTCAAGGGATTTTATGCAACGAAAGAAGGTGGCGAAGGAATAGATGGAAAATACAGGTCACCAAATATTACAGTGACCTCCAATATTATACCTCACTAAAAGTGATTTGACTCTTGAGTGTGCATCCTGGTACCTAGGTGCACAAGTCAGTTAAAATTGAATTTATATTACATTATAAGACATTTTTAACTCTATCTCCTGCAGGCCCACGATTAATCATCACAACTATGTGAAAACACTTCAAACGCTTTGCTATCGTGAAAAATAAAAATTTCTTGGCTGTTTTACAAAGCGACCTTTTCAGCGAAAGCCGGGCACCCACGTGAATTTGTTTCACATTGTAAACATTGGTCTCCAATAAATTGTATCATCGATAAAATTAGCCGAAAAAATCAAATAAATATCTATTAATCACCAATATTAATTACTGACAATTAAATTCTTTTCTTCGCAATTTTTGTGGCTTGAATTAGGCATCCACAGGTACACCCATTGCAATTTATATTAAATTGAATTATTCATAACAATGCAATTGTTTTGATTAAGTTAGGTTGATTTAAAAATAAATGAAGTAACTTACCGATAAAGCCATAAATATGTAACACATATCAGTTGTTGCCTGCATAGGTACTCGGGTCTGATTGAGTGTTCGAAAATCTGGGTATGCGCGCAAGAGGTTGGCGGAAAGTGATGAGACGCTTGATAAGAGAAATCTTAAAATCATTTATAGTAGGTAAACTTTAAAAATTACTAGTACGCTCGATTGATTATCTAATGAAATGAAAGCTATGAGTTGGGATACGGAAGACGGGTAGAGGTGGTTTAATTGCGGTTGGGAGAGGAAGCGGTTCAAAATCATTCCTCTTCCTCACTTTAAGTGGATCATTGAAATTTCGCTTAACCTCCCTCTCTAGAGTAGAAAGCTAAAAAGCTGGAGATAGGCTTCAATAATGTGACAATATTTCATAAATTAGACCCAGTACATTTTTAAACGCAAGACGATAGCCACATTGCGCGATTTAGGTGATTTTTTTTGGTTCGCTGAGTAGTGAAACTGCACTCAAAATTTATATTGCCCAGCCATGCCTTTCCGTCTTCTCTTTGCGTCTTCCCACCAAAACTTCCGACGTCATTCCATTCTTGTTTCACCTTTCCTTCCACCACGCTTTCGATGTTCATTTCATCAACCGCTTTGACTCGTAAACAATTCATTCATATTATTTGCTCCAGTAATGTCTTTTTATTTCTCTCTCATCTCATCCCGAAATTTGATAAAATTTCCAAAATATGTTTCTCCATTACTTATACGTCATTGCATATACAACCCACTCACCTTCATAGAAACAAATCAAATTTCTCCAAATATTTCCCCTCTTTCTTCCCCGTGATCCATTCTTGATCCCAATAAAAGAAACCAAATTCCACATAAAATGCTTGGGTAACCTTTTCCACGATCAAATTGGGATTTTTATAGCTGTTGACAATCTTGGGTATTTTTCAGATACTGCCTCTTTTTGAAAAAAATACCATTAATACCGCTCATCTTCAAGAAATAACCGTTGATTATTACAGTTGAAGAGCTGAATAAAAACGATACCGAGGGTACCATTCAAGGATGAGAAAGCTTAATAACGAACCAAGAATCTTAAACCACCGCTGAGCCATGTGGCCGGGAAGTGAATAATAACTCTCCAACGCACTGGAATTCAAGCCTACGAAGATGCTGGTGGATATGATTTTCCGCAATATAGAGTCCTTTTGCACACACACAGGAACGCTATGAATAAATAGGCGCTGGATTGTTATTATACTTCCATGTCACTCGTAATATTCTTACTTGACATTTTCAAAAGATCAGAAGTTAAAATTAAATACTCATCCTCACAGCACCATTCTTCCTAATAATACTCAGCTATATTTGCGGGACCACAAAGTAGAGTGCGATATAGTAAAGCCTCGTTATTACTCCCGGAATGTCGATTACTTTGACTTCATCCCCACGGAGTGTGACGATCGCACCTCGCCTCCTCTTGCGATGGACGATCGCGTCACTCACTGCGAGGAGTGAGGGGGCAAAACTCTTGCCTCCCCCGACGCCCGCCCCCGGGGGCAGGAGGAGGAAGAAGACGGGGGTTTTCTCCGAGGGGGTCGGCCTCTTCTTCGGGAGCAGCCTGGTGGGCGGCAGGGGGCGTGGAGGGGGTGCTGCTACGGTGAGGAAAAAGTTCGTTTAACGAGAAATGGAGGAAACGCCGTCCGCTGCCGAGTTTGTTGCAGAGGGGGGAGGGGCAAAAGGGGGTGGTCCCCTCCCCCCGATCCGTCTGGCGAAGTGCTTCCTCGGGAAGAGAGGAAAGGAAGAAGAGGGAAAGAAAATAATTCGGCATCACCTGGCGTCGAACGAAACTTAAGATGGCGACATATTATTTTCCGTCCGGGAAGGAGGGAAACTTCTGGGGTGGAGGGGTGTGGGCTTCTTAGTGGTGGGAGGAGTTGGGGAGGGAGATGGTCGGCGCCTCAACGTGGAAAGGGCGCCACCCCTTATGGGATAAAGGAAAGTTGAAACCATTGTAGCGCAACAATGAAACCCATGATTCCTTAATTCCGCATTGACGGTCTTCACGACTGTAGAAAATTTTATAGGCATCAAATGAAGAAAGCAATAACGCAAGATGTCCTCTTTCAAAGTCATTTACAATATTTAAAGTAGACATGAAGATGAAGATATGGTCTAAATATGATATGGAAGATAAAAGTACGGTTCCCTTCATTTTGCTTTCTTAAACGCCTCCTATTACAATTCGCGATCGTATTTTTTAAGAAAAATAACAAATCCCGTATTTAAATAGTCACTGTGGTTCTACCAAATAGCTTTTTGAAAAAAATCTCCTGATTGAGACTAGTTACTCCTAGTGAAATCATTCTCGTTATTTTACTGTAGTTAAACCGTTATAGCTGTTGTATACCTCGTTCTTATGTATGCCCTCCCATGACTAAAGTTCCATGAGGTACTATTTTTTTTAGGTATATGAGAGGTAGTGCAGAATGGCATCTCATGATCCAAACCTCGATATAAAGCCTTTCAGGTTGTTATTAACGGCTGAGCAAATAGTAATGCTGATGCCACAATGATTACAATGTGTCAGCCACTCAGTTATAGTAATAGGTACTAATTCATTACCGTAATAAGTCCCTAGTCTTATGCACACTATAGAATATATACAAATTTAGAGGGCTGGAGAATTTTTTCTTCATCAAAACGTTCTTCGACCAGTCATGGGCGCAAGATCGGGTTGGGGAGGTCTTAAGGGTACTCATGTATTTATTTCCATTCCCTGAGTCCGGATTCAAATCTAGGCGTTGTCGTGGAATTTCGAAGTTGTTCGATGCATGCTTGCGTGTTGCGTGGGGACGATTATTTGAGTACTGCACTTTGTTCCGTTCAGCGGAGGGACGTGATCCTCTAGGCGACCTTCCAAAATGGTAGTCGACGTCAGATTTCCAACCAACCTTCCAAACTCATCCTTCCAGTGGCTTAAATGGAATGAACTGTCGGTCATCTCCTCCAAAGACCTACCAACCTGCCACTTAAAGATGTAACCGAATTTTTTTTCTTTTGTCATTAAGCAGTAACAACCGTGAGTATTATCAATGAAAAGAAACGAGTTTGATGGATCACATCAGCTAAAATATAAATTTCAGCTAAAAGATCTGATCATAGCTTACTTTCTCGTGAAATTAGGATCGCTCTACCAGCAGCGACGCGGGTGACGATGTTTGAAAACGCATTTAAATGCGCGGTGGTAGACAACACATCCAATGGCAGACTAGAGGATCCTATACATTAGCATTCGTGATTTTGACGCTCGGCGGTGGACGGCGAGGAAGTGACTTCGATTAGAGCGTCAGGCAGTACGACGAGGTGGAACTGCAGAAAGGAAACGATCCGCGGCTCACGGTGCGAGAAACTTTCTCAGGAAGAAAGGGAGATCACATTTGAAGGTGACGCCTGATGGCCCACGGAGTCAGAGAGTGAGACAGTAAATCTATCTACCCAAATCTCCCGTCCTCGTTCATGGATGAAGTTCTTAAAGTAATCAAATGAACTCTCTAGTACACGGAAAAGGTTTCATTGGATCACAGAATTTTACTTATAGAGTAAATAGTGGGCGATAACATTTGCGTCTCTCCTGAATGGAGCCGGAGGAGAGGAATAGATAACGAATTACTGAAGTTGCTGTACTTGAGTCTTGCAAGTCCACGGCTGCTGTGTCCTACGACGACTATCCATCGCCACTCCAATAACCCATCAATTGAAATTCAAGATAATCGGCGAGAATGAGAACACGTTAGACAATGCCGATGCTCTCTATATGAATGTGATAAATGGTGTTCCTAAGTAGTTGAAAGATTAATTAGTCTAATTACATCTCTCTTTCCGATTATTTCCAAGCATTTAATAGTCTTTGTAAAAATATGTAAAACTATAAGGGTAAAAACTGACTTAACGATGAAAAAATAAGACTATGGGATGCTGCAAAATAATGACAAAATGTAACTGGTTACTTTATCATAACAAGTCACAATGACATTGATACATAGTTACATTCAATGACAGGTGATAAACTGAAAAATATTTGCCGCAAGATCGCTGCATGAACGGTATGCACGTAATCGTAATCTTAAAAATGATCATCAGCAAGACTGAAATTTGAATGATCCATGAAAAATTACTAGACCACGTTATACTGCCCAAAAATTCTGCAAAAATATGGTTCGATGCCTCCTCCGCTATCCACGATATCCACCATGAGAGTTTCTGTCTCACGAGATACTGGAAAAATATCACATAAGCAAGTATTCTACAGCAGCAAAAACCATTCACCTCTAAAGACGATAGTAGAGTGAGCTCCCGAAACATTGGCGATGGAGAAATTCATCCGGTTGACAACCCGAAAATAATTTATGCACGTTACCCTCAGATGAAAACCTCAATCTTTCGAGAAATATTCTAGACCTTGCGCTGGGTCGACAGGCTTTACACCAAGTTATGCAGGATTCAATCGGTGTTTCCTCAAGATGTAAGTCATCTCTGTCGAGGGGAGTGGGGTATGCAAAGAGATCGGTGGCGGGGCCCTGGGGTATTCTTCCGGCCCTAGTGGGTTTGCCGAAGAAGCGGGGTTGGAGCGATCTCACCTTCAAAAATTAATGTGGGCCGTCGGCGGCCGTCCGTCAGTCAGTCAGGGCCCCAAATCCCCCTGCCCCCCCTGAGGGAGGAGGCTGCTGAGCGCTCGCTCGATCCTTCCGCTTTTCCCCGCACCCCCCCTGACCCACCCTTTGCTTCCGTGGAAAAAGGAAGGGGGGGAGGTAGAACAGGAAGTGACAGAACTAATTCGTCGCTCGGAGGTGAGAAAGCCCCCTCCGCCCCCCCCACCCCCACATTGCTGACGAGCAGCGAGCGTCTTAGAGACAGCCTCCTCCCTTCTCCCCCTACGCTTCCTCTCCCTCCCCTTCGCACCAGGCGAGAGAGAGAGAGAGAGAGAGAGAGAGAGGGAGTGTGGAGAGGGAGGGGGTAGAGTAGTGATAAATATCCTTCTTCTTCCTTCGCGGCTCAAACGGGGCGGAAGAGACGAGGAGGGGGGGGGGGGGGCTTGAGTTGAGAGGGGTGTGGCGCCTGTAGGTGTCCCCCCCCCCTCCTCCTGCTCGACCCCGCAAGAGTACGAGAAGGTTGGCATCACCAACTATAGCGCGTTCCACGTTTTCGTTTTACTATATGGGCTCTTATACGGGCATTCCTCCCCAAAGCTTTAGGGTATGGAGCATCGAACACAGCGTTGCCAAATATACTTAACCTTGAAAATACATTTATAATGTAAGAAAGTGGAATTACTCAGGTTAAAAAAAATTGCATCTAGCGAATGTGGAATAAATCATTAAAAAATATTTTCCTTCCTCTTCCATGTACTTATAGTATCCCTGACGTGATTATTTTCCCGAAACCTTACGAAAAAACCTGACACATCTTCTAAAATATGCCTCACTGCTCAGCTAATCTTTCATCAAGTGTTTTTGCATAGTTACTGATTTCAGTAAAAGAAGTGGAGCAACCAAAGGGTTGTAAAGAAAAGCAGTGAAAAGAGTGAGAGGTAAAGAGAGACAGATGAATCAAGGTAGACCTGGCAACGCTGTCATCCCTCAGGGCAAGAACTGAAGTCGTGGTGCGTGAACTACGGCAGCAGCAGCAGTGGCGTGTCTCGTGATGGACGATGCGAGGAGAGTGCCAACGAACACACGCGCCCTGTTGACACCGCGTGCGCCCAGTCGGGCTTCATTTGTTCGCTGGTTATTCCGATTTCAAAAAAGAGGGCGTAAACACCCTCACCCACAAGAAGTGACCGGATTCAGGCCTCCTCATGCTCCGAATGTATCGCCCTACTACACATGACAGATCGTATGTCGACTCATCTACCACTGCCAACTCCGAGAATAAATTTTGCAAAAGCCTCATCCAATATCATCTACACCTGCTGCCAAACACCTATGACGTTTTTCATGCAGACGTAGCAATATCAAACACATTTATCAATTCTTAAGACAATAAGTTTTCTCACCGAAGATAAGGTTCTCTTGACAGATTAAATCTCTCGTGCTGAATTGATTTATTACAGATTCCTGAGAGTTAAGGGATTTTAATTGGCTTCCGATCTTAGAGTGCCGGGTTTAGTTCGGAATGAAAATGTGGGACGCCATAAATCAATATCAAGAGGGTTCAAGTTTTGCCAGGTAATAGAATGGTCGCTTGATCCGCTCGCCTTATCCGCCCACCTGGAGGCTCCGTCTTGAGATAGCCCTACCCTCAAGTAATGGATAAGGATTGCCACTGGAGGACACACGGTTTACTCATGTGGAATTTGGATATAGATAATATATTATGGAATAAAAATCAGAAAAATATATTTAGAACGTAAAATTTTGACGCTCCAACCCAAGGTTTCATTTTATGATTTAGAACAAAGGATGTCCATCGGGATTCAATTGAACCAAGGCAACATTGCAGTGACATATTCAAGCAGTGCATTGGAAATACACGAGGTACTGGACATAAAATGATGTAATATATTAAATAATTACAGCAATAAATCTTGGGATAGGTGTATCCAAGCCACGATATAGTCCACTCGATCTTATATCCCGTCCTTTATATAGTATGAGTATCTTTTCCTCGACTAATCATATAATTTTTGACATCTGACAGCACTTATAAATGTATAATATGCATAAGCTACTCTAAAAAGTATGTTCCTCAATCAAATTAAGAAGTTTGAAATATTATTAAAAAACTGTGACGTTGCCTTACTTAACATTAACCCATGCACGCTCCAATTACCAGTAAAATGGATTAAATGCAAATATTTATTCCGCCGCTAACGTTATGAAACGGAATATCCCTTGCTCTTCCTACAGAAATGACGTTAATGGGGTCAATTTTAACCATTTTCATGCTTATGGCTTTCATCTGAACTTTATTGGAGCCCAAAATTGAAGCGATTCGTTCCATGAATGGTAAACAAACAGTGGAACACGAATAATTACTCACCCCATTAACTTCTTTACGAAGTCGACCACTTCAAAGGACGATCTCCCCCGAAATTCAATTCAAGTGCATGGTATTAGGACAACATGGGCTACACTCAGTCACTTTTCACTCCGGGCACAAAAAGTGACAAGCAAGCCCCCTAACTCAAATAAATGTAAGTTAATAGAGCGACTAGAGGTGTATGAAAGTACGAATTCAGTAGCATTTCTGTATGATAACTATTAAGTTTTTTTTACATTATTCATCATCCCGAGCCTCTATCGGTGGCGCAAATTATTTTTCGGACATTATTTTCACATTAGCGGTGAAAGGATATTGCGTTTTAAGGCTGGTTTACAGGAAACAATGTAGAAAAATTAACTCGAAGACTAATTAGCTCTACTGCTCTGGTCATTTGGTACCAAAAAATAAACGCGAAATGGAGATTATCCACCTCTAGTTTGAGAGGCAATAGTCAGGCACACTGTATTTAAACTAAACTTTAGTTAACTTCCTTAATATCTAGTTTAGAGTTTGTATTTATTTCATTCTCATTTTTTCACCCCGAGAGATTCAGTTCTGTGATCTACTTCTGCTTCGATGTTGTAAATGTTGGTTGTGTTGCGAAGCAGAAATATTTTTACCAAAACCTAAGCTTTTTCATGAAGAGTCATGATGAGCTTGCCCCGGTCCACTGTCCATTGTCCACTGGTCCACTGGAGTCTCATGCCATAAGCGTTGGTCTGCGCATGCGCCATGCCAAACAACTGTCAAAACCACGCCATGGGTGGGCTCCTCAAGTCAGAATAGAAATATAATGTAGTAAGTGCTCCGGATTTTGGAATTAACAAACTCAACGACGGGGAATATAAAGCGAATATCTGTTTACCTTCAAGATAAAAGACGATTTAGACCACAAAGAACGGAAGGAAGTCGCTGAAACATATGACTACGGCTTTGCAAACTCATTAAATATCACATATATTAAAAATCGAGGAATTATTAAGGTAAGCTTAAGCTAATTCCTAACTTTAATTTAATCAGGTTCCGTGCGAATATATTACGTGAACGCCAGGATTTATCTTAGGGAATTTTGATCCCGCTCTCTCCTTACGACCTCTTTTATCGTTATTTCTTTCCAGAATCTAGCCTTTACATCATTACCACCTCATAGAGGCGCAACATTGACATTTGGCGTTGCGAGAACTTGGCTGCCCTTGGATTGGGTGAGAAGGTGAGGAATAAGACGATGTTATCCCCTTCTTATCTCTGCCCACCCTCTACCCCCGACGGGGGGAGGGCGGAGGGTAGGGTTAGGAGGGAGGAAAAAGGGATGGGGCACCTCCCTCATTACAACGTTCCCACCCACCCGCGGCTTTTTTTTGCCACCTCCACCCGCTTCCGCAACACTCCCAAGATGGCCGCGCCTAAACAACGCGTTTGTGGTGACTGTGAAGGGGTGGGAGAGGGGGGAAAAGGAGGAGGTTCACCCCCTCCCCCTTATGCCTTTCCCTGAAGACTACGGGAAGGTGTCGGTTTCCGCCGCAGCGCGGCGCCACTGTCACTCACCGCCCTTCCGCACGGCAGGAGGTCGCCGTAATCTCCAGCGACGACCCCAACGCTCACCCCCCCCCCTCCTCCTCCAGAAAAAAACAACCCCTCTCCCCTACCTTCTCTCCCTCCTTGCCGTGCCAAAAAGCCGGAAATTCGCCCACTGCGCGCGTGGATAAGGGAGGGGGGGGTTCGCGCCCCCCCCTCCCCCTCGTCATCCCGGACAAGAGTTTTCGTTCCAGGAATCATCCCCGTGGATTACTAGATCAAGTTTTGCCTCCTCTTCTCTCGCTGCCAAAATGCGAAGAGCTTGTGCAAGGATAAGCAAGTCCTCGCTAATGAATCAATGCCATATTTACATTTTAGATAGTTTGAGTGCGGTTGGTTAAGCCAATGCAGGTCCACAGACGCCATGATGTGAGAGGAGAACGCCGAAGCGAGTACTCTATAATGGGATCATAATTTTATTAATTCCTATGCTCAAAATTAATAGAAAGCGTGCGGAGGTATGTTATACACATGCATTTTTCAAAAACGATAAAATCTGGTCGCAATATAAGTTAGGCTTTATTCCAGCAGACACCGACAAATTTTCTGGGTAAGTACGTATTGCAGAGCTAAATATTTGGATTAATCATTCTTACAATTCGTAAGATCCAATGAAAATGATGGCATACTCTTTTAAGGCGTTATTAACTTCATATTTGAGCTGGATAGATGAATTTAAAGCTTATAAATTACTAAACGAAGAAAAGAGATGAGTGATAGAGGTGCATGAAAAACCACCAATTTTAAAAGAAAGGTTAAGAAATCACGAAAATGACAGCAGTTTTATTAAAACACGTCCTGATCCGTCATTAGCAATAAAAATAAAATTTCTTCAAATTTATAATTTCAGCAATTTATACTTTTATATTCCATTAACGGTCATCGTACCTATACTTGATTATCATGCTCCAGGCGGCTACAACTTATTCTCTTGAAAACTGGCGCATTTTTCTTTCGTTCCATTCATAAAAAAGCTAATGTGGCGTCCAAAAAATCAATCTGTATTCCTTTTACCGCGGCTTAGGTCACAACTTCCAAGTCCCCACCCCACACTCCCTCATCTCATTCTAAGCCAAGGCACATAATACACCATACTTTAAGATCTCTCCGACCTCCAACTTCCCATAATACGTACGTGCACGTCCGTTTCATGATTTTTTAAGGTTAAGTTTGTGAGGCGTAGTAGCAACAAATATGATTACGGGGGAGATGATTTGCCGCAGAGGACTTAGTTTCTTCGCTCTCTCGTGAGCTGTGCCACCTGGAAAAACTCCAGCAAGTTCTACTGAAACCGCCGGTAAGCGGAGAACGTCGAATCTACGGTTGGTTCTGACGTGGCCGTGGTACCGGACACCGTTTCACTAACCCACTTTAAAGTAAATCCAAGATATCCGATCAGTCAACAACTCTAAGCATAGACATCGGCATCGTTATCACCCAGGTTCGGGGAGCTATTAAAATGATAGCATTGTCTTTCGACGCGACTTGAGCATTCACATATGTGAACAAACTGCAATTCGCCTTTTTCATTTCAATCCACCCATTTTCATTTAATAAGAACAATCACCGCCATCGTGAGGTTCAGGCCCGATGACGTCATAACAATGAAATGGGTTGTTCGCTCAAATGGAAAAATCCTACGAAAGTAGTGAGTGAATAATGACTGATAAAACAACTTTAAAACAATGACAGTTCAAGAATTTATGAAATAAAAGTTACATAATTAATTTAAAATCAAGCTTTTTTTCTACGATGAATTTCCGTATCACTGTTACCGAGACTATTTTCGGAGGAATAAATTTTTCCTTGCCTAACTGAAGATGAAAAAGAAAATTTTTTATCGAATGGTAGCCGTGAAAATCGATGGCTTTCTCGGAATTCATAAAT
The DNA here is from genome assembly GCF_921293095.1 of Ischnura elegans. Classification (NCBI taxonomy): domain Eukaryota; kingdom Metazoa; phylum Arthropoda; class Insecta; order Odonata; family Coenagrionidae; genus Ischnura; species Ischnura elegans. The sequence goes on from NC_060246.1 coordinate 18,870,771, forward strand.
GAAATGTAGCATCATCTTGCTGCCACTCCCGCTGCTCCTTTCATTCGCTAAAATGTATTTTCTCACAATCACACCGCATGAGCTCAAAAACGTCTTAAAGACAAGCTCTCAAAGTGCACACGCAGTTTTTTCATAATGCGGCGCAACTAAAGAGGTCATGTCCACAGATACGCGCCAATTATATAGTTTTCCATTATTCATTCGGCGCGGATCAGACAAGTAGCACATTGCTTTCGAAATTTAATTATTCCTGTTTGGTATACTCCAGAATTTGCATACAGGGGAGTTTTTTTAACCACACATTTACACTAAAGTACATCACGATAGATATAGTTTTCAAAAAACTCTTAAGAGGCAAACGAAAGCATTCTAACAGTTGCGTATACTATGTTGATCCAAAAAGAATAGTAATTTTTTATAAGGCTTAAGCCGTAAATAATGATAAGATAGTAAATGAGAGTACATCTTTCAAAACGAGTCCGATATGACCCGCAAGAGTACTCCATAATATATCTCACAAAATTCACAAACATCAAATTCATAAATGCGGATACAATTTCAGCCAATGGACTTCACCCCAACAATGGGAAGCCACTATTTGCTGGCGCCACCATTATGGACGTCAGAATGAGTGCTCTCACTCTACTCACGTACAATGGATGCCCACGGGGCAACCTGGCACGCTGAATGGAGCCACGCAGAAAAGAAAGAATGGGAAAACTTGGAAGGAAAGCAGTTTCGAATGGCTCGCGCTCTCCACTGCATGCGATAACGATCATTTACTCGTCTTTAGATGGCACCGGTCGATGGATAACGAGCTGGAGGGGGTTGCGAATGCGAGGTCCAGCGACTGTTGCGAGAAGGAGAGGAGGAGGGGGGAAGGAGGGAGGGAAGGGAGAAGGAGGGGGGGGCGGGAGAAGGAGATCCTTGCGAGCAATGCCATGTAACGGGAACTAAGTCACTCGACTAAAGTTTCCAGCGGGGCGGAAGTGTGTCTTGGGGTGAACCTCTCGCCCCCTCTCCTCCTTCCGCATCGCGAGCTCTACCCTCTCCACCCCACCCCCACCACTCTCCTCTCCACTGCTAACTGTCACTTCCACTGCGGACCGTCTATTATTCGAAATTAGATCCCACTTCTCCCTCTCCCCTCCCCCCACAACTCCACGCTAAAGCCTCTCTTCGGGCGCCCGTAATTTTTCAATGGCCCGGAACTCTAAACTCGGAGCGGTCGTGGGCGATGGGGGATGGATTCGGCAACAATGGGGAAGGAGGCTGCTGTGGAGCCGTCCGTCCGCCACCCCCTGCGACCCGAGAAACAGGGAGCTAGCTGACTTGGAGAGAAACGCGGCGCTGTGTTGCAATGCCTATGTGAAAGAAGGAATTTTATCCGACGGGGTTTACAAAAAAAATAGCAAAAAATTAACCTAAGGGAGCACTTTCCGAGAGGTTCCAATAGGCACACGTCAGTGGTGGCGTTTATAGAAAAAATCAGCGAGGAACACGGTGAAATTAACTCGCAAATTGGCGTAAAATTGCGTTGATTATGAATTTGCGGGAAAATTAGCATGAAAAATTTGGAACGCGCAGAGTCGCAGAAATTTTTTCGCACACTTTTCATCAGTGTTTTGATAACTCAAACCCTAAATCAAGGATAAAGGTTTCTGGGAAGGAAACTAAACATGCATTATAATGTGGAATTGAGAAGTGAACTCCGGAAAACGCATTTAGTCGGCTAAGAGACAGTTAATTCAACTTAAATACTTTGGGAGCAGCGCTTTACTGTAATTTCGGCAGAAGAGTGATAGATGGGGACCAGTGCTGGATATTTTTTGAATCTATAACTGAATTTAGCCATTAAGCTAATTTGCTGTCGAGTACTCAGCATAATTTTCCATATATTTTATCTAAATAATAGTTCAAAGACGCCCTTTTGGAGGTGGCGGTGGTCGAGGAGGTGGTTTTGGGATTGGGAAGGTACATGATCACTATTCCTTCATTCCATTGCATGTACTGTACGAATATACTGAAGGTGTTATTGAGCCTCCTTCAAAGCGTTCATCTTACCCATATCCATCGTCTCAGGTTAGACTGCAGACACTTTGAGATCTGCGCGGCAAGACGCACGCTTGTCATGTAAAGACGGGAGAACATAATCCTGGAGTGCTGCTGAATCCGAGTCCACGGGAATATGGGCAGTCAAAGCAAGCGAAATGAAATGCGAGAAAAAGAAACTTTCTGCTTTCCACATTTTTTTAATTTTACCTGAACTCAAAAGCCTTGAAAGCATTTGTGAACTTTTAAAGAGTCCGATAGCGGTGAAATCTGTGTAGTTCGCGTATATTAAGAGACTGGGAAATACGAAAAATGTGAAATGGTTGAATTTCATTCATTACAAGATGAACTTCCACATAGTTAACCAGCAAACGATTGACGAAGAAAATATCAAGGCATGTATTACTTGCTTATATGAAACTATTATCATTATTAGTTGATGCGCGTAGTAATTTACAAAACACAATAATGCGGACTTAGAAAGGCGGAAAAGAATGAATGAAATCAGTTTTTATTGGGCCTGCAAACCGAAGTACACCCATGTCAAGCGGGTTGCTTCAGGCGCTGGCATTAAGTTTCCTCTGCAAATGGGTCACACACTCACTATTGCTTATGAGAACGAGACTCGCCATAATATTCAAAGGCGAGAGGAAGAGCTTGTATGATAATGCAATCCTTGAAACCCCTGTTTAGGATCGAGCCAGAATTGGCACTTAGGTATATCAGCGATGGATGTCATATGTGGAGGCAATACTTTTGAAGACTGCGATCATTCTTAGTGAATTGTTTTCTTCAAATCGCAAATAAATTGGCACAGCAAGCACTTGCTGCGACCTGCATCTATTTACAATTCCGCAAACCACCTCAATAGGAGTATGGCAGGAGATTTTAGTTTGCCAACAGTAACAGTAATTTAGACACCGACCTGCACACATAAATATGTACTGAATAAATAAAGGTATGCGTTGGCAAGTTGAGTTGACGACGTAATTACATTGATAAGAGTTCACTTCGATCAATGGGAACCTAATTCCTAAACTGAGACTGCTGGGAGTAGATAGAGACGTGTATTGATGAGGTCCCAAGTTGTATCGTTGCTGTCTGGGATGCAGGGTGCGGGCGTAGCAATATAAAGGTGGGGTGGATGATGTTGGAGAGGAGGCCTTGGCTACTTCACATTCATCCACGAACAAACATTTTGTGCATAATAATGCTTTTAACTTTTTCAAATTTTCTTTTCGGGGAGGGGTTCAATCTTTCTTTATTTCTCTCCCGAGTTATACGCTCTCCTTCCGGTTGTTCCATCTCCGAGAGAACAATTCACCCTCACCACGGGAGAGCCAACGCCTCCACCACCCTCCCCCTCCAAGAGCGGGAGGGGACCACCCGCCCCCTTCCCACCTTCCAAGGATTCACCCAGCGCAGCGGGAGACGACCCTTTCGCATCCCATCCCCTTATCGCCGAGAAAGATCACTTGGTCCACGAGCCTTCTTGACTGGAAGAAGGAGTCACCCCTGCTCTCTGCATTTGAGGGTGGGGAGTATTCAAGGGTCTTCCACCCACACCGGGGCGTTTGGTGTTGCTATAGTTTCGGAGGGGGTGGGGGAGTTTTATGGCCATTTGCAGGGATGAGGGGTTGAATGGACGGGAAGCGTTGACGAGCCCGTTCAACCAATTTCTCCAAGTAGGAAGCGTGATTACATTTTCCTGAGCTCACCTCACAGTACTGCTCGGGCAAATGGCTTGTAAATGAGCGGTTCGTGCAGATTAAAATAAAAGATAACGTTTCCCACACAGAATTGAAAGAACCTCCTGAAAGAGCAAGTGGGAGCAAAACACTGCCTGCATCAGATGGATGACGCACGCTCAATTACTACAATTGGTAGCAGTGGGACGTTGTAAATAAATGCAAATCAAATGCGCCGAGACTTATGTGAGTCCCCAAGCGGAATAGGGAAGGTATTACTGATGGGGTGAAATGCTAATGCAAAGAACATTTTGCAAATAAATGAAGCAATTTTACTCGCACAGAAAAGAATAAAATGAAAAATCTTAGTAAACACTCGAGGTGCAGCGTAATTAATTTAGCTGTGTCCACGGAATTCTCCAACACAAATTCTTGCCTTGCAAAGGCGGAGGGGCATGCATCTTCTGCCAGCCTCAGATCGAAATGGTAGGTTTTCCCTTACGGGACAAGTCTTCATGAGGTAAAAGCCAGAAAAAAAGGGAAATCAAAGCTGGTTCTCAAAGCTGGGAGTTGGGCGATAAACTGAAAACCTGACCCGGAAATAATCGCTATTGCCACGATGGACAACGATCCATGTTTTTCAACCACACATTTTCCCACCTCAGGCAAAATATAAACATGAGCGACCATGTTGGCTGTGGCAACGCTGAAATACAAACAGTCAATCCCCACTCCGAATCGCCGGCGCCAGTGGCGGTGGAGTGCAGCCTTCGCCGGCCAATCTGAAGGTCGCGGGTTTATGTATCGCTTAGGTAGGATAATAAGGGCATCGATGCTTGTAGTTGTCCATGAACATTTTTTTTGTCTTTATCACTCCAATGTAAAGGCCAAGTAGTGCTGTTTTCGGGATTATGAATGCAAATTGATAAATACACCAATTGCGTATAATTATAGGAAAATTATCAAAATAAACTACTTTTATCAGATTGCATAAAAACCCTTAAACATTTTCTCACTCGAAAGCAGTAAATAAAATAGAAAAAATCATTTAAAATCGAAGAAAAACGGACAAACGATCATTTGAAATCAAAACAAACTATATGGTCGTAGTCAGCCAAACACATCCATCAGCTCCGTGAAGTGATCTAGGATTTTCGCCATTTTAATCCTGAAACTATCAACTCCATCGCTTCGCAAAGGATGCTGTGCCCTAATAGGCTAGTGTTGGTAAGAACTTCTCTCGGGCTCGCCACCGGGGAAGAAAATCGCAGGCAGCCGCCATTTCGGGCTCAGATTTGTCGCCCATTCGCAAGGGCATTGAAATTAATGTACAAGTCCTGAGAATGGGCGAGTAGTCGGGGCCCGAAACGTCAGCTACCTACAATTTTCTTATCCGTTTGAGAGCTCGAGAGAAGTTCACACACATTACTCGCTGATTAAACCGTAGGCCGGTACATGTTTACCCCCGACTTCCCAGGACGCAATGTGATATGCTCGAGGCCTCAAGTAGGAAATCTTTCAATGGAGGCGTTATTTGCAGCTTTGAATCTGCACCCACAGCCGGCTCCCGGCATATGATAGTGTTAGTCCGAAGCGTTGGGCGACAGTTTTTCTCTGTCTCAATATATAATGAGGCGAAGGAAGGGAGAGGGCAGAGGGCCTCTTGCAAGAAAGAGACGCGGGAACGCGGGCGCCGAAACCCGCTGTGACTTACGCCGTGCGGAACCGTGGATGTCTCCCGGGGAGAGCGCAAAGACGGATGACAACAATATATGTATTTGTGTATTCGTGTAACCAGAAGCACGCGAGGAAGAGAGCGACCCCTTTCTCCAGGAGGGGGGGGGAACTGGAGCGAACGGAGAAGGGGGTACTGAAGGGTTTCCCGCAGGGTGTCCTGCTGAAGCGAGTGGGAGCAAGCGGAGCAGGGAATATTTATGAAGTATGAAGAATGCGGCAACCATATTGCGGGAGGAAAAGCAAGCGCCAAAGAGGTGGTGCCGTCGTGTTGGCGAGGCCATTGCAAAGTGGCGCCTCGCACGCAGCACACGAGACAACAGTGCAGCCAACTCATCGGAGTAAGGGCGACAAGTTTTCATGTTCATCCCTTCCACAAACATCCTCAGACTCATCAACATTACTGGACAACAATTCTACGATTGTTTTGTCGCACCTCTCCACTCCATTCTCCGTCAGCTTGTCTTTTTACGCCTACCGCTGGCTTGAATCTTCAAACAGGATGCATATGGTGAGGCAGATGCACTTCAACATTTATTCTGCATCTTTTCAATAGATGGTCTCATGACGATTATCTCGTGTCTCGTAATACTTTCTTTTCCAAAACTATATTTTTCATTTATTTCAAATTATATGTTTCAATTATTGTATTAAAAGTTAAGAACATATTGTAAAATTCTGCCGTAACTTTATGAAATTTATTCGGCAAATTATTTGCTTAATTCTTTTTGCCCATTTTGGTAAATTATCAGTTATTTTGCCTCAAACTAAAATATTTCTAAGCAAAAAAGTTATAAACTGTATTCACAGAAGAATAATTATCAATGTTATGCACAATTTCAAGATCCCACTAACCACAATGAGTAGAAGATGAATTAATACTATGAATGATATTCTTATCACTTCCTATGGAGCCAAAAGATGAGTTAAGATTGAACAAGTGTCACGATAGGACGGGATGAAAGGCAAGGCAGTATTGGTGATAGTGGCCGACCAGGAGTGGTGAGGACTTCATTCCATTCCGTGAAATACCTCACATATTCTCCTCCACCGTCCTCCCCCTCCTCTGCCATGAAAGGGGTCGTTGTCAACCCCCCGGGGGGTGAATGAATCCGATTCATCGCATCTCCGCCATCATCGAAGCAGAATTGATGACTCCGTCCTCCCTCCCCACAATATCGGCGGGGTCGAGGGGCGATAGCGATAGCCTTCGGAGGTGTGCGCACCACGAAGGGTCCATTTTTCCTCGGACCCGAAATACGGCCAACCGTATCGCCATCTCCCACGCCACACACAACACGCGAGGCGGGCGGGGAGCCCTCCCTCTCGAAAGCGGCGAGGAACACCATCCGCAGCATCCTCTTTCTTAGCTGTCGTGGTGCCATGCAAAGGAGGCATGCCGAGGGTGGCGAGTCAATAAATAAGGGCGGTTTGTGCTAGCCGGGAAGACGGTTTATACGGGGGGTTGGGGGTGGGAGAGGCGACAATGCTGCGGGGGGAGGGGTGCGATAACGGGAGGGAGAGCGGAACAGGGCAAATAATTCAAGAGGTCATGATGGCTTCCTCCCTTTTTATGTCGGCGCAGCGCGCACTTGAAGGCCTCGCCTCCTTTCGCCACTGCCCCCGAGCAAACCCTCTTCCCCCCCCCCCCACTTGCTCGCCCACCTGCGCCCCCTGGGAGCGAAAGGGGTGCGTGGTCCAACCCACCCTCTCTCAATGGCACACGCCTTCGGGGACGGCAAATGCCTATGGCGGTCATAAAAGAGGAAGACCGCACATACTCCCTCGCAGTAAATAAAATGCACAGATTTCTCTGATCAAGCACGCGTCCTCACATTATTGGATAAAATTAAGGATTTGACACCCCGGCGAGGCGAGTCTAGACATATAAATATTTCAGTAGCTAATAACGCAAATGCATTTTGCAAAATTAACTCCATAGGTTTTTTGTTCGATAATATGAATAAATTGGCTGATTTTTGTGAGGATAGTTATTAAAAAAATAATGAAAATGCTAGCGGAAAGTCTAATCTTGAACTTTATGGTCCGGAAACGTTAGCACTTAGAAAAGTGGGCGATTAAAGCTGGAGGCGTTGGAGATGTAGGTATTGGGAGGAATGGATAAGGTGAAGATACCGGAGAGGAGAAGGTGCTGGGGCGCTGGATTAGGCGGGCGCGGAGAGGATGCTACTAGACGCGATGCATAGAAGGTAGGTGTGAATAGAAGGAATACTGAGAGTGGAGAGGATTTTGTAAACAGTGTTAGAGGGAGGAATGTTAGGTAAGCGGTGGAGGGGAAGGAAGAGAATAGGATTGATAAATAGAATGAAGGGGAGTAGGAATTGATTGAAGACAGATGCCCAGATTAGGAGGGAAGGGAAGCCGGGGTAATCAGCAAAATTCTCCATGCATAACTGCCCAAATGCGTAGAATATTCAGCTAATAATTGCCTGGTTAATCTTGGTACATTTAGCAAAGTAAGTATATTTGACTGCGAGTGGCGAAAGGGGTGCTGTGAGAGAGGACGAGGAGAAAGAAGACTAGTTGGAATGGCTCACTCCCTCGAGGAGAATCAACCTGGAACGCCCAAATGGCAAAAAAAAGCCGAACGGCGATGTACTCTATGGCAGTGAATAAGGAGGTAATTGAGAGTAACTCAATCACATGCTTAAATATAAAACGTTTCCCTAACTTTCTGCTTGTGCAACCTCTATAAATATAATACATTTACTGAAGAATTGCTGGTGAAAATAAGAAAAATAAATTACTTGAAACAATCGATTCCTCCCATTGCTCTATAAATAGGAGTTGAGTTCATAAATAATACTTTAAAGATTAAAAAGAGGGCATCATCTGGACTTCATAAAGTATTAATTAAAGCATAAAATATTTATATTGGGGAAAAATTATACTCGATAAATTACTTTAGTGCATTAGAAGGGGATAACGAATCTCTCTAATGTCTCGCTTAAACCCTTCCACTTCCTTGAGACAAAAATATTTCGCAAATACAAAAAAATCCGGAGCGCAATTGTTGAGTGGCGGCTCCTCATCCTACCACAAATTCTCCTACCCTTAGTTGATTGCATATGCCAGCCGTAAAAATAGTCACAACGATGTCACTTCCACCTTACATTGGCTTTCGAATCGTCTCAGTTTTCGGAAGCATTCACTTCACGCCAATTATCTGCTCACTTTCATTCAACGAGGATTGAAACTTCCCTTCTCTTCCGCAGTGCGTCTCCTATCAAAGTAATCAATCGCAAACAAGATTCGATTCCAAGGAGACGGCTCGGGAGAGTATGACGCGATCTCGGGGCACAGGTTGAAGTGGATGGAGATCCCACTATATGGCAACCAGCACACACACTGGAGTGGGGGGGGGGTAGGGGAGAGGGCGGCGATTGGGGGAGAGGTGGGGGGACAGGGGCGTTTAGGCGTCGGAGACCGTGCGCGCGAATGTGTCCGGGGGCTGGAAGATGGCCTCATCCTCTCTCGAAAAGGGGGGGAAGGGGACAATTTCGGAGGGGGTGTAGAGGGGGGTCGTGCCACCGCACGCAGCGAGGATATAAAGGAGGAGGGGAGGGAGGGTCGTTCTCTCCGGCGACCCCTCACCCCCTTCCCCATCTCCGTCCCCCTATTTATACGCGCCTTCGCTTGCGGATATATCTTTTTATTGTGGCGCCACGTCCGACGTAAAGTATGGAACGGTAAGGAGATAAGATCAGGAGGAGGAGGAGACGGAAACGACGGGGGAGGGGGGAGAGGAGGGCGTGGCGGAAGTAGAGGATGGTCGCCTCGTGAAGAGTGCGTGTATATATGTATTTATATATGTGCATATACATATGTATCCAGCGTTATATAATACAACCGCACTCGCACGCTCCGCGGATAATAAATAAAGAGGAATGCGCTCCCTTGCGGAGATTGATCTTGCATTGCGACTGCTTCCAAGGAGTTCTGTGGGGAGGGGGCCTGCTATTTGGGAGTGGGTGCAGAGTAGTTTGGAATTTTGGAACACGTAGGTGAGGAACAGCATCGCCTCTGGTGGAAGAAGAGGGTGGTGGGCGCAGCTTTCAATTCTTTCACGATTCGCGCTCACTGATTCGCGTTTATTTTAGGACAACGGGCGTCGAACTCCCACACCGATGAAACGAGATAAGGTACTGCAGATTTCTGCATGAAGAGGAGAAGAAATATCGAACCAATAGAGTCAGAGGATAATTTCGTCGCTTCCACCGGCTTATCCATCAATTTACTTTTACTTTGTGAATATTCCATACTTTGCAAGTAACACAAAGCATTAAAATAAAAAGATATATCATTAAAATAAAAAATTACTTATATAATATATAAAGATATAAAGAATCAAGGCTAACTCCAAGATTAAATGCAATAAATTATTTCAAAGAAAACGTCTTTTAATTTTTCTGCATGTTGAAAATCGCGGATAGTCAGGAACCTTAAAGTAACTTAAATAATTCTCCACTTCATCGTAAAAAAAAATGAAAATGTTTTATGAGATATTTGTCAACACACTATGGGTTGTGGTGTAAAATAATCACCCAACTATTAAAATCGTATTGCAAGGACTCGTATATGGATATCTATCAAATGATATTTTGTGGCAAAGCAACTTTCAAATAAATAGAAGGCGGTCCGCAAATAGGCATTCGCATGTATTTTTCTTTCCTCGACAACATTTTACTGTAATGATACAAATCGCTGGAAATGTTTTACATATCTAATGCAAGGTTCGCTTATGGTAGAAATACAAAATTACGAAAAATATACCATTTATTACAAGGTTGCACATAAAATTTCTAAATTTTAGAAGCCGAGCCAAATATACAATGAATTTTTATTTCATAGAATAAGGCATTGTATTTACGAGAACAGATGCGTAAAAACTATGGGAAAGTAAGTGTTTTTTGCGCCCGTCAATTGGGAGCACGAGGATGTGCGAGGTAGAGAAAGGATTCAAGATTGTGAAATTGGGGCGAAAGACTCGGTACTCGCCTTTTCCAATGTACCTAGATACTTCATAAAAGTATCGAATGCAAAGTATTCGTTAAAACTGCGAATATACTGATAGTAATACGGATACAACAAACAGATGAATGTAAGGATCGCGATTACGAAGTAATTGCTACGTAGTAATGGATACTCAAATGCACAAGTATTAGTTTCGATTGTTCTCCGAAAGTAATCGCAGAGTCACCTCTATTTTGGTATGGTATGGTATAATATTTTGAGGAGGTGACCGACAGCTGAGAGCATTTCCGCCACGAGTTTTCATGGTTAGGGACAGAAACCCGGCGTTGACATTAGCCTACTCTTAACGAAAGGCGTCAAGGGGACCTCGGCTTAGCGTCCCATCGGACGGACAGAGCTCTGCACTTCAAGTGCCCTCCACAAAGCACTCATCCAATATCGGTACACATCGAGTAGCCACTGAAAAATCTCTGCAACCGCCGAACTTTGAACCCGGACCAACTGAGTGGGAAGCCAATGTTTCAGCCACTACATCAATCCGACCCCCCAACATTTGATGCGAAGGTATCGCTGGGTGAGGAGGCGAAGACGAGCAAATGGTAGGCGGAAGTAGTCCCAAGGGGGTTGAGCGGAGAGGATAAGTACTACTCCAGATTGGGTGACACTTACTACGGAGAGAAATATGGATTGGCATGAGAGGTAGAGGGGGATATTTCCCAGAATGCTCAACCGTCATGCTCCCCAGTTATAAGCAGTGCGTGGTGGCGGAAGAGTGCAAGGGATGACGCGATAGAAGGGGATTGTTGCGGCGGCTATTTCCTCGGCGGGCAGTTAGGCCCTCCATCCAAACTCCCTAAATGCGCGCTGCTTCGATATGCGGGGGAGAGGCAAAAAGCGAGTGCATCTCAGGGGGAAGTGATGATTGGGAGCTCACCCCAAATCCACTCACCGAGCGATCGCAAAAAACGTACCAACTACCAACTCGTTGTCTCGAACCCAATGAGTCTCAGTGGCTCAAAATGCGAGAAAAGCTTGTCCTCGTCCCAAGGGCTCCGTACGCCACTTTCATCCCGGCGATAAGAGAACTCCCTAATGTATGTATGTGTACGGGTGCGCCTCCCCGCGACAATTTGTAATAGCACTAATGTGACCTTCTGATATCACACTTGGGATTGCTCTTAAGCCATCAAAAATTTTATGCGCGATTGCACGCTATTGACGAATTATGCAGGGTGGAGAAAAATTATGTCATGAAATTTTAACTTTGGATAGCTGATGCCAGTTAAAATCAAAATTACCTATGGTAAATTCACCAACGAATAAAGTTCGCCATGAAAAAATATTTGACTTAGCCGGGATTCGAACCCGGATCTCCCAATTGCCGGTCAGGTTTGATAGCCAGTTACACCACCAAGCCATTTTCTCAGAGCGAACTTCGTGATGGGTACGGGAAGGGACTTGCACCCGTGCTCGTGACTGCATACAAAGTCACTTGTTCCTGCAGTGATTTACTTATGATGTTTTGGTCGAAAACACTCATTTTTTAAACTAAAGAAACTTTGAGCAAAGCGCTCCGATTGGCTGCGAGTTTTCCCTGTGTCCGTATGCTCTGGTCAACTCATGACCTCAAATGCTTTGCCTGCCTGAGATCACGATGTATCCCAGGCATCCGGCAACAGGCAAAACTCGCGGAGCGCTTGGTTAAAAGTTTCTCTAGTTTAAAAATGTCTAAATATCGTAGGTAATTCCGGTTCCTTTGGGCGTCAGTTTTCCAAGGTTAAAATTTCATGACATAAGTTTCTTCTACCCTGTAAAAACCTTTGAAAAGAGATGCTACGCTGATTCATCTAACATTAGTGATAACTTTCCCAGCGAGTCCTTTATCTTTATTAACGTCTCATTGAAATACTGGAGTTGGGAGGTTTTTTTCGTTTGTACCCCGCGCAATGATTCGGTATGTTGCCTGGCGTTTTCCGGTCGTTGCTGGTCACTTTTTGAAACGGAAAGCTGTAGATCAATACTAGATAATTATTTTCTCTTTCATGTAGATACAGAAAATGTTTACACGGTAAAAATTACGTCGATCTTTTTTTAACCACAATGATATAGGCGCAAGATAGTAGTGATATTTTAGAAGGCGCATTGCTGTTATTTGGAGACAATGAAAGTGGATGCAGCAAAAGATAAAGAGTTGCATACGTCGAGTAAAGTGTGAAACGAAAAATACTCTCTACCTACATGACGACACAAACTCAACATACCACTTGGACCGCATTATATTTTACTAAATGAAAGCGACTTGAAGATCTTAGTAAAATATTTATACATGAAAATAAAGCATGTATCAATAGGAAGCTATTTGTATTTTTATTTCGATAGTTGAATTATTTTTTGTATAAGCCTTAGTTAATGTTTATGCAGTAACATTTGAAAAAGAGCCATTTCTTTATTCTCGGGCATAAGGTGTGAGTAATTTGATGTGACGGTTAATTGTCGTCTCATATAATGCCACACCCGTTTCAGTTATTTTGACTTGTTGTATTTTGGACAGAATGAAAGAGGTCCAAAATAAGTTTTTAGTACTTTGTTAGCCATAAAGCAGTACAATAACTCCAATAATTTGAATAGGATTCCGTATCATTCGCGATGATATTATATTTCATGTCACCAAAGTTACACCTACCGATTCGGAGTCAGAAACGCAAACTTTTCATCGTAAAACAAAAAAAAAACATAATTAAAATATTTATTCTAAATTAAATGTTCAAATAAATTTTTCGTCTTCGAGCAACTATTTTTTTTGAGGTACAAACTTTCAAACTCGAGTCGCTTTTGAGTCGGACAGCAAGTAAGGCCCCCATCAAAAATGAGGAAGAAATCGGTGTGCTTCGGCCGTGTTGCATCATGGGTCGGACGACAGCCACCCCTCCCTCCTCTCCTTCTTCTGCACGGCGATCCACTTTGATCCTGGCTCCCTCCGTTGGAAGGGGTGGGGAGAGAGACACATTCGTCAAGGAATCTTCAAAAAAGTGTCCGACGGCTTGGATACACACGACGCGGCGTTGCTGTTCCAAGTGGATTCGGTTGAAAGGGAAGATCGGTGGTCCACGATTTAACGGATATTAATGCGACCGAGGTGGATAGTCTGGCGTCCAAGTCGATATATTTTTGATACACCCGTGGCTACTGCAGTGTAATCAGATCCTCGAGAGCTAATGACGGGGGAAGGGGGGCAATCTGGTGAGGAACCCAACGCTCCCCCACTCCGGTAAATGCTGGGATACTTCCAGAATTCTTCTCGCTTCACTTCCCACCAGCGGTGAATGAAACATCCTGCATTTTGACACTCTCACAAGACACTGATCACCTTGCCTCACAAGCCGTATATTAACTTAAAGCCCCCGAGAAGTTTTATCAACCAAATCGCCACTATGGAGGAATAGGCATTATACGGAACTGCAAAAACAATTATCGTGCTTAAAATATTGAAGAAGACGCCTCATAGAGGCAATAAATTCCATTTTGTGTCAATGCAACGTCTATATTCATCAATGATCTCTCTGATTTGACCGAGAGTTGGTTATGCAGTATAAGAAACAACAAGGGGAAATCATTCTGGCAATATTTTCAATCACTCTTGTTTATCAAATGACACTAATGAGCCTTTTTCCAACTTTTATTGTATTTTGAAAATGCATCATTTCGATAAAAATACAGATTCTGATTCAATAAATATGGGGATTAATCCGCTTTCCTCTCGCAACAACGGAAGAAGGGCCTCCACCGACGCCAACGTATGGCAGTGGCTAGCGAGAGCGATAGGTATGAAAACGTTTTCAACATATGGCTATGATAGTGAGACTGGCTTAGAGTTCAGGTAAACTCGTTTAATTACTCTAGGTGACGCCAAGAGAAAAACCAACCTAGATGAGTCGAGCATAGTGGTACTCGTTTTTGTTTACGGATTAAGCAATCGAATAATATTTAGAATAATCCTTCATGATGAACTCTCATTAATCTCATTGAATCGATCATTTGATGTTTGAATTAGTTAGCCTCTAACATCCCGCCATTGACGAAGCAACTCTTCTTACGCAAAACTTCCCCTCGCTATATCCCTACATAGAATGAAGTACCTAAAGTACCAGCATGAAAGTTGTGGCATCATTGTCAACGGTGGCATGAAATAATGTGGCTTAACCAAGTTTTCTTCTAAGTTTAGACGGACAAAAATTAGAATGCAACACAACAGATGAGAAAGGTATGAAGAATGGCTGTTAGAGCTGGTACTTCTTTTTACATTTGAACAGCTTAACGTATTCAGTGGTTGAATGCACAATGGCAAACAGCGAAGGCAGTCTTATAACTTCTGGTGCAGAAAGTTTGCGCGCCCCAATTTAAATTAGAATAAATATGATATGACGAGGAGTGACAAGGGACAAGAACACTACTTAACTAAAATATAATTTGCCTAGTTCAATTCTTCTTTTTTTGAGGGTAAATTCTAATTTAAGTAACACATTTTTATAGTTTTCCTAACGCTTGGGACTAAAAAAGTACCAGTTTTTGACGAAAAAAATCACTTTTTTAAATTCGAAGAATAAGAGAAATTGGTTAGTTGATTTTTTTCTTTGTAGCGATGTAATACGCGTGTCCACAATAATATTAAATACTGTGCAATTCTTACTAACGCCAGCAACTCGCCTGTTAACTAAAAGCCCCCGAGAAGTTTTAACAAAATATCAGCTCCATGATGGGATAAGCATTTTTCAAAACTGCCAAAGCAATTATGTAATTTCAAAGTAGATTGTAGATGTATGGAAGAGAATTAAATTAGCTATAGTGGTTGGACATAAAAACAAATGAAGCATGTTAGAGCCATCGGCCTAAACCTGCGCGCGTCGTGTAGCGGTCATTAGGCATATAAAAGGCCGCAAGGGTCCATAATAGAGAGGGAGAGCGAAAGATAGTGTTGTCGCCCGAGGGCCTCGTCAGATGGCGCGCGATTCGACTGGAAAGGGCCCCGAGGCGACAGCTCCACTAATCAGGGGTGGACTCACCACAAATCAGGGCCAGCGCGGGCCCGTATCTCGCGAGCGTATCGCCGAATGAAAACCTCGAATCCACGCCCGCGAATACACTCGGTCGAGACGAAAACAGACGTCAGCGAATATGGATGTGTGGCCACACTCGAAGATTAGATGTGCTCCACTTTCGAGCCGCTTCCCTCCGACCGCTGTTTTGCCCGTCGGGGAACCCTGGTGAACACCGCTTATCTGCACTCGTTCCCGCTCACGGTGAGGGCACTTTCCTCAGTCAGCGCCGCCGACGCTGCAGGGAAGGACAAACGGAATCCGAGAGAAGTTAGTCGAGTGAATTGCGACCGTTTCGGCTGAGATCGACAATCGACAATTAATCGTCATGACAGGTGGGACGGGGGAGAGATGGAAGTTCAGGCATGGTACAATTCTCCCGATGAAAGTGCTCCGCGCACTTAATCTCCAGTACGAACGACGAATCACCGAACGCAAAGGCATCGTCGATAGACTGGTAACCGAGACAGCATCAGTCACTTGCTCATGACCAATAAATGCCTCCATTTCAATTAAATCGCTACCTCCTACCGGTCATATCGAATTATTAAAATTATTATTAAAATATTTTAACTTCCAGAAATAATTATTGCAAATAATATGGTAGATTAGAAATCTGAAAAACTAGATTAAATATATGTTTGAATTCTCTATTACCTCGATTGTTTCTGGCTTTACTTTGTGAAAATCCATTCTTAATAATAAAACGTTATTGTACTTTTCACACGATTTAATTAATACGACCGGTTTCGTCGCAGAGGCGACATCATCAGGTACAAAAACCGTTATAATAACAGTTATTTTGTTCTTGTTTAAACTACCAGATAAACCTAGTAATGAAGTATAATGGTAGTTCTACCTTATAGCAACCAGATAAACAAGAAAAAAATAGCTGTTATTATAACGGTTTCTGTACCTGATGATGTCGCCTCTGCGACGAAACCGGTCGCATTAATTAAATCGTGACGAAAAGTACAATAACGTTTTATTATCTCTATGACCTGTTTCATTTTAAAAATGTTATTCATGTGCAAAGCTTCACAAACACGGTAACCACACGACTAGCAATTTGCACTGGAATATTTTCTGCGATTTTTAAGAACTTTTGATGAAATCAAAATTATTTGCGCTCTATTAGCAATAAAACGTTAAAAACGTGGAATAAAAATTATTCCGTCTCTTGAACTAAAATATTTTATCCTCGGTGGTCTTCAGCTGCAAAACTACTTTCACGTCTTCTGTAGCAAGAGAAGTTAATACATATGCAAGTAAAGCATAAAAAGTCCGTGTTTCTTCTTGGTCTTAGAACTATACAATACTCCTTTACAGCGATGAGGCCTAATATTTAAATAGGCACACTTGCTATTACAGTTATTAATACGAACTTTGTAGTGTAGAAATTCCAGGAAAATGAAACAGTAAATTTTATTCTATCACTGACACATTGCAAGCTTTCAGTGCGACAATGGCTCGAAGTTAGGGACTACTTTATACTTCATTAATCAACGCCAAATATATAATTATTAAAATTACCTTATTTAATAGTAAATGGTAGTTGTATCAAGAGGTTTTTCAAAAAGAACATGATATATTTGCGTGAAGCTTAATGGGAATTTCGACCGGTTTAAACCGATGTATGTTACCAACGTATTGGTGACTCGCTCATCGTCATCTGGATGAATTGATAAGTTCGAGTGAGCAATAAAAAATATTTGAAAATTTTATTCTAATTCCTAAGATCTTTTCAGGCGATAAAGAGTTACCTGATGTGACTGACTCTTTATAGTTACATCTCAGCAGTATTTTACATTCACTCAAACTTATCCATTCACCCTGATGGCGATTGAAAATTTAAACCGATCGAAATACCGAGAAGACAAGATAGAGTCAAAAATGAACTTTGTAATATTCCACAAACTATTCATTAAAAAATCTACCGGTTTCGATCTTTTCAGATCATTATCAAGGCTCTGTAACCGCTTGATAATGATCTGAAAAGGTCGAAACCGGAAGAGTTTTTAATAAATAGAGTGTGAAACATGACAAAGTTTATTTTTGATTCATGTCACTGTTCCACCGAGTGAACTCGCGACCCGAGAAGACTGCAATCATGTAATTCTCCGAGAAATAATTACTTCAGACTATAATCTTGATTATGTGCAATATGTCAATGCCTGCCGGCGGTGAAATATACATGAATTGCCATGAGAAAAAATCCCATCCACCGGGAATGGAACCACAGACCTTTGGCTTTCGGGGTCACTGAGAACTTTCCGGGAACCTAGATAGCGTAGTGGTCTGCGCTATCCAAGTTTCCCGAAGGGAATTTTTCCGGTTCAAGGGAATTTTTTCCCATGGCAATGCATGCAATTACCCTTGTGATTTCGAGGATGATCTTGCTTCTAGAATGAAACAAATAGGGTACGAAAAACTCATAGGGTACAGCGGTGGCGTAACTATGGGGGGATGAGGGGATAGACCTCCCCCCCCAAAGCCTCAGAGAAATAAAAATAGTTATTTAAAACTATTGTCTATTTTAATACCTGCATCTGCTTCAAGTTAAAATTTTTAGTGCCAAAATGATATAAAATGTTAATCCAGGCATATCATTTTTCAAAAATTTTCCCGTTGCCTGGGGGGGGGGGGGGTCGTCACCCCAGGCCGTCCCATCCCCCCCAAAGCATATTCCTAGCTACGCCACTGACGTACAGAATGGAGCATTTGAAATACCATCGAACAACAGGCGCAGACTGAGCAGCGGGGCGCGAACGACAGTGGCTGAAAAGAGAATCGAGCCGGAGATTTGCTTGGATTGTGGGAGAGGCTGACCTCCCTCACCCTCCACCAACAGTCCACGACGAGGGATTCGATGGGGTGGGGGAGTGGGACCCCTACCCCCAAACACCCGCACCCCCTCTAACATGGTGTACACGAATCAAGAGTGAGGCGGAGAGATTGAATAAAAAATGGTCGGAGCGACCGCCGTGCGGACCTGATGCACCGATCACGGCGGCGTGTGTGTGTGTTTGCATCAAAAAACAAGCGCTGTCGTTGCCATCACGGGTGACCGAGTGCGCATTGCTGGCGAGGAGGGAACATGACACGCAGTCACCCCACCACCATGTCCTCTGGCGATTCTTCACGGGGCACCACATCGCCTAATTTCAACGGAATGGCACCATTCCCTACGACCAGTATCGTTTTATAACTGTCAGGCGATTAATTTAGCGGCATTTGGTAATTAAAAACGACATATTCAAATCCAGTTTAATTTCTCAAATTTGATTCACTCCCGTCAAATTTTGAGTGAAATAAAAATAATTTTATTATTAATATTGTCATTAAAGTATATTTACTGCCTAACTGTTCAAATTATTTAAGTACAAATAATTCGGAGCTTTAATCAGCCTCAAAGGTACAAGGACCTATTTTGAGATTGCCTTCCGTAAATAAATACATATCATAGCTGGTGCTGTTATTAAAAAAACTGGAAATTTCCCAATAAATATATGTACACAAATAAAGAACATTTCATATATGCCAGTTTTTAAACAAATACAGAATATATGCTTATTATTTACAATACATCAAGCTATATTATATAAACACTTAACATGGTTACTTGCAATTTGGAATATTATATGAATTACAAATCTAATACAGAACTTCGATTTTACTCATGAATAGGATCCATTCCTTTAGCAGCTTTAGATTTTTATCTTTTCTTTTCTGAAAATTTTTAATATTCTTGCATACCATTTCATATTTTAGGTCTTAAGCAGACCAAGGGCCTCTTAAATAATGCTAGGTTTGTTTTGGAGTCTTTGCACAATGCTTCCTCCTTAAATAGTATTGATCACAATCGGAACAAGCGGGAATATTGCCGCACTTTACATAAAGTAATTTTAGCACTTTAAGAATGTTCAAGCGTTAGTACCAACACAAACCATTCATCCAATCAATTCAAGAAAGATATAATCTCACATTCATAGCAGTGATTTTTATTACAAATTTGCGAATAATCTTTTCCCTTATTTTTAGAAAACTGATCACTCACCATTGGATTCATGCAAAAATGCATCATTTCTTCGCGGATTAGCTTCAGTTGGAGCAATGGATATGATAGAAAATAAGCACCAAGAGAAATAAAAGTGACTCGTTTTATTTTTATCCAGATCATCAAAGATTCAAAAATAAAGTAAATATAAGCCCGACAAAATGAAATGCAAAGTGAAAGTATCAAAATGAATGAAATTAAATAGATGAAAGGGTTGAAGTAAATGTACGGTTAAAGATGATGAGAAGCTATGACGCAAAGACGTCGTCGGTGACAAATATTATTCAACCCATAGAACAGTTCTTCAACGTATATGAACGGATATAGTCAGAAAAGTAACACAGCAGTAAAATAGGGTAAAAATTCATTCACATTTTTTAATATTTAAGGGGAATTCCTTTCTACCGATCGATACCAACGGAATGGAAAAAAAAATCAACGTTACCATGCCATCCGATGACAATACACTGCGCATCTACAGAAAATGAGGGCTGGACGGACGAACGCAGTAATAACTGCACCTTGTCGCTGAAGCCCATCGGCTAGAACAGAGCAAGCATGCACGGCGCTTGCCACTCCATAGGCCGGCGACATTATTTATTTCAGAGTGACTCTTACGGAGGCGGGGAAAGCGGGGGGAGGGGGCGGCGGAGGGTGAAAGAGGGGGAGGCGGAGGGTGGACGCGTGACGGAGGGGCAGACGGAAAACGGGCGCCATTTTGAATTTTTGAGGGGGGGGGTGAAGGGGTAGTGATGAAAATCCCGCGTATTACTCTTCTCTCGCTCAGAATCCCGTAATATACGAGATTTACGTAATGGATGGCGGATCTCAAACTGACAAACGACCACGCCGGGGCCTAAATAAAATCCGATACCCTATTATTCCCTCGGTTTAAGGGTACGGAAAAGTACATCAACTCCCCCTTCCTCCTGCGGAACACTATCCCTCAAACCCATCCCCCTCTCACCCCCCCCCCACTCACCCCTCCGCCGAACACGCTTCCTCATTAGCCCTGGAATGAGGGGGTGGGCGTCTCACCTTTCCAACACCACCCCCACCCCCCAAACAGTCGATCCGACACCCAAAGTGAGGGGAGGGAGAATTCCAGGGGAATCGGCGACCGCCCACCTCCTCCACACAGAGCAGTGCAACACACCTATCTCCCCAGAAACTTCCAACCCCACCTTCCCTCCAACCCCTCCCACTTGCCTTCTCCCCCCCCCACCTTACGGGGAGAAAAGAAAAGAGTGGAGAACACTACGCGGCCCTCGTGTGTAGAAATTAACGGTGGGCAATTTTGTTTCGTTAATGAACTCTCTTGGAAGAGATAGGGTAAGGATGGATAGGGTAAGGGAATGTTGTGTGGGACCCCTCTCTTCGGGAAAAAGGGATCGGGGGGGGGACACCTAACCCCACCCACCCACACCCTCTCTGGACCACCTTCCACGTCCGATGGAATTCCAGCGTATTATCTGGCGCCTGCTACCCTCCCACCCCCCTTTGCTATGAGAGTGCCTTGCCAGTAATTCCCTCCGGCAGCGTAACTTTTTAAAGACCACTCGAGCACGCAAGGTGACTTTTTTTCTCAAACGGTAGTTCCCTAGGGACGGACCCTCCAGTCAAGTAATCGGTGGTGCTCAGTGCGTCTAGAGAAGAAAGTATAAGGATAGGAAGTACACTCGTGGGCTCAGCGGAAAAATCAAAAGCGAGACCAATTGCAATCGAGAAGACTTTGCTTAGAAAAAGTAATAATACTAAATTTGTTATTGCACATATATATTTAATGCACACATATTCGGTGACCTAGGATTCGAAGACGATTTTTATCGTCAAGCATGTTGGGCATAAAAGAAATTGAGTATTTATACAGACGTTAAAACTTGCACAAACACGTTGTTCACAGTTACTGATTTATAGGTACAGAAAATTGAAGGTGAGAAGGAAGGAATTAGATTTTTTGATTGTTATAACTTTTCATTATAATTATAAAGAATATCACGTGGTCACGCCGAAAACAACGTAATGTAAGAAGGCATAGGTATATTAGTGAGAGGGTTCTGGATCCCACTATTTTGGGCTTTCAATTTATACAGTTCCTCTGAGAAAATTCCTAAATCCGGCACTATAACACGTGGGGATTGCGCCACAGAAATAAATAAAATTACTTGATAGAACTCATCATAATTGTATCTTCGGAGAAAAAATGAAGAAATTTCAACAATGAAACTCAGTGAGCAATACTCACTGAAAAGGAACAACATACAAATCATGTTAGGGCCTGCGGCCTCGCAGCTCAGCGCCACTTAAAGAATCGCTTGAAGTGGTGAGCTCGAACTCATTGCATCAGTGCACTTCAGCGAGAGATGAATGCCTCCGCACACCGTTATACTTATGTATCCCACTGATCGCAATATATTTTTAACGATATTTTTTGCATTAATTAAACAAAAATCCATTCAAGAATATTTCTATTAAAGGTAATCGATCCTCTGGCTCGAAAATTAGTATCAACGCGGTCGTCATATTACTATCCTCATTCAATAGCCTTTACACTAGTTGCTTTATTTTCAAATGTTGACTAAGTGATCTGTTTTACTGCCCTATTAATAATAGCATAAGTATAATTAGGGGCGTTAGCCAGATAACTGAATCCGGATGAGATGTCTGCGCACACTGGGAGTCACGTCATAGCGAATCACGTATGTTCTACGTTGTTTCATGAATTTACCGACGATGCGTAAAGATACGTGTATAAAGATGCCGTTTATAGAAAAATTCCATTAACATCAAATGTTCTACATGACAAAGTGTTTGGTCACTACGATACGTTTCCGACCCCAGAAAACCGCTGGCTCTGGGATTCTATCATACGGCCTTCCAACTTTCAGCTGAACGGTCAACGAAAAGCGAATTCGCTTCGAATTAAAAGTGATCTCAACATCTTCAGTCCGAACCAGGGGCGCAGCCAGGAATTAAAGCTGGGGGGGGGGTGTTTGGATGCAACTAATACCGGTGTATGGGAGTATGGAATACCCACCAGGATAAGCGGTACAGGGTAAGCGGTACCTGTATGTGCGAGATAAATAAATTGCGGAATTTTAGATGAACGGTTCAAAATGGTGAGTTTTGCGGCTTTCTGAGGGATATTTTATTAATCCTTACACTACTCTATTAGTAATATCAATCCAATTAAGTAAAATGGATTAAACTTAAATATTTCTCTAAGCTCTGGGGGGGGGGGGGTTAACCCCCGAAACCCCCCCCCCTCCCTGCGCCACTGGTCCGAGCAGTCAATTAACCCAAAGAATGGCTCGGACAGGTAAGGATAGAGCATATCATGTAGTAAGCCAGGGGCAAATAAGTTACAAACTTCAAGGTAGGGGGGCTAGTTCCTTCGCCTGGATCAATTAGGACTACAGAGGATTTATTATGAGAAGGCTGCAACTTGGATTTGAACTCGGGATCATCAGCCAAGTGCTCTAACGAGTGCGTTACCTTTCCCCCTCTCGAGTAAATAGTGTGCCAAAAAACACTGAGAGGCATATCACCAAATCGTAAACGAAAACATTGATTGGAAAATGGAATTTCTAATAATGAAGGGGGAAGGGCTATCTTATGGATTCGTCCATCTTCTCCGCTTCGGTCTTCGACAGAGGTAACATCTGCGAAGGTTGCGGTAGCGAGATGCAGCGTGGCGCTTCGGGTGCGGTAGGAGAGAGGGAGGGGGGTGCGCTGTTTTCCTCCACCTCCCCATCCGATGGTCTCTTTTCTTTCCCCTTCTCCCCCCCCTTCGGCGCCAATTGCACTCCCAAGCACCCTTCGTGCACAACGGAAAAATTAATAACGGTAATGAATACGGAGGATGAGGGCTCAAGTCATTTGTTATCGCATCCCATCTCCTCTCGTGGAAACACCGCAACGGATGCTACGGAGAAACAAAGCAATACAAGAGGGCGTCCGAGGAAAGAATTGCGCGGACGGTGTCCCCAACCACCCTCCACCCTTCGGGAGCTAATTAGGGGACGCGAACTTTTAATTATTTCTCAGCAGTGACGACTCCATCGCCGCCCGACCCTCCTCTCTTAACGGCAGGAATCGAGAAGAATTTTATAATTGCGATAAACAAGGGAAACCAGGATGGCAAAAGGATATGGAGATGCGATTATTAAAGGCAGTAAATACACCGAGTAACCGCAATAGCAGGGCCGAACGGCCGACGCCACGATTTAATCTATGTGTTGCGCAACTTGCGTTTTCCTTCTCACGGCGGATTGCAGCTTGGAGAACCCCCCATCCCTCCCCCTTGCAGAAGCATAAAAAGGAGAGGGAGAATGTGTGGTGTTGGTGGCCTGCCTCCAGGCGAAACTCCATTTGCGGGGGGGGTGGGGGGGGAAGGGGGGAAGAGGGAAGCAGTTCGAGGAGGTGGGGAGGGTTGGGGTCATTCCAATCATTTATAATTCTCCTCCGCTTCGCCGCCTCCGACATTATTTTTGTCGACTCATTTTGCGGGTGCGGGAGGTCATTTGTTTACCAAATTAGCATATTAGTCTGAGAGAATTTCCAGTGGAAATTCACGCACTGCACAGCATCACGGCATACCCCTTCCCCCTCGCATCACACACGTGGGAAGCAACGCGATCGCGGGCGGCATTATTAATACGATGGCCATCGAAAAAGAGGGGTCATGACTACGCCCTGCCTACAGCAAATTTCAAACTATCGCGTATTCCACGTTTTAGCGTTTTATTTTACGTTGGGCTCTGATGGCGCATTCCTCTCCATGCGTTAGTCAAGGGAGCGTCGACGACAGTGTTGCCAGACACGCGATAATATTAAATTAAAAAACTATAAGACAAGAAAGCAGTACAGCTCCGATAAACTCTCGCTACTCAAGTGTTGTGTGATGATCGATAAAAATATATTTATTGCATATTGTTGGCTTAGTAACTTTTCTCTAGACGGCAACATGGAGGAATGGCAACGCTACTGCCATAAGGACAATAAGAAACTAAAAACGCGGAACGGACTACGGCCCTGTCAATCGTACGAACAAATCGTTGATTAGATGAAACTGATGAATTACGATTCTGCTTATGTAACTTAAGTATTTCTCGTCGCTTCTGATAAAGTATTTGGGTTATTTGCGACTGACCAACTAGCTTAAACGGCTAACTTTCACTAGAATTCTTTAAAATATTCACTATAAATTTACCAAAAGGGCCTTCAATATTTTCAATGTAGCTAAAGCTGCTACAAATGCAAAATTTGTTTAAAGTATGTAGAGTTTTACTTCTTTTCCACACATATGTTCATTCCGAGCACATGGCTGTAAAATATCTAGAATTTACATCAAATTAGACACGATGGTTATCATGAAAAATACCGTTGAAGTACAGGTAGGCCACGGATGAGATACTTGGAGCAGGCGACAAAGAACACAACGGAGCAGAATTATGTGGGTGTTAAAAGATTAGCCGATAGGAGAATCCTAAATCTACATATTACTTTGTAAGTCACCGAAAGAGGTGTTTGGCGGGGGATGAACCATCACCAACATGCAACAGAGGATTAAACTTTACTTCCACAAACATGGAGTACTCATCATGTACGCTACGTTTGAGCCCCGTCAAACCAATCTTAAGATTGATGGATGTTGGTGATAACGATCGAAAAATATTGATTAACGAAGAAATAATATTGGGGAAACCGACATACTCGTTCTATTATGCGTTAAAAATTTTCATTCGTTTAAAATTTGCTGAAGTTGTGTCATTTTACATTTACATTACATTAAGCTTACGTGACATACCATAAGCCAAAAATGTATTTTTTAAATATCAATCTGTCATCAGGAATTTTTGCTTTCAAAAGGGGATTACAATTGGTGAGAAAAATACCCCAAAGGTGGGTTTAAAGTAACCGTAGAAGCGAAATAAAATGTTATGCTTTCCCGGATTATGCTGGTAGTGAAAACTGCTCGGGTGCTACGTCGCGTCGTACTCCATCATCGGGGCTGAATGATGATTGAGTACGACTCGTAAGCCAAAACTTCGGTAACCATGAAGGGATTACCCCGTGGTGCACACGAACAGCCTTCACTAGCAAACTGTAGAAGCAACCATAAACCATAGAACCAACCATCAGTCTTGTTCCTCTGGACATTAGTTGGCACAGGAATCAATTGCGTATTAAATGCGGGGGGGTGTCGTAGATTTATAATCTATGCTACACTAGCAATAATTATGAAACATATTCCTGAAATTATCCTTGTCTCATCCCGAAAACATATAAGTAGTGATCACAATCGATAACAATTTACAGCTTAAGAGGCATAGCAGTAACATTGAAGCTAAAAGTCTCACAATTAAACATCAATCATTAGTCTCCGACAAGAACTTGTCTCCTTTATTTCCACTACCTTTAGTTTTTTTTAAACACGCTAACTATAAAAATCTTTGATGGTCCATTTTGAATGAGTCATATTTATAAACTCAGTTTCACCGCAATTACTTTCATCAGTCACATGATATTCGCTTCGTACGGCGCTACCTCCACATCTGATCAGTTCTAATATGAATTGGATGGATGAGGCAGATACTTTGTGGAGATCCATTATGAGATATGAAGTGAAACACTTTGCACTTTCCACATAAAAAATTTATTACACTAGAGTCACTAGAGACTCTAGTGTAATAAATTTTTTATGTGGAAAGTGCAAAGTGTCTCACTTCATATCTCAGTTCTAATATGCCCGGAATCAACCGAGGGCCAGGGACATTAGCATTCGCGAATTGTTCGGACAAATACGGGATGATGCACTAGGAAATGATTTATACGGGACGTGACATTCCGGCCATAAAACTTCCCCATAGGCGAAGACGATCACCGCATGGCTGAAATTCCCGCAGGTCTCCGCCAGTGACTCCAGAGAAATGCGCCAAACATGTTGCTCTTCTCAGAGCCATCCAATGCCGAAATTCTGACGACATTCCTTCATGCGGTTTCGACGGTCGCGCTGAAAGGGTGTTAAATTTAGCGCACCTTACTTTCATTACGATGAACCTAGTCTGTCGCCGTAACTGCCGAAAAAACACTATTTTTAATGTTATACTTACGGTGATACGTATGTCAGGAGAACATTGCAAATTTGCCTGACTGACTGATTTGCAGAGAGACTGGGCGCCTGTTCCGTCCGAAACCAACTTTAATCACGACCGTCAGATACAGTATTCCCCGGCTATATATACCCTAGACTGACCAAGATGGCCGGCCTAGGCTAGTAAGCTGCAGGGAGTACTGTCCTTGAAGGACGGTCGGCCAGGTTGGCTTCAGTCGGAACAAACCTCCAGGACGCGGCCCGCGTCGCATTCTTTATTAATTGAATCATAATGGTACAAAAGTCATCGTTGTCAAATAACAAGCCAGTTCCTTTGCGAACTGCGTACAAAACAGCTTGATTATCAATATATAAAACAACATCGGAAAACTCCGGTACATTCTTAAACATGTATAACATTCCCTTAAGGGCTGCAACTCCCTCCGCGTAGTAGATTGGCAATTGATGGGGAAACATTTCAATATGCTCGAGAGAAAGCTGCGGAGACACCACTGCCCACTGAAACGGGGTCGCATCGGCGTAGCCGATGTAAGACACTCTAAATGAAGACACACGCCTGACTTGGGCGAACACTCCTTCGTCGTAACACTGTTGGAGCCACTTAATTCTTCTTTTATACACATCAGAAATCAGAAAGTAGGGCAAGTGCATAATGTAACATATCCAAGCGACATAACCCGCAAGTTTCGGGATGTCTAAGGCACGGAGACGAGGGATAATATTTATGGCGAGGTGGAGTCGTGAAAGCGCCCCCGGCGTGAGACGCACAGTGGAAGACACAGTATCGATTTTAACACCAAGGTAATTGATACACTGAACCGGAGACAAAACACATTTAGGTCTGTTAAGACTTATTCCTAGGTCATCTTCTAAAAATTTAACGATTTGAAACACTAACACACGAGCCGTGGGTTTGTCACACGTAAAAACAAGCAACCAGTCGTCAAGATATGGAATTAACACAGTTTGGAATCTGGAATAGACCTCCCTGGCTACCGCGCGGGCCCAGCGCTGCATAATAGCCGGGGCTAAACAGTGCCCCATAGGGAGACGTGAAAAACAATAATAATTATTACCACAACAGATGCCATAAAACCGCGAATGATCAGCACGAACAGGTAATTGATAAAATGCATCTTTTAAATCCAATTTGCATAGATAAGATGAAGAGGGGATCATTGAGACTGCTTGCGCAGCATCCTTAAGCCTAAACTTGGGCTTATTATAAAACTCAGTCCATGGGGACAGATCATGTATTAACCGGTAACCACCGGAGGATTTTGGGATTAAAAACACTTTAAATGCACACTTCGGCTTTTGCCGCACCAGAATACGCCTGGATACCATGGAATCAAGAACTGAAATGATATCCTCGGAAGGAGGAGTGCGGAGAAACACGTATGGCGCGTTTGTTGGCTTCGGGACGTTGGCCCCGGAGAGCACTAGATCCAACACAGATTCATCGTCATATGGATAAACTTTAACACGAGGTAGAATTTCAAACTCTGGACTTACTGCGGTAGGAACGTCCGGGGGACGGAGAAGAAGGTCTTCCAGGGGTCTCATCTCCGCATCATCCGCGATGTGGATGTGCCCGAAGCCTGGGCCAGCCGAGGGCTCGTCCTCCGGAGGTTCCGGCGAAGGAGCTGGGGAGATGTCCTGATGCTGCGAGGCGATGGAGGCGGTGTCCGCGTCGTCGTCCGAACTGCTGTCCTCTGGGCCTGATGACGAGTCCTCATGGAGCGAGAGGTCGAGGGCGACCGCATCATCGGGCTCCCCGGAGTCGTGCCATCGTAGCAATTCCCCGATGATGGGGTCGTCCTCAGCCTCCCGGTCCATGTATTCCGGTGCGCCCGCAGCCGGAGAGCCAGGCAGGTGTAACACGGGCGGTGTTGCGGAGGGCGCAGGAGATACCGCCGGTGTTTCAGCGGCGTCGAGAAGAGGCGAGGCCGGGACCGCCGCGACGTCGGCCTCGGTATCGGGAGGGCTGACTGTTGGCACGTGGAGGCACCGAAGAGCTGGCTGGCCTCTCGCGAATGACTTCGCGTATGATGGTAGTTGGCTGCGTTGCTGACGGCGGCAGCCTGAGGAGCTCGTTTGGGGCGAGCAGTCTGGCAGCCGTATCCCAACCATGGGTGGCCGCAATGGTGAGGATGCGGGCCCTGTTGTACAAAAGACCCCGGGATGTCGGTGGGAGAGCGTCCCAGTCAGCGGCAATGCCCAAGATTAAGGCCAGTTCGTGGCCATCCCTCTTTGTCAGTTTGGTAGACGATGCATTGTTCCGGAGAAGGTATAGGAGTTCGAGGCACTCCTGGTCCGCCGGGAGCTCGATTGTGTTTGGCGGCCGTTCTGGCCGCAAGTCTCGGAAACGGCGGTCTTCCGGAATAACCTGGGATGCCGGAGTATCTGGACGGGGCTGCGTCGGCGGGAAGGAGATCACCGGCTGTGGATCAGTGAAGCCCAGTTGCGTCAGAGGGACTCCCCGGCTGGTGCTCGGGCCTGGGTCCAGAGGAGTCTGAGAGGTAGAAGATGAAGGCATGATAGCCTTTAGAAGAATGGGCAGCCAAGACGGTGGTTCATCCGCCGAGAAGGGTGGCTGGGATCCTGCAGAGAGTGCCGATATGGTGGGTGATGTGTTTGGAATCACCGTAGGTGAAGGCGAGCGTTGTCGCGGCGAGCGGGAGCGAGAGCGAGATCGCTGCCGGGCGCGGCCCCCTGGCGATGCAGGGGGGTTCGCGGCTTTAGTGGTTTTCTTTGGCATCCCAGCCTTCGGCATCCTGGCCGAACCAGAAGAGATAGAAGACGGAAGGCGCAGAGACGGAGAGAGAGAAGGTGCGAGCTGCGAGCGTACTACCCGCTAGTGGTAGAGACGCGAGCGAGAGAGACTGGGCGCCTGTTCCGTCCGAAACCAACTTTAATCACGACCCTCTCAGACTCCTCTGGACCCAGGCCCGAGCACCAGCCGGGGAGTCCCTCTGACGCAACTGGGCTTCACTGATCCACAGCCGGTGATCTCCTTCCCGCCGACGCAGCCCCGTCCAGATACTCCGGCATCCCAGGTTATTCCGGAAGACCGCCGTTTCCGAGACTTGCGGCCAGAACGGCCGCCAAACACAATCGAGCTCCCGGCGGACCAGGAGTGCCTCGAACTCCTATACCTTCTCCGGAACAATGCATCGTCTACCAAACTGACAAAGAGGGATGGCCACGAACTGGCCTTAATCTTGGGCATTGCCGCTGACTGGGACGCTCTCCCACCGACATCCCGGGGTCTTTTGTACAACAGGGCCCGCATCCTCACCATTGCGGCCACCCATGGTTGGGATACGGCTGCCAGACTGCTCGCCCCAAACGAGCTCCTCAGGCTGCCGCCGTCAGCAACGCAGCCAACTACCATCATACGCGAAGTCATTCGCGAGAGGCCAGCCAGCTCTTCGGTGCCTCCACGTGCCAACAGTCAGCCCTCCCGATACCGAGGCCGACGTCGCGGCGGTCCCAGCCTCGCCTCTTCTCGACGCCGCTGAAACACCGGCGGTATCTCCTGCGCCCTCCGCAACACCGCCCGTGTTACACCTGCCTGGCTCTCCGGCTGCGGGCGCACCGGAATACATGGACCGGGAGGCTGAGGACGACCCCATCATCGGGGAATTGCTACGATGGCACGACTCCGGGGAGCCCGATGATGCGGTCGCCCTCGACCTCTCGCTCCATGAGGACTCGTCATCAGGCCCAGAGGACAGCAGTTCGGACGACGACGCGGACACCGCCTCCATCGCCTCGCAGCATCAGGACATCTCCCCAGCTCCTTCGCCGGAACCTCCGGAGGACGAGCCCTCGGCTGGCCCAGGCTTCGGGCACATCCACATCGCGGATGATGCGGAGATGAGACCCCTGGAAGACCTTCTTCTCCGTCCCCCGGACGTTCCTACCGCAGTAAGTCCAGAGTTTGAAATTCTACCTCGTGTTAAAGTTTATCCATATGACGATGAATCTGTGTTGGATCTAGTGCTCTCCGGGGCCAACGTCCCGAAGCCAACAAACGCGCCATACGTGTTTCTCCGCACTCCTCCTTCCGAGGATATCATTTCAGTTCTTGATTCCATGGTATCCAGGCGTATTCTGGTGCGGCAAAAGCCGAAGTGTGCATTTAAAGTGTTTTTAATCCCAAAATCCTCCGGTGGTTACCGGTTAATACATGATCTGTCCCCATGGACTGAGTTTTATAATAAGCCCAAGTTTAGGCTTAAGGATGCTGCGCAAGCAGTCTCAATGATCCCCTCTTCATCTTATCTATGCAAATTGGATTTAAAAGATGCATTTTATCAATTACCTGTTCGTGCTGATCATTCGCGGTTTTATGGCATCTGTTGTGGTAATAATTATTATTGTTTTTCACGTCTCCCTATGGGGCACTGTTTAGCCCCGGCTATTATGCAGCGCTGGGCCCGCGCGGTAGCCAGGGAGGTCTATTCCAGATTCCAAACTGTGTTAATTCCATATCTTGACGACTGGTTGCTTGTTTTTACGTGTGACAAACCCACGGCTCGTGTGTTAGTGTTTCAAATCGTTAAATTTTTAGAAGATGACCTAGGAATAAGTCTTAACAGACCTAAATGTGTTTTGTCTCCGGTTCAGTGTATCAATTACCTTGGTGTTAAAATCGATACTGTGTCTTCCACTGTGCGTCTCACGCCGGGGGCGCTTTCACGACTCCACCTCGCCATAAATATTATCCCTCGTCTCCGTGCCTTAGACATCCCGAAACTTGCGGGTTATGTCGCTTGGATATGTTACATTATGCACTTGCCCTACTTTCTGATTTCTGATGTGTATAAAAGAAGAATTAAGTGGCTCCAACAGTGTTACGACGAAGGAGTGTTCGCCCAAGTCAGGCGTGTGTCTTCATTTAGAGTGTCTTACATCGGCTACGCCGATGCGACCCCGTTTCAGTGGGCAGTGGTGTCTCCGCAGCTTTCTCTCGAGCATATTGAAATGTTTCCCCATCAATTGCCAATCTACTACGCGGAGGGAGTTGCAGCCCTTAAGGGAATGTTATACATGTTTAAGAATGTACCGGAGTTTTCCGATGTTGTTTTATATATTGATAATCAAGCTGTTTTGTACGCAGTTCGCAAAGGAACTGGCTTGTTATTTGACAACGATGACTTTTGTACCATTATGATTCAATTAATAAAGAATGCGACGCGGGCCGCGTCCTGGAGGTTTGTTCCGACTGAAGCCAACCTGGCCGACCGTCCTTCAAGGACAGTACTCCCTGCAGCTTACTAGCCTAGGCCGGCCATCTTGGTCAGTCTAGGGTATATATAGCCGGGGAATACTGTATCTGACGGTCGTGATTAAAGTTGGTTTCGGACGGAACAGGCGCCCAGTCTCTCCAATGCAAATGTTTTCCAATTTATATCTCTAATCTTTTATGTTGCGGATTCAAATCAGAATACATTACTAAATTTCTGGTGCTTCCCCAGCGAGCAATGTCGGTTAAAATCGGGTGTCACACCGGGTTAGGTTTACTATTTCATCTACCAACGTTTCGGCGAATTTAGTCCACCATCTTCATGGATCCAGGAACGCAACTCTTTCATTCGGATTAATCGCTCCCTGATGGTCGAGTCGCTCCCTAAATAAGATGGTCGAGTCGCTCGTCGAAACGACGGAAGAAGAAATGGAGGAAATAACCCGGTATGTAACCAAAGGGATATTCTCCACGATTGTATTATGTTCGATCAGAATCCAAGCAGCCACCACTTGTACTCCGCCTCGATTCGGAAAGAGCTTGCGATGCACAGCATTGGGACCCTACTGGGGGAATCGAGACTGTACCCTTCGTTTCGGCGGCGAGCGATGTAATTTCATTAGAAGGTAGTGGGGGGAGGTTAAGGGTTGTAGCGACAGAAAAACGAGCACATCCACCGATGTTACGGGGACGGTAACTCATCCCCAAAAAAGAAGACCCCTTCCACCCAGTCCACCTCCTTCTGCTCTGGAAATTCCAAAGCAGTGAGGGTCGCGGAAGGAGAGAGGGCGACTGGACCCATGAGCGAATTCACTTCCACCAAAATGTATGATTAAAAATCATAAGTTGGTATGGTATTTGGAGGAGGCGACCGACAGCTGAGGTCATTTGCGCCATGAGGGAAGGATATGGAAGGAAACCCGACGTCGGCATTAGCCTGCTTCTAACGAAAGGCGCCAAGGGGACCACGGCTTAACGTCCCATCCGACGGACGGAGTGTTACACTTGAAATGTCCCCCTCACAACATTCGAGCAGGGATCGGGCAGTCTCTGAAAAATGTCTGCCACCGCCGGGATTTGAACCCGAGTCCACGCGGTTGGAAGCACTTGTGTTGATGAGCATGAGTTCATCAACATTGCTATTAAAACCAATCGCCTTAGAATAACTTCTCTTGGATTTGTTTACCATGCGAATGGAGCACGTAAAGTTGCAGTTTCCTAGGAAGTTATTGTAATATTTTAGAGTCTCTCAGAATGCAAAGGAGGTCAAGCTGCAGCCACAGCAACCCGAACCCCAATCATAAGTTTTTTCGTCTTATTGTGATAAAGAGGGTTTCAAGGTTTTATAAAGGGTTAACAATGTATATATAAGTCTCTCTGAGCGTCTCTGATTTTTAAAAAATCTGATGCTGCCCCGGCGTATTATGGTAGTGAAGGCTGTTCGGGTGCTTCATCGGGTAATCTCCTCCATAGGTGACGACGTTTCGGGGTACGAGACGGACTCCTTCATCAGGGCTCAAAACTGACCCGCACTCCTTCTTCATTCTGCGCTGATTATGGAGTACGACTCGTACCCAGAAACGTCGGCAGCCATGGACGAGATTACTTATTTATTTATTTCTATTTATTTTCAACTTCCCCGCAAACCGCATATAGAGCCCTTTACAACGGAGGAATTAACATAGCACAACACAAACATCCATGCCCTGGACAGGGACCACCTCCCCAGGCGGGATTTGAACCCGCGACCAACGGTATGACAGGCAAGGACTTTAACCCCACCGCCACCGAGGCCAGCGATGGAGCGCCCGATCAGCCTTCACTAACATCTCTGATTTGTCCAGCGATAGGGTCAGTAGGGTTTTAAAGCTCGTGGAGATTTTTATGTCTCTTGGTTTTGTAGCGATAGCTACGCTAAATGAATTTCTCAAGAAATTGCTGTAGAGGAACGTTTATTATCACTTCAATATACAGACTGCCTTGGCAGCCGATATGGCTTGTTTTTACATTGGCGGCGAACTCTCTGGAACGCCGCGCTGGAACTCCTTCGAACGTTTTGGAATTTATCTGGAACTGACCGCAAAAATACCGGGTGGCACTGAGATTTGTTTCGGTTGGGAGTCGAACGCGTATCCATCGGTCCAACACCTGCACAAACTGTGGCGCATCATTTGTGCGTCCAAGAAATACAGGGACGTACCTAAGCTCATGAGAGATGATGAGAGATTTCATGGATTTCATACAAGGTGGGAACCAATGTTTTGATGACGTAGTTCGCCATCCTCCGGACGGGTCAACCCTGACTAGGATCGCAGACTACGGCCTAGACACGGTCGAACCCACAAAAATCCCTAGTCCATTGAGCTAAAACTCCATATTCACGGCAAGCCAAGAAATGCATTAACAAATATTTTACGAATTAGCAAGCATAGACGGCCCAGCGCTTACAGACTCCAACGATGGAAAAAATCCGAGATGTTAATCGAGAAAGACATAACCTGTAGATTTTTTATATCAACATTTGATTCATAATTAATTTTAAATTAGAGTGCAAATCATTCATTCACAAATACACTAGGTTAGTATTTATCAATCAGTCATGTATTCAAATTTTAACATGGAGATTTTGGAGATAGACTTGAAGAGACTGTCTTGTCACTACAAATAATTTTCCTCGCTAGGTTCTTAAAATTACAACTTTCGTTAATTTTAATAAATTAAAGTAATTCTCAACCGTTGCTGACTGGCGGGGTGGCGATACGCCGTTGTCTCCGTGTGGGTTGAATTTCGGGTCTCTCCTATGCCAGTGAAACAATCCTATAAATCCTGGATACGCGATAGCCTATGCCAGTATTCATACATTTATTCGCTTATCTTTTATTCATATCTTGATATTTCTTCATCAGAAAACAGATGGAATTAAACTGAATGAATGAGGAATGTGAGCTAAAAGTTATCTTCATTTGGGGTCATCTCTTCTTGCCTCGAGTATATAGACATACATAGCGAGTGTTAAGCTATATCTCAGCGGTTGTGCTCATTCACGAAAGAGTTGACGTCCGGGAATAGGGAGAGAGGAGAGAGACGTAGGGCGGCCTCGTGCGCCAGTGACTTCAATGCCAGAGATGCACGAATTTTAATTGCTTCAGCCCCATGCATGCTTCCATGGGAATTTTCATATGACGAACAGAGTGGCATATCTATTATCTAATCTGTACTCAATACAGTTCAAGACTTCGCATAACCTTGGTCAATGAAGATGAGATAAAGGTAGGGTAATGAAAAAATTAACAATGAATCATACTGAATACTTAAGTGTGGTATTCCACTGCCCTTAGATCATTTGAGTCACTAGAAAAAAATAGCGCGGAACGTGGGTAAATTAACGAGAAAATTAGTGCGGTGATAGGAGATTTTCATTTTATCGTGAACTTTTTGGGACGTGCAGTGCCGTATTCATTCGTTTCCTACACATCCATTCCGTTTTTTGTTGCTTTAAACCGTGAATCATAGAATAAGACATCTTGGAATGAAAACAAAACAGGAAACTATGGGCAATTCAGAAATAAACTCCAGAAAAGAAGTCGAGTTGGCTCAATGAATACATACCTAAACTTCAATACATACGACGACGACGATCCTCTATCGTCCGAAAAATGTATCCCGGTAAAGGGCCAGCTGCCGGTGAGTAGAAAACCACCTCTTCTGCGGGAATGAACGTGCGTGTAATCGCACGAAGGGGACAAATGGCAAGACAAGTGTACAGGGACCAGTGTAACCTTTCTAGTGCTAGCGAATAAGATGAAAGGCCACTAGTGAGCGCATACAGTGCACACTATAGTGGGAGCTAAAACTAGCCGACATTGGAAGTCGGGAGTGGTCCGATTGGATGAAAACACATAAAAATACATTAATACAATTTTTTTATTTTATTTTTCGATATTTTATCATTTTTTTGTTTTCATTTTAAAGTATTCTTATCATTTTTTGTCAATTTGTGGAGCAGTTTGCTGTCATTACTACAGTTAAATGGTAGATGGCGTCCAGTACGTGTTAACGTTTTGAATTACATCCTAGAGCTGAGAATAATGCGATTAATTTCGGCCGCAACTTTTTGTCAGTACATTTTACGATGATTTTTTACCAAACCGGTTTCATTACTTGCGTGAGACTTGAAAGGAATAATCAAGTCTGAATATGGATGTTACCTTTATGGTGATCCAAAAAGGCAGGGGAACTAATACGCACATATAATGCGTTAATGCAGGTTGCATTAAGGTGCTAACTGCACTACCTCACTTAAAAGTTACTAAACTCACCTTACTTAACACCCGGAAAGGCTAAACTGGTCCCTTTACACTGATTTCGTCAAAATTATTCCGCGTACGCGTCTTGCGCACAATCATCGCAGGGCGGTTGAACTGTGCTGGTGCATATGCGGGACGATATTCAGCCGTCGCTGAAGAGATAGTATATATACTCACCGGCAGCTGGACAATCCACGGGTACATAACCCGGTCAGAATTAAGGATCGTCGTCGTTGTAGTAAGGCGTACAACCGTATATGCAGTCCATATTTGCAGCCAATTAAGTAAGATAGTGATGCATTAGCGTATGTATTAGTGATCCATAGCGATGAATTAATGAAGGATAACAGAGTCAAGTTATTGTATGAGGACATGCATATCTTGGGGTGAGATCAGGAAGGGTCATCGGAGTAGTGTTTTCAAGCGCAGAGCCATGACCCAAATTATTCCGCACATTTCTTTTTCCTCAGGTTTTAAAAAATAGGATTTGTACGAAAAATTATCTTTACAGGCTTGGG
Source organism: Ischnura elegans (assembly GCF_921293095.1). NCBI lineage: Eukaryota > Metazoa > Arthropoda > Insecta > Odonata > Coenagrionidae > Ischnura > Ischnura elegans. The sequence goes on from NC_060246.1 coordinate 18,907,586, forward strand.
ACGCTTATCGAAACAAATTAGCATTAGCATTACCAGCACATCCGCTGGCGTTGTCGTTAACAGAAATCAGCGTTAGCGTTAACAGAAGGCCATCCATCACTCTTCTGAAGAACCAGGAATTAACGTCTAATTAAGGTTATTAAGGTTTAAATTACATTTTACTTGATGAAAGCAGTTGTCTCTTTCTGCACCTCTTTATTTCAAACGATCAAGGTTTCAACATATACTGCCATTTTCAAGGTATTAGCTTGAAAGTGGCATAATGACCCGACAGGTGGGTCTTTCGAAATAAAAAATTGTGGAAATAGAATTTTCATTGTGTGAATATATAATATTAAAGATTTACTCAGAATTACGTCGGAAACAGTAACTTTCATGTTTAAATTCTGGGTCAAAATGAACTGACGAGAGTAGTAGCGTAACTTTATCTCACGCGGCCATTACTTTAAGGTAAAGGGAGACTATACAGGACTGCCTTGGAGCATCCTTGGACACAGGATAGAGTGAGTGTTCCTCACATTGCCCCCCTTCTCAATCCCGTCGCCGCGGAGGGCACAGTGAGTGTGACGCGACGCACCGGCCCTTGGGCGTCCTGCCCCCCTGCCCCCTCCCCCCCACCTCCTCCCACCCCTTCCATATTTATGGCCCTCGCCTCGGTGCATACGTTAAAAAACCCCCCTCACGGGTCGCTCGCTCTCTCACGGACGGAGCGTCGCTGGAGCAAAAAAGGAGTCGCTCTCCCCTCCCCGACCTGTGCTGCCGCCCTACGGGAGGCACAAAAAACAAGGAGGAATGAGGGACGGATGTGGCCATCCTGTGCTTTGCTCTATAACTGAAGGGGAGAATGTTTCTGGGGGTGGGGGGAGGTAAAGGGTGGACGGAGGTGGAGTCTTGGAAGGGTGTGCTCTCTACACCGTGTGTGTGTGTAGGCTGTGGACTGAAGCAAGAGGGGATCAAGGAGAAATGGATGTTCCATCCATCCAAAGCAGTGCGAGGGTCATCGCTGGACCATCTGAGAGCATAAATATCTTCAATCCAATTCAATAAACTTACGGATGGGCGATCCACTCATTCTAATGCAATTTGAAAATCCTGTCTTCTTGTTTTCGCCCTCTTACCCTATAAATCATCCAGGAGCGCGAGTATCGGTCAGCATGCAGAAGACTATTCTTCTCAACCACCATTTTGGAACAGAATATATCTCAACGCCAGGGCTACAAAAAATTTGAGAGCACAACAAATTTCATAACAAGTTAAGAACACACACATGCACGTTGACAAACAAAAAACCACACAGAGCTAATTACTATTGCCTTAGAATTTATGAAAGGGTTCATAATCCATCTGATCTAAATTAAAAACAAGGATGCTGTCATAATTATTTACGTGTCTTTGTTTGCAACTTGGAACAAAAGGATTGCATACCCTTTCATAAATTATAAAATTATTGCAAAGTAACTGTACGTGGTATTATTTTTGTATTTGCGCCTGTTGAATATCTTTAGGAAATACCGTCAAACAGTCTTTCTACATAGCCCTGATGATGGAGCATATTATTCTCCGAAACGTTGCCTGAGAAGACATTTTTCTAAGTGTATGTATTTATTATTTACCGCACCTCCGAAAATTGCACCATCGACCTTTTATATATATTTACGTACGTTTATTTAACAATTGTTTTCATTATACTGAACGATACTCGCGATCCTGAATTAATTAATCTGAAAATCCTCCAATGCCATTTTTGACAGTAAATGCAAAACATGCGATACTGATATGCAACACCAAAGCAGGATCGTTGTCGGTGAGGGTGCAATGTCACGCAGCAATGCCCTTGCCCTTCTCCCCAAAAAGAAAACACGGAAGACTTGAATACGGAGAGGCAGCCGAAAAATTGACGCGAACATTCGAAGAGGGCAAACCAATGTTCTTTCAGTTATCTTCGTTGATGCGGATTTTCTTATCTGGTTTTCAACCGGGTGAATGGCTCCAACTTCAACGTCTCTGTAGCTCACTCTGCTCAGGTTTTCGAGGAGTAAAGAGTGTTGGATACATAGCCAATCAACGGTTTGAAGCTCAAAAAGAATTTCTGCATTTTTTTCCATCGTGTAAACCTCAAATTTTCTATCCTCATTGCTGTCACTCGAACCAAGTTCAATTCCTAGTTTTACTTCATTTGATTACCAGCCAAAATCCATGTGGTGAAATAATATTTGATTTTATTCACAGAAAGGGTGTATGATTAATGGATAAATGAAAAATTAACGTTTTCTGCAATAGAAATATGACTCCAATTCACAATGGGACCGATTCCCAAAAGGAAGAACCTTTTCAGAGTGGCAGTGGGAGAAGATATTAGGTGGCAGGGGCAAGAAAGCGTTACACAGATATTAAACGAATTAGGTTGCGAGCCGCTAGAGAATTGGAGCCTGCGCGCTAGGCTTAGGTTTCAATTGAGAATGGATATCTTTAAGAACGACTAGAAGAACATCATATTAGAACTCCGCTATCTTTCAAGGTCTCACTGAGAAAATTAATTAAGAGAGAAGTATTTTGTCGAACGGATAGGTATGGGAATTCGTCTTTCCCCCGCACGATAAAAGGCTTTAATAAATATTAGGTAATAATATTTCGTTAGAGCATTTCCTTTTTATGTGTAAAACGTTAGTGTCCTAACACCCCCCACCATAGGCCTATTGAGATGGCTTGCGGGGTAGTACGTATAAGTAGATGTGGATATGAACGGGAAGGATCCTGCAACATGCAGGACACAGAAGTAAAAGAAATTAACGGATTAAAATAGCGAATTAAAGTGGAAGAAATGGAAGTATAATCGTTTATAGGCTGCAAGAAACACAAATCTCAAGATTTTTCCTACTCGCAGGAAACACAACGAATTCAATTTTTTCGAAAGGGAACCAATAATGAGACAATTATGACTGTTTGTCTTTAGGCGCTTCATACTGCAACTTATCTCTGAATTGTGATATTTTTCCTGAGCAAGACTTGAAAAGATATTTTTTAGGGCACTATGTGAATGGATCTATTATACTTTTAAGCCAATATTTCCTACCCTAACGGTTGCATATATAATGACGGATACAGAATATTATATTGAACAGATTAGTTAACTGGAACATATAGGCTTATAAGATATCATAGCGGCTATGGTATAGGTGCTGCAGTTAGCCGTTAACATGACTACGACTGCTGATCTCACGGGGTAAGCGAACAAGAATAATATTCATCCACTATAATCGAATGCAGATAAAAATAGCACGATATTGGTTTCACGGGGAAAGCGCACAAGAAAAATTTTCGTTCACTACATTCAAATGTAGATGATAAAAATTGCACAATATAGTTCAACTTTTAGCGACGATTGGCGACTTTTTCCTCACCTTTTCGTCTTTTTCGAGAATTTCGATGGAAGAAATAAGTGTGCATTGGTAAATATCATTTAGAACGACAACCGACAAGAGAAAGGGCTATTTTTAATACCCCCACGTCAATCACAGATTATTAATGATCTCAGTGTGGTAAAATATTTTCGGAGATATCGCGTATTGGAAAATAAAAAATGTGAATGGATTGGGTTGGTGTGAGCTGGATTGATAGCTTCCCACGCACAGAGTCCGGATTCAAATCCCTGCGGTGGCGGAAAATTTTCGGAGACGCTGGTTGAGTGCCTTGTGGAGGGCAGTTAAGCACACCGCCCGTCGGATGGGATGTTAAGTGGAGGTCCCCATAGTACTTTTCGCTAAGATCACGCTATATCTGACCCAGGTCTCTCTCCACCCTCCTTCCTCTACCCTCTCCGATACCGCAAATGTCCCCAGCTGTCGGTCGCCTCCTCAAAATACCATTTCAACGAAAATATATAACCCTAAGCATAAGTCAGAGAAACAGCATGCAGTCCTATTGGAATCTTTATTCGTGTACTTTGTATGTTAAGGCATGTTTATACATCTCTCTTTATATTCGCTTCAAGATGTCAGAAGATGTCGATCCATGAAGATGAAAGTGAGATAAACTCGAGGGAGATCAGTCCTTAGAGAATGAATTAATGGGGACGAATTGAACTGGATCGAAAAAGTTGGCACAGATTGTCGCGCTCTGAATAGAAGGCGTGTCGACATCAAAAGGAACATCACTCGGAAGCCGTCTTATTCGCCTTCTTGCTTGCCTGTGAATATGATGAAACACATCTCAGAAGCGTGTGTCAATCCGGCATTCATTTGGTGACTCACAAAGCAGAAAGGCTTTCGATTATTACTCTAAAAAGTGCCCAAACAGTAGATTCTTCTTGTCAAAGGAAAAACCTGCGTCAATTTTTTTTCTTGGAAAAATGGGAAAAAGTCACGTCAAAAAAGTCAGAAATTGAAAATAATTTAAGATTTTTGCTTCTCCGTTGCGTTTCATGCAATTTATAAATGACGGAAACAAGATTTCTCAATAATGTACAAATATTGAAAAGTTAAACTAAGAGTAGGTACATGCAATTTAGACTTGCAGTTTCCGTATGCCAGGAAAGAATCACTACGAAACTTGCCCGATGGAAAACGTCTATCGTACTGGGTCAGAAAATGTATCGCCGAATCCATATCAAGAAGTTATAAGACGCTTGCCTCCGTCGTTTAGTGTTTCATGACAGGGCTCAGCAAATTATGGGACTGATAGCTAAGGTCTGTTGGAGCACTCATAATGGCGACTCATGGACGAGATGGCGGCTAATGTCATGGAGACATAGGAATAAACAGTATAAAATACCTACCCCAATTTGATTTTTTACCTTAGTGAGTTCTGGCTCTCGAAGGCTTGAAGGGCCAGGCAAAGCCATAGAACATACACACATTGTCCCATAGACCACGTTCAGATCTCCACAGAACATCCACAAAACCGTTTTCACTCACCTGAAAATGAGGAAAAGAGACACTATTAATGTCTAATTTAAGTTGATAATCAAAAAATTATCAATTTGAAAGATACACATGCAATTATTACGGGAATAGAATGCACTCTACATATCAGAAAATTGTTAAGCATAAATGGATAAGAAATAGGACCTGCTGCACTAGCTCAACCCGAGGATTGATTTGGATATGTGAGGGTAGAACTCATCCTGGACTAAGCAACGTACGAGTGAATTTCATACATTCAGGATATGGAGGCCAGTAATGTTCCCTGGGTGGCCTCGCAATTCGAAGATTTTCTTTGGGGGTGTCCGAGGGCTTTACCCGCGATTTAAACCCGGGACCCTTCGGTCAGCAACCAAACACTGTGACCACTAGGCTACCACGCTCTCCAAGCGGATTTATACGTCAGAGAAAAAGGACAAGTACATGCACCAAAGAAACACGGGAGGTGGGCTAATCGGAACGAGAGTAAGTGGTTGAATAGAAGCCATTTACACTAATCAGAAATTCGGAAGGATTGTCTTGCCCACCTTGCATGTAACCACCTTGCATTAAATACTCGGTCGATCCATTTGATCCTCATCATTATTATCTATCACAACAATTTCGTATTTCACAGCATCTACCCTTGATTTCTCCGCAGTTGTCATTGTCGATGCCTCACTTCCAAAGAGAAACATACTCCAAATGTGAATTCTGATAAATTATTCAAGAGGACATTGCTCTTTTCTATAAATAGATGAAGGTATTTTTACCGCTAATTTGAGACATGTCGCGCACATTCGAGCACACTCCTCACTGGCTTTCGATCAATTCGTGTGAAAGTGAATTTCGATGACTTCTAATGATATACCGACGCGATGGCCGAGGAGTAATGGGGGTGATGTAGGGGGAGAAGGAGTGGAGGGGGTGTGGGGTGAGAGGGAGTCGGCAGTGCATGGAAAGTGCGATTGTGGCAATCGCCAAGCAGGGAAGGGGGGTTGGGGTGCATTCTCCCCCCCCCCCCGAAATCCTCAAAATCCAATCAGAGGAAGAATGCATCCGCAGTGTGGAGACGGCGCACGCCGACAGAGCAGATGAGACAGAGAGAGAGAGGGCAGCGACACAACCGCCGCGTGCCAATCCAGCACGCTTCCCCCGTGAGTGTCATTAGCACACAGTCTCTCCTTCCCCGGCGGCGGTTGGTAGACGAGGGGGAGGGGGGCAGTGGGAACCCTGCGGCGCATCCTCCCGATGCCTCGTTACCGTGACTGCGGCAATGCCCAAAGGGAATGGAGTTGTGATTTTCACCCTTCCTCCCTCTTCATGGTGTGGTATTTGGAGGAGGCGACTGACAGCTGAGGTCATTTGCGCCATGAGGGTAGGGTATGGAAGGAAAGGTGGAGAGAAACCCGGCGTCGCCTGCTCTTAACGAAAAGCGCCAAGGGGACCACGGCCTAACGTCCCATCCCACGGACGGAGTGTTGCGCTTGAAATGTCCTCCACACAACATTCAAGCAGGGACCGGGCAGTCTCTGAAAATTCTCTGCCACTGCCGGGATTTGAACCCGAGCCCGCCGGGTGGGAAGCCAACACTCTAGCCACCACACCAACCCGATCACCCTCCCTCTTTATAAATCCATTTCGCATAGGATCTTTAAGACTCTATATCAGTTGAAGCAATTTAGACATCTTATCCCCGTCCCTCTTCGCCAAAAATTAGTTGACACTCTTATTTTTCCTCATATAGATTATTGCTGCGTGGCATATTCTGACTTTACAAATGAACTAAATCTGAAACTGCATAAGATTCAGAATTCTTGTATAAGGTATATTTTTGACACGGTATGGTATCACATGTTATGAACATGTGATACCATACCTTGAAAAACTAAGATGGTTAAAAATACAAGATAGGCGCTTACTTTATGAGGCAACAGTTATGTACAAGTTAAAAACGACAGAACTTCCCACATATTTACACCAAAATGTACGATATAATGCCAGAACAAATAATAAAGTTCCAACACGCCACATGGAAAAACTTTACATACCACACTATCGAACATCTATTTACACTAGGTCTTTCTATGTCACTCCTTGCGAAATATGGAATCAATTGTCATACGTTCTATCTTGTCATATATTAAGTCGCATTCTGTGACATCGTTGTTTAATGTAAATCTACATTTTTTTTGTAATATTTCTGACTCTATTATATCTATAATCATGCATTGTCCTAAGGGGCACACTTGTCCCGGAATAATAAATTTCATTTTCTATTCTATTCTACAAATCAATTCTCACAATATTCTCAAGAATCTACTATCAAGGTATTCGATTTGGTCCTCCAGCTCCGGATTAATTCTGCAACTTAAGTAATAGACCCAGAGAGTCAAATGTGATTCCTAAAAAAGCACGAAAGCCTTTCCCAAGGAAAAAGCTGTACAGACTGCACACTAATGTTTAGCGAATATATGATAGAAAACTTCGATATCACCAGACACTAGTCAGTCTTCCTTTATTTCTTACATATCAATATGGCTTCTTTCTCAACAATGCAATGCTTTTCTCTCTGTAACCAATGAGCCATTTCAACACGAAACGCTAAAATATCAAAACGTAAATTCTACAATCAACAAATGAACATCAGAAAATCAGAGACGTAAAAAGAATGAAAACGTGTATAAAAGAATGCATAAAAGCGGTGTCAGTCATTCATAGTACAAGCATCAAAACCTTCTGGAGGTATTGCAGACTAATTACCACAACTAGCATGATGCACGCGCAATCAAACGGCCTCACGATGGGTATGACTGGGTATGAACCTATAATTCAGCGATATTGAACCACGTCGTCTTTCGTCCATCCAATACATCATTCTCTTCCTCTTAATCTCTCAAATGATTCCGGAATTCAATGCTCTGTGCTCCACGGAGAACACATTGTATTTCTCTCTTGCGTTCATTGGAAAGTGTGGAATGGTTATTAAGCTGAAAAATGCTTGTGCGTCCGTTCTCTCCCCTTCCTACCACGCCCATTCTGAGAGACACGATGACAACCCTTGAGCAGATTCCACTGTCATGACTTAAAAGATTAAAACAAATACTTTTCGCAAATTTATGCCTAAAACATTTTTCCTTTCACGCATTGCATCCATTAATGTAAAATTGCAAAATAAGGGTATTCAAAGTGTGGAATATTAAATCTTTACCTGTGATTTTTCAAGCTCTCGAAGTTTTGCGTTATTCTCATTTAATTAGCGTGATTTTACTTCAATTACCGCAATCATTTGTTAATAATTAAAAAAGAAATAGGTTCAGTGGCCACGTTTTATTTTAACGCGATTCTAGTTAAAAATTAACTTCATACAGTACTTTATGAAATTCACAATAATTTTTACATTATTTTTGAGGTGTACGTTTTTCCTCCCACCTGTCCGACATCGTCACAAAAGTCAGCGTCTGATTTTGAAATGCCTTTTTCAGAAAATATTAACACGGGAAGCCGCCCAAGCACTGAAAATAGGGCATACGATGTGATTTTAATTGTAATAGTTTTTGGGAGGAGCGGCGTTTCCTTCGATTCTCGGCGGCCAAACCGCCTCTCTTTTACGTTTTTATTGAAGAAGATCCCAAGGCGATGCTGTCGAGGGTGATCGCCTACCCCACCACACCTCCCCCTAACCCACCCTTCCCATCCCCCGACACATAGCATTCTCTCTTGGAGCGCCGTTTTCCTTTCTCCTGCCGGGAAAATGGAAAAAGATTAGCGGCGATAGGTTTTATTACGGAGGCAGTACTTCAATCAGTATCCTTGAGACCGCATTTGAGAATGTTATTGACTACAGACCAGATTTGGTACATTCTAGATAAGTTGTTCCAGTCTTGATTGAGGGAAGGGAAATTTGCTTTGGCGCCTCAAGTTTAATAATAAAATCAACTCCCAATGACCATTAGGCTGCAGCGGGCAAGAGAAAGGTTTTTAGGGAAAGGAAAAGGAATGAAATAATTCGATGCGCAAAAAAGCGAAAACGAAATCGAAGGCCTTGACATGGCACTTCACGTCTGCTAAATGATCAATGCTGCCGTTGGGGCCGAATAGTTAGTTGAGACTCTACGCTAGTAAGACCCACGGGCTCCGAGAAGTAATGAGGTAATCTAAGAAAAATGTGCTCAAGGAATTATCCAAACCATCGTTTCATGGCATGGGATACTTCTCTTTCGAAATAGGAACACATTTCCAACGTCAAGAGATTGACGCCGTGGAAGCCAAACTTCTCAAGTAACCTCCTCGACTGCGGGAAACGATTCGGCGACCCGAAAAAAATTGGACCGCCCGCACACACGAAGAAGCGTCACTGCCTCCTCGAAGAGGCGGTGCCAAGGAAGCACACAGCGACAATTATCCCAGTGGCTCCCCTCCTCCAATCCCCCCCCCCCCGCTCCCCCCGAATATAAAGGGGGCGCCCGCGCCGCCGAAGGTAATCCCGCGTCGTCGGATGCGCGCCATAATTAAGCATTTGTTTTCTTCGGCGCGACACTCCATAAGTTCGAGAGCGGCAAGGAGATTTAGCGGGCAAGAGGCAAAATATGGCCTCCCACCCTAACCCCCTTCCCCGGCCCCGCTTTATATTTCCTCCCGAGAGATGGCGCTCAAGGAAGGCTCCGCGACACACGACGCAAGACGGCGCCGACGAAGGAGAAGAAGGGCTTATGGGAAAGGAGGCTGGGGGAGGGAGGCTTACTCCTCCTCCCCTCCTAGATGCAACGAGGGTCGTCTTCCTAGTCCAACCCCCTTCCCTCAATCAAGGAAAGGGAGGAAATTAATGCCACCAACACACACGCGCGGAAGTGGGGGCAGCACGCACAACAATTTCTTATTCCATTTGTTCCTCGAAATCTACCCCCACCCACCCCTTCGCCGCCCAGTCACAGTCACCACTAAGTATCCATCGCATCCCTCCCTCCCCCTTCCAACCCCTCTGGGCATCAAAAGCACTTTCATTTCTCACGGCGGCGGCGGGCAGCTTCCACAGAATGCTCGCTTTAATTGCTCCTTCCGAATTTTTCTTCCTCTTTTAATTGAAACTCGTGTCTACATCACCCGCGCGATTAGTCCCATCGCCCCGACGGCGACTGCCAGGCGCCCGCCCCTGCCTCAAGAAGATGGAGGGCGGCCCGTGAATCAGGGCCGCCCCGGCGGGCACTCATTCGGACGAGAGACGGCAAGGGGTGGTCGATGCAACAATCACCCCCCCCTCCTCCCCGATCACCACAAGTGACATCCCAACCCTCGTCGACATCTACTTCGATTTCTGCCTCGACACTGCTTCAAGTTACCCATTGTCGTCACGCATCGTATCTTCTTGGTGCCTTAATTCATTTTAAGCGAAAAATTTTATGAGTTACAAAAGATCGTCTCCAAGTCTCAGAAATTTTTGGAGAAATAATTCTTGCATGATGAAATTGTAACGTTTTAACGTTTTCGTAATATATACATGTATATTATAAAACATACTGTACAATTTCTTTTGTGAATAATATAAAAAAGCGCTCTTTATTCGGCCTTTTAGCTTAGCTATCCCTGATACACACTCACCGCTCTGAATGAATGGAAAATCTATGCAAGTACACGTTCCACCTTCTAAGCCATGACATACCCTTCCTGGATCCTTCCGCTCAAGATGCCGTCTGTATTACTGTCCGCCGTATTATTTGAAAATTGCAAAAAAAATCAATTATCCAATGCCTGTTTTTATGACTGAAATGCAGTAGGAGTCTAAGGAATGATAACGTCCACTCGCATCTGCCACGTCCTATAACGTACCTACAATGGAGACGAAACCCTAGGACGGGTTCGCGGGGATACACTCCTGGGGCAGGGACTGAAGGACTTTTCTCCTCTGCACCCAGAAGGGGAAGGACGGGAAGTAACAAGGAAGGAGGCGCCGCCGCGATGAGAGCCTGACGACGCCTCCGGGGAGGGGATAGGGAAGGAAGGGAAGGGACGAGGAATCCCGCACCGTCACAAAGGCGGGCGGGCCCTACTAACAGCGAAACCAAGCGAAACGCAATTAATATACTACCAATCCTAGTGGATTTTCCTATGAGAAAGAAATATCCATCGATCGAATCGGTAGATATAACGTACCTTCAGTGGACTGCTACCATACGCGTGAGAAGAAGGAAGACACTTGACAATTAAGTTTGTGCCGAGGCCTTGGAGGGCTAGAAATTGCAGGCTGCATCTTAAAAAAAAAGTCGAAATTGAGTCTTTCACACAACATCGAGGAAATGAAATTTGAAATTTTTAAGTTATATGACGTATATTGATCTGCGACGAGTGAGGAGGCGTAAGAAGCGTCGAAATATGAGGGAGTACTTGTACTTTCTCGAGAAGAAAATGGAAGAAAGAGGTGGCGAGGACATGAAAACCTCCCTCACTCTGGGTCAGCACATGAGATCGCCATGCATGACCGACAAACTTCAATTAAAACGCAAAACGATAATACGTGGTGATTTTAGGTAGGAGATGTGTAGAATTTTTTGGGTGAACCGTGAGTCATTCCCGACTATCGCTTAACGCGATCGCTGTAAGGCGCTGGCAATCAGAGGAACATAAATCTTTAAAATACGTTAAATGTGCTAAATTTCCAGATAGAAATAGTAGCCGAGAAGGCAACGCTGGCACAGAATTTGTCTCAAATCAATTTTCGGCTACAGCATAATTAAAGTAACTAGGAAGCATGAAGATATAATACAAAAGCCAGCAAAAGATTATAAAACCAAATTTTGAAGGACTTTTTACGGTTGAGCCCATCGTAAAACAAGTATTGCCACACTACACTGACTTACTTCTAACAGCGCAGAGGTGAATTAGTGGCAGGCATCACTAAGCCCGGCAAACCCCTCCACAAATAAGCGTACAAGATTATTCCTCTTGGCAAGCGTTATTTCCACGCTCCATAACACGCGGGTTGTTGATGAAGGAAATAGGGAGCGGTGATATCGGAATCGAACCCAGTACCGACGAATAGGAAAGATACATGGAACTGGAACAGCAAAATACCGTTTCAAAGTAAATTAGCAAGAGAAAGAGAGATCGAGACTGGTGGAATTAATTTCTTTGCGGGAACAAATGAGTGTCGAGAGGCGCCACTGTGCGGCGTCAAGTGGAAACGATTCACATTTGGAGGGAATCACACGCAACCACCGACTCTCTTCTTTCCTTAAATGGTATCGGCGGAGGCGGCGGTGGCTTCGCAGGAAAATTAGCTTCGTAAGTAAGTATACAACGGCGCCGGGGACGATAAATCTCGTGCAATCAGACGAGACTTTCTTCTACACGACTCAAATGGGCCGCAAGGAACAGTGGTATCCGGTGGCTTTGCCGCGGAATTCCTTCGACATATGACTCAGAAACAATGGAATGGATCGCATGGCCTTCCTTATTAAAGGAAGCAAACGGGCGCAAAAGACTTTTTCCGCGCCATTGCAGATCGGAGGCAAGTAAGTGCATTCATTCGGCGTGGTATTATTCTCTCTCTCCTGTTCTTCTTCCTTCTCCTCCTCCTCCTCCCAGAAGGGCCGTTACATCACAGCCCCACTCCAGTGCCTATTTCACGCCACACTGAGATGTGGAATGTGGAGACGAGGAAGGGGGTTGGGAGGATGGTGAGTAGAACGACCCCTTTCATTTATTTCGGAGGGGTGCATTCCTTCAGGAAGTCACGGCGATGAGATCACGTGGATGGAGATACCACGAAGTCTTGCCACCCAACTACAGGGCAAAATAAGGCCGAAGAAAGATAAAATGTGGATTAGATGCAATGGTTTGAGGCGGTACTTGATGGAACTCCTGCATTATCCTAATACGAAATCACGACTCTAATCTATCACGAAATACTAAGATATTTTAGCTCCAGGATAACTTATTCACTTGCGACCGGTTTCGATACAGTGTACCTTCTGGTAGAGTTTACAAAGTTCTCTCAAGTTTAGTATACACATTTTCCTTTTTTCCTTGAACATACCCATAAGTATATAACTTGAGATAATATTTTGAACTGTGCCAGAAGATGATAAACTGTATCGAACCGTGTGGCAAGTGAAAAAAATATTGTGGAACTATCAATGCTCTATTATCTCCTGAGAGAAATGTGGATTACCTAAATATTATGTGGCATCGGCAGAGATGGCAACAGAAACAAAACGAAAGTCAAAACCCGTAAAATTTCAGTAGTTTCGTTTCCGGGAGCGAAATGGAGAAACGAAACGAAATGGATTTAAACCCGAGGAGCTAAACTCAGGGTCGAAACGAAATCGGAGTCAAAACTACTTTGGGTCGAAACTAATCTAAAACTCTGGGACGAAACGAAACTTAGATAATTTTTTGCACCGGAGAGACCACGTGCTTCACCTTCGAACGGTTTAGTTTCACGAGCATATGAACTTTCTTAACAGTAAAACACACGAGGCCGAAAAGATGCCCAGCTCGACAGAAAATCGTGACGTCATCAACTCATTAGCGACAGGTAGAAAAAAATTATGAACGAGCCCGTTGGCATTGAATAAAATATTTTAAATATAATTTATGAATAGGGGAGCAAAGAGTCACCGAAGTACACATAAAGGGGCGAGAGGATAGAAAGAGGGGGAGAAGGGGAGGGGAAGAGAGGAATATAAAGAGTGATAGAGAGAGGGCAATTAGCGCGTGTCTCTCGATATCCCCGCAACGGAACTCTCTTCGCTCTTGATCCCACGCTCATTTTTCCGAGTCACCCCGAGACAGAGAAGGTTGTTATTCCAGAGGGTGGAGAGAAGGAAGTGCCCTGCTTAAAGACGGAAGAGGGCGACATTGAGGGGATTAAGCGCCGCTGGAAGGGGAAAGGGGGGAGAACGGAGGAAGAGGAGACAATTGCGCAGCGGGAGCGAGGAAGGCGTAATGAGAGTGGTCCCTCCAAATACAACCGAATAATCTGGACGGGGCCACAGCGAATCTGCCGCATCTCTAAGTCAGTAATACGTCTCTATCAAACTTTTCTGTTCTACGATCGGCGTGTCACGTCTGCCCGGGAGTACTCGTAGCGTTGTCGGCGATATAATGGGCGCCAGTGTGGGTAATTAAGAGCTTCCGTCCACACTCAGAAGGGGTGGGGGTTGGGAATAACTTTTTTTTAAAGAGATTCTCTGAGAGTAGGTGGCGACGGACAATTACTCGCTGAATCGTGCACCTGTTCATCACTGAGAATCAGGAGAGATTGGGAAACAGGACAGGGTGATGAAAGGAATGCAAAAAAATAAAGGTAAGGGAACGAAATAAACAATTACTCGGCCTCGCCAGACGTTAGGTGGATCAGCAAAGCTACGACCTAGACCGCCGCACCCGATCAACTCACCACCCTTCGACTCTCGCCAACTACCTAAAATCGAGGGGTTGGAGGGCATTGCGACCTCCCCCATCTCCTTCCGACAGCGGCCTCCGCGGCTGTCCCCGGGGGCAACTAATAAAAAGAGAAACAGTGGGCGCTCACAAGCGCCAGCAAAGAAAAACGTCCTGCGCACTACCTGATTCTGGACTACTTACGAGGATTCATCTTGGAGTAGACCCCATTCAACTTTTTGCCTGCATCTCAATAATAAAATCATTATCCCTTTTTAAAAAATGAGGTTAAATTCTCATACTTTAGATAATTTATAGGTAAAAGACGACAAGGATCCCCTCAGCATATCGCAAAAATTGGAACATGACAGCGCAAGGATTAAGCCAGTAAACGTCACAATAAAGACCGGTGAAGCGGGAGTGATTATTCCTCTTCATTTAGAAGGAATGATCAAATAAATATGGAAGTGAAGGGAAACGTCCCTGATACAAGAATGCAAGGTGATGAAATTGACATATTACCACCTCAGAAAGTTATGTAGTTCAGCATTGAAGCCATTGTTGGTGAAACAGTCCGGAACGCTGCTCATTTTGCAAGAGTATGAGTGAACCATTTCTTTTAAATTCTATGAATGATTAAATTTGTTTTAATTTTCACAAACTGGACCCAAATACTTCCATTCCAAATTCAAGTTATTTCCTGTGACTGATAGTGATACATCTAATCGAAGATGGTAGCTTATTACATCGGTACATACATAAAGATTTCAAATTCCTTCGGTACGTCAGTCACAAGAGATCAGAAATACTTTCGATAACCTACTCAAACCATAAGTAGATACTCATAAAAACCACGAAAATAAGGGTGTTTTTCGTGATCATTAGCAAAGAGAGGACACGTGGAATGATCAGTGAATATCCACTGGCCACGGAAAGAGGTGGGTGAATCTTAGTTAGCGATGAATTGGTGCGGGGGTGGGTCATGGTGGTTGGGATGGTGTGGTTCCGCCCCCTTAATGCAAAGAGGGGCCTCGAGGGGTTGGGGGATGGGGGAGTCAAAGGTGAGGGAAGGAGGGGTGGGCGGGGCGCTAACCAACCCCCGACATTCTCTAAGCGGAAAGAAGACCCGATGAGCATCTGACCGCGATTGCGATATCTGCGAGCGACAGGCACGCCTTCTTTCGAGGCAGAGGTGGAGGGCGGGAGAAGCATGAATATGGATGGGAAAAAAGTATCCGGGAGTTGCGGGGCAGGAATACGTAAAACGGGGGGACGAGTGGGGGTTCCCATTCCCATGGTTTCACCGTTCATCTCCTTCAGAGAAAAGTTGGCGGCGGAGAAGTGAAGTTGGAAGAAGAGTGGCGGGTTGGAGGAGAAAGAAGGCCTCAAGAAGTTAAATAAGGAGAGGCATTCACCACAGGATGCTACCTGTGGTGAAGGCGTGGAAACCCGATTTCGTCTCGCCAATAACCTGATAGATATGTGCCCGTAAGAGCAGAACAGCCTTATCGGAGCTAACTCGCGGGCGGAACAGTTCCGCTCTGGAAAAAAATACGAGAAATAATTGTTCCAACTCCAACTTTACCGACTCTTAATGGAGTGATCGGCAAGCTGAGGAATTGCTAGTCCAACAATCCAACGGTTCCGTCTCCGACGGCTGTCCCTGTTCAAGACTTATGTTATCAAAAATACAACACAGTTTTTTTCAACTCAATAAATGTTTTGGGATAATTAAAAAAAGACTTCAAGAATAAAAATTTTGATTAAATTATGATTTTTACTATTTGGTGTAGCAAGTATTGTATTGGGTTTTTTTATTGTCAATATTTTATAAAATAAACATTTCTCAAAGTGTTTGTATATTCTTGCATCAGCGATGTCAATGATAATGTAAGGTAATGTACCAGATTGTTTCAGTCTTAACAGTAATCTTAAGACGAGTGAAGTAGCATGGGAAGATCAACTGTATACAGGTATGTATGTATAGCAATCGGTTCAGTTTTGATCCCTAAATGAGTCTGTTGAGTGGCCGGATCAATTGGAACAGAACTCCGACGGAAGTCTCCTGACACTGTTCAGCCAGATATTTTAAGTGACGCGCAGGTTGCATGCACTCGAAATTTGTTGTTCATTCACACCCATCGTAAAACCATAGCATCATTTAAAATACTTAATATTAAAGGCCGAAACGGGCTTAGTTGCAGTGATACATTCTCCGTACGTGTTTGTCTCCAAATTCAACCTGCAACACTTTCGCAACACTTTGAAGTTTAAGGCTCGGGCGGCAGTAGTTAATGCAATTCGATTTTGAAAAATTTTCGAATATGACACCTTGATACAATTTCGTAACTTTCCCGCACCGGGAAAATTTCATCCTTGAAAAAAAAACATTTTTCGGCCCACCCTACTGTTCACCTGTCGGAACAGTTCAACCGAACTCCCTGTTCTGGCAGACCTATGGGGCCTATGCTGCTCTCATCCCGCGCACTTGTAGACCGTTGATTCCTGTTATTTTGTCGATTATTTAATCGCTACCGATGCGATAATCATCATCAACAGTCAACAGTGTAAATATTAGTTAAATGCAGATTTCCATTTCACTTTTACATCAGCTAGTCTTTTCACATTGACGTATTTCTTCTGCTTTACATTCCTATATGTAACCATAGGCGGATTTAGGGGTGAGGCACGCGACCCCCCCGGACGCTTAAAAAATTAACAATTTTTTTTGGTACCGCTATTATTACGTTCGTTTTGTTTTATGTATTACGAAGCCTCAATCATTTTATTTCGTATTAATAACTTTCATATTAAAATAGAGGGAATATTTCGTACAGTAAATGTTTTATTTTTTTGAATCTCAAGTTTGAGAAGATCATTTGCCTGTCAGACCGTTGTGCTTTCCCCCGCACAATAAATCATTGACCCGCCCCTGTATGTAACTCATCCCATCCCTTGCCCTTCTTCCCATCCACCTGTACTTAGAAGATTGTCTTTATCAGACCATCAAGTCTCACGATGTGGATGAATATGTTTATAAGTTCAACAGATTCAGGCTTCAATTGGTGGAAGTTAGACATATTTAAATAAATAAAAGATCGTAGCACTTTTCCAAAAACTGCTATGAACTTTTTATTTATTTGAATAAGTTTATCTTTAGAGCGGTCTTTTTCTTGGGGTTTTTAAAACTCCTCTTTTCTTTTGTACTCTCTTTTGTACTTCCTCATTACTTACTTACTCGGTTGATCCATATCATCTTCATCATTCTTTGGTAGCACCACATTTTGACTTCTTCCAATCTTGATTCTACGATACTGACAACGTCCATGCATCGCTCCCATACGGGAACATGCTTCACGTGTAGCATATAATGAATTGTGTCCTTGTTTCTATGCTTGTATTCTCAGCTAAGTAAATTATTCTTTTTATACAATAACCTCTTTGCTGGTGTTATCCGACTATTTATTTCTTGGAACGCAAAATTATGCAATATTAAAACACATTTTCGGATTGAGAAGTGTACGGGAATGCTTTTTTCGATGTTCAACTGTTCTCAACCCGAATTTCACCATTACTGGTAGGAGGATCACGAATTACTGTAATTCTAGACAAACTCATACCAAACGGGCTTTTACTGTCCATTGGAATAGAGTTGGAAAAATAAATAACTCCGCATTTTTCGTTTTTTGATCCATAGCCGACTTTTCGAGCGAACAATCGACAGGCATTTCGATTGTGACGTCACGAACTCTGGTCGAGCGAATCGCATGAAACCGCGCTTCGCCTGGTTACTTGCTTCTCTGCCTCTTGCATCGGTATCGCGTGACACTGTTTTTATTACACAGTCGTAAGCGTACATTTTCCGTCAATTAGTAATTCTTTTTGACGAGCAAATGAACCCAAAATCTAATGACGTCATCAACTATGGAAAAAGGGGTGCCAACATTCGTGTTTTCTAATTTTAAATTTGAAAGAGACAACTTGTATGATGGTTGCTGAATGACGAAGATGTTTATCGACACGACTCCATCTACTAAATTCATTAAAAGTAATGCAATTTCGGGTCCCAATGAAGAACCCCGTTCAGCGACTATTTCAACGTATGGGTATCCCGCATAAAATTTTCAATCACGCAAAAATCCCTCATTGATAAACGAAGAAAAACGCACCCCGAACAAATTCTAACGAAACCCGAATCGTAATTTTCCGGCGCACGGCTTCAGCTCAGTCAACATGCAGATTGATTACAAAAGGAAATTAGGCTCTTCCGCATCAATGGACCACCTTTCCACGGCCCTTGGCACCTGTTATTTCAACTTCTTCCTTCCCTCTTTCACATCGGCCGAAGAAGCCTTCCCACGGTCGGTCGAGCTTTCCCGCGAGGCCAACGGCCGAGTGGGAAAAATGATGAAGCGGAACGGGGACAAACTGCCGAGAATCGGAATGCGCCGCGCAATAACACTCCTCGCGCCGGCACATCCACCGCAGTAGCCATGGTGATTTTTGCGTTCCAGGAAAAGAAGACGATCGCCAAAAAATCATACCCCCACGCCAGGACTTCCATCAAAAGTCAAAATAATGTGCCGGCCGATCTGCCTGCGTTCTCCTCTTTCCTGTTGCTTCGTCTCTTCCAGAAACGGGGAAAAATGAAGCGATAGGAGGCGGACGCGTGATCCTGAACGCTGTATTCATCTACATCTGCATACTACCCCGAAGGCCGCCTAAAAGGCGTGTGGCAGGGGGTGTTAGGACACCAGCCGTTTACACATAAAAAAGGAAATGTGAAATTAAGATTAGCATTTATTAAAGTCTTAATGGTTCGCGGGAAAAGAAATTCCCATTCTATGTGTTCGGCTAAATGTTTCTCTTAATTTAACCATTAATACCTCAACTGAGTGAGAAATCAGAGAAAAATATACGTAATTTAGGCCGGCCTTTATTTTATAGAATTCGGAAAACTTGTTTCCCCATTCTCAAAATGACTAAAACGCAGTATTTATTCATTGGCTTAAAATTCGGTTTCTTTAGTATTGAAGGAACCCGTGATACAAGACCCAAGTACTGAGGACCAAAATTTGAGTTTGTTGCGGCTGAAAAAACCATCTCAATGAAAAAATGAAAGTTAAACCATTTTGGGAAGAAGGATAATTCCGAATCCCGATTGTGACGTAATACTTTCATGCCAAATTTCGTCCTTGGTGTACGCAAATTTGCACCCGCTATCGTGACTACACACAATGTTACATGCTTCATGAAGTACTTTCAAAATACTACTGGAAAAAGATTTGAAAAATACACTATTGCATGATCCACATACGATCAAATTCCGCTTCAATTTTATTCTTTGACACCTAATATTAGCACCAGCGGTAGATGTATATTTACAGTACCTGTATAGGAATATTCAAAATTAAGAATTTTTATTTTATTATAACGTATTTGTAAAATCGTGTTGTTGTTTGTCTTCTTGTCGGCTCAAATCTTTCAACTCAATTTTAACCCAATTTCCGATTAGTTATCGAGTTAAAATTGTCAGGATAACTGAGAACCAGATGACAATATAATATTATAAAACTTTTATTACGGTATTGACAATATCTCGATTGTCATTCAGAATTTAAAATTCAAAAGGCGGATTACTTTTAAAAAATGGCCACCAAATTCCGATGGTAGCACTGCGATCATTTAAAGGAACGAGAATAGCACAGAGTCATGGCAGCAAATTTGTTTACATCAATGTTCATCGAAAAATTGATGGAACAAAAATTTACATACAAAAGAAGAAGAAGAAATTAAAACAAAAATAGGAGACTGATAAGGTAGAAAGTTTACAATGTGATTTTTGAAAAGTCAAATTCTTTATGCCTTGTGTAGATACGAACTATTCCACGGTGAAAAAATTGTTGTTGTAATGACTTTGAATTCGATACTCCTTTTGGCTTCGCAATTATTAGTTACTGAAATACTCGGGTATACATTTCTATATGTACTATACTATCTAAATTAAGCAGCTGGATGGATAAATAATGTGCATTTCTCTATATGTTTATAATTATACATAAAAAGTTGCTTTCATAAAAATTTAATTTATTTTATATTATCTACTATGTGGCACCGTCACGGGGAATGTAGCCGAGTGAAAGGTCGAGGTGAGGTCAAAAGTCCCTCTGGGGCAATCGGGGCGTCACCTTCCGGTGCCCCGCGAGTCAAATCAACGGTCGCCGCCAACGCTTCTTTCCAATCGAGTGACCTCGGAAGGAATGGGGGGGGGAGATGGGGGGGGGGGAGGGAGGGAAGAGGAGGTGGCGCCACATGGCGGAAACTGGCCGCGATCCTGTGGTCAGGGGAAACAAAAGCATCGCGAAGAAGGAAAGAAAACACGGGAGAGGAAAAACGCGAGCGCGCGCTCACGAGAAATAATAATGACTGAATAATAATCTTCCGCTCAAACATAAAATCGAACGTCTCCCTCCCGCATATATATATATATCGATCGATCGATTATAATATAATTGTTATTCGCGTCCGCCAGATATCGTGGTTCCCATGGCTTCCGCAACAATCCTCCCGCGCGGCCAATCGGCGAACCGGAGAAGAAAGGGAGCACTCATACGCATACATATAAATATATATGTATATGTATGTATGTTAGAGCGAGTGTGTTGGAGTGCCTGCCCTGGGAGTGGAGAGAGAGAGAGGAAGGAAGGGAGGAGGAACAACCACTTCCGATTTTATGGAAACGCAGCCAACTCACGTAAACACGGCGAGCTTTGCGGGGGTGAGCATATGGGGGGGGGCGGACACGGCTACGGGGGTGAGCATATGGGGGGGCGTGGACATAGTTTGGGTGTGGTTGTCGCGGGTGGGGTCACTCGAGCGGCCGACCGCAATAAAAAAGAGAAGGAGTGGGGGGGGGCAGGTCACCCCCCTCGTGTACACGCGCGGGGGGTGAGGGGAAGAAGGGGTGGGGAGTGAGGAGTGAAGGGGGTTGGGTCGCCGAACCGCGCGGACATGTCGAGTTTGTTTTCGCCGAGTCGTCGTTTTGCATAAAAATACAGAATCGGGGCTAACGATCGGGGGGGGGGGGGTGCGCGCAGGGAGTGACAGCAATAGCAGTCCTGGGTTCGAGACCATCCCCTCCCCAACATCCCCGGTATAAAGGGGTGGGGGCGCCCATTTGGGACGACTCGCCCGTGAAGTGGACACCGCGCGGAGAGAGCGGACATGACCGGTGGCATTTGGGAGGGTGGCAGGGGGTGCGTATTGGACTTCGACATTCATAAAATAAAAACCGCATGACGATGGCCGTGCTTCAGTTTCATCCCGCCAGAGGGCCGAAAAATAAACACGCCTCCGCTGGTCTTCCTGCGAGTTATGCATTCCGACTCTCCTCCTCCTCCTCCTCCTTGCATTGGCTCTCTCTGTGTGCGCTTGGCTGCTTGGTTGAGAGAATAAGAGAGCAGAGTTGACAACCGCATACTTTGATTTGGACTCGCCAGTCATCGTACCACCCATCGGTTCGACGCAATTTTCTACACTCCGCATGGCGAAGATATTTGTCGCGATGCTGGTAACAAGACCATTTCATATGACTGGCATCTCTAACCTCCACACGTTTATGCCGCGGCCTCTCATCGTCGTTATGCTTCCTTCAAAATCATCCCCCTGTCAGTTTTTTTCAACCGATGACGCTAATAATAAGCATCATCTTATAATGCAGTGGGCAGCATGAAGCTCTTCTCATTGTCCTCTATTCGTCCATATGCGCGTCGTCGCTTCAAATTTTAATCGTGCGTATAACGTTCCAGCTTCAGATTTTGAGGGCACCTCTTGCTTTTCGTTTGTTTTCTTAATTTTATAGGATTCGCAACTATTCGTACGCAAATAGAAACGTTCCAGGCCACATTAACCACTTCAGAGAGGAAAAAGCTGTTTATATCATGAATGCATCGGCGAGGACTCCAGGACCTATTTCGAAGAAGAAACGAGTGATAAACGTGATTTTTATAGCTCTCTGTGTCTGGGTATTTATTACAATCATTTGAGTCCTCAGTATTCTTCAACATCTACATACTTTTCCGCCCGCTGCCTCGATATTCGCGTGGTAGGGGTGTTAGGATAGTAGACATTAATAACAGTAAATAGAAGAAGGCGCGCATTATAAGATATATTTTACCACTGAGTCACACCTTGCTCGTCTCCTTTTCATGCAAACTTTTCAATGGTAAACAGACTGAATATATCATGCAATTATTTCAGTATAAAGAGAAAATTAGAAATGTTGCAACTCGAATGTCACCAGATTTTTTAATTGTCCCACAACATCGAACGACTACATTTATTAAAACCCTTTTCTGTCGTTGGGACAAGAATCTGGAATAGCACTACTGAACTAATGAAAAACTCACTGATGTCTTTCAAAAATATACTGTTCAATAAAATGATATTACAAGAAAAAATTTAATTTTAATAATGTGCTCGTAGTTTCTGTTACCATTAGTATATCATTTATTGCATGTATCCAATTTTTCTGTGTACTCGAGCACGGATACTAATGTATGCCTTTGTATTTTCTCAGTGGACCAAGTGTCCAAGGGCAATAAACATTTTTTCATCAATTTATCCCTATATTGATCGTTGGAAAACTAATTCCCACACTTCTCCGTTCGGCAAGATAACCCCTCTTATAATATCGCTTCTATATAGCTTAGAAACATCGAGTTTCTAATATGATGTTCTCATTGTTGCGATGAAAGATATCCATTCCTAATATATCAGGCAATCTGAGCCAAGCTCTCATACTCGAGTAATGATTTCACATTTAATGAAATCAGTTAAAAAGCAGAGAGTACTAACTCTAGGTACAATAATAGAGTCAAGTCGGTGATTTAGGTCCATGATCGTGAAAGAGCATTGCTGAGGACGCTGAGAGGAGATGAAGGGGAGGGGGACGCAGCAGGAATTCCCGATGACACGGGACCTAAAATTGAAGCAAGGAGGGGAGGAGAGAATTCTCTCGTTTTGCTGCTCCGAGAAAGAGAGAGAGACTGTCCCTTTGATTTGTCAATGCCGTCGGGAGATGTCGCTTGATCGGGCAAGCGAAGCGATAATACGAGTGCGGAGCAAGGAGACACTTGGGCCAATTCAAGGGAAAAGCGGAGGGCATGAAGGATGAATGAAGGAAATACAACAGAGGGACGAAAGACTCGGTGGACGCCAAACGCGATTTTTCATTCGACGAGACGAGCGAGACGCAAGAGTGATATCCTTTGAGATGGCGGATCGAGACTGGATTTCAATGAGTGACACCAAGTGGATTAATGCCAGTAATCGTCCCTGTCCCCATTATAAAAATAAACAGCTTCTCTGGTGGTGAATTTAAATGGAAATAGCTCAACGACGGTTAGTTATCAAATCCCTATAATCCACCACTTCGTCCTTGTTATCAAAGCTCTTACTGAGCAGTAGTTCAGGATGTTCGGTTGGTCAATTACGGGGCTAATTTATTCCCTCTTCCATGCCATTTGCTTTGTTTCCTGTATTTCTTTCTCACCACATCATTCCTTGCCTGCCACAAGCACACGCCCCCCTGTCTTTTTCGGGAGGATTCGCCTCCAATTCCTCCCTAATTATACTGTCACGAACCCCTCTCCCGCATAATTACTCTCTTTCAAGACGTATATGTACAATCCACCGACCGCTTTCTTCTATATGTTATGTAACTTCACAGCGCCCCAATTTCCCTTTTCCTTCGGCACATTGCCTAGTTTATATCATCTCATTAGTATATTATCGGAACACCAGGTCTCGATGGTTTTCTTCACACTAATTTTTTAAAGATTATTTTCTATTTTGAGCGGTAGATGGTCTGATGAAAGCAAATTTCGAAGGGCAGGTGGACGGGAAGAAGGGCAAGGTACGTAGTCGAATGAGAGCGGCGTAGCCAGGGGGGGTTCGCGGGGGGTCCGGACCCCCCGAAATATAAAAACGCAAATATTTTCCTTCATGAAAGGTAAAAAATATTGAAAAATCAAAAATTTGCAATATATTTCTTTCCCGTATGAGGTTATTTCGATTATGAAACGTGTTAAAATTAGTTTAAAACCCTCTACTTAGTGCCCTTTTTTTTAAATTTCACCCCTGGTTTTGGGCACCCCCGAACGAAATTCCTGGCTACGTCATTGCCGAATGAGCTACATAAGACAGTTTATTAAGGATGTAAAAGAGAGGAAATACGTCACTATGAAAAGGCTAGCAGATGGCGGAATGGAGAACTGCGTCAAATCAATCTCGCGATTGTTGACTTATCATGATGAAGTGTTTGGAGTTCTAGCGATTCAAATATCGAGGAATAGACTGCAGTTCCAGCGAGACACTATTTCTCAGATCCATGCACACGGCGGGAAAAGACGGTTCGCCGTCGTTGCTGCAGCAACCACCTCGCCCACAGATTCTCCTCCCCCTTCCAACCCCTCCCCCTCTCCCAACGCCAAGGGAGCCAAACATCGCCGACTCCTCCGCTGCATGTTCGCTGCTCCGCCGCTCACTTTTTTTTTCACCCCACCTCTTTCCTTCTTGCGTGGAGTAGAGTCGAGCCTTATTTGCCCTCCCACCCTCAACAACCCTTTTCCAATAAAATCCCGTAATTTTTTTGCCCTCGTCCAACCGGCAAAGAGAGGAGGATGATCGCGGAACACGCAGAGATGAAAAGAGGGTGGGCGGTGGGGGTGGGGGCGGGGGGAGAAAGGGAAGGGGGAGCGTGCGAGCGTGCCCGTTATAACGTCCACACACGGCACGCCCCCGTGAACCCCCGCCTTCCCTTCTGCCCCTCCCCCCCCAGAAATCCTGCCCTCCGCTGTCTCCGGCCAGTCGACGGGATCAACAGTCGGAAATTGCGACTTTAACTGCGACCCCCATCATACCTACGCACACTAATATTCGACGGCAATCGGTCAAAAAGGAGAATGGGCTACTTATATCCCTAAATTCAGGGAAGTTATTCAACATACCATAGCAGAGGAGCCATAAAATGATTCAAATTACCTAAATGAGTGACGAAACATATGAAAATGGACACTAAACAATAAGATTACCTCACTATTTATGCCACTCCAGGTCTAAAGTAGAACAATCGGCCTTCCTCGGCGGGCTTTTCCTCCAATTTTTCCCAATATTGTACTTCTCAGGTACTGCCCGAGTCTGATAACCTTCAGTGGGCACGTATTTCAAGAAAGAAGATGGGTTTTGGAACGTTGGGCCCGACCCCTATTGCTTACATAAATATGACCGAGGATTTATGAATAGTATGATTCAAGAAGAAAAAGTCCGAAATTATTCCCTTTTCTCTGGATCCATGGCATGGGCCTCACTTTGGGCGACAAATGTAAAACCTTTCGCTTTGTTCTAAACCGTTGGTCACTGACGACCGACACCGATGTCGGACGTGAGTGATCGACGACCCATTTTGGTTGCGAATTAGAGACGAACGACATCGGTTGCGAATAACCAGAGTGACTTTATAGTTCGTCTGAATGATCCCCTTCATCAATTGATCACATAATCACGAAGGTCGTTCACTCACGACCGACCGACCCATCACTAGGTGGCGCCCTTTCCTCCATCGATATGGAGTTGAGGCGGCCACGCCCCCTATCTTGAAAAAAAAAACAGTGCAAGAAAAGATGCGGACGCGTGGATCGAGGAAGATAGGGAATGGATAGGAGCGGAAGAGGAAGTAGGTACATTCTCTCTTGGGAGATGTCGCCTCTGTTTAACGGAGAGTATTTTCTCTTCGCCTGCTCCGCGCCGCACCTAGAAAATACACTCGTGCTAACAATTCCCACCATTGACAGAAAATTAGGCAAGGACCGTCTCGGTGGAATTCTTCTTTATATACATACTATCCCGAAAGCCACCTCAATAGGTGTGCGGCGGGGAGTGCTAGGACTTCAGCCGTTTACAAAAGATGAAAAGAAAGGAAGGTATACGTTGGAGATATTTATATATTTGACAAATGTATTTCATCAAGTATTATTTTATTCCTCAATGGTTCGAGGACAAAAAATTGTATTTGCTCGGCAACATCTCTCTCTGATTTTTCATTTCTGTCGGGCCTAACCATGCATAGAGGCACTTTCAACGCCTAAATTTATATTCGTGTTCATCACAGTAAAGAGTCACTGAAAAAAGATTGGAGTTAAATGAAGAAAGTAAACCACCAACACAATGAAATTTGACGGTAAATTCACCTGCAGTGAAAATCAATTAAATAACAGACATTCTTTGCGACTTTATACAAAAAAATTAGCATTAAGTATACATATTTAAAACGTGGCAAAAGCTGAAATAATATGAACAATTTGATTGATATGAAAATAATTTGATCAATTAGTTTCACGCGTATCGTTTTAGCATCAATAATTACTTTCAGACAGTCAACAAATCGTTAGGATGCATTTCAATTGATTACTCAATTTCTCATTGGAAATATAAAGACTGATTTTGCGATATTAAAATAAATTGTAATTATTCTTTTCTATAAGTATTTATGTTGGCAGAAAGATCAACTACATTTTCTTCTACAATGTCGAGCTTATTCTACATCTCGTATGATTGACTGAATTTAATGATTGTGAGTATTATGGACTATAAAAAAAATGCCGGTGTCCTGCATTCATTATTATTCTTTATAAGTTTTCTACCGATTAAGGCAGGTTTCCATGGAGTACATGAGAAGCATTCTGGCAGCCTACCATTCCTTTATGTATTTCCCACTTCAATTCACAGAAAGGCCTTTTCCCTTTCATTCTATCTAAAAATTCTATTTTCTAAGTTGCTAAAAATAAATAAAAGATATTATCCAGAAACTGATACTGCAGATGGTATATTTTTACATTTAAAATATAAATCGGTAGCCGAAGGTATAGCTCACGAATATATCGGCAGGATAAACTGTGGAAATGAAATCGGGACTGAAATGCTCCCGTCGGTGAGAGTGAAGTGACGTCCTCTGCATTTTGAAGGGAGTGAGGGGGGCGGGGTAGATTTCTGAAAGAGTACCTACACGTCAAACAAATTTAGGGGGTGAGGGGGGGGGGCAGGAGAGGGTTTTGGTGCCATCAGAGTGGATATATATAAGAGGGAGCAGATGCGGCGGACGGCGCCATTAAAATTGAAATGTAATTGACCAAGGATATCAATTATGAAACTGATCGAAAGTGGAGTGTTTTCTCACCGAGAAACTATTGATTGGCATTTCAGCGCTACATCCGATGTTAAGAGAGAGGGGGGGGGGGAGCGGGGAGAATTGTGGGGGGGGGGGGGGAAGCGGGAGGGCAGGTGGATTGGAAAGAGAGAGGCTTCAATCGCGTAAAAACGCAAAAAAAATCCACTCTTGCCTCCACAATCGCCAATTGACGTGCTGCGGAGCGTCTTTTTTTCCCGTCCTCTCATAAACGGAGTTGGATCACAATGGAACGTCGATGCGTGCCACTGAGTCCAATATAATCTCTCACGCTGTGTATGGGAAGGAGAAAGTTTTAATGACGATTCATAACCTGTTTGCAGATTTATACCAGGCAGCTTTAATCAATATATTCTCACAAAAAAGCCTAATGAAAACAGTCTCAATCGGAATATAGCAATTGGTAGTCTTTCGTCCAAGTGAGGTTATAATCCAGAAGACGAATCTCCGAATTTAAATACTTTTTACACTGCAGTTCTGAAGAGGTTTGGTGGTTCGGATGGGATGTAGGGATGGCTGTCTTCATGAGCGTGTTTCTTAATGGAAGAGAGGATCGGACGTTGACAGCAGCATCGAAGTCAAGAGTGGAGGCATTCGAAAGATTCCGAATGATGATGAAGATAAAATGGATCGACCGAGTAAGTAATGAGGAAGTGCTGAGAAGAATGAGAGAAATGAGAAGCCTTCCAAAAAGCTTAAGGAGAAGACGGGACAAATTATTTGGCCAATTTATGAGACATGATAGCCTGATGAAAACAATCGTAGAAGGACAAATGGAAGGGAAGATGGGTAAGAGAAGGCCCCGAATGAGTTGCATAGGGCAGGTTATAGACGACGTAAAAGAGAAGAAATACGTAGCTATGAAAAGGCTAGAGGATAGGAGAAAGGAATGGAGAGCTGCGTTAAACCGACCTTAAGATTATTGACCAATGATGATGAACCCGAAGAATCCTTCACGGCCATAAATGGGGTTCGAAAGTGAAAGGAAACACAGATAAGGGTACGAGGTGAAAACCCCACAGCCGACAACATTTGAACTGCGTTCCGTGCGATAGGAGCGGAAGAGAGAGAAGGGGAAAGGAAATACGCTATGAGTAGGCACTACAGTCGAACTTGTTGTTCCAAGAAAAATTCAGATTCTCTTCTACCAAGGAAAAGAGCATATCCCTTCACAGCACTCAATCAGTGACATTCTCTAATGTATCCCTGCCACTGCTGAGATTTGAACTCGGGCCCATGGGGTGGGATGCCGAGACCGTAACCTAAACAGCTGCCCGATCCCCTCAGGAAGGCATCAGGGAGGTGGACGGATGGCTCTCTCCCTCCTGATCGATTATTATCAAAAGAAGAGCGACTCCTCCTTTCCACGACTCTACGTCGAATCTTAAGAGGGGGAAGCGGGGGTGGTCCACGGAAGAGTGGATACCCTTTTTAGGGGGGGGGGGGGAGGGGAGGGGATAGAGCGGCAGGGGTCAAGTAGTACGAAGAATGGGCGATAGAGGGAAACGTGCGCTTGGCGAAACACTTGCCGTCCGAGTGGCGCTCCTCCTCCGCATTTCGATGGCTCCGAACTTGATCTCAGAATGGACTGGGTGGGCGGGGCAGGCAGGTTAATATACGGAGAATAACAAAGAATCATCAACTACAAATATTTATGGAACTGATACGAATATTTTAGGATTTCTTGGAGGATGGAAAACACGAATTCGCACTTTCGTATAATCATCGTTTAATTTCAATAAGAAGGTAAAAATAAAATAAAAGATGCAATGCATATTTTTGATCTATTTTCGTCAAATTTCTTGCTAAGTAGGTATATAAATAATAATAAGCAAAATAATGAAATACAAGAAACTTTCAATTCGATTAGGAACAAGTACAATTGATCCATGCATGGAAAAAGAAAATATAAGTCAATGCATATTATTCCATTTTTTGGGACGGCAATCAACTTCAGCCGTAGTATCTTTTACACCAGCGCTAACGCCAACTCAGCTCCTGGACGCGTCATTTCCCATGAGTGAACGAAAGAGCATATGCTGATCTCAAAACACCGAAATCACTTAATATATATACTCGGGGTCTGAAAGACATTAACTAAGGGTGGTACCAAGAACCCAAACCATACAACCATACCATTGGCAGGGACAATCCACCCATTCGGAACGCGAACACGTAATTTATTCGTAAACGAAGTCCATCAACCTACCACCCTAGAGGATTTTAAACACTTTCTGGCACACTACAGTTTGACCGTTGGGAACTCTTAGTGTATGACTTCATTTCTCTGAGGAAAATAGAGAAGGCCGCAAAAATAGCGCGAATACTGAGCAAATTAATTGTAAAAAGATTAGGTCTGAGCGATTTTTAAATATCCATCAATTTCTTGAATACGCATTGCCGTAGTAATTTTTTCCAGTGATTTTTCAGGTATTTCGTTGGTACTGACCATGAGCTATGCAAGACAATATTCAAGCAAGATAAACGATGTCTGATAGAAAAAAAACCTGAAGAAAAGACAGAAATACAGTGAAAGAACAATGCAACTCAATCTCAAGTGTGCGGCAGTTCGCCGTTAGCTCTCCCTAGACCGATAGATGTCATACATTACCCGTAAATATTTATTACACATGCCAAAAATTCGTACACTTAATTTTCCGAATATAAACTGGTTTCATTTTTCTCTAATATTTTCTATAAGTTAGCCGTTGCCAAGCGATATAACGGACAATAAACCCTCCATTTTAGCCTACTGTTCACTAATCCTCAAAACATTTTCTCTTGGGTGAGTAACGACTCGAGACGTAGTTTTACCTGGCTTAGAGACGAGAAAACCGGGCGTGTTACACGCTGGGCTAAATCGGAAATTTCATCCCTCCGAAAGAATTTCAACGGAGGGATGTAGACTCGCACGACAAACAGTTCACTCTGCTTTACATGCTCCGGCCCCTTCGTCGGATCGTTTAATATGAGACCCTTAAATGCAGTTCCGCGAATGTTTCGAATGTGTCCCTTTTGTCGGTATATCCCGAGTTATACCATCACGGGGGTTTTCGGAGCACCCTGACGGCAAGTATGAAGTTGGGGGAGGGCTCCATCCTTCCTCGTTCAGCCTGGACACGTGAAGGGAAGGGAGTTGGGGGGGGGGGCGCAGGAGATGGGGAGGCGCTGAAGGACCGAGGGCGATTTGACTCTGCGAGGGAGTCCAACTGGGGAGGAGGGGTTGCCAAGAGACCCCTTTGCTGGACAGTGTCCAATAAACCCGCTCTCAGATCAGAATAAGGGAGCAGTTTTCCATAGCACAGCCCATGGGAGTAATTCACTAAAATAGTGGGGTTAATTTTTAGGAATAAGATCACCGTAAAAATGAAGAACTGGGCTAGATTAAATTAGAAATTATTTACACAAGGCTAAGCACAAAAGAGATTGGCTCGGATGCCACAGATCAGGGGTGGCTAAATTCGGCGGCCCGCTTTGAAAATTTTTCCGACCCAAAAAAATTCAGCACACTGCTTCAAAAGATATTTATTTTACGTTGAAAGTAGTGAAAAACAATTAGTCATAAATACAACAACTATGCATTCACTAACTCAAAAATAACTTATTATGAATAATTTTATGTGTGGCCCGCGGAGTTACGGTCCATTTCCAATGTTGTCAAATAAGATCATTTTGGTTTTCCCTCCCTGATCAATGAATGAAAAAATGAAGAGAGAGAGTATAGGTTATCTTGGGCATGTAGGATATGATATTAGAAAAATAATTCTTGGAAGGATAATATGAAAGAAGATAGGGAATGATGGGACTAAAAAAGAAAGACTTATTATTAACATTAAAATTTGCACTGAAATCCCAAATTGTGGTTTTTAAAAAGAAATAAAATATGGGGAAATTAGATCGGCCACATCTTTAGACACGATGGTCTCAAGGACAGTATCGATGATGGACAAGTGGAAGGGATGGACGGCAGCGGCAGGCCTCGGATGAGGATAATAGAGCATTTGATGAAGTATGCAAAGCAGATTAATTATTTAGGAGTTTTAATGACTAGCTGGTAGGAGATATGAGTGGACACTTGCGTCAATACAATATTCGGATTAATGAATTGAGTTCAAATAGAAAGAAATATCGCTTTAGATTGACAAAAATTGAAGACGCGCCCCGGCATAGCGATTATCCTACCCTCGTCCACTCGTTCCAATCCAACCGATGGGACGATTATATTTAAAGCAATCGTTAGGACAATAAACAAAGGATCTGATAGTTAAGCGTAGATTCTAGCAAAACGGAACATGGAGAAGAGGAACGATATTTGGCATTTGCTCCATGTGAGCAATGGAAGTGGACGTAGGTTCTCGTCGTCTCTGCGTGTATGTGGCTTTGCGACCACTGCAGACATGATGTGCTCCTTCCCAATGTATGTATAGACATGGTTCACTGCATCCCTTCCACCTCGTCATCGGACCGATTACCAGAACATTTACACCAAGCAAAATTGGCGGAGCTGCCAATTGACCGAAATGAAATTCAGAAGTGTACCTCTTGAAGTCTCTCCTCACTCTTACCATGTCCTCGGGGAGGTTAAGACAATGTCTCCTCTCCGATGATGGTTGCCTAGCCAACTGAAAAACCGGTTTCGGAGCCATAAATTTCATTTTTTAGTGGCTTTAAGGGATATGCTTCTCAAATTCATTTACACCGAGGTTGAATTTTGCGATGAAAACATCAGCAGGTATGCTACCAGTTCCACTGCCAAGCTATTTTCTTTCAAAGGAATGTTGAGATTGATATTACTTAGCATTGGAACAGTTCAAAACGAAGGAGCAACGTCTGCATTTTGTCCATTTTAACTGAAGCGTACAATAAGCGTTGACAAACGGAAGAAGCGTCCTGATTCAATAAGACTTGAACATCTTTGAGGAAACCAGAGACGAGGACTACTACCTTCTGCATAGGAAATTTCGTGGAGGAGTAAAGTCATGTCTCGGTATTTTCTTTTTATTCCAATCTTCCCATATATGAAGATGAGGACAGTGGAGGGGCGGGGGGGGGGGGTAGCATCTGCAGCATCTGTCTCGCCTCCTTGGACGACGATCACCGAACAGAAAGAGTGGAGCCCCCCCTGGGCGAGGGGTAAAGGAGGGAGGTCACGGACTCCTGGAAGGTGTAATCTCGGCCCCCCGAATCAGGGGCCTCCCGATTTAACAGCCCCGCCGGCCCTGCGGACGGACACTTGACCCCTGCCGCCCTCTGGGGTCCCACTTTTACGCTCACACGGGTGGGAGGGTGCTGTGCGGTTATGGTGGGTGGCCAGGGCCGGCAGGGAGAGAGAGAGAGGCGGGTATTTGGCGGTCAGCCTTTTTACTGCCGGCCCTGTGTGTGCGTGAGTCGTCCGCCGCATGGGAGTGATCCCGGTGGTCGCCCCTGATATGACGACGCCTTCTCCTCCGACCCAACTTCCCTTTTCATTTAAGCCCCCCTCCCACCCATCTCCCAAGGTGACCATCGGTGGCTGCCGCGAACGACGAAGGCAAAAGGGAAAATGGAATACGAAGGAGGCTGGTAGTGAGGAGGAGGGTGCCGTCTTCTGGCCCGCGCACCCTTTTCCCTGCCTCGAAACCACTTTTGCCGTCCGTCGGAGGAAATTGCGCGAAGGAGTCGCAGCACGATGAAGAAACAGGGAGGGGGGAGGGAGAAAGGGATGGAGGGTCATGGGCCCTGGAGAACTGCAAGACGCCTTGGAAAGTGTTCACGGGGAAAAATATTCAGGATTCAAATTGAAGCTTTATAAATATAAGGTGCTATTCCGTCATGCAGATGAGTTGAGCATAAAATTTGATTGCAGTACAACGTTCTGAAATTCAAATTTCAAGTTCAGTTCATAGTAACCAGTGACGTAGGCAGGAGGGAGGTCCGGGGGGTCCGAACCCCCCCCCCCGAAAAAATATAACAAAATATTTAAAAAATCATGAATTTACAAAATAATTCTTCGAAAAACGAAGTTTTTTTCGGTCATGAAAAGTGTTAAAATTAGTTTAAAACCCTCTACTTAGTCCCTGATTTTCAAAAAATTTTCCCCCAGGTTTGGACCCCCCCTCCCCGAACGAAATTCCTGGCTACCCCACTGGTGGTAAGCGATGCAGATTTTTCAAACTCACAAAATGACCACATTTTTATGGTACGAAAGATGATGATATATTTTTATGAAACCATAGATGACGATTTTCAAAAAAGAAAGACAGAAAAAGGGAAAATCACAAAATTTTTTCAGATATTTCAGTGAGATAACCCACAACTCACAATAAAAGAGAACAGGCTCTCATGAAATCAACTATTTTCAATGGAATGTACAAATGTTTGCAACATTGAAATACTGAATGAAAGTAAGGTTAATTTACATTACATTGACTATTGAAAGGGTGAATCGAAGAGAAATTTATTTAGTTCATATTGAGCTAAAGCTGTACGATTGCAATATCTGTTCATATAAAATTTATTACAAAATTAAACATCACATATGACCCGTTGATAGAATAGCGTTGACAAATAAAAGGGACGGATCGAGGAAACTGGAAAGAGCTTTCAACTATTACTTTGCAATCGGTTTAACCCATCAGCATCACATTTATGCTACATGACACAGTAATCTTCCAGTCGATATCAACTCATTTATAAAATTATTTCTCTTTGCATGCTTTTTCTAGTTATTCCTTGTCGGGTATTTCCTTTTTTGTTTCAATTATTTGATAAAAATAAAAGGAACTTAGCAATCGGTTACATTCCTGTCTATTATATTCAAATGTTTCCATTTGGTTTATGTATATGACAATTCACAATTTTAATTAATACGCTAGATCATTTACCACATCATATGAAACACTTCACATAATTTTTTGCTTTCAAAAAGAGGAACATTCGCTAAAGTTTTTAAAATTCTACATTTTTAATCCATTATGCCATGCACATACTTATGAGCGAAAATTATGTAAGTGAAATTATTGAGTAAGCTTGGAATTCAAAATTTTGTGTTACTGCTCGTCAAAGCTAGTTTAAACGTACTAGACTAGTTTAAACGTATGAGACGTATACACGAAAATGCCTACAATTTCCCTTGAATGGAATACATTATTTCAAATCTACTAAAATATATATATTTTTTTCAAGATTGCAAGGATATTTGCATGCATGCTATGAGTTCGAACGGCGGGCATATGGAGAATCATTGGAGCCATTTATCAGCAGGTGGACTCATACATGACGCAACAATGAGTTGACCAGGAAGAAACGATGACGGTACACTCGGTGTTAATGTCACCTTAGCGACGAAAGGTCAACTGTGAATGGGGTGAGCTCACTTGCTTGACGAACGGCGGCGCCTCCGCTTCCCTGCGCCACGAATTCCGAGAACTGGCAAAGTGGTTCGGCTGGGGGGGTAGGAGGGGTGGGGTTGGCTGGAAAGGGCGGCTCTCTGACTAAGCGATGAGCGTGGCGCCATTGTCCCATACAGGGAATTCGGTGAGTAACCTTATGATAGAATGTCGGGCGATGATCGTACCTGGCTTATGGGAAATCCCGAGGAGCAATCCCACTAGAGGAGACGGAGACCTTTCGCCGCCATTTCATACACAACTGATATTTTTTGCTTGAATTTATCCCGGCTCGTGATGATAATCAGACATTCGGTGAACTCCACGTGATACACCAGAAGATTTGGTACTGCTTGACATCTCGTCTGTCATACACGGGTGAATACTTGGAAATTTGCAGAGAAATTCTGCGTGGTGTCTTGTTTGGAAGCTGCGTATCGACTTTTCTCAAACATTCACGAAAGCAAATTCGCAAATTCTTGAGAAAAAACGTGAAAAGAGACATATTAGCATGCTTAATTATCGAAAGCAATATCATTTCCCGTCAAAAAGTGAGCAGCACAAGTGGGTCATGAAACTTGCGAGTAAATGTCCTCAAGGCATACATCTGGTGGCCTAATTATAAGTTGAGTAATATCTTAGTTTGATAATTCTCCGTCTATCGTAGGTTCCAATTAGTAAAGAGGAGTGGAAAAGACGAGAAAAACGAAACAGTCAAATCTCTCTCGATTACTAGCATAAACGAAATGTGCCCGTAAATGAGAAACATCCGCAAGTTGGAAATGGCCTGAAGAAAACCTCATATTTACGATTAACTTTGCCACGCCAATATTGCTTTATTAGGATTTTCGGCAACAACGCCAACTTCTTGCGTCTCGCCTTGAAAAAGTGGTCCTGAGACAGGCAAATAAATTATTTGATGTGGCGTTCACGTGCAAATTGTAAAGAACAATTGTAGCGCCCAATTTTTTATTCCCCCCTCTGTGAGTTGCGTAATTCTGCGTACGAATCATATGCAACCGCTGGCTCGATGGCCCTCCCCGCGTCTGAACAAGGTGCGATACGATATTGGATTAGCATTTCCAAGAATACATTCCAGGACACCATTTCCTTCATTCCTTCGTAGACGTATTTTTGTTCTGGGTTACCAATTTTCGCTCTCCTCTTTCTCCCACCTATTAATAAACGCAAATATTTTAGAGGAGAAAATTTTCCATTTACAAGAATTGGGTCAGAAAATCCATATCGTTTGTGTCTCCGCATTATAATTGTGACCAATAAGGTGCTCGTATCCGTAAGTGGGAGTCCCATAGAGATTCGATCCTTATAAAGATTCATATCCTACTACCAGGGAAATGAACTCTGTCCTTGAGTGGCAAATCAAAGGTGTCCGTGAACAGAGGTTTCACTGTATGTGACTTATTACTACATCATAGATTTCCACGGCGCGCCGGGGCGTTGGTAAGGCCCGTCTTACACGGGGAACTGAACATGTTTTACAATCTAACGCATCTCTAAGGTGCATAACAATTATGCATCATTTAAGCCAAGAATTGCACGAACGCATGCGCAAAAAGCATGAGTACCTGAAATAAGTGCGAGAGGGAAACTTAGTCCTTGCTCTAACTGTAAAATAATTGCGCTCTTGATCGAGGAAAAGTTCAGCTGGTCAATTTCCTGCCCCGTGTAAATGTAGAATTTCTTTGCACCATTCCAGGCAATCGAACGCTTACGGCGGCTTCAGACGTAACAGATTTTTTCGACGAACATTTCAGCTCAACATTTATTTTTCTCCGTGAGTCATAATAAAAACCGAGTTATACCCCTGGCACCATCGAAAAAATACATTTTATAAATTCCACCTTGTTCGCTTCGCGTAAATAGAAGATCTCCATACACTTCTTATAACGCGCCAATGATATCATAGTATGTTTATGAAGACTATTCCTGTTAATACCGATCACTGTCTGGACACATGTTACGGAATCGATCAGTTTTCAATGGCGGATTTTAGACATGCATTATAATTTTTGAAAATATTCCTCAGGTAAGATCTTATAGAATATTACGCACACGCGAGAATGCGACGAAATAATTAGAATTTAGTCCAATATTTCCTTAAATAGAATTAAGGAACGAGGACAACCAGACAGAGGAAAAAAATTGATAAGAGACAACCGAACGACAGAGATTAACTGTGAGAGATCGCAACGCATGGGAACTATGCCAATCGAGAATGAAAGTACGTTTATCACTCAAAATCCGAATGACGGGTCAGAAGAAGTAATATTTCAAAATTTAGGAGCGTTTTCTAGAGAACTGGAATTTAATTGACACACTCAAAGCTCAAAGACTAGAAAGGCGAGAGACATTCGTGGCACAGTTCAGTCGAAGGGTTTCGCCCCCCCTTCGTCAACCAAGCTGCCAGTCGTATCGAGGTCTCGCGAGGGATCGGATGCAAGGCCAATCAGGGGGAGCTCTTCAAAGCACCGAGTTTCTTGGAGGCAAAAACAAAATCAATCACGAATTGGAGGGAGGGGGAGAGGGGTCGGATGATCCGCTTCTGATGTTGGGTGGGGGATTCACCCAAAGAGGTTCAATGGATTCACCCTTTTTAGAGTCGTTGCGTGCGCGGCCATGTTTGCCGGGATTTCATTTTCGTCGGTGGCGAGTCATGTCGTCGCCACTGGAGGTCGAGCGGGGTAATATAAAAAAAATGATAATATCCGAGAGGGAGATTAATCGGGAGAGCATTTCGTCTTGTTTCTTTTATGCGATTTCTTTGGACGAGTTCTGGGAGGCTGGGAGGAAGTGGAGGGGAGGTTCAGGGTAGGGCGTGTGCCGGGGAAGGGGCCTCGTAAAATCCATCGCGCCACGTGGACCCAGGGAGGAGTCGAAGCCATTGCGAAGGACTGGTGATACTTAGGACGCGAGTTCATTTCCACGAGTGAATAAGAATAAGAAGAACCAGAGTGGCTCACTCAATACCCACGTAAGAATATGATTTTGAAGACAGATCCTGACAAAGTGTTTTCATTTTGCTTAATTTTGTTTTACACCTCGATACCTGAAAAGGTTCAATCCAAAAAAATCAAATTAAGAATTTATACCTTGGGAAATATTGCACTTTATAAGTTTCTATTTTTTAAATCAACGCTCTTTCATTCTAACGAGTAACTTTAAAGGTAAAAATATCACGGAAATACAAATTATTTTAAAAGAATAACTAGAAAAGGTACTCAATGAAACTGATATCTAGATATTAGATGAAAGAAAGATATTGAAGGAATTATGGCTCTCCTGTCGAGTGATTAGGGTGAATTATACTCGAGTTTTCAACCGAGTAAGGGCCTTGATGACAGATGCTGACGCTTTTCTTTGAAATTTTCAGCTATCCTTCGAGTTGATAACACCAAACGCAACGTCGGTATCCATCATGCACACCTTATCCGGTTGGAATCCAATGAAGAATTCACTTAAATAAAGATATCAGTGGAGGGAGCCAAGTACTAATGCACCGAGATCCTCATGAGCATTACCATGAAATCAATGAGTTATAAGCATCTCTAATGAAGTTTTAGGGTATTAGAATAAAGATAGAGCCTCAAGGCACTAGCGTCAAATGACCTAAGGGAATATGCTTTCAATCAACCCAATAGAGAATGCATCCGATTAGACAAGTTCACCTACTCCATTTTAAATGGAATATTACAAGGTAAACCCTTCAGAATGTAGAACAATAGAAATCCTTTCCAATTAAGGCTCTCAAAGAAAGGGTCTCGGACGCCGTTTTCACAATCGCAACTACGAATTTTCTCGCACAAATATTGTAAGGAGAGCTCTACTTGACGACTCCGTGGTGGAAGCTGTAAATTTGGCAATAAAAAACTTAATCAGAGAAGCGTGGTAGCCCAGTGGAAAGAGTGCTTGGCTGCTGATCATGGGGTATCGGGTGAAGCCTTGCTACTACCTACGCTTCGCACACCCCCAAACAAAACCCTTGAAGTGTGAAGTAGTTCGGGGAAAGAAGGTATCCGGCACCCCTGTGTCCTGAATTTGCGAAATCCACACGCCTATGGCTAAGTTCGGGGTGAGCTCTACTCTCACCTATCCATACCAACCTTCGGGTTTAATCACTGAGTGAGTGATAACCTCATCATTGCTTCGGCATTATGTGATATTCATTTAAGCAAATAAGATTTGAAGCCTTTATAATACAATGATAAAAAATGCCAAACATTTTTATCATAAAAAAAATCATTTCGAAACCAATGAGTAAATCAACACGGGGAAAAATTGTCTTATTGAACGATTGTTGTAATTTTGCGTAATAATATTTATTTCAAATTATATAGAACGGCCAATATTGGATAGGGTTCATAAAACTGCGAGGTACCAAGGCAGCACTTCGTCAGCGAAAGACAAAGTTCGAGAGTGACTATTTGTATTTAGATATCGCTTCGTGGAGAAAAACATATTGCTCAAAATGTCACATTGATTGTACTCACGACTGATCGTTACAGAATCAAAACTACAGGTAAAATTTCATAGACGTATAAGCCTTTACAGGGTGGAGAGAAATTGTGCCACGAAATTATAGCCCTGGATGGCTGAGGCGTGTGGGAACCAAAATTACTAATGCAGTTTTTAGGTCGAAAATGCTACCTTTTTAAACTACGGAAACTTTGAGCCAAGCGTTCCGATTGGCCACGAGTTTGTTACGTGGTAGGATGCGTTGGATACATCGTGATCCCCAGCAGGCAAAGGCATTCGAAGCCATGAGTCGCCCAGAGCATCCGGCTACAGTGCAAACTCGCGGCCATTTGGAGCGATTGGCCCAAAGTTTCTCTTGTTTAAAAGTATTGCATTTTCGATCTGAGCATCATCAGAAATTTTGGTTTATACGAAGAAATAAAGACGAGTCCGCAGGCCGCAATGCGGCTCTATTTTGCGGAAAAATCTTAGTAATTTTCTTTGCAGCTTCCTGATGGACAGGTGGACTGGAAATCCCGAAGAGAAAAGGAAGAAAAGAAGAGTCCGCACACCGCGATGCGACATGCTCTGCGGAAAAATATATTATCTTTTGTTTTTGAAAATCCAATTACAACTAACTTAATTAATTCGTCATTGCTCTGAATGCTGCTCTCTACAGCAAGATCTCACACTGTCCTCTCCGTTTGGCAGGTAAATGGGGACTGAAGTACATGATTCAGACGAGTTTTGTGACATTTTACTCTTTTTCTGCACTACCACTCACGCACAATTGTGGTGGTACACTTAGTTTCAAAAACGCAATGATCATAGCTCCACGAGCCCCTGGATTTCGATTGTCATACAATTTATAAGCTGGATAAAAAGGGTTCCCAGTGTTCCAAAAATGGAAGACAGTTGTTTTTGCCGGAAAAAAAATTCGAACATGATAAATAATATTTTATCAAATTGTTTTATATCATAAAATAGACATTCTGCAAGGAAATCAATATCCTTGTATCAAAATATGTAATAATTCAAAACTCTATTATCAAATATTCATAGGATTAGAAATTTTAAACTATAATTTCTGCTTTTTGTATTTTGAAAATAAAGGCAGGGTTGAAGTAAATTTGCAATGATGGCAGCATCC
Organism: Ischnura elegans; assembly: GCF_921293095.1. Taxonomy (NCBI): domain Eukaryota; kingdom Metazoa; phylum Arthropoda; class Insecta; order Odonata; family Coenagrionidae; genus Ischnura; species Ischnura elegans. The sequence continues at coordinate 18,948,098 of NC_060246.1, forward strand.
ATGTTACCCCCTGCTAATTGAAGTCATATTATTGTAAAAAGTTCTACAGGAAAAAATATAGAGTCGATTCTTGAGATCAAGATTTTTGTTCCAAATTTGGAAAATTGGGAAAAAATGGGTTAAATAAGAAATAATTTAGTTTTGAAAGAAAGAGGGACTAAGTTTAAAACAATATGAACCCCCAAATATGCAGTTCTTAAATTAAAGATTATACTCTGCTCACTCTCGATTGGAGGAGAGCATTAAAAGTAAATAAAATAGACTTGAATTCAGCCTTGACATCTGACAAAATTCCATTTCTTCTTTTTTGTCTCCAGTTATCCCGAGTTAAACTTTCGTGACACAATTTTTCTATACTCTGTATACAAATGCGGTGAAATCAAAATAGGCTGCGACCACCGACTAATAATAAACTACGCATCAAGCATTTCATTCGGCGTCGTGGCCGAGCAGTTCATCTGGCAAAGGTGGGCGCGGGATGGGGGGCCCCACTCGGAATTTGGGCTACGCAGTCATCTCCGAGCCATCCTCTTGCTCTCACGGCAGAAAGGGGGCTAGGAGGTGGGTCGGAAAGGGGCGAGGAGGTGGGGTGGAAGGGGCCGTCGCAGAGATAAAAGGCAGGAGAGCGAGGAGGTGCAGCCCCTGCCACGCTCCTCCAGAAACCGATTGATATACGCCGATCGTCGTCCCGCGGGACGGCGGCGTCTAAATTTGGAAGGACCAACCTCCACCTCCTCCTCCCTTCCCTCCACTCCGCCTTCTGGTTCCACTCAATCCTCGAATCAGGCCACTCTGGCAGTCCTACCAACTAATCGTGAGCGAAAGACTTTAATAATCACAAAAAAGTTGAATGAAACTGTGTGACTAGTTGAGGACTGAAAGCGAATTTGGCCAACCCAGATGGCAACAATATCAAATGCTAAATGTACCACAAATAAAGATTTGGGTTTTATTCAACTTGCACAATTGAATCTGAGCTAAACAGTAGCCTTCATTTTCCCCAGCAATCTTCTCTCCTCTCCCCAAAAAATTACTCAAATTACTAAATATAATAACAAATTCTGACAGCCCCAAATAAATTATTAGTGTGCCTTCTAGTGTCACCACCTTGGAAATATAGCTAAATGCATTAAAAGAAATACAATAAATACATAAAAGCCCACCAACCCTATCGTTAAATGTTACCGTATTGAAAATTTTCATTATATTGGCAAAAGCTTAATTCATTAAACACGATCAAAGACTTGGGCAGAGATATAGAAAATGACTATGAGAAGCAGACATATTAGAAAAAGTAAAATAAGATCATTGATTTGTAGAACCTATTTATAAAAATAATATTTTCGCATAAATTGAAAGTAACAGCACTACGACCTTCAAACATAATAAGACAATCAATACACCACTATGAGATTTTTAACGCACAAACTATTCTAAAAACAGTATTTCTACTCTACGCAAAGAAGTACCGACGACGATAATAGGAGGATGCTGCAGGATTCTTTGGTAGGTTGGCAGGCGTGGCTCTTCCAACTAGTCAACACACCTTCTTTCTCTCAGAGAGACGTTTTTAGGCCCCCCATAAAAATTTGGAATTTTCACCCTAAAAGTGGTTGTGAGAGATAGAAAGAGAAGAGAGAGAGAGAAAGGGTGTGGATGCGCCGATTTATGGAAAGAAGAGACGACACGAGAGCGAAGGGGGGGGGGGGGGGGGGGGGGGGAGGCCTGCGATGAGTGCTTACTGAGAAAACATATTTCACGCAATTACGTAAGCGAGTGCCTCGTCTGCGACGGATGGCCACACGGACACATCGGCTACGTCAAATGAATGAGCCTTCATGAATGTGGGAGCAAATATCACTACACTTTCCTTTCCCAAATTCAGGAATATTACAATCAATGGGACTGCATAGAGGAGGCCCAATTCCATCCCATATAAGGTTGATTTCTACTGCCACTTCGGTATCATTTTAATCGGTTTTCAAAAATGTCCGCGGTGCGGAGATGAGTGCAATACGATCCACTTTTTTTCTCCAATATTTCGCATTATGATATTTGTAATTACAAGGAATTGGATTGAAAAGTAATGAATTTGATTGATAACATCATCATCTATGTCTCACGTTCCGTACGCACTTGGTCGGAACATGAATGAGCAAGATATATGCCAGATATTTTATGATTAAACGAAATAGTGGGCTGTATTTGTTTATTTATTTATTGAATCATTCAAATATAGCCAAAACGGCCTTTACATTGAATAGACAACTTAAAATCTGCAGCTATAACAAATATAAACTATAAAAAACTATAAAAAGGCTATAAAAAGAAAAAATAAGGATTCAGAAGATGGCTTTTCGAAGATGCCTCTTGAATGATCTGATGGGCATTGAAAGATCCAGGAAAGGGTGAGAAGTCGAATTAGTATTGAAAGAGGTAAAAAAGTGTAAAAAAGTGATCTCTGAAATTTAGGTTGGTGTAGTAGGTTTACGGTGTAGCAGGTTTAGGTAGGTAGGATTACGGAAAGAGCGGGTGGGAATGTGGAGTGAAAGGAAAGGCAGCATATCTGAGGATCGGAACTTGCCATTTACGGCATTGTAAATGAAAGAAATATCATGATAATTCCAACGGGAGGATGGTGGGACCAATGATAGGGCATAAAAAATAAAATTGGTCGAGAGTCCTTAGTGACTTACATCAGGTTACAGGCTCCACCTTCAGCAAGTGTCAGATGTCTCGATGAGCCGATGCTACCCGTATCACGTTATGTCAGCGAGTGAGACCGGCATCGTAGCCTCATGAACCCAGGAAAACATCAGAAAATCAAAAATTTGCCGACAGGTGTCGGGATAACGAACAAATCGCTCACTGCCCTCTTTAGGCCATAGAAGGAAACTCTACAAAAGGCGCGAAGATCAAACAATCTGTATAAATGCCGATTGATACCCCTAATTATGCCTTCTTCCTCCGTGAAACTAAGATAAATTTGTCCGTCAGCGACACGAGTGGCGACTTTTGTAAACTCATTTAAATGCGCGGTGAGTGACAAAACATTTAGAGGCCGACTTGAGCATCCTCTTTTGTAACATTCGCGATTTCGATAGAGTCGCTTCACTAACGGGGAGAAAAACCCTAATTTCACGGAGGAAGAAGCTTAAATTATGGCTATTTACGAAATTTATATGCGTCATGATGTGGTCTATCGAACTGATTAATTTTCACTACTCTTTCTGGCCATTGCTAATATTATACGGTAAATATTGAGAATAAATGGATCGCTGAGCTCACATACTAGCCACAAATGATAAACAATTATGATTATAACTTTTAAATTATATTTAGGGTATATAATATTTATTTAAAGATATTTTCGTGATTTTTGAGAATGATCAAAAATTTTGAGTGTGGGCAACCCGCATACCACCCTAAATGCCTGGTTGCTTGTGGCTGAATTTCACTCTTTTCCATTTGTACATGCACTATACAAATCACTCGAGCAGTAAACATTTAGCAAAACATAATCTTTCCATTAATATTCCACCACCATGCGATCGAAATAAAAACTTTCGGGCACATAAACGCAGGTGTCACATTCGAAAACTTTCAAGGATGCCGAACACACGGTGAAGTGAGCGTTATGTATAGATCATCACGTTTTGGGAGATATCGCATTGCATCATTCAGGCCAGGCCAAATATTATGGCATGCTCCATTTCGCCACGAGCGAGGACGGTGGTCAGACGCCGTGGTCAATCGGGGAGGGGTGTGCTTCCCATCTGAGCCATTGGCGGCGCCACCTGTGCCAATTCGAGTCGATCACTTCCAATCGCCAATCATCTCAGCCTCTCCCGCCTCCAAGAGAAGAAAGCGCGCATCTTCGAGGAAGGTATCGAATTAATCTTTCAGAGATTCCTCTCTCAACTGACCCCCGGGAGGAGGAAGGGCTGGATGCACGGCGCATGCGCAATCGATCCGGGCCCTGAATATTTCAAGGAAGCCCGCAATATTAAGCGCCACCAGGTGTGCACCATGCAATATGCATCGCGGAAGGGCGAAGCGGAACTGGCCACACGGACGACGCCTGGCGCCTTATTGAGGAAGCTGGGCTATCGAGAGGGAGGTGCAGGTGAGAAGGAAGAGTGTATCAAGCAAGAGGATACCAAAGGAGGATACTTAGGGGTGGACTCAGTCTGTGCAGTAGACACTTGATTCGTGTTGCCAATTAGGGTGCATTATAAACGGTCTCCAAAAATGTCCGCAGTGCGGCGATGAATTCAGAGCGATTAATTAATTCCCAGTATAAGCTATGGAGTATTTGAACTGGCGAGTAATCACATTGAAAACTAATTCGATGTAAAATATCATCACCAATATAGAATTCGGTCAACAGTCCAAATTACAGATCATTTACAGATTCGGATCACTGTGCCACTAGCGACGAAAAAGGCGACTTTGGTAAATGCATTAAATACGCAGTGGGCAACAGCACATCTGGTGGCGGACGGGAGAATCCTTTATTGTAATTATCATAGTAGCAAGGTGGAATTCGACGATTAGCCCTTAGAGTGACAGGGAGCGATATCGCGCTACTCCTATCTCTCGTGAAAAGTGCCAGGAGCGTGACAGCGCTCCTCATGCAATGTCACTCTTACATGCTGATAGTTCATTAATCATTCAATCGCCAATATTCATTTTATTTTAGTATTAGCTATTTTATTTAAACTATAAATATTAACTCATATCGGCAACAATTCGTCAAACAATAAATTAAAAAGGCGAAACCAGATACACTTAATAAAGATTTTCTAGTTTTTTAATTTATACCTTTAGTTGTTTTTGGGACCTATTTTTCTCTAACCTACTCCAAAATCAGCAAAAATGCCTCGGCTCTTTTAGCTTAGTACTTAGAAAAACGGTTGGTTCACAAAGGGTTGAAAAACTGTGAGTCACAACCATTGGCTTTTTTAAGGTGCTACATTTCCCCCACCAAAAGTAATCCTACGAAAATTAATGCCGTATTTCAGCCTCAAGTAGTCCATATATTTTCCCTCACAAATGGAAAATGAGAAGTGTTTCATCTGTCGATGGAAAACGCAACTAATAAAATTAATTTCGTTTTTGTGGCACACTGGGGTTTAACATTCTATCTCCACGAGCTTTAGCTTCACATTTGTATCAAGTGCATTATTTTGTCAAAATATTGAGGATTGTGTATCCCTTACCAAGAGTAGGGGAAAACACGATGCCCCTGAGCGGCCTAAATAGGACTAATTTATTGATTTTGGTCGTCGGATGCTTATTAGGGGCTGGGCATTGACATTAAATGCAACCGTACGAGTCTCGATGAATAGAGGACTGCAGTAAATCAGGAGTGAAACCTAAAACACCTTTGTTGATGCCACGCTCGCCAGGTTAGGATTGGAGTTACTGAGCCAAGCAAAGTTACAATGTGGTGGTCAAATTGCTAAATATTATCCAATGCCTTTTCAGCACTCGTTAATTACTTTCACTGTTCTTATTATTACCAACCACCACTAATTTAATTCACTGTCTGCATCGTTACGAAGCAGTTCATTTCCATACCTCCAGAATAGAAAATTGGCCCCAAAAAAGAATATCGACCGTCGAATAAAACGTTGACCACAGTAGAGAGCATAGAACCAAAAGAATCATTCATTAAAATGGATTGATCTCAGCAATGCATTTAACTACTCATAAAGTTTCAAGGCACTCAGCGCTAGAGTGATACCCAGGATAATGCGAAAATCAGCGAAAGTGATTAGCACATGCTAATGAAAGCAGTTTCCAAAGAGGAGGAAAGGCCATCGTGAGAACCGCGATCAAACCATAGCTACGCGCACGCGTGCTTTTAGCAAGGTATGTATTTGGCCGATTCACTCTGGTGTTTTGACGAAAGAGCGCTGCCACCAACTGTAATGTCGTAAGCTGAGAGTAAATACGTAATCACTATCGATTTCTGGCTTCTTCGCAAACGATCAAAACTAAAACTAATGCTTTTGCTGAAAGGATGGGTCTGATTAGCTGATTCCAACCACAGTGTTTGCTTACATCTTGTTTATTTCATCTGGAAATTCTATATCCATAAAATTTAATGCTCGCTTTAGAGGAGAAGTAATAACAGGATCTTGATAAAATCTATTAATAAGTATCCCCTTTGTTAACTTCCATTTCACAGAATGACATTGAGATCGGGGTTTATTGTAGCAACTGCTTTTGGTTATCACGCAGCCATCTTGAACACTTTTATTATGCATTAATATTATTACCGTACCATATTAATATTATTATGTATTAGTATTATTACATTACCGTAATGTAGCCAACCCACCTATCTTTTACGCAACGAGGACTGCCTATCGTCAAGGGGCTGTTTTTGATTCGACTTCTGACGTCATGTCGCACTGAAGGGTTGTTTTGCCATGCTTGTGATTGGATTAGTGGCTGACTGAGAGTAACTTCGGAGGCGAGGAAAATCGAATAAATCACCGTGGCAGGGGCGGGGGTTTGAAGTCTCTGATTTCTCTGAAACGTTTCGATTTGAAAATTGAATCTTGTATAGTTTCAATGATAAAATCTAAAGATTCAGGTTTTACTTTGTGCGGATCCATGATGAGATAAATTACAGATAAGCATTATAGATATCCGCTTTTTTTAAATACCGACCTTTAAAAGGATACTGGAAGCAAAAAAAAATTGAAATGACCAAGATTGAATAAGTATCCTACATGATTCCAAAATGTATCATTATCACGTTCAAGACTAAAGAATATAAAATTCTTTCGTGCGGTAAAATCACATGCAAGATTCTTTTCAGCACGAATCGTTTACATTTGCAGTCCATATCTTGAAGATGGCTTAACTGCGTACAGGGTACCAAATAGTGGCGCAGCGTAGCAATTTATCAAAAGAAATACAATTATTTTATTCCGTCCACTTATGGTATGGCAAGACACCTCTCTGGCACAATTTACGCAGGTTGGCCACAACTTTACCTGTGTTATTTCCCCTCGAAGATTTTTCCATAACTGCTTAACAAATTGCCTATTACAGGTTTTCAATGTTTCTCGAAAGTTCACCGAAATACCACCGCGACAAGGTTGTAGCCCAATGGAAAGGGTAAATGGAAGCATAAAATCTATACACTTTCAACCATAGCAAATATTTACCTTTTTATGCAAAAATTATCCGATAAGAATTATAACACTTGTCATCATAATAAACTAATATGTTTATGACAATACATCTAGACAAGAATGAAAAATTTAGAAAAATGAGATATCTCATTGGCTAAAAATTTCTATAACTTAGCCTAATTTGTCTGGGACGTTGGAGGTTTGGGGCAAGAAAGCTACACTTGGTATACGATTTCTTGCGGTATAAACTTCGTCTTCATTCGATCAATAAGAGTGGCAGAGTGGGCTGATATACAGACATAGATCTTTTCTTTGTCTTACTGGTCAAGGATAACGTATGTGGAGAGCACACTGAGCTACACTGCATGTGGCACTAATTATTAATTCCCGCATTTCGGGAACGATTCCGAGATCCCACACGTTTCCCTATCTTTTCCCAGTTCTTCCCGGTTTGCGGGCATCCTGATCCGCCACGGTCCGTCCACGAAAGCGCGCCTTCAACCGGCAGCGGAGCAGCGAGAGGAGGGAGTGGCCGCTTACTTTGATGGATTATGCGGGAAGATGATGTGGAAGGTGGTGCGGGAGGGGAGGAAGGGTGTGAGGTGCGAAGGAAGGAGCGTCGCCAGAATAAACACAATGGAGGGAGATAAAAAGGTGATTGATTGTTCTCCGCGTTGGCTTCCCGAGTGAGGGGAGGGTCAGGTTGGGAGGAGGGATAGGAGGCGATGGACTTCCAGGTGAGAATAGGGGAGGAGCGGGGGAAAAATAACCCCCCTTCTTCCAATCCGTTGGGGGACGAGTGGCGACCATCTCCGAAAGCGAAAAGCTGGAAGGAGAATGGAGGATTGGGGGAGGGCGAAGGGAAGGTGAAGGGAGGAATTGCAGCTCCTCGGAAATGTTCGCAGATTGACAGTGCGATCTCTCGAATATCGATGTATCGATCATGGAACTGTGGCACTGAACTACTGAACTCAAAACAATGGAATGCTGGTCTCTATGCACCGCGCACGGGAGCAACTGAAGTCAAGCTGAAGCCCGTTCGGGCACTACAAACAAGGCCGACTCCCATGTACCTATTTAAAATGTGCAAAATTCGATTGAAATGATAATGCATTTAGAGGCGAGAAAACTGCCGTCAGGGGTACAAGTTGCAACCTCACCCAACAAGTAACAGCTGAAAAAATCGAAGTTACGTGATTTCCTATCAATTAAAATAGAACATTATTTAAGAGAATTTTTTGAAGATGGCCAGATGCACAAACCATTACAAGCGGAAATCTTTAATAACAATTAACAAGATATATGACAGGTTGAAGTCCCTATTATGAAAGCAGAAGAAATACATTTGGAATCATAATTTCACACATGAAAGATGGAGTATCGATATAATAATATCTATAGTTTTCTCACTATTTGTAGAAGATATCTACTCCAATGCAAAGAAATCGCTAAAAAATTATCATGAATCAGAACTTTATGAGAATACGAGGATTTAAGTCTATTAAGAGAGTGATTTGACTCTCCTGGACGTTAGGGTGATTCTATCATCATTCAGATCATTTTGGTGGGCTAGAGTTCCTTCAAAGCAGATCTCCTTATAAACACCACCCAGAACCAAAAATAACGACTTTGAACGATAGTCACAACAAAAGGCCTTAACTTACAAATGCCAATCAATCTATTTATTTTACCAATTTATTAAGACAAAGCTGTCTCGTAAAACATGGGTACGTACGTAATACGTCACAATTCAGTACGTGCACATAGGTACGTACTGAATTATGACGTTAAAATTGGTAATAACTTTAGTGAAGGAAGTATACTATTGAAAGTTGACCACAGTTGCTTAAGTCGCACCCCACATTATTCCCCTTATTTAAATGAACAAATGTGGTAAACTGCGCTTGGCAGCCCTATCGCAAATATGCATTTTGTTTTTGCCTACCAGATTTGAAGAGGGCCAACTACGACACAACTGAGGCCGCGGAAGTTGGTTTATTTTTGCCCCGCCCCTCCCCTCTCCTGAGAAGAAAACGCGTGGACTCGCAACGTTGTTAAAGTCAGAGGGTGTGGATCCACCCAGGGCAAGAAGGGGAATGGGGGGGGGGGGGTGGGTGGGTGCTGCTTTGGTCGAAGCGATGACCCCTGGCGCGCCGGGAGCACCAGTTGTAGAAGAGGAGAGGAAGGAGCGGGAACGAGCCCTTATCTCAACCCATTCCACCGACGGCGCTATCTTGGTGACGACACGGCAGGGAAAGGGGGAAGAGACGACGGCAATCTAAGACGGACCCCCCACCCGTAAGCACCCCATTTCCCCCCCTCCGATTCCCCCTGTAGAAAACCCCCCCGAAGGTGACTCTGCGCCCACCGATGAGAATTTATTGGGCTCGTTTCCCTTTTCTGTTTGGGGCGCGTGGCACTGTACGCGACGGTGGTGACGACACTCCCTTCTTCCCTCCCCACACCTCTAACCTTAAGTCAAAGACATTTCCTCTGCTCTTCTATTTCTCTCCATCCACTTCACCTTCACCATTCTCCTACACCAACATCTTCAACCCTTCCGCAGTAGTTTTGTGTAAATGAAAGCATAGAAATATTTCTAGGGACTCAAGTCGTGATTCTTAAAACATGTGGGGAAAATAGAGATCAAAATAGAAAATAGACATCAGTCCGAGATAAGACTAACATGAGCTTGTCATTGCTCATAGCAAAAATAAACATAAAAGCTAAGCAATAATACTCTCTGAGATATAAAGAAATCAGATAGACAAAAATGAAAAAGAGAAATTAAATATTGAATTTTTTGTATTGTTGCATTCTTATTCACGCTATGCCCTGCTGCATTATTTATACACTCTATGTTTGTACACATAATTCAGGATTTTGTGCTGTTTTCTGACCATTTTCCATTTATTTGTCGTTAATGAAACTGTATTATTTTGGTTGTTCAACTATCAATGTCTAAAGAATCAATGAGTCCACGATAATAAATGTTTGTTATTATTTTCATTATTAAAAATCAAAATATGGATGTGCGTTGAAAAAAAGGCACTTTATTAGAGGTAAAATCTTATCGCATCATCCATCGGGTCCTTTAGTTCGAGGCGCGTGGCGCTGGCGACGTAATCAATCCCTTCCCCCACCTCCTCTGTTCGTGGGGTCACGCTGCACCTCGGAGGCGGAGTCACGGAGAGGCGGCCGTCGCCGCCGCGAGGTGTTCCCGAGGGAGAGAAACACGTTCACGCGTCGGCCCGCCATAAAGGTGGGTGGAGGCCTGGTTCCCATTCGGGCCGACGACGTCGCTGCTATCTCTCCGCGCTCTAATAAAAAGAAAAGATGGGCAAGGGGAGAGGTGCGCCCGTTGTCGTTCGCAGGCAATTGTTTTTACGATCCGCTCTCTCGTGGGACGGAACGATGAGCCGGGAAATAAAATCCCTCTCCCCTGGGGAGGGATAGGGTGGATGAGGGGGGGGGGGGTGGGAGGGGGAGGAGGGCGGGTGTATCGGAGATCGTGTTGGGGGCTAACGTGGGGGAGGAGGAGGAAATGGAGGCCGGCTCAGTCAGGGACGTTGTCAGGCTGAAGCAGAGTGGACGGAGGGTAAGGTGGAGGGTATGGGTGAAAGCTTATGGGGTAAAGGCCGGCCAACGAACAAAGTCGTGGATTTCATTTCAAATGTTTTTATTCGCCTTGGATATTATAAGGCATTCCCTGTAAAGTAGATTATCATCATCAATATCGGTGATTCTGTCCTCAAAGAGGTTTCAACGAAAGTGTTTTCTCCACAGCAATCTGTCCGTGGCCTCTCTCTTCACCTCCTCTCTAGGAAAAGATTTGCAAAATGCTTAACATGGAACATATTATTGTGTGGATGTGAAACGAGGTCGTTGCATAAGAGAGAAAAAAAGTACTTGGAAAGCTTCGAAATATTTCATATGGCGACAAATGGGGAAGATTGGGTGCAAAGATATGATCACGAATGAAGTACTAAGGAGAATAGGAGAAGAAAGAAGTATGCTGAGAGAAATTAAAAAGTGAAACGCAAAATGGATAGGACATATTTTAAAGAGTGACTGCGGACAGAAGTAAATAATTGGAGGGATATTAGAAAGGAAGATGGACGAGGAGGGACGGAATGCTAACGGACATCAAAGAAAGTAGACTAGACGTTGGGATGATATTTCGATCAGTTATTCCTCCCAATGATGTCATCTACAAAAGTTTCTATTGGATTTAGTACTTTCCAGGTGAGCTAAAGAGTTAATTTTTTCGCAAGTTGTTTCCCAACGAGCCGCGTTGAACGCTAATGACCGCAAAGTACATCATCGAAAGTCAACGGCACAATATCTGACCCGGAAGGAAACCCAAGAAGAATTTACCTCGAATAAAGCATCTGTTTTTCAACGTACCTACATATTTAACTTCAGTCACACCATTGGCTCCATAATAACTCAGAAAGTAATATGTATTAGTTACTACGTTTTTTCAAAATGCTCACCACTTTGCTGGCCATAAAAAAATCTTATATGAGTTTTATCACAAATTAACATTCATTCATATACAATTTTAGTAGCTGTTTCCTCCACACATTACGATTAGAATTACGTAGATTCCTAAAATTAAATTTAAAGAAGATATATGCAAAATCGATCAAGATGCAGTTGTGAAGAACATGGAGAGGGTGAAGTGGATAGGGAAGAAAAGGGGCGAAGAGGTGATGGACATGGCGTATAAGGAGAGGAAACTTCTGGAGAAGGTGAGGAAGAAAGAGGGGTTGCGGATTGATTGGGTAGTAAGCGAGGAGGGAATGCTGAAAACCGAATAATGGAGAAGAATATTGGTTAAGCAAGGAAGGGGAAGGAAAAGGGTTGGACTTATTGTTAGAATGAATAGAAATAGGGCATACCGACTGCGAATTAAAGATAGTGGCTCAATGAGAGGATGGGGTTATTAGAAAAATATTCCATGTGAACCAGCCGTAATTGGTAGAATACCTTTAAATGTAACGCAGCTCCAAAATACTGCTTTTTTCCAGCGTCTGAATTTGGAGTTTGATAAATGCGGAATATAACAGAAAATTTGAAGAAAATTTTACGTACCATTTAACCCACCATAAAGTTTTCCAAAGCACCGTTCTTAAAATGAGTATTTGAGGTGACGCCCACTTTCACCATGCTTCATCGTACAAAATGCATGAATTTCAAAGAATGCGAAATTTGAAACGACCAGCTTAAAATTGAAAAGATTTGTATTCAAGCCATTGACGACTTCATTACAATCTAACGTGGCGAAAGTTTGAACTAGAGGAGCTTAGAAAAGGCTATTAAAAACAATAGTCCCTCCACCACCCTCAGTACCCATATCAATGAGGATACCTTTACGTATTTCTCCCCTATCACGATGGAGGGATTACGACTTTCATGAAGAATGTTTGACTAAAATGATAATATAGTGGAATAATTTCCCTAGTGAAACTGACTCTAATTAATATAATAACTAACTTGATATAAAAGGAAACGCCCTCTCCCGCCGTAAAAATGAATGTTAAAGAGGTGCCATCAATTTATTATCTCGTTCTGCGATCAAAATGAGTGATGAGGCTAGGAGTTAAATGATACAGGGTTTTTACGAGGCAAGCAGTTTGAGAGTAGTTATGAAAAGGTAAAACAAGCAGATGAATTTCTTTTTCCTGGGCGGGGAGATTTTATAAGGGCACTGAAAAGCAGATTGCGTCTTGACGCAACCCTCCGCCCAATTTCTTTCATGGTAAGAACGCTTGAATTTAAGAGTGGATATAAAGCAGAATATCTTGTTTCAAAGGAGATTTTGCATTCATAGCTGAAATAAACATTTACAATTTTGAGGCAAATGCTTCGAAACGATTTCATATTGTATTTCATATTATGCTCTGAGTAAGCGACTACGGATGAAGTAATAGTTAATGCCCATCATAAACAAAGTTAGCAATTAGAGATTATTAACTTAAGTTATATTTATAAATACTGTATGACTACTATGAAGTCAATTTGTTGAAACATTAATTGTGGTAATTGGAGTTAGGTTCTCTATATATCTCTCTATTGCCTCTAAGGACATGAACATATATCCACTAACTGCATGAACATTAGCAGCTGATAGGTACTTACATAAAAGAACAGTGTTCACGCATAAATATGTATTCACCTCTATTAGTCCATCTGAGTAATAGAAAATTATTCATTTATAATCCAAAGGGACAATAGATAACAAATGCTGCAACAAGAAACCTGAATCATCGAGTAGAAAAACCTGCAAGTTAGTGATTAGATTCGACCCCAGGAATACCGATTCCAACGATAGGCGATAATGTTCGCGATCAAGACACTACAAGTCATTTTGTTCTTTTCTGGCGTGAAGTAATGATGAAATCTTTGAAGTTCTTCCGCTGTGTCTAAAATATGTCAGCAATAGTACACCTTTTTATGGCACAATGTACTCCCAAAAATTAGACCGAAAATTTCAAAAAATAATCAATTAAAAAAAAGCCGAAATATTGATCTTGCGAGAAACCCGTGAGGACGTCACCGACAAGGTAAAACCGGAATCCTATCACGTGATCAGGACTGCTCTCCTTATTAGGGATTAGGACTCCTTCTTAGCCTCCTGGGATTAAAGTACGGATTTAAGCCTGTACTAAGACAGCTCGATGAGCTTAATATCTGTCTCCTCCAGCACATCTCCGATAACGCTATGGAGAAGACAAATTAATTTAAAAATTAAAAACTAGTAAGATTCACGAGTGCAGATTCAGTACAGACCTTGTTCACGCTTTCACGAGATAAGTTAAAGGAAGCACTACTACATTACTTTCGCGGCTAACACCGTTTGCCTTCATTGTCTCTGATGGCAGTTTCTCTAGCGTTGCAATCGGATTCTTCAGGTCAGCGAGGTGATCTGAAGAAGCTGACTGCCACGCAGACAGAAGTGACGCACGAGACACCCCCAAGACGCGTGGAGTACATTCCGAAAGTAGTGGGGCTTAATAAGTACAGACCTTCAAATACACCACACTTCAACAAGCTTCAGGTGACATGGTTGAATTGAAGTGGTCAGGTGTGGTGTAAAGGAGAGCAACAGCGATGCTGGATGCGAGGGTAATCATTGGACGCTGTTTCACGTACCTGAAAAAAAGAGAAAGATTATGAGTCACTCATCGTTAAGAAAATATTACGCTCATCATTACTTCTCGGGTCTTACACGGAATCAAATTCAAATTACAGGTCTGATTGAAGCCCTATCTCAAAGACTATAAATTTAAAGGACTAAAATTTCCATTAAGGAAAAATTTTCTTTTCCGATTGAGATTCGGGAACCCCAGGCTTCATTCATAGTGTGATTATATCTTTCAAGCATGTTATAAAATGGAACAAGAGAAGTATTAGCTTGCATATTTGAGGCTTAAGTAACTAAATCAAATATAAGAATAAATTATACTGAAATGCATAAAATACGGAGTTTTTTTCAGCCGCATAACACGAAACGCTCCCATCTAACTCATTCACTCTGAAATTCAACCTGAAGGTTACAATAGGTTATGTTAGAGCTCCACCAGATCTGAGCCACAGGTATATATTCTAGGCATGAATAATACGGTTATAAGTCACTTACCATTCGAGTAGCTCTGAATGCTACCATTTGCGACTGACACTCATACCATCATTATTATATTTTCGTAGGGTTAAAAACTGTTGCATACATGCTTATGTTATATACCGGACGCTTTTTTAACAAAATACTTCATTGATTTACCCGATGAAGAAAATTTCTTTTGATAATAAGGACGCTAATTTCATTACATTTGAGGTCTTTGATTAACTTAACTATATCACAGGTAAATGCAATATTTAAAATGATTACAATACACCTCCCAATTCGCATCATTCTATTTCATCTCGCATTCTTAACGTCAAATTAAATTATGTTCAACGTCTTCATGCTATATTGGTGGTTTTACAGAATGTCGCCTGGCAGCGCTGCGGCGCAGCGAGTAATCCATTTTACTTAATTGGATTGATATTTCTAATAGAATAGTGTAAGGATTAATAATAAAACATTCCTCAGAAAGCCGTAAAACTCACCATTTTGAACCATTTATCTTAAAATTCCGCAATTTATTAATCTGGCAACTAACGCTTATCCTGGTGGGTATTCCATACCCCCACAGACCCCGGTATTAGTTGCACCTAAGCCCCCCCCCCCACCCTTAATTCCTAGCTGCGCCCCTGGTTGTCGTACCCTTGCAGGTTACTTCTCCCCCCATTTCGGAGCGACTCTTGGGCGAGAGGATCCTGGTCTCTTCTTTAAATCACCATTGCGAAATACCCAATGACGATACCTGCGACCCGGAGGAAAACCCGAATGGAGGAGGACCTGAAGGAGGGGAAAGAGATTTAGAGTGGGTGTGAAGGAGTGAGGAGGTGGAAATGAAGAGGTAGATGGGGGTGGAGTGAAGGGGGTGAGAAGGCGCTTACGAACGACGAAGACGCGTGAAAGCGAAACGAAGCCCAACGCCACCCACTGCCTCGATCGATACCAAAGAGGGTGTGAGGCATATAGGTGAGTCGCAGAGCGGCAGGACGACGACACCTAAAGCACTTGTCATTCATTCATTCATTCGCTCATTCATTCATTCATTCCCTTCACTACACAATCTGCACACACATTCACTCGAGTCCCCTATTGTTGGCCGACGTGTCGCCATGCCGCCGGAAGTCTCATTACGCACGCACACAAAGCACGCAGGAAGGCAGTCTGGAGAATAAACGGCCCCGCGAGAGGCGGGGGAGGGGGAAGGAGCGAGAGGAGAGGGGAGGAAAAGATACCTGTACAAGGGGGTGAAATTCTGGGGAGACGAAGGAAAGATTGATAACTGCACCAAATGTTCAGTTTTTCAGATTTTGCACAAATTGTCTATATTTCTATTACAAATATTTTCCAATCAATCCCAGTATACAGAGGCACAGAAAAATAACCTTAACTACACTGAACGAACATAAATGTCACAGGGCAACGACCACTGACACTAATAATTCATCTTTAATTATTCATAAAAAATCCAACACCGGACTCGCAGGTACAAATACCTAAAACAGAGTCACAGGATCGTCCTTATCTATTACGGAAATACTGAATCAAATACAGTCATAGACGAATTTCTACGATATGCGAACTCATGCGCAATCCACAGCCTATGACTGCGATGCCATTCTACTCCCTATTATGACCACACACATTATGGGAACACCTAAACCCTACGTTATTTAACCGAAGGGGCTCACTATGCACAATATACACGAAGACTTTATTAATAGGTTCAACTATCCCACATATTACATAGATACGTGTACTGTGCATGCCCTGAAGTGAGAGGACACCAAAATATAGCTTCACCAGGGGATTTTTTTTTCATCGAGTCTTTAATTTAATACTGATATCGGTATCTCAGCGCATCACTAACATTGATTATTATTTCGATCCCAATGGCAACCGATAAACAGGGGTAAGTATGGAGCTTACGATGATTTGGAATTAGAAGAGAACGATCGATAATGAGAGGGGACAACGTTATACGGATTTTCGCAGTTATGGCCATTCAAGTTGAGACGATAGTATTATAGTTTTTACTAGAAATAAAATCCATACAGAACTACTCGTAGACACAACTACTGTCCAGTGCTGGACAGAAACAAGATTAAAAAATCGAAAAGGTGGAAAAAGTGAGGGTAAAGTTGTGAGAAGACGGAGGTATAAACAGAACGTATATGTGTGATCAAAAAGGACCAGCCGTAGTCTCCAACGGGAAGGAACACTGCGCGACGCGTTGGATATCCTCGGTGTTCATTTGTTTCTCATTTCGGCACGCCTTCCCCCCCCCCCCCCAACCCCGCCCGCCCAAACTCCAGAAACCGCCGCTTTCCCTCCGTGGCGCTGCAAAAAGAGGCGCGCCCCGCCTAGGTGGCGCCCCGCGAGAGAACAACCCTCATCCCCCCCCCCATTGCCTCACCTCCCCCTTCGACTCTTCGCGTTGAGGAGGCCCCACTGGAGCTCAGCCTCCTTCCCTCGTCCAGCGGTGTCTCAAGGAGGCTGATCTGTAAGGCGAATTATTTATCAAAGCATACCACCGGTTTAGGCAGGTTTGCACGAAGAAATTTTGGAGAATACCTCGGCCTGTCCCTCCTTCCAAATTGGACTTCCGTCTTCATTTCACCATAAAGCCCATACCATTTCATTTTATCTATAAATCCGATTCTCTTATCGCCCTCCCTCACTTATCCAACGTTCTTTCTTCTAACAAAATAAGAAGACACCACACAACAGTTGGGTGGCTGTAAGTTTACATATGGCCGCTTGATAATCAGCCAAACCGTGTAAGTAAGCCTTTAATGTTGGTGGGATAAGGTGGGAAGAGGAACGGTGCGAAGCTAGGATGGCAGTTTCTGTTTATATCAGGGTATTATGTTGATACTACTAAACTCCCTCGATTTATTCAGAAAACCATTCATGAATGAATCGCATTTAGAGCGTCCTTCTTTTGTGCTGCAAAGCAGAACAGAAGCTTTTCATGTTGTGCTGCTGAGATTCGAGCCCAGTTTTTATGTACTACGATTCATATTTTCATGAGTGGTACGAAAAGCAAGTTAAAAATTGTAACAAATAAAAATCACTTCGTGTTATACCCATCCCATAATGTGACATAGGCAACGTTACAACTGCCAGCGCATGAGATCCTATGCAAGCTATCCTTCTATTGGCCTCAAGGTTTAAATGCCCAAATGCCAACCTACGATGGTTAGGCTGTAGTTGCCCCTAGTATTACATAAAAGTAAATTCAATGGGCTACAGGCTGACCATGATACTTAATTTTTGAGCCATTTACGAGCAACTAAAGCCCGAATAGATGTATTCATGCAGTTGACTCAAATTGGCGTGCTACTGTAAATTGAAAATTAACGACCACACCGACAATGATGGTGAGCTTTTTTTTTCGGTACGGCAAGCGGGTTTTAAATTTTTCTTCAGGTATGTCTTCAAAACAGTTAAATAAATACAAAAAATTAATATCACCATACTCAAATTTTTAAACGCAAGTTCTGTTTCATTTTACACCAAGAATCGCGTAGAATTGGCTTCACTATTTTGTACAATACGGGCATCTAAATTCAGTTCAAAATCTCTAAAGGTACCTAAGTTAAAATAAAGGAAAGTTATGATGCAGATGCATGATGCGATTTTCTTAATCTCATTTGAATATTCAAATAGCGTCAGGACATGCTTAATTTTCAAGAACTTCCAAGACGACTGAAAAACGTAGTTTCTCGTTACGTTGCGTCAAGTCTACATGCCTGTATGTAACAGTAAATAAACTAATCATAATTAATATAATAGCAATTAACATCCCATTTTTTATTCACAGAAGAGAAGCCTCATGAAAACCTTAATAAGAAGACGGAACAACCTTATAGGCCACATCTTGAGACATGATGGCCTGATGAAGACAATCGTCGAAGGACAAGCGGAAGGCAAGAATGGAAAAGGAAGACCCCGAGCAAAATATATGGAACAAGTAAAGAGAGATGTGAAAGAGAAGAAATACGTAGGTGTGAAAAGATTAGCTGATAGGAGAACTGAGTGAAGAGCTGCGTCAAACCAATCCTAGGATTGTTGACCAGTGATGATGATTGAATATTGCTGTGAAGTTTAAGGTTCCTACCTATAATAAAGCAATTTTAATTTTTCCCACTTTTTCCCATTACAGTCCACCGTTCAAAGACTACGTGATGCGGTGTTTGGAAGGCCACTTCGAGCGCGATTCTCCCGTTCCGTCCGCAGAAAGCAGGAGAGGACACCTTCATGGTGGGATCGCTTTTTTATCACATTGCAGGCACAGGGTGGGGACAAAGGGTTCGAAGGGAAGACGGGAAATATGCGAACAACCCCTCGCTACGCCCCCCTCCCCCGACAGCGGAGGACAAAAAACAGAGGACTCTCGCACCCCCTCCCCACTGATCTCACGGCAGGGGAGATGGGGGGAGGGGGGGTGGGGCTCACGGCATCATCCTCCCTCACCCCCTTCTCTCTCCCTCTCACCGGCCACGCATTAGCGACGCGACGAGTGTCTCCCGAAAATATGAAAGTAATTATTCCAAGCAAGAACTAATGGTCATAATCTCAGGCTAACGACGACAAATATATATTTATTCATTGGGCCTAAAACACTTATTACTAAATATATGGAGATAATATATCAAATTGCAGCAATTCATAGATGTATTTAGCGAGTGTAGCGAGGTCAAGGTAAAAATTATTTATAATTATTTGATGAAGATAATGGACTGGGATAGAGGTCACTTCGTAAAATGTCGGTTAAGCACTTAAAAACCGGTGACTGAATGTAGACTGAATGCTGTATTAGTGGCCAAATCTCGAGCATAACTGCGTCTGATAAACCTCGTCCTACAATTAACATGTGACTGATTCCGCGGTATCTCATCCTGGAACAAGCGAAAAAAAATGATTTGGCAGGCATGATGAGAAAATCGGCATTAAAATATATAATGACTTAATGCGTAAACTTGCTGGAATACGTACAAAAGGAAAGCCGCGCGATTTGTCAGAAACTACCGCGGGGCGACAGAAAGCGTTACGCAGAGTTCAAACGAATCATGGCGAGAGCCGATAGAGACTCGTAGGCTACGCACTAACTGTAAGATGAGATTGCTTCAGCAATGAAGTATTGATATCTTTCAGAGAGGCAAGTCGAAAATCATATCAGAACTCCATTACATTCCCATACCGGACGGAAATAAATGAAGTAAATAAAATTAAATAAATAAAATTTAATGAATGTAAGAGAAATATTTTGCTGATTGTAAAGGTATAGGAATTCTTTCTCCCCCGAACAATGAACGACTTGAGAAGGATATTACGTACATTTAATATAATAACCTCAATAGTGTGAATAAGACGATCTTCACCCCTCGTAAATCGAATTAGAATTTTTTAGGCGTAATAGTATTATGGAGTATTTCAGGAATGTACCCAGGGAATAGGTCCTCCAATTATATTTTCTAACACTCAGCGCTTTCCTTTTATGGTCGCCAAAGGCGTCATCTAGCCGTGTTACAAAATAAAAATATTGGAAACTATCCACAACATGGCGTGAATACGAAACGTATCGAAACCAGTAATAAGATAAAACGTTTAGTTGAATATTGCTAGTACTTTTCATTTTATTAATATATTAGATTTTCACAAGATTTAGCCAGAAAACACTATGCCATTTAGCCTATCAGATAGCACGGCATGAAAGCGATATTGTAACAGTACATGTGGCTTGAAACTGACGAGTAATGAATTCGTTGACGGCATGACAAAAAAAAACGGCATATGCATAAAATAAAAGGTGCATAAAATAAATGATGCATAAAATAGAAGGTCATGGCATCACTTACTCGGTTTCTGAAAATTAAAAAACTGTAGTTTTCACATGGAAGAGTGCAAATATATAGCTCGTATGTTTAAAATATCTTAGAACATTCATTCAATCACAATCTAGAATCTTCAAATGAGAGATCAGCAGCCTACCCCACCCCACTTCCTTTAGGTGGATTCGCAATTGGAGAAGATGATTGACTACTCAAGACCTCTGCTACCTTAGTGGCCATTGGAAAAAATTTATTTACCAAAATTTTATTCATCAGCATGACTTACGACCAGCATCATACCATAAAAATCTTTTGTAAAACCCCGAAACGGCTCTTGAGGCACTTATTCCGTTTTCATATTTTGTTTATTTTTTCTCACAAGTAACCAACTTTGATGAACCTTTGGTTGCCAGTATATTTATTTAAATTTAAAAATTACGAAGTATATTTAGGTATTTTGGAAGAGATGTAATGGATAGTACTTTTAGTCAGCACTGAAACGATTACATACTACGGTAGAGTAGGCACAACATTTTTATAGTAAGTTATGTGGTGCAATGGACATAACTAAGGCGTATGTAATAGTTTGATAGTTGGAGGAAGAAACCGACAGCTTACGCTTTGTGAGGGAGAAGACATGATAAAACGACAGGGAAGAAATGTTGGAGAAAAATCATCTGCGTCAACGAAAGGAGCCAAGGGGACCACGGCCGAACGTCCTTCCCGACGGACAGAGCGTTGTTCTATGATGTATCCCACTTGAGGAAGGCATCGAACAACATCTGATATATCCCTGCCTCCACCGAGAATCCAACCGGGGTCCACTAGGTGTGAAGCAAACACCGTTCTCATAAACCCCCAACTTCCGGTGGCGGAAGCGCGCGCCGTCTTGCGTTGCCCCACACCCAAAGATGCCGCTCCGCACCTTCCTCACCCCCCACAGTAGCATGCCGCCCGTCCACACCCCGGGTGTGTGCGTCTCTCTTTGGGCGGGAGTGGATGGAATATCTTCCGCCGGCAAAGCATTCGCACCGAGAGGGAGAGAAAACACAAATATTAATCATTTGAGAGGACGGGGGTGTGTGTGGGGGGGAGGAAGGGAGGGGTGAGTTGTTTCATTCCTTCGGCAGAAAAAAAGGAGTGCGGCACGGAGAGAAAGAAAGAAAGAAATAGAGGAATGCAAGCTCCGAATGCGAAACCACCCCAATATAAAAAGCCGCCGCGCCCCACTCAGCCCCACACCCCGAAAGTGTTCCTCGCAAACAATGCGCCCCTCCGCTGTCACCGAGGCGCGCTTTTTTGTCCCCGCAAGGTGAGCAGTCCACCGCTCACAGCCCCACTCCCCTCCGGGGGTGAGACACCCCTCACCTCCCCCATCCTCCCACACCCCTGGACCGGGGAAGAGCGCAAAAGTGCTCTATTCATTGTTATTCCGGCACTTGAAGGAGTAGGTAGATTCTCGGAGATGGATAACCTAGAAAGACGGTGTTTTCTAAGGTTTCTTTTCAAGGAGGAATTGCACATCTTCAAGGTGTATCTCATTATAAAAAGGGTCTGCAATAGTTTTAAAATTAGAGCAGGGGCAGTTTTGCCACATTGTGTTCTTACAATTCACGGATTTCAACGATGCATTTTGAAATGCACATCTGAGTGTACATTACGTTGAGCAATTGCGTGTCTCTTGTTAACCTGGCTTCATCAGCGACGGAAGAAGCAATTTTGTGTCCCAAGAGGATTATAAACTAGGAAAAACGAAGGATCACGGAGTTTTGCATAACTTTTCGGTAAATTAATTTCGGTAATTTATTTACGTTTATTCAATTCAGATAATAAAGCAAATCATTCGCACGTAAGCCTACGCTTTATGAGGACACAGCAGTAAACTAGCTTCTAGAGGAGGCCATAAAAAAGTTGAATCATTAATTACACCACGATGTTCGATCGCTATATCTTCATTCTTTAACGCTATTTAGTGTTATTTAGTGGTATTTGGTTTTAATTAAGCCTTTAAGTCGTCAATTATTGTATAGTGGCACATTTTAAACATTTGTATGTCTCTCAAATTTTCAGTATTTCCTCAGAAATTAAACGAAATTTTTCAATTTGTGGTACTTGAAAACGATTGCAGAAGTCTTCTCTATGTATTCTAAAAGTTGCAAGATGACAGAGAAAATTTTAAGTTAGTAAAAAAAAGAAAAAACTATAAAATACTAGCAGACGATAGGGAGAGTTGAGCCCTTCGAAGGTGTTGCACGTTGCACCGTCTACGCCAGCAAAAACAATGAAATGGAAGAGAGACAGATTACTAAAAATACAATATTATAGGATATAAGATATTATTAAACCACAAAAAATCCTATCATAAAAAAAGTACACCTAAACACAGACTATTTTGATTAATTATCTGTAATGGGCCGATATTTGGCCTATAGCCTGACCTATGAACCTACACTATGTTAATTTTTATAACTCCTAATAAGTTTAATTGATAATTTAGGGAATTATTGTTTTCCTATGAGTATGTCAGTGTAAGTATTCCTGACTTAGTTTGCATTTCACGTCCTCACTAGCAGCATCAATTCCAATTTCTCCTCCACTCGCTCTCGAAAGGTATGCACTGACCCTTGAGTACTTTTCTAAGTTATTCGATGTATTCGTGGCCAGGGAGCATTCAAAAATACTGAAAATTCACTTACGACAACGAACTTAACCGAAAAATCATAGTAGCTCGATGGTTCATCAGCAATCGTAAAATTGGAAAGGGTTTGAAACTCACACCCATTCTTACAGCTATGAAAAGTGCACTGACAGAATCCTCCAATTCATATTAAAAAACCAGTCATAAATTATTAGAAAACCTTTTGTACTACAAAATTCCTGAAAAATCGAAACATAGAACTCCTAAATATGCCCCTAATCCTTCCCATATCCCCAACCTCAATTAACCCCAACTTGAAATGCAATGCCATTGCTTTTATTATCTATAAAAGGTGAATCAAAATCATTACGATTCATTATTCAAGTATCTCCTGGGACACCTGGGATATAGCCATATGGCTGAGAACGGAGACAAAATAATACCAGCAGGTGATAAAACGTCTTGGTCTCTCATTGGAGTAGTAGTGACAAAGATCCGAGCCGAAAGGCGCAACCAACAATTCACTCCAGCGATGCCCAAGTTACCTCGTTACCACCTTTCATCAACGAGAGGGGGATGATTCTTGGATACAGGGGTGTCTCGCGAAGGAGACACCCCCGCAACCGTCCCTTTGGGTCTCCCACCCCGACCTATTATTCCTCACCTCGTTCTGAGGCGCGAGGCGGCTCGTCACCAAAGCGCGCAGAGGGAAGAACAATCGAGGAACGGCGTTGCGTGGAAAACAAAAGCGAAACGCCAAGGGCTCACAATGCGGGCCATAAAGAGGGTGGATGACCGCCCGAGGGTGTGGGTGGATGAAAAGGGAAGGGGAGTTGTGCGGCGTGGATGAGGAGGGTACCGTAATGCATTCATTCAGCCGTGCACGAGAAATGCATTTCCGCAAAGCGAAACACCGCGAAACTTGTCTGATCACACAAACCTGGCTCAAACAGAATGCTCGTGTGCCTTGCGTACCTTTCAACAACCATTCCGAGCGCGCAAATGGCCATTACCATCCCCTGTCAATTTAATTTGTAGACGAAAATACTGTCGCTCCAAATAATTTCCTCATGTACTCAGCACAGGTTACTCACTCGAGTGTTTCAACCCGAGGATTGGCACATCTAAATGAGGTTGGAGCTCACCGCGGACTAAGACACAAGCGCGTGAATTTTAAACAAAAACTGACATTTGATTATGTGCAGCGGAGCACATGGCATGAGATTGCAGTGCTCATATGCGAATGGCGGCGTTTGTAGAAACAAAAACAGCACAGAACCTGGCGAAAGTAGCCAGAAACTTAGCGAGGAATTTGGTCGATTTTGAATTAAAGGGAAATCAACAAGAATTTCGGAGCGTGCAGAGTCTTAGTCGTTTTTCGAAGTGGTTCATGAGCTTCTATTGGTGTTTTGTTAATGTGAACCGGGAATCACGGAAAAAACATCTTGGGACGAAAAATAATGTGGAATGTGGAAGCAAAATCCGAAAAAGACGCTTATGCGGCTAATGAAGCCACTCAACTCAATTTTGATACAATATCTGCAGCAGTTTTCAGTTACTTTTTAAGAAGAAGAGCAGATGGCGTCCATTCCACGCTAAATTTATTCTATAAACACACTAAAACTGTCAAGATAACATGATTCTTCCAGACACGTCCTTAACCCAAAATAATGAATAAGAGAAAAATTCTGATCCATATGGAGATAAACAACTAAATGGTAATACGAAGTAGATTATAGATAAAGATACGAAGTACATTATAGATAGAGATAAAGAAATACTCATAAAACAAATTTATATAAAAAATAGATGCTCAAATTAAAACTGACGAAAACTACAGAGCGGCCGTAACACATCATTGCTGCTAACTAGTAAATTCGTATTGGTATATTCAACAGTAAGGAAGTGGACAAAATGACCAAGTAATATAATGTAGCATAGAATAGCTCCATTGGCCGATGCGAAAGATAAAATGAGAGGGCTAAACCTCGGGATACTGGAAAAAAAGTGGAAACGTGAATAAGTGATTCGAACTCAGGTGTGCCCAAATATGCATCTATGCATCTGGACTTTGTAACTTCTCGAGATAATCGATATCAATTCCAAAATGCGAGTACGCATTCCATACATTGACCACCCGCATTTTTATCTATTTTTTGTCGACACCTCCAAAACCTAAGCTATCATTTTGAAAAGTGAAGGATAACTTAGCGTAAATCTTTTCCAACAGTTGACTGCACGTCAAATAATCTCCTACAGTTCACTGCACGTCTCTTAAATCTCGGAAAAGAGCGAGATAAATTTTGCAATCTGAAAAACTGGCAAATGTGGCGCACGATAGGTTGAGGAAGAATGGAAATTCCAACATGATTGAGTTTCATACTTCAAGAGAGAAATACGCGTGCGAAAAAGAGCGGCGGAGTTATAGGTGTGAGACCACTTCAATATATGCCGCAGAGTGAGAAACTCAAATAGTAAATTGAGACTTCCAAGTAATATGCCACAGCGTTGTGAATAAAAGTGCTTGTGGAAAATTGATATAAAAATGTAATTTAATTAGAATTCCATTAGATTAAACCTGAATCATGAACGGAAGCTCCAGTGTTCTCAAATTCCACAGAACTGCTAATGGAAATCGCATTTCTAAATGTACTCAGGCCCATTCCAACGCACTCTTCCTTTAGACAATGGGGGACACAAATTCAAAATATGCACTTACACGAAGTCGACGAAATCCGAGTCGAAGGCCATTAGCGGAGTTAGAATCCGCCGCTCGCATATTGTTGCGCACCACGGATGCGGGCATTGCCGCGGCAACACCACGAGTTGCGTAGAAATCGTAGGAAGAAACAAAAGCGCATCGCGAGAAGAGGAGGAGGAGGCATGGAGGTGGTCCAGAGCTCAATCGCGCCAAGTGTGGAGCATTCCCAGGGACGATTGGAATGCCTCCTGGTGGGAGAGACATGCGCGAACGGGCCAGCAAATGCGTTTCGAAGAGTTGGAAGAGGGGATGGGGGTTTCAGTTTGCTAATTGCAGGGGACCCTGGAAAGTGCGAGACCCCGATGCGATAAATAAACCAATGTATCCTACGACCGGAAGAAGACAAGGGTAGGTGGGCGGGGGAGAGAGAAGGTGGGGAGGTGGGGAGCAGGAGTCCGCGGGATTGTGATGGAAACGTCCGACAATGGAGGAGGGGAGGGGGGAAAGATCACTCTGTGCTAGATGAGCCTTTGCCTTGGTCTCCAATAGATAACACACGAGACGTGGAAATATTCATCTCTGTTTTCATTGCAGAGAATTGGTCCGATGTGGATGAGTGAACTACACCCATCCTGCTCGATCAATCACGCGTCGTAATAAGGTCATCGCCGACGGTGCTAAATAAATTGCTCAGCTGTGGATTTACGGGGACTAGAGTAACAATGGCAGAATCACGTGGCGTAAATGATGTTACTGTAAGCGTTATAAATTACGAAAAAATAACAATCCTTAAAAAAGCTAAGGGAGGGGCCAGCGTCACGCGTCCACTCAATTTCTTTTCATTACATTAAAAGTTAATCCCAGAACTTTGAATTTGTAGAGCAGAGTTATTCAAAAAATAAAGAAAAAGAGGAAAATGTAAGGGTACATAATCAAACATCGATTTGAAATTTTGAATTGCCATTCGCTATGTGAAATTGTTTAAATTTAATTATATAATCCACTAATTCTCTTCCTCGAAAAATAACTTTAAACTGAGCTATGACGTCTACAGCGCCGACGCTTTTTTTAAAATTTCAGGATCCCAAATTTTTAAAATTTTATAAACCGTAGTATGTATTACAAAAAGCCTTTAGTATTTTTGTTTTCTCATCAAACAAAGACAATTTGCCACATCTGGTCGAAATCGGTTAACTCGAGGGTCGACTTTGCCAATATTCTGCTCGCATGTAGGAGGAAATATTCCCATGTATACATGGATACTTAATCTGAGCAAATACACAGCGAGCGGTACATTTGTGAAGGTCGTCCGATTATCCCCATGTGTATGTTTGGGTAGTGTTAACATAAAGGCGACAGATGAAGTGAAGTATCTAGGAGTAACGATAACTTCGAGCCCACCCAGGGGAACACATATTAGTAATATTTTCTGGCAGAGCCCTGACGAGGCTACGATTCGTCAAGCGTATTGTGGAAAGATTTTCGGTTGAAAAAAATAAACGAGAGGTACTATTAGGCAGTCGTCTGGCCACGCAGTTAATGTGCATCGAGCAGATGGAATCCGGCGCAGATAGACTTAATCCTTAATTAAACGCAAAGGTAAGCCGGGCGATTTGTCAAAAACGGCTACAGCCATACAGAAAGCACTACACAATTTTTAAACGAATTAGGCTAGGAGCCGATAAACACTCGGAGGCTAGGCGCTAGGCTTAGCATTCTTGAACAATTAAGATAATATTTCAGGGTGACAGGGATAACATCCTATTAGAACCTCACTATATTTCCAGGTCCGACAAAAATGATAAATTAAGAGAGATATTGTGCCTAACTGGAGATTATAAGAAATTGTTTTTCCTCCGAGCTAATAAGGAGATAAATAAATGCTAGACGGAATACTGCATGCACATTTATTTTTTATTTGTCAACGTCTGGTTCCTAACCCCCCGCCCCCACCGCCTGCCTATTTAGGGCGGCTTGCGGGGGTAATATGTTGATGTAGATTGCTCTCATCTCAAATGGGATCGAATTCTTGATATCGGCCGAGCGCCACGCAGTGACGAGATTCCGCGTGGGGGCTATTTAAGCGCTCTGCATTACAGTCAGGGATCGTTGATTTCAAACCGCCACCGCAAAATCGCTCTTTCCCGTCTCCCAGCTTCCCGTGTCTGCTAATTGTATACGCCAACAATCAAAGCCTCTCCAGTATGTCTCCACGGTAACATACGAGAATCGGACGCATGTATATAGGATAGGATCAGGTTACATTGCTCATCTGTGGTGGCCAAACGATGGTGTGCGTGGGGTTGAGAATGGGGGAAGTTCAAAGGTTGAGCTAACAAGTGAAAGTGGACGCGCGATTTATGCGCCGGGCGTAATTCTGGCTCGATTGTGGGCCGCGGGCTTCGGATGCCTCGCTTTGATATCCGCGCGGGGCTGAACAGAAGAAGGCTAAGCGGCGGCATCAGAGCTTTGCCATCGGCCCCGAGATTGCCTCCCTCATTGGGATCCTGTCAGCCACGACGCAGCCGCACCTTCTTGTGTTTTGAACCAAAGATTAACGGGGCGGAAGGACACATCCAACACTCCGATCGCACGAGTGTTTGAGAGAATGCAAGGGAATATGTGGAGTCCAGCAAATGACACTAATGAAAGATGAACTATGTAAAAATTTAAATATTTGTTTTTTATTAGATGAAGACCATGTTCTCAAATAATTCCAGTCATTACCAAGCACTGAGGGTAGCCATGTGAGCTCTTTAAACATTATTTCATAATGCTAGGGTGTAAGAGGGAAAGGCCTAATGGGAATTAGTAGAGGGAGGGGTATCTTTTAGGGGAATTTTTTTATCTAGATATAATAAAAAGAATTTTGCAGTTGACCATAACTAATTTAAAAACATTAAAATAACTACCTGCAATTATCCACTTTTATAAAATTTATTTCGACCTAGGGTACAATGTTAATACACAACCTTCAAAATGTAGTAACATGGTAACCTAGGTCAATTTTATAATCGTGGAAAATTGAAAATATTTGTTTTAATATGAAAAAATACGCTCCATCACGATTGAATATTCGGATTTCTTTTGATGCAAAAATGTCCTCTTGCCCTGCTCGTCAACTTCCTTCGGTCCGCCTTACATTTTATTGCAATAGGGGATAAAGCATCAATTTCTGCAAGCGATACACGCCTAATCTTGCCCTGGAGAAATATAACAGCATCTGGGCGAGCCGAAAAATAGCACCTAAAAGGATTGTTCTCCGATTACGTGGGTGGCCTGAGCCCCCAATTAAAAGGGTGGTCCGACTGTGAACCCCCCTCCCCTCTCACTCCGTGTGAGGGCGCGGATTATACGAAACAAGAGAAGTCTCGGAAGCCCCCCCTCTCTCGGGAGCCAGAGAAAAACTTTGGCTTTCGGACGGGGGGTTTAGAGGGGGGTGCAAAATAGGGGTGGCGGTTGAGGAGGCGTCTCGGTGTCGCCAACAGTTGGGAAAATTGAGGGGGGGGGGAGTTGAGTTGAGACTAGAGAGGAACGAATAGGAAGGAGAGAAAGAAGACGTCAAAGAACCCCCCCCCTTTCAAGAATTGCACATTTGGGAGGCAGAGGGCGGCCGGCCCCCCCTGACGAAATGAATTCCTCTCTCTCCGCGCGCCGGCCCTGCGCTCCCGGGACGTGCGCCACGAGATTAACGGCCTGCTTAAGCCGGGAGCGAAAAAAAATAAAGGAAGGGGACGCAACCTGGGTCATCTTACCGTTCATAACATTTTTAATAAATATATATATATACATAAAAAGGCAAATACGGAGAGAGTCATGCACATCAATGGATGTCTATATTGGAAGAGGAAGAAGACTTCTTTTTTTCCCCGAATGAATGCGAAGCGACATAAAAACGCGCAGGTGCATTAAACGTCGGGGTTATATAACAGAGGGAGATCTTATATGATACGAGCGAAAGACTACGGGAATGCCTAAAAGATAAAATGAGTTGGGAGTCAACAGCGAAACACAATCGCGCGATGAAGAGCGAAGCAAATACCTACATTCAGAGAAGGCCATTCAAGTATAAGTGAATCACGGAATGAGGATGAATGAAAATAGCCGATCTCTGCATGAGTACATTCGTCTGTGATGGTGATCTCTCACCCTAGCTCTTGAGGTAGCGTAATGCAAGAGGCTGGAACCCTGGAGACCTCGATTCGACACCCTTTAGGACCATCTCCCGTGCGCCAAGTTCCTCTCTTGCAAAGAACAGTTAACAAAAGTTCACTAATGCTCATATTTCAATGCAAAGATACCTTTATGTTTTCCAGTTCAACATGCAAGGGAAGGCCAACGTCAGCCTTTCACTTCCAGCTTCGCTTTTGAACTCGCTAATGAGCATTTACATTGCAATCATTGAAATTTGCTCCATTATGGTGCTGTTCATAATTTTGTATCATCTATATACATTTTATTTTTCAATTATTTTAATAAAAGATATTGATCGTCCAATTACTTTTTTCCCCGGCATACAGAAGTTACCATTCAATTAGTGACACTCATAGAAAACCAATGCGACTGCGGGGGCACAATAAATTTTATCAATATATGAATACAAATTCTTTCAAGTCATTAGTGCCAACATGCTACGAGTAGTACAGTGCACATATATACATGCGTTTTGTTTTCTCTCGCTGTGATTGATTCTGGTAATTTCAGCTTATGGAGAATTCCAGGATCAAATACGGACTTCACCTAAGGTTCTCCTTACACCCAGGTGACACTCGGAAAATGAAAATCACTTGAATTTCACCCTCGGGGTAAATACTTAACTGAGCGCCCATCCGTTTCACTAACAATAAGTATAAAGTGACTTGTTAAACACAGTGCTTCATTCACGGCAGGGCGGTTATTGCTGATGAGTTCGTTCAGGTATGTGAAACTGAGGTAGGTTGTATGTATTAGGTGCACTACTACAAAGCAGATTAACCAATGACCTGAAGGAGGCACGAAGCCACGGGGTGGGCTTTGAGGGCTTCAGCCCCACTTCCGAATTTTATTTTACCTTTGTGGCGACTTCCCGCTATACATCCGCTAATATATACCCCTAGCCCAGGGACCTCAATCCTCTGAGTCCATTTTTTGACATGGCTGTATTTCATAATGACTGCCAATAACCAACAATGATTTAACTGTCAGCGAAATATGTTGTCGATTTAAAGAAATTCGTGGTTTCCCAATGCGTGCGAATTCACATCAAAATATCAGTAATATCGTAACAAGGCTAAAATAACCCGGGTGGTGTCCATTGCACATACCTATCACTTGTAATATGTATTTTTATTTTCCACAAGTAGATTTTTGGAATATCTTGCCGTCTTTTTCCGTTCCATGCACTGCGTCGATGAGGTCCGCGGGCAATATGCTCGCATCGAATAAGGAACAGTATAGTAAATTTTACGTTGGGAAGATTATTTTAGGGTCCCACAAATGAGGGCCTAATATTCCATAGGTTGCGATGGACTGGGTGAAAGTAGAAGAGGATATGGAGAGGGTTTGAAGAGGAATGAATGAATAGAAGCAAGCGGATGGGGTCCGAGATTAAAAGGAGGCGTGGATCACGTCACGTGATGTGCCTTCAAGGGGTAGGGGGGATGGGTTGCAAGGGGCCCCTCATCGCAGAGTGGAGGGAGGAGGATATCGGATTAGGGGCGTCGATGATGGGATTTAATACGCAAGGCAGCATTCAGATGTTTTTCCAAGATATGAAAAACGGAGGTGAACGGGGGGAGGTGGTGGGTCCTTCATAAAAGTGCGGAAAATTCCTAATATTCAGTCCCTCTTCATCTCCGAACCCATCCCACCATTGCAATCCAGTCGAGATAAACCAATAATAATAGGTACATATATGCAGATAAATTGATATATTCAAAGATGAGAATTTTGCAATAAATTAATTTCTAGTTTCAACTTATTGTTAGTAATAATTAAAAGAGGTAGATTGTCATCGTCCATGCCACATTGCCATACATAGATAATATTATTTATTCATTTAGCTATAATATACAAACAAAGTGGAGATATACTATCGCAAGTTTAAAATAAATGAGTCGACCAAGAACTTCATAAAAGGAATAAGAACTTAGTGTTTTGATACTTCAGCTATGACTCGACGGTTCTCTTAATCAGGCTACCATTTTTCTCGATGATTCCTCTGTCTTGTACTTATTTTCTATAATATTTTAGCCTGTGATCTTTGCTTTGATTGTTTACATCTATATTTAAAGTTTCTACTGCGTCACTGCAAATTGGCAGAAATTTTAGTTTACTTCTAAGGGTTTTTAGAGGGATTCTTTTCTCTTCTAACCTTCTAAACACTTTAAGTTTTCCTGGATATCACACAATTACTTATACCACCTCTTTTTAATAGAGCGCGATCCGGGTTTCAATGAATTATCATTATCTTCAGGCGCAAATTATGATTGTGATTAAACAAATCATAATATGCGCCTGAAGATGATGATATTTCACTGAAACCCGGGTCGCGCTCTATTAAAAAGAAGTGGTATAAGTAATTGTGTGATATCCAGGAAAACTTATAATGGAATACCACAAAGTAAATCAAGAGTTGGTGAATTTTATTCTTTGCACTTCCTCATAACTTACTTGGTGCAAACATTTTATATTCATCATTCCTCGGTAGCATTACATTTTTAATTCTTTAGAGTGGATATGCATACTTAAGTAGCACATTTGAGGTATTAGAAAATGGAATTCAGACGTTGCAGCTATCGTTCGGCGCCAATCGAGCGAGCGACTTTCGTCAACCGGAAAACACGGGGTTTAGGGGGCAGGGAGGGGGTGTGGGATAGAAAGGGTGGTCATACAAATGAAATCATTTGTACTGCGAGGTGGCTCTGCTCTCGGGACGTATTGCGACACTCATTAAAAGGGGCGGATGATGTTTTGGTTTCCTGCGCCGCGGTAAATTATCCGTTTTCTTTGCTCTCGGCTCATATTTGCTCTCGTCAAATTCGAAACGGAATGATTTCCGGCCGTCAATTCGCCGATTTAATTAGTGCAGTCATCAGGAAAAGCGCGGCTGGAGATGGGAAGGGTAGAATTGCACGGTAATGGGGACGATTTGACCCCTTATTAAGAGACGATAAAGGGAGGGGATGGGGACACTCTATCTGACTTTGGCACTCACTCCCGTCCACGAATTAATCGCGATGACGGCAATAAATGATTTCGGGGACGATATACGTGTATAAAAAGGGAATAGGATAGGTGGCCGGCATCCTCGGAGCGACCGGCCCAAGACTGATGTTTATCC
The DNA here is from genome assembly GCF_921293095.1 of Ischnura elegans. Taxonomy (NCBI): domain Eukaryota; kingdom Metazoa; phylum Arthropoda; class Insecta; order Odonata; family Coenagrionidae; genus Ischnura; species Ischnura elegans. Next base: position 18,981,373 of record NC_060246.1, read on the forward strand.
AATCATGATCATCGGGAGGTGGGGGTTGGTGGAGCAGCAAGCAGGACTCGAACGGGCCAACACCTCTCTCTCTTCAATATTTCACCGCCCGAATGAAATGAATTGAAAACTTAGCAACGAAATTGGATCCGAATGGAAACAGCAGACGCGCGCGATCGCGACGGGAAAATGAGGAAAATGGGAGAAGCACAGATGGGGGGGGGGGGGGAGCGGGGGAAGTGGCCAATTCCCCCACCCCTCCCTCCTCACACCCCCGTGGGAAAATAAAGAGGGGTCGGCAATCGCTTTGAAGGCAAGGGTGGGACGGGACGGGGGGAGTTAACTGCGTCCCGTTATGCAAGTGAGCATTACTCGCAATCGCGGATGCAACACTTCACTCTAAAACAATAGAATTCTCACAAACCGCTATCTTAGGGAAGCCAAAACCTTGCGCATCTAGCCATCTTGAGAAGAAACTCTATAAAGTTTTGCTCAGTATAAATTCACGGAAACTTACACAGCTTAGAGATTGTTTCGCACAGCTCATAATATTTTTACTTTCAGGAAAAATAGTTAGAATTCTAATCGACGTTTTTGCACCTCAAACTGTATTATCCCTGCGATTGAATATCGTCCATTAATATTAAAAGTATTCCATAAATAAACAAAAATATAACAACAAATATAATATATTATATATTGAAATGGAAGGTAGTTGCACTTCTCCAAAATTATTTTAGAGTTTGGCCAGATGTACTAAGTACGCGAACTTTCGGAATAAGTTCTGCCGAGTCAGGCGTGATGCAGTGGAAGTTCGACATAATGAAATGAAAGCTGCAATTAATATACATAAAAATAATCGAGGAAAAGTGCAACTACCATTTATTTCAATACGTCGAAGTTCCACTATATCACGCTTGCATCGGTTGAACTCCATATACTATACATTTAAATATTTGATATTTTACACACAATTAAAATATGTACATGGGAGTCGTCTACCTTTGGAGGGAGCGGATCGGTTTCATCCTGGTTTTAATTGCTCCCCTGCATAGCAATCACCATTCCTTTATTTTGAGTTCAACGGGTTACACGAACAGTCGATTAATTTTTCCCGGTCGATTTTCGCGGATGAGGTGGAGTCGATAATGGGGTGAGGACGGGAAGAAGCTAAGTGGGTGTGGTAAGTGGGAGCAAAACATTCTGTTTGACCCACGACCGAGCACCTCTTTCCCCGCAGGGACACCACCACCTGGATGCTAGCAAGGTTGGCACTGGTCATAGCACTCCGTCCGGACCCGCTTGAAGGCCGAAGCCCAGTCCCTTCATACCGTCCTCCGGGCTCCAAGCGGGCAACGGGCGCCCCGACTCATTATACATCTACAGGATGTGTGTAGATTATACATTATACCTGCGGGAGTACAGGACAGCAGTCGTTAACAATAAAATGAAAGGATTAGAGATAACTGTTGGAAATGTTTGGCTATTGAGTCTCACCTAGCATTTATTAGTGTCCTGTATTTTTCGGGGAAAACGAATTCCTACACCCATCAGAGGCCGGGAAAATAACTCTATTCATTCATCGTATCCTCCAGACCTGGAAAGAATATGAGGTTCTAAGATGATCGTTTTGCCATTCTGAGAGATTTTTATTACTCATAATAGCCCAACGACTGTTAAAGGTGGTGCTCGGGTTTGATATTGATGTATATTATTTGTTACGGGTGCTTGACAAACGTACCTGTGTCAAGAGAGATGATTATGTCGATAGAATCGAAGTCTTCCGACCTCGCGGAGTTACACTTCAAAAGCTGGATGGTCACCAACATATTTAGTCTTCGGACAGAGCCTGAGTATTCGAATAAGTTGCACTGTTTCGAGAAAAATGTGAATTCCATCCGGTTGGGAAATCAACCATCGGTGTTGCTCTGTAGAAGTCAGAGAAAATAGCAATCTCGGAAATGGTAGTAATTTCATTTTTTATTTCAAAGAAAATGGTACGTAATTGTTACAAAATGGTACAATTTATAAAAAGAAGCAAACAATTATTAAAATATTAATCCTCAAATTCGCATTTGAATAATACCCGGGATTGCATTCATCTGACGGTGGCGCCCTCCGGCGAAGGGCGACCGTATCCGGATTCAGAGGTGTCTGTGAAGTGTCTGTCTACCGTTCTCACACTTTTGCGAGGGAGGGGAGGTGAGGTTCGGGGTGGGAGGAGAGGGCGGGGGGTGGGAGAATGAAATAAAGGGGCGAGTACTAACACGCATCGCACAAAAGGACGACGAGAGGAAAAAAAGAGAGGCTCGGAGAGCGCGCCTGTTTGCCAGAAAGAGGGGAGGGGAGGGAAGTGAGAGGGGGGCGTACGCGGAAGGAGGGGAGGGCAGGTTTCCTCCAGTTTTTTTTTCATCCCTCCTCCCACCTCCTCACTCCTTCCCTTCTGTTGTTCTTGATGCGTGCTAGGATACGGCGAAGGCCAGCGAAAGGGGCCGAGGAGGAGGAAAGGGAGGCAAAAAAAGCGAACGTGACACTAATGGGAAGCAGAAGGGAGGCGTCACGGTGTGGGAATGGCTGAGGTGACGCCATCTTGGCGGCGCAAAAAAAAATAATTAAAAGCGTTTGAGCGGGGCGGCTTGATGGCCTCCTCGTAGTGGATTGAGTTGGGGGCAGGGAAGGGGGGGAAGAGGGGATAGGGGGTGGGAGAGGAGGGAGGGAAGGTGGCTGTGCGTATTCAGATGGAAAGTACACTTTGCTCTCTCACACGTTCAATTTTCACTTTTTATCCAGTGGACATGTGGAGCGGCGCACTGCGAGTGTAGCGAAGTTAGCATCCAGCTGAGTCATCTTGAGTGTGGGTGGGGCGGACGGAGGCTCGAACCGATTCAGAAAGACAGCCCGAAATGCCCAAAAATGAAAAAAAAACAATATGATGAAGGAGATTTTGTGCATGTATTAGAAAGTAAGATGCTCAAAGTCAGTGTTGTCTACAATGAAGGTGGAAATGCGATAAAACTTATCTTTCTTCATAATTTTCAAAGATGAAACACCCGCAATAAACTTGGAAGGCGTGAATTTTAGGAAAAACAACAGATAATTTCAACAAGTAAAAATTGTATATATGATGGTTGATTTTAAATTTGTGAAGTGATATTAAATAGCAATGACACAATAATTAAAATAATAATAAGTTTGACTAAATCCCAAAAAAATGTTCACAAAACTGTTCTGAGTTTTTGGACAAAACTTTGACAGGCTCACCAAAGAACCATCATCCATGAGGAATTTAGGCTTCTCTAAGGAAGTAAAGCATGGACAACGACAGCAGTAGGGAAATCAAGGGTGACTGAATGCTCTAGAAACGTGGTGCTAAAGAAGAATGATGAGGATCAAATGGATAGACCGAGTAATTAGTTCGGAATTCCTCAAGAGAGTATGATGGAATATAAGCTTCGTGTAAACCTTGTGAAGAAGAAGAAACAATCAATCGGCCATATCTTGAGACATGATGGCCTGATAATGACAATCATCGCGGAACAGGTTAATGGTAAGAATGAAAAGAAAGATCTCGCATAAAATGTATGGAACAGATGAGAACGATGCGAAAGAGAAGAAATACTTAGGTTTGATAAAATAAGCTGATTGCAGATTTTAACCCTTTCTAACCCAGAGCTGATTCTGGGAGAAATTACATTTCATGTGAAAAATGTGAACATTTTCTTTTCAATCATAATTATTGCGACAGCCACAGATTTCGCCATTAAACTATGAAGCAGAGAAAAATAACTAGTTTAAATCTGTCCTGAATATATGTGAAAGTGTAAACATTTTTGATGCTGCTTAGAAGCAGCATTGGGTTATAAAGGGCTAAAGAAGAGCAGTGTCAAAACAATCTTAGGATTGTTGACCACACGTGGTGATTATCCATGGCATCGCAATAATAATTCTAGTTGGTGGTCGGCCGATTACTAATGTGGGCAGAATAAAATACATTACATACCGTCCAGAGAGAGGTTAGGCAGCACAGAATTTGATTTGAGCTCCCTTATAGATGAACTTGCTCTAATTGGACACCGCGCCTCGGATGCATGTAACGTTATATATATATATATATATATATAACGAACACGACCTTTACCCTTTTTCAATGTAATTTTCCTTATAAGCATATCTTTCGCCTTGAGATCAATAGTCGCGGACAGCTAAGATGAGGCAGTGGGGAGGGATATACGGGGGGGGGGGGGGGTCCTTCCCAGCCGCTGCTTTTCACTGCTTGGCCGTTTTATAGAAATATATAACATTAAAGGGAAGCAGTTTGCGTGAGATTTCCCTACCCATGGGTCAAAAGCGGAGTTCATGGGAACAAAAAGCGCGTATGCAAGGTAAATTTGCGGCTAAATTAGCATGGCTTTTTGAAATTGTGTAGAATTTTTGGGACGCGCTGTGACGTAGTCATTTATGTCATGGTCTTTGAATGTTGGAATAGTGGAAGAAGGGATTTTGGGAAGAAAAATAAGATGGATATAACATGTGACGGACATGCAAACTACGGAAGAGACATCAAGGAACAGCTCAACTCAATTTCAATAATAAATACATCAGTTTGCTCTTAGTTCCTAAGAGATATTATACATGGCGTTGAGTGCGCTTTAAGTTAAGCTTTTTTTTACCGACCCGCTGAGCCACAAAGCTAATTTTTCTAAAAGGGCGTAATTTAAGGGTACTATTTCGAATCCTGCCGCGTGAACGGCGGTGAAATATACAAGAATTGCCAAGAGAAAAAATTCCCCTGGACCGGGAATGGAACCACAGAAATTTGACTTTCCGAGCCACTGCGCAGACCACTACGCTTATAGAACCTAGATAGCATTGTGGTCTGCGCAGTGACCCGGAAAGCCAAAGGTCCGTGATTCGATTCCCGGTCCAGGGGAATTTTTTCTTAAGGCATTTCTTATATGTGCGTAATTTAATTTTTCGCAATTTTTTTCGGGAGATAGGAAAGTTTTGACCCACTTACAACCCACAAAGTCGAGGAATTTTGGTAATAGGTTACGCACACTTTGTTACTTCAAAATTCTACAGAACCATGAAGATACATTTTTTGCTTTCAGTTTAATTTAGTTGTTCGCCAATATTTCCAAGAAACTGAAACCATCGCTAAACCTTTCTGTGCCTCGCGCGACTCGCTCTATCTTCACTCGCCCCCTCCGCCATACGCTTTCAACTCAACGCGATGGCGCACGCCAAAGCAGCACCAGAGTAGTTCAGACACTATATAGAGTTCCAGGTGTTTTCCCATCGAGTTGCCAAGACAGCATGATCTGAAAATTAGTCCTGGGGGAACGATCCCCTCATTTTCGCTGGCATTTCGCCCCTCTCACCGGAAATCATCATATTCACGGTCGAAGAAATGCCCCTTCCCTCGCGCGGTGTTCTCCGGTTCATGGCCTCCCGTTCCAATGGCAGCGCAGCGCATGTAAACGAAGCACGAATGCAATGAACTTATAGCGCCACGGGCGGCGATGGGCGGGGTGGTTGAAGCGGAGGAGAGGCGATACGTTTCTGGAAAGAAGTGAAGACGGGAGGGAAGGCAATAACCGTAGCCGTAACAGTGAGGCGGCGGAGGCGATAAGGAGCATTGCTCGGGAGTGAAAGAGCACCAGTCTCACGGGGCGGCAAAACAGCAAACGTGCGAGGGAAGACCCCTTCTCTCCCCACCCCCTAAATTCCCCGCTAAACCATTCTGAGACTTATCACTTAACTCATGTCATTATTCAACTTTCCTATATCGAATACTGATACTGGCAAAAACTGATCTTGGTATACACCTATTAGTACCATGTACTAATTTGCTATTTTTTTGTAATTGCGATTCGTACTTGTACGCTTTTCTGCGGACGATTCCTATTACTCAAGACTCTTGGCTAAACCCACTTCCAATGACTGTTTATTTGTACTCACGAGTACTTCGTATTTGATACTTTATTATCAATAATAAATACTTTGTTTCTTCCACAAAATATTTATAAAAATTTCAATGACCGGTTTTGGCTGTTACACCAATATCAAATGCAGAAAAGATATTTTCTTTATTTGATTATGGTGAAAAGAAAACCGGTCATAAAAATTTTCATAAATATTTTCTGGAAGTAACTAAGTGTCTGTTACTGATAATATGGAGCCCTTCCACCACGCACAAGCTTCAAGCTTCGATTTAATTTGATACATTAGTTTTGAAGTATCTAGATATATTTGAAGAAGCACGAACCGATTCATTCGTAGTGATAACAGATACTTGGATAGATCTCCATTCAGAGTGGGAGTAAAAATAGAACAGTTTAATGAATCCGATTTCTTTTTGTGGAAACACGACAAAGGAAAGGAAAATTCGCTTAGAAGGTTCCACAAAGACTATTTACTACCGGGCACGCTATAAACAGTTACATCATAATCGAGTTAAAATTAACATTAGCATTACCTTGCTTTTGCATTATAATTAAATTTATAATGGCATATAGTACATTGAAACAGTAGTCGATAAGAAATTATCAGAGTGAGACTAGCGACGTGAGATTCTTAGCTTGAATCATTGAAAAAAATACCTCGGGGTGATGAAGAAAGATCAGGGCCAGGAAGTAAGACGGAAAGTGAACAAATAAATTCGATTTTGACGCAGTGCCAACAGCAGTATGTATCTAGTATTAAAAAAGGGATTTATGGCGTCTAGAATGCATTAATTTTTTTTATAAGCGCCTTGTGAAGCTAATGTTCGTTAAGTGTAAGTATCAGAACAAAATGTTCATTAAAGTTCTGGATGAAAATGCAATCCACAGTAAATTACATGCTGCGTTGCTACTCGGTGGGACCAATGAGAATTAGGGGAAAGATTGGAAATAAAATCATTTGTGGCATTGTCACCTCATTTCCTCAGAATTCCACCAAGTAGTTGCACTTAAGTAGTTGACGAAGTCTCACTACCCAGAGGAGGCGATCGAAGGTGGCATCCGCTCTTCGTCCGCGGCTCTTGCAGCGAGAAGTTTTAAGACGCACCGTAACACAAAGATGGAGATTGACGCGGCGAGAGCGGAACAGGTGAGGAAGGGAGTGGGGATGAGCGCATTTGCTTGCAAGTGTTTGGATGCCGGATGTCGCGTGGAGAGGGGACGAATATCCGTTTCCACGAGAAGGGGGAGGGGGAAAATGGAGGGGGTGGAGTTCACCCCCGGCCCATTCTTTCCTTTTGCTCATTTTCCCGGAGAAAGAGAGAGAGAAAAGAGAGAGACGGAGAGGGGAGACACAAAGGCTCCCTCTTATGTACGACCCCCGTGTTCACACTTCGCCCTGTTATTGTTATGGCAGCCCACGACGACTCACTCCCTCCCCCCCCCCCCCCCCCCCACAGCACACCTTTTATTATTTTTAATATCAGCGGCTCAACTCCCCGCGCCACCATTATTCCAATCGCCACACAATAGCACGCCATCCTTACTCCCCCCCCCCCCCTCACCGCAGTCAAAGGTGCGATCCACCCCCAGACACGCAGCCATCCCCCCCTTTGGCCACGAGGGGATGCGAGGGGTGTGGGGGGGCGACCGCAGAAGACACGCCGAAATTCACGCCATTCATTCATTCATTCCTCCTCCGTTCCTTTTCTCTTCTTCATCTCCTCCTCCTTCTCTTCCTCCCACTGCTCCTTCTGCTCATCCTCCCTCCTCCTCCCTCTCTCGCGGTGGAGCGGCTCCCGCAGTGGGGAGAGGGGGGGCACGCAGGCGACGCGTGAGAGCGGTGTTCGGTTGAAGTTTTGGGGGGGAGGGGAGAGAGGAGGGGTCCCTTTATCTCGGTTGAAGAGGGGGTCGCGTTGGGGTGGGAGGCAGAGAGGGGGCGCCAGGTGCCACAGGTTCACCGAAACGGAGGAACGGGAGTCCGGAAATAAGAACCCTTCGGAGGATTCAAGGGAACGCTAAAGAATAAATTCAGGGTGTAGTTCTATCACCAATCGAAGAGAGACTGGGAGTTTCCTACCATTTCGTAGCTAACATATCCCGTTCAATCATTCCTCGTGGACAGCAAACACAACGCTTTTCAATGCTTCACTTTTCCAGAGGAAGTTCACAATTCTGACACCGAGAAAAAAACTGACAGTCACGTTTGATATGAAAGGGAGATACAATTAATTACCACGGCTCTGTAGGGAAGCAATCATAGTGAACAAAAGATCTAACTATACATCCTTTAAATGCGGAATATACAATCGACATTTCCAATTTATAGCATTTGAAGAATGGCTTTCTTGATCCAAAAATTAACATGAGGCAGACAGATGAACACGGAAAAATGTTTCTATCCATAAAATCGATATAAAAATACCAAAGGCCAGAATAGCAAAGCTCCTTGACAAGTTCTGTTCTCTCATTCTTGGGTGGCAGCTTTTCAGTTTTTCATTGGTTGAATCGTTCTGCGATCAATTCAATGTTCTAAAATGTATAGGAGGAAATCACGCAAATGAATTGCGACACGATATGAAGGAAATTATGAACTCTGCGTAAACAGACTTCAGATAAACATAAGCACAAATATTCGAAGATACTAATCGACGTAAATGCATCAAATATTCCGAATTCATAACTTCTGAAAGGAACCAATCTCCCGAAACCCCAAAAGCGCTCGATGTATATACAGCGCTGGATAGAATGGAAAATGGCTAAATTAGCGTCGTAGAGATGGTTTCTCCCAGAGTGCTTTGCGTGCGAAAACAGTATCGGGAGGTGTTGAGAGCGCCGCTCAGATGTTAAGAATGGGGGGAATTAGGAGGAGGGTGGGAGAGAAATGCTTATTCATTACCACACGGCACAAGAGAGGGGACAAAGGAGGAGGGGAGGGGGGTGCACAAAAGACAACAATGCCGCGGGCGAAGAAGAGGAAAGGGGGAAGGGGGAGGAGACAACATGAGAGTGTAGGAGGGGGTGGTGTGGTTCCAGACGGAGGAGAGCCCCCTCCTCACCCCCCTCCCCCTTCCTTCCCACGACGCCAAGATGGAAAGAGAGATTGGAATCATCTCCCGTGCAACTCTTAGCGGCGAACACAATATTACACACACAATAACACAAGAGACTTCAGGCAAAATGGCTTTAAAAAAATGGAAAAATAATTTCGTCATTATGAGCTCGCACGCTGAATTTCATCGTCGGTTTAAATAAAGCCAAAAGTAAAAACACCTTTTAATATTCGTAGCCTAACTTTCACTCTGCCAGAAATTTATTTTTTTAACTTAATCTGACGATTCTGTATCTGGACCATAACGCCTCTTGAATCCTAGATGCCATTAAAATAGAAGAAATGTTTTAGGGCATTAACAAAGAGAATACCAAATGAATCCTTTACAACTAAATTTATTCATTTTTAATATTTGAAGTACAGGTTTGCTGATGTAATAATAACAATAATACCGATAGATAAGCACAGAAGTCCCTGTACCGTTATTCCCCTGGAATCCTAGAGCGTATTTTTCAGGAACCACACTGACCATGTCGCGAGTGCTGAAAAGCCCACCCAAGGCAAAATAATGTATTTGTCGGCCCTTACCGAGCCCTATTCGCGCGGATTTCGAAAGAGCAGAGTTTATATAAAAAAACTAGCAAAAGCATTTTACTCTTTCATCAGTCGCGTCCATTGATCCTCATTTTGGGAGTAAGAGACCCTCCCTTACAATCGCCCCTGAGGGGACTGCAACCGTAAGAAACTCTAAACATTGATTTGGGCCAGAGGTTGGAGTCATCTTTCGCCACGAATGGTGGATACGAATTTGCATGAAAAATAACAGAAGGGACTCCAGGTATAATGGCCTCGCAAAGTTTTCGCACTATGATATCGAACGGTGAATTTCATTGCCGATTTTAGTGAGTAAAAAAGTGTTTTCTTTTTGGGGTTCGTCTACAATGAACTAACAGTTTTTGAATATCATCCTCTCTAATTTCCATGGCATAAGTTTTTTTTACCAATAGAGCATTACACTACACATTTCACCACTGTCTTCCTCATTAGTAGATCCGTGACAATGCAATCTCTGCTGAAAGATACTTTTGCTATTGTCGCTCCTGACTTCATCTCAATATAATTCTTTTAATCAGCCGTCAGCATACTCACCAAATACCTCCTATACAGCTCCGCATTCATAAAAACATTAACATTTCCTTCACTATTCGCTCTCTTATCAATGGATTTCACAGAATTTGCTACTATTCCATCACCTTTCATCTCTTCCCTAAACTTGTAATCATTTATTGAAGAGTCTAATCGTCATCGGCTAATATTTCATCAGCAAATCTTTATCTCCCGTTATCTTATGTTTATTTTTTACGCCTTCCAGGAATTTGATAAATTCAAATTCACATTCCCCACTGAAACGAATTGCTGTAGGTTAATAGTTATTCCTTAATTGAGTTAAATTTGATGATCATCATCGGTTTCAACGCCTTAATATCATATTCAAAGAAACCCAACAAATTTCATTGAATGCCGATTAGTTTTAAAATGAGATTAATTGCTAATCGTTAGTGCAGCGAAATGAGCTTCGTGCGAGAGAAAGCGGGTGGGCTAGAGGGGATGGTTAGAAAAACTCCGAATTTCTCTGGGGAGGGGGAAATAATAAAAAAATAACAGTCCTAATTGACTATGGTTTCAAGTTTGTTGAAGGATAGGGATTTTTCGGCGATGTGTTAGTGTATACAAATTATCCAGCCTTGATGATACAAGACTAAAATTGAAGACCTGAGTACAGTAAGTATACAGACAAGGACCAATTCGTGCAAAAATGAGATTCTTACAAACAAATGGTGCCCCTCCTGCCCTTTACAAGCAGAAATTGTCATTTTCAGCAATAATTTCCAAATAAGTTCAACAGAATTCGATGAAATCTTACGCTCTACTCTACGAGTAAAAAAAACCATAACTTTTTCCTCATTTTTCTCAAAAATTCAGCTTTTGTTATCCACTGACTCTTGCACTCATGTTTCAATTGCTAAAATTTGGCTATATAATTGGTTAATTTGAAAAAATATTGGTTTTTACACATCCCCAATAAATTCAACACAAATTATTAATTGAAAAAGGTCGAGAAATATTAATCGATGATACGAATGGCGGTGAGAGTCACCGCAGCCCGAAGCAGGTGGGATGATGGGGTACAGAGATGCTCTCAGGGGATGGTAACATGAGGAGCGAAGGGGGGAGGGATGGAAGAGGGGAGAGAGAGAGGCTTTCCGCTCGTCAAGCGGGAGGTGGACGGAGAGAAGGCGACGTGTTTCCTACCGCTCCGACTAAAAATGACAGCAATAATAGGAGTCGCAGTAAAAAGACACGAGTGGGTGGAAAGGAGGGGGTGAGGTCTCTCCCTTAGTGCCGTACAAAGGAGGAGGGTGCGGGGGGTGGGGGGGGCGCGGATGGGGTTGGGGACGATTCAGAAAGGGAGGGATACGCGATGCGACCCGGCGTTCCGGAAAATGGAATCATTGTCGTCGTTCGGGGTGGAAGGGGGGTTGGGGGATTGGGGGTGGGCTTGTAGGGGATGGAGGGGGGAATAATGCATCATACTGAGGAGGGCTGAAGGGGGTGGCACCCCTAACTCCCCTCGTTCCGAATCGAGTCTCGTGAAGGGTGGGGCAAATCTCCTTCAAGGAAGACATTGAGTGAGAGGAAACCGCTTTCTTTCTTTCTTTCTTTCTTTCCTCCTTTCTTTCTTTGTATCTCTTGCCCAAGGTCTTCGCGTCGTAGTACGCGGAGCGGTCAGCCCGCTCCCTTTCAGACGGCACCCGACACCGCATCACTAGGGGTGGGTGGTGGGTGAAAACGATTCAAGACGAAAGATTTGTCCCAGCATCTGTAGTTGCTGCAAAGGAATCACTATTCACCTCTCCAGAAAGAATAGATATACCTATACAGATAAACAAACATACTTAAAAACATAAGTATCGAGTACGAAGCAAATACAATCGCATTCTAAGCACAGATTGCACAGTGAATACGGAGTACAAGGTATCGTCAGTAGAGGTGGAAATAGCTAGGAATTACGGGTAAAAAGTAATCGCTACTCAGTGCTAGTTACCAAAATGTAGCAGGATCCGTTGTGCTGAATACCGGAAAGTAATATTCCAGCCCTCCTCTACTCGAGACTCTTAAGGACAACTACTAACATCATTCGAGTGAGGCACCCTAGCTTACGTTTCGAAAGAAATCGTATGGGTCACCTCGCGAAGCTTCATCTTTGCCTCATCGGATCGAATTTCGAGTTCATCAGTCTGCTGGACACGACAACTTAATCGGCCAAATCATACGACATGGTTGGTTGATGATAATCCTTGCAGGACAAGCGGAAGAGCAGAAGGGCCAAGGAAGCCATGGGATGAAATTTTTGGAGAAGGTAATGATAGATGTGAGTGGGAAATTTTTTTTAATTGTGTAAAGGCAAGGCTCCATGAGAATATGGTGGTGAGCTGTGTCAAGCCAGTCTTCGGAATACTGACCTATGATGATTCGATATTTCGACTGGAGAAATAGTTAATGAGATTTATGCTATTTTGTCACGAGGAAATGAAGAAGTTAAGTTCAAGTTTCCATCACGTGCAACAATCTTCAACACCTGCATTCTAAACCTCATTAATTTGATCTTTAAAACGTTTAGATTTAGAGAATTTAAAAAATGCAGCACGTGTCTGGTTAAATACCTAATAAACGATGACTAAAGTGCCATCAATCTCATTGCCTTTTAAGCATTATGCGCTGGTTCCCCACGAAAGGATGGTCATCGATCCCTCGTGAGCATTGATCAATAATGCTGAACAATGGCGGAAATTTGAAATTACAACCATCTCAAAGTAAGTATTGCAAGAAAGCTCAAGATGGCAGCGCAGCAGCGAAAGCGTATTAAAGTGAAGCATACGTAAGCAAAGAGAATCGACAGTATTGACTCCGATAACTTAAATATTAATATAGAACATGTTAATAAATTTAATACTCGAAGAGCAATTAGTGTGTATTTTTATAAAAGTTTTCGACCGAGCGAGTAAAGAGGAAGTGCTAAGAAGAGTTGGAGATGAGAGAAGTCTTCGATAAACCTCAACCCTCCGTCTGTCGCGTCACATTTTTGGAACGCTATCGGTCTCGCGGTGTTTCACAGACACCATTTAGCTATGGATGAACAAAATGCATGAGAGTAGAAATAATTGTTTTAAATACAAAAAAACATTCATTGAATACTAAATTTCGTGAATGGCAACAAATATATGCATAACAATTATGGAGGTATTTGTATTAATCGAAGACTGAATACCACTTATTTTGACGTTTCTTTAAAGTTTTTCCTTCATCGAAATTATATCAGCATGTTTAATTTTGACAGTAAATGCAAACATTTTTCATTGATTCATAGTACGCATTATGCAAATAACCTAGCAAATAATTTTGAGTGCAAGGGGAATAATTTATTTTGGAGACATTTTATACTGATAGCGCGTTCATTTAAACTTGAACCAAAATACCTCCCATCAAATTTGAAAGTTATTATTCGATGCAACCACAAAATTGTTATGCACATGCTTATGGTTAAAGTCATGCATCTACATTAATGTAATAAGCCACCATAAACGCATGCGGCAGACTAATGACTAGCATAGGACATATTATGAAGGTTGTAAAAGAAAAGAAATACGTGACTATGAAAATGCTAGAACACAGCAACGGTGAAGTAATTGTTGGAAGCAGTGGCGTAACTAGGAATATGCTTTGGGGGAGATGAGATGGCCTGCGGTAGCGACTGTCCCCTCCCCCCTAGGGGGTTCGGGAATTCTTTTTTTAAATGGCATGCCAAGAAATATATTTTACATCATTTTGGCACTAAAAAAATCAACTTTAAGAAGATACAGTTATTATAAGTGAAAACTAGCCAGTTTTGAATATTTTTTTTATTTCTCTGAGGCTTTGGGGGGATCTATCCACCTTCACTATCTATCCCTATTGTGATTCACTTGAGATATTTAAAATTAGTAGATCGAAGGAGTCGTGCTCTGAAATGGATGATAATTAGAAGAGAAAACTGAATTGGTCTGACCGTGAGACACAATGGTCAGATCAAAATAATCGATGCTGGACAGATCGAAGGGAAGTCATCGGATGAAGTACAGGGTAATTAATGAAGGACGCAAAGAGAATAACTATTTAAGTGCTACAGTACTATCCGATCGGAGAATAGGGTAGTTTCCTTCATTTAAGAAAACGAAAGGAACTGATTGCGATTCGTTACCCACCATTAGTGCATTCATAATATACAAATTATTTGGTTTCAAAAATCCCAGTTTAGACGAATGTTAATTGTCAATTTTAACCTCATTTGGGAAAGACCAGATTTGCACCCATGCGATGCTGTATGAGTAGTCAGGAGTTACCTATACATCGTCTAAGATTACCAATGCATGCATGTACATGCACAGAGCTCAGGGAAACATCTCTTAATAATCACTTATTGAAATTGCCTACGGTCGGAAAGTTTCTTTCGTTTGATAGGGTATTAATAATCCTTATTTAAGGCAAGCGCTACCTGCTAGCAGCCTGTAACGAAGCGGCTCTCATAGCCTCGAACCAAGGTGACCTAATACAGCGGCAGCCGGAACCAGAATGGCTTTTCCCAGCATTCATACTTAGCCGTCGCGTTATCGCGCGCTTGAAAATTTTCATTCTTCTTTTAATCGCGAAAAATAGATACCTACCGTAATTTACAAATCTAAAAGCGTTAAATACGTACTCCACGAGTAAAAATCTTTCGATTTAGGCAATTGAAAAATAATAAGCCAGCCTATTGTGTGGAGATCAGTGACAACCCATATCCGGAGTGATGACTGTTGGTGATGATGGTGGTGAAATATATTTATTTTAAATTCTAAGTGAAAAATTTTTTCTCAAAAAAGGAACGAATAAACGGCCACAGTCAATTAAAACCGTCAAGTGGCTGGGGATTTTGCCATTTTAATCTTGTTCGGTCGAGCAGAAGATGAATGCACGACTCGGTCTTTTATTATTACACAGAGGTTTCCTTTTCGTGAAACTCATCATAATCTAAAGAAATATCGCAACGATAACCACAGACTCCCAAGATAGTACAAAGGGACTGTTTGCTTAATACTTAAAGGCAATTAATTGCCTGTAAATATTTCGTAAAAGGTTTACTTGATTACGTGTTATTTACATTAACATATCGCGAAGTTTTCGTACACCACAAGGCCATATGTTCTCATCATTATGTCAATAGTTCAACCTGCAGAGTATCTTAGGTCTATGAGGTTTACACGTAAGCATGATCACGCCTGCTGGCTGGGTGGGGAAACAGAGCCCCCACCTCGCGAGCAGGGAGGACGACTGCAGGTGTAGGCGCGCGCCATTGGTCGCTGTTAGGGCGAGGCGATTGGCAGGTGGTGCTTTGCACCTGCCTCTCTCTCGGGTGCGTGGGAGGAGCCGCCGCCGAGGTCACGTGACCCCTCACCTGCGCGCCCCGCTCCCTCCCCTTCACCTGTAATGAGCGCGGGAGGGGCGTAGTCCTTGCACAGGTGACGAGGGGGTGGAGGAGGAGGGGAAGGAGGGGGGATGGAAGGCTCGGATTGGCTCTAACGAGGATCGGCCCAGTGTCCATTGGACGCACCTCACGCGCGCCTCTATAGCACCTCACCGACCCCCCCTCCTCGACCCTCCCCATACTTTCACCTGAAAGCCTCCCCTCATAAGGGGGTTTGGGAGAGACGGGAGGTGGAGGAGAAAGCGACGCCAACGCCCACCGCGGCTCTTGGAGGCACTAAACCCACCACGCGAGTGATATAATGATCCGAGAGGATCCCTGAATTCTATTCGGGTTCCCCGCCGGCTCACTTTCAACGTCTAGGCCGAGATAATCTGTACTGGCATAAAGAAATGCAGTGTTTTAATTTCGGAAGATGTTAATTTGCATAAGTATGTTAAATGATCGTTTTTATTACAACATTGTATACCATAATCCATATCACTTGCGCATCAGCAATATCCACTAGTAATATTTGCTTTAATTCTACAAAAAAATCTCACTTTAATCTTGCCCAAAACTATTTTCCTTGCACGTAGAGAAATTATCGACTGTATAGATGAGCGACACAAAATAGATCGCATGGGGACAATATAAAGATCTAGGGAGGTGAAGAAAAAATTCAGCTTGGTCATTACCGCATAAAGTCTACTGTCCACTGTACCGTCTACTGTAATCGACCATGGTATCCTGACAGAATAAATTTATCACAGTTATACCATTGTTCCTATGCACGTTTATAGTGTTGCTCTGTCACGAAACCATGGTTAATAACAATGAAACCTCATGTGGATATACCTAAGTTGCAATTTCTTCCGCTAATTCGATGAAGAATTGATCATGTCCTCAACCATTTCTTTAAAAAAAACCTGACGCGAGAGTCCGAAAAGAGGTTTTTGGCAGTAAGTGACGCCAAACATTAATACTTAACCAATTTTAAAACCTCGCTGTCGAGTCTGAGTCAAGTTATGTCCGTAGTCATATATGAATAAATGTATTTGGGTGTCGAGGTTTGTGTGGGTCTTCAACCAATAATGAAGAGGGATAACATAAGGTTTCTGTGGAACTTGCTCGGCGAATTCTTATGATTTCAGCGGATCCTCATGGAAATCGCAAAGGGCGAGGAGTGGACTTTGAATGGATATAGAACACGAATGAATGTCTCCATAAAAAAATCAACTGACTTGCATTAGCCGAGATTCGCATACGAATCTCCTGGATGCAGGTTACAGGGTCGCAGCTAGGAATTAATTCTGGGGAGGTTTAGGTGCGACTAATATCGGGGTGTGTGGGAGTATGGAATACCCACCAGGATAAGCGGTAGGTGCGAGATTAATAAATTGCGGAATTTTAAGATAAATGGTTCAAAATGGTGAGTTTTTACGGCTTTCTGAGGGATATTTCACTAATCCTTACATTATTCTATTAGTAGTATCAATCTAATTAAGTAAAATAGATTAAACTTAAAATTTCTCTGAGCTCTGGGGGGGGGGGGGATATTGGGGGTTTAACCCCCAATATCCCCCCTCGCAGCGCCACTGGCAGGTTAGATATGTTATCAGTCACACTAGCAGGTCATCTTCTTGTAAGGCGAATCTCTGACTGCATTAACCGAATAAAGTGTTGTCCAACAAGGTGAAGTGTACACTGTGACACAAGACACTCATGCGCGTGTAACTGCGTACAAAGTCACTTGTTTCATGAAGTGGTTTGAATGGAGATATCCGATTTGGTAGCGTTTGCAGCCAAATCGAGTAGAGAATTGTGACAGAGCCTTCGTTGATGAACGGCCTCCTAGATCAACAATCAGGGGAACGTAAAAAGTGGATATCCGAACCGAAATCAGTCGTTTTAATGAACAACGACCGACTCCGATCGTGAACGAACGACGACCCGAGTTGACCGAGGCCGGCGAATGGCTAAAAAGATTGTGCCGCTCGCCGGATTGATCCCGTTCATCAATCGATCACACGAAAGATCTAGACCGCGCATGTCGTTCGCTTGCGGCCGACCCATCACGACTCCTAGGTACGAATTCAAATTGAAATGAGGAAACTAGATCATCATAGGAATATCTTAACAACGGAATTGAGGCGGCCTTCCCTGAGGAAAATCGGGGGGTGGGGGGGTGGCGGTGGGAGGGAGGGACGATTCGCAGAGGGCGTGCGGCCCCTCGCCCACGAAATTTCAATGCGGACGAAAGAGCGCGCGGGCGGGCCGCACCGCGGGAGGGGCGGTCACCCCTCCACCTCCTCCCCGTCGCGGGGCGTGATCCCTCCCTCTCTCTAGGCACGGCATAAGACGACCGAGGACGGACGGGGGGGCGTGGCTTTGGGACGCCGGACTTTGTGGAGCCACACACGGCCGCACGGCCGTAGACTGAGTTCGCTCTGAGGACGGGAGGGGGGGGGGGACGCACATTCGATGCGGAAAAGAAAAACAGTGGACGACACCGGGGGGAGGGGGTGTATGAGGGATTCTGGGAAGGGGGTGGATTTGGAGAATATTCCGAGTGTCCCTTCCTTTGGTTCCAAGAATGCGTGGGAGGAAGGAGGGTCGCTACGGTGGCGCCGCCCTACCGGCGGTGTCCTCCACCCGTAGTAGGAGTGCTTGCTCTGTCAGTGAATAAAAAATGCGAAGGGTACCCCCCTCACCCCCGAAAGGGTAGTTTAGAGCGGTAGGGAAGGGAAATCAACCCCCCCTGAATCCTCTCTACTGCTTACTCGAGATTCCATCTCACTTACCGATGGCTAGCGTGGTTGCTTGCTTGTTGTTCGGAGGTCGGCCGGAAGGGATTTATTTATGGGGGGGAGGGGATGGAGTCGAGGGGGGTGGAACAGACCACCTTGCAACCAACCACCTCCGCCTCCGCCGTTTGAGAGTTGGCAGCTGCCGTGGCAATGCCATTACGGGGACAGTATGTATGTTGAGAGGGGCGGGGATTTATTACAAGACAAACTTATCAGGAAATGCTACGAGACACAAAAAACTGTGATGCATTCGAGTGTTTTGTGGAAGGCAAGCACCTTCTTCGATCACTCGATAGGAATCCTCAAAAATGGCACTCATACCTATATTCCAACAATATCATTGGGCGTAAGGAATCAGAAGTAATAAATATTTCACCGTGTGAATAACCATGAACATTTTTTCATTTAAAGTGGAAATGCAAAAGAATCACGAAGTACTCCGTAAATAATTCATGGGAAAGAGTATGACAGCTGAATGCGTGGAAGGAACTCAACATCTCTTGGTACGATGCATGGAGATCAAAAGTTATGCAATACTTCGGAGATTCAGGTTTTTAATTTTGGGTGCACACTGTCAGAATAAAAAAATACTGAAGGCTAAATGCTTAAGGTTCCGGCATTGAGCAAGGAAGACATTGTAATACTTTTAACGCGGCTAAATTTTCCTTCCGACGTTAAAAGCTGCTCACGCTTTCACCATTTAAACGACTAACCTACGAGTCGGAGCGTGCTGGGATGACATTGTGACGAGTGCAAAAATACATGGGAAGGGTAAATAAAAAGTTTGCGAGAAAAAATTATGAATAGAGCAATGATAAAAAGCATTAAATATGCAAAAGTATACTACAATATGTATTTATAACACGCCATATTTTATGTATATTTATATACATATTCTAATGTAATATATATTTATCAAATTTTAAATCGCTTATCCACAAGCATGAGGTATACGGTTGCTTCGCTTTAATCAGAAATGTATATTTACCAAACTCAAGAGATGTATCTTCTTAAAACCAATTTCTTGTAACCAGTTGCCTTTATCGACGCTTTTGATGTTTCTGTCTTCATTAAAAAAGACATACTGCTGTTCATATCTTTGTATATAACAAAGCTACAAGGAAGGCAATCATGCTGATTAGTGTCCCCCTGACGGCTAACGAACATTTGCTTGACACATTTTTTGAATTTGCATCTGGACACAATGTTATTTCGGGTGGTCAAGATAAATTGGAAGTATTCATAGAGTTTTCAGGTAAACCATAGATTCCTCAGACTTCATCTGAATCTATCACTTTAGACCCAATGATCGAAGAATTATGAAAAATGATCACCCTAAAATGATGATAAAAAAGTGCAATTTATTTCGCTTCAATTTCCACAGCCGGTTTGAATCTTCTTGTCCACATGAAACGGTTCTTGTCTACAGCACTGGAAAATATTTCTCTAGAAATGAGCCTACTACCAAAGGTCGTCTCACTGCTACCGTGGAGACAAATGTGCTGTTTCTATTAGAAATCCTATCGGTTTAACGTCATAACTATCAATCAGAAGCTATTAATGTGTGACCGCGCCTTATTATTTAAAAGTGTTTATACTTACCACGTACTAATAACACATCACTACAAAGGGATACGTGAAGGATAACTTAAATTAAGCGTTAGTTTGCTTTCTTATATTTTTTATAGGGTTCTCGCAACAGTCAGACCTGAAGGAAGCAGTTGGAAGTGTGAGGGAAAGCTTAATTGTCACTCTAAATTGAATATTCGACGAAAGACACAGTATTAATGAAGTCATCAAAGAGCGCAATGCATCACACAAATGAAACGAAGAACATGAGCATGTCATTTTCGCTCCAATTAAAAGGGCGATATCGCCTGCGGATCAGATATCGGTGGATGAGAAATGAAAACAGCTGTTCGGGTCGGGGATGATAGAGATACTACATCCCCATTTCAAGTGAAATCAATTAGACACCAAACATAACGAGGAAGAATGAAGGGAACGAGCCGCGTGTGTAAATAATTCCCCAACCCATCAAAGTGAAAGAAAAGTGCACCGAATCGCGATTGAAGTCAGGATAATTGGCCAGCCACCGTGCCCACCCTTGCAATCGCGAAATCAAATCTGCCCAATGAATGCACCATGCGCCATTCCAGGAAAACTGTCATGACGATCAAGGACACAGACGGAGGACCGCTGTTAGTCGAACTAGCTACTTGGAGCACCACAGACCGCGAAGCAGGGTAAACGAAAGTTGAAATGAAATGGAGGAGAATCAGGCAGCTTTTATATTGTATTATAGACCCCTTACAAGCCATTTACGTGAAGTTTACATTAACACTCGACTTTTACGCGTAGATAGATATATGCATTTCGCTCCAATAAGGTGTCCTTCAAGTTCAAAATATCTTGAATTCCGTCAATTTTACTCGTCAATATGTTAGACTCAAAATGAACGGTCACTTTTCACTTCTTCTTTCAAGTCTTACTTATTTATAATGAAAGTGATGATCAAGTATATGCAATAGCTGGAGGAAAAAAGGTCGTTATTAAAAAATACAGAAATGGGTTGAGAGATTTCACATTGACCAAATTCTATGAATTTTTAAAATCAGCAAATACTCTGTCTAGAATAAGTTCAACGGTTTTTCGATATCGGTTGTCCTGATGCCGACGATAGGGAGTCGAACTGTGTCGAGTTAAATTTAAAAATTTGGGCAGTATATTTATTATTAATGAAACCTTGCCAACGGCTTCCAGTACGGTGAAATGCTCCAACAACACTTTAGAAGGATTTGATAAAAGGCTAGAAATTCATCATCTTGGCTGCCTGGTGACATAGAATCGGCCTGCATCTAATGGTGAGATCATCCAACGGTAACCATTAACCAAGAAAAACCATACAACCCTGCAGACGATGATCAACTGCTCTGTCGAGTAGTCGGCCCAACCCGTGGAAATTCCAGAAAATCGTTCCTAGAAAAACTTCCAGAAAAACTTTGGTTATCTCCATGAAATTCAAGAAGGCTACTTCAGGTGCTGCCACATTTATAGATCAGTTAAGTTCCGCATTGGATTATTGGAATATTTTTCTAACACCAACTTCTGCAATCGTTACTTCATTCGACACGGCTCCATTGCGTAAAATCATGTAATTTTCGAGAAAATTTAGTTATTTATGACCCGCGTCATGTTTCAACAACCGAGGCAAGAAAAACAGGAGCCTCCAAGCTATTTAATATATTGTACTCAAAAGCTCTGCAGTTATTTGAGCGATAGATTTTCCTTGCTTTCCTATATAAGATATAGTAATAAATAGAATGAAACTTCTCAATATTTGTATTCGTCTTTGCAAGTTTTTTTATGAATAAGCATGTATATTTTACTAGTATGCGTAATATTTCTATGTCCGTGCGGTGTGCATGTGGCGGTCCTTTTTCATGCTGCATGTTGGTGATTGGTCACCCCCTACCAAACACCCTACAAGTGGCTCGCAGGGTATTATGTAGATAAAGAATATGCCGCTTCCATTGAGTAAATTGAGAAATCCATGCAGTAACTTGAGCTAAAATACATTATTTGAATGCAGTAGTTTGTTTCTGTTTGAAGTAGGCTCTACTGTTGACTCGAATCATTAAGATTGTTGACAAATACGAACGTTTAATAATCTGCCTTGTTGTGTACCCTAATTTTGCCTTATAAAATCGAAGCATAACACAGGTGAAAGCAATATTTTTTTCAATAGGAGTAGTTCGTAATGCATTCATTTGATTCATTTTGATCGACGCATTCGCGGTGGGGCCTCCACCCCGCCCCCCGGAGGCCTCTGCAACACGCGTGCCGCCCCCGCCGAGTGGAGACAGCCGCCCCCGGTGCGGTGGCGCCTCGGATGGCGCCTACACGGGCGCCCTCCCCCTCCCCACTGCGGGGACGACGTTGCATCGCACGCCGCAAGAGGCGCTGAGGTCTCCACGCGCACGACCCCCAGCTCCAGTCCACACGATGGACGCTCGCTACAGGATTCACTCCCGTATTGCATCCTCTCCCTCTCATCTTCACCAATTCCCTCGCCGCAAACTAAATAAACCAACCTCTTCTTTCGTGCACAATAGATATGCCGATTCGACAAATAGTGGTCAATTAAGTTTTTGACTTAGTTCGTTGTTTCGGGTGTGACTTAATGGAATCGACTTGAAATACTGATGTGTAAAAGAAATTGCAATTCCATATAGATTTAATACTGAACAACCAAGGCTTCCATGTGACAAGATGGTGACGTGCCAGTGCCACGTCGAAGACTAGGTCGTACAGTATAAAATTCATGTCAAATTACAATTTTTTTTAAAGTCCCTATATTAAGTTTTTGACTCATGCCCTCATTTTCTGATCGAAGGGTCCATAGTTCAAATCCAGGCCATAGGACACGTTTAGGTAAACATCCTCGAAATCACGGGAAAGGAAATGACTCCCTACCCAAAATGTGAGAATTTTGTACACCTGGGTTTGATTCGAGGAGAGCTCTACTCTCACCTGTACAAACCAACCTTCTGGAAGCACCACTGAGTTACAACCTCACTTCTTTGATCCATGCATCGGTGGTATTCTCTGCTTAGAAATTATTTCGTTGGGTTCTCTAAAGGGTAGCGTAGCCTAGTGGTTAGAGCACTCGACTGCCGACCGGAGGGACAAAGCTTCGAATCCCTGTTTTAGTCTCGCCACGTTCCAAAACTAGAATCCTCGATGTATAAGGTGTCCCTGGGAAAGAAACTTGCCCCCAATTCTAAATATGGATGACTCAAATCTCTAATATAATTCAGGGGTGAGTTTTACCTTCACTTATACCTACATATCAAACTCCTAAATAAGTGGTTGGTCAGATCTGTCATAGCTGCGCTCTCCTGCGGTACCAGCTGGAACTCCGCTCCAAATCCGCCCTGCGACAACCGTCGACAACTGCCCTGCGCCAACCGGCGCCAACATCGCCAACCGGCGACAACATACCGGCCATCGAGGACGCCAACTGGCGTTGTCCGGCCAGCCCCAGGCAGTCGAGTCGAGTCGAGTACTCCTCCTGCCACCACACCAGCCTGCAAAGGCCGCCTAGGACCTAAAAAGGACCATTTTGGTGACTTTTGGTCTTAGTCCAAAAACCAACGCAAAGTCATCAGGACCCCGAGGGAAGGCGAGCGCCCTCAAGGAAATTGGCCTCCGAGGCCCTTAAGAGGACCTTTTTGCCAAAAATTTCCTGCTGCCGAGAACTTCTACCGGCGTTGCCCGGCCGTCCTCTCTGCCTGTCGCTTCGTACGGCAACCCACCTAAGCCGCTCATCTGCTGCGCCAAGGAGCTGTCACTACAGATAGGGACCACCCGTCGCCAAGAGGGCACCCGGGGGGCCGCAGCTGTCTGGGCTCGTACCTACCGATCGAACCCGGACACTGTGGTTATCACCTCCGGGTGGCGCCTTTGTCCAAGCGACAATTTCCCAGGTTGTCTCGGCCGCTACCCCAGGCATTGAGGTAAAACTCATTGCACGCCTGGGGGACACGGCCGGGTCCCCTCGTCAGGGAAATAGGCCTCCCCCTGTCCTCCATGTCCCCCCTTTAGTCGACAAAATGGATAAGAATACGCCACCAACCAGCTCAATTCAGGGCCAAATCGGCCCTCTTCAGGACCTGACCCACGTAGAACTGCGGCCACAAACGCTCTACACAGCCCGAATGTCAGCGCACGCTGCCAACACTACTCCTAACCAAAATGACACGATACCAGCTACTCCCAACGGCCCTCTTCAGGCCCGTGACCAACCCAAAACTTGCACAGAGCATAGCATTTCGTCCGAGATGACTGCTACAAATACCGTTACTGCCTCTAACGCGGAACCAACCCCAGGCACTTCTAATATGCAATTCAACCAACAGAAACGTCACACACCAATCGCCTGCGATCCTCGATTGCAGGAGCTCATGCGAGAGAGAGGAGACGAACTCACGGCGTTCGTTCTTGAGTACAGCCTCACCAGCCCCGAGGCAGACAAACCTGCGCCACTACAAAAATGGATTAACGTCCCGACCAAACGTCGTGCAATCCGGCCACCAAGCCCTCCACAAACAGCAACGACAGTAGTTCGCAACCGGTTTACTGCGATCTCCCCGACGGAGGCTGAAGACAGCACGACAGCAGAAATGCAAACGGAAGAGACCGAAGACAACGAACAAGAACCTGACACCCGCATCCCGCCCATCTTCCTTACGGAAACGGCTAATTGGCCACAGAAGCAACGCCAAATCAAAGCCGTGTGCGACTTTCCCCCGATCTGTACACTCGTCAAGAAAGATATCAGAATTAAATGCCAAAAAACTGCCGATTTTCGAGCGGTCACACGCTTGTTGAAAGAAAAGGCATGGGCCCACTACACATACCAACTAAAAACAGACAAGCACACCCACTATGTCGTGCGTGGTATCCCTTACGACACGACAATTGCTGAAGTTGCCGAGGCCCTGGAAGACGCTGGCTTTAGCACAGATCACATATCACAACTGCGCACCATCAAGCTGAATAATGAAGAAAAGTCAATCCGTCAGCTTGCGAAAGAAGCAAATCCACCGATTGAGCTGCCAGCGGTTACACCTACGCCACTCCCCATCTACCAAGTGAAGCTACGAAATCCTGGAGTTGGTGAAGAATTTTTAAACCTAAATCGCCTCTTCGATCTTGGCGTGAAGGTTGAAAAATACAGACCATCGCTTGGCCCGCCGCAGTGCACCTCCTGCCAAAACTTCGGACATACATTCAGAACATGTGGACTTAAACCCAGATGCCACAAATGTGCCGGAGACCATCACTATTCCAATTGCTCCAAACCAAACGGCACGCCGGCAAAGTGCGTCAACTGCTCCGGTAACCACCCGGCCAACTACAAAGGGTGTCCTGCCTACAAGGAAGTACAACGCTCAATGAAGGAAAAAAGGCAGCGCCTTCTCAACCCTACACCAGCTCCACCACAGGTTAACGACCTTACTGAATTCCCCCTACCAAGCAACCCATGGAACCGTAACCGAACACCCGCAACTCCTCTTAAACCTCAACCAACCACAAACCCGCCTCAGCCTCCAACAAACCTACCACATCATCAAACCCCCTCAAACTCTAGCCAACCACTAGTTATTCCGCCCAATCAACCAATGTCTCCCAATCCAGCCAGCAACTTACCAATTCCCCCACAACCTACCTCAGCGCCCTTTGACTGGAAATCCGCCATCAAACCTTGGTTCCTGGGTTTAATCAAAAAAGTCCTAGCCCCCACAGAGGGTAAGTCCAAATTGGACATACTCCTGGAGGAGCTAATATCAGGCGCTCTCCTCATCATCAATGGCCTCTAAAGCGAGACACCAACTAACCATCATGCAATGGAATGCTGATTCCATATGTAACAAAAAGCTAGAACTACAACACCTTATCGAAGCACATCATCCAGAAATAATATTACTACAAGAAACCTGGCTCAAACCTAATAAATCATTCTATATTCCCAACTACCGCTGCATCCATCGTGACCGTGAGACTCCGGGCGGCGGAGTCCTTTTGATGATCAAGAAATCGATCAAATTCGAACAGCTGAGAGATCCCTCCTCACCAAACATTGAACTGGTGGGAGCAGCAATTCACACCTCGTTGGGCCCTCTTGAGGTGTGGTCGGCTTACAGCAAGCCACACTGCAAATGGGAAACCGCTGACACCGATACAATCCTCAAACTGGCTCAGAAACCCTGCATCATCGGTGGAGACCTAAACAGCAAGCACACAGACTGGGGCTGCCGTTCCACAAATCCACATGGAAAGCAATTAAAAAAATTGGCAACCTCGCAAGCCATTCAAGTCTCTGTCCCTGATTCTCCCACCCATTTTCCTCCATTCCCAACGCTGCCGGACATCCTGGACATAGTCATCTCTTCCAACATCCCAACCATCATCACTCCGAGCACCATCGACAACGCCGCTTCGGATCACTGCCCGCTACAGTACACCATCCCGCTGACCCACGAGTCTCTACCTCCGCCGAACCCACGGATTAACTGGTCCAAGTTCACGGAGATTACGGCCAATATCTCTCTCCCGGACCCGAGAAACATGAAAAAAACCTCGCAACTAGACAAGCTGGTGGAAGACTTCAACTGCTTTCTCAAAACCTCCCTCAAAGCAGCCTCCATACCACCTAAATTGGACTCTCTGGTAGGCGAATGCCTTCCATATCATATTCAGGATATCATCAGGAGACGAAACGCTGCCAGAAGACTCTGGCAACGTACTTACCTCCCGGCAGACCACAAATTATACAGAGCGCTCAAAAACCGCGCCACCTCCCTGCTCCGTGAGTTTAACTCAACAAAGTGGGATTCCATGATAGAGTCTTTGTCACACAAGGACAACTCTGTGTGGCAACTTGCACGCAATCTAAAAGGGAAACGCCCACAGTCCAAACCCCTCATCCATCAAGGAGTCACCGCCGTATCTGATGCCTCAAAAGCGAACCTCTTCGCTGACCACTTATCTGCAACGTTTCAAAACCACCTTCCTTCAACTCTGGAAGAAGAAGCAGCCGCAACTGTAACATCCCTACTGAACACCCCAACACCGCCATTCCCTATAATAAACCCAGCAGAACTACAAGACATAATCTCCAAGCTCAAACAACGCTCCGCAGCAGGTCCAGACACAATCTCCAACCGTGCCATCAAGAATCTCCACAGTAATTCATCAACATATCTTCGCCACTTGCTGAACGCCTGCTTCCTGTTATCCCACTTCCCCATGCCTTGGCGCATTGCAAAAATTATTCTGCTGCCTAAACCTGGAAAATCTCTCAACGACCCCAACAATTACCGCCCAATCAGTCTCCTTAACTGCTTAGGGAAAATACTGGAGCGCTGTATCCTGAACCGGCTTTCGGCGGAGATCGACGAAGGAAGCCTTCTGCGACCTGAGCAAGCCGGCTTCAGAGCACACCATGCAACAACACACCAAATCACCAGAATAGCTGAATACATAAACTTCGGCTTCAACATAAACAAGCAATCTCATGGGGTGTTCTTGGACCTACAAAAAGCTTTCGACAGAGTCTGGCATACTGGACTACTCCTCAAAATTTCACACCTTCCCATTTCCACGTACATACAAAAACTCCTAATTTCCTTCCTTTCAAACCGATCCTTCTATGTTTCCGTCAACTCCGCCTCCTCACCTTCCAAACCGATTTCCTCCGGAGTACCGCAAGGCTCCGTAATCTCACCAATCCTATTCAATTTATTCATTAATGACCTGCCCTGTAATCCCAAAACCGAAACCTTCCTCTACGCTGACGATACGGCAATAATCTCCCGCTCCTTCGACCCTAATGTAGCCACACGAAATGTCCAAGAACACCTCAATTCTGTCAAAATTTGGATGGATACATGGAAACTCTCTATCAACGCCAGCAAATGCACGTCCATCACTTTCGCCAGGAGATCAAAATATAGAAACACCACGCCTTCGCACTATGGACATGAGATCATCCCAGATGCCACAGAGGTCAAGTTCCTGGGAGTAATACTCGACAAAAAACTGTCCTGGAATGCCCACATCAACTACGCTGCAAAGAAGACACAAGCTGCGACAGCTGCACTCCACCCCCTTCTAAACCGCAGAAGCAAGCTTCATCTCAGCACCAAACGCACGCTGTACCTGTCAATGATTCGGCCAATAATGACATACGGATACCCTGCCTGGGCTAACACAACTTACACAAACCTCAAGAAACTGTGCACAAAACAAAATAAAATAATCCGCCACATGATCGACGCTCCATGGTTCGTGAGAAACGAAGCAATTCAAAAGGACCTAAAAATCCCCCCACTACACCAACACCTCACAAACATTAAAGATAAATTTGATAAATCACTCTCAACCATCAACAATACACTACTACACGACATTTGGAACTACGAACCCAACCCACATTTCAAATACCGCAGATCAAAACACCCCATCCGCCTGGCCCCACTCACACACAATGAAGAACACTGTACCTAACCAATGAAGAACACTTAACACCCAAACACGAACTATAAAACTAACCAAACCTTAAACACAATACGTCCTATTTAAAATAACTGTTAAGAACTCACATCAAGACCTACACGCGATTAGCAGCTACGGCTGAATATCGCGACATATGCGTACAAACGCAGCTCAATCGTCCTGCGTCCTGCGTCCTAAATAAGTGGGTTTCCTACAAAAATCAACATGTTGGAGATCCTGGAGTATTTTATCCCAACAGCACCTCCTTAAACTACCTTCCCTTCCTTCCTCTCACGAAAGGTTTTCAAGGAAATGCTGATATTGTCATGATTTACCTCGATAGCAGAAAATACCACCATATTCTTTCATGCGCACTTGGTTTTTTAACGACTCGACGAGTGAGAAGTTGACGCATTTCGATTCGAACTCATTTCTGAACGTTGTTCGAACCGCTTTTGATCTCTGTATTTTCCCAGCGATTCTTCCATCTTAATTGCTTTTTGAATGAAAATTTCAACGAACTATAAAATACTTAAAAATCAGCGGAGGAAATACCAGGGAGATGCCGATAAATTTCGCGGAAGCATTCAAAATGAACATCTATAAGTGACTAAGTAGTGCAATGGCAATGGAATGTTGCATGCACGTGATATAAAAATTTGATGACTGTTTTTTATGATAAATATTACTGTAAACGGCAGTGTTTTGAGGTAGGATATAATATGCTTGCCTGATTTCCGGTAAACTTGTCATTATTAATAGAACAAAACTAATTTTCTACATCTTTTGTCAAATGACTGCATTTGCCACGTTCATTTGCTGTTTCAGATCTATTTGTCAATGTTTTTGTATTTTTTGTAAACATATTTAACATTTTTTCCCACTTCTTTGTCATTTATATTGATGTTGTGACCCAATACATAAGTACACACGTCTCCCCATGATGTCGATCATCCATTTACGAATACTCTATGGCATTTATTAGTAAAAGTGCATATGTTCTAAGGTTCTTTGTACCACAACAATAAAACATTTACTTTCTACTATTCGCCATACCTCATTTATAAATGAGAGACTGGTACTCATTTGAAGTAACTATCGAAAGAGCGATCGCAGTAGTGTCGCGGTGTGCCGCTTACCGATCTGGAGGCGCCACCGCATCAAGGAGCCATCCGCCTCCCTCCTTCCCCCACACCCCTTCTCCAACCGGTGACCCTAATCTGCGAGGGCACATTTTATGGCGACCAGAGGTTTTGGATATTTACGGTCACCGGTCTCGCACCCCACTCCTATCCCTTGAATATTCTTTTTTTTCTCGAGTGAGTGGGTGAGAGGGGAGGGGCATGAGTTCCTGCGCAGGCGCACCGCGAAAGAGAGAGA
Source organism: Ischnura elegans (assembly GCF_921293095.1). NCBI lineage: Eukaryota > Metazoa > Arthropoda > Insecta > Odonata > Coenagrionidae > Ischnura > Ischnura elegans. Next base: position 19,011,139 of record NC_060246.1, read on the forward strand.
AAGAGAGAGAGAGAGGAAGATATGAAAGTGAACTGCCTGAGCTGCCCCTCGAGCGAGAGGACCCCGCGGAATTATGGGTACGTGGCCACATTTTTACGAGCGACGACGCACAGTGGTTCAAAATCGGAAAAAGCTGGTCGAAAGTCATTTTTTCAACTTTTTTGGAGGAATTTTTGAAAGTACTATTCGTATTCTACACTATCTGATCTATGATACGGGCTAGTACTACGACTATTTTGTGGCTCGTTGTAGTTTGTATCAATGGTCAAACATGAGTCATCCGGGATGAAAACGCCTGACGCGTAAAATCACTCATTTTTAGAGAAGTTCACCTTCATATAAAGAAGGTTTCGGACAATTTATGAACTTTAAAAAAATACAGAGCATAAATTGGTACCTTCGTGTACAACTACAAGTGATTTCTTATATTTCCATAGTTTTATAGTTGGAAATAAAAATGTTTAAACTTTATGCTATTTTTACTTGAATTTTTAAATATAAATAGCAAAATCGTTTTGGGCACCTCCGAGCCCCCCGGAAATTTTGACGCGAATTGAAAGTATATAGTCTATAGATTCTATATCAAAAGAAAAATCTTGCTACTATTTGCTACTTTGGCCTCAAGATGGTTTTATGTTGAACGGTGCAACGCGCTGCGGCGACAGCCGCCAGGCCGACCGGGCGGCGCGCCGCCCGGTGGCGGTATTGCTAGCACGAGAAGTTTTCCGAGGAAAGGTGCCAGGTTTATTCCATGTTATAGTGCTACTTGGTTTGCAATACGGGATCTATTTATAATAGATTTTTCATTCCTTTAGTGCGTTTAGGGCTTTCCAGTAGCCCCAGCGTATGATATTTAGTGAGGCTCGACATTCATCAGAAATAATCTTTAGAACAGCAATAGTGACGAATATAATCGAACTTATGGCCTGTGCAACATATGTTTCAAGAATTTATGGATTTTTAACTTTCACAATATCCAGAATACCCTTTCGTCGTCACCCGTTGGGAAAGGGGACTCTTCCAATGTATTTCATAGCACGCTAATTCACTGGAAGCCGCCGCACGGTCGATAATGATTATTATTGCCAAAAAAAAGGGTAGCGCCCGGCCGCAGTTTTCTTGCTCTTCAACGAGGTTTACCTGATCTCATCTTTGTCCTTTAAGTTTGCTAAAGTGGAAGCTAAAGTGTTTAAAGTGTGCTAGGAATATTTTTCTCTCTGACTACCCTCAATGTCGCCGCATACCATCTACCAATATGGAATGGTCAACTAAGGAGGAATTCAGATACGGAAGGGACCCAAGGCCGAAAAAAATAAAACCACCAAAGGAACGCAGGCGTGAAAAAATCCTAACCCTAAGAGTCAAACCTCGTAATTAAGATATAAGATCCTGGCAGGTCTTCGAGGTTCCGAGAACCAATGAGTGGCAATGCCTGGACGGTCCATGCCTTCTCTATCATTGCCACGATGAAAGAGAAAGGAAACGATGAGCCAGAAAAGCAGATGATAATGATGCACAGAGAAAAGCATTCAGCGTCCCCCACACAGAACTCACAATCGCTAAGAAAGTACATAAATCGGAGCGTGAGTGGAAGAATATCTTCCATGAGCGTCCGCCAGACGCTGCTCTTAGAGCAAGCATCCTGGCATCAGCTGGAAAAATATTCGAAAAATACGAGCATACAAACAAAGGCAATTAAGAAGCACAGAAAGAAAGCAGGCAGATATGTTTCGCCCGCGCACGCTCGAGGCATGGCATTCAGAGGACTCAGACGGTGCATCGCATTCGCTGAGAGAAGGACCACGGGCATTTAAAGTCACGCCTAAGGCGTTAACAACGCATTTGCTATAGTCACAAATTCATGAGTGAGGACAAAGTTTGAGTGTGTGCGAGTTATTTAGAGATATCCTTCGTGAATTTTTCGCTTTGAGTAATATTGAGCTCAGTCGGAAATTAGTCGAACTACGTGATCGATGGAAGGGATAAAAGGGACGAACATAAATATCCTTATTTATGTGATATCCCATAGCCTTAGTCACAATATTCAGTAATTTAATTTAACTGGAAAAAAAATATTAAGAGAAAAAGTTAGAATGCCTAAATATTTGCTTTCAATCCTTGTACTTACCTCACCAAACAACTTGAAGGTCACTGATGCGACTTTCATCTACGCCTTGAGGGCATTGACCATATTGTATTTATTTTGAATTGTTAAGCAAATTCATTAAAAAAATTAAAGTATCGTAGATTATGCATAAAAAATTTAACTTAGGCTGAACAGATAAAAATTGTATACGAACACAAATTACCGTTGATTTAAAAACGGTCAACTTTAATTGTTTATATAATTTATAAATAATATTAAATTTAACAAATAATAGTCACAGATATGAAAAAATACCTCGATTTATTTGATGCGTATCAATCTTCACCTTGAATGAATAATTGAATACAATATCTATTTTTAATATTTAATTGTTTAAATAATAGGCCATTTAAAAACAATAATATCAAAGATACAACAAAAATAACTTCAAATTCGTATTCAGCGGACAAAATTCTTCTAAATAGCTTCTTCATAATACAACAGTGACTATGAATAAGAGCGGTAATAATTTCGACCACCTTTTTTCGATTTTGAACCACTGTGCGACGGCAGAGAGCAGCACTGCCGCGAGCGACCGTCACGAGCGTGTCGAGCATGACCCCTTCCCCTCATTCCCCCACCCTTTGGGAACCACCCCCTCCCATTCCCAAAAACCCACCCCACTCATCCCCCCGAACACTCTTTGAGGTATCATTTGATAGCATCAACGATTGCAAATTAGGACGTCCTCGCATTACATCTACATCTACACACTACCCCGAAAATAGCCTCGATATAGGCGTATGGCGGAGGGTCACAAGACACAATCGTTAATTTTAAAAATTGAATTTTATTAAATTATTAAAATGCGCATTAGGATGTGTTTGGCTAATGAGTCTCACCTAGTTTTAATTACAGTCCTGTATTTAGCGCAAGTAAAACTAATTCCAACCCCTATCCGTTCGGGAAAATATCATATCGTTTTTGTCGGAACGAGATGCATAGTGAGCACACCGTCTTCCACTCTTCACATATCAATCCCGTTTAGCCTTGTGCTGCTTATACTTCCATGTCGTCAGCTTTTTACCCTAAATACTCCGTCCATCATTTCCAGGGGATTCAGAAATCAATCGACCCTGAAATAAAGTCACATGGGAAAAATTAATCTTGAGGACACGTGCAACGCCAAGATTACGGCTTCTTACAAGCCCTAAGTACATAACATTTTAAAAATAAACATATGGATACCTGTCTTCACAGAAGGCCACTTTAAGTAATGGAGAATCTGGGTAAACGATGAAAAATATCAATGTGTAATCATTCACGTCACTGTACCAAGAGTAATAGCCCAAGAAATATCCGCTTTCGAATTCCGTCGCCTGGCGTAGCCTGGTCATAACTCCCCATTAATGACATCTGAAACCTTGGATCAAGCATCTCGAGGGAGACGGTTGGGAGTGGGGCGGTTGCTCGCACACTAACCGCTTCGCTGTAGCCAGTAGGCCAAGGCAGCATCCATATGGTCACTCACTCCCTCAGTGATTCAACCCGAAGTTTAGCTTGGATAGCTGAGGAAAGAGCTTACCCCATACTTAGCCGTAGACGTTTAATATCAAACATTTAGGGTGGGTGAGGGCAGTTCTTTTTCCTGTGCCAACTCTTACCACAAGGATTTTGTTTGGGGTGTCCGAATGCATCCATAACGTAGAGGGTGGAAAAATACCTAGTGCTTGCACTATATGTGCTTGTCTAGTGTCTGTACTACAAGTCCGACCGCCGAGAGTTGTCCGATGACAGCAGGAAGAGTCTAGTTCGGGGTAGGGGGGAAAGTTGCCAGGTGAGAAAGGGAAACGCCCACATCACGCGTAAACAAAAAGCTTCCGTGAAGAAAGGAGCCAATGAGCATGAAGGACTCAAAGGAAGACTCCCTTGTTTCGGTGATTCAAAGAAAGGGCCTCTTTTAGTGGTTCATGTTTTTTTCGGTGCTTAATGTGCATGTGACAGCGATTGGCTGCAATCCGTGCTGCAGCCAAAAAAATCCTTTAGCGCTGTCGTCGGACAACTCTCGCCGGCCGGACTGTACTTACATGATGGTACCAATAGTTCCGAAATTCCAGATCTAATATTTTTAGAATAAATATATCACTGCAATTCTGACGATATCGTGGAACAATAGGGTAGTTTCCTTCATCAAAGATAACGAAATGCGTTTATTGCTGTTCCTTACCCACCATTAGTATATTCATAATATACAAATTATTTGGTTTTAGAAGTCCCAGTTTAGACGAATGGCAATGGTCAATTTTATCCTCATTTGAAAAAGGCCAGATTGGCGCCCATGCGATTCCATTCCACGTGACCTCACAGGGACCTAGTTTCTATACGAGTAGATAGGAGTTCTACATTGTCTGAGATTACCAATACATGCATGAGGCACAGAGCTCAGGGAAACATCTCTTAATAGTCACCCATTACAATTACCTAAGTTCGGAAAGTTTCCTTCGTTTGATAGGGGAATAATAATCCTAATTTAAGCCAAGCACTACCTGCTAACAGGGTACTCAGATACCTGCTAGCAGCCTGCGTCGTATCAGCGCTCAAGCCTCGCCCCATGGTCACCTCACACGCCGACAGCTGGAACCAGAAATACGTCACACGGACTTTTTCCAGCATTCCTACTTAGCCGTCGCGCTTTCGCGCGCTTGAAAATTTTCACTTTTCGTTCAATCGCGAAAAATAGATATCGTCATTCGAAAATCTGAGAGCGTGAAAAGCGTAATCCAGGAGTAATAATCTTTCGATTTAGGCAATAAAAAAATAATAGGAAACCACCCTATTCAAGTCTACCTAATCAATAACCTCTTCAACGCAGAGGCATGGCTAAGGTTTTCTCTCCGCAATTTTTAGATCGTCAAGTCTTACGTACAACCCTCGAAACGAACCCCGAAAGACGTACCTAATCCACCAAAAGCACTCCCTGGGCGTTGGCCGTGCTGCTTACTTTAGCACATCCATGGTATGGGTATATGATCATGAAAATCTCCCTCCGGTTTTCGCAACCACGTCAGGAAAGGCTCCACCCAACGTTTCAGTGTCTACTTCCGTCGTCATGGCTAAAACAGTCGCACACCTCGTCCGATTGGAAACTTGAGAGAGTTTTCAGAATAGCATACACCGAAAAATATTCTCGATCGCACAACTTTCTTGCTGCCGATTTTGATAAGAGGTTTAAAAATAAATGGACGCCAGGTTTTCCGTTTTTCGATCCGTCCCCTACGCCTCGAGCTATTTGCGCCGAATGATTGACTGGCATAACCCTTTCCCAGGTGAGTAGATGACGTCATGGGCTCTCGCCGAGCGGCTCTCTGTATCTAGGCTACTCCTAAGCCTCTCATGATTCGCCGTTGTTTACACTCTTGAGACCAATTCCTTTCCTCGGCTCGAGCAAAGTAATCGAACGATGATATCTTTGGTAATTTTTGTTTATTAAATTTAAAAAAGTAGTTCATACTTGTAATCTATTCCAAAACTGGAGCGAGTAATCGCTATCTTTGAGAAATCGTTCCATTTAAGTATTCGAGAGTGTATATTTGAATTTCAAGATCTAAAGGCATTATAAGCTGCATGATCCTCATCCACAGCAGTGAATTTTTCGTAGAACATCTTTACGAATGCCTAAAAGGCCCAACTCAAGCGTTTTAATTATTATTTTATTCAATAGCATTAGAGAAGAGCTAAAATTCTTATTTGCGTGTAAGCACGCTCTCATCTCCGAAAATATTGGCAGCGATTGCCTTATGTACACTAGCAAAATAAAAATTAATTGTAATTTCTTCCCTTCTCTTGACCGCTATGTTTAATTTTGATTCAGAGTCTTGGTGAATCGGTCTTGTGAACCATGAAGACACCCATTCTCCAAGACACTGAATCAAAGGTAATTGTAATTGTACTTATAATCACACTGAGAACTTTTTTTCAAAGAGTAATTTGTGATTGATATTAATTACAATATGAAAATGTTAACATATTTGAGCCCGATTACATCTTTTCAATACTCTCCCCATCACTGATTGGAACCGATTGTGCGATCAACAGCATCGCCCGCATGTCGTCTCCGATGCAAGCGTCCACCCCTTACCCCCCCCTCATCGTATGGTAAGGGGTTGGAGGGGGTGTTCCCTTCCCCATTCACGACAGTACGAGCGGCCGCCACACTCCTCTCTCGGACGAGTGGGAGGGATTAAAAGCAAAGAAGGCAGGAATCTTCTCCTTTGACCGAATGGCCAATTAATCCCACTCAAGGGAAACCAATTATGGGGGGCTAAGAGAAGGGGAGGGGGGTATGAGAAGGAACGTTTCTAGACGCCGCCTCCTCCTCTCTATTCCACTTCTCGCCGGGCGGGGGCGGGACGACTCCACCAGCGCACGGGAGAGCCCCCTTCCGACGACTAAGGAATTCATGCCCCCGGGGGCGGAAGGCAGAGACTGCCTGGGAAGACGTCTTCGCATGGACCGAGGAATTCTAATTACGGGGGCTGTGTACACACACACTCACATGCAGACGTTTTATACATACATACATATATATATATATATGTGTATCTCGCCCTCTCTCTCTCAAGTCGTCCCGAAAGATGGCGCTTTGGAATATCCAAGAGAGAACCCAACCAACCCTACTCCCACCATAAGGCAGCCCCTGACCCCCACCCTTCTCATCCCCTCCTCCCCCCCTCAATATAAATAAGGAGCTCGTCGTCGTCTCTAAACACTCAGCCCACAGGGCTTCCCTCCTCCCCGCGACTTCGCGTGGGAAAGTCAGTGGCTCGCGCAGCGGGGGGTATGGAACAGGCGGCGGCTGCAAATTGCCCCAGAAATCAGGGTCGGCAGGCGACGACGCAGGTATTATCATTTAATAGAACCCTTCGCTGCGACCCGCAATATAAATTTATATCTTTTTAAATCGATATGAAATTGGATTTAAGAAATCAAGGGTTGCTTGAGATCGATCTGGTGGAATTTTAACACAACACAAAATTAAAACTCAGGGGCAATTTTCCACGAATGCATCAATCTCCTTTTATGCGACCGGTTTTCAATTACGATAATGTTAAACATATTGAGACCGGTCCTGTAAAGGAAATTGGTATAAGAGAGGAAAATTGCCCCTTAGTTTTAATATGCCAAAGACATAGATGTTCACCAAGAGTGAAATGCGCTATGGAATGCATTAGGCTTCTAACTAGGAGCCTAAAGTAATCATTCTACCGTTTCTGAGTCAATGTAATGGATTTTGCCGCGATGAAGGTAGTAACAGCTACTTAATTATTTTCCACGCACGTTTATTCGCCCAATAGGATTTGTCACTTAGTTGGTAAAACTGGTAGCATACCTGACCGCCAATTGGAAGATGAGGGATGAAACCCCAGATAGGCCAAATTATTTTTCATGAAAAATCTTTTTCTTAATAAGCTTAGGTATATTAGCTAACTCTTGTGCGCGCGAAAAGTAGTTACTTAATGAATTGATTTGGGAATATATTTTAGAAGAAAAACGTTCTTCTGCATGTAAGAAATTATTTATTAATTAATTACTTTTTTCATAAATCGTGATGATTGTTTCCCCATTTTAAATGAAAAATCAGAAGCTCGCTTTTTGCGAAGGTTTTGCAAAGGAGGAAATACTTAATAAGTCCTCCGATCTGACGAGAGAATTCCCCAATTGAAATATTTTGAGAGTTGGAAGCGCGGGTGAAATTTCTGGCTCCTCGTCATGAAAAAGGCACCGCCAAAATCACCTTGATCGCTCAATGTATCCAAATAACGCAGCCGAAATGAGTGAAGGAGTTCCTCGTCCAAACTAAAACTCTCCACACACCATAATCACCAGGGGCGCAGCCAGGAATTAAGGCTGGGGGGGGGGGTTTAGGTGCAACTAATACCGGGGTTTGTGGGGGTATGGAATACCCACCAGGATAAGCGGTAGGTGCGAGATTAATAAATTGCGGAATTTTAAGATAAATGGTTCAAAATGGTGAGTTTTACGGCTTTCTGAGGGATATTTCATTTATCCTTACACTATTATATTAGTAATATCAATCCAATTAAGCAAAATGGATTAAACTTAAATATTTCTCTGAGCTCTGGGGGGGGGGGGATTTAATCCCCAAACCCCCCCCCCCCTCGCTGCGCCTCTGATAATCACACCTTTGGATATGCGCCAATTTTATTCGGGAATGTAGTTACATAACCACAGGAAACTTTGCAATGTGCGGAACGGAGTGGAAAGGTTTACGCAGGCAACGAAAGCTCGGAATGAGAACGTTGCAAAGTGAAAACTTCCCCCGTCAGCGGATGCTAGATCCCAATGGGAGCACGGATGACAGGGACCGGGTTGTTGTGGAAGCTGGAAAGTTTCTTCCCACCATGTGGGTCCAGGTTCCTAAACCGGCAATGTCGGATATTTTTCAGAAACTGCTCGAATCCTCCCTTAATGCTTTTCGGAGAGCATATCAAGCACAGCACTTCGTCCGTCGGATGGGACGTTGAAGCCATGGTCCCCTTGGCCCCTCCTTTTAAGAGTAGGTGAATTCCGACGTCATTAATCTTTCCACCCTTCCTTCCCTACCCTTCACTCATTACGCAAATATCCTCAGTTTTCGGTCTCCTCCAGAAAAATAACACCATATGGTAAGGATGACAAGAGAGCACGGCCTTTTAGCATATGCCAACTCTGAATCATACGATTCTGAATTCCTCTCCTTTTTTTAATCCTCGGTCGTGTTCAAGGCTAATTATCATAATATGATTCAAGCTTAAAGAAAAATTGAGATTAAAACTCCAAGTAGTGTTCATAGGAGTAAGTTACGCAGTCTTAAAGGTGAATATTATCAGCCGAGGCTATATCCTACGTTAGGCTGGCAGGCAAGTATTGGGAAGAGGTGACTGACGGGTTAGGCCATTTGCGCCATCGGTATGGATATGGAAGGATAATTATAGGATACAGTTTCTTCTCCTGACCTTCCTTATTATTACAACAATGTAGTGTTATGATCTTGGAGTATAGGTCATGATTTAAATTAAATACACATTTGGCCAACGTTTCTGAGATTTATTCTCCTTCCTCAGGGCTCTGTGATAGAAAAGTTTCGTTTGCGTGAGTAACGAAACTTTTCTATCACAGAGCCCTGAGGAAGGAGAATAAATCTCAGAAACGTTGGCCAAATGTGTATTTAATTTAAATCATGACCTATACTCCAAGATCATAACACTACATTGTGATAATTATAGGCGACAGTATTAGACTCCTCTTAGCGATAAGTGCCAAGGGGGTCAGGGCTTGACGTCCCGTCAGACGAACGGAGTGCTGCATTAGATATGGTCTCCACTAAGAACCCAATTTAAGATCGGACAGCCAAAATTTTTGCCAGAGCCGGGATTTGAACCCTGACCAACGAGGCGCGAGGCCACACTCTAGCCACATCAGTAACCCGATCTCTTCCCAGTCGTTGGTCATGGCTGATGCCCCTGACTCCGATACGCTTATTTACTTTATTTAAGCGCCATTTCCCTTTCCAGCATTGCGCCAGAAAAATGCCATAATTTTGGAGGAATGATTTTAGGACGCGTACGAATTACCCCGAACAAGCGGGCTTAATTGAACGAACAAAGTAATTCCCACAGCATCTCCTGCATTCTGAGCACATCATCACCACGGAGGAGCAACTTTCCCGGATGTCACACGACTGAGAAAGAAACCCAGGCACCGTCGACGCCGTAAAGGGGGGCGCGTAAATTGGGAGCTGTGGCGGGGGAAAGGGCTGGGAGGGGGTCGGGCGGCGGTGGGTGGGATGGGCGAATACAACAACGGTTCCGAGCCGTTCGCAAAATGGCGAAGGAGAGCGTTCCGCCGCTGCGGAGTGAGTTAGAGGGGGGATGGGGAGTGGGGGAAACCCCCCCTCATCCCCCCCAAAATTTCCAACCTGCGAAAACCTCCGAAGAAGAAGAGGAGGAAGGCACCTTCTCATCTCTGCCGACGCGCGTCTCGAAAAAGCGGCCACGCCCCCTCCTCGGCGGCGGGAGGGTGGCAGGGGGTGCTAGGCATCACCCCCTCCCCCCACCCTGCAACCACCTCAACCCTTCTTACGCTCCGAGACGCCCCCCTCCCTCCCTCCGAGCCCCCCTGATTTATTTACTCTCATCAAGCTCAATTTCAAAGAGGCTTGTAACGGGAGTTCCTCTAATTGCAATTAAATTACCCGCAAAGGTTTCTGCCATCACAATCCCATCCTCCCACCTTCCAGAGAGGGGGATGTCTTCCAACCCCTACCCCCCTTATTCACCCCCTCCCCTGCCTCCCTCGATCGGCGCCACCGCAAGGCAAGCCCCAAGAAGGCGACAGCGCCGCAACAGCCGCCCAGCGATGAGCCCAACCCACACACCTCCCTCCCCACCCAACCCAACGTGAAAGGAGGCAATGGAGCCAATTTAAAGGTGCGCGCGGAAAAAAATGATTCCGCTCAGCGGTGGGAAGTTCCCTGCGAATGGAGAAGGCCACTTCCTCTTCTTCTTCTCCGTTTAATCAGACGTCATTTAGCGATAGATATCGGAGTTGATCCTAGCGGAGAAACTAGTGGGAAAGAGCAACGACTTGGCAAGTAGCAGCTTAGACCGCTGAATTCACTTTTTGTGTATAAAATCGCGATAATATATTCGAGAGGAAAATAACGAATGAGGGACAATAATGATTTAAACAAGGCAATTTTCCAATAGAATTACGCAGCTGCTGATAGCGCTGAAAAATAAAATTTATTCGGATAAGTTACATTCATTTGATACGACAATAATGACCTGCATATCCTCGGAAAAAATATAAATTTACATAAATAGCTCCATTATAAAGGTATCCGCTGCTGTAATTTGTGTTAACTGGACGACTTTATTAGTATATTTCAATTTTATTTTTGCTTAAAAAATCTTGCAGTTTCACTTCTTCCATTTTTCGAGAAATCATAACACAAACATTCGCTCTTGCCAAGCTGCTCCGCAAACGAAAGCAAACTGATTAATCGTAGACAAAAATGATTTTTGAAAAAAAAAACAAAATTTTATTGGATGCGTATGCTTCTGTTGTTCAAAATCACAAACCAATTATAGGACGAAAATCATACGTGGATTTAAAAGAAATAATCAACGTCTTTCTTCAATTTTGAGTGAACCAATTACTACGCCCCATCAGTGTCAGCGCTCGTGCAGGGTGGGGTTAAAATTTGAGATAAATATTTGGGCTTTGATAATCGTTGGCTCGATTAAAATCATCCTCTCAACGACGAAGCACATTGACTAAAACGGTGACAAACGTAAATGTATTCTAGGATAGGAGGAGTGGTGGGATTTAAATGGGCGAAAGACTCTCGTCCAACCGCGACGGAATACCAATTTTCCGTCTCGCTCACCCCCTTCCCTCATCCAACAACCCTTTGACTCCACCGAGACATTTGCTAAAGGGGGGGGTGGCAGGGGTGTGTGGGGGCGGAGGTAAAGAAGGGGGGCCCGCGAAGAGGGTCTGCGCGCGCTCTCCGAAGATTGGAAGAAAGGATCACCCCCCCCCCCTCCAACCCCTTTCAACCCCTTCCCAACCCCACCCAAAAACGCGGAAACACTCCAAGGATCCGGCTTAAGACTTTGCCAGAGTTCATAAAATGTGTACATCATAATAATGCGCCCTTGAGGGTTTCGGAACGAGGAAGAGAAGACGGCGAGAGGGGGAGGGGGGGGAAGCGAATGGGCGGGCTTGCTGCTCGAGAGCCCTGGAGGGTGGGAGGGGTCGGGTGGGGAGGACGGAACGTATAAATTTGAAATTAGCTTGTTTGTTCGCCGGGCGACGGCTAAGGAACGAGGAGCCGTGGGATGAGCAAGCAACGCGAGGCTGCTCTCTCTTACTTCTGGGTGGCATCAAATGGGAGGGTGGTGTGAGGTGGGGGGGGTTGGGGGTTTTTTCCCCCACCCCCATTTCCACTCGAAGTGAGAGAGAGAGAGAATGAGAGAGGGGTGGGGGTTGTCGCGTGCCCCGTCGTGGAGTGGGAACGTGCCTTTGGAATCGAGAGTGGCGGTGTCGACCTCTGCGGGGGAGGGAGGGAGGGAGAGTTGATTCCTGGGGCGATGCGCAGAGGTGAGCACCCGTCACGGTGACAACGCCCACATGAAATGACGCGATGCACCCGAATTACCCCTTGATGCACCGAGGATGAATGACCCTCAAATCACTTTCACACATGTACGTTATCTTTGTTTCGTTTTCTAAAGTTCATTTGTTTTTTTAAGTTGCTTTTATGTTCTCTGTTTTGGTTGAGTTGTTGCCTTGGAGGCATAAAAAAAACAAAAAAAATTTTTATCAGGGGCCACATTGAGAGAGAAGGAATTAAGATAACCTAGAGTATCAGTTGATATTGAAGTTATTATAATCGCTTTGATACGTTACCCTCAATTAAGAGTGTCTGCTTACCCCCTGCTCGGCCGATCTTCTTCGCTGACGGATAACTCGCTTATATGTCACGCTTCCATCTAGAAATTTCCCAGACGTAAAGAATACAGTTTTCTCCATTTGCCTCTATCTCAAATTTGAACATTTTACCGTTCACGCTTTATTTATTTCTCATGCGTAATGTTTTCAATCTTTGGTATGCAGGGATACTTTTAACAGAGCCTTTTACACTTCAAGATAATGAGGCGTTTACCGCGAGAAAACAGTCTCCGAAAAAGACCGATCAAGAGGGAGGTAAGCGTCCTTTTGAAGCCCTGTTACTCAGGGTAAGACTCACTCCAGGTCGGAAGGGTAAGCGTACGCCGGTTTATCGAACAAATACATTAAGCGTTTGGAGCACTTACAGTGAAATTACGACGTAACGAGAAAATAAGCGTGAAATTTTTTGGACCTTGCCGTGAATTAGCCATTACATTCGTGCGCTTTCCATCTCAGTTTGCTAACTCAAAGAATGAATCATGTAGGAAAACATCTCAGGATGGAAAATAACATGGATAAAGTATGTCACGGAGATGTTGCCTCAATGACACGAAGGGCAGCCGACAAACAACTCAATGCCCATGCAGTGCGTCCGGCTGTAACCTAGTTCTGTAGACGAATAGCAGATAGCGACCAGTGCGCGCTTTATTTTAAAGCCACCCCAGCGCCATTACGATAATTTCTCGTTAGGAGCTAAATTTAATTTTAGACTTATTTTAACTAGCCATCTACGATCTGATAATTCATTTTGACGGAAAAAGCCTTGATGGATAAAAAATATGTCGAAATGGGGCAATATATTCCGAAATATACTACATACTAAATCCCCGGCGAGGCATTGAAACGCGCATAATTTCGGAGTGAGAAGTGAACTACGAAATTTCTTATTTTTCGCGCGGAATTAAATAAGTGCGCCTGTTTACCAGTGGCGACCATAATGGGAGAACGCGACGCGCGACAGAAGTGTGAGTTTATGGCAGATGAAAGATGCACCTGAATCGATTAAAGTATTTACCCTCAGCTTCTTTACATCCCCCGTCCTCCTCTGGTACAAAATATAAACCGCCAAGGGTTATCGTGGCTAATGATAACTCATGAGAAGGTAATTACTATGTTATCTGCGGAGTGGTTGATAAGGGAGCGGGCGAGGTGGCGGAAAATGAGAGGGGGGGGGGGGAGTGTCGACGGGTGTAATTAAAGAAGACGGCGAAGGGGTTCTATCTGCTTCCGGCTTAATTTCGTTAAATTCGTCGTTTGAGGGGGAGAAAAGGGAGGGGGTTGGGAGTAAGGGGCTAGGAGGGGTTGTGGAAGACTCTTATGGAGACGACGTGAAAGAAGGGAAAAGGGGGCGAGGTGAGACGCTTGGGTGAACTCCGCAGAGCGGCTTAAGAACGCAGACAAGGTACGCAAAAGGTTACCAGATGGATATATACCTCTCTCATAGTCCCCTTAAAAGTGTCTCCGTTCCCTCGAATAACAAAAACCTACATGCTGAAAGCGTAAATATATCTCCACCCTAGCAGTGCTAAGCCTTAGAACACGAAGATAAGATTAAAGCTAATAAATATATTGCATTTATTTGAACAAATTATAAGAGGATTCCAATTTGTCTTTTTATGACATATTTTTTTAATTCAGCACAAACATAAACCTTAAGCATGAATAAATGTCTGTAATATTACTTATATAATTTCACAAATAATTTCGATTTGCCTAAATAAAATCATCACAGGCATTTGGGATGCGTGTACATACTATGTAATTCTTTTTTAAATCCCAATTGACTTCAGTTATATTTAAAAAACTTAGTCAGGATAAAATTTCGTGGATAATAGGTGTATAATTCCGTAAAAAATTTCAAATTTTCAAAATATAAGAATCACAGACATTTGTGATGCATGTACTACATATATACCGTGCATAATATCATTTTTTCAACAGTTTTCACTCTACGAAATATGATGTTGAACCGGAGATAGGTAAGTAAATGTATTAGAAGACTTAAAATGAACTTCCTATGCAGTTAACGCTTAATCACATTGTTATATGGCTACCTGCGGCGACATAAAAATTGAAATACTTATATTTTAAAGACAACGATGAATGGTGCAATGGAAAACAGAGGAGTTTCTGGATGACGTCCAATGAAGATTTAGAATATTCAATGGCACAGGAGGAACAATAAGAGAGGCTTAGACTGCTCGAAAAGAAGAACATTAATGAGTGATTGAAATGTGAAGCGAAAGAATGATTGAAATTCGATTTAATCCGAAGAAAATGAATAGTGTATTCTTTAAAGAATTGAAAGGAATAAATGCTTTTAGGCGATCAGAACATTCGTCCTTTTTGCATCTTGAAATCCCTCCTTCCACGTTTCCAGAAATCCTTTCCCTCACCTAACAATGAACTGCTGAACCTTTGGGACTATACCCCATCAACATCCGCAAAACACAAGGACCCCAAAATTGCTTTTGACCCTTCCCACATTCCCACCCCCATCTGATCACATCCGACACAATGCCATGACCAAACCGTGAATAACTGACAACTGAAATCTACGTGACCAGAAATATTCAGTGGACAGCTGGAAAGCCGGGAACTCGAGCTACACAAATGCCTGCGAAAATTCAGCGTAGCGTAAAAAAATTATTCCTTTAATAATCATCTCCTAATCCTCCCGGAAGACCTACATTTTTGGAAATACATTGTAAATTTTTAAATGATATATTGTGACTGCAGAATTATATATGTGTAACTGCAGAATTTTAAATTGTAGCAATATACCTCCTCTAGGTACTTCAAGTCATCCAAAATCATAAGCGACAAACAGGGATTTCTTTCTGGGGGGGGGCACAAGCAAGGCCGTATCCAGGATTTTGTTCTGAGGGGGCACAAGGATACCTCGTAATACAAAACGAACGCAATTATAATGGGACCCTATTAACATCTTCCATATTTTTTAAGGGTCTGGGGTGGGGGGCACATGACCTGGTGCCGCCCCACCCCCTAGATCCGCCTATGGCGTCAAAGCACAACCATTACCATCCACAGTTCTCAAAGTCACGCACCTAGTTGCGACGCAACGAAAGAATGATTGCGCCCCAGAATCTCTCCATACTCTTGGTAGAAGTCAGCTGTCGGTTCGTTTCCTCTTGAGTTGCCAGAAAGAGAGAGACACTCGCTGGAGTTAGGGCCGCTTCGACGAGTAGACCACCACAAGCAGTGAGTACAGCAGCGCGGAAAACCCTTTCCACTATTCCCCACAATATCTTCGCCGCCAACGCTTTCTCAAACGCCCGTCGACAGCAGCGCCACTCACCACGAAACCCTCCCCGCGAAAACTCAAAACCTTTCCGAAAACTCTCTCCCACGCCTCCCCTTACTCCCCCCTGGGTTTCCACCCCCGAAGACAGAGAGAGAGAGAGAGAAGTAGCGTTGCAATTTCCGCGGAGGCAAGATGGGGCGAGAAGTCTCACCACAGAACCTTCGCTCGCACACCGTTCCCAACAAAGTGTGACAGGGACGCAACGCCTCCTCCCCATAACCCCTAAGCCACCCCCTCACCCCTGGGATGTGCCCTGACCGCCCCTGGAGGTAGGGAAGGGGTAGATGGCGCCAATGCACGCGAGCTGGTCGGGAGATATAAAAAAGGATATAAAATATATTTTTAGGTAATACCAAATTCGTAGGAAGAATTAGTAGCATTCCTACTCCTTGCGCATACCTACTTTTAAACTTTATGCTACAAATTTATAAAGCGTGAATGAATTACTATGCACGGGAGATGGCTAGAGAAGGTAAAAAAATAATCAAAATATATTTTAATGTACCTACTCACATATTCTTATCAAAAAATTTGCAGAATTCCCATTCTATATACATGATTATAATCTAAATCTAGATGCCACACAGCAAGCCGCCTCAGCGAGCGTCTGGCGGGGGATGCCTAAAATACATAAAGCAATTATTAGGCTCTTTGCGGTGGATCCTCGACGAAGAAACATATTGTTTTTCATTTGCAATCTTTCAGAGGCCTCAATTGATCGACACAATTTCATATAACACCACAAATATGTAGATTTATTTATAAAATTCTTACAGGACTAAATTAATATTTTTGAGCAATCCAACAAAAGTCACTTCCGTCAATAATATCTAGTAAATGTACCTCTGAGACCTCACTCATATTCACTACACTTTGAATGAAAATGCTACCCTGACTTCATGTTAAATCTGTGTCTTGCCCCGCTCCCCTCTCACTTACATAATATCGCATGAGGGACAACTTGAGAACGCACCCTTCGGAGATCATCCCCTCACCACCCCTATCATACAACGGCCGAGTGGGGAGGTAGGGTGGGGAAATATCTCTCGTCCCATTCACCCCCTTGTGTGGGGGGGGGGGGAGCGCCACTACTGCACATAACATCATCCCTCTCTTCGTTGCGCGTGAGTGCCTCCTCATCTCCATCTGTAACCTCTACGCGAAACCAACAAACTCAACACTTTCCCCCGTCCACGCACCAAGGGTCGCCGCCCCCTCCCTCCCTCCCACTCAAACTCACCAACTCCTCCCCATTCCTCCATCCGAGAGCCGTTTGGCGCGGCCCGAATCATAAGTCACCGCGAGGGGCACGCAGGCCCATCGCGGGCCCTCGGCCACCCCTGCTCTTGCGAGCGAAAAGTCATGAAGCCGCAGTCGTAGGGGTGGTGGGAAACAATGTTCTCGCAACCTCCCTTCCCACCGTCCCGCGGACGGATAATAAAGAAGAAGGTTCAAGGGGCCAAACACATATCGAACTCAATGCGAGTGGATGTTCTGACACTCTATCATGGAGTAATGGAGTCATCCACCAATTTAATGTATTTTCGATTTTAATAGAGTTTGAAAAATAAACAAACCCGTCGCTGACTTCTCGAAATATTTGAGACGGAAATTCTTGGGCTTTAAGCGTATAGAAGCTGATGACGTCAACGACGCTTTCAGAATAAGTTACCGCGTATCAGCTACTCCTGGCCTAGCGAATCGGCCTCTCCTGGTTTCCTGCTGTATACATTCTTGTGGACGACACCTTCCGTCAATCAGTGAACGAGCTAGTGAGCCGAAACTATAATGACGTCAACAACAACTCATGACGGCACTTTTGACAGGTGTGATGATACCTTTACCTACATAAGTAATAAAATCATATCCCAACTAAACCTATTACGAAGTGCAAATATCACTCTGGTAAGTATTCTACGGGTTAACATACGTTTGCATGGAACATTTTGCGGCTTACCTCTCTCTTAGTCTCCTCCAAAATACTTACTTTAAACTTCAATTCACAATAAAATCTACTTCCATTCATTCTCTTAATAAATCCTATTTCCTTCTTGTATCTCCCTCATTTAATCAGCATCCTTCCCTCTAGCACTGTTATAGTATTCCCTTCCCGCTCATTACTCGATTCATCCAAACTCTTTGCCTCTTCCGTAAGTCATTTAGAGGCTTCCTCTACTCCATGTCCCACGCAGGTAATAAATATGGAACAAAAATAAGGTTAACGAGGTCACAGTACAATCTGGATTCAATTAACAGACTTGACTTATTCCCATAAACAGTCATACTGACATCGCTAAGAGATACTTTTAGGACGACATAAATGCCGAGAATGGAGTAATAAGATGACATTAAGAATGGAATCCTGCAAAAGAACCGATATTCAAATGAATCCTTCAAGACGAGAATGAAAATGATTAATGAGGTTACTAAATCGCCCTCTTCGTTGGTTTCGGCTCTGGATAGAGGCGTTTGCCGACTGGAGGATTCGAACAAGGCAATTGATCAGCCGTATGGCGCGCGCTCGTGATGCCAGGTTCACCTTCCGGCCGCTAGAACCCTATTTGGCGCTCCGTCGCGGGGGATAACATAAAGAGGAGCGAGCGGAAACCTACCATCACGACCTATCTTGTCAGCGCAACCAAAAGGTCACTGACGCCTTGTGTCCCTTGCAGGGTGGGCGCCGCAAGAGGACTAGATCTTCATTTTGGTGAGTATTGGTTCTAAACATCTTTCACAATCTTCAACGTAAACAAGAGACGGAGAGTATAGGTTGCTTCGGATGATCACCTTACGCATAACCAAAATATTAGCCAGTTGATTGCATGTCTTTTTGTCGTGTGAACAGTCATTCCACAGTACTAGCTAGTACTAAAACAACCAGAAACAACGGCCTGCAGTTTTTGGGATCGTCCCTGTTTGCCACTCGCTACAGGTATACGCGCACACGCAAAAACTAATTCACAAGTGGATGCGGTTACTGCATTTATAGACGCCTATCCGTATTGAACTAAAAATTTGGCATATTCAGGTAAAACTAGAGATTTTTTATAAGTTACTCGTACCGTAGGTATACGGCATATTTTTTCTTTATTCCACCAACAATGGAAAACTCATTATATAGTTTTACTCATTCTATCAAAATATCCTCTTTACGTAGTATACAACGCTTTGCTTTATATAAGGTAATCGAAATTGAAGTTAGCAAGATGCTCCCGCGAATTCGTCAAGAAGAAGCATCCTCAAGAAATTCAAGCGATCATATGTGTGAATCAAACTTACCTGTTGCACGAGGACACATCGGCCATGCTGAAAAATATTTTCATCGGGACTCACCTGCGAATAAAAGAAATTAGGGAGGTTTAGAAATGGTAAACATTGAGGTTGGCGCGGTGGCTACATGAGAGCAGTGAATAAATTCAAGATAAGCAAAAACGCCAGCAGATAAGTACACGAATGCATTTTTCATTTGTCATTTTTTCTACCGCATTTTAATTCAAGGCAACTATAATTTGGATTCAACGTGCTTTGGCATCAGAAGAAGCAGTACCTCGCTAACAATAGAGAAAGCGATGAGGTGAGGTATCACACATGATCCTGTGACCGCGCCCCAGCCGCATTTGAAAATAGAATATTAATTTCTCATTAATAAGACGACATGAAAGTATATCTCGTTCGCCAGCCTCATGTCTGTTGTTTCTCCACTTCCGCCACCCATAAGCAATTTTCACCCTTTGTTGACACTTCTGTGTTGCCATTGGTGACATGGTATTATTTTTGAGCTAATATCATAGAGGTCAACATCGACTAGTAAAACCAGACTTAACGCTTTTAGTGCCAGCCTATTTTTCCCGGTATTCTTAAGAATTCCAGGGCTTTTTTGGCTAATTCGTAGACTTGCGCTTAAAAATTTACGTAATATGCATTTTCAGAAACTATTTTTTTTTCCTCCCAAAACATTCGGATTTGTTAAAGCATGTCAGATTCTAAAAATAGTTACAAAAGCTACATGAAACACAATAAATAAAAGGTGTGGGTATAAAAAAATCTGGCCCATAGATCGGCCCTTGGCACTCTTGGCACATACCCCACGGGCCGCTGGACCGGCCCCCTGGCACTATAAGGGTTAAAAAGCCTCGTTAAACGGCAAATAAATATGTATAAGTTATCGCCAGAATGAATCAACGCCTTGTTTTTTCCGAGTAACTAACCACCATGGACGGAAATTAAACCTGCTCAAAATCGGTCCGTGAATTTGCACGTAATGTTGTGGTTCAGCAAAAAGCGTTCATGCATTCAAACGCATATGGTTTTAATGTAGCGTGTAATGAGGCAGTAGGGCGACTGCTGGAAATAATGTTTCGTCTTCGGAACAATAAACGCATTGGTGTGGCGAATTAACTGTTTCCACTCCACCCTAACCCCGTGCGCATGACGTCACGCGTATTTACCTGCAGGTTCGCACCGTGGTTTCGAGGGCATGGCATCACTTCCGCCCTCACCCGAGTGATATTGAAACCGCGGTATGGAGGAGGGAAGCGCGAACGAGACGACGACTCCTTCGGGCGAACTGACCGCAGTCGGCGGTCCATCGCTTCGTCTCCTCTTAGCATTCGTCACTTCCTACAATCCCTCCCCGCCACGGCGGCAGCGGTTGTCAGCGGAAACCGCGACCCCTGGAGCCCAAAGCAAGCGTCACCCTTAGCGATGATCATCTTGCCGCGGCCAAGATGAGTACAAGGGGGTTCCTTTGTTCTTCCTCGTCTCTACTTGGGCGGCGGGGAGGTCACGTGAGTGGGGGAGGAAGTGGGTTGAGGGAAGAGGGGGCATGAGTGAGAGAAGTACAGGTGGAGCGGGTATCAAGACGGTGGTCACTGCCAGCGGGGATGGAATAAAGGGATGCCTCACCTAGGGATATGAAGAGAGCTGCAGATGGGAGTGAACCAACCGATACATGCGCGCAACAACTCTCAGAGCAGGAGGGGGTGTTTCAATAGTGGCAATAACGACTACTATACTTATTATAATTACAATAAATACGAAATTAATTTCATCGTCTTTTATCTTGATCTTTATACTCTTTAGTTTGTTCGAATTCATAGATTTAGAGTAGGCCTTAAACCGAGAGTTTATAATGAGAAAGACATCCTAAGGGCTAAACGGAATGATTTAGGAAAGAACTTCACATGTGGAGACGCTTCAAATAGTGCGTGAATCTGCTTAAGCCAAAGTCAGAGTTCTTGAACGGGCAAATGAGAAATGCCACTCCATGGAGATAGAGGAAAGTCAATTCGTCACAGAAAATGGAATATCAATATGTTTGGCAGTAACGATGCATGAGGAGGCACACGCAAACGGAAGATTTGAGGAGAAAATTGAAGGCTCGATATACTAGCGGCAATTGTTCAAAGGGTTATCCTATGAATAGTATGTTGTTACGAACCATCGCGATTGTTACTCACCTCCTCACGCAACTGTGCTCGATTCGAATCTTCAGTGTTTCCTCGCATGCCTTTCGCTCATTGGTCCAGGAGAGGCCTGGGAAGGTAATTGGGAACACACGCACTCATTCTCCCATCTGCCGTCGGCAGCGGCGGCGCCAGCATCGCAGTGAAAGGGAGGCGCAGTTACATTTATTGGTGAGAGAGGGCACATTTTTTACCACGGAGGATGACATCAGCGCACTCCGGATGCTTCCGCTGGGAAACAAATAGACGTGACCTGGAGATTGGCGGTTTGAGAGGGGGGAAGGAGGAAGAGGAGGGGAGGGGAAGCCTTTTCCTCCCCTCCCCTCCGAAAGTTGAGCGATGCGTTTGCATCTGCGAAGGAAGCAAGGTGCTTTTCGGAAATTCGGCCGGAGAGAGTCACCACACATCTCAAATGTACTTAAACTACGGAAACGACGGGAAACATTCTTGGAACGAAACTTCAGAGTGTGGAGAGTTGCTTCGGGCTAAAGCCGTCGGAATTCTAACGTCTTGATAGGTATACAAAAACTCACTGGCGATATTCCATAAACACTAATTTTCTTTTTCCACGACCGATTTCCTAAACATTCTATATTATCGTCCGTTGATACAAAATCTAAACCTGACGAATGTACTATAAAATGTACTGAAACCAGTGGCGTCATTAAATGAAAGTACATGAGGAAATTTGGCAGTGAGAAGCTTCCGAGGGCTGATTTGGAAGAAGCTGGAATTTCGTGTTTTTTGTCTCTTTCATTCGACACCACTGACTAAAACATCGAGAGATTAGCAGTTTCTTCGGAAATAAATAACCACACACCTTTATCCCAGGCTTGTCACTAGGTCGCTCATTGAATAACTGTAGCTTCAACGCTGCTCTTATACCGACTATTTCATCCTAAATTAAAAACTATTTGATTCATTTCAAATAAGAAACTATTACCTATGTAATAAATATAGTTGTAGATGACCGGTTTCGCCTCGGTGTGACTTCATCAGATGACGCCATATGGTATGGCACCGTAGAGATAGATGTCGTCTACAATTATATTTATGTGAAATCTACAAAGTTTTTTGTTAAAATTAAATCTTCATCAACACATCAGGCTTTAAAGCGCCTCAGGGATGGCGCTGAATGCATACTCCAGACAAATTTTCTATTGACCCCCATGGTAAGAGTGAGAAGTGTTTTTTGTGGAAATTTAAATTCAACAAACACTTTTTATGCCTACATTGCGACAACGTGTAACCGGTGTGGCGTAAAACACAAGCTGTATTAGAAAAAAAAACGGAAACTGCAATTAGTGAAGGCGATTTGGGTCGAAACAAAACAGCAGATGCAGCGCTAGTGGATCATTAATCATCAAGAAAACTTCAGCGAATTTAAAATTCCAAGGAAAATTATTTTTAGAAAGGATGAGTAATAATATCGTTCCGTACAAATGGCCAATCAACACAATTCTTAAGTTTAGACAGTAGTGTAGCCCTAGATGATGAAAGTGAAGGATGGGGTGGTGACCGTTCACGCCGAGGTCCAGAGATGCTGTAATGGTCGAGAATGTATGCGAGAGGAAAGATGAGCGGTGCGCCGAGGATGATGTACTCGATGAGAGAGGCGAAGGAGGTGATTCACTGCATGACCACGTGGCGGCGCGCTCTGACGGGAAAAAGGGATGAGCATCGCACTCCGAATGTGGTCTTCCGCGCGTCTGGAAAAGCAATCAGCGACCCACCTTCGAGATCCTTCATCGCCAGCTCTACTACATTGGAATGTTTCGCTTCCGCATGAAGACTTTCAAGGCGGACTTTTCAGATCGCAACATGCCCTGCATGCTGCAACGAAGGGAACAGAACGCACAGCCGGTCGATGTCTACAAATATTTCGACGCGGTAGCAAGAAGTAATGAGATGATAGGATGAAGGAAAATTGAATGTTATTAGAAATGAATGCATTTTAAGCACTAAATATCATAATTTTTTCAGTAGTTTTTAACTATGTCTCAATTTATATACTGTTGCGTCTGAAAACTGAGTATAGATCTGCATTTTAAAAGTTTCATCGGAGAAAAGGAATTTTGCTATTGACTTGATTGTAGAATCCTTTGTAAATGCGTTGGGAGCTAAGAGACGGATCAAACATTACTCGTGGCATGCGAAAGAGATATTCAATGGGCATATATGTAATATTCTCAGAGCCAAACAGAACGACTTAGAGACATTTTCTACAGTGAAATTTTCCGGGATGTTTGGAAAGACACGTACCCAAGCAACTATTAGGACTGGCTTTCTTCCTCCACGGTATTTGAAAAATATTAAAACTGCAAAACAATATATTACTTTCATCCATTATCAACCACTTCTTAAAATTAGTTATCATCTCTCAGAGATGTTGGTCTGGAGTGTTAAAACCAACACTTCAGAGAAAACATACGTAAGCCCAAAATATACTAAAATTGATCAGGTGGCAATCCAGATGAGCTTTCAGGCATTCGATTCCACGGGCAGGCGAAAAGGTGCAGTGGCGCAGCGAGGGGGTGGGGGGTTTTTGGGGATAAACCCTCCCCCCCCCCCCCAGAGCTCAGAGATATTTTTATATTTAATCCATTTTACTTAATTGCATTGATATTACTAATAGAATAGAGTAAGTATTAACAAAGTATCCCTCAGAAAGCCGTAAAACTCACAATTTTGAACCGTTTATCTTAAAATTCCGCAATTTAATAATCTCGCACCTACCGCTTATCCTGGTGGGTATTCCATGCCCCTACACACACCAGTATTAGTTGCAGCTAAACCCCCCCCCCCCCAGCCTTAATTCCTAGCTACGCCCCTGAAAAGGTGTACTTCATCACCGTTTCTCAAAAAGGGTCTATCATTCGCATCACTTAAAAAGTTGGACAGGTGGCCTTCCACCAAATATTTCCCCGGAATACGGCTCAGGAGGGCGGGAAAGAGGCGATTTCCTCGTCTGGTAAGCAGTGGCAGCAAACAGGAAACGGAAAAGTGCTCTCGGATATATACGAGGCATATCGCGGCCATCTACATCATCGCCTCGTGAGGGGTTTCGAGGTCAAGTGAATCCCCGCAATCGAATCACGGATATAAATACTTTCTCGCGAAAATGCTTGCGCGAACACCATAAATATCAACAGGCATGATTGTGTGAGGGATTGTCATAGAATATCAGTCATTTAATAATGTGCCGAGCTGAGCTCTAAACTCAGCCATTCAAACCAACATATAGGTTTGTACCGTGACATTCTTGATTATTGAGTAACTGTAGGCGGTGAGAAACACGGCAAGTACTACAACTCATGCTCAAAGTATCTAATTTTTCAAAGGTTCGAATGCGAGCGATACATTTAAATGTAATCTCTTTCTTCGTTCGTGACTTCACCATGGCAGTTGTGTTGCAACAGAGTAGGCCAATAAATGCAGAAAATTGGGATACCGGGCAGCCCAGTTCATGGGAGTTCAGAGTTTGACATTTCTAAGTGGTAGAAAATGTTTTGTGTTGCAATGTTTCCTCAGAATAATTGTTAACTGTTCCCGAACGTCCTAAGTACCTACGGCCATTGTATTGAACTCGTACATGAGGAAATTCAAGTGGCAATGCCAAAGCCTGGAGGTCAACATCCTACCACCTCCATTCCACTTCCCCACAACTTACCTTAGTTGACACCCCCCCAGGTGGCAAAATGGGGAACCAACTTGGGGATTATCTTCAACCATCGCAATTCAGGCGTATTCATATTAATCGGGAGGAGAATCAACGACTGCTTTAGAATTAAGCCCTTTACTGGCTTTTACGATCCGTCGGATTTCTTTTTATCCTGTACCCGAACTGATTTTATGCTAAAAATTAGCTATTAAAGCCATTTTTACTTTTATTCAAACTTAAGTAGCCTTTACAGGGCTACCTAGGTGCAACGTCTTGAAGTTAATAACCTTATTCCAAGGAAGTAGAGACGTGCATCGGCCGGTATTTTTAGAACCACAGCGACGAGGTTGCGAACTCCATGGTACATTATAACGACGGAATATGGCACGGAAAGTTTGGTATCACCCGCGAGACAGACCGACTGACCACTCTCTTTTCCCGAATATTTAAGTCCGGAACCCGTTCGCTGACACAAATCCTCAACCACTCCTTTTTCGTAATAGTATTTGCTAATTTACACCATGGGGAACATGACAATACAAGTATAATATACCAGCATTAACTTTCCAGTGAAAGTTGCAAATAAAATGAAGTCAGGCTGCTAAAGAGTAATTGGGATGCACACTGCTTTAAGGTAAGAACTATTCTGGGCAGAATGATGCCGTACGTACCCAATTAGACAGCTGATTATATTACGAATGACAATAGAAAAGCTTGAGTGTTATGCTTCTTTTATGTGGGATTTATTTGATCTTCTCAATTGAGGAGATGAGAAGCCAAGGAGTACAAGTGATTTTTTTTCTGAACAAAGTTAGGTAAAGTCAATTGTTGGAAGAAATACACAAAAACTTGGTTGCCAAGGGACACGAGTGAGTCTCTGCTCTGTGCTCATGGGCGTACCCCAGAGGCAAAAATCACGAAAACCTTTAAGAAAAATCAGTACTGAATTGAAACGAAATTATTCAGCAAATTTTCTTTAAACCCACGAAAAATGATATGCATTAGTATAAGATATGTAACTAAAATAAAATTATTTTTTTCAAGGAAATAATCTCGTAAACTACATAATAAAGCTCTGTTATAATTTTCTTAAAATGTTAGTTTCATTCCCTTTTTCTATGCTAAAATGTCACTACTTGGCTTGCCCCCCCTCCAAGACCATGCCTTGCCCCCCCTAGTTATGATCCTGGGTACGCCCTTGTCTATGCTGACATCGAGTGGAAAATCACTTGTACCCCTTGGCTTTTCACCCATTCAATTATTTTATTTGGTAATTTTAATCGTTTATAAAATATATTTTACAGGCATCACCCACGAGACTGGACATCTTGCGCCTATGTACGACCTGCTGTGATAGAGTAGAGGCGTAGACGACATGAGACAAGTGTCCAAAACTGTGAGAGGTGGATGACACGCACGCATTCATGTTCCCGCTCGCGGCGCCGCCACGCGGATTTCGTCGGAAGCGATGGCTTCACTTTGAAGGGGAGGGGGAGGAGGTGGGCGACGTAGGAAATGGAGCGAATAAGAAGAAGAAGAAGGAGAGAATAAACACGCCGAGCATCCACACACCGACCGACTAACATTACTTTTTTTTCAACGCGAGATGGAAAGAGGGCAAGGAGGGGGGGGAGGGGGGGGGGAGAATTAAGTGTGAGGAGGCGGGATGACATCAGAGTGGGCGGTGGGCGGAGAGCGGCAGTCAACTTTTTTTTCACTCCAGTGTTATAAGCGCATAGTGTGTGGATGGGGGCCGCAGCCACGCATAAACCGGTCGCCCGTCCCACCGCCGCTAGCCAGCCGCGGCGAGGCGGAGGTATGTGAGGAGGGCAGGAAAGACGCACCGGGGAGGCTCTGAGGATGGGGGCCGGCCGTCTTGGAGGAGGCGGCGGATGGATGGATGTAGTCGCTCCCACGGGCAGGAGGCCTCTTCTTCTCGAGCGAGATGCCTCGCGATTGGCTCCCTCCCTCACAGGGACACCTCACGGGGCAAAAAATGAGTGAGAGAAGCCGATGGTTGAGCAAGAGAGGGTTCCACGTAGACGCCTCCTCCGTCCCCAGTTCGTGGGAGAGCCGTGAGTGGGGAGGACGAGTCATCCGGAGCGTGATTCCGTCCGATCCCACGGGGCGGCAGCACTGTCCACCCATCCCCTCCGACAATGACAATGTGTAACAGACACGGTGGAAGGCCCACAGGGGGATGAGGGTACCTCTAGAATTGTCCCAGCTTAATGCACCGTGGATGGCTAATCGGGTTTTTCACAGCGTCTATGATGACATGGCTGCATAGCATTTTGCTTTATATTAGTTAAAGACCACAATTGGGGAGAAACTCCTATGGAATTGATTAAAGACACACAAACAAATTCTGCTGGTGGCCATTAGAGACTCAGAAGCTACGCGATGAGGTTAGATTTCTTGAACAATTAAGAATTAATACCTTGCAGAACCCCAGGGAGCACATTGCCACTGTATTTCTAGGTCCGACAAGAACGATAATTTAAGAGAGATATTTAGCCGAACGAATAGGTATAGGAATTCGTTTTTCTTTAAAAAATAGGTAACATCAATAAATTCTAGGTGGACCTTTATATGTGCATGTCCTTTTTATTTGTTAACCCCTGATTCCATCCATTTCAGCCCTGTAGATGAAAACCGACTAATTTTCCGAAAGAATTTAACTATTTATATCAATGCCAAATCAAATCAGTCTCCTGATCATGCAATTTTAGTATCCCCGCCCCTCCCACTTACCTACCATCGGAGGCGAATGGAAGGGTAAGCAGCCAACACACACACACACACACCTTCCACCACACTCAACCCCTTCCCAATCGCCTCTCCGCCTCTCCAACTCCTCCCCCCCCCCTCCACTCCCTCAAATTGTGCATCTGCGATCTCTCAACTATCGCCCTCGGCGGATCCCAGAGCAGCGAACGCATTCACGCACGGTGAGACACTCACGAGAACATTTATGACCTCTTCCTTTCGTCGAATACACGCAGTTGGATCTCATAACATCACCTCCACTGCCACAATAATCTTGAAAAAAAATATTAACGCAGCCATTTTCAGTGAACACTGAAATGCGATGAGGAAAATGGAAATAACTCGGATGCCCTTGATAAAGACACGATACAGCTGAGTAGCGACTGACATGAATGATGTTTTAATTCCGCCTTCCATTAGCATTTTTTTCTCTCTGTAACTGGACTTTTTGGCTGGATATTATTCTCATTTTATCATTTTTTTAAATTGTTTTACCGCCATATAGTCACGGAAAACACCTTTTTTGACGAAAACCTAGCACGTATAAACCTTACTGACTAACCTTAGGCAGATATAAGTTTTTTACTCAAGTCCATTTCTATTGCATACTTGTGTTGCATGGAGCTCACACCAACTCCAAGAATGTTTAACTCTTATTTTTATTACTTCATGCATATCTTTGATACCCATTAGGTACGAATATGGGTTACATATAGCATGCTGCATAATGGTGCAGTGGTCACTTCTTGCCAAGCACAGTAAATGCAGGGTTACTTTGCAGATGGAGATGAAGGGTGCATCCGTTCAAAAAGATTCTTCAGCCAAGAGAGTTTCGTGGGATACCAGGGAAATCCTGCACCATAATTTAATAGAATTCACGTACCGAGAATTGAAATAAATAAAACTTTGAAAGCGATCATACTCTATGGTATATATCCGCGCAGTCGGAGCATTCTCAGCGTCCGTGCCGATGGACAGCATCATGCGAGCATTGGGTTAAATATTTAGCGAAAAAATTTTAATGCATGAATACAACTATATACAAACGCGATGGGCAGCATTTTGAACTATGCACATAATACTTTGAGAAAAAATGTTGATACATGTATACAGAAAAATACATATATACCTTACTTATGCGTCTGACACCTTAAATCGCTCAATTTATGAATTCTATATCGCCTACGGTCCCTAAATAACCTTTGCCAAAATATTCACATAGAGTTTCACCTCTAATTCCAAATGATCTGAATGCGTCACGCACATCGCATTAACTTGTAAGAATCGAGTGAGTGTGCTTGTGATTCATGTTCACACCGCCCCGTGCAAGTTGGTCACTTTTTCCCCCGCGCTCATCGTCACCGGAATTTCCTAGAATGCGAGCAGAATGGAGGGGGGGACCCTAGGCGAGGGTCCCTTTCCCAGCCTCCCCCACCCCGTCTTGCCTCCTTTTAATTTCACGCGTGTGGGTGGGAGGGAGGGTAACTATGGAGGCGGAGGGGTAACATGGAAAGAATGCGCCCTCACCTGATGGCCCGTTGACTTTGCTGGCAGGGGCCAACTCCTGTCGGTCGGAGGAGTAATAATGAGAGGTATGGGTTTACGGGCAACAAAACTGCACAAAATTTGTAGGCATGTATTTTCATAGCAAACTCGCAACTTTTTCGTGACGTGCGAAAATTTTACGGAGCAGAAAATAATTTGCCTTGACTGCGAGTTAAATAACCCCTTTCGTATGCGTTCGCGCCAGGTGTCCCACCACTTCAGCTATTATTATCTGAAACGCATTTTTAATTTTTTAGCGGGCATTGCGACTCATGATTACCGACATACTATGCCTATAGACAGCATGTCTGATCGGACAGCTCTAAGTCCAAAGGGCTAAAGCCATAACTTCAAACAATATGGTTTTAAGATATAATTCAAGTTAGTTAAGTTCTTATTCACCATAGATGTATTTAAAGGAAACATCCGCGGAATATTCAGGTAATAACCTCTCCCGAGTACCCTACAAGAGCAAACAATGTTTGAATGTACAAAAAGCAAAAATATTTCAATCCGGGTTTTTTTCTTGAAATATGCGATTAATAAGTAATAATTTTTCGTAAGTCGACTAACATTTAGGTATTTATTTCACCTAAATTCCTTGGGATTCCTTAACATTCACGCTAATCTTTGTAGCTAATTGATCAAGGCAACCGGCCTAAAAGAAGTCCTGAAATTTTTTTCTCAACCAAGGAGAAATATTTTTCACGGCTGATTTCGGGCATCATTTAATCTCTACTCCATAACTGTGTTCAGTTTTTGAAATGCTGTCCAATGCCTTACTTTCACTTTATGATTTATAATATGGAATGAAATTTAAAAATATTTATATCGTTTTTTTGGTTGCTAGTTCATTTTTGGTTTTCCAGTTTTTCATTTAAAATTTGAGAGTGCAAAAAAATTGTTTTTTTTTATAAAGAAAGGCTTGCTCGAATTTTATAGTTTTCTCTTGAATTAATTGTATTTATAATTTCTTTATTTATTCTATATTTTAATTTGTTATGCACTAAAAATGAGACACAAATCTGTTCATTGTTGATTATTGTCAGTTACTATGTGGCCACAACTCTAATTCCATCAGATTAGTAACATGAAACGAGTTCGCAAAGGTACATATTTTTGCATAAATTATAATTAATTGAAATGCTGATCAAACTCTAAAAATCCGTGAAGGGGAAAAAACATTTAATTAAAGCCGTCAAGAAAAGAACAGCCTACAAAAAGAAAGCGTAACGTTTTGTATTAAGCCATAACAGGAAATAGTTCCACGCATGCTTATTTTTGTTTTGTTTCGATCTTGGGTTTCGCCGTCGAATTAGCGTTGCCATGGGCCTCGGTAGCGTCGTTTTCGACACATAACAAATTCGCGAGCACATGAGAAGTATGGTGAATAAAAAGACGGCCAGTGACGGGACGTGTGAACGAGGAGAGCTGCTCGACGTGTGTGGGGGAGGGGAGGGGTGGGGGCGAGAGACAGGTGGAAGGGGGGGGGGGGAGAGTAAACGAACTGGAGGGGGGGGGGTGGCGATCAAATAAACAACGCTCGCATGGGAAAGTTTCGCTCTCTCTCTGCGCTCCTGTTTGTTGTCGCATTTAGAAAAAGGCGAGGGGGGGATGGCTGGCTAAAGCTCTCCTTTCGCCAACAACACTAACCGCATGCCACCACCTCGGTCGCCAATTTGCGCCCAGCGTTGATGGAGGCTGCCGGCAGGGGGCAGCGCGATCGGTAAGGGGTGGTGGGCCATCCATTTTAAAGACGCTAATATCGTGTGGTAGCGGGAGCTTGGTAGAGGTGTGTTTGACGATTACTTTCCCCTATCGAATACATCGGATCCTGGTACATTTCAGTATCCAGTACTGAGTAGCGATTACTTTGCACTCGCATTTCACACCTGTATTCATTTCCAATGACGATTCCTAGTACTCGCGGTTACTTTGTACTCGATTCTTTAGTTTGGAAATTTCTGGACACATTTGAAAAGGAAAATACTGATCCCTGTGCAGCGACTGCAGATACTTGAACACATTTCTAGAATTTGGTTGAGCCTACATAGATAGCTACCGATCGGAGAGTGCCAGGTGAAGTTAAAAAAAATCTCGAGTGCAAGTTGGCTTACTATGTGATAATCTGCACGCCTGTGACAAAGGCTGGGATGAGCTCTTCCCGTACCTACCCCATCCCAACCAACCTTCAGGTTGAATCAAGAGGCCCCAGACCATGTCTACAGCCAGGTGAATGTACCGAATGTGATCATAATAATAGACGATTATTAGCGACTATTTTGTGTGGCGCGTGGACAATGGCTGCACAGAGAGAGTGAATTGATTGCGGAGTTCCATCCATCTTGATTCGCTCTATTAGTGAAGCGGAATCACTTTAACTCTTAAGGCAATATTAATCGATTACCTACTATGAATGTAAATATGAAATTTGACGAAAATTGTAGCGTTACATGATTCAATTTATCACAAATGAGAGAATAATTGTTGACCAAAAGTTTTGTATTTCACTTTCATTTTCACTTTCGTTTTTGTCATTTCTTTTGTTTTCTCAATTCAAATCATGACGAATAGTTTTGGCACTCTAGAGTCACCACTGCTGTGTTTATAATAGCCGCAATATGTCGTTTTTGAGCTACCCTTGTAGTCCTTCGACGTGTAAGTACAGCTTAAGGAATGGACCACTATAAGACCTCACTGAGAGCTACTCTGATAATAACTGGATGATCGTACCGACGCGACACCCGCGGGAAAACTCGGAATCTAGAGATGAGGTGAGAGGGAGGGGGATGCCGTCACGAGAGCATCCCGCACCACCGCCTTGTTTTGTTTTCCCCACATGTAACTTTCATCGCGCCACTCCCAAAAATGAAGGAGAGACTAAAATATGATTCTCTCGGCCAAGATTTCCAGGAAATTCTTCGCTCTCACTCTGTGGATCTTTCTGCGATACATCGTAAGCGACCACCCATGGAATCTGAGAGCGTCAAAGAGTAAAACATTCCAAGATTATAAGTCAGGACACATCACAACTATGTGTAATTTAAGTACTCGATTATGGTACTTGAAAAAGTCCATAAACAAAAGACTAGCATTGTAAAACGGTAATTTCCATGTCTTCGTCTCCCGTACAGCATGCAAAAATATTTCTGATATTAATTTTCAACGTTCCATCCAAAGAAAATATGCCTCTGAGCTCTAAGTACCTAATGAAACTCCACCACAACGGGTACGAAAAATAAAGGTCCTTTATTTTTCACTTACAGTCAAATCGGCAATAAAATAGTCACTTTAAACAATGGAATGGTGATATCCCCTCCCCATTTGAAGCCAAGTAATTGGGCATGTGCTCATCTTGAGCGGTACCGCCACGATTGCAATACATGGGACTTTCGTGCCACTCTTGAATTTTTTAAGGTCACACTTTCCGAGTGAGAATGCGACTTGGAAGATAAATTAGCTGGACCTGGGAGGACAGTTTTTTACCTCAAAATACACAGTACTTTCAATCGCATTTTGCAAATTTACACATTCGAAATATCAACGGGGTCTCCAAAGAGGAGGCTTCAGTCCGTCCTTCAAAATCTTATGATTTGTTGCCACCTAGTCAACACTTCAACGTGTTTCCAAGAACGTCCGCAAAGCAGCGATGGGATTAGAGCTATCCCTTTATTCTCAATGTCCACCATACAATCTTTATATACGCGAGGAAAAGCATTGAAAATTCTGATTGATCTTACCATCACAAACATACATTTCGGTTAACGGCCCTAATTATTTCCCCATGAAATTCTGATCACTCTACCCGTTATCTACGCGAATGGTAAATTTGTTAAGCCTCTTTTAATTCGCGGTGGGTGACAACATATCTAAAGGCCGGTTAGAAAAATCTCCTATGGCAATATTCGTTTAAAAAGGTGGTAGTCGACAATATTCGGAGGTCCCGAACGCGAGCTTTACCTTGCAGCTTCAACTGATCAACGGTGCATGGCGACCAGCATTCCATTGTTTTGAGTTCAGTGGATAAAATAGGAGTCGGAGCCCATTCGTGAAAAGGAGCGGGCGGAGCAAACAGGCGGGTGCTTGCGTGGTGCCGAGGCGGGGGGGAAGGGCAGGGGGTGCGGGCTTTGGAATTAACTGTTTTTAAGTGACCCACAGCTGCGTTCCGTGAGGGGAATGCGGGCACGGCGGTGAGTCGTCGATTGAGGGAAATGGATGGAACAGCGGCGCCTCTCCCCCGTCCCTTGAGATCCCTGCGTGCGACCATCAATTGTTTCATAACCACTGCGGCATTCCCTTGCGAGAGATGGGGGCGTGGGGCTTCACTATTATATCTCCCCCTCAATTCCCTCCCCCAACCACCCTGCGCAAGGGCCCCGCGTCTTTGTTAAGGAATATGGAAACGTAAAGAAGAAATAGTAAAATTATGCAAGAAGCAGAGAAATTGCTAATTAGTTATCCCCCACCATCTCCACCCTCACCTCATTTATTCCATACAATGTATGTATTGCTTTGGATTTGTAAAAATATTTTGAGTGAATTGTAGTGACAAGTGTCGGAGATGGAAAGAATTCATCCTTCGAAACATGGACTTCATCTGAAAACATAACCCGGTGATTTGCAATTCGCCACCGGCGACTGAAAATTAACTTATTTGTTTTTATACTTTTGTCTACCTTCTCCACCCCGAAAATTGTGAATTTAAGGCGTTCGCAGCGGGGGACTTCAACGAGCAACATTGCGGAACGATCACAGACAGCCATGCCCTTGATAGGGGCACTAACCTGCCGCCACCGAGGCCGGCATATGAGCAACGTGATATTGAATATCGAATAAGGAGATTTCTTGACTTTATTTCGAGATCCTACACTCGGTGACGGAGGCCGTCGTGGTTTGGTTGTTTGGGTCAGCGGGGCACAGCAATGGGAAATGGCTATCTGGGTGGACAAAAGTCTAAATTCTATACCACAATTTCGAAACAAGAGTTAATGGTGACTATTACAGCATGCCATGGGGCCAGTGGCGGATAGATTTGGGGGGCAAAGAGGACGCCCCCCCCCCCTTGCGGGCCCGCCCGTATTGCTAAGCATTGCAGAACCACATTCATAAATTTTTTATATCATAAGATGGCATTTTATTGTATACGTGTGTGATAAATTTAACTAAACTTTTCTCAAACTCTGCATGTGACTTGATTATTTTCTTTCAGGATAAAAGTAAAGTAACTCATGATATCATTTGCGCCCTCCCTCGAGTTTTTTTCTGTATGCGCTACTGCATGGGGTATATTATTCCCGCATGATTTTTTCCACTGAGCATTATGTTACTAATTACCTTAATTGGAATAATACTTTTATAATAATAATATGTCACAGTTCTAATTTAAATGGTGGAACAACATGTGGTTGAATACATTATCCTGGGAGAAGTGGTCACCCACGCCATCTCAAACGGCGAACGCGCGAACCACACACCACACGAAAAAACACTCCTCGTCTCCGGCAGGACGAAAGCGATATGCGCGAAGAGGCGGCGGAGGTCACGCCCCGATCACGATGCGTGCTCGGTCACGCAGGCGATGGAGAAGACGCGGAGCACGGGAAGGAATTCTTTCGTTTTGATGATGAGGAGAGGAGGAGGCGGTGTTGCAAGGTCTACACGTGGAGAGAGAGAGAGAGAGAGGAAACATCATCGCACCATCGTCCTGTCTATTTTTTTTGTTTCCACTTTCATTCCACAACCTGCTGCTGTTGCTCTGAGGGGGGTGGGAGGGGGGTGGTGACCTCGGAGGAGGGGGAGGGCGGATGCTGCGGTGGGAGAGTGCTATGGAGATGGCGGTGTTGATGATGATGATGATGATGAAGGCAACAGGAGGGAGAGGTGGGGGGGTGGCGGGGGTCGGTGAGGATGAAGTCACCGCTATTCGCGCCTCCGTGGGAGGGAAAGACGAGCGAAATAGGAAGGGGGGGGGGTCGAGAACACACAAAACATATCATCATGCCTCTCCCCCACACTCACGGATGTTATGATGTTCCAGGCTTAGATTACTCGAGAAATTCGGATCACGCAAGGGTGACACGCCCCCCAAAGGGAGGTTATATTATACTGGCCGTGCACTCCCGACTCCACGACTCTTGACAGCCTCCGAGGAAGCCAGAAAGAAGCGTCGGCCAACAAAAATTAACATCCTCCCGAGCCACTAGAGACCAGAAGTCCTCGTGGTTTACTTTCAAGTCACTGCGTCGACACAATGGGGTCGTCGCTTTCGGCGCTCCCACTCCCCATCATCATCGCCTCTCATATCGAGCACGCGTGAAAGTCAAATGCGCCCCCTGGCGGAGTGGTGAGTGCCACTTCACTTTTCCCCGCTGTCACAACTATTGAGTGAGGTTACAACAATATCCAATATGACGTGTTTTTCCATTTATATAACGACAATGTTCGTTCGCTTATAAGTGACGGGAACGTTTTTGATTTCAAATGCATAGAAAACACACTAGCGATTAAAAAGTGACCAACAAATCCCTTCCTGAAAACCACGGTAACATATATTTTGAGCCTTTTCTCACACGGGGATCGGGTTGGTGTGGTGGTTAGAGTTTCGTTTCCCACCCGGCGGGCTCGGGTTCAAAACTCGGCGTTGGCGGAGAATTTACAGAGACTGCCGTATCCCTGCTTGCATGTTGTTTGGAGGACAATTCAAGCGCAACACTCCGTCCGTCGGATGGGACGTTAAGCCGTGGTCCCCTTGGCGCCTTTCGTTAAGAGCAGGCTAATGCCGACGACGGGTTTCTCTCCACCCTTCCTTACCTACCTCTTCCCTCATGGCGCAAATGACCTCAGCTGTCGGTCGCCTCCTCCAATACCATACCATACCCCTTTTTCTCACACAAAGTTTTCTTTCCGATAGAGAGTGGAAGAGGAAGCATTCCTCTTGGAAATTTATGCCAGGGTGTCTAGTTCTATGATGCTTCTTCCTGTGTTGGGAGATCTGTCCAAGTTTGAGATCATTTTCTGCAAATATAAGGTATTCTTTCAGGCTTTTCTCGGTAAAATTCCACATTATAAAAGAATTAAGCAATTAATTGATTAAATATTTGAGTAAATTCCACTCAATATTCCAACTAAAATTTTATTCCATTTCGAATAACAACTGCTATATTTCCAGTCATTACGAACAATAGCTCGATAGAACGATCGAATAAGTAATTATGTGGACGGACGCCGTCGATATTTTGCCGCGAATTGTTCGATAATGGGCAACGCGACGGTTCATAAAAATAGAAAAATATTTTATTCTAATTTTTTTAGCCACAAAAAAGTAGGCAATTTTAAAATAGAAATGTGAAGCGAACCAATTATTACCGTCGATAACGGTCGAAAAGTCAATCTTACATCTTCGTATCTTAGCTAATTACATTCCGCCTCTGACTTGGCCAAAGCATTTCTAAATATATGAACATGATTTGTACGCGTATCAAAGGTATGACGGAGTTGCGAAGGTGATCTCAGTCGGAGTGAACGGAAGTGGTGGACAGTGCTCAGCGAAGACATGCATCGTTGTGGTTTCAACGTGTCCAACACATCCTCCGCTCTCACGAATAATAACCGCACGTCTTCAAGGAAAGTCGCAATTCGGATCTCTATACTCACGAACTGACGAGAGAAAAACAGCTCAACATGACGTATAACCCGTACACCAACCAGTCAACAGGAAAATGGATTAAATTCAGACGATTCCAGCGAGATTGAGCGGGATTTGTCCATTTTGGAATAACAAGGAGCAATTTTCACAGAAATAGCTTTAAAATCCATCTGAATTTTGATTTTACCAAATCATCAAAATGATAATATAGCAGGATTGATGGCCCGTTAGAAATAGAAGTCATTTTTTTAAAACTTAACCTTTTTATTGCAATATTGGAAATGAATTATTATGCACCGTGGGTATTATTTTTTATCGTTTTTTTAATTAGTGAAATGTTAGCAGATTCAAGAAGTGTATAGCCGTAAAGTGACGTTATGTAACTTCGGATAGTCTTACTAGAAATTAAACCAAGATTTCAGTCACAATCTCCATCGCACGGGTAACGTAATGTGCATTTTAATTTCCACGTTCCTTCTGGGAAATCCTACAGATTACTGGCGAATAAGAGAATGAAGGGGATTTCTGAGCACCATACACCACGGATTATAGTACAATGAATTCATGAATAGGTCACTATCAGGTCACCCAGCTGTGCTCGAGAAGGATAGTACTCAGAGAAGTGTGAAAGTTGGAACTTGGAATTCATGGTCACATGGCAGGATTTTCAGGAAAAGGAACAAAGCAAGTATGACGATGGTATACATGTGTAACAGCAAACAATGAAAAAATGATTTCCGTATACCTACTCCGTTCCACAACACTGATCATTACGCGTGTACGCACGTGCGCAGACAATAAACTTCGTGTGAAAGTATACCCCGAAGAAAAGGTTCGTTTCAAGAGGATTGAGAGAATCCTTAGAATTACATCCTCCAAGCGCGTTAAGCGGGTCGCCTGCCCGGCAGGATGTCCAAGAAGTTGAATGACGTGACGTAACTAACGGTAATGAGAAAACGACGCGAAGGACGTGTCGCACACAACCAGAAGCAGCACTATGGGCTTTGGGAGCATGAGATACTCCTACGCAACAACTACATCTGCAATTCGTGCAGCCGTATAGAAATGCCTAGCGGACAGACAAACAAACATCTTCTTTCTTGTATATAGAATACAAATAGATATATTTCGGCGCATAATATCGGTTTGGATGTATACGCACAGGCTCGCCCGGCAGCAACGAGACACATTATGTTTCAAAACATTATTTTTCATATTTACAAAAAGATTATTTACAAGACATTCCAGATGTGCACTCCTACGTGTCTCCAGTCAGAGCGGGTGGGAGCAGTCATCGCTTCCTCCACGCGCGCTTTTTACAAGGGAGAATTACCTCACGGGTGTGGAATGTCTGCGTACGGGTTAAAAAGAGCAGCAACTGCGACGCAGGAACAATGTGAAACAAAAAGTATCTGGAAATGACTCTAACAGGCGTAACTAACGCTATGAATAAAGCTGCAAAACAGACTAAATGAATTAATGATCGACTCAAATTCCTGGCATTCGTCATCGAGCAATGGATATGAAGAATTTCCATCAAAGGTCAATTTAAAACTAATACGTGGGCATTGTGTTACCTCGCATGCTCAATATTAACAATACCGTAGTCATTTGGCAACCATGGTATTGGGTTAACAACTTAAGATTTGATTTTAGGACTCTGAATTTAAAAAATTAATTTTATGAGCAAGGCCTACGTTTTTATTTGGAATATATTATTTTTATTATTAAATCT
The DNA here is from genome assembly GCF_921293095.1 of Ischnura elegans. NCBI lineage: Eukaryota > Metazoa > Arthropoda > Insecta > Odonata > Coenagrionidae > Ischnura > Ischnura elegans. The sequence continues at coordinate 19,049,888 of NC_060246.1, forward strand.
ACTCTCGACGAAATAAAACCAACGGAATAACGACTATAAAAAGCCAAAACCGATGAAATAAAATTTTTCTCATAAATTTCAATTGGTTACTTCTTATTCATTTTTATTTGTTTGAAAACTAAGGAACACGTCAGTGAGCACCTAATAAAAAAAACAGAAAATCTAAGAACTCGATAAAAAATTATGTGCCTATAACCTGTTTCAAAACAGACCTACCACAATATAAAACTAAGTATGATCGTGGACGTTACGGAAAATTCGTCAAAGTATAAAGTTTCGGTTTCCATCTCAGACATAAAGTTTACATAGTTTAATCAAACAAAGGCTCAATCCGTGAACTTCATTAAAAAAAGCAAAGGAAAGCTGCGCGATTCGTCAAAAACTGCCACTGGCGTACAGAAAGCGTTTCATAGATATTAGGCTGGGATGCGCTAGAGCAGGGGTTCCCAAACTTTTTTGTACCACGCCCCCCCCCCCCCCCCCCCCCCGCTACACATATCAGCTTTCCATTTTGCAATACCCTATTTCCACGGTGCCGTACATACCAACTCCTACTTGTACAAGTATTTCTACTCGTACAAGTATGTGCCTACTTGATACGGTGAGTAGGTAGATTTTTTGTTCACTGTTGAATGCGGTAACGCAGAATGGAAAGATTCAATAATTGTACGTATCTGAGGAAATTCTTTTTGTAATTTTTTTATTTATTTCATTTGGGTGTCACGCCCCCCCTGGACTTTCTCCACGCCCCCCCAGGGGGGCGCGCCCCCCAGTTTGGGAACCCCTGCGCTAGAGACTAAGAGACAGTGCGCTAGGTTTAGATTGCTTGATCAATTGAGAACAGATATATTTAACGGAGGATTTCATATCAGAACACCACTATATTTTCAGGTCCGGCGGAAAAGGTAAATTAAGAGAAAAATTATGACGAACGGATAGGAATATGCATTCGTTTTTTCCCCGAAAAACAAAGAACTTCAATAAATGCAAGGATGAACTTTATTTGAGTATTTTAGTTTTATTTTTAAACGGCTGGTGCCCTAACACCCCCTGCCACACGCCTATTGAAGCAGCTAGCGGGCAAGCACATGCATGGAGATGAATGAAATGTCAAATTACATTAGACTAATTTAAATTCCGTTACAAATAGTTAGTGAGGAAAATTGCTATCACAAACATTTTATCCATTATGTGATACCTCAACTCCGGAAACGTATGTGATATTATTATCATGACTATTTTTTTTTAATTTTCCACTAAATATCAATGCAACATTGCGAAGAGCATTAATATACAAATCGATTTAACATAACTTTCGGACGCTTGACGGGGTTTATTAATAAAAATACCCTTATAAGTCTTACAACTACCATTATAAATCTTTAGGTAGGATTGCACTTAAATTATTCTGGTAATACAAATTTTAGAATCATAAGTTATTTTCAACTTGCAGTGCTACAAAAACGCCTGAAAAACTCTTAGGACCTCTTACATGTCCGACCTTTTCTTGCGTACGGTCGCTCATATTTCAAAAGGTCAGAAGGCAAGCATCGAATACCCAAGCCTTGTTAAGAAGGGTAAGTAGCACGATGCAAATCCGCTTCCATTTGCGCGTGTATGTGGGCGACATCTCTCGAGGGAACTTTCAACTCGCCAGCGAGGGAAGTAGGATTGGGGGGGTGGAAGGGGTTAGGAGGAGTGGGTGCTGGAGGAGGAGGAGGGGGAGGTCAGCCACGGGGGAGGGGGCGGGAAAGGAGAGGGGTCAGAAGGAGACCGCAGGGAGGCTGAAGGAGGAAAACTTGCAATCACGGAGGAGCAGGAGTTCGCAACGCGAGAGCGGTGAGCGACAGCGTGATACAGCGCAAATTGGGATGGGATAGAAACAAAGCCGGACGAAGCGTTTGATTTGTGAGCCAGGAAGATGAAACTTCGCATGAACATCCTCTAATAATGTGCGCGAGATATGCCGAATTAATGTTTTCCCAGTTCCCTTAAGTTAAAAACAGATAAGTCGTGAAATTGGAACAAATTTTGAGACCGACACTTACCTTCGATTTTATTCTGAGATTAGCACATTTAGCCTCTAGCTGCATTCTGATGAATATGCTCTGCGAAGAAACATATCATGTCTTTTCACTATACAGTTCTTTCTATCACATAACTGGTTTTCCAAATACTTTATTTAATTATTACTTGATTACTTTATTAAAGTCGTTGCTGAAGTCAAAGCATTTCCACATTCCACGATAATTCGTCAAAAATATATAATTTACAGTAAAAAGGGAAGCAAGTTTTAAGCCACCAGAGTGTTCGCGTGATTTAATGTTTATTGTAAAATTCTGTAGCCTCAGAATATGAAAGATTAAAGTTTTAAGCTATAAGTAAGGATAAAAGAAGAGTGTTGTAGGAATTACCGAAAGAGAGATGGATCTGGAGCAGAACAAGACCCAAGAATAGAAACTCAAACGGGTGAAAAGATATACGACCGATTGTATGTGTTTTATTACGTTAATTAGAAAGAGTTTTCATTCGATATTTTTCACCATTAGTCGCCATATGTTAAGCACAAAATTTTCGTACAGTTGACTCTTTGGAAGTCACGGTTCGGAGAAAACGAGTTCACGAAGAGGTAGGATTTACATGACCGACGCACTGGTGGCCACGGTTTCTCGCGAGGCGAGCGCCGATGGCCGCTGGCGCCGCCGTATCCAGGAGCTCAAGTCCTTTGAAGGGAGATTTCTTTTCCGGCACATTTCTTAGGAGCGGAAGTGACGTCAGAGGAGGAGAGCAGGAGGAGAGGTCGCAGAGGTGATTGGCAGACGGACGACTACTTCCGCTTCCCACCTACACAAAGTGGAAGCATCGAAGTACCTCTAGCCACGGTTTCCAAGGCGGTGGCAAGGAAAACAAACGAGATGCTGGCAGCGGGATGACCAGGGGGAAGGAAGGCGGGCAGTGATCAGTCACGTGATGTAACGAAGAAAAAGTAATCGAATTACTGTCAAAAATTACATCTTTGCTAGTAATTTACTTGTAATCGATACATTTTTAAGAAGTAATTTTTTCTCGTAATCTTCTCAATTGCTGGAGCGAGAAATCGTTACATTTTAGTAATTAGAAGTGAAATTTTGAATACTTCGCGCTCTGATATAAAGGCAGCTCCAGCTACATTACCTTACATCCGCAGGGATACATTTTTGATAGAACATATTCCTCTATATTTAGAGTCCCTAAATCAAACATGTTAATTATTATACTATGCGATGGCATTACAGGATAGTTAACATGTTTATTTGTATGTTGGTACTCCCTGTTTGAGAAAATAATGACCGCGACTGCATCATGTACTGGAGAAAAAAATTAAAAGTAATTGCAATCCTGCTGATTTCTTTTCCAAACAGTAATTTCTTCATGCAATGAATTACAAATTTGACTGAGCAATTTTAATATAGCTCGATTACATTTTCCAATATTTTTCCCAACACCGTCGTTAATACTCAACACCTACCAATGAACTCATCGCTAGAATTCATGGAGGCTACAGGCAACTGATTGGGTGAGGCCTAAGATAGGGTTCTTATGATTTCGACGGGATACAATAAGAGAGAGAAGCCAATGTGAGATCGTTCACTTAAACCCAAAATCTCAAATCATTGAAGGGATTTGATAGATGGAACGGGAATGTAAGTAACGGAAAAATATATTTTCATGAACGCATTAACCCATTGTGAAAAAAAGAAGCTAAGGTTTTCGCCCATTTTTCAAGAGTTGGTTACGTCATTTAATCATTTAGAGACGAATTTTCACAGATGAAATGGATTGGTCATGAGTGTGAAAACAACAAACGACCCCGCGAAGCCTATCCGCGGAAGGGAGGCTAAGTAGCGGTGACCCGCTAGGTAGGAGTCGGTGACGTCATCAACTTATCTGCGAAAGGGATTTAAGACCGTCGATTTTTCGCCGAAAATTGCTCGAGAAGTAGGTGCCTGATCGAAAAACATAAAAATATCAGTTTCAAACTCTATCTCAATCGACGATAGAATTTGAATTGACGACCGAGCTCAACTGAAATACTAAACTCTTTTTTGTTTTATCCTATTTATTGTCATCAAGTTTCCATAATAATTGTTAACGATCTTACACCAAGTGTGTCACCTTTTTCAGTTGCCGTTCAGTGTAAAGTCCCATTTTTCAATTAAGCTTTATGCCTATTTGAAAATTCATCCTTAATAAGCGGTAGCCACAAATATCCACTGGCTGGAATTCACTGTGATGGGTTATTATGAGCTGAAGAAACAAAAGAGTATCCGCCAAAATAGGAGTTTCATATAAATTAGCAGGCACAAACTAAATGTAGACGACCGCTACAGCAAAACATGGCTAGAAAGATACTGCTAACTTTCCTTGAATTAAACGACTATCGGAACAGATATCTTGAATAATGCGTAATCGAGTCAGAACCGTTCCTTTCCCATTCTACCAAATTCTGTGCACTTCGTTGGGTCGGTGACTCAGATATTTTTATTAGCGTTCTTTTTACTTGTTCGTGTAGTCTTATAGTGACCTTTTGGAAATTCTGAGGGTTTTCATGCTAAAAGACTCAAGTGAATGGTGTCATACCCATTTTTAATACTTACCTACTAGCGGATTGCATTTATTATTTTGCATCCATGCTTGGATGCCAATATCTTCGAGACAAAAATGCTTTTGAACTGAATATTTCTATAGGAGATGGTTTTTATTTGAAGCTTTCATTGTCTCTCAATATAAAAAAACCCTTCCATTTTTAGGTTTTGATGCTTTGGCATCAAACATTTGTTATAGCATTTCCTTTTTATTGGTTAATGGATGGTCTTTTTAGATCCCCCAACACAAGCCTACTGCGGAGGCCTGAGGGGTAGAATGTAGACTAAGATGGATCTTATCGCTAGGGAAACCACAAAAAACATTTTTATGTAGATTAACAACCGAATTATACGAATTTTGTTTCACTAAAAAGTTTACGAGCCATATTTCAGAGTGTTAATAATTGATTCAATAACCTATTAATGACCATTAAAAAGAGTTGAACATAGGCTCATTATAAACAGATTATTGAAGCTACATTCGTGACCTAAGATATCAGAACCATTGGCATTGGGAAATTGGGAATTTCCAGATCTATATGAAGAATTTAGGTGTGCCTGAATAGGGCTCCAGAATTGATATTTCAATTTTTTAAACAATTTCTTCTATCAAAAGCTCTATGAGGACAATAAGCATTGGCAAAGAAACTTTTTTGAAGGTTATCTTACATGCATTTAGTTTATTACAAAATTTTACTGTTTTCCCAACTTCTTCAATGTAAGTTTTTTATGAGTAATGCATTCTTCCTTGACACGATACAACGACCAGGTTCAGCATCCTAGTGACTTGGGTGGGAGGAATAGCGAAGAAAGGAGAAAGCCACAACTCCCCCGCCCCCCACCCATTTCTACTACTCTCACGCGGGACGGGGAGAGGGGAAGGACTAGTCGTAATTCTCCCCGCTGCTCACAGATGGAGACGGTGTCCGTTTCGCTCGACTCGTGCACTCAACGAGAGGAGGAAACTCGACTCCCCCTAAAGTTGGCGCACGATTTCCGACCCGAATGGTTGCAACTAGGGACGAGTCGATTCTCGATTACACAGCTTCTCGGCCACGGAATCGGAATCGATCACCCAAAGTCGATTCCGGCTCCATCGGTTTCAGGAAGATGAATATCTTTAAAATAGAGTATAAACTTGGGGCATAATGGCCGCTACACACCTGAGTCACTGTACATTATTAAGTTCACAATTTTTATCTGAAACAGTTTGTGCTTATTATTCCATTAAAGCTGAGGATATGCTACTATAATACTAAATCGCTATTTTTAATAAAAATATACAATTGGGCCACTTAATTGCCTTTGTTATCTTATTCCATTCAATTCTTAAATTTTAATGACAGCAATGCTACTGTCAAATCAATGTCTCGCCTGAGAGTATGAATCGGCAATCGATTTGAAAGATTCGGAATCGAGAAAAAGTGGAATCGACCCATCCCTGGTCGAAACGAACGGAATGGAGTAAACTCGTTTTTGGTTGAAGCACAATCGCTATCTATGTAAGCAGTCCTACCAACCTGAGCGCGTCTTCATCGCAAAATCAGTCTGAACCTCCCGGTCACTCACGAATGAGAACTCGCGGAAACATGAGAAGAGGTCGTGGAGGATTTCTCTCTTTCTCACTCACTCACACACTCAGGATTTCCGGCTCCGTCGATAAGCGGCTGCATCCGGCCGGCGGGTGCGGCGCGGGCGAGCGCGGGAGAAGCCAACTCCCGCGCGCCGGCAGCCCACAGCACGCCGCACAGCGGATCGTAAAGACCGAATTATAATTATCACGCCACCCATCTATAAATAGAGCCCACAAAAATTTTAGATTAGCGAAAGAAAAAAGAATAGTACTTCGGAAGGTTTCGAAATACACACGGTATACATTACCAGGCTTGAAACAATTTTAGAAATTTCTCAAAATTATCAGCCGGAAGAAAGCACTGTTTTCGCGCTTGCTCTGCCGCTATGAAATTACTGCCCTTTCGTCATTCTTGCGTGACTCTGTCCATTGCAGAACTCTGGTTGCTCAAACTCGCTCCTATCACCTGGCAGGACTCATGATGTCTGAAAAGAGAACTACCGCTCGAGAGAGGACCAAAAACTCACAGAAAGCTAGTATGACGTCTAACTTAATAACATATGATGTGATGATAGAGAGAGTCCAAAAAAAATTTCTTAGATTAATTTATTGTTTACGCTTCAATGAATATCTTGCATTAGAAAATCATGTAGAGTGAAAGTTATGCTGAATGAGTTTGAATAGGAAACGTTGAGTGAAGGAGGAGTCTTAAATGATTTCCAATTTCTGAATAATGTAATTCAGTGGCATAACTAGGAATATACTTGGGGGGGGGGGGGGGATGAGGGACCTAGGGGACGACTCGCCCCTCCCCACCCCCAAGAAATCGAGGTCCGAGAAAATTTTTGAAAAATGACATTTATGCATCAAAACCAGGCTATAGTTTTATAATATTTTTTTTCTCTGAGGGGAGCTTTGGGGAGGATCTAATCCGCTCATCCCGCACGTAGTTACACCACTGATGTAATTAATAACTGTATGGGATTGTTAGGGATACTGAAATGTTTAGTGCCAGAAAAAAATGTAAGGCTAAAAGGACATTCTATAAAAGAAGTGTAAATACAGGTTATTGCAAGCATGCACCTAGAATATGTCTTACTCAATGGACTTTCAGGTGAATAAAACATAAATTTACCCAATGAAATATTTCGCGGTCGTCGATGTCAGCTACTTTATAAACTTGTACAGAAATTTTCATGCGGTATTCAGCTGGCCTTGACTGTTTAGGTAATTAATTGCACTATAAAAATTAGTTTCTTTTTTATTATGATTGTAATTATGATTAATTTTGAAAATATTTTACCCTATCATCGTGTTTTCATGTTGGGTGAACTTAAATTGTTATTAAATAAATAAACTACAATTTAAAATGCCTTTTTTCGAAATTCGCACCATAAGGTAAGCGAAGGGGGGAGTGCGCAGTTCCCGGCGTTCGGAAATTATTCTAGAATCCGGATGATGTTGAGTAGGACTGGAATTCATAAGGCTATGCAAATTCGTTATTCACACTTGTACTGCAATTATTTACTGCCACTGATTTTTTTCTTCATTTGTTTTTTATTTACTTAGTCAACGCCAAAACCACACTAATGCCCCGTTCACATTACGATCGTCCGAGCCGTCGTCCTAACGATAGTTGACCGAACTAGCCGTGTGAATGCAAGTTCTGACTATAGTTGATGTAGTTCCGAACGTTGCCACTTTACTATGGTTAGGCGCTGGGAGACCGGAAACGGAAGCGACAAGAGAAGGACGAAAAGCTCGTTAAGCTCTATTATTTTCATGGATTTGTCCTAGGAAGGAAGAATATGAGCGGAAGAAAAATTATTCGATAAATACACGTTGAAAACAGTAACATCTTGTCAATGCAGACCTCAACAGCTTTGCTAATCATCAATTTCCCGTTCACTTTAGATGTCAGTACTAGAGAGCAGCACAGGTTTCAACCATCGTAATGTGAATGCACGATAGTTCCGACGACGGCTCGGACGATCGTAATGTGAACGAGGCATAAGGAATTTCCATTCAGTCAGTAACAATTGCAAGTAAGTTAATAAATATCAAAGAACAATAGCATAAGCAATAAATAACAACACAATGGGAAGAAATCAGATGGGAAATCTCTTAAACTTCTTCTGAGCGTTGAAGTAATTGCGTGTGTCAGATGCAGGAGAAGAGGCAAACAGGGCGTTTAAAAGGGAGGGTGAACTGAGGATCGTTGGGATATTGGCGGGTGGAATTTAAGTTGGAGTTTAGCTTCTGTGCTGCAGGTTGAGTGGGATAGAATTTGCGGTGAAAATAAGGAAATAATATCAGAGAAACGGTTACATACGCTGATATTTGAGGAAAGAAACTTAAGGTCTGTTGAGATTTGGCGTATTTCACGATGAAGTTTTAAAATAAAGTATAAAAAAATATTCCACTCTGCCAACTAATGCTACTAGGAAATGCGTCTCTATTATAATTCCGGTATTTTATTTAATGGCCGAAGGAAAATACGTGAGCTAAACAGAAACTACACGAGCCTACGCGCAGGCCCTCGGAACCTCGTGATAAAACACCAATTTCTTCACAGATAATTACAAACATTATGTTTGCGAAATTTATGACCAGGGCGGAGTAAAACAGTGTAAAAAATTTGAAGTTTGGTGCTACTGAAGGATGCTGAAGTTAAAATGGACCCGGGCGTCAGAGGAGAGAAATTCTTTGATGCACTCAAACAAGAAGACAGAACAACTTCATAGACCAAATCATGACACATCTACATCTACATCTACATAATACCCCGCAAGCCGCCTAAAAGGCGTGTGGCAGGGGGTGTTAGGACACCAGCCGTTTACAGCTATAAAAAAAAAAAAGTAGTGCTCTAACGAGGTTGGGACAAGCGTTTATTAAAGTCCTTTATTGTTCGGGGGAAAAACGAATTCTTATATCTATCCGTTCGGCTAAAAATCTCTCTTAATTTATCGCTTCTGTCGGACCTGGAAATATAGTGTGGCTCTAAGATTATGTTCTCTGTGTCGCTCTTAAATATATCCATTCTTAATTGTTCAAGCAATCTAAGCCTAGCGCGCAGCCTCCGAGTCTCCAACGGCTCCCAGCCTAATTCGCTTAACATCTGGGTAACACTGTCAGTACGCCCGTAGCGGTTTTTGACGAAACGCGCAGCCTTCCTTTGTATCTTATTCAGCTCGCGGATTAAGTCTTTCTGCACTGGATCCCATACACTCGCTGCATATTCAAGGTGCGGTCGGACGAGAGCGAAATAGCACCTTTCTTTTACTTTCTCATCCGAAAATCTTCCCACAATACGCTTGACGAATCCTAATTTCTTCAGGGCTATGCCGCAAATATTCTTTATATGAGTTCCCCACGTGAGGTTCGAGGTTATCGTAACTCCCAGGTACTTCACTTCGTCTGTTGCCTTTATGTTAATGCCATCCACTGCATAAACATTGTTGGTGTTGGACGAATTCCGCAAAAAAATGTACCGCCATGCATTTGCTCAGATTAAGTTCGAGTCCCCACTCTTGACTCCACAAATGAACGTTGTTTAGGTCAGATGATAGAATTTCATAGTCAGAGTGATCACTAATTTCGCGATAGATGACAGCGTCGTCAGCAAATAAACGTATTTTACTGCTAATGCGGGAGCACAGATCGTTAATGTATATAATGAACAACAGGGGGCCGATTACGCTTCCTTGTGGAACACCTGATGTAACTTTTACAACATCAGAGCTAATTCCGTCAAGAACTACTTTTTGTTTACGATCTCTGAGGAAGTCGCGTATCCAGTTTACAACTGTTTCGTTTAATCCGCATGACTGTAATTTGTATAAAAGTTTGTTGTGAGGTACAGTGTCGAAAGCTTTCTTAAAATCTAGAAATAGTGCGTCAACTTGTCTTTTCGATTCACCAGATTTTATAACGTCGTGAAGAAAGAGCGCGAGCTGTGTTTCGCAGGATCTATTTTTTCGGAATCCGTGCTGACAGTCATGGAGGAAGTTACGTCTGTCCAAGAAAGTCATGATATTACTAACAACGATATGTTCAAGTATCTTGCCTATAATTGATGTTAGGGAAATTGGACGGTAGTTGCCTGGGTCATTTCTGTTTCCCTTTTTGAAAATGGGTGTAACACTTGCAATTTTCCAGTCGGGCGGTAACTTCCCTTCGGAGAGTGACTTCTTGAATATGATCTCTAAGTAAGGCGCGATCTGTGGAGCTAACTCTTTGAGGACACGCGCGGGTATTCCCTCCGGACCCGGAGATTTACTATTCTTAATCGATTGTAGTTGTTTAGTTATCCCATCACGTTTTATAGATATTTCTTCCATCAAATCCTCAGTATATGGGATGTCTAAATTGAATTGAGTATCGTCAGTAGTGTATACACTTTCGAAGTGGGCATTTAAAGTGTTAGCTTTGTCAATATTTTCGGTGACAAGTTTACCATCTTTATCAAATAACGAATCTACGGTTGAATGTTTTCCCTGAAGCTCTTTCGCGTACGACCAAAAGGATTTCGGATTTTCTTCGAGTAATTCACCAAGTACTTTTTTCTTAAACTTTCGCATTGCAGTTCGCATTGATTTCTTGGTTATTGAGCGTTGAGCAGCGTAACTTTCTTTAGCTTCAAGTTCCTTCGATTTATTACGAGACGTGATGGACTTTCTGTACAAGTTGTATAGTTTTCTCTGTTTCCTAAGTTCTCTTCTGACATCGTTGTTGTACCAGCGAGGTTCCTTATTATCACATTTCAGTTTTTGCGGAATATGTTCGTTGATTCCTTGGCGCAGAATTTCTAAGAAACGTGTCCATATTACATCTGTGCTTTGGTCCTTTGATGTAACAACGAATTTTTTGTAGGAGTCATTAAGCATCTCGCCAAATTTAGTGAAGTTACATTTATCGAATAGGTAAATATTGCGTTTTGGTTTTACGGCTGACACCACATCAACTTTTAACGTTGCAAAGATTACTCTGTGGTCGCTTATACCGTCAATAATATCGACTTGTTTTATCAACTTAGGATCGCTTACTGCTAAAAGGTCTAATAGCTTGTTTCCTCTCGTAGGTTTGTCAACTACTTGGGCGAGAGAGTGATTTGCAAGTAAGTTGAGTAATACCTCGCCGATTTCTTTATTCCTTGAATTCGGTTTTACAGTGTAAGTATCCCAGTTTATGGATGGAAGATTAAAATCTCCCCCGATTACTATTACACCTTTACTGTCTCTCTGAGTAAATGCGGATATTTGATTTTCTAGAAGGTACATAATATCGACTTCGGAGTTCGGCGGTCTATAAAAAGAGCAAACATGAATACTCCTTTTGTTTCGTTGTTTAATTGTACACCATACGCTTTCAATTTCGTTGTCAATTATTTCGTGGGCGGCGCTTTGTAAATGGGATTTAACTGCAATAAAAACTCCGCCACCTGTTCTATTGCGTCGATCGCATCTGAAGGCCTGATCGCAACAATGATCGAAGGACAAGTGGATGCGAAGGACGGCTGATGGAAATGTCTAATGTAATACTATTTATCAAAGTTATAAAAGACAAGAAGTAGGTATGACAAGATTAGCTGACGGGAGTGTTACCAATGAGAATTGCGCCAAAGCAATGGTAGTATGTCTGACCTATGATGACAGGTATTCCAAAAGCATGGGAGATCGTTCCACAACCCGAATACTATTCAATACGGTTTCTTGTGACTAGAGTTGACCTTTTTGAGTTGATTATGATTACTTAGAATATCAACCATAGGCAATGTTGGTCGTCACGTGGGACAGAAATAATGTGCGCCCATACTTCGAAAAAATTAAGCCGCGACTGGATCGAAGTGAAAAGATTCTTAAGTTTCCCTGATAAATAATCGCGGAATCTATCATTCACTGTAAATATACGTAATATTATGCCATAGACAGCAAGAGAAAAACATCGGTAAATCGACACACAGAGCAAGGAGTAAATAAGACAATTTCAATCAACAGCATTAGTAAGTATTACTTTATTCGATGCAGGTCTAGACAGGGGTTCACTTCGTATCAACTTAATCACGCCTAAATCAGTTCAACTTAAGGTGAACATGGTTAAAAATGATGGACGGAAAGAAACACGTAGGAAGGGTGGATATTGTAAGAGGATCTCCAGAAATGCGGAAATATATGCTGGCCGAAACGACCGCTTTCCGTTGCCAAATTAAAGCGACACGAGTTTGAAATCGAAAATCGCAGTAACTAATGATTGCACGAAAATAATGCGCGTATAAAAAACTCGCTTTGCTTTACGTTATTTAATTGTCATCATTAATATTTTAACATTCCTAATTCATGTTTTTGAATGAAAAAAGACCCCGCCTTGTCTTTAGCCTTGTCTTTACGCGGCAGAAGATAAAAATTTGGTGATGAGTGACTTCAGCCGACGGCGCAGCTAAGAATTAAGGCTGGGGGGGTTTAGGTGCAACTATTACCGGGGTGTGTGGGGGTATGAAATACCCACTAGGATAAGCGGTAGGTACGAGATTAATTAATTGCGGAATTTTAAGATAAATGGTTCAAAATGTTGAGTTTTACGCTTTCTGAGGGATATTTAATTAATCCTCACTATTCTATTAGTAATATCAATCCAATTAAGTAAAATAGATTAAACTTCAAATTCTCTGAGCTCTGGGGGGGGGGGGTTATAACCCAAATACCCCCCTCGCTGCGCCACTGACTTCAACGAATTGATTGTGTCAGGCGAAACTCAAGGAATTTGTTTAATGGATTCAAACAAATTGAATATCATGCATGGTTAATCGACATAACATTTATTCACGATCGGTTTTAACACAGTAACTCATCCTCAGAAGTGTTAAACCAAAACCTGAGTCTGAGGATGATCTGATGAGTCACATGATTTTATGAGAAATAACCAAGTATTCGCGTTCATTTATTTGAAAAAGCATATTTTACTTTCGTCTGGTACAAAACGGAATCATTTTCAGTTGATAAGAGCTATCGTTACAGACTGAGTAAAAAATAAATTATCAATACCTCGCTCGTTCATTTTAGTGAGCAAATTCGTGTGATCCGGTCACTGTTTGCAGAGGCGCTCATTTCCTTCGCGACCACGCCGAGGACGACCAAGCAATGAGGAGGCCCGGCGTCGAATTCCGGCTGACCCCCAAAACGTCCTCTCCCTAAAGAATGAGCGCCGCCCGTGACAAAAGAGTCCTTCAATAAATTACGAAGCCTTTTAAACTATTGCAGTCACACACCGCATATCCAAAATTTTCGGGAATTCGATTAAAACTTGAGCGAGGGAGAGACGAGACAGCATTGGATGGATCGCAGCGAAATGGATTGAAATGAGAAGAAGCGAGACCACTCACTCATTGTGAATATCTCCCTATCTCTCCCTCTCTGATACAAAAGGGCCTCAGGGGGGAGGGAGGGAATGGTAGATAGGGGTGTTCGGCCCCCCCTCCTCCCCAATCGGCCCGCCTATTCTTGGAGTGACCGCGCCGTGGACACTGTCCATCCTCCACCGAGGAGACAATAGAGCCCCCCGCCCCCCCAGGTCCTCCCCCCACACTCCCGACGTCCACCGCTACCGTCGATTGAGGCGGACCGATTCACTCCCCAAGCACGCGGAGGACATCTCAGGCTCAAGAGAGACGGGGAGGGAAGGAGGAAGGGGTGGAAATCCCCCCGCCCCCTCCCCCCCCTACGATACCACCTCTACCGCAGCCCGTATTATATTACTCGCGCGCATATTTTTTTCCGTCAATCGTTCGCTTCGACCGTCGTGTCCGGCAGCCTCGCAGTCAGACCGATGCCCCTCTCCTCCCTTCCCCTCCCCACCCCCCCACTCCACCCCACTCCGCCCCTCCCTCTCCGCCCGCCTCAAAACAACAATCGAGAATCGCAGTTGGCGACCAAGCCTCTTTTCTTTCGAAGCACACCACACGCCCCGTAATCTTGAAAAATTAGAGAGAGAGAGAATAAATTTTTATTAATGTATTTCCTACTAAATTACGATCGGGCCAACAATGAGGGGATACGTCCCGTCGCCACGGGGATGCCAGTCGTAAAAATATGTACATTCAAAGTCTCCGCTCATGATCACGCACGCACGTGATGGATATAATGTGTGCAGAGCACACGGGAGTGACGACAACGCCCGAAAAGGATTTCGCACTCGAGTGAGGTTCGCCTCGCGCACCGAATAAATTCATCGGTTTATAGATATGAATGAATCGCTAATGCAACTTGCAAATTATATGAGTCGTCTGGTGCCTCATGGGTGGCGATGATACGTGACTCCAGTGTCCCGAGCGCATATGGAACCAAAAAAAATCAATGCAGGTGATCGATTCGTCGCAAAGGCGACGGTCAATGCGATTACATTTCGCGCAATAATAAAATCAATAGTTTTCGTCGTGGCTTTTTTAATTTACTTCATGCAGAAGAGAAAATCAGATTTGTATTGTAAGTGTATTCCCTGCATTTGTACCAGATGATGTAACACCGTAACGAAACGGGTAGCGTAGAATTTTACATGTGAAATTTACAAAGTTTCTTTCAATTCAACACTTTTCGCACAGTTTACGCGAGCCACGAAGGCGAACGAATCAAACTTGCTGAATCAGTATATCAAGCGATTAGTTTTTTTTGTATAGTTCAACCAATAAGGCTAAAACCTGATCGCACCACTGATAGCGGAAAGATGTCCGTTTCACGCAATAATTTTCCACGATGGCTCCAAATATGGAAATCCCATCACTTTTTCCGTCGCTGAGACCAACGCTGGTACCGTCTTTCAGCCTTTCGGGATGCTAGTTTGCTAACAGAGATTATGACGCCACGATTGACTTTTAATTAAACGAGAGATTTAAATCCGGAAAGTGGCGGAAGAAGCGATGGAAAAAGGGACGGTGGGAATGACTGTGTGATTCAGAAAATGATGGGACGTGCGATCACCCTTTTAGTCCCTCAAAAGCTATCGCTCTAAGAGACGGAATAAATGATCATGTGTTTCGGGCTTTACACAAATCCGAGGACGCTAGCGAGTACATGAATTGAAGGAGAAAACATGTCAGTATATACTGTATAACCTGTCACATGTGTCAGTCCTGTCGCGGGAATGACGGAGAAGTTTACATAAAGTACCATGGAAACAAATTTCCATTCAACCAGGAATCACAACACTAAACTTAGGTTTTCTGGGACGCCGCACAATCCAGGTTTCTTGGCTCCCATGCCTATTTGCCGTGGTTCCTCGCTCTAAATTTTAGACCCTTGTGATCCATCAAGGATGGCAACGCCAGGGAACATGGAATGGAATAAAACATCTAACCTATATTTCCATGGTAATCAAGGAGCCTGGACCTCGCGGGATCTCACGAAGCCCCCAAAGTTACGTGGTTAAATCCACGAACTAGAGGATTTTTTTCCCTGGGCAATGCATGGTAATTTCACTGCCGTTCACTTGGCATAATTGTAATGTATCACAAAAATAGCCGGGCGCGGCTATAGCACTGGTAAGGGAACCACCTCTGGTATTGGATTCTTGGAAGTCTTCATCCCCTCCTATTGTAATCCTTGATGGACTTCAAGGACAGCAAGATGGACCCAAACATCTAGCAATAGGAACCTCGGTGTATTCCCACGGAAATCCAGAAGCCTGGGCGGGGTTTTGGTCTGCACGTTGCCTCGAATAATCAAGGGTCTGCGGCTCGGTTTCCAATCCGGTGGAAATATTTCGCATTGAAATTAATGTGAAAGAAATCCTCGGAATCGTCCTTGCCTGAATCACACGATAATTTATTTGCAAAAGAATTGTGGCTATGTAAAAATGGGAAGCTCTGTTTTTTTCAGAATAGAGTGGAAACTTCGATAAGAAGAAGATTACGAAGAAATTTAATTAAGTGATGCAATACTATAGGACTATAAAATGAAATGCATCAAATATTCCACCGTTATTCAAATTACTTGTAAAATTTCCTTTATGATTGCCCTTACGTTCTTCAAAATTCTATCTTCAGCCTCAGTATTGTGGCAAAATGCACAGAACCGCTACGCAATGCCGCCTTGTGGTGTTGTAGGTGTAGCAGTAACCACCTTGTCATCTAACCTTTAAAAAATAGCAGAGGAAGACGACGCATTGGTTGTTCCACACCTGCGCGAATATTTTAGCGGTAACAATCTTCTGATCATGAATAACCTACAACTTTTGAAGCAAAGGTGAACTAAAACCCATAAATTAATAATTAAAAATTCGTGAATGAATTCGTAGAGCAAGATGTAGCACTAGGCTTGCCCTAAAATTTCCGTTGAATTTTCCTCTATTTCCGCTAAACTGGAATCATCCCACTCACTTCAAAAAACCCCCATTGCAACTTTCTTTTTGCTCCGGACGCAATATAATTGCATTCGCCAACCACGTACAGGTTCTTACGCAGTACATTTTCAAGAAGAACAGTTTTGGCAAAGAAGGATAATGTCATCCTCTCCAAAAATACACCGAGTATACATGCATTAAAAAAGGCGGAACCCTGAAGCATCATGCCCTTACGCTATCAAATTTAAATTTATCGTGTACGTTTCAATTTGATGGCGTAAGGTGATGTTTGTCATCGAAGGACGCAGGCCCATCTCAGGACCGTTTGCATTTTTTTCCGTTTTCGGTGACGTAGATATCACTCATTTAAAAGTTTTGGCGAGGGAAGAGTACTTTTACTTTTACTTCAAGGTACTTTTCCAACATCTGTCTGTACCTCAAATATGGATGTTTCATATCTGAGAAATTTCTCGGATGAATAAAGTAAAGTTGAGATACAGTGAAATGCCGAAAATGGTCTCCTCTCCTCTATCCGAGTACGTTTCAATTTGATAGCGTACCTAAGTTTTTAACTAACAAGTTTGTAAGTAATATACAATGGGGCACCAAAAAAAGACAGAAAATGAGACGTCTTCTCAAGCGTTCAATTAGATATTCGGAAAAGAAATGATACAGATGATTCAGAATGGCTTTGACAACAGTGTTCAGGAAGACTTAAACATTCTAAAACAAAAAATTATTACATCTGAAAATAAGGAAAGGAGTGAGAAAAAGGAAAGGGACTGTCTCCCGTAATTTTTGAAGTTTTTCATCGAGAGAGCCGTCAATAAAATCAAAGAGAGGGGTTCAGGTATCGATTTACGTGGAGAAAAATTAGTATGATACTAATTGCTGACGACATGGCAGTATTAGGCAAGACAGAAAATGCTTTCAAGAAGAATCTGACAAATATGGAAAGAACAATGACCAGATGCCAGACGAAAGTCAGCAAAAATATTAATTTGCAGCAAACGAGATGTATGGGACTAGAGTTAAACTGGGAAAGCAAAAGCTTGAGGTGAAAAAGTTTATTACCTAAGAAGCCGATAAACCAGCGATGGGCTACACAAGAAAGAAAAAGTAGAATAGCCCAGTCTAAGAGGGAATCCTGCAAAAGAGGATAATCTACTTACAGCAGAGAATACAAGCATACAGGTAAGGAGACAATTAATCAGATGATTATGTAAGAAGCATGTTTATGTGAGTGGGAGAAAAGTTTCTAAATAGCTTATAAAGATGACGGGACATCTTCTTTGACCACATCATAAGGCTTCATGGCTTGCATGAGACGATCGTCGGAGGACAGGTGTACGGGAAGAAGGGCAAGGGACGGGAAAAGGGAAAAATCTTTGGACTGTTGACTTATGATGATTATTACATCTGAAAAAGATCTACCGAGAGGAAATACCGACAATGGTACAATGATGACAATGGTTTTGAGATAAAACCATTAAATTTGAAATACTGGAAAATGATTCACAGGGTCTACGTTATGAAATCATAAAAATCCAATACCATAGTTGGAAATCTACGCGAGTAATACATCAACATAAAGGACCGGTGGAGTGGGCGGGAGGGATGCGTCCCTTAAACACAGCTTTCATAAAAGGCAATGTATCGCATTTTCACACACAATTGCAGGTGGCTCTTTTCATATCGAATGCATTCGTCCCTTTTTGTATATAATACTAACTGATATCGAGTTATGTCAGATCGCCTGATGATTTCAGGTTCCCGTGAGAAAATGTACCTAAAATATATAAATGCAGGTCGACGCATCGTACATAGCAATCACAGAAATGTTCTCAAAGTCTGAGCTCTCATATGTAAAAATATTACATCAGAAACATCCCGAGGTGAAATTTTCAAGTTGGAGAATTTCTCCTCGGAATGCAATTACCGCAAAATAATAACATTTTTATCTGACAATGATTGAAACTCAAATCTATCAAGTTCTGGTTAGGTACGACATAAGTTCACCACATACAAGACCGAAAATTCAGTGATACAAGTTCGAATCTTGGGCCAAATAAAACAATATTCTTCGCAGCTAGAAAATACTTGAGGTTGACTTCTGTCTCTTGGTGTCCATTATGTTTCAACCTGTACCTGTGTGCGAAGTCTGCCGTTTGCGAGAGATGCAGTCCTAGGGGTCGTTGGTTCTTCTGCGAGATAACAATTCCACGGGAAGTCCGTCATCTCAGATCACCCAATACTTGACCATGCACAATTCCAAGGATGCTAGCGAGCACAAGTCTTGCAGCAGTACACCCAGAATACTCAATGTATTTCAATCCTGCCTCGTGAATGGCGGTAACGTACACTTATGTTGGAATGGGAAACATTGCCTCTGAGACGGAAAACGAATCAAAGACCATGGGCTTTACGGGACACAGCGCAGACTGTAACACTAAACTAAATATTTTCAAAAAAGGCGTAAAGAAATTTAAATTTAACCTTAAAATAGATTGCCAAAATTGTGGAAAAAATATTATCTAACGAATTTATCCACCTGAACGACAAATTGGATTTCGTAAAATTTTAAATATATCTCATTTAAAAATGCGAAAGAAGATTATTGAAAATCGTATTTCATAAGTAAAACAATTACGAATTTTCCCCGATTTTTTTCCATTTCCCTGAAATCCCATGACTTTCAGGGCACAGTTTAACTCCGTGAAATTTCAGGTTGTACGGAGGAGTGGCTATTCATTCCTAATGTTGTCGATTCAACTCCTGGGTTCCTCTTCTCTATAGAAAGCAATTAAGAGGAGATTGCGCATAAGTAAATCATTTAGTACCTACTTTCCAACTTGACAACCCTTCCTGAACAACGGCTTTTCCTTGAGTGAACACTCTACCTGAATTTAAAGAATAGAAATGTAATTTCGGCTATCATTGATAGCAAAATTATTGCGAGCCCGAAGAAAAAAAAAACATGAAAAAACTGCAAATTAACTTTAAAATTATAAACTTTCAAGCAAGATGTAAAAACGATGACGGGACCTGCGTTCTATGCAGTATACTAGTGGTCGTTGGCACTGAATTGTGAAATGCCATCAGGTGCGCAACGGGAAGTCTTCCATCTCTTATCACACCCTGGAACGGCTTCGGTGTCAACGCGGCCTAGTTCACTTGCCTCATCTGTTGTAAGCGTTTTAGCGGAAGGGATGCATAGAACGGCGAAGAGAGGTGGAAAATCGTTTTTCCGCCCCGTCTCAAAGGCGATACTGCTCCCGTGATGGACGGAAAGGGTGGGGTGTCAGCGACACATTTGCTAGCCCGGGGAAAACACACGCGCGCATAGATAGGGTGGTGCACGCTGATTTGTACGCGGGCGTCGTAGTGAAGGGTGGACGGAAATAGATGGCGGGGAGAGCAGGGGAGGAGAAGACTCACTCACTCACTCACTCAAGTCGCTGTGCGATGAGGAAGAACCGCACTGACAGCAGGAAATGGACGAGTGGGGAGAACTCACCTGAAAGAGAAGAGACGCAATGAGTGTCTATTAGTGGCCACGCTTGCGAAAAAGGCACGCACGAGTCGAAATTGCACAATCAACGAATCCAAACTACCGAACAATCCAATTTTCAGCCACAATTACCATTTGGTGAAAGGAACGGCATTTAAAAAAATTATATCACAAAATACAGGACTAACATCCATTATAAATGTAAACGAAAGATATTTTGCAGGTTCCACTTGATTTTT
Source organism: Ischnura elegans (assembly GCF_921293095.1). Taxonomy (NCBI): domain Eukaryota; kingdom Metazoa; phylum Arthropoda; class Insecta; order Odonata; family Coenagrionidae; genus Ischnura; species Ischnura elegans. Next base: position 19,070,165 of record NC_060246.1, read on the forward strand.
CATTCGTGAACTCAGAACTCACCTGAAACAACCAGTTTTAATATGATCAAAATAAAATAACTCACCGATTTATCGACTATGTCAACAAAAATTGTAAAGACTGAAGCATTTCTCACTACAGGTTAAATGCTTCTGGGTGGAGATGCAGTTCACTCCGTGGAATAATTTTTACTCGTTGTCAGATGCGTAACGAAGCGACAGTCAGCGGGCAGGGCACTATCAATGGGTTACCGTGTTTACGACTCCAAAGGAAACAAAGGGAATGCCGAAAAGTATTCCAAGAGTTCTCCAGTAAATTCTACACCAAATTTAAAGATATTTAATACACGATAACCAAATAATTAATTTTATAGTAGCAGTACCCCAGTTAACAGCACCCTAGTAACGGTAATCAGCCATGTGATTTTTTTATTATGCATGGCGTCCTCTATTTGACATACATAGCGGTTGATCCACCCAAGATTAGAACTCTTGTCCTAGAAAAAGACAGACCCATGAAGCATTAATTGTACCATGTGCGGTTTCATTTTTGCGGAGGATGACAATATCCTCCTTTCGCCAAAACTGTTCTTCCTCCATGTGGCCGGAGTATAAACCTGCGTGTGTTTGACGAATACAATTTTTTGCGTTCGGGGTAAAAAGAAAGTTGAAATGGAAACGTAAATGGGATGTTTCGAGTGCATCAGGAATGGAGCGCAGTGGAAATGTTATACCAAGCACAGCTCCACAAGTTGCTCAAGTAGTTTGTTCATCTATTTTTAATTAAAATCGACTGCGATACGGTTTAAATAATTAAACCTAACGGCAATGATTATTTTCATAGTGATTTTCACCTTTGGTGTAAATACTTTACACCCGCGCGCGTGACTGCGTGCAAAGTCACTTGTTTCATGAAGTGCTCTGTAAAACGTTCGTCGACGAACAACGCCGAAATATAATTTTTTCTGTGACATTGATTGTTTAAGAAAAGACCTCCGTTTCCTCACAATTTAGACTTAAGACGCTAACGACTTCTTCGGAAAACCCAGTACGAAATTCTCCTTATAGTGAGATAACTTGGTGGTTTAACCGGTTGGATATCAGACCCGATGATTGAGAAATCATGGTGTGCTGAAGATTCGTGATCATCTAATCAGTCATTGCGAAGGCTTCCGAATTGTTAAATTGATGCTGTCATGGTTTCCGAGTTTCACGGCGTCGTTTCATGTCTGATGACAACAGTTTTGCCGGCAATCCCGCCAGAATCTTCAGGTCAGAAGTGGAGTTTGATGTTAGGTGTGCCTGTATTTATGCGCCGACGCGGTGGTGGTTTTGGTAGCAAGATGCACACACAATCCCTGAACGAAATGACAGTATCACGCGATTGTAAAATATGTTAAACTCTACGAATAAATGAGATCGAAAACTTCATTATTCTAGATATACTTAACTAATAGTTAATTAAAATTTTTAAATATAACTTTATTATATGGGGAATAATAAAGTTTTCACTATTTACAACAAACCTTGAAGTTAAAGAGCATGAAAGTGTAAATAAGCGGGACAGAGGGAAGGGAATGGGGAGAGATGCATGAGGCATGCGATGTGTTTTGGCGTTTTTTCCTTCCCCTGGAGGTTCCAAAGAAAAGCCCCATGAATTAGAAACTGATTAGTTTTGTTTGAGATCAATGACATCATGCACACCCCAACCCCTCCTCCCATGCATCTCCCCACCCCAATTGGGGCAACCGCTGCGTGTCCACTCGGATGGTTCACAGAGCACGCGAATTACGAGAGGCAGAGCAACGGCACACGCGTCTTGCGGCACGCGTCGCTGCGCACGCCGTGAATGAATGAATGAAAGTCTTCCCTCTGGCGGCCGAGAGGAGCGAAGACGGAGGAGGAGTCGTCGTCGCGTGCTCCAGCGGCTCGTTTCAAAAGGGGCAAGCAGCTCGCGGCGTGTGCGGGCGGCCTTTCTCTTCCTCCTCGAAGGAGCACGGACAATCGGACGGGACGAGAAAGAAGAAACATTGTCGCTGCACAGCCCGCACTGCGCTGGAAAGACTCGCGCGGGCGAACCAAACAAGGCAGATTTCCCTTTGATGCACAGATGCATGATGAGAGCAGCGAAGGATGCCCTCCCATCCGGATGAGGGGGTGGTCTCGGGCCGAGGGAGGGCGGGGGCGCAACAAGCGAAGAACCACCCTCATCCCTCTCTCCTCCTCTTCCTTCCTCGTACCAAAAGATTGACGGTTCGACTCCAGGAGGGAAGGAAGAGCCAAGTCGCTCACCCACAACATGTAGGCATGACAGAAGGTGTGTTAGCTTTCAATTAGTTTAATGTTAACGAAATACTGGCTGTCATAAATGCATGAAATTTATAGCATGGGCCACAGCGGGGATGCTCATGATAAGTGTTGGATTTCGGGTCCTTCAGTCTCGTCCTTCCTACCACTGAACGCTCTTTGAAAATGGCTACGCTATTAGCAACGGAAAAGAGTGCCAGGCAATCAGCGTTCAGAACAAAAAAAAAGGTTGATACAACCAGGCTTCTCACGAAATAACCAGGTTTCTCACCTTTTGTCTGAGTGAGAAATGAGGATGACTTTGAAAACTATTGCCATGCTAATATAAATTAAGGAAGGCGGCTGGAGAACCTTGAATTCTACAATCATCTACCGTGTACCTTCCTACACTTTTTTCTCCTGATGGGCTTCCATATTAGGCACGTATGTATTGGAGATTGACGCAATTAGTTAAGTATTGATGAGTCAATTAGCCTATTCATTATGATGATTCAAAATCTCATGATGATAGCTACCTATATAGAGAGTTGCTTCAAGCTTAATCCAGCAGACTTCTAACATATTTTAAATAAAAAATACCAGAAATTTTCCGCAAACACTTGTATTGTCAATAGGTTTTAATTTATAATAAGAAAGGTACCTTCCATTGGCATCGGTTAGTAAATTGTAGGGATATTTACTTAGTCAGTGTAACCATTCAGTATTCAAACTTCTTAAATAAAAAACTAAAGCCGGAAAGGGCGTACCCAGGATCAAAACTAGGGGGGAGAGCCACGGTTGTTCAAGTTGTAGGTAAGATTTAAGCATGGAAAAGGTGAATGAAATCAACATTTTAAGGAAACTGTAACAACTCTTTATTAGTTTTTAAAATTATTTGCTTGAAAAAATATTATTTTCCTTAAAGACATTTGCGATTTTTGCTTCTAGAAGGGGCAGCTGCCACCTCATGCCCCTTCGCTGGGTTCGCCCACGAAAGCCGGTTGTTTCGGAAAAATTGTTCCACATAAATATAGATTTTCCATGTTCCACTCAGAATCTGTATGTCCTACACAACACACGACGCTTTTTGATGTTGTCGCATTTTCTAGTCATTTGCAGTCGAAACTATTCACACGAATGCGTCGCGTAGTGTTTATTTAAATGATCCACACCGCGAAGTTTCTTCCAGGCCTGCCGAGTCTCTCAATGGAGATGAAAAGAGCGGTCCACCGTCTCATTTGGCATTCGTCTCCCCCCCCCCCCCGCCAATCCCCTCCGAAGCCAACCGTGAAATCCGCGCCACGTGGTTACCCCCCACCTCCCGTCACCCAACACTCCTCAAACAGCGTAACAAGGAATCGGACTAATCCTGGCGCGACTCCAAAGCAGGGACTCAAGAAAGAACCCCTTTGTCCCCCACCACCGCACATTAATATCCTTAAGGGTACATTAATCTCGCGCGTGCAGACGCCTCGTCCTGCCTGTCCATGCGTGTCCAGGCCGTGTCACAAGCACGCCCCAGCCTCCCTTGATCACGTCTTCACGGCTCCACTGGCCTCCTCGATAATTATCCACAGCCGACCAGGGTCCTTCAAAGGCATCGCTCCCTTTCTCTGGAGTAGGCCGAAAGGCATGACGGGCCTGGCTTCACTCCTACCAAACATGAGCTCAAAAGAGATAGCGTCCTGAATTATTTTTCCCCGTCAAATTGCTAACCATATACTTAAACCTCCGCTGGAAAAGTACCACGAAAATTAGTTTCCTGTGAACATTTTTAATAGAAAACTAACAAGTTCGAAACTGCAGATTTTTGCTTGAAAGTCACCTGGAATGCAATTTACACCTTATTTTGCCAATAATCAAATGAAAATTCTCTAAAAAAATGATAAACATGACTGTGGATAAATGAGAACGAGCATAGTCATATGAATATCATAAAGTTATTTTTAAGACCATTGTCACAATAAGTCTGAGCTTAATTAGCTTAGCCTACTTTTTTGTCTCTCATTTGGTGAAATGCTTTGAGTGGCATTGCTTAGACGACGGTCCGGCAAAATTTAAGAAAAAACACATGCCTGGAATTACATTTTATATCATTTTGTCACTTAAAATTTAACTTAAATCAGATTCAGTCACAAAATTTCAAAACTAGACAATAATTTTAAATATTTTTTTATTTCTCTGAAGCTCTGGTCACCCCCTTGGTTACGCAACTGAAGTGAAACATGTGATCGATAAAATCAGAGCTGTTAAAGAAATTCCTGCCAAAAAAATTATCGCTAACACCATCTATTGATAGCATTTAAAACTATTTTCCCATGTAGAAATTTAGTAGATTAATTAGAGCACAGAGGAACTTAATTTCAAATGTTTTATTATTGAGTATTGCATTGCCATCGGAAGCAAGAAAGGGCGCAAAATTTCCAGCCGATCCAACGATGGGAAGTAAGTTAAAATCAATTACGAGGTTCCATCGATGAAACAGACAAAAATGCAAACGAAGCAGGCTAGGAAAAAGCGTGCAAAAATGAAGGCACCCAATATGCAGGCTTATGTCCTTCGACAGAGAGAAATGAATTCCGACCACAATTACTTTGGCAATGCCTTACGTTTTCCAAAGGACTTGGTAATTTATTACTGTTTTAAGATGATGTCCTTCGAGTAATAAGCCAAGAAATCTCGGCTAGGCACTAGAACCTAATCCATAAGAAAGCTGTGTATTGCTCTCATATAGCTCACTTTTTGAGGCGTCACGCCGCTTTCCTCTATAACTTTCCTCTTTCCTCACAATTCCTCTCCTAAAAAATGCTACGGGCATTCAGACAACGTTACCTAGATGTTAAGCGATTTAGGCTGGAAGCCGCTGGAGACTCGGTGGCCGCGCGCTAGGCTTAAATCGATTGAACAATTGAGAATTGATATCTTTAAGAGCGACATGGGGGACATAATATTAGAGCCCCACTATATTTCCTGGTCCGACAGAAGCGATAATTTAGGAGAGATGTTTTGCGAAACGGATAGATATGCGAATTCCTTTTTCCCCTGAACCATAAAGGACTTTATAGTAAATGCTAGTCGTAATTTTTCTTAGGGGTCTTCCTTCTTATGTGTAAGCGGCTGGTGTCCTAAAACCCCCTGCCACACGCCTTTTAGGCGGCTTGCGGGGTATTATAAAGATGCAGATGTATAATTCATTTAGTTCACAGATTGAATCTCCGTTTGTTCGCAGAATTTTTTTATATCTTTTCTACTGGTGGGGATGATCAATGCTTCACCTTTGTCAACATGATATCTTAATTTCCTTAGGCTAAGACGCACAAACCATTTCACTTAAGTGTGATTCGTTATCAACTCCATGCTCACAGAGAAAACGTTCAAAAAATGATTAAAAATAGCATTTCTGAAGGTATTACTTGAATTTCATCCTGATTGCGTTACATATTATTTGCATCATCTGAGGATAACTGGTTATCTGATGAACGAGGTAAAAGAGAAATGAACTCCGGCCGTGGACGAGAAGCGTTTGATTTCATGGTCCTCGATTCATGCATAACTTTCGAATTAGTTTCATAGCTGCAGAACATCACTCCTCTTAGTTACCCTCACATTCGTAGGAGAAATAAATCAGGTTCCTTGGTCGTTGAACAAAAAATAGATACGATTAGACGTTTTGGAGACCGGCCAGAACTGTCAGTTTGGTGTTGCCCACGCTACAGGTGGATCACTTTGCCGGAGTGATCAGTTGCTCGCGGCTGATATGCGATGGACTTGTCTGCTGGTCTATTCTACACTTAGGATTCTAAGAATATGTGATTCTCCTCAATCCCGAGTAGCTTTCATTGCCAGCATAGCACCAGGAAATTTACGTTATTCGAACGCCCTCTGGTCTAATGATAACTTTTTATTACTCCATGCAACAAATTACATTTCGATAGCCATTGAAGAGTAGTTTCAGGACGCCTTGAAGGGGAAACTGTTTCAGACTACCCTCAAATATTAAAACATTATGCTAATACTTACATATTCATATACCTCGTGTAGTGATACTACTGTCTCTCAACAGTAAAGTGCGTCCCTTAAATTTACTTACGAACATTTTATTTAATAATTATTTACATTAATCATTTGCAACAATATTTTCTCTTCACTCTCTTTGGTGAGAAGCCAAGAGTATACATTTTCCAAAAATGTTTTCACCGACGAAGAAATAGTACATTCCTGGGGTAACACACAGTATACCTGTGGTCCTACATGCAAAAAAATCTTTTAAACAACGTCAAATTTGGTTTTGGTAAGGGTATACTTTTTATGTTCTGCTTGGTCGGGTGCTTTTTAATGTTCTGGCTCTGGTGCACCCGATACAATTATTTTTTCGAGAACAGCCTTGAATGGTGCACGAATTGCTAAGCTCCTACTCTTTGTGCTACCACTTACAATGGATGGCATAGGCCTCCTGGGTTGCAAATACGGACGATGATGACCTCCCGTTCTCCCGACGTCTTGGACTTGTCCACGCGTCCACAACAGTGGATTGCGTGGAATGGAATGGACGCAGTGAGGAGGCGACGCCCTTCGCTCAGTCTTTGTTTTTTCCTCCACCCCCCCATCATGACACCCTCTCTCCCGGCGAGCAAAGGCGCAACGGTGGCGAAAAGTAATGAGCGCCAGCAGCACTTTGATCTCTTTGCAAGGAATTCTTCCGTTCCGCGAGAGCCGGCCGCACTCCTCTTGCCGCACCGTCTTGAGCGCCTCAATGGAGACGTGGCCCCTCCGCGACAAGGCGAAAGGGTTTGTGGGGGTTGGCGCTTGTCCCCCGCATCACACCCCCGCCTCTCAGAGCGAGTAATACCGCGGGTGGCTGTCCCCCTTTCCCAGCGGCCCATGCCCAGAGAGTGGGACGGCGACGCACTCAAGACGAGATCCCTGGACCCTTATTCCCTCAGTGGGAGAACAAAAGGCAAAGCCAAAGGGGTGCATAGAGATCCACTACCCTTCAAATGCCACGGGGGCGGAGGGAAGGGCGAGAACTTTTTCTACGCAGAGTCACTCTCACTTGTTTTCCTACCTTGGGCCTTGGGCTCCCAGCGGTGGTGATCTCAACGGTGCTAGATATTTTTATCAAGAAAGAATGAAAGAAAGAATTTGAATCATGCCGACGGGTGCCTTCTCAAAAAGTTAAAAAAACAAACAGATTCAAGTTTTAAAAATGGAAACGAGTATGGAATAAGCTAATTGTTGCTAGAAATAAGGCCCTTCTGCCTCTTTCCTTATGTCAATAATTTAATTTCTACGATATTGGAAATTTTTCGCAATTACATTGTTCTAAGAACATAAGTTTTCAGCAATTAAGGAGATTATTTAATATTCCGAGAAAACTATACTATAACTAATGCGTAAGCAAATTAGGCAGCAGAGATTCACTTAGAAGTAGGAAACATTTTGCTTTCTCTGATTAAAGGATGTGAGTAATTTTTAAAATCAGATTCCTCACCTTCCAATCCTAAAATATATTTGGTCGTCTTGAACATTATGACGCCAAGGTGAAACTCAACGCGGAATATCATCATCAAAAATTATGAAAAAACATAAGTACTTTAAGTTTTCATTTATTGATATCTTCCACTGTATCAAAGCCTGGATCTGATAAAAATAGCAATTCAAACTTTTGCTGATGGATGCTTCCTGTATACTCTCGAAAGTGAAGAACTGTTAAAGCGACCACGGACATCGAGCCTAAAAAAAAAAAACAAAACGATTTAAATCGGTGTTTTGCTGAAATGCGAAAGACCGCGGTGTCGACAGCACCAAGGGGATGATCCGAAAAGGAAAAGGAGGAGGAAGGCTTTTTCTTCGGAGAAATACGTTTTAGAGAGACGAGAGCCCTTGAGAAAGAGATGGCGATGATGGAAGGAGGGAAATAAAAGCGAAGAGGAAGAAGAGATGAAAGGGAAAGGGGTGGGAGGATGAAACACACGCACAACCAACCGAGCAGGGCACGCACGCACGGCAGAGAACGCAACAATTATAAATAAATAAATGAATGAATGAATGAATGAGCAAGAAGAGGCATCGCGATAATATTCGCCCCCGCCGCTACACCACTTACATTCATTAAGGAGGACGCCTCCTTCTTCTCCTCCTCTCTCGCCAGGGGGGCCCTTAGGATAGGGGGGGAGGGTGGGGACCCCGCTGGCCCCGGGGCGCAGTCAGCCGGCAAGCAGAAAGGTATTTTAAAATGTAATGAGCGAAGAACACGCACGTACAAACAGACGAACGCACACAAGAACTCGCTGCTCCTCGAGAAAGGCCCTCTTCTACGGAGCGCAAATATTTATTCCAATACCTTTTCGCCATCGCCCTCGGCGCGCGCGGTCGCCGCGACTGCTTTGCAAGGAGAGAGAGAGAGGAGGAGGATTCGTTAATTTTCGTGCGCGCCGACTGCAAAGGGGAAGGAATGAGGAGAGGGGTTGGGGGAGGGGGGTGAGGATATTAAAAGATTGATAACATCAAAGCAAATATTGAAGGCGGGGTGGAAAAGCAGGCGTGGGAGGGTGGGGGTCAGGGGGGGGAGGGAGGCGAGTTAGCGGAAGGGAGTAATTACGAAGCCGTTTAGCGAAAAAACCCAAATTAAAACACACACACACACACGGGTCGGTGTACACAAGAGAGTAATGAAAAGCGTAATAAATAACTCACTCTCGATATCCCTCATGGCGGGAGTCAGCTCTCACACTCTCCATGATTGGGGAGACAAAGGGAGGCAGGGGGGAAGTGAGCGAAACTGATCTCCAATTTTGAGTCCAGAAACAATAAAAACCACGGATCAGCGATAAAAACATCTGTTGTGACCTTCGCTCTCTATCCAAAGGAAGTATCGCATGCATGAACTTCTGATTTATCATCAACACACATAAATTTAAATCCAACGTAAACATTGCATTTGTATTCCACTGGGATAAGTATAATAAAGATGGTACAGCTACTCGATTTCCACACTTATGCTAGCACGTGAGTGGGTTGGAAGCCAAGCGGTACAAGTGATTTCTCTTTTCTATACATAGTTAGGTACAGAAATTAGGCATAGAAAACAAACGAGATCAATTAGATACTTAATAGTGCATTTGATTTTCCACTCGATGCCCGCACAGAAATGAGACTCACTCGTTTCCCTTGGCAACCAAGATTTTGTGTATTTATTCTAATAATTAACTTTACCTAACTCAGTTGAGAAAAAAATCACTCGTACTCCTTAGCTTCCAACCCACTCATATAATATTTATTCGCCCTCAGACAAGCAGATATACTGAGTTATCATAAAATGAAGGTGCGGTTATGAAATGGTTTACATGAATACAGAATTACTTACAGCCCTTTTCTTCAGTATTTCGAATATATCATCGCACACAGTTTTTTTACGTGCATAATACATTTGGATACGTGCGCTCTTAGTCGCTCGGCAAAAGAGAAACCTGTCGACGATATTAGCCAATTCCTATCGAAAGGTGTAAAGTAGACCATGACCTAAAGTTCGCACCATTATTACATGATAACCGTGTACTTTAGGAAAGCTTTACGGGTTCAAATTCACTCTTTTAGTCCAACCCATATTCTCTGCTAGAAGAAAAGCAAAAAGCAGCCGTTATGCAAACGGCAACCATCACCTCGAAATCATAATGCGACAGAAATTATGCAAGAGTGCAACATTTAGAATATTAATTTCTTAACCAAATATTTTAAGTTATCTTCTCAACTAATTTAAGGATGAGTTTAAAATATAAATTGCACCATAGTAAAGGGTGTCGCCAGGAGAAATAACGGCGGGCAATAAAGGCAATGTAAAATGAAGTCCCACCGAATTTTGTAAAACGGCAAGTTCCGGCAATTATGACATTATCCAAATCGAAGCATGTATTACTTCATACAATCATTTTCCTTGTGAACCATAAAATTGGAATTTTTTCAGTGCCTCGCTGTGCTTTACACATGTTACTTATTTGTATTTGAGCCGCATTGTGCCGGGAAAGGTGAGCTCAATCGTAAAAATAATGAGAGCTCGGAAACGACAATTTATGCAACTTAATCTGTCTTGAAATATTGTTTGTCAAAAATGAATATGGTTCACAAGTTTGGAAAAAAATAATCAGAGCCATATCTAAGCAAACCAAGGGATCGAATGGTTTTTGCAGAAATCATCGAAAAATTGTAAAATGCTGTGCGCTTGCACACGAGCTCCGCCAAAAGAATCAAGGTTAATCATCATTACCTTTAAATAATCCTGTCTCATTTACGCACCAATGACGAATAAAACAGTGCCAGAATATTCCATCTTGTTCAGAGGCAAACTTGATGGATAAGACGAGCCCTAAACGGTTATCTCGGCCTGTTCGTCACGTAAAATATACTCGATTCCATAGTCGCGCACTTCCCTTGGCAGAACGGGATGGTTTTGAAAGAGGGCTGACATTTAGATGTAGAGCGGATGAATTGAGAGAACTGTGAGATTATTTGCTGAGAACTGTGGCGTGTATGGAGAGAACAGGTGGAGCAAAATGGAAAGCCGGGAAGGAAATAAAAGAAAACTGTTGTGCATATTTGCTCTCTGGGATGAGAAAGCGCTCTTTTCGGAAATGGAAACGTCGAAGCCACGAGAATAGGTATCGCCTTTCTAAGCACATGGTTTACGGCGGAGGATGGGATACAGTTGCTACAGCAACGAATCGGACAGACCTCCATAGAAAATGATATAGCCTCAGTGACGATTGTCAACAGTAGCGGCGAAGATGAATGGGACATTAATCACTTAATTGACCCTAAGGAAAATGAAAAAAAATTATTTCGCTCCAAAATGTGATTTTGCATTTCTATTTTTTGAAATTTATTAACATAAGTAAAACGACCACTGTTAAGGCGCAGGAAAAGTATATGAGTAATATGAAAACCTAGACTACATCATGAAATCAATCCCAGGGAAGCAGAGTAATCTGCAGGTGAAAATTTCCCGGGATTATCTTATTAGTATAGTCTTATCGAACTTAATTTCTGCTCTAATAATTGCTGGTATGGAAGAATAATTAATAATATAATATGATATTATTTTGAGATCGATTCTTGGTAGACATTGTGGTTTATTATGGAGAGTTTGGAATTGGGTTAACCTTAATTCGTTTGTTGTATGATATTAGAATTAATATATTTTTTATTCTATTGATGTAATTTGTGTTCCTGTACTTTGATATTATATAGGTATACCAGTCATTCATTTTTATAAATCTAAAGCTGTCACCATGGAATAGCTTACTTATAGCAATAGTAATAATAGTATATAAATAAATAAGTTAATGACGTCACGAGGTATAGCTGAGTGTTGCACCGTCCCTCCTCTACTTCTCGGCCTCGCGCGGTTCGTTTTTTTTGTTTATACTCTCGGGAGCTCTTTCTTCGCTGATTGTGAGTGAAAAATATGCCTAGAACCAATTGATGAAAAAGAACTCGAAAGGACGTCACGATCGCATGAAAAGTGGGCGGAAACTTTCGCGTTCATTTGTTTTAAATGTGGATGAGGACGAGTGAAGGGGTTTGTTTTTCGTGCTAATTTTTATGCCATGTTCATCTTCCAGATAATTATCAAGAAACGCGATTCATGGACAATGTGATGAGCTCATTTCATGCACCTCCTCGTGCATCTGAAGTCAGTGCGGAGCCGAGGAATGGATGGAGAGCGGGAGCACCTGAGATAAGTGCGCGCGGTTTCGGCTTTATCGTTCCGAGGAGAGAGCATCATCTCTATTTCGGCCCCCGCCCCCTCCTTAATCCCTCGGAAGAGAACACCCTCCCTCACTTCACGGGTGCGGGGGGAAGGGGGATGAATATAGCGAGCGCTTTTCACACGGTAAGCGATTTGGCAACCCCGCCCGCCCCCTCCTCCCCCCCCCCATCCTCTCCCTCCAAATCGGCCGTATCCTCTCTTTCTTTGTGTCGCCTTTTTCTTGTTATTCCGCTTCCTTCTCACCCCCCTCCACCCACCCGCCCTCTTATTCTCCAGTCGTTTCCAGGAAACCGCGCGCCAGGGCGTAAAGAGCGGAGCGGACGATCCGTGTGGGGGGTGGGGGGAACGAGGAGGGGAGGGGAGGGGGGGAAGAACACGATCGGGAGGGGATCATGGGAAGGGAGGGAGCTGTGAAGAGGAGGAGGAGGAGAGGGGAGGGGGAGCGGCGCCTTGGAGACGACGATAGCGGGAGTGGGGGTGGGGAAGGGGCGATTTGGCGTCATCACCAAGGCGACGGGTGCAAACAAGGGGGGAGGGGGAAGTGACCGCGGAGCGAGAGATCAAAATCCAATCACAAATACATACTCAAAAGTGACAATCCATCCTAATTGCATTTGTGACCAAAATTATTTATACAACGTAAGATTAAATTAAAACGGCTTCCACGCCCGTTTTAAAACCTAAATTCTTCAAACTAAAGGATTAAATTTCCAAGTGATGCAGCCCTAATTTTCTTTAGGGTAGGTGAGGGAAGACCTCGCCCCGAAGTAAGTCTAGGGCGAGGCAATACCACCCATTCAGTTTCATTTAATGCCTTTGAAACCTTGGGCCATCCCGCCCGTCAAAGATTTTTGTTAAACTCTTAGCTACATGCGCCCAAGAGGATTGCGCCAGTGCACGCTTGCGACTTTTTTTGCCGCAATTTAATATTATTGGTTTTCCTAAATGCATATAAATTAAAAATTTGGGGTATTTTAACGCATTTGGATAACTTCCAATAGTTTAAAGCACTTTAAATATATTCTCTTTCATTTACAAACAAAAATAAAGCATATTATTATGCAAAGTTCTTGATAAATACTTAGAATAATATTTCTTTTGCCTTTTCTTTTGCCGAAGACAAGTTTAAGGGTTGTTTTACTGAACAACGGCCACGATTTACCTCCGGTTCCTATTGGATATGCTACTATTTTTAAGGAAACCTATATTCCAGATTTTTGTGGCAGCTCTTTATACCACCACCTATATCCCCTCCTATACCCCCTCCTATTCTCCCTCCTATACCCCCCTTCCCCTCTTACATTTTTTGTTATATTAATCCTTTACAAAATGGGGGAGTGAACAGTGTATTCATCCCTTAAAAACTTTTCTATTAGCTACCATAGCATATGCAATAAAAAGGGAAGAAAAATGGTTATTTTAATGTTTTTTAAAGTTTTTTTTTTCAATTTTCACCCCCTAAATCTTTTCAACCCCAGTCAAGTTTGTCTTTCTCGTGACCCTGATAGCCTCAAAACGTCAGTTTATTCAATCAAACGTAGATAACATTAGTAAGAGTCCCTTGAAAATCGATAAGTTTAGATACCTACTGGGTTGTTTTCCCTAATTTAGGGGTTGCTCTTAAAAATGGAGGGTGATAGAAAAAAACGGAGGTCATTTTTGGATTCAGCGACCAAAAATTAGCCAGAAACACCATAAATTGTAGCCGGGCATTTTTTGAAATTTTTTTTGCGGAACAGTGCTATAGGTAATAATGATTGGCAATATGAATTCAAAATAGACAGCCGCCAGATTCCGTTCATTTTGATCACAGAAAATTATGCAGGCATGTGGCGGGAACCAAAAAGTACGTGGTTGAGGCTGAAGAGAAATCAACGAAATATTACTGTTAAAACGTACCTGTTGAAAGTAGAAATAATACATGCTAACAGTACTTCGCTACAGAGTGAACTACCCCATTGTGTCCAGGGACGGGCCGGACGAAGGAAGGAGGGTTTGCGCGGCCCCTGAGGCAACCGTGGAGGTCTTTCGTTTTCATTAAATGTCTCCAGGGCATTCGACCTGGCGATAAAAGTAAATTGGTTGAAAACTTGCGACGGAAGCAACGAATCCCCACAGCATGTTTTAAGGTCAAAATGCTATTAATGTCACCTGGAATTGGTTCCATCCTTTTCTCCAGGAACCAGGAGCTTATACGTGTAGGTTGGGTCCTTCATTTTTTTGTGCAAATAAAAAATCCCCGGAAGAGACCGGTTGATTTTCCTGCCCGTACAAGGAAAATTATTCCCGCGGAGAATAAAATATTTATACTTATGAGAGATTCAGCAGAGAATCCAAGGGTGAAAGTATTCAAAATGTGTAGCTACAGAGGAATGATGTTGATGAAATGGATCAATTCATTGATTACTGAGGAGAAGACTGAAAAAGCGGGGAAATATCAGAAGAACGAGAAGCCTCCGAAAACCAAAACAGGAATACACGAGGGCTCAATCAGCACCATCAAGAGACAATGGTTGACGAAGACAATAATAGAAAGAAAGCGAAAGAAAATAATGGCAAAAGAAGGTCTTGTATTGGGTGTATAGATAAGGCGCTGAAGGATTTAAAAGGAGAGACATTAATGTTAACGCGAAAATTTTACCTTAAAGAATTGAGTACGAATTGTGACAATTCTATCATAGATGAGTTGATAATTATGTCAGGCTCGGAGAACGAACAATAGATGATCTAAAGGGTTCGACCGTTAGGTAACAGATCTGCTACTTCACTATGGTTTATAACTTAATTTAAAACGTGCTTCACATAGAGTAGCAGCACCAGTTTTGCACATAGACTTCAAAATAAACGAACGAAATAAAATAGCATTATAAATGATCAATATTGAGATCCTTTCATATTCGTCGAAGGAGCTTCAATTTCGGAGACGCGAAGAAGGTAATACGTTTGTCGAAACGTAGGTGACGGAATAAATAGATCCCTAAGAGAACAAAAATTGAAGACAAATATAAATGTATAATGGAAGGTTTACAGAGTTTATTATTTTAATGTATGTACCCGAAACTTTATAAATTAAATAATAAGCAATATATAAATACTAAATGAAATTAATAGCAATATATAAATACGATATCATTCCATTACGCAAGGAATAACCGAGTGCGTTGACCTTCAGAAACTCACCTTGCTTTAACGAGCCACTGATTTAAATTAATAAGTGTTACTATTTTCTACAGCTTTTCACTACCGAGGAGATAAATATCATACATATCATGTTTCAGCTTTAACGATTCACCATAGATTGGCCTCAGGTGAATAAAAGCGCTCCGCTGATCATAGGTCGAGCGGGAGAATAATAAGGAATCAACGTCAAACAAAGGGCCCATGAATATTCTGGGGGGAGGGGGGGCGCTCTTCACTCGAACGGAAATCGATTGGAGTGCGTTGGCTCCGCTCGCACGCAGCCGCTGCAAAGCAAACATTTAGACTTTGATTACCCAACTCGCGAGGAATAATAAATCCAATCTAAGTGGCGGGCGGTTACCTTCTTTTGTTTCTTCCCGCGGATTAGCGCCGGAGTACGCCTCGGCGGAACACAAATAGTGCGCGCCGTTTAAAGTAAACAAAAACAGAACACGGCAGCGGAGCGAAGGGGGACAAAGCAGTAGCAGCCAATCCGCACGCGGTATGAGAGAGAGAGATAGAGGTGGAGAGAAAGAGCAACCCGCGTCTCGCCAGAACCAAGCAGTTACATGTTTTCCCGCCGAAATCTACTTAAAATATGGCGCGCAAATCCTCAATTTCCTGCGCTATCTGCCGCGGTGACTCGCCCGCCCTCTCGCAGCCACACACGGCCATTTCCATGGCAACAAACTTCAATCTCGGAACCCCACTCCCACCCCATTCCAACCCAATCCTCCTCCCCTTTTACACCTTCTCCATTCCGCGTATCAAATAAATCCCATTCGCTCGCACACTGTCAACATGAGGGCTCAAGCACCCACTCCATACCTTTCCCCTCCCCCCTCCCATAATCCCACCCCACCCGTAAAGAGCGCCCCCGCATCCGCAGCACACGTTTTTCTCGATTCCCTTTTCCGAAAATCGTTTCCCCACCCCACCCCTTCCCCCCTCCTCTCCGTTTCCTGGACAACCACTCTGGCACACCGGACGATACTGCCCACACACACACATACATGCAGTGGTCAAGCGGACAGAAAGAGAGAGAGGTCGCCAAAAAAAAACATCCCCCCATAATAGGGAGGGGGGCGGGAAGGCACCCCCGAATAAACGTGTGCGCGACTACTGGACAAAAAAATCCGCGGACAAGACCTGTGTTCCCCTTTTGCCGTTGCATTGCAGCTGTGCGACACAATGGCCGCTCGTCGTGTTCCTCGGGTGCTCCGTGGGCGGGGAGTAATTCGATTGCTTTTGCGGACACGGTTTTCAATGCATTTTGTGTGCGGCGCGCAGTGCATGCCGGTCGGAGAGTGGATGTCCCGCGCGGTGGCGAAGATCGCTGGCCAAATGGGAGGGGGTGGGGTGGAATTGCGATGGGTGAGCACAGGACCCCTCCCTCGTCCCCCCCGTTTCCAATAACACCTCACGACACCTGCCCCGAATGCTTTACAGCGCCCCTTCGTCAAACAATGAAACCCGTCGCGAACAATGAAGCAGCCGGAATTAGGATTTCCAATTACCTCGCGCGCCGACAAAATGAATACGCGTCCATATACCCATCTCGATCGAAGCTACATTGTCACTTAAATATTTAAATTACTCTTTATTACATTTACATCAATTAGTATTTGCGCTGACAATTAAATTTATGTATAAATACTCATGGACAACTAACCTAAAAATCAGGGATAGACAAAGTGCTTGTTCCATGCTGCCTATGTAATTGATTTTTTTGTTGTAAAAGAAGGTAGGTTAATGAGTAGGGATGAGATGATTATCAAATTAAAATTGAGTTCTGTAAACAAATTAGCACACATTATCTACCACACGACTATCGTGGATCACGAAGAAAAATAAAAATTTGTGCGATTCGTTACTGCATAATTACACCAAAAGAATGCCATACTTTATCCTACGTAATCAAACATGACCCCACGCTACCAAAGCATTATTGGGTCGGAAAAGGCCCATGAAGAGTACAAGATAGTTTTTCCGAGTAGAGTACTCGCGTCTGGTACTCTAATGTATGCTTCAATATTTACGATGATTACCTGTATTTACAATTTAAATTCACGTGATTAAAATTAACAATACGAATTACAACGTTGGAGAATGAGGCCTAAGACAATCGCATATATACATCATGTAAAAAACATTTATAATGTATAAACGTAATTCTAGCTAAATTCACATTGAAAATTCTCAAATTTACCTCAAAGAAATACTATCTTCACAGAATTTTTTTTAAACAGGAATAAAGTAGGCATGAGCGATGACATTAAAAGTTCGACGAGACATCCGGGCGCATTTTAATCGTAGGCGAGCGGCTGGCGTCGGCGTCAGCCGCTCGCCTACGATTGGACGGTTGTATTGGCCTCTAATGATAAAAATGTTGAAAAGAAGTTCAAACTTAATATTAAATATCGAGTACTGAGTAAATTTCTGAGAGGTTTGTGATTTTAATTTCAGCAGATTCGGCGTCGGCTCCGCGGCTTGGATTAGCATTGGTGTCTGGACAAATGTGATCAGTGTGAATGAGATCGCTCGCATTTCGAATGAGGCAACCCCTCCATCACGCGTCGCTCACTCCCAGTCACGGTGACCGCTATGCATTTGAGAGCCAGACCTCCATGACTGTTCCAGATGTAAAACTAAATAAAATTGGCAGAGTTTTTCAACAATTTTTAATATCCGTTGCATATGACGTGCAAAATTTAGGTAAATCTTGGGTTTATTTAATTGTCTTGGCTTTCATCTTAATTTTAAGGAATTGGTAATTGAAACTACACAGTTAACTACGAAAGAAAGACAAGTCATTCATTTTTAAATACGTAGAAGAACAGAATAATATCACAAGAGTTTCCGGTTGTATTCATTTATCATCCGTATTAATAACCATGTCAGGCGAAAAGTTATGGAAACAATCCATACTCAAAAGGAAAGGAAAAAGAAAAATAATTTATTTAAAATATTTTAACGACCAGTTTCGAAAGTCACTTCACACAGTGATGCTGACGCAAGTGAGTCCAGTAGATTACAATATTTTTAACGCGAAAGTGGACCTTAAATTTTCCATTTCGTTTCCTTCATGGTGTCTATCAGCATGGAAAATGTAAATTTCGAGGAAGAATCATAAATATCTCATAAATTTACTTTGAAGAACCAGGGATGACCGTTTGTGCTCCTTGGCCGACGTCTTTAATCGAAGGTTGAGGCGCGGAAGGAGGGAAGGGCAAGACGTTACTGATAACACGTTTCGAGGGATGGATTATGCAGGGCCCGTAAAATTCATCGAGAGGGCCCGATTGCCCCATCACAATGACTCCCGGTCCCCTTGACCAACACCCTCTATGGCACCAACCCTCCTTTTGGCTGCTACAGCTCCTCATGACCCTCACCCCTTCTAATGCCCCCATCCCTCCTTATAGGCCCCAAGTCTCCTTATGGCCACTACCCCTACTTATGGGCCCCAACTTTCCCCATACCACCCACCCCTTCTAATGCTCCCCACCCCTACATATGGGCCCCAACTTTCCCCATGGCACCCACCCCTTCTAATGCTCCCCACCCCTACATATGGGCCCCAACTCTAATTATGGGCCCCACCCCCTTGTGGCCACCACACCTCCTTATGGGCCCAACTTTCCTCATGGCACCCAATCCTTCTAATGTCTCCCACCCCTAGTCATGGGCCCCCACTCTTTTTATGGCACCCACCCCTACGTATGGGCTCACACATCTATAGGTGCCTCCTCACCTTTACTTACGGGCCCCAACTCTCTTTATGGCCCTCAACCCTCCTTATTTTTATTTTTTGATTGTAAAGACCACATACAGCAGTGTCACCATTTTATAGTGGCCAGGTAAAAATAAATAAATTATAGAACAAACAAGCAATATCATAAATTAATAGCGAAATAATAGTTATGGCCCTCACCCCGACGCAATGTCCCGACACCTACTTAAGGCCCAAAACCGATACAGCCCCGCCCCTCCTTATTCCCCCCACCCCTCTTTATGTCCCATACACTTCATGGTCCACATCAGCTATAGCCAGCACCTCGCACCAATACCATCATTGTCCACTCGACCTCCATATCCACTTTTCACACGGCGACACCTCACACGCCAACGATATAATAAAAAGTGTGACGGAGGTTAGGAGGGAGGGGAAGGAGGGCAGGTTATATGCCAACAGAGCTACCATGCGGCGGGGGAATCAAACTCTGTTCGTGGGAAACGGAGGAGTGGGGGGGGTGGAGGGGTGGATGTGAGGGAGGATGTGTAGGTGGAGCCACTCTCCATCCGCTTTCATTTTAATTTCCTCTCTTTCTCCCTCTTCTTTTCCTCCCCCTTCCCTGTTTGTTTTTCCACCGCCCACCCCTCCCACCGCGGCCGAAAAACCCACGAGCCACGGGCTGACGCGGGGGTGGAGTTGGGAGGGGGTGGGTGGGTTGATTCCACAGATGGACCTCCGCGGGGCCCATCTCGCGGATCGACGGTTTCGGAACGAGAGGCGGTCGAGGTATTCGGGGGGGTTGGGGGGGGTGGAGGGGAGAGAGGGGTCTTTATATGCGCCCCCCGCCCCCCGATTGGTGGCGGCGGTGCGCCACATGTATGCACACACTCTCTCTCTCGTCCGAGCACCAAATCACCGACAGCAGCGCCGCCGCTTCGAAAACATGAATCGGACCTCTCTAGTGGGATGGAAAAAGGGCACAGGAAGAGTGGAAAAACAAATTATTTCGGCAGGTCAAAAAAAAAAAGAAGAACGGAATAAATAGGAAGGAAATAACAAGAGCGCATCTGTGTGCGCTCTCCCCCTCTCTCTCTCTCTCTCTCTCTCTCCATTTCCTCTTGCAGCCTCAAAATCACGCTCACACCTCCCGATGCACGCTCACACACAAAAGTGAACGGCCCGCACCCGCCCCCCCCCCCTTCCCCTTTTCCCTGCACCGCAACACACACTCACATATGGAAGAGAGAGAGAGTGCGCCCGTGCTTCCGCCTTTTGTTCGACTGCGAAAAGGCCAGAGAGCCGCCCCGCACCTCACCGCACCCAACCTCGGGTGCCGATTCGGATGCGCGCGCGCGCGGGCGGGCTGGCGGGTGCGGTTGGAGAGCTTTCTGCACGACCCGCGCGACGGACACAAAAAACTCATCGGCGAAAAGAGCGATCATCCCCGTTCCACCCGAATGAGCAAAAGCGCTATACCAAAACCCCATCCTCTCTCTCTGTGTCTATCTTGCAGCAGCACGGGTTAGAGGTGGGAGGCCCCACCAAATGCCAAACATGCTGCTACACATCGCTTGTTAAACGAGAGGGCAAAGCGGAGCAAAACGGATATCCTCACATTGTTTTTTGCTCACTGGCTGGCCTCTCTCTCGTCAAAGCAGCGAGCCATCTCACGGGCCGAGCAAAAAGGGGATCGCGGGAACAGACAGGCGGGAGGAGACAGGAGCAGACGGACACATCAGAGGGCGGCCACGACTGTAAAAACTCTCTCCTTCCGACTTGTTTACGATTAGTCCCGAGATACGGAGTGCGCGATTGGCGCAATAATTGGCGGAACAACCCACCCCCCCCCCTCTCCGATTGAAGGGAGCCGTGCGGAATCCCAAAGCACGCACTAAACAGAATAAGGTTTTTTAAAAAAAAAGGGTAATAAAACGCTCAATCTGACCAGGGTTCACGTACAACTCAGAGAGCTACGGAGGGCCCTTCTCAGAGATGGATTAATTCAAAATTGAATTTTATTTCAATACATCGCGAGGGAAAGATAACTGCCGTGCACATTGATAAGTAACTTTTATGCAAAGTGAAAGAGTGAAGGGGACTATAGCACACGAATAAAGTGAAAAGAATGAAGCCTGCGGACATACACAAACAATAATCCTCGAAGTGCGAGGTGCCCCACGGAAATGAACTAGCCGCCATACCGTGAATGTGTGAAATTCTGACGTCTGTGGCCTAGTCCGGGGTGAGCTCTACCTTCACCTAACCAAACCAACCTTCGGATTGAATCACTGCGTGAGTTAGTGAAAGGAAAAGAAAGCTAATCATTCATATTTGCTTAGCTAGCTGATGTTTTTATACAAATTATAGAAATTTTCGAGACGTTTCTAATTTTGAGTTTCATGTAGAGCATCCGCTAATTACTATCCGCCACTTCGTCTTAAGCTTTTCAATCTACTATTTTGACATCCCGGTCTAGAGAGCTTCATTGAGCCGGGATACCACTCCACCTATGTCCGACCCTATGTCTATTTTACAAAGAGAAAGAATTTCATTCATTTTGTCAATAACCGGAGTAAATAAGACTAAAGCATTACGGAGGCTTCGGCGGTGATTTAATTGAGGATTAAATATGATGATTATCAAGACTAAATCATCATAAAAATAAAACAATAACAATAATCACGATAAATAAAGAAAGTTTTCCTATTATATAAATACCTTTGACGAAGCTATAATCGTCTGACTTGAAAATCGCTGCGATAAAAATATTAAGCACAATAACATAAAAATTACTCGTCAAATATTAATATTTGGAGATGATTCAGTGGGATAGGGCAAGGGTTTTTTTTAGGAAACGAATATTTAATCTTATCTCTTCCTTACGACTCAGTTCTCCGCGTAGCTTCGTAGACCAGCTTAAAAAGACAGCAGCACATCATGCAATGGGCTATCAAACAGCCTGATCCGCTGTTCACCATACAAGTCATTGTTTGGTTGGCAACCAAAAATGAGATCGAGAGACGCGAGAAGCGGGAGCAAAGATTGATTTCCCTTCGATTGCAGGTGCATGGGCAAACGGAATCGAGAGCGTTTGACGAGATCGATTAGCTAAACCCACAAAAAAATAGCAGGATAATCCTTGTTGGAGAAGGACAAAAGCTGCATCTTCTAACTCCCTCATGCTACGGGAAACGCGGTACGATTTTTAGATGAAATTAAAATCATCGCACGCAACGAGGAAGACCTAAAGAACTCTAAGGCCAAAATTGAAAATAAAAGTTTCAGGAATATAATAATATGAAAATAAATGGGAGGAAAACAATGTTAATTGTATGCGGAAAAGAGAAAACTGTGGCCGACCTTTTCCTCCAAGGAAACAGATTGGAACGAGTGGAGCTATTCACCTACCACGGGGTACATGAGACGATAGAAGCACGACAGACAGCAAGCGTATAAGCTTAGTCGGCGCTCATGGTAACGAAGCCGCTACTATGCTAGAGGAGCATAAGAGCGGACAGCAGGAAGCAGTACGTCAAAATATTTTTGAGGGCAGTGGCACTCTACAGGGTTCAGAAGCTTGGACCACCGGGATAAGTGATCAGAAAAGAATGAAGATTTTCGAGACCTGATGCCGGAGGAGAATGCTTAAGATTGAATGGACGGACAGGGTGAGAAATGAGGAGAAATGCGGAAAAATGGGAAAATAAAAAACACTGATGAGCACGATACGCCAAAGGAGAACACGGTGGATTGGGGAGGTAAGGATAAACAACAGTTATGTGGGAAGCACTGATAAAAAAGTCCCCAGAGATAGACCAAGGGACAAGTGCCAAGGAATGATCAAGAAGAACCTGAGGGAGGTTAAGGAACTAGCTTGGGGTTGGGAGAAATGGTGGGGTGCAGTATACCAAACTTAGGGTTGCAATACTAAGCACGTGTGTAGGGCGACAGAGGGTGGCCAATGTTTGGAAACAAGACCGCTGGGTCATTCCGAGATCTGTGGAAAACAAAGACGGGGAGCGGAAGGTAATTGGGAATGCAAGGAGGAAAAATGAATATTGATCAAGGGAGTGTGAAACTTGGCTGTCAGATATGGGAAAATGGAGGGATAATAGTGGAGTAGAGGGAAAAACTCGCGGGGAGATTGTTGAGAGGAGAAGGAAAAATAAAAGAGTGAAATTGAAGAGGGTGGATGGCATTGGAGAAGGATGAAGTTGGATGATGAATAGGAGAGGGAGTTGGGATTCACTTTGAGGATAAGTCCATGTAAGTGTGGGAGGAAAATTTCACTTCCACCAAACCTCAAAAAAATTATCACTATCAAAATAGTAAGTTCAATACCTTTCACCTCCCACTGCATTTGAAAGGGTTCTTTCCACTATCCTCAACAATAATTTAGCAATCACGGCGGATGAAATATTATAAGCGTACTCAATTCATTTCACTGAATCTTTATTAAAGCGGGAAAACTGCTCAAAACCAGTTCATTCTGTTGAAATTAATTGATTTAGGCTAAAAATAGAGGAATTTTTCTCAAAACAGAGGTCAACGGTATAATTTTTCAAAAAGGCAGAGGAACTAGACAGTGGAATTAAACTTTAATTTCCATTCAATTGATATTTCAAGGAAGATCTTACGTCGAATAAGCATGCAATTATAGTAAGTCAATATCTTTTTTCAAAAAGAAGAAATCTATATCACCCCGATAATATGGGTGTTAGAATTTGGGCACGTTAAAAGTCGATATTATTACTTTATTTACGCCACACATCAACTGCAATATCCAGGATGGACGCATTTATCTAGCATTCGTTTCAACAT
Organism: Ischnura elegans; assembly: GCF_921293095.1. Lineage (NCBI taxonomy): Eukaryota > Metazoa > Arthropoda > Insecta > Odonata > Coenagrionidae > Ischnura > Ischnura elegans. The sequence goes on from NC_060246.1 coordinate 19,093,933, forward strand.
GAGTATTCATCTACTTAAGTGGCGATGTTCACAATACTTCACAAATATCGATCTGACGTATAAACAATACGAATTTTGGTATCCTCAATGAGCTTCCGCTTTATATTATAAGAGGAGCTCAAAAATATTTCCTAGCATGTTATTTCATAAATTTTATTCATCTATAATTAAAGAAATGGATTCAAGGATGGAGAAATTCATAATTTCATTTTTATCAGGAAATTGGGTGGCCGATTTAGAAAATATATATAATGACATATTTAGTCTTTCGCAGAGCATAGGTCACAAAAATCTTCTTTATTGAGTGAATTTTCCACCTATTTCCTTTCCGGCCCCGGTGGTGGTGGAGTCCTCGCTTGTCAAACTGAATGTCACGGGTTCGTATCCCGCCTGGGCAGGCAGTCCCTAACCAGGGCATGAGTGTTCGAATACGTTTAATTGCGAAATGTTATGTAAAAAAAACAACGTAAAGGCCAATTACCGCTGTTTTCGATAGAGTAGCAATATAAAAATACTCAGCCTCTACCCGACGAATGCATACCAGACTTTAAATACCACTACTATTATAACATTTCCACTCTCGTGCAGGAGACTTTGACAGAATTCAACGGATATCCAAATGCTGAGGTTACAAAGGACGGCTCCGTAGTGGTGTACATTTCGAAAATTCAGTGCGTACAAGTTTCTCTGACCGTCATGCAATGGCCTCCATTTAAATTACCTCTGTAGTTTCCGATTTCAATTGATTCCATGGAAAAACAGGTTTTAAAATACTTTTCATTAACTCAAATCTTTATGATCTACCCTCACCTATCCAATACAACCAACCACCAATGAATCATCGCGGGAATGAGAGAGGTGGTAAGGTCAGCGTTTTTTGAAGGGAGGAGGAGGGTAAAATCTAACTCATGAAAGAGGTGAGTTCATCAGAATAGCATAATTTACTAACTTCTTTCTGTGCCACCTTTTAAACGCCATTATTTAAAACAATCCAAAAAGTATAATTTGGCACCCTTTTCCCAAAACGCAACACATTCACATTATAATTAGATGCATCCTAATTAACAATTAGTTCTTTTGTAAACATGTAGGTTCAATCAAAATTGGTCAATCAAATTTTTTAGGCTCCCAAATTCATGCATAAAATATCCATTCGGTTTGGTCTATTTAAAAGTAATTAGCCACGCTTATTGCATTGCAGCATGTAAATACCTAATTTTTCCTTAACATTAAAACATTGCTTAGGATTAAAAAGCCGTTTATCCATCTCCAAAGGACCAGATCTGGAGAGTAGCGCTTTACGGTACGGACACATGGACACTTTGGATGGAGAACGAAAGAAGAGGTGACGTTCGAGATGGGGGCATGGAGAAGAGTGGAGATGGTGAAGTGGACGGAAAAGATAAGGATCGACGATGTGCTGAACATTGTGGGTGAGGAGAGGCATCTTATCAATGAGATACAGAGGAGACAGGATGCTGAAAACCGTGTTGGATGGTAGAATATTGGGTAAACGAGGGAGGGGAAGGAAGAGAATAGGATTTTTAGATAGAATGAAAGGGAGTATGTCTTATGGTGAACTAAAGCGGGATGTCCATGAAGGGAATTGCCTGAATAATTCTTAATAGCACCATGCAAACCTAATGTAACTTTAATCGGTAGAATACATAATAATTAAGGGCTATAAAACTACCTCCGTTTGTAATTTGTCCTGGCCTTCTGAGGTGATATGTCACTCAATTTAGCATTTCTGCGGTTTCTAATGTAGATTGTGGAGAAGGGAGCCTTGCGTCTCATCGTCGTACCCTCATGCCGCGGAAGGTGGGCGTCGCCCCTCTTATCCCCCCGCCCCCCATTCCTCCACCCTCCCCCTCCCCTTTCTCGCCACCCCTTCCCCATCAAGGCGAGGCGCCCTAACATGTGCACACCTTTCCTTACGTCCCGGCCCCGCGCGTCTTGGTTCGCGTGAGCTGCACGGGGAGGGCGCGGCGCCACTATCGATTGGCGCCAGACGAGAGCGCCCAAGACGGAAACAAAACACGAGGGAGGGGGCGGGGGTTTTCCTTCTCTCCCCCCCCCCCCCCCCGCGTCACACCTCCCTCCTCTGGATCTAACTAGCTGGTGAATGGGGTGGGGGCCGAGGCTTCGGTCACTACTCGATACCACCTTCACCGCGAGGTGGAAAATAGAACAATTGCCCCGAGACAATCTCCACGTCCTACATAGCAAAGAGACCGGTTAATTCCTCCTCCCGTTGGCGTTGCACAAAACGGCCCTGTCGCCTCATACACATACGCATTTACAATTGTCTCAACCATAGATGAGCTGGACCTCACACCCTAATGCACGGCATGGCATCAGGCAGCTCGGGAGGGTTTTAAGATGGAAGCTACGTTGGAAGGCATAAGAGCATATGACCAAGGGCTTTTCATATGACCAAGGGGGATTCTTAAAGACACTTCTTCAAGAAGATACAGTTCGTAGTACATTCCACAAAAGTTTCCGTACCCACGTTAAACCGTGAGACGTATATATCTCCAGGCCAGTATAGGTACATTATATTTTGTGGCAAAAGTGATTTTTTTAACTTTATAAGTCTCATTAATAATTTAACCTATGAATTTACTACATGATTTTCTCAGATTATTTGTCATCAAGGTTATTACACGGAATAAGATGGAGATCACTTCTTCCGGGCATTTTCGGATGCTTAGAAAATTACGTCAATTGAGTGAAAATAAATTAACAATAACGTGATTTTCATCATGAATGCGAAATATTTTATAAGATAACTTCCCTACACTTTTATGTGGAACCTTTTAATAATAAATTCTTTCGGAGCTTCTCCTGTTATGATAATCCTGCGCTAGAGCACGATCAACACGGAAACGCCTGCAGAGAGAAAATGAACGTATTTCTGTCATAACTTTCTCTCTATCTCAGCTACTACTCTCGCAGCTCAAATGCCCTCACCCAAGCGGAACTCAGCGCGCCACGCCAGTAAAATTATAGTCAACGAAAACAGCATACGCCCTCGAAAAAGGTCAGGAATTTTTTGAGAGTTCAGTAAACAAACGTTGTAGTGAAGAAGCTAAAGCTAGGCAATATTTATATTCCCTTACAAACATGATCATTTCATCATTTCCCAATTACACTTTCACCTGCACAGTCCCGGGCCTGCCAATAAGAAGTTCTCGTTCCGCGCGACGGAAGTAAAATCCACATAAACTGCAATGAGGAAAATCCCACTTTGCTTGGGAATAAAACTAAAACGCTTCTAAAAATATCGACGATCACGACGATTAATACCACGATACATTTATAATACTTAAAAAAATAATTACTGTGTCTAACTTTTCGACAGCGAACCCATTTCATCATTTCTGTCACATTTGGAAATATAATATGGTTCTAAAGTGTTACCTTTTGCGTGACAGTGGATGAGGTTGGTTCACAATAGGTCAAGCACCATATAACTTCTAGTGCCTATTCTCCCCCTTATATATTTACCGGTGAGGTGCCTGGAAAGGTGCATAAGGGGCTTGAGCACCACCTGAAAATTATCCAGATTTCCCAAAAATATCGCGAACGACCGACTAAAGACAGCGTAAGTTAGTGGATGATCTTTTGTGTACAAACATTCTTTGAAGATACAAATCTTGGGACGACAGTTTCGCCGGGGTTACACACGGTTTCTTCAGCTCATTTGAGTGGCAGATGCGTCCTTTTTCTACCGCCTTACATATATCATATCGTCGGTTCAGTTCGCATGAAAATACCTATAGGTGTAGTCTGCCTTTGGCAAGGGAACAGCTATCCCCTCCGTTTAATTTGCCCTCATTTTTTTGCCATCTGTATGGCCTTAACTGGAAACCAGGGGAACATTTTTTTGTTATAAATAAATATTTTTACAATTTTGCACAAAATATCAATGAATGGTCAATTCGCCAATTGAATTTGTACACTTTCGATATTTGATAAAGGGGTGCTAACATGGATTACACACTGAGACCCCACAGAAACAAAATTTTAGCTACTCGCCTTCCCAGCCAACCTTTTTTTATTATACCCACCTTTCGTTGGCCACTGTACGAAACGCGGTTCGGGCCGTTACATCCCAAGGAGGATTTCGCGGTGGTGGGGGGAGGGTGAGGGTTCTTATCGGCCCATCCCAGGTGTCCGTTCGCGCCCCCTTCCCCTCCGCGAGGCGATTGGGGGGTGGGGGAAGAAGGGGAGGGATGGGGTGGATCCACCTGGGGTGGATCGAAGAAAAATGTGCTGAAATGGATTCCCTCCTCCGTGTCAGAGTGTTTGTGAGTGCGGCCGGGAAAAGGGGGCACCCCCCTCCCACTCCCTGTGCTCCGTTGGGGTGCGGCCCGCCCGCCCGCGCTGGGTCGATGGCTGAGGGAGGCGGGGCCCGCCACCGAGGAAAGTGTTACGTCATAACGTCTTCATCGTGATTTTTGACGGCCCCTCGCCGACACACACAACGGGGAATAAGCGCCAGCAAGGGGAGGGGAGTGGTGGAAGGAAGGGTGGGGGCGCTACGGTGGGCGGCGGCTGTTCCTCCACGGAGAGGAGAGAGAAAGGTGCGTCCCGCGCGCCACACAGCGGCTCTCTCCCCAAACACGTCCTCATCGTCGCTCGTAATAATAATTGGTGGTCCGCTCGTGAAACAAGTCGCACGCGCTTATCCAAGGGACTGAGGAGAAGTGACGCCCGGGGGGGTAAATGGCAGATGGGTACTTCTCACTGCCAATTCTAATAATTGATCATTCACCAAATTACCATTCCCTTATATACATGAATTGCCATGAGAAAAATTTCCTTTGGACTGGGATTAGAACCGCGCACCTCTGGCTTTCCAGGCCATTCCGTAGACCACCAGGCTATCCAGGTTTCCCATGGCAAATGTACCGAGGCTCATGATACTAGATGTTGGTGCCCAAACTGGATGCCACGCCGGAATGCCAAAGGTGCGAGATTTTACTCTTGGTCCAGAGGAATTTTTTGTCATTGCCTTTCATGTTTTTTTCATCGCCGTTCACGCGGCAGACTTCGAAATATTAAATACCAGTCGCACGTTTGAGACTGGAAAGTGGACCTATACGTGCTCCGTACGGCAAAGAAAATACTATTTGATTTATGTAACATATCTTTATACGTCCAGGTCGCTTTTCCTGATTTAAAATACCAACAGTTATACTTCATTTTTATCAACAAGCGGGTCGAACCCTTTTTTAACAAACAAACATTTCACATTTAAAATCTGGAAGTGTATTTGTAAGTCTCAAGATTATCATAAGAATTTGACATCAGAAGAAGAGCCAATCAATACAACGAATAACAACTATAGCGAGTGGATAGCGCGTGACACACCCGCAGAACACGGAGGGTGTGAGGAAAGGTGAGGGTGAAGATGATAAAAATGTGTCTTTTAAATAATTTCATATTTATTAAGCCATGGAGTAACAGATAATTTAATTTCTGTCAACACGATCCGGTCAAAACAATAATCGCGTAGTGGAACTAGTCGTAAATGAATGCCCAAAAAAGTTGAGTTTCAAAGAATATTTATATTAAAAACAAACTTTTTTCACGAATTGTCGGCTTCTTCGGTCAAAACATTAAGGTAAGAGTGTATAAAATCGTTTCAGGCTTAATTTTGTGGAATAATGCTATATCCATGATTAAAACACAAATGGTAATTTCCACTCTATTTAATTTAACGCTTAACGACCGACCATGGTTTCGACACTTTGTGTCATTTTCAAGGTGTACCCTTGAAAATGATAAGGTATTACCTACGGTCGTTAAGTGTTACATTAAATAGTGTGAAAATTACCATTTGTGTTTTAATCATGGTTAAGGTAAGAGTGTTTCCGGAGACTCGATTGGAGCTCGTAGACTGGTATCTAAAGCATGTCAACGGTCTTTTGAAAAAATTATTGAATGCCTGCCTGAAGGGAAGGGGGGCTTGTTTTCAGGGAGTACACTTGAAAAGGTATCTCTTGACACGTAACAGCAGTAGGTTATCATCCCTCGACCTCCGCTGCTACCTACGGTTTAGTATCTCTGAATAATTTTGACCACATCATGTGAAATAGTTCGTAAGGGAGGCGGCACTCCACGCATACGAAATATGGGCCACTGGAAAAGCTGAATAAAAAGAGTACAAGCTTTCGAGACCTGATTGTGGCGTCGATCATTGAAGAATGGCGGAAGAGAGGAAACTGTGGAATTCAATAGGCCAGAGGAGGGCTCAAAGGCGGATCGGCCATTGCATGTGAGACAATAATTGCGTGAGGCATGTAACGGAGGGATAAACTGAAGCAAAAATCACCAGAGGTTGGCAAAAACGTTAGAATTTTGGACGGACCATAAATATTTTTCAAAAATGTTAAAGAAGGAAACTAGAAGGAAGGGGGTCAAAGGAGAGAGGTAAACAAATTGACTTAAAAAATGAATTTAAAAAAGTTGCCGCATGCGTATACTGGAATGGGAGCGCTGTGACTGAATATAACTGCACAATATCTATGTGCAATTATGACTGATGGAACAAGCCTGTGTACAGGCGGTAAATCGGGAAAAATGTCGACTCCCAGTTGTAAGCAAGACGTTCACTGAACATGTAATAGGTCACGTAATGAGGACACGCGTTGGAACCGTCATCGCCTACACTCTCGTGCCGAAGAAAGATGTTCATATTGAAGCTGATGCGTCCGTGTGACCCGCCGATGCACTGGATAAAGAGGGCATGCGTAGGCAGGTGGAGAGAGTTCATCCAGATGCTGAGGAGGCCAGCTGAGTGAGGAAAAGACCTGATGTTTGCACTCCACATTTCAACAATAGCCGAAATAAATATTAATATATGAATACTCTTTCCAATCCCCTTATATTATAAGGTGAATGCGTCATATAGATGGGTTTACATTACTAGTCACTCATGATCGTATGCCATTTACGAATCATTCACATAATTACCGTGGAATATTGGGCTCATGAAAGAATATTCAATCATACTAATATTTCATTGGATCGGTAGCAACAAAATCAATGTAAGTTTTTGAGCAGCAACAGGCATTCCGTGTACTGTAGTCGAGCAATAAAAATGCAATACTTTGTATGGCTCTTAGAGTAGGAAATAATATTTTGGGTGAACTAAGACTAAGAAGAATAAGGTTATATTCACAAAAAGGGAAAATTTTATGATGAAATAAAACAATTACTTTGATATTTGAATTAAAATTTGCGCACTAAGAGAGGAATATTATCCATGGATAGCTCACGCAACACGAAGGGGAGTTGGGCTGAAAATTCTGCAAAAAAGTATGGAAGAAACGATATAGATAGGTATCAACAGGTAAAACGCAAATAAAATTAAGATTTTTGCAAGAAAACATCGGTTGAAACACACATCTAATCACACATTAAACAATGAGGGGAATTTTAATGTATCGAAAGGCTTGGGAAGAACCAGATAAAGACTGGAGCTGCCAAGGGCATTGTGGGCCGAGAGCAACCGCCGCATGAGAAAACAGGCGGAGACCACGACGGCTATGGGTCTCGTGATATGCGGAAGAAGATGGCTTTCGATGCGAGAGGTCTCTGAGAGTCGGAGGAGTGATTGCGAGGCTTCATTGGAAATGGAAATGTGTAAGAGGAATGCGCGCATTTACGTTCTATTTGCCGATAGCGTGGTCAATGACATGAGAATCTCGGGTCAGAGGTTGCGGCTAATTGGCGCGGGTGGCGCGACGACAGCGCCGCCAATGGGTGGTGGCGTGAGAGGGACACGTGGAGAGGAGGATTGCAGCCTCCGAGACGTGGAGGCCGGACGCAATATCTCCCCCCTACTCATATATAGATGGCCTAGAAGCGGGAAATCCACTTCCAACGGTATTCTTATGGCAGGGTGCAACAAAGTACAATTTTAATAAGGTGGTGAGAAGCCAATGCGTACAAGTGATTTTTTTCCAAATAGAGTTGGATACAGAAATTGATACTGGAAATAAACAAAAACTTGGTTGCCAAGGGATACAAGTGAGCCTCTGTTTTGTACTGACATCAAGTGGAAAAGCAAATTCACTTCTAAATAACTAGTTGATCTCGTTTGTTTTCTTTGCCTAATTTCTGTACATAACTCTTGTATTGAAAAAAAAACACTTGTAGGTACCTCTTGGCTTCTCACTGCCCCATATCGTGCCGCTCGACACATTTAAATTCATTGAAGATAAATATTCGCAAGAAAGACATTAGTATAATCAAACACGGAATTTGACGCGATTATTACCACACAAAAAATGCAAAATTTCGTCCCATCCAGCGGTATTCTTGCGATAGAGTTCGATAAACTTAAGCAATTACCTGTATATGCTCACAGGGCATATTATATGAGCCGGCTCTCTTTCTATTAAGGCATCAACGCATAATTGTTTCATGGGGAACAAAATGACCAGAAAAATTTAAAATAAAATATATTCCGATCGACTTGTTTCTTCAAACGACGAGCTTTTACGATATATTGGACAAATTCCCATAAAACTCTTATATATACCATCAGTGGCGATGCTTGCGAATTATGACAATTATAATATGCAACTATAAGGTATTAAACAAAAAGTTGCAGCGCAATAACGTTATTAAAGAAATTTTCATAGCGCACCCATAATGACGTATGCAAAATCAGGCCTATTAATTTGAAACAGATGGCAATCGAACTTCGGATTCACCGACCTCTATACCTTAGAGGTTGGAGGAGAGGATGAAGAAATTAGAGGGAATTATAAGAACGGGGGACTTCGTGGAAAATCGGTACAACGATCATGGGAGCGGGCGGCACATTTTGGGAACGCATACCAACGTGAGAAACAAAGGCGAGAAATGTTGACGTCTTTTATCAGAAACGATAATTCGAATAAGTGTCTAAAAACACTCTTAGCCTGGCCCTCGGCGATTAGAAACTGTTCTTCTGCTCGTTCACAATTGGCTGAGGTAATAGAAATATCGGTTTCGCAGATATTTTCCTTTTAAACTTTAATTATCGTTGGACTCTTTTTCAATTTATTCCCTTAAGCCTAATAGTATATAAGCTTGTTTATTCTATCGTGTATAGGATACTCAGAGAAATAAAGATCTGTAATTCTTAACTTCTCCGAAAATAGCGGTACAATGAAAAGGTATCGTGTTAAAAGTGTATACGCACCAAAGACCTTCTCACCCGCTTCATAACCAGTATGTTAAAATTCAAATATTCAACATTCTATGCTGGGCTCAGTATCGTTAATTTTTAATGTAATAGCGGAAAATATGCCTTTTGATTATCTACATTATTGACATTATCTCTATTAATCGGCGTCAATGAGGTGTGAATACGATTTTCTAGAAACTAAATAAAACGCTGGTCTAGGTAAGAATTAATGACTTTTTGATGCCAAAAACGCAATTTTTTCGGAGAAATTGGCTGCTATTATTACTTCTTAATGGGTCACGCCAAATTAAAAGAATGGTTGATTTTCGATTTATTTAATTTCATTCTGAGAGAATTAAGGAGATCATACGGTTATTGGGGGACCTAAATATTGGCTTTCTTATGTTCCTTACGAGCGTTCGTTAATACGGCAAAATAACCAGGCTACCTGAATTATAAGATAAGTAGGATCCCTCCCATCCTCTGCCATTAAGGCACAACGCTAGTTCAGGATGTTTAAGAATATCTAGGAATGAGAAAATAAAGGTCTGCAACAGTAGGGAAGAGACGAAGATCAAATGAAAATTAGGAGACCATAATCTTGAGAAGTTGACGGAGTTCTGCTTCTTAAGTAGTTGAATAACCAGCAATTGACGAAGAAAAAAGGAAGTAGTTGGTGAAATGGACAAATAGTTTGGCGCCCTCGAAAAGAGAACTCTAAATTACAGCTGAATATTCAGCAATTCTAAATTACAAGTGTTCAATTAAAAATACAATTTATCAGGATTTATACTTGGAGAATGCCTCTGTATAGAAATAGGCATTTACGATGACAGCAGCGCAGAAATCAAGATTGGAAGCTTCCGAAATGTGGTGTTACAGAACAACGATGAAGATAAAATGGATAGGTTGTGTGAATAGTGCGGAAATTCTAAGAATAGTCGGAGAGATGATGAGTCATTCGAAAACAATTGGTAGAAGACGGTGCAATTTAATCGTCCACATCATCAGACACTAAGGTCTGATGAAAATCTTTGTTTAATTTTAGTAATTTATTCGAAGCGCAGGTGGAAGAGAGGGCCAGCAGACGTAGACCAAGGTTCATAGAGCAAGTGATGTGCAAAGCAGAAGAATTATGAAGGCGTTAAAAAATTAGCTGATGAAGGAGAAATGAGAGGAGAGCTAACCAATCGTTAGGATTGGTTAGCTCTTTGGCTAACGTTAAACCAATCGAAGGATTGATAGCTGTTGATGAGAATAGGGTAGCCAGGAATTTCCTTCGGGGGAGGGGAGATCCAAAACCAGGAGGGAAATTTTTCTTAAAAACATAGTACTACGTAGAAGGTTTTAAACTAATTTTAACACTTTTCATAATCTAAAAAAATTCACGTGTCAAATCTTTTTTACATTGACCTTTTTTCAATATTTTTTCTTTTATGAAGGAAAGTAATTGTGTTCTTATATTTCGAGAGGGATCCGGAACCCCCCCCCACCCCACCCCCCCGGACCTCCCATCCCGTTGCTACACCACTGGTTGATGATGATCACCTTCACATCTAAATACCCGAATTATAATTTGTTTGAGTTGAATATCGTTCCCTATTTCAATGCCTAATCTCATTTCACAGTCCTACACCACATAAAGCTGAAAAGCTGAACAATTAAATCGTACACCGCAATAACTGAAAACTGTTAAAAGTTTACAATCGTCATTTACATTATTTTAGATACCGAGCATTGCATGTAATATCAGAAAACATTCAAACATCTCAGGTCAGAAGGTGGCCGAAATGTAAAAATCGCATATCTATTCTCCTTAATGACGAGAGCAATGTTCAGTCATAACCAGGAATTGGGGTTTCATGCTTTTTATCAGATCTTTCCAGTAATTTACCATGATGCATTGAGAAAATTATTATGTAATTCGTGGAGGAAATATCACAACCTGACAACGAATAGATCACCTCACACAGCTGTTTCCGATGACGCTAGCTCGCAGCACATTTCCGATGGATAATTCCGTCAGCCAAGAAGCGCCACCAGATTTCGCCTCTCAGAGGTCATCGGAGGAGCAGGGGGGGTGCGCGACCCCTGGCCACGGGACGGGATGTGTTGTGAGGTGGGGAAGGGGTGGGGGAAACCCTAACGACGCCTCCCCCCACCTCTCCTCCCGCAATAACAACGAATCCATAAAAGGGCCACCGCCACTTCCCCTCCCACTGCCCCACCTCCTCCCCCTCCTCCTCTGCCACGCCCACTATCTCGCATACATCCCCATCAAGATGCGCGCCCTCCCCACCCCCCTATTAACCCCCCTCCCCCAGCCCCCTCAACATACACGGGAGTGCTCACGGGCGCATCTACGTAAGACATGACGTGGCCCTCCGAGTTCGTCGGCCGGCCGCTCATGCCCCGCGTGGCAGCACTGCGCGCGCGCGCGTGGCGTCGCTCCGCGGGCCAATTAGGCGCCGGCGTCGGCCCGGCGCCACCGCCGTCGTCACTGGCGCCACCTGCCACGTGGCGGGAACATCTCCACTGCCGGTGGCGCCGATGACACGGGACATCCATGACCGCATATTTGAAGGAACCATTTGTGGAGTGAGTGGACACTGGTCCCAGCGACATCAAGTCGAGTGGCATAGGTTCACCTTACGTAAACTCGTTTTCAACAATAACTGCGTCCAAGCAGCAGGAATCATATGGTAATAAGAGAACTATTTTACTTTACCTGCTCCCAACACACCGTAGACTACTGCTTACCATTATTTCCCACGCATTTTTAATGCGGAGGGAGAACTCAAAGTTTAGTTTTCAAATACTCGATGGGTCCTTGAAATGTAATGACTTTAATAATGATTGATTTAGCTAGAAATGAGGAATAAGTGGAGAATGGTTTGGCGTTCAGTCAAGTTATGCATTAACGAAGTAGTTTCTCCTTTATACACTTTTCATGACGTTCCACCTTTCTTCTCCTGACTTCTCGGTCACTTCCCTTTTCATTTTACACTCTATTGCCTCTTGAAATGCCAGCTGATGTAAGCTGATGACGACACTCGGTGGGATTAAACTAATAGCTAATATATAAAGAATGTAGCATAAAAACTCATTAGAATTTTGGAAATGGCTTTTTTACTAAGAAGGTCGGATACAGGTCATTTTGACGCATAACTAGACCTCTAACATTACCACTCATTGGGATCAAGCTTTCCCCCAATTTTCTTCTCCTCCATACCGGGTATATTTATTTACACATCAAATAATTCACAGTGTCCGGCGATATATAGTGGAAATGTTTTATATTCATGAGGATAAAATAAAATGGTTAACTTCCACACACTTTTTTATTAACAAACTACCGACCCGGTTTCGATAGACTAGGATGTGCAGGAAACCGGGTCGGTAGTTTGTTAATAAAAAAGTGTGTGGAAGTTAACCATTTTATTTTATCCTCATGAACATCAAATAACACTTTATTAGACATACATTGATGAACACCTGAAGCCATTTAATCCATATCAATGATTTTCTTCTTTAAATGGGCTTATCCTGGTTTGTAATACAGTCTTAGGATTGTCATCTAAACAAGACCTGAGAGCAAGAACCAGATAATGACCTCCATTTTTCCAGGATGAACTGTTTCCTTTTTCAACAATAAGTTCAGTTGGCATTGTTTAAAACTTAAGTTCTACTTCTTGAATGTAAGAACCATTATTTTTTACAAATATTTATCGAAACTTTACCTTTTGTTATTACATAGTTCTTACACTGGTGCTTTTAATTGATGAATGAACCATCGGCGGAATGTAAACGTGAGGAAACACGTCGCTCGTCTTCCCATTTGACAAAGAGGTCTCCTCACAGGTGGGTGTGGCGCCTGTCACGGGGTTTCGGGATTCTGCGGCCCTCGTCTTCTTCCAGGAGTAGGTTGATGGGGGAGGGGGGTGGCTTTAAGAGTGCTTGTAGGGGCGGGAGCGATTGATCTGGCCCCTATCTCGCGCGCTCTTGAGTGGTGTGAGAGGGGGGGGGGGATGAGGGTGACCAGGGGTCAAGGCAGGAAAGCGAGAGGAATGGGAGGGAGGATTAGGGGGGGGGGAGCTACAGGCGATTCGTATAAGATCAACTCCTTCCCCCTCCCCATGTGTCCACCCCCACCGCTTCGCATTCAATTTCCTCGGCGACCCCTGTATATCCATCGCTGCGACAGAGCACATTCCAGCGGGAAATCTTGAAGGAATATTATTATTTTCATAGAAGAGCGAGTGAGTCCGCTCCTCGAACAGTCCCTCCTTCATTGGCCGGCCAGCAAGATGAATCGGCTACGATTATTGTTATTTTTTTATCACGATGGAGATATTCCGATGGAGAGACTCCTCGAAGCGAAAGTGACCGCCCCCTGGATATTATTAGCGTATGTAAGAACCGAAATGTAGACACGGTGACCAATGTTAACTAAATTTTTAGGAAAGCTCAGGACCAGATGACAACGCAATATTCTAGGACTTTTACCATCATTGGAAATGTATCTCGATATTTATTTAGAATTTAAAATTAAACATGAAGATTAGTTATAAAATTTCCACCAAAATCAGATGGCGGCGATGCGATCATCAAAAGGAAGACGAAAGATAGAAAATTACAAATTCAATTTTTTTTACACAAAAGTTCAATGAAAATTTATTGAAAAAAAAGTTTAATTTTTAAAAATTCAAGCGAAAGAAAGAAGGAAGTGGAAGAGAAAGTGAAATAGACAAAAGAGGAAGTGACAAAAAGTTATTTTCAAAAAAGACGAGACAAGAAAAGAAGGAAATGATAAAAACTTATTTTACTATGAAAAATAAATTTTTTTCTCGCGAACAAACGAGAATAAAATGCATTTTCTGCGAGCGTGACAGTCAAATTGCTTCATAAAAAACGAAAAACTTTGGGAGAATATTCAACCATCTCAATTACCACTTGACATCAATTCAGTACCTGTTAGACGCGTGCACTTAGCTTAGCAGTAGTTGGTATTTATTGTTTGTTTTTGTATGTATTTGTTGTTTTTTACAAAATTTCGTTTTTAAATTGTAATATTATTTATTACCTTTTCAGTCTTTTAGAAACACATTTTAATTTCCGTTAGATAACAACAACATACATATGACACCTGATTAAGGAATCCTCTGCCGTAATATTCGTGGTTGTTGTGTTTGAGGAGTAAAATTGAAACGGAGAGTGGCCAGGTTCCTGCTTCCACGTTCCACGTCCACCTGTGACCAACAAACGACCTCTAACCCTCCACTCTCTACCGATCGCCGTTGAAAAGGAGATATTCAGCAAATCCGCTCGGTATCATCTCTCGGGTATGGGGAAACTTGCCTATAGTATTTTACCATTATACTATTAATGATCGTAATAACGGCTCAATAAATAAGCGCAATTTATGCACATAATTTCCTAAAAAATTTCATGTTAGTCGAAATCTTATACTAACACATCGACTCATTAAATTTTTATTGATTTAATAGGGGCATATTTTATTTACAATGTTATCGTGCGCCGCCACATGTTTAAGAGAACGTCTATCTCTACCGGTCTATTTTTGGCGACAGATCAGTTGCGTGAGATTATGCTCTCAGCCGGAAATTTTTGTGTGAGCAGGCTATACGATATTCAAAATGTATGTATCTCAAATTAAAAACTTGCATCTGAGAAAATAATAAAAACGCAAAGTTATAAAATTTGAGTTATAGGCAAGTGTCAACAAGTGTCCACTTTATATATTTTTAAAATAAATGAAATCGTTACGATCGAGTAATCCGTCATCAAAAAACATCGGCTGAGTAGCCAGGTGGTGCGAATTCTCTTGTCTAAGAGAAAAGACAATTCGTTCCCTCGATCCGACCTCGACATTACCCTTTATATTGCGTGGAGACATAAATTCCTCCTTTGAGGTCTTTCTACCACAAGTCATGCCGAGGTAATGTCATAATCCTTCCTTCGCGTACCGCTTTGCACTCCGTAGTTTCATCACCCGTGCCTAACTAACCCAAAGCATTCGCAATCGAGGAAGGAGACGCCATATAACTCTTACCCCGTTCTTCTTTCTGTGCCGTCAGCGAGGAGGAGAGACAACACGTCGAGGCGACTCGAACGGGATACAACAAGGCAGTACGTTGCGTCTCGTTGAGAGTCGAGGCAACCCGTTGGCGATGGATCAATTTGCGCGGGAGGGTAAGAGTGGGAAGGGGAATTGTGGGGGGAGTGGGAGAGGGCGCTCTCGAGTCGTCTTCGAGGGAGAGGGAGGGGGGATTTGCATAATAAACCCCCTGATAAAGTGTCCCCGTGCCTCGAAATATAAATAGCGTGTTGATTGGGAATGGCAGATAAGGAGGGCTGCTTCCTTTCGCGAATCGTGCCGTCTTAAGGAGGAGGCTCTCCACACCCCCACACACTTCTCATCTGTATGCAGGGGTGGTTGTAAGGTGGGTGGGGGGGACACCCACGTTGCCCCCTCCTCCCCCAGTTACTCCAAATGGCACCGGAATGAGAATAAGAACTTTCTGCCCACACACAACAGCACACAAAACCCCACTTCTCCAGCGCCTGCTATTGCCCTAAATGCTCCAGAATGTAGTTCCTGGCCGCGTATGTAGGTGTAACCCGCATTAGAGGAGAGGAGAATTTCCCTCGCCACATAAGTATGTTACGAAATACGCGAATGAAATGGGCAATGTTAAACGAGCACTCACTTTTTATTAATTTATTTGCCCATTCATTTTGTAAGTACCTACCAACAATTTAAGTATTATTTAAGATACCAAGCTCGACGTGGTAGACGTTTTCCATCATGTGGCAATACAAAAAAATAAGCATTTTTCCACTTAAAAAACTTAATGACTATTTATTTAGGTTTTAATTCGAAATATTACTCAGGCTCCAAAATGATACACTGCAGTAAACCTAGTCGTCATTAAATCGTTCTATAAAGTTGGAAAATTGCAAATAAATCTGTAAAACATTTAAGTATAATTCTATGCACTACCTTGTCATTCACTACTTGCATTACTTGCTTCTTAGTTTAAAACCTAAATATCATGTTGTTGCTGCTGATATTTCGTAAATTATCTTCTGTTGAACGATGATGGCGCAGCAAAGGTTTTCTTAATTTCCCGAGTCCCCTGAGCGAATGCCGACTGAAAAGTGTTGTCTTCTTAAAAATTTCCCATTGTGAAGAAGCGGCAGCCTATGACCACATTGCTGTGGTAGAATGACCACTGTCTTAATTTTTATATGCTTCTTTTTATTTCAAAGCCGTAAAAAAGAGCAACAACTGCGAATAAGACGTTATTTACTTAGGAGATTACAAACGTAGGTAATGTTCTTAATTTACTACATATTTCATGAGAGATGCGAAATCACCACGCACCCTAATGTGATGGGCAGGTAATTATATTTATCACACACATTTTAAATTAACTTCGGTACAGAGTTTTCTCTTTACTTGTCAACGACTGGCGCCCTAACACCCCTAAACCATATTCATACGGGAGCCACTTGCGCGGTAGCCTGTACGTGTATTTCTGTGAGGAAGTAACTTATGCTAATGAGCTGGTATGTCAAAGTCATAAGGTATTAAGGGATCCAGGTTAAGGTTTTAGAGAAGTGCTCAAGGTTAAAAAGTAAAAGTAAGTAAAAAGGTGGGAATGATGATGAAATTAAAATGCGGATTCCACTCATACAGCAACCACTTACACATTAAATGAACTTATAACAATTTTTCCCGTGCAACGGTATTTCGATGCAAAGCAACTTGAAGTGATTGGAAGGAGTATCGGGGTGTGGAGAGGGACATTGAGGGGTGGAATTGACACCTGGAAGAGCAGCATCGTTAAGTCATTTTGGAGAGATCAGGGGCGGATTGAGGTCGTTGTTTCGGAGGGGGGGGGGGTAATTACTTCCGTGGCGCCTTGGTGGCAAGCAACAACACTCGGCGATAATGCGTCTGACGTCCGATGTGCGCAAATGAGTGGGTGTCTGATATAAATTAATTAACTTTACACATTGTTTGTTAATCCATGAAATTAAAACTTTCATTTCAGGGCCATCTGAAAAATTACTATCTCTCCAATTCTACCAGAAATTACGGGGAAGTGCGACCGCTTCCCCCTTAATTCCCACAAAAAGTGACTAAAAAATGTGAGTGGTTTAACTAAAACTAGCGGTTAATGTAATGGCTTCAATTTATAATGAACTGAAGAAAATATAATTGCATAAGGAAATAATACATTAACTTTCTGAGGCACTGCGATTCATAGACGATTAGAGTCGTTTGAAAGCGGAAAATGCCATTTTAACGCTGAAAAATATCATATACAGCTCAGTTGCCACTAAGTGCATTACTTTTTAATTTATAGAACGATAAAAACTTCATGTAAGTAACTATTTTTGCAGCTTGAGTGAAAAATATGGAATCAAGGAAGAGGATTGATGTGAGAAATCTAATAAATGCAAATATTCCCATACCAATAGGAATGTTAGCATCCAACTGGGGAAAACTATAAACCAATTACTATATCTAAAGTGAAATTGCGGAAATAGGGTACTTAGTGGAGCTATTTTCATTCACTTGCTGTGACATAAATTTATGGGATGTTGTGAAATGCTAACGGCACGGAAGCACCGGTGACGTCGTTAATTTTCCTCGCCATGTCTGTTAAAAGGTTCTCCGCAAAGACAGGCATTTCATCGTCGAATGATCAAGAAGTATGAAGTCCTTGAAGAAATAGAAACTACTCGTCTTTTTGTTTCAAAGCTCAAATAGATTAAAACATGAATGAGATACTTGGTGGACAAGCCAAAATTTCACTCTTTAACCGCTAACTCGACCATTTACTGCCTGAATTCAACTTTAGGATACCAACCCGATCCACCCTCTCGAATTCCTTATTCCATCCGCCTATTTTTCCTAGGATATCTCTAACCTAGCACTCAACTTCACATCGCCTATCCTCCCGTCTCAATTCACTCCCTCACATCGTCTATCTATTTCATTTGTCACGTAAAAATTTTACCATCTAGGATTATTCACATTCGTCAGCAAGGTTAATATCGTACTTCTCTTTCCATCAGAGGTTCTCCATTGTTGATGTTTAATAGCCATTGTATTACGCCCCCTTTCATGTTTCTATATAATTTCCCCCCGTTAATTGGCACTGCTGCTGCTTACTAAAATAGTTTGATATTAAATGGAACAAAAATATATCCACAAAGGATATTTCTAATAGAATAAAAATATAAGCACCGAAAATATTTCCTGGCCAAACCAAATATTTTTTCACGACGAAATTCTTCCTAAGTGTATAAAACTTTGCACCAGTGCGCGTGACTGTGTACAAAGTCACTCGTCTCATTCTGTGCTTAGAATAAGAATACTATAAAAAGAGTAATCATCGTGTTATTCAGTGGGGTTCATTTTTACGACAGAGAGGCTTCCGTGCAAACGCTCATTATTACTGAACGCAACCGCTTCGAATTGGGAGAGGCGCTCTCTCACGGGGACACGCTTACTTGGAGACGACGACGACGTGACTGACTGACAGAGTGACGTGGCGGGGCGTGGCGGTGGGCGTGGTGACGGATGGCGAGCTGCGGTGTGCATATTTATAAGAAGAGACATCATCGGATGAGGCGCCGCATTATTGAGGCGCGGGTGGCGCCCCCCCCGTCCAATTTCGCGCCCTCGCATGTCTTCTTTTTCTCCCCTTCTACGTGCCAACGGTGTCGAGGGGGTGGAGCCGGGGGTCTCCCAGGCGATAAACAAGAGACTGCTTAACTTTCTTCCTCCCCAAAGACGTTGCTGCAATGGTCTCCACCGATGACTCTCTCAAACGCGACTCACAAGGGGGAACGACAAGAATTATTGACGAAAGCTAACGGTGAGGTTCCCTTAACTAGGATAGCAACGCAGACTAGCCGGTGGCAAACCCGCGAATGTTGCAACGTAGTCAGCCACCGAATGTTTGGTGACCCTCTGCGCATTCAAATCGATTTATTAAAGTAATTAAAGTCAGCGCTCGCGTCGCCGAAGGGAGAACTATCCGAATTTCAAAGGAATGTGAGCTATAATTAAGGTTTCATTACCTAAAAAGAATAAAAACGGCCCCCTGAGACTCTTTTCAACTGTTTTATCTTCATAGGCCTTAAGAGTTTAACACTCTTGATATTTATAATTAGAGCTGTTTACCGGAATTTTTACTCAAGATGATATAATGCATTAAATTCATTTCTTTAAATGTCATTCCTCGCGAGTTCAAATTCTCTTTTTAAAATGTTAAAAATAAATAGATCGCTCTGTACCCATCGCCGGGCTGCGGTTCTTTTTGGAAATCGCTGAAAATGTACCCTGCTGAATATATATAATCAATTCCGCGCAGATTGGGACTCCCTTTTGCATTCCCCTTTAGCGAACGTTTCCGGAGTCACCGGTTGGGGCACTCGAAGTTGCATGCACTCGCACCAAAAAAATCATCGCATGACCAAACCGAACGATCCAATATCCCTCGCATTCGTTTCAAGAGCTACAAAAACTTGAGCCGCCAAGGCGCCATCCTTGGGACGTTCAATGCATTTTGAAAGAGTAGGAAAGATGCTAATGCCGGACATAGATACATTCTGATGCATTATGAAGGCAATTTTTTACTATCCATCCCGATACCCTTATTGACACAGAAGTAATGCAAATACCGAAAGAAAATTTGCCGAACAAGGGTGTAAATTATTCGTATTCCAACGCTGGTAATTAGGTCACATTATTGAAAGCTTCCAATGCAATAGACAGGTCATCTTATTTCAGGGTCAAGGTGAAGGGCATATCTTCCTTAGGCCCATTTGTTTTAGTTTCGGGAATGATACCCCTAGTTGGATAATAAATATTAATACTGCTCTGTTTTATAAAAATACTCCGATAAAAGTTGCAGGCTCAGAAGCTATTTCCAGCACTTTAAGAAAATATAAATATTGACGTACTACTAAGCTTAATATTTTCCACATCTCAGATCACCATGGCGATTAACATGGGTTTTCTACCGTAACAGGGGCTCATTTTCGCGGGGCGCGGGGCGCGGGGGTGTTGGATGGATTTTTTCAGAAAAGGAAGGAAGGAAGGCGGCATGAGAAGCGGGGATAGTGTCGATTACAGAGAGAGGGGGGAGGTCCCTTCCCTCCGCCACCTCCATCCTCCCGAAATTGCATTCTAAGCGCCCCCTTTACCACTTAACCCTCTCCAACCCCCTTCACTCCCACCCTCGTTGTATCTCCATCGAATTGGGCAGCGGAGTGAGACAGGAAGACACGAACGCGTGAATGCAACAAGAGCCGTGCTCGAGATATCAAGCATGCTTGTACGCATGAGACGTAACGATAACTGAACATATTAATAGATACTAGCAATTTTCTACAAGTAGTTTAGTACGTCAATCAGTATCAATACATTTTGCATTACCTTCACGAATTCTAACACCTTCATATCATCTGAAGTGGTACTAAATGTTTTGAAACTCGTCATGCCGTGACGCTGTTGCCTGTATGCTGTGGAAAATTACCAGTATATTTAAATTTACCAATATGTTAGCATTAGACGGGATCACACGAGAGTAGTGATTACGCGAGACTAATTCGAGATTAATTTCACTGCGAATATCGATTGCATTCCTATCGCTTAGTTTTGCGGAATTTAAAAATAACAAAAGCCCAGGCTGTTACCAGAAATGTTGCCACTTATAGTGAAAATTTAATACATGGCGTTTCAAGAATTTTATACTAACGCCACCAAACAGAGAGCCCATAAACTACAATATGTGGCTATTCATCACAATGGCGCCTATCGGAGGGTTAGGCCTAGAAAGACTCCCGATAACTGGAGCATTCTTAAACATGATGACACTTGATGACATGAATGATTAAATTGTTATTGGAAAGTCTTTCCTTGGACATCTTCACGGTAGAGTAGCAACAACCTTGGTTGCAACGAGAATACTTTCTACCATACGCACAGTTTATCGGAGAATAGATGCATTAATGGCCATTATTTCCTGGTGATCACATCTTTACCTAATTTTATCACAAGTTGTTCTGATTATTAGAAACAACATTTTCAAAAAATATCAATGTACGTAAATTTTATCAAAGTTTACTGAAGTGGCAACTTAAAATGTCGACCGGCACTTATACAGCCAACATTGAGATAATTCAAAATATTTTTTCCTTATTTCGCTTTTTTTTACCGCAAAATATTCGGAGTATTGAATGCTGTGACTTATTTTTTTTTAATAGGCACCACTAGTTAAGAGAAAAATCGCTAGATCATTTCATTCCTCACATCAAATCAGCTTTGCATCGTGGATATTTGTACAATTTATTTGATATTTTTAATTTATCAAGCAACTGTACATAGTCACTTACTTATGATCCTGCACCTTTTCATTAAAATCGCAATCGTAAAATCACTCCATTACACGTTAACATACATATTTTGGAGCATTTACTTACGTGTATTAATAAATATATATAAATATATGTATTGTATATAAATCTTACTTTTAGCATACAAAGCGGAGTGTCCTTCCAACCAAAGTATTCAAGTACCAGTCTGCTCCGATGGTTGCTCCGTGACTAAGCTCCAGGCTAGAAGTTTGGTCCATCGGCTTCCATATTATATCTGAATATCGCCTGATCTCATCTCATTAGTCATGAAAAAGTCGCGCGCCGAGAAATTTGCCACCGCTAGCGGCTTCCTTCGCTTAATACCTAACCCGCAAAGATGTTAGAAACCCAGTGAATAGACTCCGCGAGTCGAGTTTGCCCGGCATGGAAGTTCGCACGCTAAGGGCGTCTTAAAATTTTACGGCAACGAAAACAGTCGGGGGTGGGAGTGGGTGGAAGCGCGCCATTAATGTCTGAAAGAGGGTGAGGGCAGGGAGAACCCCTGCGGTACACCCTCACCCACCGAAACCCTCCCTTCATCGCCCACTCCCCCCACACTCATTACGATTTCATGGAGAGCTAGGTGGCTGAAGGGAGTTTGCCGAGTGCACCCCTAGATGGTGCCCTCGTCTCTAAACCGCCATCTCCATAATTAACGCAAATCAGACAAGTCATTTGGTTTCAATTAACGAGGCGACAACGTCTCCGATTCCTCCCGTCAGATATGAGAGCGAGTAAATTGACTCGCCACTGTGGAGCGCGACGCGATTTTGATGAAATGGGAGAGCAGCGCCATCTGATCATCGGTACATGGGACGATTTGTACTACTCACAATGCATGCGGTCAATCCTTTTTTCAAAGGGCCACCGATTGAGGAAACACACGGAGGAGGAAGAGTTGAACGTTAGAAAACCACGCCTCACCTGGAATGAGAGAAACAATTCTATGAGTTTTCAAGAGTCGTACAGGAGAAGTCATTTCTATTTTAAACCATGCACTCTATGAGAAGAATAAATGGGAGAACAAAGCATTGCTATCTTTGACCCTAGAGAAAATCAAATTTTGGTACATTTCGTATTTCACGTTAGAAACTGAAAAAAATAGAGAAAAATTTTTATTCAAATTGAATAAAATAAGCAGATTTGCATTAATCATGTTCAACGAAAACTTTTTCGAACTCGTGTAATACAAAGATGGGGAGTGATGTAACATCCATAAATACTTCTTCTCCTCAGAGAGTGTGGACGAAGTGAAATGTGGGTCCATACCACACGGCCTCGAAAACTGAGACTTTAAGGGGAGATGGACAGAGTTAACTATACGTCAAGATTGCCTTACAACGACGTTTGGAAATAAAAACCTGAATTATGATTCACATATATTCGTGCATATGAGGGAAGAGGTAAAATCCTGAAACCCTTCCATGACGTGACATTCGCTACGTTTTTGCAGTCAGCATTTACCAGCAGAAAAATGCCATGCTTCTTAATTCTTATTTGGGCACCTATTTCTGCACACATTGATCGTTTCACCATAGACTGACCTCCTTCTGACCCGTCTCAGATCCTTTTTGCTCCTCTCTCTACAAGAAAGTGATAAATTCAATAGAAGTCTTCAAAAACAACTCTGAGGAAAAAATTTCTTATTGACTAATTAGAAAAATTCTTCCGATTACCTCAATTCAGGCGCGCAGCTGGGAATTAAGGCAAGGGGGGGTTTGGCTAATACTGGGGAGGATGGAATACTGGAGACGCGGGTGCCCTCCCCCAGAACAAATATTTATGACAAATGGCTCAAAATGGTGTGTTTTACGGCTTTCTGAGGGATATTTTATTAATCATTACCCTATTCTACAAGTAATTTATATCCAAGTGGGTAAAATGGATTAAAATTTTAAAATTCTCTGAGTTCTGGGGGGTTTTAAAAACTCCAAAACTTCCTCCCTCAAAACTCCCCTCTTCCCTGCGCCACTGCCTCCATCAATCATCAATACCTCCTCTAGACTAGGACGAAAGAATTTTTGGGTCACTCCATTCAAAATCATACGGTACCCTATAAACAATACGGAGTGACCATCGGGAATAATGATTAAAATACGTATTTAAGAGCATATTAATTGCATAAAAATTGGTCGCTTCAAAATTTTAAAATTCAATATTTCATGAGGTTTCACCAATGAAGAAAACACTAAGAACCGCCTCCATTAATGGCGAACCAAGGGAAAAAGTCAATTTTCAAGTGTATAAAATTTGGAAAGTAATAATTCAAAGATTTTAGCGATCGCAATTAGCATGTAATAATTACGATGTTAACAATTTAAAACTATTCTCTCGTAAAATGAACTTTTGAGTAACTATACAACACTAAAATCTGAGTAATTTCTATTATATGATGGCGATTAACCATTGAAATATCTTTCAGAGAAATAAAGCGCACTCTATGATGGATTTGTTGCGCGTCTGATAACTGTGGATAGCGGTAATCAATTGGTTTTCAGTTTCGTTCTTGTTTAGTTCTTATTTTGATGCAGATAAAGGCGAAAACAGAAATCACTGGGGAGGGGGCCCAGTAATTTCTGGAAATATTGAAAAAATGTTTATTTTTTAGGGGTCTCTCAAATTATAGCTTTGTTTCACTAGTGAAGTAAAAAATTTTTTAAAAAAATTGATGGATATCTGAACCCTACCTGCCGTAGCATGGCAGGCCTCCGACACATTATAGCTTCGAAGCATTGCATATCACCGAGGCGCAAGGCGAACCCCTTTCCCGCAAACAACGCATTTATATACTTACATCTTTTACCATTCACTGAGATAATTTAGTTCGCATTGTTCATTCCAAGTGGCGATGCTCATAGAGCTCGCAGAATTTATTTTAAGCTCCATTGTCCATTTGGTTCGCGATTGGTGAATTTTGTTAGTTTAGCCATTTTGAACGATTTGAAAGAAATATTCATCGGAACAAACCAAACCGCATGACTCGTGCCACGGAAATGAATTGAATAGCCCACTTTTATTTTACAGCACGTTCGACTTTCGAGTGTTAGATCGACGCGACGGCGCGTGACCTATGCTTCTCCGTTCTGCACCGAGATGGCAGCACCGACGACGGCGGGTCATCGGGTTCGCCTCCTCCCCGACACTCCACGTGGAGTAGGGGGGGGGGGGCTGTCGGGCGAGAGGTCGTTTGCCTCGCAGGAGATCATCGCTTTGAATCCCGTCGGAGGGCGCACGGCCGGAGGCGGCGAGGTCGTCGAGGTGCGACCGTGATCGCATATTGAACCCTTAGAACTCGCCCCTCTTGCCACCCGCCGCGGAAACTTCTAACGTGTGAGGCGGCGAATCAGTGCCGCCAACAAAACGAAGCGACGAGCAACTTTAGGAAAACATTCTGTGCGGAGGGGAATACAATGCGGCTAGGAGGATCCCTCTTATTATTGCACACAAACACAACCTAGAAGAGAGTAATAAATATCACACCTCAAGGGATCATACTTATAATGTCTGTTTTTTCCCCGGCTTATAATGGCAGGGTAGATTTCTCGGGTCTCACACCGGGTAAGGTCCTTCATATCTCCTTCCGACGTTTCGATATGCAACTCACCTATGGTCCTCTGGGATTCAGGAATCCAACGATTCAATGGGATTCGTGAATCCCTGAGGACGATGAGTGAGTTGCACATCGAAGCTTCGGTAGGAGATATGGGGCACCTCATCACGTGCGAGAAACAATTTAAGTAAGTAGATAGAATGATACGTTTCCCAAACATCACTAGCCTCGTTCGATAGATACATAAGCAGACGATATTACTTGTATAATTTCTCGACAGTGATGGGATTAATTACTGCTGCCGTCGCCAAAGTATATTGCAAGTGCGTGGGAGGGTATCTGGAGAGGGCTACCTACAGCTCAGGTGATTTACGCAATAGTGAATAGCAAGAGAAGGAATGACGGAGTTACACTGCTAAGGCTACAAATAATCGCCAATGCAGATCCAATAATTAGCGATTCAAATGGAGTGCGATCGAATCCATCCATTTTTCGACTCCTCTTCTGAAAGGGTTAGGAAAGTTTGTGACGTCACCCATCACTTGCTTTCGTCCTATCACCGTAAACATGATGCGGTATTCCCATCAATCTCTTTCCAGATATCCAAACGGGTGCTGGGAAAAATATCCGCCAGAGTCAGGACATTTTTAGGAAGGCGAAAAATTTCGCGATTCGCTGTTATTATAAAAATAATTGTGCACAGAAAAAGTGGAGGTAGATAT
The DNA here is from genome assembly GCF_921293095.1 of Ischnura elegans. Classification (NCBI taxonomy): domain Eukaryota; kingdom Metazoa; phylum Arthropoda; class Insecta; order Odonata; family Coenagrionidae; genus Ischnura; species Ischnura elegans. The sequence continues at coordinate 19,119,857 of NC_060246.1, forward strand.
GCCAGACCGTTTCATTCGCAGGGACACTTCCCCACCCAAAGTCCGCTTTGAAGAGCTTGGTGATGACAGTGCCTCGACTACACCACCAAAGTATATTGGATGTGCGTGGGAGAGTATTTGGAGAAAGTAACCGACAGCTCAGGTGATTTACGCAATAGAGAATGGCAAGAGAAGGAATGATGGAGAGAAACCCAGTGTCGGCATTAGTTTTGACGAAAGGCGCCAAGGTGACGACGATTTAACGTCTCAACCGACGAACATTTTGCGGACCTAATGTACTTTTCTCAAAAAACCTCTTAAAATATTTCTTCCACCGCCGGTATTTGAAGTGAGAGGCCAACAATTTGGTCACCATACCAACGCGATCCCCAATGCAATCGATGCCTCACCGCTTAAGAAGAAAAGTGACTTCAATGGACTTCCAAGAAGCCACTACTAGAGGTGATATAGGTACCCTTTCTCGGTAAATCATGATAATAAATAACCCTAGGGATTCCAGCCATGCGAAATGTTTGGTGGCCAACGTTTCCTCTGTACACATCCCTATCGTCCTCAGAGCAGTGGCATTGCATAGTTTTCCATCAGTTATACACACCATGCCAGTGTTGAAGCCGCGCTTGTCTTCGAATGTGGAATATTGTAATCCTGCAGCGGGAAAGGCGGAGAATGAATGAATGCCTCCGCAGTGAGAGGTGGTGCCCTGGGAAGTGGATAGGCCGCCCGGCAGGTGGCAGGTAAGCGCCGCTCCCGCTGAGGTGCGAGGGGCAGGGGCAGAGGGTGCTCGCTCAGGTGAGTGGGGGCGGTAGAGGGCGCATGTGTTGTTGCTGCTGCCTCTGCCCTTCCTCCCCCTCACCTGACAGGCCAATCAGGTGAGGCGGAGAGGGAGAGTGGAGGAGGAGGAGGAGGCGCTGTGTGGAGGGGAGGCCCACCTGGGCACACCTTTGCTCGCCTCCCCTACACGGACAGGTGGGGGCGTGATGCCACTCGAGAGGGCACACTCGACCTTCTGCGCATGCTCCACTCACCCACTCCCTCAGCCAATGAGGAGGACCGAACCCGTGACCTCGCGAAAATGGCCGTGACGGTTGGGTACACATACCTCAGCAGGGATTGGGTGGCTCTTCTATCTGCATACTACCCCGCAAACCGCCTCATTGGCGAGCACCGGGTGTGCTAGGACATCGGCCGTTAACAAGTAGAAAGTAAATGCTCTAACAAAGTTCCGCCAAGCATTTCCTTATTGAAGTCTTTTATTGTTCGCAGAAAAAATATCTCTCTTAATTTATCGTTTTTTTCGGAACTGGAAATAAATTGGGGTTTTAATGTGATGGTCTCCGTATCAATCTGAAAGATATCTAAGTATTAACAATGGTAAAAGCAATCTAATTCTGGCGCACAACCTCCGAGTCTCTTGTAAGATAATTCTTTTAACATCTGTAAAACACAATCTGTACACCAGTTGCAGTTATCGATGAATCTAGCCATAGGCGGATCTAGTGGGGGGGACGGAGGCACGTGCCTCCCCCAGACCCTTAAAAAACATGCAAGATTTTTAATACGGTCTCATTATCATTGCGCTCGTTTTGTATTACGAGGTATCCTTGTGCCCCCCCCTCCCAAGAACAAAATCCTGGATACGGCCTTGCTTGTGCCCCCCCAGAAAGAAATCCTGGATCCGCCCCTGAATCTAGCTTTCGTTTGTATTTTATTTACTTAACGGACTAAGTATTTCTGTTTCAGATAAGATATTCTCGCTGCATCAAGAGTCATCAATCCGCAGGTTGGTTTGACGCAGTTCTCAATTCAACTTTCGGCTAATCCTTTATCACCTGCTTCGGTGGCGTAACTATGAGGGGATATATCCCATCCCCCCCCCCTTAAAGCCTCAGAGAAATAAAAACATTATTTAAAATCATTGCCTAGTTTTGACGTATAAGTAATAACTGCATCTGCTTAAAGTTGAATTTTTAGAGCCAAAATGATGTAAAACGTATTTCCAGGCATGTCATTTTAAAAAAATTTTCCCGGAACCCCCGTTGTCCGTAGGGGGGATCACCCCTAGACCTCTTTATCCCCCCCCCTCCAAAGCATATTCTTAATTACGCCCCTGACCTCCTTAATTCTTCAGGTTTGCAAACTTTAATCACCTGCTCGAAATATCCATGAGATTATAGGCCTTCCTTGGCCATTATCCCTTCCTCTTGTCGCTCGACAATTGTTTTTATCACGCTGTTTTACGCGGGGCACGTTATTGCGCAATCTGACGTATGCACGAAGGTGAAATCAAAATTCCGTCGAGTAAAGAGCTGAATTGCTAGAACACATAGGAGAATGCGTGGATGCGAGATAGCAAAATAGCCCCTGTTCTAATTCCGAGCTCGATTTCTCGCAATTTCGTCATTTTTCAGTGCTTACCTGCATGGGCGTGCCCAGCGAGGGGCTGGAGGGGGTGGCTGCCCCTTCATACGAACAAAAATTGCAAAAGTCTTTAAGGAAAATCAGGACTGGATTGAAACGAAAGTTTTCAACAAATTTTCTTTAACCCCACGAAAAATGATACCTACTACTTAGTATTACACATGTAACTAAAATACTTTTTTCAAGCAAATAATATTAAAAATTAATAAAGCGCTCTTATAAATGTTGGTTTCATTCAACTTATCCATGCTATGTTTCAACTTGAACAACCATGGCTTGCCCCCCCCCCCCCCCCCCCTTAGTTTTGATCCTGGGTACACGCTTGCTTACCTGCGCAATGAATCCCGCGTAAAACAGCCTTCACGATATCGCCGATTGAGCAGTAGCGGCTTCTTCTCAAGCTTATCAAGGGACCTCTCTTATCTCCTATTTTTCAGAAGAATCACCCGATGAGTATATCGGTGCATTCGTTTATCATTATTCTGTAGCTATTCCGCTGCCGAGACGGAATTGAAATCAACAGCTATGAATCTAACCTGAAGACTGATGCTACGCCGGCAAAACCATCGCTTTAAGTTTAAAATACGCTAAAGAAATCACAGTAACCGAGCTGTATTGTTTGAACATGTCCGCTGCCCTAATCACAACAAACAATTATAAATTCGCCATTGATACGGACTGTCATCTTCTTCCAAGTGTAACCAGAAATTGTTCGAAGGAACGGCAAGACGTGGCACAGTGGTAGGTGAAGCCTCGGTCTTTTTCTTTCTCAGCAATTATAGGGAATTATCCCTATATTATTACAATAGGATAATTCTCAGATTTGACCATTTTCGCGAGCTAGGAATGTGAGGGGATAAACTTGAGCAGATAGAGCAATTCAAGTGTTTGGGCAGCACATCAGGAAGGAGCTTTTGATATGATCGTCATATAAGAGTTGAAAGAAAATTAGTGAAGAGTCTGATCTGGGCGCTTTTCGGCGCGGAAACATAGGCAACTAGGAATTACGATGAGAGAAGACTGGAGGTGTTCGAGATGTGGGTGTGGAAAAGAATGGAGAAGGTGGAGTGGACGGAAAGGAGGAGGAGCGAAGAAGTTCTGGACATGGCGGGTGAGGAGAGGCGGCTTCTAGATGAGATACGGAAGAGGCAGAAGGAATGGATGGAGAAAGTACTTACCGTGGAGGGGATGTTGAAAACAGCGTTAGAGGGTAGAATGTTGGGTAAACGAGGGAGAGGAAGAAAGAGAGATTTTTAGATAGAATGAAAGGGGGAAGGCCTTATTATGAGTTGAAGAGGGAAGTACAGGAAGGAGGGGGAGACTGCCCGAATGCTTCTTAATTACTCCATGAAAAACTACCATAAATGGTGAATACTTAAACATTAATGTGCGAGAGGGAATCACTACCCCACTTCAACTTTCAGGAAGTTCGCATGACGGAATCAGCATTTATACCAAGTGCTCACGTTGGCGACTCGCGGACAGACTGGCAACCAGCGCATCTAAGGGAAGGATTGATGCTACTACCTTCGAAAGGGGGTGGGGCTGGGCCGTTGCTGTTCATAGTCACTCCGCAGTTCCGCGTCATAAGGATAAGTGGGTTGGAAAACAAGCAAAGAGGCGGAGTTCGGAGCGGCGATATTGAAAAAGGAAACGTGTCGACTATCAAGGAGGCCTGAGAGCGACTGTGCGGCAATCGAGCCGTCATCGCCCAGATCAGAGCATCGAATGTGTTATGGGGAGGCGACTCCATCTCTTGAGTGAGAGGAGAACAGGCCAACAGGCCCGCTTACAAGCTTCACACTGAATCCTCTCTTGGGCTGAATTTCCACCATCGCCTCACGAGCAGGCACACAAGCCGGAACTTCATTTCGGGAACGCCTAAGCTTGACGCAAGACAACCGCTCCCTATTAATTCTATATATGCACAGTCCACCAATTTATTGATAAATAAAAACAAAACCGTAGCAACACGCATTTATAAACAAAGCAAGTTTTTAAGCTAATGTTCAAACGCTAACTACCCTTGTGTTTAGTCATCGCATTATACTTTGATGAAAAACATTTCGGGGGTGCGTAATCCTCAAAGTATCTGCCGGTGGCCCTGCTCACGAGCCACTGGAAATGAGTACCACCACACCAATAGTTTAACCCAAGTGGAATATCCTCATAATTTGAGAACACACCGATTGTTCTTGTTTTTTTAAGGAAACTTCAATATTTTCACTCACATGAGCAACTTTATACTCCGGGCTGCATAAGACGCATTAATTTCACGATGCTAATTATTTTTAAGTGAATTTTGAACGGTTATTCGGCAATGATGTAGGTAAAAAGCACTCGTATCTATATCCTCGCAGGATTTCTTAATGGCTAACGATCTACATGATACCCTGCGAGTCACGTCTAGAGAATGTAGCAGCGGGTGAATATGAACGTGAAATCAGCTATCTTCCCAACATGCAATCAGCTAAATACAAACGCTAACCAAATTTATTTATGCAATTAAATGGGAGGGATTGGCTGAAACACTACCTTTTTTATCCCCAATGGAATCTGCTAAAAACAACGCGCTTCTCCACCACAGTTCTTGATCTGTCAAATTTAATGGTGAAATTCTACAACTCTTCCATCGCAGAATTCGGGATCTCGTCTACCATCCTTGCCTTTAGGGCACAAACCTCAATTCACAAGCGAGCCAATGTAAATACCCACCACTTATGTGACACTAATCGGGGTATAACATCCATTCCTATGCATTTCTGATTTCTTAAAAATAAAATATTAAGCCACCATTCCAAAACGCATAGTGACCATTTATAACACTTGCAAAATTGTTTAAAAAACACATTTTTATGAACAATTATGCAATAATGCAAGCCTGTATAAAATAAACTCGACAAGTTTTGAAATTCTCGCACCTAATTTCCTCCGGCAATTCGATCTTCAATTCTACGGTGGCTAATGAGGCGATCAACTTCCATTTATCGGCCCCAGAACTCTTCCAGTATCCTTATGGTAGCGAGGCGTGGAGGTTGACAGTAGCAGAGAAGTCAAGAGTGGAAGCATCCGAAATGTGGTGCTAACGAAGAACGATGAAGATAAATGGATGAATGTAAGTAATGAGGAAGAAAAGTGAGAGAAGAAAGAAGAGTGAGAGAAGGAAGAAGTCTTCCGAAAACCTTAAGGAGAAGAAGGGTTGGCCACATCATGACACTTAGTTGGCCACATCATGGCATATGATGGCCTGATAAGAGCAATCGTAGAAGAACAGGTGGAAGGGAAGAAGGGCAAGGGACGGCCACGAATGAGTTTCATAGGACGGTTTATAAAGGATGTAAAAGAGAAGAAATACACTCCTATAAAAGGAAATCGGATAGGAGAGCGTAATGGAGAACTGCGTCAAATAAATCCTTGGAATCTTAACTAATGATGATGAGAATTTTTTCAGCAATTAATATAATTTGCCGTTGAAAGACTGGAGGAAGGGAATTGCCATGTGCGGCAAAGTGGAAAATGATTTGCGCAGCTGTCGAACTTCCCTGTCTCTTCCCGGCCGCAGTGAATCGTGCTTGCATGCATGAGCAAGGGGTTGCATAATGCTCCGAGGCGCCGTCCACACAGGGCGCCCTCTGTTGCTGAGCATTGAGTGCAGGTGCGCAACACCATGCGACCGCGAAATAACGGCCCCCGCATGGCGCTACTATTACACATCTATTCAGACGTCCATATGAGCCGAGGATTTGGAGTCGACTTACTTAAAAATTGGCTCTACTTAAAAATTGGCTAAAATCATTCACGTGAGTGCAACGAAATAATACAAATGATAATGACAATGCGTCCATTCTTTTTAACTCGTGCTTGGGTTAGCTAGCCAACTAATCCTTTAAATCCGCCAACAACAATCACTTCTAAAAATCAAAGATACCTGTAGTTGAAACACCCTTTAGATGGTGATAGATTTTTCAAAAATTGAGAGATAAGTATTCCTAGAACCCAATGACAACAAGATAAATAAACAAGTAGATTTTAAAAATTATTACGCTTCATAGCATTATTTTTATTGGGTATTTATTACAGTTTAATCACGGACGGAGTGACTGTTTTCGAATTACTGGACGCAATCACAATGAGACAGAAAAAATTAATTTCCGACAAATTTTATTTGGCATTTTCATACCGCAACCGCAAGGCAACCATTAATGTTTCCAAATAATGAGGAGAATAGGAAGATATTTATTGCTAGGAAATTATTTTTCCAAAAATTCAACATAACAAACCCAAAAATTTTGTCATTAATCAGGAAATGTTCAACATTAAATAATAAAAATTATTGGCAGGAGATATTGCAGCACCCGAAATTACATTGACCTAAAAAAAACACCTCCACAAAGTGAATTATATTTGGGCAAAAATAAAGGTTTTAATTAAATTTGTTATCACATTTGCGAAATTATGATCCAACGCAATTATTATACTTTGAGTAAATGGTAACCATCAGTTTGGTTTAAGAAGTGGGAAAACTGCAAAACTACGCACCAAATGCGGGAAAACGGGTAATATATCTCTCCTTGGTTTTGAAGGTAACCTTCATAAACGCAATTAAAGATTTTTAATTCTGCTACTCAAGAGTATACTAAATAAGCTATAATTTGATGGAGATCGCACTGTAATAGGACGAGCTCTAACTTAACGATATAAGTATCAGGCTGAAATATTTCTCATGGTATACATAAATGGCCATTATGGGCCACAATGAACTCGAACCGAATTTTATTCTTATTAAGAACTTCCAGGTTACCTTCCTTCTGCCCCGTTTCCTGTCATTTAAAGCTCACCCCTCGCCTCCACTAATGCCTCCCATACGTCGCTTCGCAATTGAACTCCCCGAGGATCATCGCTGCTTGTCGTCCGCTGATCGCTAGCCGCTCACCGCAGTGGCTCACCATGCAGACGCAAGCAGTGTGGACGCCTGCGATTCGCAGCTGACGCCACGTTTCCCACTGTCGTCATTACGGCTATCGTTAGCGGAGATCATCGCACGCACGGCACAGACACAAATGCCTCGGATCCGCCCACACCTCAGACGCCTCACCTCGATAAAGAGCATGCACGTTACATGAGAGCATACATCTGAATATGAACCCAAAAACCATTTGGATCGGCGGAAGGTCATGGCATCAATCCCTGTAAACGTACGCATTAAAAAAATAAGGTGGCCGTTACTAATTGTAAGTTGAGTTAACAGCAGTCTAGCATTCATTTAAGTCATGTATTGTTCAGGGAAAAAACGAATACGTTCTGCAAATCATTTCTCTAATGCGATCGTGTCTCCCAGACCTGAAATATAATAATACTAATGTATTTTTCTTACCTTTTCTATTCTTCTGTAATTATTCTGTTCTACTCTATATTGATTGTGATTATTATTGGAATGGATAAGAATCGTGCAACGCTTTGATGCCTCACTGAACACATGTGAACGCGACTGAATCGATTTGGGCGGAATATTTTTTACATGATTTTATAGTAAATGCTGCGATTTAATCCAAACTAATTCACTGACTGACTAGTTCTGCATTGTCCCATGATGATTGGTAGTGGGCATTCGATATCGAGTTAGGAAGTTGGTTTTACTCTAACCTTAGTCATTCATCTCTTTCTAGGCAGGCAAACTCAAGTTTACATCAGTTCTGCGCTGACAGAAGACCGTCGTTCCGCCCTCAGACCAAGAATAGCAAAGAGAGATAACATGCACTTGGACACAGCATACGCGGCAAATATTTTAAATACGAGATCACGTGACCACTCACTCTCCCGTGATGCGGAATACCGCAGTAATTTCAATTGTTGGTTTTATTTGGAAAACAAAGGAGAAAAGAGAAAAATCAAAGAATGACAAAACTTGCTATTTTTCTTATTCTAAGGTATATCGGTTGCTAAGTGATACGAAAAAATGACAAGAAGAGAAGTCGATGACTTTCCTCGATCCAACCTCGTAAAAGCTTTTTGTCCACTGAACCAACGCCACGGAATTGACTTCGGAGCAATAAGCGAAGGAATTCTGAACCGCCAGAGAATAATAATACGTAAACTTTTTCATTATTCAGACAGAATTTAAAAAAAAGCATGAAACATTGATGGCACACATACCAATGAGGAACTCCTTAGTGGAACCTGTGCTATGGCTACCATCAAAAAATTGTTATGCTCACTTAAGTATTGGCTTTTCAGATATCACAAAAAAGCAAAATATCCTCCAATAAACCAATACTACATTTATCAATATTGAGTTTATATTTTTGTAACTCTGACATGAATCCGGCAACACATTACACACCTTGCGTTTTACGAACATGAAACTCCCGGTCATATAACGTCAGGTTAAGTATAGGCAAAGGAATACGGACTCTTCATTGGGTGGAGGAAGGATGGTGGATCAATAATAACCCTTTACTTCCACTTCTAGTTAAACTCGCTATTCAACGGATTGCTGGAAAAATAATTTCCTTTTTATAGACCGCGAATTTGATTTTCATCCGGAAAAATCGTGACACTATCCATGAATGTTTTTATAAAGGCAGAATAATTCTATACCGCCACATGAGAGTTCAAATACCGTTGCAACGAATCTGTAGAAGACAAAAAACTCTTGCAATAGCGGTAAGCTGTCAGTTATAGACTTGAAATATTCCCCATTAATTGCTGACTCTGATGAGAAGCCTCTATATAAATCGTGAAGTAAAGTTTTTTCGGGTTTCGCATCGGGTCAGGTCCTCCATATTTCCTTCCAACGTTTTGATGAACCACTCGCCCATCAGGGATTCAGGAATCAAATGATCCTTTGGATTCCTGAATCCCTGATGACGAAGTTCATCGAAACGTTGGAAGGAGACATGGAGGATCTGACCCGGTGTGAAACCCGAGAACACTTTCCTTCATTTCGGTTGTTCGCCGGGAAAAACCAAAAATTATATGTAAGTCGTGTTTTTATAGGGAGGTGTCCTGATTTCGATGATGACAATTCCCGCAGTTTCTCTTTCTAACTGTCAATATTTTCTTTTTCACCCTTTATACTTAGTGGGGTTTCAGATGGTGTTGGCAAAGTGCTGTGGACGTAGGTGGTTGAGTGGGTGACCGGGGGTTGGGGGCAAGGGCTTTGAGAGCATCCCTCCCCCCGCTCCTCCCTGTCCGGGGGGAATGACACGACCGAAGAGACACGGGGATGCGAAGGGGGGTGGGGGACGGAGGGGGGGAGAGGGCTGGGAGGAAAGGGGTTATCGCGGTGTCGGGCGACGGGTCAGCGCGCGCCGAGATGACGTCCCCACGGACTTCCCCCACCCCACCCTCCCCAATCCTCCCATTCCCCGTTTCTTGGGAGCGCGTGGCCGCAGGGAGGCAACCAATGACGGCAAGACGAAAAAGACTTGAATTGTACTTCTGTCTACACAATGTTTTAATGAAAGACATATTGTGCTGTATTGACATCATTCTGTTGTTGCGGGAGTGATTTCGTGGAATTTACCTACTATTTTGAAATAATCAGAATAGATTTATTTTTTTACTTAATTGATCAAACATGAACATGATGGTAACTATGATGTTATACTAGCTTAGTTACAATCAATTAACAAATGTTTGCAAAAATAGTAGGTGAAAATTCTTGTTTCTTCTTTTCAACTTATGTACTATTGAATTCTATTTCTTTTATCATTGTTAAAAAACATGAAATTATATTTCAAGCCTTCATGTACCAATTTATTGTAATCAATATCATTCATTGCCCTGAAGAAGATATAAAAAAATATATCGAAACGTTGGCAAATAATTTTGCATATTTTTGTAAGACCTATACCCCGATATTATTAATAAACATTAATAATGGGAATATCAAATTAAACTAGTAGGTAACTCAGTCTATCCCAAGCACCTTACTTCCTACATGGTTTTAACACTCCTGTTTTTCTCTCAAGGCCAGTCATTAATACACCTAAGTATATCTAAGGAGTGGGGAAGAGGCGGAGAATTCTTGACTGAAAGAAAAATGGCTGTATCTCCTCCAGAAATTCATACAGGCGTGTTAAAACTGGTCGAGGTGTACCAAATAAAGTGTGTGGAATATACAAAGTCATCTACTTAATCAATGAACCACTAGTAAATTCCACAAAGTCAGCTTGCATGCAATAGGAGATATAATAAGAACGGCTTTGCTTTTCCCGGAATATTTATTAAATAAAACTTCACTGATACCTAAAAATGTCTCCTTCCTCCCCTTTTCGACCTCCCCAAAGTCTCACTGACCATTATTTCGATGTCTTCTTTGTCTAATATTCCTAATGATGACGATCGTCTTCGAAACTTGGGCCGCTGTAAAGTATTGACGTTGAGGCATTCCCTCTCAAAAAGGCACCAAATGGTGTTATGATGTTTAACCTACTGAACTGAATATTTTATATTCGCCTACGCTGGATATTTAGTCATTTAGTTATTGCCGTCAACGTATTTGCCGGTCTAACCCTTGCCGGCCAAACTCAATGTTTTCAGATATAACAAGATAAATATCAATTAACGCATCATTGGCACTCAATGTGCGAATTCCTTGGTGTCATTACGATAACAGTACAGAGTAAATACATACTAATTAACGGCATTTTGTGTATACGACACTCTTCGTATGTTTGGCATGAGTTGACTACTTTCGCCACACTCACTATTCAATTAATTCCGGGTCACTTGGTGGTATTCCGTTCATAGGATATGATAAAGGAATAACTTTTACAAACAGTATGAGGTATATTCAAACAAAGACACGACCCAAACCACCATTACCCTGCTCGGTTTTTGAAACTTCGGTATTGCGGTCATAAATATTTTTGGCATGAGCAAACGTTATTCCGTTTTTACCACCTAAAAATACTACTCGATACATCGCTTTAAACCATATTAATGGTTGCACGTGCGTGATAAGGATAAGCTCCAAATAATCACGCTGTATTCTCCCAGTGACCAAATAATTAGACCACAAGGATACATAAAACCCAGAACCGAAGTTACCACATCACAAAGGTCAAATGAAAATAGTGCAGGACACATAATCTCGCGTAATCACCAAAGAATTAATAATAAATGAAATAGAGGCATTGGTAGCAATTTATTCTATTTTAAAATTACGTTAAAAAATATTAAAAGAGGCAGAGCAGAAAAATCATGAGTTTTTAATTTTATGACAATTTGGTCTCTTTAAGTATTTATATACACTCAATCGGAAGAAACATAGACAAAGCATTCACATTTGATCGCAAGGGAGTGCAATGCATTCAAGCGTAAAAAAAAACATTCGTACCATCTCGTTCACAGTGGCGGAAAATGCGGAGAAGAGATAAGAGACAAGAGTTCTTAGTCTGCACATAAAATTCATTGAGCCAAACAAAAATCAGCCTCACTAATTTCACCCCATTAAATTTTATATTTAAATTTATAAATATAAGAATATATTATGGAGGAGTATCACATTATTCCTTATCAATTAAATCCCATTAAAACGGACATGACCTTTCGGGCATTATGACCTCTCAATGTGGATGCCCGTCCATAATTATGGACGTAGATCAGAAAATTTATTACGTGAAAAATAGCCATGGCTGTTTTCATAAGTGTTCATGAGACCGGCATCAAAGTCAAAAAGCAAAAAAAGAATATTCATGGATTCATTCATAAAATGGAAAAATAATATTCCATTTTGATTTGTTCTGTGTATTCCCCTTTTCTGTGGAATCCTCTCCACCCCTCGTAAGGATCGATTTTTTGTGAGTGCCGAAGATGTCACCGCACTCAACCTGTGGCCACCTATGGAGAAGCGAGAATGTGATTTTGGGGATGAAATTCTACACGCCATTGGGGAGGTTCCCTAAAAGCCTCTGGGGGTTGGGGAGGTGTAATTGGGCCGTGATTTCATTAGTGCCCGCACCGCGGCGCTCGCACGCACCGACCTTCGCCGCAGAAAGAGGTCGAGGTTCCAAATGAACTCGTCTCTTTTTTTTTCGGGCTATCTCCTCAACCCCACCCCTCTTCATCCCCCCAACACCCTCCGCCAACGCAACCTGCTTTCAAGAAAACTCTCCATGTCCCAAACGTCATCAAAAAACCACTCCCAGAGCAGTCCCCACCCCCGGCTGACCTTCCCCACCTGCGACCCCCCCCCCCCGCCCTCCTCCTCCCACCGCAGGCGCCAACGGGTTGCCAGGGGAGACGAGAGGACGGCGAAACGAACACGTGACAAAGGGATGATATACTATAGGTACACACGCCCCAGAGACAGGCTCCCAGCTCCCTTTCCATTCCTATCTGCACACGATAAAACATCACATGGACGTGCGAAGCGTTTACGTATCAGCGAGGGGCAGTGCGAGTGACTGGCACGCAATCACATCGCGCACGCTTCATCCATGAAAACAATCCACCAAATAAATAATTCACGTGAAAAACGACCAACTAAAAATGTAAACAGATCATTAAAGATAGCAAAATGTTAATTGTGACCAACCATACATGTACCATCTATATTTTAACGCGATCGCTAAATTACTTGGCAAGGAATACGGTAAATATGAAACACGTAATTCATGAAATACTTGAATAATTTGCTTCTATCTCAAAGTAAAAAAAATTAGCAATTGATGCAATTTTATCAATTCCTCCGTTCATAAATTTCCCACAGGATTCTTTTCATTTACCACCACATTTTCCGTTGTACGGCGACCGAGAGACCTCGATCCGTCGCGAAAACAGGGAGAAGCAGGGAACAACATCTTCTGACTTCATCCAAAATCATAAAAGGTCTTTCAAGATAGAGAAATCTAGATACTGGTCGCATTCACAGACTCAAGGTCGCGCAGCCGAAATATTAAGTCCTCATGATCGAAAAATCAATCTATTTTAACTGGGATTTTTTTTAGATTTTTCTGTGTCCAAAAACTTCGAAATGCTACTTCACGGAGAATGCTTAGCTACTCTGCCGCAAAAAGAAAGAAAATAAGCGTCGATTTGAATGGTAAAGTCCGGAGAAGCAAATGCCAAATGGGAAAACAAACAAGCGAAAGCGGCAGATCAGAAGAAAGATGCAGACAGGATTTAGGGTGGACAGGGTGCAAGATACAACACTCTAGCTTGCCCAGCGGATTAAGAATGAAAAGTGCCAACGACATCTGTCTCTGAGCGAAATGGGGGGAGTCAGCTGTACCCTCTCTCATCCTACACCGAAATATTAAGTCCTCCCCCCCCCCCCCCCCCCCCCCCCCGTAACTCGGTGACACTCACGTCCAGATGCAATGCTGATCGGCTACGCTAAAGGCGCCAACGGGAGTAGGAGGAGGCGTAGTTGCAACAATGGCCACTAGAAGGCGCGGCAGCGGCGGCTGATGATCAGTTATCTACTTCCCCGCATATCATAAAGGCAGTTGACAGCAAAGAGTTCGCAGCAAAGACAAAATATTGCTTTCGTCATGAGGAGACAATCGATGACAGCATCATAATGAGGAGCTTGTGCGATCTTCTACGTCACATATTCACTTCCTCACTTGCCAATGTTTACGATAGTCAACGCCGTCTCTGCAAGGCTAAATGTCACTAGAGCAGGTATTTTATGTGCTTTACGATTATTCAATGCCTGGTAAATAATTAATTCGACATAACGGGCTTGGTACTAGGGGAAATAAATGAAATTTTATAAAATATTACCCACTTCAAATGACAACTGCAGGTGATTTAAACAATTTGGCGAAGACACGTTTTAAGCGTTTCCAGGTGAATAATATTTTGGAATTATTCTCAGGTTCTGTACCATGTTATTGGCTTCGTTTCCGCCAAACCTGTGAGAGGAGAATTATCCAAGATGAAGAATGCTAGGCGCAAATGGAAACCGGAGGTCCGGTTTATTGCTGGGATCAAATGGTGAAGGGGTATACGAAGGGGTGGAGTGTATTTGCAACCTTGGAGCGTTTACGTAAATTGATACAAGTATTTTGCCGCACGGTATACAAGTGTCGCAAATGCTCGAGGGTGGTGACGTTACCTGCTTGCGCCGCTACGTCTGGTCCAGGGGGAAGAGACGCCGCTAATTGTCGTAGGGAAGGCTGACACGGAGAGGCCTTCCTACGGTGGGATCACGGGATCGAGGAGTTAAGGTGCCTCCAAGTGACAACGGTGACTACAATGCAAAGTGGCGTAACAATGACAGGGAATGAGGGACATCATTTGCCTACTTCCCCGCAGATCATAAAGGTAGTTGATGCATAGCATAGAAAAAAAATATATTGGATCTTGTCATAAGGAGACCGTTAATGAAAGCATCATCATGAGGGGCTTGTCTCAGAGCAGCTGCCTTACATACCCTAAAAATCAAAAAAAATATTCGCATCAAAATAATCCTACTTGCTTGAAATATAGGGATCAACACTAGGAGGACCTAGAAAGATGACCAAAGTAATATTGGCATCATGCACTCTTCCGTCATCAATTTGACCAATCCTTTGGTATATTTTCCTTATTCAGGGTGAATTAGATGGACCGAGATGGAGGGATAACACCCGATACCACGCCAGGTGGAATCGGTTAGTGGGTGGCAGGAGGGGATGGAGAGGAAGGGTGGGAAGTGGGGGGGGGGCGGAAGATGAGATGGAGGGCAGCGAAGAGCAAAAGCACCGGCATTCCATAAATAAACAGTGGCATGAACAATAAAAATATATAGTACCAAACTGAACACATTTTTATCCTATAGCCGGCGGCATACATACATTGAATATAAACGCGTTTAACATTACTGCGCGGGCAGCAATTATAAAGGCCCGTTTACACGATAAATTAACAAGTACTAGTTAATTTATGTTTGCGTAACGATTTTTGTGGACCGGAAAGGAACATGTAGGAATCCATGAGCCAAATTTGAACAGGCTCTATTTTCTGTAAATGCATTCGCACATGTTGGGTGGTTACACGGTGCATTTCCGTGTTCATTCAGGCGTTCATACTTTTAGATATTAACTCGTAAACTCGTAGGGGTTAATGTACCATGTAAACAGCCCTTAAGAATATCCTGGCTACCGAAAACGATGGACATATGCTACCCTGATACAATCGATTGAATTAAACGTTGCAGAATTTTCCATTAAGTATATTCATGTTCATCGGACGCGTTTTGTGGCAAACGACAACATTATCAAGGGCGCCGTTTTTAACTAAATTCTTCCTTAAATCGATTCTGTTGCTATTGTGGAAGGAGATAGTAGAAGTTAAGTATCGGATAGTAGGAATATTGAGAGCTTCGGGAGAAAGAATTGTCTTTCAGTCTTCGGAGGGCTGTGGGAAGTGGGGAACCAAAACCAAATAATGGCATTTTAGCCCAAAATACGGAATACTTAGGAATGTTGCACTGAGCAACAAAACCTGAAATGTACAAATTAATTAAGTGGAAAGTTGTGCAACGTGTAATTTTAATCAGAAATAGGAAATGCCACCACAACTCGCTATAATTTAGTTATCCTGTCTAATATTCCGCCATAATATAGCGAGACACGAAGAAAAACAATAAAATGAGAGGCTTTGTTCCGCATCACCTTATGAACGGAAAATTTTAGGTTTAAAATAAGAAAAATTAGGTCCAATTAATCAGCAGAGCAGGGTCAAGGGAGCGAGGGGCTAATTAGGAAGAGGGGAGGAATATAATGCGGAGTCGAATCGCAAACTTTTCGCCGCAGGCCCTCCCATGGAACCCCCTGTCGGTCATCCCAAGAACTAGCAGCAAACTTCTTTTCCACTCTGCGGAGTCCATGCAGGAAAAGAAGAGCATCATCAAACGGCGGCCATATCAACCCCGCCGCTGCTGCCACCTAATTGGCCAAGTTTCCCGTGGCGCGCGTGGTCGCTTGGCTACGCCGCAGGAGAGGAAAAAAATTAGAGGCGAGTGCGCGCATCGTGGCGGGGATTTAATTAGGAGAAGAATGCGCGGGGGCGCAACCACTTGGGATGTTCATCGCCCGTCGGCCGCTGCCCCTCCGAGAATCCACCCGCCCACACTCACACGAGGAAAACGGAGGCAAAGCGCTGAAGAACGAGTGATGCAGCGGAGATTGGCAGCCTAGAGTGATCTATATCCACAAACGGAATACAATAAAGTGTCGATTATCCGAAACAACTGGTGCAGAAGGGTGTTCGGATAATCGAAGTTTCGGACAATCGAACATCACTGGAAACAACGTATAGTTGTTTGGGGTATGAGAATGTATGGGGCATAAAAACACCTTTTGAAATCCAAAAACACTCAATACATTTTAATGACACACGAAAGTCCAAAATATTCAAATGTTTCGGTGCACATACAGTACGTACAATTTTGGCTTAGTGACTTAGCTTTCGTTATGCTATCGATTAACCGACGTTTCGGATGACGGACTTTCGGATAATCGACGCAGTACTAACTTACGTCTTAATCAACCGTTGACAAATTATGGCTTTCTAAGTGAGTGCCTTTAGGTCATTAAGTCCCGAGGTGTATGAGGCGATCCAGGCTTGGTGGGAGCTCGCACCACCTGCATGAATGTGTACGCACGTGTTATTTTTATTATTGTTCATTTTTTACGACCGTTCTTTGTTTAGTTTTTCATTGAAGTATGATGAGTATAAATGGATAGAACGTGTGATAAATGCGGAATTTATCAGAAGAGCAGGAGAGAGGAGAAGCACATATTTTGAAAACTTTGGGCAGAGGAAGGAACACATTTAATCGGCAGCATCACGAGACACGAGGATCTGATGAAAATTATCGTTGAAGGACAGGAGGAAGAAAAGAACGGCAAAGGTTGGCCACGGATGAGAGAGATGGAGCAGGTTACGACGCAGAGGAATTATGTAGGTGATAAAAGATTATGCTGCGGGAGAGTAGCGTGAAACCAATCTCAGGAGTGCTGACTATTGATGATGAGTTCAGGGATGCCGACTTACAAAAAATATTGGGGGGCCCAAACCGGGGATCTTGCCTGAGGAAATTGTATAAACAGAGAGAGTTAACTTTTTTAAGCATTTTAGAAGAGTCATATGATCAACATTAGAACCCTGATAACTCGATATCTGACCACTCCGGGGAAAATCGACAAGCTTGACACATTTTTTTCTCACACCCATAACGAATTTTTGAGGGGGTCGGGCCCCCACAGGCCCCATGGAGTCGGTGCCACTGGATGAGTGTGAATGTTGGGCAGCTATTTCATGCCGCATGCTGGTGATTGGTTACCCGTAGCCAAATACCTTAGAGATGGCTCGCAGGATATTATGTAGATGTACAATATGCAGCGAGCCACCTCTAGGGTGCTTAGCAGGGGGTGACTAATTACCAGCATGCAAAAGGTATCCCACCTACAACCACGTGATTATAGAATATTATAATGAAAATAACACGCGCACATTGATACAGATGGTGTGAGCTCCTACCAAGCATGCATGACTCCATTAAGCCTTTCTAACACAGAGCTGCTTCGGGAAGAAATCAAGTTTTAAGATTTCTCATTATGAAAATTTTGCACTCAATCTTAATTATCGTGGCGGCTAAATATTTTTTTTTCATTTTACTTTACACCACAAAATAATGCGTAGCTTAGATATTTCCAAAATAGAACTGAAAATTTATAGATTTTTGATGTTGCTTAGAAGATACATTGGGTTATAAATGGGTAAAACAAAAGACTGTGACACAAATAGCTTACATGCACAGCAAAATTTAGCTTTGGTGGAAAACACTTGGTAATAAAAGAATAAGCCTATCCGTGTAAAGTCAAACATAGAGTTTACCGCGAAGAGTAAAGGTCAAACGTCACTCTGTAATGAGCTGATGAAGGTTACGAAAATGCTGTGCAAATGTAGGAAGAAAACAAATAATATCATTATATAATGATATCATTTTTTAACAAAATATCATGTTATAACAAATAATATCATTATATAATGATATTATTTGTTATAACAAAGAAGGCCGGGATTAATTTCATGAAATGAGACATACGTCCTTGGGTCCGACGGGTCACCTTGTCTCCATGGGTACTGAATATAGGACAGAAATAATAACAACCACACACGAAAGAAGGCATCAAAATCGAAATTATTTACTATTAAGGAGTAGTGATGATGACAATAAACATACTGCATAATATTAAATAGATATTTTTCTGATTACAACCTTAAAACTGAACTTTATTTCCAGGTCAAATAGACAACAAAGGAAATCAGAAAATAGCACTCGCCACACGAATCACCTCACCAATGCACACTTACTTTGTTTACTTGCCACAGAGGTCGCATCTCTTAATCAATCGCTTTTATTCTGCCCTATGACGCGTTCAAAACCTTCCTGAAGAAATTATAGATTATAGATTAGACTATTACAATAGTTACCTCCGTGTAAAATAGTTTCCCACTTGACTTGGTGGAAATGCGATACATTCATCATATACTAAAAATGGAAATTTCCAGACTTTGATATAAAACTACACTACCTACGGTTGGAGAAAGGAAAAAATAAAAAATAAAAATCAACGTAAAAAATCAAAGTATAATATTTAACTTTGAATTGAAATTCAACATATTGTTGTTGATCTTGTTTACAATCTGTTAGATTTAAGTTTCTTATTTCACACAAGCAATATATAATACCGACAACGGTACATATACGCCATTTATTGTTAACTGGCTGGTTGGGGTGAGTTTTTGACTCACCGGTATAGCCAAATATTCGCGCGGTGACTATGTGACAACCGTCATAGTATTGACATTCTATGAATAAAATCACATACCTTGAAAATGGCATAGAATGTCGAGACCATGGTCGGTTGCGGAGTTTTATGTTAGAGAGTGTAAATTGACATGTGTTGGTTATATTTCCTCACGGACATTTACTTCGACCTCAAATGTAAAAAATAAGTGCGGGTCTGCAGTCAAACCACCTCTCTAACGCGCGTTTTGTTCATTTCTAGTACATCTACAGACACGCCTATTTAGGCGGCACAATGCTGGGTGCCGTGCGGATGTGGCCACTAGCCTCCTTCGTAAAGAACCCTTCCACCGCAGATGTCCCCGGAGAGAGAGGGAGAGAGATAGAGAGACGAGGATGCCGAAGGAATTAACCCCTCTCCTCTCCCTCCCTCCTCAGACACCTTCTTTCTTAGAGGCATTAGGGGTGGATGGGCCCTGATTGGATGAATAATTGAGGCGAGGCCGTCGCCATATCTACGCAGCGGAAACACTTCCTCCCACGCCCCTTGTTAAGACCAACAACACTAGCTCCAGCCACTTCCTTAAAAAAAATGAATTCTCAACTTCTTCTTGCTCGAGGGACGAAACGGAGTTCGAGATTGAGGAGGCAAGTAATTAATCGGGTCGCCAACTTATACCTTTCCCCCCAACTGCCGCATGCCACGCCGACCACCTTGCGGTGGGGAATCTCCGAATTAATAAGACCGTGGAATAGCGGAAGCAGCTATTCCCTCGCGGGGCAAACTGGAATAAGGGAGTTGGTTACAGGGGCAGCCGCGCCGCCGGCCCTGGAATGTTTCCGTGTTGTGCCAAGCCTCATGGATCACCATCCCCCACCTACCACTCAAACGGGTGCCATCGGCTTCGACAAGGCTGATTATGTGAGAAATTTATGCCTATTTTTTGTAATGACTGGAGATTTATAATAACTGGGGAAAACGAGTAGCTACTTTTTCAAAAATTTCCCAAGAGACAGTTTTCTAATTACAAGAGTTAACAATGAAATTGAGTTAGTGATCATTATTCAAAGCTGTTGTACTAAGTTAACGCCAGTTATCATCCAAAAAGATAGCGATTCTTTAAGTATGAAAATCATAATGTCAATACGCAAATCACGTATCACCTCATTACAACACGAAATCTATCAGCATGATTGATAATTGTATTTCATCCATCAAAAAATTTTTTAAATCCATAAATAATTATCTCAAGTCAGACTGTTAATGAAAATTGACGATTTATAAGCAACCATATCATTAACTATAATAACTTTTAAGTTTTTCAGAAGAAATCAAATTGGTCTAATCAAACAATTTATAATATATTTCGCACGTTGGAAACTAGAAGATTAAAGTTGATGAAGTGGTCTCTCTGGTTTTATCATATGATTGGTTTAATTTTCAGATACGGTTCGTTAGGCAAGGGAGGGCAATTCAAAATCCCAAATTTGGATGACGCTTTGATTCTCATCAGAAAATCGAGAGAAATCATAAATGAATTTCACTACGACACGACTCAATTTTAACGACTCGTTTCATTCGTAGGGAGACTACACTTCAGTTATAAAGGCCAGGGTCGTGCATAAGGGAGAAGGTTGCGAAGGTTGAGCACTTTCATAAATTGAAAAAGGTAGACAAAAATCATTTTAAAAACTTGAAATGAAAAAATAATGAAAATAATGCGAAAACTTTCAAACAAGTGACAAAAATACCGAAAATAAAAATACACACGTGTATAAAAAACTACAAACTGCAAAACATTTTAAATCAACCCAGTTTAAAAAGTAAAAAAAAAGGATTGCTATACATTGCCCATCAGTGGCGCAGCAAGGGGGGCTTTTGGGGAATAAACCCCCCCCCCCCAGAGCTCAGAGAATTTTTTAAGTTTAACCCATTTTACGTAATTGGATTGATATTACTAATATAACAGTGTAAGGTTTAATAAAATATCCCTCAGAAAGCCGTAAAACTCGCCATTTGGAACCGTTTATCTTAAAATTCCGCAATTTATTAATCTCGCACATACCGCTCATCCTGGTGGGTATTCCATACCCCCACACACCCCGGTATTAGTTGCACCTAAACCACCCCCCCGCCCCCAGCCTTAATTGCTAGCTGCGCCCCTGTTGCCCATATACATATTTATACTTGAGTGTGCCGTAAAATGGCCGCTACTTTATTGCCAGATACAGTTTGTAGCGATAACTGCACGTGCTCACTAGCAGCCCATATTATTATTTAGCCTATCATATATTTCACCTTCACTCACCGTGGTCCCCAAAACTCAATGTGTCTCCTTTTCCATTCGTGCCTCAAACACAGTCATCAACGCTGAGACTGAGACTGCAGCTTTGGGTCTCAAGGTCCAAACAAGAAGTTGGAATGGATGAATGTGGAGCTCGCCCCTGCACCCTCCGAAACGAGGTACGTAAAGAAAATTTTATATATCTCGCGGTCGAAATTATTTTTCATGAATCATTCGGTCGAGCATTACCACAGCAAGCAGTGATACTTCGACTAGTGCCAGGTGACTATCTTTTATCAGATGATGGCTATATGAACTGAAACGCGTCATACGCATTTAATTAATGTAAAAAAGAGCAACTACCTTTCATTTCAATACGTCGATCTTCCACTATTTCGCGCCTGAATGACTTGAACTTATTCGGAGTGATACTTCGACATACACACACATGTATTATGTGACACACTCATGTAATTAATCGAAGTATTGCATGATGTTATAATTTGTTTTACTATATTTCAAACATAAAATATCATGGAAATAATCCCTTATTCGAAATACGCTAACTTTGAAAAGAAACCACTAATAGTATTTAGAATAGCGTTGCCAATTGTTACCTCCGCAGCGGCGAAGACTATCAGCCAGCCATCTTCAACCCTCCGCCCACCGCCTAAATTGGGGATTTCTATTCGTCACCGAATAGGACACAATGCCTCGCAGTTTCACAGAGAAGAGAAAATGTGCAGATGTTAACGGAGATCCCATGGACCGATTCGCGTTGGCTAGCATGGCGCCACCCGGAGAGGAATTTGGGCGCCACTCGACACCTCTGGCCAATTAGCTAAGCACCCCCACGTAATGGTGGCGCCAAATTGGCCGATGGCGCCCCCAGGCGTCATTTGTCCCGCGGCCGACAGCGCAGCCGTGTCCAGCGAGAGATTCGCCGGCCGGACACCGCAGCGCACACATTGGCACTCATTGACATACAAGCCGCCAAAATGGTCATACGAATTTTTATTTTAACGAGTGGAGCAGACCCTATCCTATAATGGATGTAAGCCGTTCGACAAACATTCGAAATCAAAGCGAAAACGGAAATAGTTGAGCTCTAATGGCAAGAGTCGTCATCAATACCAATATTTTCATCGTATTTTTTTCACACAATGGTTTTTAATAGCTGAATTTTAAATTTCGGTTATTCTAATCTTTCAAATACTATCTTTTACCCACCCTAAACTTTTACACCTGGTTCTTCCATCTTTCAAACAGATCGAGCTACTTGAGGCAAATATAACTGGCAACCTGCTTGGAAACTTGATTTTTCATTCTGTTCTCTTGAATCCAATAGCATCATAGGAAATATTTCGGTCGGTGAAGCAATACCTTAATTTTTAATAGCCTTTATTCACGTCATGCCCAGCCTGCAGTATACCCTTCTTGAGTGAACCACTAAAATGATCAATTTCATTACTAAATAACCACTTTTATTGTTGCGTGACTTTACTGACTCTGTAAGTGGATAAGACGCATTTTTATTGGCTATGTAAGAGCCGCGAATATGCGGTGGCGGATACATAAGGAGGCGCGCGTCAAACCCCTTACGGGGGAATGCGTGCCCCCTTATGTATCCTCCACTGCCTTCATTGCCAAACATTGCAGAACCACAACTGTGACTTTATTATATCGTTACGTTTCGTTTATACTCGTTTATATTATTATTCGTTTATACGCTATAAGATAACATTGCCTTGTATATTCGTATAATCAGTTAAAATAAAACTATCTTAGATTTAGCAAGTAACTTGATTATTTTTCATTACTTAAGATAAAAGCATGGGTAGCTCGAAATATCTTTTTTGCGCCACGCCCCCCCCTTGAGTTTTTTCTGCATCCGTTACTGCGAGAATGTGACTTGACGATCTTTCTTACAAGTTTAGTATCTCAAAAACCGTACACCTAGCGTATTTTCAAAATTTTCGTCATTCCCCCCAAAATATTCCTCCATTCGCGCAGACTTCTTGCAGCTTTTACATCCGAAGCAGGTGAGAAACATATGGTTGTCTAAGGTTAAAGTCATGAGTCCGAACCCCTGTAAAACCGCATTCAAGGGGCTGCATCGTGGAGGCCCCATTTCATCCCACTGACTGCTGATTTCTGTTGCCGGTATGGCCGTTTTTTTAATCGGTTTTCAAAAATATCCGTCGATCAGTGCTGAGCGATCCACACATATTTTTTTTCGATGTTTTGCAGTAAAGTATTTGCAATCGCGTGGAACAGCATTGAAAAGTTATAAATCACACCATCGCGAACATAAATTTTGATTAACAGCCCAAATTATAGCTTAATTCTTTGTAACGTTCGCATCGCTCTGCCCGTCAGCGACGTGAGTGGCGACATTTGTAAACCCATTCAAATGTGCGGTGGGTGACAGCACATCTGAAGCTCGACTTGGGAATCTCTTTCGTAATATTCGTGGACGTATTCTTTCCTCCCTCTCAATTCATTCGCCATTCATGGAAGAGTGAGTAGGCACCATAAAGAGAAAAAGGGCGTTGGTTATCGAACATGAAATGCCATATAATTGAGTTTGGCACGACCCTTGCCCTCCGCCAATCCCCTTCAAACCCTCAAAACACGGGCTCAATTCCATTCTCTCCCTTCTCCTCCACTTTTGAAATAGCCTCCAAAATCCCAGAGCTCATTTTCGTTTCTTGGTTTTTAATGTATTTTTAAGTCGAGCGGGGGCGCACTTAGTTAAGTGGCGACACAGAGTCAAAAGGGAAGGACCGGCGCTTTTTTTTTAAATCGCTTCGCCGCGCCAACGAAGGAAAAAAAGAAAACCACAACCGGTGGTATTATTTTTTTATAATTCCTTTTTTTTATTCTGCGGAGGGGTCGAGTGCGTGTGTGGATGAGGGTGGTTTTTTCCACCCCCACCCATCCACCCTCCTACCCCACGGAGAGAGCGTGGCGCTTCAACCCCCTCACAGGGGCAAGAGGGGAGGAGTAGGGCGCAACTGAATATTTCAAGAGCTAACCCGCGGCCCTTCCATCACCCGTAGTGGGGCGCGGAGAGGTTGAACAGGTTGCTGCGGTGGGGGTGTATAGGAATGGAGTGGGGATCAGACCCACGTCGCTTCACAGGGGTGCAGAAGAGCGCGGCTCTTTTTTTTCAGTTTCTCTGGACGTAGTAAAAGAAGGTTCACATAGCCTTGGATGCGATATCGAAGGATCGCCAGCACAGCCCTACGAACACGAATATTGCATTATGGCCGATGGATGGCAATATTTTCTCACTTGCAAGAGCAAACTGAAAAACTATTTACCAACCAACTTAACTATTTACTCAAAAGTATGTGCGCTGTATGGGAGTATGTACGTATTCAACCTGCATGGGAGTATATCGGGGGATGACTCTGGTGTAGAAACGATATCCACCTCCTATTCGCCGAGTCTTTTGCAGTTAATATTGCATCCAACTTTCAATTAACCAATTAAAACTGTACCTCTCATCCAATCCTTTTTTTAGTGTAGGATCATCAATCCGGACACTAAATGTCTTTTATCACTCAAAGCGCATTTAATTGGGTTTACAGTAGCCGCCACTTTCATTTCTGTCGACAGCACTAATTTCACGGAGGGGAATTAGCTGTGCTTAGACCTGTTAACCGAAATTTTTATGCGAGATGATATTATTTTTTGTCGAGTTAATTAGATTTCAATGTTATTCCTCGCGAGTGCAAATACTCTTGTGCTAACACTGAGTGTTAATATTTAACAATCATCGCCTCGCTTCAGACTTTTTTTAAACCGATTAAAATGCACAGTTAGAGGCAAAATAAATCATGTCTCGACTAGATGGGCATCTGAGTGTGAGTCTCTTCCTCTCGCCAATGTCTTAACTGAATATAATTTTCGGTAAACAGACTTAATTATAGCTTATTTCCTCGTGAACTTCGGATCCCTCTGCCGTCAGTAAAACGTGTGACGACTTTTGTAATCCCATTTAAATGCGCGGTGGGTGACTGAAAATGTTGGGCAGGTCTTTATGTCTGATAAACGCTATCTGTGGGATGATATAGCCTTTTACATTACTTGGAGGTGGTTGAAAGTTCTAGTTAACTTCGCTTTGAGCTATATTCGGAATTAAAGCTAACCAGGACTTTCAGCCACCGCCAGGCAAAGTTGAAGAGTGTATCATGGTTAGGGATAACCCGGAATTATAAAATAGGCTCTTAGTGGCCGACTGGAGGTTTCTCAACGGCAACGTTCATTGGTGAGAGAGTGAAAATCTAGATCGCCATTTCGGTGACCGTGCAGGGAACTGAAGGGGAAGAAAAAAATTCTCTTTTCCCCTGCACTCATTTCACAGCGGTTAAATGGAAGAAAGGTCCATCCCAATATCAAATTGTTTCTTTATCTGGATCAAATTATTCAATAAAATCAGCATTGAAATAAATATATAGCAACGATTGGTGCAAGCAAAAGCAGTGGTAACCCGAGGGCACATTACTAGTGCTCAGTAAATGTTGGGGAACGTGTCCCATCGCTGTCAAAATTAAAGGTCTCCGGACTTTCATAATTTTATTTATTATCATCAAATTACATAGTGTAGTACAAATATAAATTCCTTCTACATAAACATATTATGAGCTCAAAAAAGGAAAAAAAAATAATTGGCTTAAATGTCGGCATCTAAATGGGTTACATTTGGTTGAGGTAGATGTAAGTTAGATAGAACTTGTATACGTAATGAGCTCTATCATGTAACCATTGAATGTACGCTGACTCTTCGGGACGAAAACAATTACGAATATATGTGTAACTTCGCGTGGCTCCCCAGTCATAAGACTAAGATATTCATAAGAATAAGTAATAAGACTAACAAAGACAGTCATGTAAGACAGTCATGTCTTTAAGATATCCTAGGGGTGATTAGTAATCATTGATTAAAAGTAAAAGTCCCAGTAAAAATCCTCTCATGCGCGTTTAACCTAGTTCTTTCGAAGCTTACAAAATAAAAGTCATTAATTTATTCTCGTCAATAATTTCATCCTACTAATCATCGCTTTTATTGCCACATAGGTTTAGTACTGGAAGCAGTCCCGGCGAGCGAAGGTGAATATTCACAGATTGAAATATTGAAATGAACACTTGCAATTTTCCACTATTATAACATTTTATTTCGACCGAGGTTTCGATTTTACTACATTTGCATATTGTACCTAGAAGATGATGCAGTAAAATCGTAACCTAGATCGGAATAAAATTTTATTATCGTGGAAAATTGCAAGTGTATATTTCAGGATGGCAAAATTCCACTCCATCCCGCTTGGGTCTTCGGAGAATATTCACGGTCTGAATGTCGATGTAGTGCAGAAAAGAAACTCACCCCAGGATAAGCGTCGTGGAAACGCGTTTACACAAGCGGTCCCCCCCTCATCCATGCACCCCCCCTCCCTTTCAGTGTTCTCGGCGTGAACTTCTCACCTCGGTCGCCGTGGGATTAGCCCAGCGCCCTCATCCCAAATCTCATCCGCTTACTTGTTGTCGCGGTGGCTGCAGACCCCCTTAAAAATTCAGGAGCAATCACTTTGCCTCGCGGTGCATTATTGAGTGGGTCAGGGCCGCTCGAGGGTGGCTTAAGGGGCGGGTGCGTGTGTGGGGGCGCCCTCCCCAATCCGAAGTTGACGACGGGAGAGAGGAAAAGGGTGAGTGAGTTGATTTACGGATTGAGATCAGGGTCGAGAGAGGGGAGGAGAAGGACGAGGGCTCCTCTTCTTTATTTTTAATTTGAAGGAAGCGGGCGATCTCTGCGGCTTAGAGAAGAGAGGGGACCCCTCCCCCCGCCGTGTCAACTTTGGAGGTAGTTCAGCAGGGTCCCGCATGAGTTATAACTCTGCC
This sequence comes from Ischnura elegans, assembly GCF_921293095.1. Lineage (NCBI taxonomy): Eukaryota > Metazoa > Arthropoda > Insecta > Odonata > Coenagrionidae > Ischnura > Ischnura elegans. The sequence goes on from NC_060246.1 coordinate 19,147,217, forward strand.
CTCCCCCTTCAAGGCTATATGGACCTCAAATTTCAAACCCCCACCCTCCGAATTTTTTTTTTTTTTTACTTTCTGGCGCCGGTAGCGTGCGTCGATTGAGGCAACCCCCCGCCCCCACCGCTAACTCCCTCTCTCCAAATCGTGTCTAGCGCCCCCTACCCCATGGACCAAAATTGGGAACTTCCGTGACATAGGGTTAGTTCATATGACCATCGGGCACGTGAGCACGCAGGTTGGTCGTAAATTGATCAATTTTTCGATTTAAAATCAATGGATAAATATTTTTGTACATGGCTTATGATTTCGATAAGTGCAGTTGTGTTAAGAAAAGGCAGGCTGCGATGTGGCGGAAACGGTGCCTCTTCATAATTTTCCACACACGTTCATACACTCAAACCGGTTTTGACACGGCCATTCATCGTCAACTGCATCTCCATAAATTCCAACCGAGGGCACTCGATGGTTAAACTTGAGAGATATAAGCAATTCTCTCGTCGGCTCTAATGGGCCGGATGGCTTGTGATGGGAAAATAAAATCCCTGAATCCGCGCTATCATTCGGAGGTCTATTGAAAATTCATAAATAACAGGTAATTAACAGAAAAATAATATTGCAACTGACTTAAATGAATGGGAAACTTGACAGTAAATCCCTGGATATAAGACCGGAAAATAATAGTCGCACCGGAACCAGGGTCGCCGGAAGCAAATGTAACAGATGACAGTCGGAGCGCTTTTTCGCACTCGACCACGGCGGATTGACAAAAGTTGAAGCACGGTATGAAAGTGATGCTGCGCCAGTGGTGCATACGGGTGCATAAAGGTGGATGCATACGGGGGTCGCAGGGGGCGCGCCCGTATTTCCAAACATTGCAGAATCACAATTCTAACTTTTTAATACCATAAGATGGCATTGTCTTGTGTATGTGTATTATCAGTTTCAGTAAAAATTTCATAAACTTAGCATGTGACTTGATTATTTTTTATCACGATGAAATTAAAGGTAACTACTTATATCTTTTGCGCCCTCCCCTTGAATACTTTCTGTATCCGCTCCGTACTGCGCAGAATCTTTACTCTTGTTTCTCTATCAAACCCGGGCATAAGGGGAAAAAAAGCCGCGAAAATTTTCCTACACTTCATCTGTACTTTAAGAAAATGACTATTGCCATATGATTCCCGACCATGACTTGATGTCTCCTTTTAAATGGCAACATAAATCAAGTATCAACGGGAAGTCCTGAACTCACCCCTATGTATTCCCATCAGCAATCCATTCGCATCGCGGTTCGCTGATGGACATTTAGAGTGCCAACAGGCGAGAGAAAAAGGAATGTTTTGGGGGGCAAGTGGTATTTAGGGATGGATGCGTTGGTGGCATATCGTAGGGGTGCTCTCCCATGGCGACAAGGCCAAACAGTGCGGTGAATTGTCGTGAAAAATGGATGAAGAGAGAGGGGGTGGTTGGCCCGCTGAAATCCTCTGGGGACTCCTCGTCTGCTGTTCGCTGTGAATGCGCGAGGAAGCACACGGGGCCGAATTCGAAAAAAAGCTAGCCGAAACCTCAAAATGTTTTTTTTTTCTTTTTAGCTACAATATTGAAAATTCGCATTAACATCCTGAACTAAATTGTGCGTTATTTGCCCGATTCATATTTCCCATTGCCTTATTTAATAATAAACATGAGGTCAATGTAAAAAAAATTCACGAAAAATGACCTACCCATTTTTTTCAGAGAATTAACAAAAAATTCGTCCGTACGGGACGGATGTGTTTTACGAGAAAACGGAAACGTTAGTTGGCGCTTACTTAGGCCGAAATATTGCAACCTGCTCAATGATATCCTCCAAGGAACGACGCTATTATTCAATCAGTTACTTACTTCTTTTACTTTTTAACAACTCGCATGTATTGCCTAATTCCTCAGATACGGTCTAGCTACCATTGAATACGAGTAAGGGACTAGGGGAACAAGAGTAACGATAGAGGCTATCGTCGTCGGCAAGGAGACTACAAAGAGGAAGCCTTAGTCCGTACCGTAGCAGCTCTATTTACGTTGCCACTTTCATCGCTATTTACTCGGTTTCTGCCAAAACGAATCACAAAATTTAACGTCTACTCGTCGCTTATATAGTCACCTATGGTGTAAATAAAACGATAATTAGAGTAGAGGGTTAACTATTCTGAGGGCGCAGATGGTGAATGAAACGAATAAATGGGATAGCAACTCCGTCCGCACTTTCCGCGATACCTAAGGCAAACGAAGAGCATGAATAAGAGGGAGGGGGCATTTCCATGGAAACGAGCAGCTGGCACACGGACTGACTGGTGCTGCACTCTGAAGGGAGACGACCGAAATAGAGCAGGTGACCGTGCTGTTGACCTCAAATGTCACAGATGGACCACACACGCGCGCTCAGTGGACTTCACTGGATCCCCTGGAACACTCTAAAAAAGCGGCTTTATAATGGGTGACCTCCTGCAACACCTGCGATCCCAATAACAGCGGGAATGCAGCGAAAGGGTACAAAGCGACGCGTATCTGCATGTCCTCAAATTACTTGGCTATCTTACGAGAGAGGCCAAAAAAATTAGTAAATGACATACAAAATGCACACAGACGAAAAATGCTCTTTATGGTGGCGAAACATGGACGTTAACAGCAGCTGAGATGTCAAGAGTGGGAAGACATTCGAAATGTGGTGCTACAGAAGCAGTGGCGTAGTCAAGGGTGGGGTTCCGGACACCCCCCTCCACCGCAGTATAAAAACACAATTGTTTTCCTTCGTAATAGAAAACAAAATATTGAAAAATCACGAATTAACAAAATATTTAATTAATAAATTAAGTTTTTTCGATTATGAAAGGTGTTAAAATTAGTTAAAAACCCCCTACATTAGTACTTACCCTGTTTTAAAGAAATTTCGCCCTGGTTTTAGACCCCCCCCCCCCCCGCCGAACGAAATTCCTGGCTATGCCACTGTACCAAAGAATGATGAAGATAAAATGGATGGACCGAGATAGTACAGAGGATGTCCTTGAAAGAGAGGGAGAAGCCTTCTAAAAACACTAGGTAGAAATTGAAAAAACTTCACCTTCATAAGGAATGATGTCCTGATAAAGTCAATGCATCGGAGGACAAATGGATTGGAAGCAGGGTAGAGTAAGGATAAGAAAGAGATTCATAGATTATTCAGAATGATAAAGAGAGGAATAGCGTAAGTATGAAACTCATTTCGGATAGGAGAGCGGTGTGGAGGACTGCTTCAAATCAATCCCAGAATTTTGGGCATTCGACGTCGATGTCACATGAAAACAATAAAATTCGGTGCCACTCCATTTTAATATCACATACTGGCTATTTCCAAATCCATTTTGTTTGTTTTTTTTTCACTAGTAAACGGCGGATAGAGAAAACAACCAATCGACATTGTTGGAGGAAAGTGGAGTTTTTTCAAGCGAGATAAAACGTATCACAACGAGTGCTCATTTTCAGAAGCAATCAGGAGCAGGAGCAGGTGGTTGGTGACAGAAGAAGTAGAAGAGGAGAGAGAATGGGACTAGGAGAGAAAGACACTCCTTGCATGGCCGTTGTAGAACTGGACAACGTAAGATTAAAATTATATAAGGTTATCCTTCCCTATGGAAACAAAAGACACATTCCTGTCCTCGACGATAAATTAACCAAAACATTCACCTGTAATAACGATAACAGTGGGGTCAGGATGTGTGGGAGTCTTTTCACCGCAATTTCAAAATTTTGATCGCGCGAGGAAAATTAATCTATTGTCTCCGGAATTATCTGCATTGTCAACGTTGCGTTTGTTATCTTACGTCATACAATTTTTTAATATTTTCGCTAGCCATATTTTAAACACTCCTTTCCGACCGGCAGGGTGAACTGCTACCACGATCCATGTGTCCATATCTGCTTTCGATATTTTCTATCCCATTACCCTTTGCGGCCTGCATCCACTGTCGTCGCACACCGCACATCAGCACGTGTTCCTACGTTGCCGCGAGGGCGCGGAACTGCGAATAAATTGACTATCGCAACGTGACGAAGACATTGCGGAAGGTGATCGAATTATCGTGCCTTGAACTTCCAAGCTCCATGCAAACTAAAGACTAGAAAGAGAGTACCTTTTTAAAAAGACCCCCGAATTTATATTAGTTTAAAACAACCACCCACAGATTTGTGTCAGGTTTTATCTACAGTAGAATTCACGGTTTTTCTCGATTTACGCGTTTTATTATTATTCCTATACGCGACCATAAAGACGATGCATGGATACAGATCAATTGTAATAATGGGTTATTCATAACTTTTCTACTTGTTAACTTGCTTTAATTGGATCAATTCGTCATGTCTTGGGTCATTTCTTGCGTTAAACCAGGGCTTAGATGACATGAGCGTCAGCGCAGACTTGTTTCGTGGGCTACAAGCGTTTCAAAGCCGAGGAATCAGCGGAAAAAGTCGAATACGACTTGCGAACACGAGCCTCAGACGGAGCGTTGGCAAGTGAGGAGAAAGACCGTGCCTCGGATGAGGACCACGACGCAAGAGTGACGATGCATGGGGTAGTATCGTCACTGCATGAATCCATCTCCGCCCTCAATCCATCTCAACTTCCACTGCCCTTCCTTTCAGGCGCAGGTTCATTAAGTAGCTACGACGCGTCGGTAGTAACTCCTGTCCACACCATCAACAGCCATTACTTTGGAGGAACACCCGATTGTTTATCCATTCCAATGCCTACTAATAATACAAGATTTAAAAAAAAGGACTCACTGTTTGTACTATTTATCTCCACTGCAGCATCTCAATGCAATATTTTTTATGGACGACTCAATGAAATCACTGACCCAGGTGTTTGAATAATCAAGGCAAAGACGACTATCCCTGATGATCATTATCTTTCGAGGACCGATGGTTTCATTAAAGAGCCCGGATTAAAAGTTTTTTTTCCGTTTTGGAAATGAAACCGTTCCACTAAGTAGATGAAACCTGAATCCATTAATTTGAATTCGCTTTCTGTTTTTTGCCGATAGAATTATCCCAGTATTTTCCCGGCGTTCGATGGTAAAGACTTTGTTCGGGTGTTCAAATGAAACAGTCAAGTTAGCAGGGACGAATCCTAGGTGTTTACCCCGGTTCACCCGTACTCCTTAAATTTTACCTGCCTCGGTAACTGAGAACGTCTTTTATTCCGCACAGCGGCCAAAACTGACTTGAACGCGACTGTTCGTATTCGCAAGCATCCAAACTTCGCATATTACTGCTATTCCAACGGCAATAGTTCGTTCCTCGAATCTCAATTAGGTGTATAGTTTTACATTTCTCGTACCTGTAGACAGAATACATCTTGATATGTTGTGAAAAAATTTGTAGCTGTTCGAGGCACATGTAAGGTAAAACTGACTTATCCAAAAACCCTAGTTAAATTTCACTTTCAAGTCTCAGTGAAGCTTATATCAGTACAACAGCAATACTGGAAAATCACAACTTCGTAACATGTAGTAAACCTATAGTACCTATACATTGCACCTGGCAGTACTAATGCACCGCCCCCTCACCCATTCGGAACGACTAGCTACTGGTCATTTGCGGAATACGACTTAGTGGAGCTGTATTTCGACCCTTGTTGATGGTCATAAAATGAGCGGAAAACAGACGCGATCGTTCACTCTACATTGGCGTCATGACGCCGACAATTCTGTAACACAAAGCTGGAAGAGGAAGTTAGATTAGAAATTAGAGCCATCATGGGAGGGGGAGGGGGCATAGCGATCATCATGCAGGTGTGCGAGCCAAGAAGGAAGAGCGGCGACGAGACAGATCGGCGATGAGAGGTAGGAACAAGGCAAGAAAGAGTCGCTTCCATCGCTCCCTCTCCTCACCCAATCGCCCCCGCCGAAGACCAAGTCGTTCGCCGGGGCAGCGGCGGCGTCAGTGGGGAGTTGCCAGGCCTACCTCACCGCCGCGCGCTGTTGCCTGACCTCTCCCACTCACTCCCCCCTGCAGAGTGGGGGGGCGTCGTACCCCCCTCCTTCCCCCCACACACTTCCCGAGACATCTCGCAGGCCACGTAGGCAACCCCTCCGCCACCGATGTTCCTTCCGAACTCTTCCCCGCAGGAGATATAGGGGGTGCGCATGATGTGCCCTCCTCAAAAAGGATGCTACTGGTGAGTGCAAATGGGTAATGCCGATCTTCCTCATGATTCGATCTTTATGAATCAAGGCGCTTGGGTGATTCGATCACTTCCTTCATGTGATTCTCAATGAGTCGAAAGAACCGTAGACTCATCAATTCACGAGAACACTGAGGATTAAGAAATAATCTGCAATGACTTGAGTACTATTTCTGACTGTTTTTAAATAACTTTTCTTAAACCGATCAAGGTATATTCTGAGCTAAAACACAGATGCAAATGATGCCCCTTGTGAGACCAAAACCGTCATTATGCTCATGAAATCAGTTCAATGCGCGTCTGGCGACTTAATAAAATTTCACTACACAATGGATCACTGAAACTGATTCGAAATTACGCAACAACATGAGATAAATTATTCTTAAGCGTATGGCGAGGCCCACATAATTTGCAACAACGAAATGCATGCTAACATGACCCGGAAGGGATTGTTCTCCAAGAACTTTGTATTCGGTGACAAAATAGATGAAATTGTTACGATTAATAAAATGCCGCTGTATTTCTGGTCAAAATATTTATGTCGGTCTTTTATGTTAAGGAAAAGGCTAAGGCTAAAAGGGTATCACGAAATCCAAATGGTTGAGAATCGCCATCTGGAGGAAACTTATTCATGTTTGACTCTTGATCCGTCTTCACGTCCCTTGTAAAAACTTCCTTGACGGTTCCACGTAAAGGACGCCATGCGTTGCTCAGTTTCCTTTCAAATTAGCGTTTTCTAAAAAATCGAGAATATACAATATAAGTACGCGGAATGAGATATGACCTTCGGCAAACTCGGGACTGAAAGATTTCCACTGAATGCTCGCGGGAGAGGGATTTCCCCGACTTGGACGCAGCACGAAGGTCTTTCGCAATGGAGGCCCTGATGCAAGGGGGGGCCGGGGTCACGCCTTGATAAGCGAGCGAGCCCAAGACGCTAGGAATGCTCTTGGGCGAACAGAGGTCGATGCAGCCGAAGAGGGCCCGCTCACGAATTTTCCTATACCTTAATGCCGAGTATTGAAAACAAAGAGACCCATACTTTACCGTCACCTAATCCTCGATCTTCTGGAGAGAAAAATTCGGCCTCCCATTCTCAGATAAGTTGATGACGTCACGAACTCCTGGCGAGCGGATTACCGCTTCTCAATCCCTCAAGGCACATGGGTCTGGCGTGTTCGGGATTAAGAGCAAAATGTGACCATTACTGTACGAAATATACTTTAAATTTTAATAAAAAGTAATTAATATGAATATATTAATAAGTTAGATATAGAATGACGACAGCTTTCTATAATGTTTCCTTCAGACAGATTATATTTTATAATATTAACTCGCGATCAATAGAGGATAAATCAGAACGGATCACTTTCATCTTTGCATGGCATTCTCTCTGTCACCTTAATGATTTTCTAACTTTCGCATCATACCACCTTGGTTCGCTACCGTCTTTTATTATTTTACTAGAGTTAGAACTTTTGATACCTGACTTTACGTGCGAAATAAAATCTTTTCAAGTCCACTCTACATTCATCTATTTTACTGATGATTTCATAAAACAAAACGAACATAATGATAAGAGAACGGTAGTAAGAATATTGTCTGTTTTTTAAGCATCGGGGGTGTGGGGTTATAGTCTCCATTTTGGACGAAGTTTCGTCAGAATAATTTACTAATATTCTCAGCCTAGATGACGTGATGAAAATTGTTCAAGTGAAACTTCACGTAAGGCAGGTAACTTTAATTTTTAATTGTGGTGCGAATTTAAAATGCAATATCAGTCCCAGTCGGATTTCATTCGGAGATTGAGAAAATGTTTATTTGTCAACTATTCCTATCTACAGCTATTCTTCTCCGGAGTAGTTATGATTCCATACATAGATAACAATACCCTGTTGTCAATAAATGAAAACAGGCACCCCGACGTCTGCCGGATTTTTCTAGTATAGGTCTATGGAAATAAAATGAGCAAATGACAAGAAAACACGCAACAAAACATTTCCCTTGGATTACAACCTTGCCGCGTATCGAAGGCTTGAAACCCCTAGACCAGGGGTTCCCAAACTTTTTTGTACCACGCCCCCCCCCCCCCCACGCTACATAGATCAGCTTTCCATTTTGCAATATCCTATTTCTACGGTGCCGTACGTACCAACTCCTACTTGTACAAGTACTTGTACTCGTACAAGTATGTGCCTACTTGATACGGTGAGTAGGTAGATTTTTTGTTCACTGTTGAATGCAGTAACGCAGAATGGAAAGATTAAATAATTGTACGTATGATGGATATTAAAATAAGTATTACATGAAAAACGAATATAATAACTGATACAAAATTTAACATTGTAACACAGATACATTTTCAATTTAAGGAAGGTGAAACAATAGGCCTACCTACTTACAAAAACAAAACATAAAATGTAATCTAGTGAGATGGGTGCGCTTGCATGATGATAAGTTGACAGATCCTGGGTTGAGTTTCAGACAAAGCACTTTCGACATCAAGTTTGTTGCGGTACTTGGTTTTGATCGCCACAAGATTTGAAAACGCTTTTTCGCACATGTATGTTGTTGACAAAGGCATGTATATCCGAACAGCTTTCTCTGAAATACTGGGGTAAACTTTTAAGTACTTTAACCAGTAGGTACTGAAACCTTCTTTGATAAAGTTTACAACTTTATTGAACCTTTACAAAAACAATTATGAAAACTTAGGAAGACTTTATTTCAAAGATCTGGGGAAATTATTTTTGTAATTTTTTTATTTATTTCATTTGGGTGTCACGCCCCCCCCTGGACTTTCTCCACGCCCCCCAGGGGGGCGCGCCCCCCAGTTTGGGAACCCCTGCCCTAGACTAACGGTATAAATCCTAAATTATTCCCGGTAGGGCTACCCATGCCAGATAATTCGAAGGCTAGGAGCCAGGCGAAAGTTAGTCATGTGATGGTGTCACGAAAAAAACACTGTAGGAATGGAAGAGGGAAGCCCTACTAACTACCTCTCCCCTGAAAGCATGGAGTAATATGAAACACTCCATGCAAACCTACCTTAATCGGTGGAGTACTTTAATAATAAATAACAAAAGAATACAAGCTAAAATACTCTCACAGAAAGCTGAAAGAGGAAGGGATAATAAATTTTAGAGATAGCAAAATAATAATAATAAGCAGAGATAATAAATGTCTGTCTTTCTGCGCGTGGATCTTGGAGAAAGCTTCTCACGAACTTGCAGTCCGCATGCTCTTCTACAGTGGCCCAGTTTAACCGCAAAAATATAGCATTACTTTATGCATCCCTGGCAAAGAGCAAGTCGGGCGTAAACCTCGATAGAAGTTAAAGAAGCATAGCCATAAAATCATCCGAGGAAGTGGTTATCACGACAAAGCAATCGATGAATGCTTTGGAAGAGTCAGAAGGCAAGGCAAAGCATTCGTCAACGGCACTTGACCTCTGACACGTGTTCAGATTCGCTCGCCGAGCAACAACACGGACTTTACACCGAGGAAAATTGAAGTGAAGAGATAAAAATTTGCCGGGTTAAGGTAAATGAAAACAGAGCCGTAACGAGCGAGTAAGTCAAAATCTGAGGGGTTTCAACGTCCCCGAAACGTTCAGGAATACGAATGCGAGTGTTCCCTCTCTTATTAGAACCCCCCTGAATAAACACACACCCTTCCAGATTTTTTTTTGTCAACTGCCTTGAATGAAAAGAGCCACTTAGATAATATCACCAACTCAGGGCTTCAACCTATTGATTTGGATATCTAAGGTTAGATTTTACTCCGTACTGAGCCACAAGGTAGGTACAACACATTCAGAGTACCTAAGTTACCCTCCCTGTGCCACCTTGCACAACGAGGATCTTTCTGTGGAGGGTGACCTAAGGCTATACTCGCATTTTAACCCAACACCGTATGGTTAATATCTCAAAAGTAAATTCCATGAAAAAGCACTCACTTAAAATAGATATGAATATGAGTTATAACTCAAAGAAACTTGTACGCGAGCCTATGTGGCATCTCGATGACGATGACAGTAAAGTGGAAGGCAGAGAGGCTCCATGAACTCCCTCAGAAAGATAAGAGTCAGAAGCTGCGAATTCGAAGTATGAGCGACTCTCCAACGATGCTTAGTGTTACTTCTCATTTACAGTTCTGTCTTCAGTTACGCCTATTTTAACAGTTCAATGGGAGCTAAGAAGACGGATAAAAACACCAAAGGAGAAAATCGACCGATACCGAAGACCAGACTCCAGATTAATCGGAAGGAGTATTATGGCAAGTCAGTGACACGACGTGAAGAGAGAAGAGTGCCAATGAAATCGGAGTGGGAAGCATTTCTTGCGACGGCCTCTCTCCCCAGAACAAGGGAAGAGTGGAGGGGGGAAGGCACAGACCCCCTTCCCTCCTCCCCCCCCCCCCAAACACTCGGCCGCCGGACAGTCATCTTATCTCGTGACGGCAAGATGTTTTATTCCCTCGCCGTCGCCAGAAGGAAATGTTAGCTTCATTTGTTCCAGAAAAAAGTGCGTCGTGCCTACGTATATTCAGAGGCAATTAATCAGGGAGGAGAGGAGGGGCGGGGGATGTCACGGCGGGGGCGCACGTGTTCGCCGTGAATATGTGAAAGGGGAAGGGGCGGGGGGTGCACGCGTGTAAAAAAATAGTCACGGGAGGGGAGAAAATAATGCCACGACCCCGAGGAGATAAGACTTTGCCTGCCCTCCCCCCTTCCAACTAACTATCTCCTACTCCACCTCCCCCGCCCCCTCATAACAACCACCGCCTGCGTCTCAATCCTTCCCCCGCCCCTGAGAAGGATAGGCAACCTAACCAGCCCCCACCACCGCTGTCCCCCCTGTAAGTCCCGTATGTTTTTTACTTCCAACTTCTAATTTTTTTAACGCGCCCAACAGCGGTCGGTCAGCCAAGCGGCACCGTCAACAGCCCAATGGGGTCAACTCTTGGAAGACCGAAAGCTTTTGACCCCTTCGCTCCCCTTTGGTCCAATAACGCTTCTTTCCCCTCCCCCCTCCGACCCCACTGTCTCCGTTTTCTCCCCCTTCGGACATGATAACGCTCGCCTCTCGTCCAACACACGATTAGGTAGCGAGAAACACATCAGGACTATGATGAAATTACCCAGTCAAATGCATTATTTAGTCCCGCATTAACGCAATCGCAAGGCTGCGGCGAGTGAAAATTGAGCTATGTGTGAGTCCAAGCAATGCTGTCTAGCGGTCGGAAAACAACACTTGCCCATTAGCAAGTTGGTGTCTCAAGTCATTGACATTACGAAACCACGGTTATCTTGCATTTCTCGATGTACGATGAGCAGCCTCCAGGGTATTACTCCGTCTGTCTTTGTGAACAGTGGCGCAGGAAGGGGGGGTTTTGGGGGATAACCCCCCCCCCCCCAGAGCTCAGAGAAATTTTTAACATTAATCTATTTTACTTAATTGGATTGATATCGCTAATAGAATAGTGTAAGGATTAATAAAATATCCCTCAGAAAGCCGTAAAATTCACCATTTTGAACCATTTATCTTGAATTCCGAAATTTATTAATCTCGCACCTACCGCTTATCCTGGTGGGATTTAAATACCCCCACACACCCCGGTATTAGTTTCACCTAAACCTCCCCCAGCCTTAATTCCTAGCTGCGCCCTTGTATCTGAAGTCATACGCACTCAGTCAACCTCAGTCGCCAGGAGCTCCTTCCTCTCATTCGTTTCAGTCATTGTAGTTCTTCCAGGAGAATTTCCTTCTGTACATAATACAATAAATAAAGTGTATGCAATAAATAATACAATACAATCTAATACAATAAATAAAGTGTACAATAAACATTGCCTTCTCTATTTAACCTAATTATGGTTACCCAAATGTATAAATATCACAACGCAGCTTCCACTAGCCTATTCATTAATCTTCCAATTCCAGGTTCCGCCGTTATGGGATGCTTTCATGCCGGTTTGCTCGCGATGCTTTTATTATATGGTTCTGTTTCTTCGTTTATTATCTCTTGCTCTTTTAAAATCGCAAACAATTACCCGACCGACAGCTGACCCTAATTCCTGAGATTGAGGGCACCAAATAATGTTGTGAACTGTTTCTAGTCAATGTCCACGACATCGAATTTACGCGTGGAGCTTAGCAATCTTTTTGTACTTCGTACATAACGGAGCGAGTCAAATTTACCACCTGTCGCTTAAAGCCATTGAAGTACTTCTTACCCTTCTGCTACTACCAAAACACTTGTTATTTAATCAATTCCATATTAAATATAAAATTTAACTGGGTATCTATCTCTAAAATCACTTAACCTAACCTTATATTGATCATGCCTCCCTCCAGGTAAGATTAAATTTATAATCACTACTGATTCCACGCTCTGATTATGCCAAATTGAGTCCCAAAAGCACATGAACATATTTTTTCCCCGCAGTAAGCGTCTGTTGAAATTTCCCCATATGTTGGGGACGCATTGGGCCGTGTTCACAATCTCCTGGCATCCCCGTATTCCGCCCCTACCAGTTTTCCTTTGGTGTCGCTCTTCACGTTTATCAGCATCACGGGCCACCAGAGGTCCACCTCTATCTCAAGGCAGTCCATCAATTTGAATTATCGGTGAGGCCTTCCACCGATAGCCGTTTCCTCCCTCCTTAACATACGCCTCCGCAGAGGGAAGGGGTCACGGACTTCGGCCCTCTGTCGCACGGAGTAATAAACAGACGAATCGCTCGGATTGCTAACGAACCGCGTTTCCGGCGAAGGTGGAGGGGAGGTTCTGCGATTGTTGGGAGGGGGGAGGAGGGAAGGAGTAATTGGAGGGGGGTGACGTTGACGAAATTGCGAGAGACGAAACGAGTGCGTAAGACGATTATACTTAGAAAGAAAAGGGACCTTCAACCTCGTTTCTTTTACGGCGACTTGAAATGTACGTACTATCGAGGAAATTTGGTTTCAAAAATCAACAAAGATGTTTTACACTAGACCCCTGCTTACTATGGATTCAGTATACAATCTGAGCTGATTTTGCGCGCGATTTTTCAAATCTTAAGAAATCTTTTCAATCTGGACGTGGTGGACATGCAATATATCAATGATAAGATAAAAAACAACTTTGGTAATGTCCACAATTTGCAATGACATAAGAGTGTGGAGACAATGGTCGATCGTGGAGTTGTACATGAAAGTGCGGAAATTACTATAGTTGTTTCATATTTTATCATGGTATTACACTGGAACCTGGATAATTCGAACTTCTTCAATTCGAAATATTATTTAATTCGAATACTTCTCTAGATTCCTAGCATTTTATATTTAAAAAATGCTAAAAATCGTGGATGATTCGAATTTATTTAGGATAATTCGAATTTTTGCAGTTTCAAATTAAAGTATAAATTATAATCAGCGACTCCCAGGATCTTTATGTTTAATTTTAAATATTCTGCTAGTCAATAAAGTACGTATTCAATGTTTTTAATCTCTTTGGTTATTATAATTCGATTGCAGTTTATTATGCTATGACAACAAGTCTAAACGCACACGATTACAAGTTTTTTTGATAGTGCACAGCAGTTCAGATGTTGCTGAGGACATTTTAAGGTTAGAATAAACATGGTACTATACTTTACTTCGTAGTCTGTTGAAATGAATATTCCTGTTTTAAGGTTACTCTAATCTTGTTAATATGCGTAAATCAAAGCATTTATATTGCAAGTGTCAGAATTGAAAAAGAGTTTTGATTGGAAATATGAAATTTATTGTCCTGGACCTATTTTTTTAAGGTCTTCTTTAATTAGAATTTTTGGATAGTTCAAAGCTTTTAACTGGTCCCTTAATGTTCGAATTATCCAAGTTCCACTCCGATGTTATCTCCGATTTTTTTCCATTAGCACTCTGTGTAATCAATTACGTAACACCTCATTCTGTGCTATATTTATTAACGAAAAATATTTTTAACACTGTAGCATTTTCATTTCCTGACAGTCTTTAACTGATTCCTCGAGTTTATTTATTCCTTGAGGAAGTATAATATCCGTTGGATGTATTGAGAGCAGTGGCCCTGTTTGCCCCGCTCTGGGGTATTGATGGAAGGGTACCGGCTTCAAATACTTAGAGAAATGCGAGGTGGCCCACGGAAACGAATTGCCTCCCCTCTCAACCATAGATGTGTGGCACCACACGTATGGCCTTTAGCCTGGGATGAAGTCTAGACTCACATATCCAAACGACCCTTCGAGCTGAGTAAAGTAGCTACGCGATTATACTTAGACCTCATGTTGTATATTTATTTATTTATTTATTAAATTATTCAAAAACAGCCAAAATGGCCTTTACATTGAATACAAAACATAAAATCTGCAGCTTTAACAAATATAAACCATTAAAAAAACTATAAAAGGATATAAAAAAAGAAAAAAGGGATTCAGAAGATGGCTTTTCGAAGCTGCCTCTTGAATGGGATCTGATCTGATGGGCATTGAAAGATCCAGGGAAGGGTGAGTAGTCGAAATGGTATTGAAAGAGGTAGGGAGTCTGTAATAAAGTGATCTCTGAGAGGAGAGATAGACAGAATTTAGATTGGTGTAGTAAGTGGTTATTTCGGAAGGAGCGGGTGGGAATGTGGAGTGAAAAGAAAGGCAAGTACCTATATCTGAGGATCGGAACTTGCCATTTAAGGCATTGTAAATTAAGGAAATATCATGAAAATTCCTACGGGAGGATAGTGGGACCAATGATAGGGCAGGCATTACTTCAGAGCGAGAAGAATTACGAAGGTGAGGAACACGGTGTTGGACTACTGAAATAAAGAAATTAACTGGGCGTTCAAGAATTTTAAGATCGGAGGGACTGGCAGTGGAGTAAATAACGGAGCAGTACTAGAGGATTGGGAGAACGCAACCGGTGAAAATAGCTCTCATGGCGATTGGATCGGTAACAGAAGTGAGTCGATAAAGAACTCCCACGACTGACATGGCCTTGGATTTCATGTTGTTGAGGTGCGTGTATCCTTTGTTTTATGAAACTAAAAATTTGTTTGAAACTATTTTTAAGGCTTTAATCACTCCGTTCTAGTTTCCATAGCAACACTACCACACCTCGGATGTCATGCGGTTCCAATTTTGGTCCCAGATTAGAGTAACTGTACAACGAAGTCGAACGCTCCTGTTTACACCAACTCCGCTCTGTGGACTACATGACATCACAAGGACGTGAGCTACGACTCACTATTTGCTGAAGTATCATTAAACTGGAGCAAATGCAATCGCAGCGACTGGAAGGAAGCATTAGACTGACCCATCGGACGATTACAGATACTCAAATAACTTTACCTTATCATCATCAAGAGTCAACATATCCTTTGACATAGCTCCACATTCAATTCTCCTCCGTCAGCAAGCCTCTTGCCTACAGATTTACTGCTCTAATTCTCGACCAAGGTGGATATATTTTCGCTGCTGATTCGACTTGTTTGCGCGTGAGGAATTTTAAAGGTATGTATGGCCGGTCGTGACGGATTCATACGCTTAACGGTAAAATACCGACAGACAGGTTACCTATTGTATTACGTTATCGCACGATGAGTCTGGAGAGAATGAGATAAGGCAGACAAAGGAATGCGTCTCTTATAAATACATGGTAAACACGGGCGACTAATTACTCACAGGGACACGTAATGCTTATGGGTCAATCCATTTTAAATCACCCAATATCAGTGAAATTTGCGAGTAAGTAATTCCCAATTAGTACACAGTAACAAAACAATATTTGAAAAAAAAATGACAATCTTTCTTTTACTTCAACCATTTTTAAAAAGGTGGCTGGACAAATGTGTAAGAAAAACGTAAATATAAATATTGGAGAGAACTAAAGGTATGTAAGCAATTACATGCACATTAAACCGTATCACTCGCCAACAAAGGAGTGCCAAGCTGTGAATTAGTTCAAACAAATAAAATGATTTACATCTGCATATTACCCTTATACCCTGAGGTATTTGGTGGGGGGTGCGTGGCATTGGGAGTTTCTGGAAATTTGTTGCGGCCCCTTGTGGCAAAAACGCAACACAAGTGTCACTTCTCCTCCAACACTCCGTTTTTTGATACAGTTGCATTTCGTAATACCTGCCACTTTGAAAAAATACACGTGCGATCATTACCAAAATTTTTTAATTATTTGCAAAATATCAGATAGATTTTGAAAAAAGCGCACGTGGAGACCAAGCCATAAAATCTATGTCCATTTCAAAAGAAATATAAATAATGTATACGATGAAAATCAGCACTGTGCGAACGATATTTATAACTAATTTAATGATTTTTTTTTATTTTCCCATGCGTGCGAATGGCAGAGATGGCAAGCGAAACGAAAAGAAAATGTTTCGTAAACGATTTTAATTCCTCCTGGTGAATTCTATTAATTCTTCTCGAGTTCTCAACCAGGTTAATTCTTTCATGTAAGCCAAATAATAATATAATTTCATATAATGGCTTATATGAAAAAATTAACCTGACTGAGAACCCGAGAAGAATTCACCAATCGAAAATGTTTCGTTTCACCTGCCATTGATAGGGAAACGAAAATACGAGGCCTAAATTTAGTTTCGTTCCCGCATGAAATTAAAATCACAAAGGAGTTTAGTTTCCACCCGGGACGAAATATTACTCCCAGGAACTAAATTAATCGAAACTCCGATGCTCATAGTTAAGTTTCGATCACAGAAGTTGAGTGGAGGGGGATGAGAGGGAATAGTTTCGAAAAAATACGTTCCACATACGTGTAGAGAGGTTAGCATATTGAGCTTAAAAAACGAGTGGCCAGTTTGCTTTCACCGTTCTCCTGTTTGTGGACAATATATGAGAGTCCCATGCATGTAATGGCGGTAGGCCGAACCTCTACTTCATTCAACCATACTTCGTTGTGTGAGTCGAAACTAAACTGTTCGAAGGTGAAGCACGTGGTTCCTCCGGTGCGAAACATTATCTACGTTTCGTTTCGTCCCACAGTTTTAGTTTAGTTTCGACCCGAAGTGGTTTTAACTCCGATTTCGTTTCGACCCTGAGTTTATCTCCTCGGGTTTAAAACCGTATCATGCCATCATTTCGCTCTTGGGAACGAAATTTTACTGGCTTTGACTTTCGTTCAGTTTCTAATGCCATCCCTGGTGAATAGTACCTATAGGGATCCCGCACAGGCGCCACCGAAGCACCTCACAGAGGCAAATTTCTGGTTATGTACTCGTCAGGGGGTTACTGATCACCAGTACGTAGCATGCAATAGGCTTCCTCAACTGCACATTATATTGAACAAAAAAAATGCAATAAATAAACACTACGAAAACAAACACGCACGATAAATATAAATGCATAAGAGAGCTGGAAATATTTATGGAAAAGGTAAAGGCCGTCTGTTAAATACTTGAGATGATTTTGGCGATTTTTGGCACCCCCTTTGTGAGATATCGTGAGATTTGGCTCGACCCTCTCCCTCTAATCTCACGCTGGATTGCCCAAAATGTGTATTTTTAGTGCATATAGGTACGTTAATCTATACTTCATTGCGTTGGACTTGTTATTGAGTGTTTAATTATTGTTATTTAAGATTAGGTAATACTACTTACAATTAGTATTTAAGATAACTAAGATCGCTATTTCACACCGTTTCTTGCGGGAAAAAAATTACGTGATTCTTGCCAGGATCACCCTTTTCACCACGTAAGATCGGGCGAGATGCCTCACGTAACTAACAGATGCCCCCTAAATGTGACCTTTGAAAGTCACAAAAATACTCTTGACACCGGTGACATACCTTGGCGGACATAAGGCGCAAACGCACGGTGGGGCGGCGGATATGCAATGAGCTATAACAGGTTCATCTACACATTATTCGCGTGATATTCATAGGCCACCTCCACGATTTTCGGCATGAGGTGAGTTTGCCCCCCCCCCTCCTAAGCTACACACAGGTGCTAATACAAGTGTTTAGATGGTCGCCTGCCATGAAAAAGCGTATTCATCTACATCTACAAATTACCCTGCGAGCCACCTCTAGGGTGTTTGGCAGGGGGTGATCAATCACCAGCATGCAGCATGCATTTGGACTCCCACATGCACACCACACCGTCCAAGAAACGTCCCGTATAATAACAAACTATACTACTATATGCTGTTAGAAATAGAATATAGAATAGAAATTCAGAAACATGCAGTAAGTTTTACATAGGTTAGTAGGCTACACTACAAGTCATGCAATCTATTTACGCGTTCTATTGCTGCCGTTATAATCTCTTATTGATCGTGGAAAAAATGACATTCGGAATCTGTCTGTTCTGCAATCTATCTCTCTTATTTTATTTATATGATCTGATCTTCCGTAGTACGTTGGCGTTCGCAAGATATGGTTACCTTCGTCAGAAAAGACACTGCTCTTGAATTTATCTAAAAGGTTTAGTCTATTTTTCAATCTACGGTCCGACAGAGATTCCCATCCGAGTTTATCTAAGAGGTCAGTTACACTAACAAGACTATCGTAACGACCTTTCACATACCTGGCAGCTCTTCTTTGCACGCGTTCTAACTCTGTTATTAAGCCTTTTTCATGAGGGTCCCAAACACTGGCAGCGTATTCCAAATGTGGTCTAACGAGGGAAAAGTAGCTAATTTCTCTCACTTTGTCGTCGCACTTTCCTAATATTCTTTTAACAAAACCCATTTTACGATTAGCTTGACTCGCTGATTTACGATTAGTATTGGTGTAATTGAAACACTTGTTTCTAAGCAACTGCAATTATCGAGTCCCAAAGAAGTGTCACACCTAGCTGCCAGGAATGGAAGCTTTGGTAATGTGATCGCTTGAATGAAGCTGTTTGAACGGAGGTTATTTACGCGATTTTTTCATCGACAAACGTAACTTACAAATAGCATTCGGCACGCGTGCACTTTTGGGGACCGTCCAGGGACAACAGAAGCGTGTTTAATTAAACCATACCGAACCAGAATGGCACGTGACGCTGCATTAGATGCAGCATTGAAGCGTGAATCCTTCACTGACGGGAAAGAAATTTAAACCTCGTGAAATTTTCGATTGTACCTACCAGTCTGGAGCACATATCGTTCGACAGATACTGCTGGATACGAGCGATCACTCAAACTGCATGCAATTAATTACTTCACCGCTATTTAAAGATTTAGCGCCTTCAGTCGAGGGCTGCCTGACAGCATCAATTTGTTTAACGAGCTAAATGATTTCAATGTCCCACGGCCATCGCTATATTTGAATAAATGACGCACCAGTCGTCAACACCTGATACATTTGGCCGTTTGGACCAGATAATTTCTCCGCCGGTGCTGCCACGATCAACAATTATTTGTGAATAGCAGTCAACTTCCATACGTAAAACACGCTTAAGCATCTTCAACACAAGGGGAGTACATTGAGTAGTGGAAGATTGATTTTTGTTGACACTTTGGGCACATTTTAGTCGGTTTTCAATTATGTCCGCAACAGCTATATTTTATGAGAGGGATCCATTTATCCACCCATTTTGAAAAGTTATGGATTTGGCATATCACACTAAGATATACATTTATATCACATCACGAACATAAATTTCAGTTGACAGCCGGAATTATAGCTTATCTCTCCTCAAAATGAATCTGCATCTACGATGTGCCGGGAAAGCCACCACAAGGGCGTTTTGCACGGGGTGATTCCACAGGAGGCATGCAGCACTCATCCTGGCCTTAATCAGAAACGCTCTCGCTCGCCGGACACAGGCGAAGCACTCAGGACAACGAATTCGGTCAGACAAGCAGGAAATAGGAGAGCGCTAAAGACACGAACATGCTACCAGGCAAATAAACTACTAGTGATTAAAAGGAACACGATAAGTTAGCGAAGTAAGTAAGTGATTCATGCATGCTTTATAGCATGCCAAAACAAATTCGGACCGCTCTGCTCGTCAGGGACGCGAGTGGCGACTTGTGTGAACCCGTTGGTGTGGTGTTGCCGGCCCCGGTGGCGGCAGGGTTAAGTCCTCGCCTGTCTAACAAGAGGTCGCGGGTCGAGTCCCGCCTGGGTAGCTTGTCCCTATCTGACGCATGGTTGTTCGCGCATACGTGATAGTTAAATTTGTCAATCCCCCGGTTGAAAAGGCCGATATGTGCTGTTAAATAAATAAATAAATGCGCGTTGTTTGGCAACGCATCTGTAGGCCGACTGGTGAATCCTACATTGTAATGCAAGTGCACCGATAGATAATGCAGGAGCATTCTGTCCAGCGACAACAAGTAGCAGGGCAAGGCAGGGAGGGCCAAGTCTTTTCGTCTGAAGTCACATGGGGCGCGGTGTGCGTGGGGTGGGCCGACCGAGACGCTGAAAGGAAGAAGAGAAGAGGGGAGAGTGGGGTGGAAGGGGGGAGAGGGCGAGACGGGGGAGTGTCTGGTGTAGCCGAAGCGAAGAGGGGGCGGGGGTGAGGTTCCCACAGGAGTGAGTGTGTACATGCAAAGGAAGAGGGAGGGGGCGATGGAGGAATTCGGTCTGCTACGTGGTCCCACAGGGTTGCCACCTTGACGCAAAGAATGGGAAGGGGGGCTGAGCGGTGTCTTGTGGGTCAAGAGAGTCTGCTGAATCCCCGAGCCCACCATCATACGCTAACAGAAACATCGACTAATTCCAGTCGTCAAACCTCCATTGAGCGGACACGAGGAGGGAACGGAAAAATTGTCCGCTATTCAGAAGGGGCTGCAGCCCGGATAATCATAGTAAAGTTTTTATTCCTTTTAACTGCGTCGCTAAATAAGAATAGAATATTTTAAATACCTTTCAGCATTTTTTATTTTCTAAATTTTGAAACAATGGCCTATTCGATTAAATATTGCTAATTATTTTCAATGAAATGACTACTAGTATCTCAATTAACCAAACCCTAAAGCAAATAAAAATTCCCTTTTGCTCTGTCTCTTCATACACAGCCGTCACAGCGAGCAGACGGTTGTTTCGGATGGAGTTGGCTCGGATAATATACAAGTAAACTCAAGTGTACCCCAAGGAAGTGCTATAAATCCTCTTTTCTTCATTATTTACGTTAATAACATTACCACTTTCAAATTGTAGATGAAAATTATTTGAAGAATTCACTAAATCTATTTTTTTAAACCACTTACTTTAACTCAGGAACCTACCGAAAGGCTATAAAGATAAATGTTAAATATTTGACTTAGAATTATAAAATTTGTAAAACCGTGGCAGGGATGAGGGTGTTGGTTTTGGGGAGATTGTTATCATAATTACGGCATCCCTGGAAGGAAGCCTAAACCGGCTGGGATGGAAGAAGAAACATCTAGAGGAAGAAGATGAGGAGGAATCAAAGGGTGGGGATGGAGCGAGCACTTCGCGGGGAGGGGAGGCTGGGAAACTGTAATAAAGGGAAGGGAGCTGGATAAACACGGTAGGTGGCCAAAAAGGTTTGCGAGAGACCTAAGTTAATATAAGCAGTTTCCCACTCATCAAAATCAATAAACTCCGTGAGAAAATAACTTCTAAGTTTAAGGGTCATTTTCATTCTCTTAACCGCAATTTCATGCGTCGTATAATGCCAAAAATCAGGAAAATCGCCAAGGGGTAGCAGGCAAATTACGATCAAAAAAGGCTGGAATTTTAAAACGCTACTCGACAGGGTCTATTGCAGTTCGATCAAACCGATATTTCCTGTAGTTTGTTTACTAATGAAACTACGCAAAATTCACCCTCATTTCCGGCTTCTTTTTCAGAGCCATCCTTTGGGAAGAGAAAGGAAGACAACAGAGTTCACAGATAGAATGAAAAGATTTAATCCTAATTGCGAAAAAAAGAAAAAAGTTTAATGTGAGAGAGGCCGAGTTAATTGGCAAAAAGTTCCGTGTGAACCTAGTTTAACAAGAGGAATGGCTTTGAACAATATTTAAAGCCTATCTCAACTCGAATACCTGCTATAAACATAACTTAGACAATATCTCATTGTACACTAACCTTTTCCATAGTTAATACATGACAATAAGAGGAGGAAAAGTCGTAGGAAATAGGCCATTGCCTACTCGATTCCCGGCCTGGACTCAAGTCTCACAATAGATGACAAGCAGTGACGTTGTACAGTTCCGCCTCGGCTCAAGCGGCGAGCGGTTGTGCTGAGGCGGAGCAGCACAACGTCATTGTTTGTCCTCTATTGCGGGACTCTCTTTGGGTTTGTCTCTCTTTATCTCGTAACTCGTCCCTCTTTCTCCAACGCACACTTCTCTGGGTTAAAAGTACCTACCGCACCTTGTCCTTTGCTTTCATTCATGCTTGATAGGGCATCTCTTGAAATCTTCCACGACCACCGCAACGGGATTCCAGAAGGCAGGGCAATCGCCGTTCAGTGAGTCAACTGTTTTCCCACGGCACACAAACAATGGGCCGAAACAACAAGGAGCGATAGTGCATTCCGAGACTCACATCCTTCGGCCAAGTTCTCCGTCAATCCTCGTCGCTATCTACCTTCCTTTCTATCCCATCGGCGGTTGAGCACGAACCGAAAACAATTGTCCTGACTGCGACAGGTTTGAGTGAACCCGAAATTTATTTTCACCGCGAATAAGTTAAGTACGGTGCAGATTCAACGCTTGGCCGAGGTCCTGGGTGAAGCGCTCGGGCACCACCAAACAAAACCCACGTACAAGGTGGCCCTTGGAAAGGAACAAGTACCACTTACCTGAATGTTTGTAATTCATGCGCCCGAGGCTATTTTGAGTCAGCTCTACTCTCAGCTATCCAAACCGACCTTCGTGTTGAATCACTGAATGAGTGACATATTTAACCACAATTTAATAACCTCGTCAATGATCAAGTGATGTAGGCTCTAGACTCGATTTTAACCCCTTTATCACTTAGTTATGTTCCCAGTACTCCTAAAAATCAAACAAACAAGTACTTAGTTTTTTTTCGCATCGACTACGTCAATTGTAGATTGCATTCAGATCGGAATCTAATTTTTTAGCGGAATGAAATATGCAAACCTTGTGCGATCTGTATCTGTCCTGCCATCTATGCGCGCGTGGCATTCTCAGCAAGAGCGCGTGCAGCGAAGATAAGCAAGGTACGTTTAAGGTCGATAAGAAGAATTCGTTAGCGTTTTGAATCTACTGCAGAAATTAAGACGGTCACTCCAAGTTATTACGTGCAAGATATTTTAGCACTGAATATGGCCAGCATTCATTTGCATTTCAATCACAAAAAGTCAGCCTTTACTGAGAAAAACAACTTACGATAAAAAACAAACCAACAAAATAAAAAACAACTTCCAAAATAAAAATATCTTACTAATAAACGCTAAAACTATGAATAAATGCTATAAAATCACTTTATTAGTTTTACGAGGCTCTATCTAATGTTTTTGTCGAAGGCGTAGGCGTTTAGCAAATCTCCTATTTGAGGAATGATATAAATGAAAAACAATCTTTCCGTACATTTTGATGGAAAACGAATGTATTCGTTTCCTAACAGTACTAATTTGGCTTAATTGCGTCAGAAAGAAAGCAACATCAGCAAGTGAAACGAATACTTTAAAAAAAAATAACGTGCATGCTGTTTAAAGCCTTGTCAAGCCATATCAGTGAAATGGCCACAATATCGTTACCATGGAAATTAAAAATAAAATTAAGCGAGTTATTAGGTTACGGAGTATCGGCTTTCAACCTTGGAGAAATGGATTTTTACGAATATGGCCGCGTAACCGTCAAGGAAAACCTTGAGCCTGTTTTATTGTATCTGGTTAGCGCTAACTATCAGATTACAATCTTCTACTGTATTGAACGGTGGATGAAAGTCTGTTTAGTTGCTGTATACAATTCGAATTCAGTCTTTCGTATGAAATCAGAACTTTTAGCCATCGCCAGACAAAGTGGAGGGCTGTATCACCTTGTGGTTAGATTAAACCAGACATTAGAAAACCGACGCTTACTTTGCATCGACCCCAGCGTATTTCATGTAGTTGAAGATTATCCACTCGTCAAATAACCCTCAGCTGACTCATAGGGTATTATTTAAATGTCCAACTCGTAGCATAGGGTTAAAGTACTGACCCCCGACTAATCACCAGTAGTTAGTTTGCTTACAAGGATAATTTAGACATGAATGTACCTACGGGCTACCGAGAAAAGCTCTCCCCTCACAACTCCACATGCACTCCCCAACCCCATGAAACCACTAAAAGCCGCTCACACGAATCGTCCTGGATGGCTCTTCCAGTCCACGTGGAAACAAAATGTCCGCGATGGCTTTCCCGAGCACTCAAACTCTTGCTGGGGGCGAGCAGGGCCACTCGACAGACAGGGCCGGCCCTTCTTTGTGATGCCTGCCTCACGGCAGACGGCGGCGTATCCCACTCAAACCCACGGACTCCCTCCGCTACATCAGCAGCGGTGAGAGAAGCGGAGAAAACAAAACCGCATCGAAATGCCTCCTTTTTGTCGCTCGCGCCGCGTGGACATCAAAGGACCCCAAAAACCTCCGAAGCATTAGAGAATCGTCCGCGATAACAGCGAAATTGCTGCTGCATCGTGTGCCATCAAACCTGGCGAGGAGGAATAATTGCTCGCTCGGACGCTCACCTAATGGCATATCGACGTAGGACGCAAATGCGCGCTGCGATTCCAGCCAGCCATTCCCACAAATGATTCATCTCCCGCGGACTGAGGAAGTCTTTGTGCAGCTAGACGGGCACTCTCAAGACACTTTCCTTTCAACGTCGTCCGACGAAAGTTGTATAACCTGGAAAAAGACGTTCTCACCGCCTCCGATAGAAGCGCGGGGGAAGAGAAATGATTCTTCCCGTATAACTACTGCCTTGTGGAGGATTTTCTAAGGAAAGAAGAATGTATCGTTTCCATGAAAATATTAAACTTACTCTTTTGATTGCACCATATCAACTGACGCCCACAAGAAATTGGTATGCCGAGAGGAATGATTCATACTTTCGGGTCGACTTTCCTCGATATATTTTTTGGGCATGGCATTAAAAAAATCCGCACTTTTATACTTGTTCAATGGCGGAACATATCCGGATATACGTAAAATGTCAACCGATTCCAGATGCGTCGGTTTGAAAGAAACTTCACAGTATTCGTCGTGCCATAAGAATCATGATAAACGTTAGAACTTGCGCTCTTAATGAAACCTTTGAGTTATTAGAAGATAAATACAGAAATTGATGTAAAACACAAAAGTATAAGAATAATAATAATAATTAAATAATACGGCTGGATCAAATATCTGGATTACACGTCAAGGGTTAAAATTCTAAGGATAGTATCTCACACATTACCTATATCCTTATTTTGCGTATTAGGCACCATGCGTATCCATTACGACAGCGAAACTTGATAACACACGCGAAAAATATTTGCTTTAAATCGCGCAAACGTGAGCCTACCTCCTTAATCGTGTGAACTGAATAATTTTTAAGCACAAGGCTTGTACAAAGTCACCTAGACTTCTCCAGTCACTGTTGCCGTTGCTCAAGTTTATATCAAATAAATCATGCCACAGAATAAATATCAACACAAGAATGGCGATTCGCATATTTTTGCGAATGATTAGTTCCGGGAACTAATTCCTGTTTGTTTCTTCTCTAAAGGCTGTGAGGCACATCAAAAACTGCAGAAAAATCAAGGTAGGGGTCAATTCAAAATGTAGTGCTACAAATAAATAATGAAAATGGAATCGATCGACCCAGTGAGCAGTAACGAAATCCTAAGATCAGTGGGAGAGGAGAGAAGTCTCGTGAAACCTTTAATATTAAAAAGGAAAAACTTAACAGGCCGTATGTTGAGGCATAATCGCCTAATTATGTCATTCCTAGATGAGTAAGTGGATAGCAAAACATGAAAAGGAAGAGCTAGTGTAGAATAAATTGAACAAGATAGTTTAAAATTGGTAGTAATTGACTACCAGAAAAAAGAGAGCGATGAAATATATACCGCCGCTATACTCGAGTATGAAACCATAACTTAAAGGATAATTATTACATTTACAAAACCTAGTTTAGACTTAGGCGAAGAGGCAACAAGAAAACAATCATCAGTCCTTTTCCAAGCAATATATCTGAAGTACGATTCTAGATCTCTATCCATCAGAAAGATCCGAATATTTGAGTTCTCGTGCTAAATGGGTAAATTTGCTCATACGCGACGTTCTTTTCTCAAAAGCCACGCGTTGGATGACTGCCCTAAAATGCGAGTCGATTCTCCGTGTGCACAGAACGTGGATATTGACCCTCCTTCCAGCTGCAATGGGAGTAGAACTCGGCCAGAAAGTGTAGGGACAGGAAACAGAAGAGCAATGATTTCCGCTCGAAATGAGGAGGAGTTGAGGGAGACGTGAAGCGATAGCATCTCGGCCTTTCTAACGTCGCGTCGGCGCGAGTGGACACAGTGCCTCAGTGCACCCAAACATAACAATCACGTGGATACAAAGGTGGGTAGTTGCCGCGTTCAATAAGCAGCATCGCACGGGTTTCAGCATTCCCAACCTCTTCTTACTAAATCTCATTTCTATCCTCCTAATTAGTAGTATTTTATTTCTTGTGCACATTATTATGTTATACTCCTCATTAATAGTATTAATATCAACTAAATTGTCGGCTAGATGGATCCGTGGGAACATTTCTCACATCGTGGAAAAACCAGCGTTACTTCCTAGTAATTTCCTCATAATATTCCCTAGCGTGATTTGTTAACTTTTACCCTGGATTCTCATTGGTGCAATTTGGCATCATAATACGTTTTTCTAATAGTCAATTTCACGTTTTCAAACAGATACGGTTAGAAATTTACACATTAGTTAACATTCCACGACCAATTTGGTAGCAGAAACGTTCTCAGCGCACACGTGCGTGCCATAACCAGGGAATATTTTTATTTCTCTTGGTGGTTGGTCAATAATGTAAGCTGATTCCACACCAACGTTTATTTGAATTGCGTCCATTAAATGACAGTTGGTGGTTTCATCAGATAGGTGTTTAGAATCGGGTTGCGCCCCTTACCACCAAAGCCAAAGGGAAGCCACAGTCTGTTTCGTAGAAGTTACATTTATCCTGCAACTTGTCAGATTTTTAATCGGTTATCGAAAATGTCCGCGGGTAAGCGATGAAGGCAGAGCCATCCGTTTAATCACAATATTTGCAATAGAGTATTGTTGCTCGCAATGAATACCATTGAAAAGTTGAGTACTTGATAGATCACGTAGTCACGAAAAACAATTCCGCTCGCCGGGGGGAATTGCTTATGTCTGAGCTTCTGTATCTCAGCAACGGATCAGGTTTATGTAAAATGGCATATAAATCTATAATCGGCAATCATTTATGAGCAATTACTCTAAGTTTTAATTCTCTATCGCTAAAAAAAGTCATTTCGGACTTTTGTCCGGCTTTTTTCCGATATCGGACCACTGTGCTCCGCCCTGGGATCATTTTCCCGTGAAATACGAACGGCGCACAGTGGTTCAAAATCGAAAAAAGGTGGTCGAAATTATTACCGCTCTTATTCGTAGTCACTGTTGTATTATGAAGAAGCTATTTAGAAGAATTTTGTCCGCTGAATACGAATTTGAAGTTATTTTTGTTGTATCTTTGATATTATTGTTTTTAAATGGCCTATGATTTAAACAATTAAATATTAAAAATAGATATTGTATTCAATTATTCATTTCAGGTGAAGATTGATACGCATCAAATAAATCGAGGTATTTTTTCATATCTGTGACTGTTATTTGTTAAATTTAATATTATTTATAAATTATATAAACAATTAAAGTTGACCGTTTTTAAAGCAACGGTAATTTGTGTTCGTATACAATTTTTATCTGTTCAGCCTAAGTTAAATTTTTTATGCATAATCTACGATACTTTAATTTTTTTAATGAATTTGCTTAACAATTCAAAATAAATACAATATGGTCAATGCCCTCAAGGCAAGGCGTAGATGAAAGTCGCATCAGTGACCTTCAAGTTGTTTGGTGAGGTATGTACAAGGATTGAAAGCAAATATTTAGGCATTCTAACTTTTTCTCTTAATATTTTTTTTCCAGTTTAATTAAATTACTGAATATTGTGACTAAGGCTATGGGATATCACATAAATAAGGATATTTATGTTCGTCCCTTTTATCCCTTCCATCGATCACGTAGTTCGACTAATTTCCGACTGAACTCAATATTACTCAAAGCGAAAAATTCACGAAGGATATCTCTAAATAACTCGCACACACTCAAACTTTGTCCTCACTCATGAATTTGTGACTATAGCAAATGCGTTGTTAACGCCTTAGGCGTGACTTTAAATGCCCGTGGTCCTTCTCTCAGCGAATGCGATGCACCGTCTGAGTCCTCTGAATGCCATGCCTCGAGCGTGCGCGGGCGAGACATATCTGCCTGCTTTCTTTCTGTGCTTCTTAATTGCCTTTGTTTGTATGCTCGTATTTTTCGAATATTTTTCCAGCTGATGCCAGGATGCTTGCTCTGAGCAGCGTCTGACGGACGCTCATGGAAGATATTCTTCCACTCACGCCCCGATTTATGTACTTTCTTAGCGATTGTGCGTTCTGTGTGGGGGGCGCTGAATGCTTTTCTCTGTGCATCATTATCATCTGCTTTTCTGGCTCATCGTTTCCTTTCTCTTTCATCGTGGCAATGATAGAGAAGGCATGGACCGTCCAGGCATTGCCACTCATTGGTTCTCGGAACCTCGAAGACCTGCCAGGATCTTATATCTTAATTACGAGGTTTGACTCTTAGGGTTAGGATTTTTTCACGCCTACGTTCCTTTGGTGGTTTTATTTTTTTCGGCCTTGGGTTCCTTCCGTATCTTAATTCCTCCTTAGTTGACCATTCCATATTGGTAGATGGTATGCGGCGACATTGAGGGTAGCCTGAGAGAAAAATATTCCTAGCACACTTTAAACACTTTAGCTTCCACTTTAGCAAACTTAAAGGACAAAGATGAGATCAGGTAAACCTCGTCGAAGAGCAAGAAAACTGCGGCCGGGCGCTACCCTTTTTTTTTGCAATAATAATCATTATCGACCGTGCGGCGGCTTCCAGTGAATTAGCGTGCTATGAAATACATTTGAAGAGTCCCCTTCCCCAACGGGTGACGACGAAAGGGTATTCTGGATATTGTGAAAGTTAAAAATCCACAAATTCTTGAAACATATGTTGCACAGGCCATAAGTTCGATTATATTCGTCACTATTGCTGTTCTAAAGATTATTTCTGATGAATGTCGAGCCTCACCAAATATCATACGCTGGGGCTACTGGAAAGCCCTAAACGCACTAAAGGAATGAAAAATCTATTATAAATAGATCCCGTATTGCAAACCAAGTAGCACTATAACATGAAATAAACCTGGCACCTTTCCTCGGAAAACTTCTCGTGCTAGCAATACCGCCACCGGGCGGCGCGCCGCCCGGTCGGCCTGGCGGCTGTCGCCGCAGCGCATTGCACCGTTCAACATAAAACCATCTTGAGGCCAAAGTAGCAAATAGTAGCAAGATTTTTCTTTTGATATAGAATCTATAGACTATATACTTTCAATTCGCGTCAAAATTTCCGGGGGGCTCGGAGGTGCCCAAAACGATTTTGCTATTTATATTTAAAAATTCAAGTAAAAATAGCATAAAGTTTAAACATTTTTATTTCCGACTATAAAACTATGGAAATATAAGAAATCACTAGTAGTTGCACACGAAGGTACCAATTTATGCTCTGTATTTTTCATAAAGTTCATAAATTGTCTGAAACCTTCTTTATATGAAGGTGAACTTCTCTAAAAATGAGTGATTTTACGCGTCAGGCGTTTTTATCCCGGATGGCTCATGTTTGACCATTTATACAAACTACAATGAGCCACAAAATAGTCGTAGTACTAGCCAGTATCATAGATCAGATGGTGTAGAATACGAATAGTACCTTCAAAAATTCCTCCAAAAAAGTTGAAAAAATGACTTTCGACCAGCTTTTTCCGATTTTGAACCACTGTGCGGCGCCACCGTTGACAACGCGTCACATCGCGAGCAGACTTATCTTAGCCCATTCCCATGCGCGGTGAGTGACAAAACCTTTATATTCGGCTGCAAAATCAATCCTCTACTTAAATATTCGATTATAATGAAAACTTTATGAAACTCCTGGCACTAAACACTAGCACCCCTGTTTACGTTGACGAGAGAAATGAAGAAAGCGGGATGAGTCAAGTTCACCAGGGTCAGGGGTGAACAAACTCTGGCGAGAAAAGAAACAGGATCCCCTGCACAAGTAACTACTAAAGAGGAATATCTTCCTTTTTTTTAAAGCAGTCAAGGGTATCAAGCAGTCAAGGGTATCAGTACAGTTACTGTTACCAGTAACATCCACCTCACATGAGGAATAGTAATATCTTATATCAATGCTCAGTCATTACTAGCTCACATCGAAGATTTCAGACACTATTATTGAAATAACAAATTTATTCTCACAAATAATGCCACCTCTAATGATAAGATATCAAACCGGCCGTGGATAGCCGGGAATGGAGGGCAGTTAGTTAGTATCCGATCCCTGGCGGCTCTTGAGACACCCCCTCTAAGCCCTCCCCCCCACACGAGATACACACACAGTGCGACGTGTACGTAGGCGCACTGGTCACCGCCACCGACTCCCCCCGCCCCTCCCTCCGCAGCCTCCGATATGGATACGGTGGCGAGTGATGTCCGCCGAGGAGGGGAAACATGTGTTAGGGGAGATGTGGCAACGTGGCGGGGAGGTCGGGGCCTTGCTCCCGCGAATGGAATGCCTCTAAAGGAGGAACAGTTGAGGAGAGGTGGGGGGGGGGGGTGGAAGTCACCTTGTGGAGTTAGGAGGGGAGGATTTGGGAGGCACCTCTTCTTCAGGGCCAGCATCCGTTCGAGGAAGGAGACCGCCATCTTCGGCGGGACGATCTTTGGACTCCACCTCAGACGTCAGCCATAGCAGATAGCATGTGCCTCTCTCCCCATTCGCTCAAATGTAATGCCGCTATCGCACAATCGCTTCCTTTTGCAGCAATTCCACGAACTAAAGCAATCCAATCATGCTCATCCACACCGCTTCCTCATGAAGTGTTTTTGTCTACACTCCCTTGACCAGTGAAGCAGTGATTGAAATACACCTTCCGGGTCGTCATCCACAAGTATTATCTTTTTAACATAAACAAAATGCAATTCTTTCATTTCAGACAACCACGACATACCTACTCCCATTAGCGGCATAGAATATTTCATTGCCTTGATAGCATATTCCCATACAAAAATTACCCCCCGCTTTCGCCGACAATTCACAACAAAGTCCGTTGCCAACATCAACCTAAGCATAGAGTTAATTCAATTATTTATTTACCTATTTAGTACATTATGCAGTCGCTGTTTTAAATGTATGAAATTGTGACTCAGATAGCTAATAACCAAATAATGTATTCCACTGCGGCGACTCCTACTTCATAGCAATTTTTGGATAAGAGGTGTACCTTTTCAAAGCTTCATGAATTAATACGTCAGGGGGTGTCCTGCCTTTCATGTTATTTATTTTTCCCAAGTTTTTCGTAAGATTCCTCACTGGATTTAAGAGAAATAAACAAGTCAGCCCTGCTGGGAAAAATTCATTAGTAATGCGACGGAAACGCAAGAAGCAGTGGGGCGAAGACGTCGAAGTAAGGTATCCGGATGTTACAATCAGGGGCGCTGCTAAGAATTAAGGCTTGGGGGGTAGTTTATGTGCAACTAATACTTAAGAGTGTGGGGGTATTGCATACCCGTCAGCGTAAGCGGGAGTTGCGGGGTCCTCCTCCAGAAAATATCTAAGATTAATGGTTCAAAATGGTGAGTTTTATGGATTTCTGAGGGATATTTGATTAATCCTAACACTATTCTACAAGTAATACGAATCCAATCAAGTCAGATTAAACTTTAAAAAATTCTCTGAGCTCTGGGGGGGGGGGGGGTTTATCACCCAAAACCCCCCCTTCGCTGCGCCACTGGTTACAATAACCTGCGGAGGGTAAAACACGAAATGAATGTTGATGGCAGAGCCGTGAAGAAGCTAGGATTCGTCAATCATGATGTAGGAAGATTTTCGGATGAAAAGAGAGGTGCTATTTTGCACTCGTCCACAATTTCCATGTGCACTCTTTGAATATGGGTTACGGTCCTGGAAGACGTGCATGAACTAAGTAAAATAAAGAGGAAAGATGGGCGATACTTCAAAAACGTCTACGGGCATACAGAAAGCGTTACACAGCCGTATAAATAATTAAGCTGGGAGCTGCTGCTAGAGACTTGGAGACGCTAGGCTTATATTGCTCGAGCAATCAAGAATAGATATCTTTCATAGCGACACCGAGAACATCATACTGGAACCTCATTATATTCCCAGGTCCGACAGAAACTATAAATGAAGAGAGATGTTTTGTGGCATGGATAGGTATGGGATTTCGTTTTTCCCCCAGCAAAAAAGACTAATTAATGCTAGACGGAACTCCTTCGGTTCCTTTTTATTTGCTAAGATTTGTGATCTAAAACCCACGCCGCATGTCTATTGAGGTAGTTTGCGGGGTTAGTCTGTACATGTAGAAGAAAGTAAAATCGTTCTCCCTCCTCGTACACCTTTTAAAATGGCAAGGTGTGCTGCAAATATGTTGAAATAATAATGAAGAATAAACCTATTCTAATCGGGTTTTCCACATTGAACCACTATAGGGGGGATAACACTTTTGCCTACCTTCTGGGCCCTTGTTATCAGGTTCTACCAAAGCTTCCATACCAATCAAGAATCAGTTCTACGTAAGTAGATAAATACAGCAAGGATTAAGTTCACCATGAAAAATGTTTATCTTAGCTGGGATACAAACCCGGTTCTACCAATGCCGGTCCGGCGTGTTAGCCAGTTACATCACCAAGCTTTTTTCTCAGAGCGAACTCCAGTATGTGTTTTTGCCGAACATGGTGTTGACGTCGCAAGTACACAATGAATATTTTTTCATGGCGATATTCATCCTTGGCGTATTTAACTTTGCACATGACTGCTTACAAAGCCACTTCTTTCACGCAATGTTCTACGTAGTTAATAATTAAAAGCTGAACCCAAAAAGGAGACTACGTTATTTTCCTTGGTCTCTTGTTTTTATTTACGTATGAGAACTAGAGGTTTAGGTCTTCGTTGGAAACATATCTGCCAACATTTCAGAAATTAATTTTCCATTTTCAATTCTTATTACATGAAAAGATTATATGCGCAATAAATAAATAAAGTAATCAAGTATTACTATAACTTATTTACAGAACATAAATATACAATAAAATACTTTAACAAAAAAATAAACTACAACATATATGTCGCATCAATTTTATTTGTTTTTAAAATTTGAAATATATTTTTTGAAACGTTTTATTTAATATATTTGCACTTTAGAATTAGTTTTTAATACTTGACCATTTATGAATTTATTTTACCTCCCATAGTCTCATATAATAAGCCTTGAGAATGTAAAATAAATTTTCAAAACGTCGGCAGATATGTTTTTTTATAAATAATTTAAACCTCGAGAATTTCTATCTGAAAATATCACTCTAAATGAGAATAGGGAGCAGCTACCTCCATGAGGTTATCTGATTGTTTTTCCATTGATGGAGATGACCTGAATGAGTACCATCTAACTGAATAACAAGCTGAAACAAAGTGTTGGGGAATACACGGGTTTATCAGACGTCTTCTTTTTAGTGAACCACAACCATGGGGTGTGCAGTTGGGGAAGTACTTTCCGTCATGCTCATCATATGAAAGACCCACATCCACCCCAGTGTCACCGAAACATTTCCAGATGGACTCTAGAAGAGTGGGAGCGAGGAGGTATAAAATGTAAGCGGCCGATGAAACATACCAGGTTTGGAGACACATGGGACACATCAGGCAGGAAATGCGAGGAGTAATCTCATAGCTATCTGGAGCCTGGGAGGAGTGGGGCGAGGGGGGGGGGGGAAACGCGGAATGGTTCATGGTGATAGCGAGTTCGCTCGAGTCATAAATTGTTAGAAGCGAAAATGCTACTCACATCCAATTCACAGCAAATTATTATTTATTTATCTTACTCTTGCATAAGACAAGTCGCATAAATCGACACGGTAAAAATTTTACAAACAAAGGTAATTATGCAAAACGCAAACACACCCCGTGGTGTAACTATGGGGGTGATGAGGAGGATAGATCCCCCCCAAAGCCTCTGAGAAATAAAAATAATATTCAAAACTATTGTCTAGTTTTGACTTATAGTAAATTTTTAACGTAACCTTTTAATGAAACCCAAATATCAGGCACTAAAATTATGTAAAATGAAGAAAATTGAAGGAATGTCATTTTTCCAAAATTTTTCCTAAAAGGTGGCCCTTCCCATCCCCTCTCATCCCCCACACCCAAAGCATATTCCTAGTTACGCCACTGGATACACCAACAATAGACAGTGAAAGCATCATAATAATGACGTATCAATATGTTTATATGAGAGATTACCTTGTATCGCGACTTAACAATTTTTCAGCTCTCACCCTACGACTTCGTTACTGTGCCTCAAAAAAATGCTTACATATACTTTCATTGAGGTGAGAACATTCCCACCCATGCAAAAATTGAACTCATTGTCGCGCGATAACCGTGCCCAGGTTCGTTGCATTGAATCACGCTTGGGTCTGCCGCTGCGAGTAGCCGATGTAATGGTTGGTAATTCTGTGGTTGACAGTTGTTATACACGCGTATTGGGGTAGCTTTACAGCATATTTTAACTGTAGCTGTCCAAATGAATATACGTCCAAACGAAAAGTGCGTATGAAAGAACGGAGAACTTGAAATAAATTTGTCATAAAATAGACAAATTTTATGGGATAAAACTAATGGCTAGCAAGATAATTTACCGTAAATAGCGATGTATTGTTATTTTTGATACAAAAACTATGTCGAATGCATATATAGATCATGTCCGAGGAAAGTTATTCCAAAGCAGTTTGATCGGAGAAAATTGCAATGTCGCCAGTGGGAGAAGATCCTAATGATCACCGGAAAGGGTCTCTTAAATATATAGGTTGGAAAACGAACATTGCATCACATAACTTTGAGCATGGATGAGAGGATGCCTAGGGTTGACTCAGTGGAAATTAAGGATGATAAGTTTTTTCCGCAAAATTGCAAGTTTGATGAATGAGACTCAGGAGATAAGGAATTAATTAATATTATCTGGACTGATTACATACATAAATTTAGATTTTCATAGAAAATACCGACGATATTCAAGAGAGCGCTTCATAAGGGACAGGCGCATGCATCAAGGAATTCAAATGTGTAGACCTAAAGGGAACTCTGAAATGAATGCGGAAAATAAATTCAGGGAAGTCTACGAAAGAGTTCAATGAACTGTAAATAAATTTGAAGTCAGCGTATCTTCCTAGACGGATGAGATGTGGAAGTGGAGTAGATCGAACAAGTGGATGTGTGGCAGTAGTGCAAAACTCAGAGACAAATAATTTTAGCAAAGAAGCTAGTTACACCACTAACGGAAGCGAAGTTTATTGGAACTGCGAAGGACCATAATTTTCTTGACTAAGTATAATCATTTGAATATTTACATAGAAACCAATTTCTCATCTCTCTTCCTTGAGCGTTTCGACAGGTTTGCGTTCAAAATTTACCGGAAATTATTACGAAAGCTTGTGCTAGTAAGTATCTTAATTGAATCTGGCATTGTTTGAAAAAATTAAGGAAGCCATGAGAAAGAGATTGGTCTGTGCCAGTCGGGGTATTCGTCAAGTATGTTTGATTCCACGTGAATGCGGAGGTAATTATTTCGTACAGATGACTTGTATGCCATGATGTTATACATATATCGTACATGTAGCGGATACTATTACATCAGTATGACATCCACTTGAATGCACCCAAAGGTAAACACTAAGCGTGTTTCCCGTTCCGATGCAGGTCTCTCTTTGAGGCCTCCGACGGGAGAGTAAAACCCGAGTAATTACTGCTCCATTTCAAGCACACTCCTGAACTCTTCCAACGAACACCACCGCCTCTCGCCTCCGGATGAGCGAGACCCAGGGCTTGGTGGCTGCTTGGCTGGATGTCGGCCGCGTGTGCGCCAAGCGATCCTCATCCAGTTCTAATGCAAAGGGTTATCGAGGGGGGTGGCTTCTCAACGGGGACGCAAGAGACTTCTGCATTCGACCACACACCACGCGTTAGAGGCAGTACGTAGCATTAAATTAGCAAGAGAGGAAACCTCTTCGTAAGATCTTAGCGCCGCCTTAGGAGTAGGTTAGGTTGGCTGAGAGCCGATCGCCAGGCTAGGGAGGCGATCACTCAGTGATTATCCCTTAATCTGTGTGGAGCCGGGCTCAGCACGACCACATATACACTTACGTATTTGTCTCCACCCTGTCTAATACTGACTGGCATTGAGGGTAGACTCATACGTGACTCAGGCGGGTTAAGGGCGACGAGAAACCGGCGTAGTGGCATAGAATCTCCGCATATTGCAGTCATCAGCCCGCTCTAATAAAGCAATATTCTTATCTATGGTTATTGACCAAAAAACCAAAAGCTGTAATTCAGCCTCAAGAGTGTAGATATCGAATTTCCATGTAGGTAGTCTGCAATTTCATTTGTATTCATCTTCATTGCCCTGAAATTAGCAGAACTAGGCCTTTACATCCAAAGGCAAGGGTTGACAACAAGTAACATCCGACGATGACAAACGTCCATACCATGGATAGGGGGAACCTCCCCCTACCAGGAGGGACCAGAACCTGCGACCTCCGGTTTAGCTGGCCAGGACCTCAGCACACCGGCACAATAATATAAAAGAAAATTGTTCAAATGAGCACTAGTATCTACGATACTCGCAAGAATTCGTGTTTTGAGTCCGATTGCACACGACCTAGTGTCTCTGATCCTCTGTGGCAGCAGCGAGGCCGTCCGAAGGGTTTGCCGCTCCGGTTGGACGGTGGCGCCGCATCGCGGGGATTAGGAAAACACGCCTGCAATGCGAGGGGTCGCCCTACGTGGGGGGTTGGAGGGGGGATATAGAGAGTGCTCCCCCCCCCATTTCTCAAAAACACGTCTGTCTCCCCCCCCTAACCCTCTCTGGACCCTTTTCTTTCGTTCGAGTCTTTCATTTCTGTTGCGCCCACGGGACGCTGATACGCGATATCTCTCCAGAATGTAGTCCCATGAGACTGCAGTCGACGACGGAAGGCAAACCACCACTTTACGCCACGATCTGCTACACCGCCGAAGTGTAACTTGTTAAACATTACTTATTTTTGAGTGAATATACGGATAACATACTGGATTCATCATTGGCTCTCTCTTTTAAAGGAAAACATGCAGATGATGATCACTGCATCCGACGCACGACCGCAGCCAGCGGGGTGCGTCGGATGCCGTGGTGCCGTGGGATGTCCGCGGAGTGCTCATAAGCCCACCGAAAATTTTCATGATGTATTCTCAAGTGAGCCCTTCCATATTAACTCTTCTTCTTAATAAATTCTCTAAAAATGGGGCAGCCAATCCAACGGAGGTAGTCCGACAGTTCATAACAGTACTGACCTACTGACATCGAGCCATCGAGGACTCAGATGGACCAAATAATAACTATTCCTTAAAATCATTAATGTTACCGTTCATATGAATGATTTACTGAGTATTTTCTGGAAAACGAGTGCTTTTATCAGCCGTTTATAACAAAGATAATAATTCATAACAAATTTAAGAATTGAAAAATCAGGTATCCTCTAGGTTACCCGTGGCTTACATCGACAATCACACAGCAGCGTGGCAGTCAACAACACACTCTCGAGGTCTAAAATAAATTACCAAACATAGCTGTTCTTTTCAGTTACCCGTCCACCTAAGCGGCAGTTGATCTTGGATTTCAATAGGATATATGTACATTTCCGTATTTTTTTTTACATACATAAGAAGGTCTTCAAGAGTCGGAAGTGAGCGGCTCGCGGGGTGCATTATTCCGTAGTTTACATACCCCGATTCTATTGCATAAAATTTAGTTTTATTTAACGTTAGAATGATTAACCTGTTCTCAACGGGACAAGATCGTGCGTTCATGTGAACAAGGTGATCACAATAGTAATGATACAAAAAGCTGTAGTACTTTTCCGCACTTTTTAATTTCCTGAACCAGTTTCAATGTTTGCATATCATAATCAAGAGCTGCCTTATTGATTGATTGAATGATGTGTAAACTTTGAAACCGGTTGAGCGAATTAAAAAGAGTGGAAAATGATTACAGATGTTTGTATCATTACTATCGATGAATTTCCACAAAGTGAAGTCATCTAAAATAAATCAGATAGTAGATTATAGATATACGTTTATAAGAAACTGGGGTAAATATTCCCCCAGACCAAAACTAAGAGAAATTAATGTATGATGAGGCTAACACCTAGGTCAATACGAAAAGACGCGTCAACGTATGCATATGTAGATGAGCAATAGATTTCATTAAATCAGGTGAAGGCCAGCTGTTTTCGGCAGCGATTGTCAATAACGTCAAATCTCTCGGTAGCATTAAAGGTTTACATCATTATAGAACATCGCAGGTCTTCCCAGCGAATGGTATATATACATTTTTCTTGGCTTAGTAAGGCTATGTACCTTGATAATGGCACGAGTTGCCGAAACCATGGTCGGTTTTATTAAAGTGTGTGGAAACAGACAAGTGGTTTTACTAAGCTGAATATCAAAGATTTCCACCGTATCGCGCCGGACACTGTATCTTTTATTTTTCTCGGGTTACACAACGGGTAGGCCTTCAACAGTCACACATGTTCTCTAACCCATAACAAGTTACAGATTCAAATCATCTCCGTGACTCATATACGCCTTACAGTGTACGAAATTTCAAGAGCATTTTTTTATTTTTGCCTAAAAAAGCACAAAATTTGTCACCTAAGAGGATTGATAACTCTCAATTTATCACCTAATATGAGGTATTCCACACCATTTGCGCTCCCAGTGAGACCTATCCTCTGAATATATGCATCGGTCTGCCTCTGTATGAGTTCTCGAATCGAATGTCGTGAGTGCTGATCTTTCTCGTCTGGAGGGAGTCGCGAGGAAAAGTCATCTCTCCTGCCACGCCCCTTCGTCGCCGTCTCCTCGAAGATGCCCCAGCGGACTACCCCCACTCCCCTCCACCCTCCCATAGTATCGCATCGCTCGAACTCCAGCGAAGATGAGCGATTGATTAGACCATCTCCTTTTGAGAAAAAGTGTTTTCCATACTGTACAATTTAGGATGATTCCATAATTTTTTATCTCCTAACCGCCTTTAATTAGGACTTCATACTAGAATCGTAGCAACTTATTGACAAACTATGTAATATATCATATGATATTTCTAATGATGTTACTATTTTCAAGAAATAGTAAAAACTAATGAACAGGTTAAAAAATATGTTGCTTGTAAATTCACATGAAAGTCTGAGATATTTGAAAATTCTATACGAATGAATTAATTACTAATATAAACCATTAATCGAAATAAATAATGAGTGGAGTGAAATTCGTATTCTAAATAAAAGTTTTTGGGTTAATTGATACGTGAAGTACCTCCAGGATCTGGGTTCTTTTGTGTTTGGGGAACATCACATTGTGTAAGGGCCTCAAGCATCCATTATCCTTGAGAGAAAACCCTGTTGAATGGAAGCAGACTCCTACCTGTGATCACCATCCGACGGGTCACTGCCCGTTTCCTCCTGCTCGCCATCTCGCGGCCGACGCTCCAACTGACACAGGGCCCCTCCCCTTCCACCTCCCACGCCCCCCACCCCACCCCACTCTCAGGGCCGGCGCACTCTCGGAGCGAACGGCGGGTGCGCGCGCAGAGCGCCGTGGGCGTCGCCTCGCGGCGGAGAGGGTGCCGCCGTCGCGGGGCAGAAGACGTCAGACGCCGGAGCGACGCCCTGCGTCACTCACAACACAACAGTGCGGCAGGGGCGGGAGGGAGAGGGCTTAGCACACACGGACACACCAGCAAAGAAGCGATCCTCCGCGCGTATCCTTCACAATCACGCACTGATACATAAAACACCACAAAGAGCGAAGGCGTACACTGGGGCGGGCGCACTTGTTTCGTCCTGTAGGAGAGAGAGAGAGGGGAGGGGGGTGGTGTCGTGTTGACGACGTGGCGATAATGGAGGGAGGGAGGTGGGGGGTTTAATAGGGTGGTGGTGGTGGAAGGGGGGGTGGGAGGATGGGGAGGGGTCGAGTCCGCAGCGGTGGCGGCGCTGTTCCTCTCCGTTCCTCCTTGGCGCCGCTGTCCACGTGACCTTCCTCTGTGAACCCCCGAGTCCTTCCCGGAATGACAGCGTCACGCGCAGACGGTTCGATTGGACACCCGCGGGCCGCTCCGTCAGGAAGGCGGGCCGCACTGGCCGAGGGCGCTCCACGGCGCGGACTTCATCTGTTTGGCGGCCACCGGCAGCATTGGGAAGGGCAAGTACCAAGAGGATGGATGGACGGGGTCTGTCTTTCGTGCCGTCGAGTCCCGTGCGTGAGCGCCCGTACGTTGGGCCCCAGAGAGAGAGAGAGCAGTCGTGCTATGACGGGGGGGCCCTTGTTGTGGGCCCGCGTGGAAGGCAGAGAGAGCAGAGCGGCAGCAGCTCCGCTCACGAGACTAGCGACCGCGCAATGTGTGCGTGAGGACTGTTGTACCAGAGGGAGAGGAAAGCCGTGGGGGGAGAGAATGTCTGCCCCCCCCCCCCACGGACCGTCCCGAACGAAGGAGGCGGAGGAGGGGAGGGGAATTGGCTTGGAGGGGGGGTAGGCACCCTCTCCTACCCGACATCTGGACCCCCCCCTCTCCCCCTCATACACACTTGATGGGCTGGGTCAAAGGTGTGAGCGGGGAAAGATGGGGGCGGAGGGAATAGGGGGCGCTGACTGTGACTCTGCCCCCCCACCCCTCCCGCAGCATGGACAGAAGAACAACGGGAGCGCATGCACAAATACCATGCACGCTCATCGTCACTGTTGACCGAGTTCCGGCCCTGTTGATCGGACGGCCCTGATGAATGGAGAATTCATGACTATCGATTGCCGATTGACTGACATCCATGATTCTCCATGATACTTGATTCATGATACTCGCTCTTCTCGTCTCGAGACGAGTATTTATTTATTTATTTATCACATCCCTCGTAAACAGCACATAACGGCCTTTTACAACGAGGGTTTCCAATATTAACAAAGTACAACACTAACATCCATGCCCTGGATAGGGATCACCTACCCAGGCGGGATTCGAACCCACGACCTACGGTTTGGCAGGCGAGGACTTTACCCCACCGCCACCGAGGCCGGCGGGAGAGGAGATATTCACGAGTAAGGAAACCTGAATCTGTCACTCGATATTCGTCCATTTCTTTAGACAGATAGTAGCACAATCGTTTCCTTAAAAATGGCCATGAACTAATTATCTGGAATCCCCTTTATTTTTAGTCCTGATTTTCCCGAATTAGGACGCCCTGATTTTCGCGAAAAAAAATTATCGAGGCTTGATATTTTTGCTTTTTTATACGATTTTTTGCATTAGTTTCGCTAAACAAAAATTTGTTTGAATGATATTCGTACATTACTACCACTGCATTTTCCTTCTCGACATCTTAATTTATGTATCCATTAAAAATATCGAGTTTAAGTCATCAGTCTGGGCGACTAAAAATCATTATTTACAACCGCTTAAGAATTTTATGAATAAAACCTTCAGAGCCGCTAATCCAAACATGAAGAGGTAATAATGATTCACTCATATAACAAATTATAAGGTAATTTTCTCTCTTAATGTTTTATATTATGATGATAATGATTTTGTCAAATAAGCTAAGAGATATAGGTGTTGTACCCTCACGTGATTCATTCTGTGTAGACCTGGAGATGAACTTTATAAATTTCCGAGAAAAATGATATTTTAATCGCTCAGACTAACACTAGATATTTTAAATAGTTTTACAAACTAACACACTAAAATATTGCGAGCAATAACGACATCGCGAAAATTCGCATTCAAAACAATCGAGGTCCCCTAGGGACCGATCGCACGATAAGCACCTCTGACGGTGTTTTTTTTATGCCGCCTCTGTCATCCCTGAAGGTGTCACTAAACCACACTCACA
This sequence comes from Ischnura elegans, assembly GCF_921293095.1. Classification (NCBI taxonomy): domain Eukaryota; kingdom Metazoa; phylum Arthropoda; class Insecta; order Odonata; family Coenagrionidae; genus Ischnura; species Ischnura elegans. The sequence continues at coordinate 19,189,677 of NC_060246.1, forward strand.
GTTTCATACGAAAAATGACGACTGTATTGCCAAATTTCGCTTTCCATGGAAAAGCTGAGTCGCAAGCTTTGAGGAAATGATTCGAAGTTTGACGACGAGTTTACTAGCGAGAATCAGACGTATTCTGTGTTTTCATTGTGACCGTCTCAGAGAAGCCATCGATACGAGGGCAGAAGATAACGAAGATGCATATATTACAGGGTACTGGAAGTCGATTTGCGTCCCGTTATCGCACAACCACCAGCCCCTTAGAGGGCCTATCGAACTTTGAGGGCGAAGCGACCTACGTCAACACCTCCGAAAATGTAGACATTTTTCTGGGGTGGTCAACCCGGTGAATGGTTCCATTTCTAACGATTCCGAAGCTAACTATGCTACCAACTTCAGGGTTGAAGAGTTACTTCACTACCCTCACCCCTGAAGACTCTAGAAGAGTGAGCTTTAGAAACATAAGGGATGGAAAGATTCACTCGGTTGACAACCCGAGAAAAATTTCAGCACATTATTTCATGGAAAAACCTCAAATATTTCATCTCTCAGAAGAGCAAACGCCCTTCATCTGAATAATAGCAATTCATTTTATTTCTTCGTCATCATTTTGAAATGAAAAAGATTATACCTTCGGCTGAAACAATACTTATCCATACATGGGATAAATTGAACCCACTTGGCATTCATTAGAACTTGAATGAAAGTATCTCAGAATTTCTCACATGGTTTTCTGCGCCTAAGAGTTTCCCCACCAACTCCAGAACAATGATATGTTGCAATCGCCCCAGTTTTAGTACCACTTCAGCCGACATAATGATGTGGCGCTGTGGTCATAATATTTGTGCCTTTGTCTATAGACAGGATAGAATTATTATATTCACGCCACTGCAAAGTTAATATCAATTTCGTTTGTAATTTATTTTTACACATGTTGCTACTTCAAAGATACCGTAGGGAAAATCGAATAACTAACTCCGTGAACTCAGAAATTAGCCACTTTCTCAACTTCGTCACCTTCGAAACTCTTTGTCAGCAATAAGTCCTAAACCTGGAGCTTTTAGATCTATTTTTTCAAAATAGATCTATTTTTATATATAGCTTTTAGATCTATTTTTTCAAAATAGATCTAAAAGCTCCAGGAAAAAAATAGAAAAGAATAGAAAAGAATATTATAAATAGAAAAGTAATAAATAGAAATGAAATAACAATAATTGGTAGAGTTGTTCATCGTAATAAATAAAAAATGTTGGTACCGCGGCATATCATTTTGACAGTGATAGTAGTGCGCACGATTATTATTCGCAACATCAAAATTTCATAGCTGTTCCAAGGGCACAATAACACCCGATAATCACCTCCTAAGCTACACATTCTAAGAGCGTTAAACTATAGTTTGTTATGACTGACTTCTCTGACGTCACGAAGATAACGGAAACTTCTTGCGGGGTCTCTCAGTTATTTTTTTCAAGCCATGTGGTGATCGTTCACGCAGGGTTCCCCAGGATTGGATACGCTTTTGAAGGATTCAAGGCCTTCCCGGTGATTTAATTTTTGTTTTTTTTTCCCCCAGCGAACAATCACAGTAAACTTTCCTCGGGTTTCGCACTTGGTCTGGTCCTCCATGGAGCATGGAACATCGTGCATGAATGATGCTGACGTTTCATTGGTATTCAGCTCTGAGGATTTGAAAATGCCTCCAAAAAGAAACGTCGGCATCCATTGCGTAGACGCTAACCCCGTCGGATACCCGAGAAGATATCACCCCAATAAATACGTAATTTTCTCGGACTGGCCACCGGGTAAGAAATTGGTGGGCTGAAAATTGAAAATTAATTGAAAAGTGAATCAATTATTATTTACGGTAACGAACCAGAGAAAAGTTAACACGTTACGTGCAGCATGCAACATGTAGCACGAATTTATTGAATAAGTTGAATTTTGTTTTCATAGCACCTTTCGTGATTTAAAAATATTCCGAAGTTGACGTATACTTTACATTTTTAAGTAGCAGTGAAATTAATGTTATGCTATTCAGCTAAACAGATTTTCCTTACTAAAAGGTAAATTAATAAAAAAATAACCTCAAGAAGAAGGAAATTTCAATTATCTAGCCTAATAATTTTTTTAAATTATAGACCCTCGAAATTAGCCCGTTTGCCTCGGCTAGACAGAATGGTCGTTTTTAATCCTTTTTAAAATCTTTAATTTCATGAAAAAATATCCATGAAATTAAACTGGCCAATTTTTAAGTAATTCATACACGTCCATGGCATGATTGTTTTAGATATATCCTTGATGCTGACTTGCATTACTGTATTCATATGAATGGAATATTATTCGCCTGGAAAGTGCCGTATCATGCAAACCAAATACGGATTTGCACTACGCTACTCAGACGCCAGAGATGAGATTAGTACTACAGTTTGGGGCGCCTTGCTGGGAAAGGGGGTTGGACGTATATGCTGAATGGGGGATGCCGGATGGTTGAGCGTCCACTTGAAGGGAGAACGGAGCAGCTGATGGGAAGGCTATGAGAGAGGGAAGGGGGGGTTGGGGGGTTGAATGGAGGGGTGGGTGAAGAGAGGAGGGAGGAGAGACCCCTCCATCCCCTGATAGCAGCACCCCATCCGAAAAGAGAGCCACGCGCACTTCCCAACGATCCGCGGAGAATACAAGTGAGCGGCGACGTCCAAGTGCCCCACTTGCGCACGACACACGCACGCACGCACGCTGTGTGAATGAACCTCACGCACAGACACATCGGAACAACTCGCTCACGCAAGCTTCGACTCGGGTGTGCCAACCTACGTTGTTCAACTTTCCTCGGGTTCTCCTCCGGTTGATCTTGTTCATATTTCCCAAAACGTTTCGATGGGCGACTAATGTAGGTTACAATTGATAGACAATTCCGACTAATAGAATAAAAGAAGACTAATTGTAAGATTGATAAGAACAGCATTGCTAGGTTCGAAATTAAAGACAAAAATCTTCGTTTTGGTAGAGTGCATTGCCGCGGGGCAATTTGCGTTTTTTAATTATTTTTTTTTCTTCTTATGGTGACATTCTTGAATTAATGGTTAAATAGTTCTTGGAGTATAGGTCCAATGTAGGTATAAGATGCAAAAAAGTTGTAGCTAACGTTCCAATTTATTTTAAACTATCATCAGGGCTATGAATGAAAACATGAGAACAATATAAAATACAATGATATACAATATTTTACACGAATAAATGTTACGATAGTTTTTTTTCAATAATATAATTTTTTAAATATGTAAATAAGAACAGAATACACAAACAATTTTGACATACCTTAGCTTCGCACATATTTATTGGTATTACGTTACCAAGCTATTACCAAATCTAGTTACCATTACTTTTTATTATTACCATTTACGTTTTTGTTGATCATTTTAAGTAAAAGGAACAATATAAACTTTTCCTTGCATGAAAAGTTTAGACTTAGCATGCGTAACTGCGACAGTCATTTTCTTTCCTACTACTCGCAAATTGAACTCTACGTTAAATTAAAAAAATCAAAGAATGGGTAAAATTTGATTTAGAAGAAGCTATTTGCAATGCAAATATGTCTTTCTCTATTAAAAAAATACAATAAAGTGCACCAATCATATATTTTGCCCGTGACGAGATAAAGAAGACGATCGTTTCGCCGTTCTCATAGTTTTTCGCGTGTTCTTCTTCACTCTTACGACCGCAGAAGCTAAAAGTTTACGTTTAAACAATGTGTTTTTCATTAATTGTTGTAGTCGAATAAACAAAGTGTAAAACGATATATGACTCGACCCCATGGACCTTCGGCAGGATTTTATACAAATGTTTAATATTCAGCGTTCTACATTTTTTGCGCCGATAGTATGGTGTATTCTGGAAAACTGCATTGCTAACAAGGAGACATCGCGAGAGTGAGGTTCGGGTTTCGAATGCCAATGTTACTTTTTGAAACTATATAGGTAAGGTAGAAAAATTGTCTCGGCTTTCTTCCACATAGGCCCTGGTTCGAGAGATATATTGTAAGTTGTTCACTTTCATCCCAGAGTTTCTCTAACTTCGGTATTCATTCCGCGTTCTCTTTCAACCCATTATTCAATCAGGTGTAAGGTCGCCCTCCTAAGTCGCGGGCCGCACGCTTTGAATTGTGTGGGTTCTTGCCCTTGGTGTCGGGAAGCAAATAATCACACGCAAGTATTTAAAGGTTTTACCCCAAAGTTTATTTCCATTCAAAATTCCAATTTCCAAATAATGAATCAGTACGTCTACAATAGCCAAAAGTTACCAAATATTACCAAAGTCTCGGGAAGGACTCGGGCTGGTGATGGCTCGGGTGGATAGCGAGGCGCTTAGGTCGCACGGGCCACTCGGCCCGCGCTTCGACTCCAACTGACGGCTACATTGTGACTGAGAGACGAGTGACCAGTGATTGACAATGAGTACGAGTAACTGAGTCAAGTAAGTGAGAGAGTGACAATAGCATCTCCACCGTGCCATTATATAGGGAAGTGGAACCAGGATGTTTTCGACAAAGAGGAAGGGGAAAATGAAAGTTAGGCGTTCTTGAAAGTAAAAAGGTGCAAATCCCGAGGCATAGTTTGACCAAGCAAGATATTCTGAGACGTCACGCAAAAACATATTTATGCATATTATGGAAATGGAAATCTTCCATTTCCGGATCACTACACAGGAATTCTTTGTGCATCTTCAGGAAGGCTGAACTATCGCCATCACATCGCACTCCATTTTCTATCCTTCCAATGAAATACCGTTTTAGAGGACGACTGCAAAATCGGCAGATATTTAAATAGGTTTTGAATAGAAAGAGACATACGGCGTAAGATATTGGCTCTCTTAGCATATTCGCAATTGCAGCGAGACAAAGACGACAAGACATGTCGTTCAGGATGGGTCAAACGAGCAAATGAAGACTTCACGTCCGTTGGGGAAATATAGTCAATGCAAAAATACTCGCAAAAGGAGTCCAAAAAGAAGAAGAATTAATTTTTATTTTATTTACTTCTGTAGGCTCAAATCTCCATTATAATACTCGGCATCTTTCCTCTTCATTCTTACCGTCTCTATATTTCACTTCAAGGCACTTCTGGAAATGATAAAAATTATGTTAATTTCGCTGTAAATGATTTTAATAACGGCCAAGATTTCGACAAATAATGGCAAAATTACCCATGGAATTTTGTAAAATATCCTGCAAATTACTGTTACAGATTTATTGGATACTCGGGTACTTATTATGCCATCTTCTGATATAATTTGTTGAAACCCAGTCAATAAATCTTTTACAATAAAAATTTCACAATTTTTATCATTTTCATCACGTAAAACTTTTGCGAAATTTTTCCTGACACAATTCGGTGTGTTTAGGGACTATTAATTAAAACTCCATGGTACCAATATCTTTTTTAGCAGTTCTCAAACTCCACTCTCTTTGGTCGACAAATTAATAAACCCATGACACCTAGTTGTTCCAAAGGATGGTCATTTAAGCGTATCTTTTAAGTCGATATCCTTGCATGTTGACAGCGCTGAAGGGTGGAGCCGAACACGGCGCCCAACATATGCCATCGAGTGTTTTTTTCACGTCCTGCATCTGGCAATTCTCTTTTCACACTAGGAAGCGTTCACGGCTTCTTGCTGGGATGCAAGCAGCCCCTTTTCCAGTTTAGTACCACGGTGAAAACCTTCATAGCCTCTCGGAAGTGAAAATACGACAGAAAGAATAAATCACACAATATTTCACTGGACTGACTTGGCTTCTTGAGTACCAACTAGGGTCGCGAGAGATAATTCGCCAAATATGTACAAAAAAGATAATTTTTTCGAGCATTACCTTGTGAATTTCATTAATGATGCAGGAGTAATGCTATGAAACTTATTCACAGATATTCTCCAGCCTCGCAAGATACCTTCCGTTGTCACAAAAATTATGCATTTATAATGATAATCCTTTAAGCGAATATCCTTTCCTTAATCCTAATAATAATAAGCGTCCTTTTATGTTTTTAAATATCTGAAAATATTATGCAAGATTTTGTTACCACAATATGTAGGTTTAAAATTCAACTTCAGGACTAATTATTAAGCATACTTTGAATCTACGAATCAGCCCGTTTTAAAAAAATATTTCAACCTGGCTATTTAAATAATCTGGTAAAAATAATACATAATTACAAAAACACATCAATAATGTTTCTTACCTATCCCGAATAATAATAAAATATAATGGGCATTTAAAAAAGGAACCAAGTCAAGAATTATTCACCATTTGGACAATCAGGAAGATGTCAGGCTAGGGAGTCCCCTCCATCCGAATTGAGGGAAATAAACAAAATATCGTAGTGAAAGAAGCAAAAAAAAAGTAGCGAAGTCTGGATTAGCTTCATGAATCATACGAGAGGGCATAATTACCACTCATTGATAATATAATTTTATTAACGTTAATAAACATGGAATGTCCTTGATAAAAAATGAGGTAATCCGACGCTAAAATAAACTTGGCCACCCAAATATTATCGATCCATAGTATCAAGCTATAGCTAAGCACTAGTAGCTCGGGTACGCACGAGAGAAAGAGACAAGAGGCAAACCCCAACGCCCGGAGGCGCCGCACTGAATATGAAGGTTGTTAGATGTCCTGAGGGGCGCGATCGCCTATCGTCGCCGTTGTTACGCTGTGCAATGGTGTCTAACCAATATTTAGAGCTGCGAATGGTGGTTCCCTGAGGAGGTGTTACAGGGGATGAGGATCTATAAACGCCTCTGGCTCAGAGTGAGCAGCTCAATCCGAACCCTCCATCGAGATGAGCCGTGGAGAAAGTGAGAGACGCACCCGCCGCAGAGAATGAACACATTCACAGAAGCAAGAGTAACCACTATCGGTAAAAGGCTTCCGGCGCTCAGTACGGGTGGAGGGCTAACTCAACTGATTAAATTCTCCCATAAAGACACACTATTATATATTCAATTATATTATTCCCCCATTATATATCGGCCTATCCACCAACCCCCTGCGCATACGAATGAATGGGTATCTCTCTTCTTGCAATAGTGCATCCTCTCTCCCAGTCACCATACATGCCCCCGCCCGCAACTCATTATTTCCTCGAATTGGCGTGCATTTGACATCCACAAGCGAATAGCTTCCCTGGGTTGAACGTCGCCTGCTAACCCCCTTCCTCATTCCCGCTGCATCTCCCATTTCCCTTGTCCAACGTATTCCTTTTCCTCCTTTCCCTTCTTTTCCTGTTTCCTATTTGTTCCTCAAATGTTGAGAAAGAAGCTACTGCTTCGTAAGCTCATTTATATTTTTTTCCGTGTGAGTTTTTCTTTTTATGTGTTTGTGATTTAGTGATAATGACTCACTTTTGAGCCATTGATATTATGTGATACATTTATGATTTTTTTTCCCATCATTGCCGAACGGATAGGTATGGGAATTCGTTTTTCCCCCGAAGAATAAAAGACTTAAATTCTAGGCATAATTTCGTTAGAGCATTTTCTTTTTACTTGCAAATGGCTGGTGTACTAACACCCCCCCACCACACGCCTATCGATGGCGGCTTGCGGCGGTAGTATATAGATGTAGATGGATATATAAGCTACCATAATAGTCTGACAACCCCTCAGTGATTCATAGCCCACCGCTTACTTCGAGGATTATTTTGCGGTAAGTCTGAAGGATTTTTCTGGGACTTTTTCAAACAAGTAACCTTCGCTACAAATTATTACCCACGGGTCACCACTCTCCCATAATTCGCAAAAATTATTATTTTCCGAATATTTAGAAATCGGTAATTCATCCAGAAAAATATTTCGTCTTTTGTCAAATGTTGTCAACTCCAATAATTTCAGTTGACTCGGGCAGATTAAAGATGGCGGATCGAAAAATTAACCCTTGGTCGAGACCGCTACTATTACATGACTCAAGTGAAAGTTCTGGGTAAGCCCAGCAAAAAAAGAAGAAAATTTCAAGGAAATTAGTGATAGAAGGCTATTCGTCAGTGGAAACAACGATCGGGTATATAAGATTCGAACACGAGCTGCTGGTTTATTTATTTTTATTTATTTCCATTACCCCTGAAAACAGCACAATGAGGCCTTTACACCGGGAGTTTTTAAACAATCAACAGCAGACAAACACACACCCATGTCCTGGAAGGGGCAACCTATCCAGGCGGGACTCGAACCAGAAACCTTCGGTGTGGTAGACGAGGAATTATCCCCGCCGCCACCGAGGCCGACGTTTCAATTAAGAGTGCAGGTCCATTGGGCCCACGCCGCTAGTTTAAAAATGTATCCACACAATCGTTACCAAGAGCTCAGCTCATGGCGATGAAGTGTCTCTCAAAAGAGACAGCTTGTAGGTAAAATACCAGAAGGACACTTTTTGTATACCAAAGGTATCCTTTACAATTCATAGCCTGCTGTTGTCTGAGAAAGAGAAATTATGTCGAATAATATAGCTGAAAATATGTTTGAATTTCAACGAAGCATACCGATCATTTTTGTCGGAAACCTGTTCTTTATGAGAGTTGGGATTACCATCTTTGAACGTTACGATGGGATTGCCTTGAACATTACGAATTTTTAGAGGAATTAACATGATTGCTGTTGCAAATCGCTCCAAATCAATCCATTTATAGTCAATTTCTTTTTACTTATATCAGGAGTTTTCAAATTATCTCACAGCATGCTTTGCAAAATTTTCAAACATATTAAAAAAATACAGACGTTTTCCGCTATGGAGGACAGAATGGAGACGGGTGTCTCCCTTCGCTCGCTTCTCTTCTTCTGAAAGTTGTCCCTCAGAGGGGTGGAGGGAGGGGAGAGAGAGAGAGATAAAAGAGGGTGACTAACAGCGGTAATTGAATTCGCCGCTGGTGCGACCTCATCCGCTTCCACTTCCCCCTTTTGACCGATCCCACAAGGAAAACGACGAAAATAATTGACCACCGATTTGCACATCGCTCTCAGCCCAACCTTCACAAATCAAATGTATTCATTAAAGCTCAAAATGATACAAAAACGAAATGTAACTGTAACGTGGTTATCATGAACCTTAAGCGAGGTCTACTATGAGACATAAGTCATAAGATGTAAGCTGTAAGGGAGCAAAAATTAATGAATTCTAAAATGAATGTAAGACGTAAAAAGGATGGTCACTGTACATCATTATGTCTTAAGGCTTACGACCAATCTGAGCGTGTCTGCTGAGTACGACTGCTGTCAGTACAAAGTCTCGCCAAACCGTAAATGGGTGGTAGGTAATTCAATTGACCATAGCCGTATGTCCCATACATGATAACTATGCGGGTGAAAATGTAAATGTTTAAATATTTTCTAAAAATCGATTAATGATTTTGCAACTAAATTTTATTTGGTATAGTAAGGTATTTCTGAAGTATTTGAGAGAAGTTCATTAACAATTTTTTAAACATTCAAATATAACAATGATAGGAAAAGTATTTACTGAACATTTACACAATAAGTGTCAAACACAAAGCCATATCTTTAAAATAAGCCACGAATCATGACTAAGACAATTTGGTGTTGAAATAGAAGGAATTACATGATTCAAGGGCACGTTTTGTTTTTGGCAAATATGCGAAAAAATTAAAATTTGCGTAATACGCACTATTTTTTTCACAGAAGGTAATTAGTTTGAGGAAGATACAAACCCATGCAGAAATTTTCATTGAAATCTGAGACCCAAAGGGACAAACGTTGGTTGAATTGACGTGGAGTGACCCATATAATTCAGGGTGATTTACGGCCAATTATCAATATATCCGACGGTGAAATGAGAAGCAATTTCACGTGCTTTTGTCTTTTAAACCCACGGTGCAAGTTCTTAGTTACGAGCCAAGGCAACGTAAACATTTTCTCAGATGAATGTTGAAGTTACCATGAAAACACTGAATTTCGTACATGCGTTGATGAAAAGAGTCGGAAACTTGCGCCTAACGTGAATGAGGTAGCTATATGTCATTATTTTATGTTGTAAATAAAACTAATTAATGCATGTTTTACAGACGAATTCTGAGTACTTGAGGAAATTTCATCTTTAAAGGCGCATTGCATTGGATCTTTATTTTCATATATTAAAAATATGTAGATTAAAAAGCAAATTCTTTTAGCTATTCCTCAATGTGGTAATCCCTTCCCTCAATTTTTGTTTTTGTGGATGCTATGACAACTAACAAGTAAGTCATAATATTTCCTCAAAATAAAAAATTCAGATGGGGAACGTTTTAGGTCAGTGCTGATTACGTCATTCATCTCTGTTCAAATATTCAAATGCTGTCAATTACGCATGGAAGTGAATGCGGACCGTAACATCTCTGAACGAGTAAATAAATGAAAGTCGCTCCAAGAAGAATGCATTTCGTTGATTGAGATCAATCGCTCTCAATGAGCCCAAAAATATGCAACACAGGCCCCTACATAATATGTATTTCATAATATGTATCTCCTAATATGTATTTCATGTTATTGATATCTATGTTTCTGTATTTGTAGTATTTGATATTTGTGATTAACTTTGTGCAATTTTTAAATTTGTGCTAATGTAAAAGGGCTTAAGCCCGTGAAATAAATTTATTATTATTATTATTATTATAAATACAGCACATAATAACTCCCATCATCGCATCAAGCCGAAAATTGGTTTGTTCCAGGTCTCTCTCACACTCACATAATTCTCTTGCCGTAAATATTTCGTCTTATGAAGCTCAAGAAAGTTAACTATTTTCTCTCGATCCTCGAATCCTTCGCTGCGGTCTCTTCCAAAATATATCAATCCAACATGAAAATTCTAGAATGTCTTCATTCTAGTCGTCCGTGACCGAGTGGCCCACCTCCTTTCCTGCTTCTTCTCGCACCCTAATCATGCCTAAACTTTCATTGGCCCAGCTGCCCACTCGAACAAATGTATATGACCTGCCATTATTTTCGTCTAAAATTACCTTTCTTAGCAGCATAAAATTTGTGGATTCGTCATTTTGAAGAGTTATACAATTTTAACTATATCGAAGATAGATCTAAATGAATAGTAGTTTTTGCAGTAAAATTGACTTGCCGAATATTTAGCTGCAATGTTAATGATGATTGAGCAGAAAATGTAAACATTTTTATGATATGAATTCTTCACACATGATTTTCCTAAGAAGCAAAAATGGGTAAGAGAGTTTCTTGTAGTCTATTCCTCCCTCGATACCTACTTATCCTCACTGTCTTCGGAGCATTCAGGCGCCAACAACTGCCGTTAAGGTCGAGGTTGCCACCACAAAACCGTCCTATAGGAAAGCGACGTCTCATCATCAATTTTTTATACTGTTACCGTGATTGATCTATGTAAGCATGCAAATATTCTATTACGCTGAATTATGCAAGCATTCGAAGATTATCTGTTAGGAGAACAAACAAGTGGAGAACTGTGTGAAATAAATCTTCGGAATGGGGACAGTTTATGATAATAACGGCTGAAATTGCCTGTTTATAATTCATTTGACAAATCAAATCTGTCTATATTTCTAAAGGCAAGTGAGACTAGTTCCAAGTACAAGTCTTTTTAGTCATTTAGATTAAGTCTTTTTGCGCCGGGTCCCAATGTTCGCCGTACTTTAAAGGTGCGGCCTGGCATGTGCAAAGTAGCACTTCTCCTTCACTTTTTCGTTCTGCCAGAGGCTGCCTATGGCCCTAAAAAATACTATGCGTTACCTCTCCATTGTGTTTTTGTGGTTCTTCTCTCATAAATGATAATCCGCGCCCAAATGCTACGAAACTGACTTAGAGAGTATCGCATTGACATTCGATCAAGCAATTAGGGAAAAGTGACTGGATGGGGAAAGAGTAGAGGGGAGTAGTGCGGAACCCCTTCTCTTACCCCCCCCCCCCCATAATTCCATCTCCTTCCTGCGCCACTGACTTATCTCGGAATATAATGAAATTAACCGCTCCCTCACGCTCACCGATTAGCATTGCTCAATCCGCCCCATAATGAGCACTGCTCTTCACTCTTCGATAAGGACTCTCCGACGCAATTTCCCGGATGATGAAACCCCAAGACGCACTCTCCATATCCAGCGCAAGTCCGGTCGCAATTTGCGCCGTCCAGTTCAACACCGGGCAGGAGGAGAGAGGCCAAAAAAGGTTTATTAGTAGTCGGTGGTGGCGCCCGGAAAATCTTTGCTAGTGCGAGGGCAGGAAGTGGTTGGATTGGGCTTGAATCTCGGCGAATCGCGTGCGCAAAAGGCTTTGTCATCAGAGGAACGGTAAAACCTTATCGGCGACTGCGCCTTCGGAGACCGCGAGGAGGAAGTTCAAGACACGCTGATTAAGAAAGGAGACGATTCCTCTCCATTCCTTGAGGTATTGGAAGTAAACGCGGAAGTCGAACATTAAGAAGCCCGTCGAGGAAAACGGATATTTCGGTCTATTTTTAAATTTTGCTTTTCAAACACATTCGGTTTCCAGGAAAACGATTTCAGAGAAGAACAAAGATTTTTCACAAAAATTATGCGCACCTTGTTGGCATTCTGTTGATCTCCATGGAATTGAGTCCAGTGTGTAAGTAGAGTTAATTAATTCAAAGAAATAAATCTCCTTAAATGAATACTTCCATTGACAACTCGTAAGCAAAATTGGAAAAGTTGGAAATGAATTTTCCGAAACCGGTTCTACGCTCACCCATCATTGAGCAAGATTTGATTTTAAAATTAGAGGCATATAACTTATCGGATTGACATTTTTCTTGGTATCTTTGCTTAAGACAGCCGAATCATCTGTTTCAGACATTTACTATCCCGCTTTAATCGGATGTCAGAATCTTCCCTTCTCCAGAAATGCATATTTAAGGAGTTTTTAGCAGCAATGGAATGTTTAAACGAGCAGCTTACCTCAATATTTTTCCTCTGAAATAATGGTAGAAATTCACTAGTCTGTGATTAAAGTGCTGCACTAAGAAAAATATTACACGTTTTAGAGACCCTGTTGAAACGAATAAATTATTTTTGGTACAATAGGGTAGTTTCCTTCATCAAAGAAACCGAAAGGCATTGATTGCGATTTGTTACCCACAATTACTGTAAGTATTCATAATATACAAATTATTTCGTTTTAGAAATACCGGTTTAGACGAATGGCAATGGTCCATTTTTATCCTCATTTGAAAAGGGCCAGATTGGCGCCCATGCGATGCCACTCCACGTGACGTCACAGGGACCTAGTTTCTATAGGAGAAGATAGGAGTTATACATCGTCTGATATTACCAATGCATGCATGAGGCGCAGAGCTCAGGGAAACATGTCTTAATAATCACCTATTAAAACTGGCTAAGGTCGGAAAGTTTTCTTCGTTTGATAAGGTATTAATAAACCTTTTTTAAGCCAAGCGCTACCAGACAGCAAGGTACTCAGCTACGCTCTAGCATCCTGCGTCCTATCAGCGCTCAGAGCCTCGATCAAGGTCACCTCACAAGGCGGGAGGGGGAACCAGAAATACGTCACACGGAGAGATTTCCTTACCCGTTGCGTTTTCGCGCGCTTGAAAATTTTCACTTTTCATTTAATCGCGAAAAATAGATATCGTCATTTAAAAATCTAAAAGCGTGAAATACGTTCTCCAGGAGTAATAACCTTCCGATATAGGCAATAAAAAATAATAGGAAACCACCCTATTCATTACGTTTTACTGTAAAACGCTTCCACCCTGGTTGGCACACCAAAGGAAAACTCTGGGCCTTATAACACTCTTTTCAGCGAGAGGTCACTCATCTGTAAGCAAACCATCCATAACAAGAGGCTCCCGAGAAGCGTCTCATTGGTACACAAGTCAAGTTGGTCTACATACATTTGGTAATAAAACCTCATATGGGGGATGACTAGAGGATAGCACCCTATGGATGCAACAAAGTTTGATTGGATTCTGAGACTCAGATTTTGGACACTGCCTCTGTAAGAAGCACAAAAGCATTCTGGGCATATAGGAAAAGAGTACGCAACCGCGTACGTTTGAACACAAAAACTCAAAGATTCTTAAATTTATTACCGGTGCCTCCTTGGTGGAAAAGCCTTTACACCCTCTAACTCTGGATTCACACATGTGTTAGACGATAGGTAGCTCACCTGGAAAGATAAAAAAAGAGGAAATAACACAGGGAAAATCAATAATGAAACAAATAAGTGTTGCAGTTTTTCGGAATCAGAGAGGATAAAGCCTCCAAATATGTGAAAAAATACATTTGAGCCAGTGAATACACGAATTACGTATCACATATTTTTTCCATGCAATTGTAAAAATTAATAAACAAAAAAACATCTGTAAGCGTGGCCTTGAGCTTTAAATGGAAAGGGAAATTGGGTCAGAAAATTTTCAAACGCCAAGATTATTGTCAAAAATGAAGGCTACGGAAAATGAAAACTTACGGTAAGTTCTAATGTGAACATAAATTTGCAAAAAAATCGCCCCTTTATTTAAGACAAAATATCATTGAAATCTGTCTCTTAAATAAAAAAATCCATAGTTTTTGTTTTCAGTCGTGCTATTAAAGGTTTCAAATCAGTCAAATAAATGCTCAAAGGCACTGTACCTCCATCCGTAAAGCTTCTAATGTACAACGGAACCGTAAAAAATATTCTGAGACATGGAATAAAATTTTGGGAAATGGCTCCTAATTCTCTCCTGAAAACAATAATAGGAATCAGGAGAGGATATTGAAGTCAGTCGATGAAGATAGCGATTAAAATTGTGTTAGTTCTGAATCAAAACATTGTTGGCCAATTAATAAAATGAGTAATTTTATCGAAAAATTATTATTAAAAGGAACATGAATTCCTTGTGAAAACATACATTCCACGTAAAAAATTTCCCTGCATTTGTAACATAAAGAAATGGTAATTTATACAATAAATTATTAGCCAAATACGATCTACCACATACTATTAATTGCATGCCGAAACACCTCGGTGATCTTCAAATCGTGACAGAAGTATGTATAGCTAGTAAAATCACGGTTACTTGAGAAAATTAAAAAATGTTTACATGATATATTCAATATATTTGCCGAAAATGCCTGTCTTTTTCATAATCTGGAATGTATAAATGTATTACCTATGTTTAATGCTATCTAGTATTATTATTATAAAATATAGTGACTGTCAAAGTGTTCCTTGTATACCGACGCCATATAGTCATTAGCCACATTTTATGCATATGTATGGAACCTACTGACAAGTCATGGAGCTTAGAGAGATCAAGTTCGATTAAATGTAATAAATGGATGGAACCTCGATTTAGCGATTTCTTGAATCATACTTATCGCCAGATTGAATAAATCGTATTGCTAGGGGAAATTCATCAGTGCCCAGGAAATTAGTCCTTCCCTGGACTGTTGTGCCAACATCATGTGCATCAGTGTCCGCCACTCACAGACACAACTATCTATCTTTACTCTATAACACGTAAAAATCATGCATTTTCGGATCATAGAAAAATTGCGAATAAATTAAGAAGTGTTTGCATTAATTTTATTTTTTCTTTCGGGGTAAGCTGTAGGACAAGATAATGTTAAAACATTTTCACTATTTTACAACAAAATATGCGTTCTAGAAATAATAAAAAGCCATTTTATTAATTTAAATGAATGTTTGCAGCTTATTATGGAAGATGAATGTTGTAGACACAGTAGTTTTCATTAGGTTCAGTTACAAAGTTCAAAGAAGTTGTCAAAACAGCTAATTTTACGGTACGCGGAGTCATGTATTGTACTCGCGTGTCTACACTTTTAAATGTTTCATAAGACAAAAAATAAATCATAATTTAGATTAAAATTTCCTTAATATGACGTATTGTTCATTGATATGACGTGCACTGAAATCCAGTCATAAATTTGCAAATTACAGCGGCACATCATTTTGACGGCGACAATACACCACGGTTAAGTAGGTATGATCAACCATCCAACCTCGGTCAGGGCCCAACATTGCGTAATTTTAGTAATGTTAATGGGAACCGGAGTCTAAACGTGGTTTATGCACAAGCAAATAGTGAAGATATCCGAATTAGGAGTGTTCTACCTACTAAATCAGTTACAATGAAATCAACTGAAAATTAAATACCGTTGGTTTCACAATTTTCACCGTATCAGCAGAATCTCATTATTGTATCAAAAATTGTACTATCCGACTTTATACAGAAAAAGGGATACTTTTAGACGATTTTAAATTTCCTGCATTTCCTTTAAATAACTAAAATAACAGAGATTTCTTTGCAACATTGTGCGGATCTCATACCATTATTACGAGGTTTCCTTTAGTACAATACGAATTTATAACCGTCGGTTTTCCAAGATATAAACTCTAATTCCCATGCATGGAAAACTTCTTGAAAAAAATCAAGCCTTTAGTGAAGTGGAGCTGCCGTTTACCGAGCGTCAAAAACTGCCCCTTTTTCACCAAAAAGCCGAGTAAAAACATTATATCCTAATGTTATGATGTGTAGCCGACGATATTTAGGACATTTAAAATTATATTTACTGTAATGTCCTGATTATTTAATTACAATCGATTGCATAGTTACCGGTATAAACACTTCAAACTTGGATATTTCGACTTTTTTCCAGACGGAAGGACTTTGCCGTCATTATCACTTACTTTATCGCTAAATTATTAGCCAAACCTACAAAATTGGCCTTCACCGATTTGTTTTTCACATCTAATCATCTCTTTCACGGGTTTATAATGATCCGTGCATGAAAATTATTCCTCAAACAGACTATCATAAAACGATTAGTGAGCTATGATATATTCATAGCATTTTGATGTTTTCACGCTTGTTATTTTAGAAGGGCGTTCATCACCAACGGAGCCAGCAGAAACGGATGAGTTGGGGAAAGCTCTTGGCACGATATGATGTGGCGTGAGGAGAATAGAGAGTCGGAATCCGCTTTCGAGCACTCTCGCGCTAATCGAAAATGTTTCCAACCTCGATTTACCATGGAGTGATTCGAATAATCAGCTACGTCCCTTGATTGGGGTATCCCTACTAATTACTATGAGATTAGGTTAAAAATTTGAACTTAGAGTTTATTAGTAAAATTGGACATTGCAATATTTCCACTGAATTTTATTTTGACACCAAGCGTTTCGTTGTTACAAACAACATTATTAATTGCGTTGATAAACTTGATAATGTTTTTTGTAACAACGGAACGCGTAGTACCAAAATAAATCTCAGTGGAAACATTGCAATGTCCAATTTTAGTAATATTAAGGACTTACCATCGTGCCTAACATCATACAAGATATTCCAGTGTACAATAACCCAATTAAAACCTATGTTCTGCCCGTTCAATGACTTACTGTTTCTTTAAGATGGTACTGTACGACATTTGGAGGAGGCGATCGATACCTCGGGTCACTAGCGCTTTGAGGGTAGAGCAGGGCTGGAAGGGAGGAGGAAAACCCAGCGTGGACTTTCGACTGCGCTTAATATAGGGCGATCTCCAATGCACTCAAGTAGAGATCAAAAAATCCTTGCCACCGCTGGGATTTGAATCCGAGCCCACGGTATTTTTAAAAATCGAATCATGTCTTTTTTTTTTTAGTTTTTTTATTTCTTCGCGGAGAACCGTTTCCTTAGTTATAACCTTGAATGGATGTGCTTATATTGAGCGAGCAGTAGGCAACTTTCTACGTAAGTACGTTTGTGTTATAGTATCGAGTTAACTGGAGAGAGGCACGCTTGGTACGCTCTTGCATC
Source organism: Ischnura elegans (assembly GCF_921293095.1). NCBI lineage: Eukaryota > Metazoa > Arthropoda > Insecta > Odonata > Coenagrionidae > Ischnura > Ischnura elegans. Next base: position 19,207,456 of record NC_060246.1, read on the forward strand.
ACCAGCATCGATGTGTACGTGTTATTTATATTGTTGCACATTTTGATGACTATTAGTGTGCATGTGAGGAACCTTCATTGCATACTGCGTGTGGGTGATAGATCACCCCTGACAAACACTCTAGAGGTCACTAGTAAAATTAGACATTGCAATATTTCCACTGGATTTTCTTTTAACGCTGTTAACAGTGTAAACATAAAACCAAACGGAATTATTGCAATGCCTAATTTCAGTGAAATTAGTTAACAGTGTTAAAGTCCAGTGGAAATATCGCAATGTCTACTTTTACTAATATCAAAACCTTCCACCGCATCGTGCCACACATCATACAAGATACTCTAGAGGTTGCTTGCAGGGTGCTATGTAGATGTATATTCATAACGAAGCGCATATAAAAAATGAAAGAATGGCCCGACCGACCAATCGCCACATAATAACAGGGCTCTGCGGCCCACGGTTAACGTCGCAGCCACGGTGGGACGATTGTACTTCACCAGCGGGGATGGTTGTGCATGAAGCACGAAGAGAAACATGGCACAATAAGTGGTTTTAATACTTATCTCCTGCGTAAGTGAATGATAATTTGAAGGCGGACTACAAAAGAGCGCGTGCAGTTCACACTAAACTTATGGATTACTACAATGCTAAATGATGTCAGAATAGGGCCAAATTGACGACATATATATCAAGCAAAAGTCGATGGACAAATAAAACCTTTTTTCATGCTAATATTTTAGTTATGACCTTTTTTCTCGTTTTTAAAACTTTTATTCGATTATACATTATTCCTTCCTTTCAATTTTTTGCTTCACTAAGTTTTCATGACGTTACTTATTTCTTTTAACAAATTTTTCATCATTTTTGTAACATTTTTTCTCGTTGGCACTAGAAAAACCTAAAATGCAATGCTCCTTAAGAACTGACAATTGAAAATCATACATTTTACCTGATCTTGCTATTATTATTAGAATTCAAATATATAGGAAAGAATTCGGATTGGACAATGCAATATTTCTTTTGGGAGTTTTTAACTTTTGAAGTGTTTTTTTTTTGTACGGAAGTCAAGAAGTGATGTTCTTCACCGTAAACCATTAGTTCCTATGTACTTTTCTATAGTTAAAGGATGACGAACTGTCACGCACACATGTGATGTGAGTCACGTCGTGTCACAACTGTCCTTTGCATGGTGTCGAGGAGTGACATTTCACTACGGCCAGTCTGTCCGCGCGCACCGCCGGCGCTGAGAAGGCAAGGGGAGTGGTGGGGGGAGGAAGATTTGCGAAGATTTGTGGCCGACGGAGAGTGGAGCGCAGGGGGATGAGGGGGAGGCTCTTTGGCTAAGAGGGGGTGGACTTCAACACTCGTGCGAAGGGGCGGGGGGGGGGGGGTTGACGGGGTGGCGCTGGCGATTCGTGTGGACGGGGGAGGAAATAAAGTGCCGTTTAATCAACGTCTTCTTCCAAGTGGGGAGGAGGGAGGGGCCTACCCCTTTCCATCCCTACGCAGCATCCCTCTGGACCACTTCCCTCTCGCCTCAAAATCCCTCCTCTCGCTCTTTATTTCGGCTTCTCTCTCTCCCTCTTTCTCTCACTCAGTCCTTGGCCAGCAATCGGGTTGCTGGAAAGAAGCGAACACACCGCCGCCTTTTCATTTCTTCATCCACTTGATTTTGAGAGGAATGAAATGACCCACATTGTTTTCCTTTTATTTTTGTATCCAAAGTGGACTTTCCGAATTATCGGCGATGAAACATTAACATTCTTAACCCTTTCACCAGGCGCGTAGCCAAGAATTGGCTCCGGCTGATGCTTTGGTGGTGTACCGATTTTCTAAATTGGTAATTTGTTGTCAAATTGCACGCATCGGAAAACCATAATTTTCATAGAATAAGCTATAAATTTAGTTTGTACAAGCCATCGTTATTTTTTCCTGAAACGGACGTAGTTATTATGACTTGCTCTCCATTTGCGTTTGCTCCCTAAATACGCCTCATTCACAGAACGAATTATAAATTTACGGTTTAGAATTACAGATACGTTTCTTGCGAGTGATTTGATGGCAGGTGTTATGAATGGATTAAATGGATTAACGGTTCAAGGGTAGCCCTTCAGGGATACAACGCACCGGGGCCGGGAAGCAAATCAGAGACTTATACGCCCGATCACCCGGGGAGGGGGAGGAGAGGAAGGAAAAAGGAAAGAGGCGCCGCCGCGATTGGAGCCCATCGACGCCTCTGGAGTAGGATAGGTTCAGAAGGGATGGGACGGGGAAAAACACATCAACGCTATAGAAGCGAAAAGGGCTCAACTAAATTGCGAAAGCAGGCAAAGCCATTAGCATTCTAGCGATTTTGGAGGATTATTCTCTGAGGAAGAAAAATCCATCGATCAAATCGCTAGATGCAGGTGCTATGAAGTGTGATATCTTCGAAAAACAGAGTGTCAGAGGATCGTTGCCCCTGGGCTAGTGGCCTCCTCAGCAGATGTATCGCGGGCAGTCGCCACAATGGAGCACAACGAATTTCGTGGGAGGGATGGATGAGGGGAAATACCCATATTCCACCCCACTCCCCCCCCCCTCCAGCCTCTCAAGGAAAAGGGCATGGAAAGTCACAGAGGTCAACCTCCCACCACAACAAATCATCTTGAGCGCCATAAAACCTTTTCTCTCCAGCGAAATAGTACGGGTTACCGCGCCAGGTATCTGAATTCGTGGCGAAAATTAAGATCCGGTATCATTTTCGCTGATATATTTTCTCTATATTAACGGGAAATCAGCTGGGCACATGGTCTATTTTCTCACAGAGCAATGATTTTGCAATCCACATCCCGAATAAATAGTTGAGATTGCAATTTCAGTTGAGAATGGGTTTACGGTGAGCGACGAATCTACTTTTCCTCCTTCTAGTGGAATGCCATCATCCTTCTTAGACGCAACGGTCCCTCGCTAATCCCTTCATCACTCTCCCAGCTCAACCCCATACGAACTGTTTAATGTATCCAACTTAACTTTGAGAAACAACATTACAGGAACAGAAAAACCCGCTTTGTATGCACGTTCCAATATGGCAACTATTACTGATCATGATTTTGCCACCATATTATTATCAAGCAACATACTCAGCACGGAAGTTTTTTTTATTATATTAAAGAATTTTGCTTATGCTTAGCTACTGGAGACCGATAGCATATATTTCTTAAGCGACTACTCAAATGTAAACACACAAGAAAATTTGAGGCTAGAAATTTCACACAAAGAAAACGAAAATAGAAACTTGATATACCACGACTTAAGCTGGAGTTTATCCCCTAATATATTAAAATATGTCACGGCTGCGAGGTAGCCAATGAGTTAAGATTGTATCCGTATTCGAACTAAATTCGAAGAGCTTCTAAATATGGAAGTATCCGGAAAAATCGAGGTAGTGCCACTCTAATTCATGCAGTAAGATGTTTTCCTTAGATTGAAGGTAAAATTGAGTGAAGTTTATCTCCGCTCTGAAGGTGGCAATTAGTGAGTTGCTGTACACAAGAGAAGTGATTTTAACTCAGGCATAAGACTAGCTTACAGAGTGAGAGTAATATTGACAGTTCGATGCCTCGAGATAGCATCCTTACTTATAAATTACAGATCGTAACACACAATGGATTTCCTTGTAAGTGCATTTGGGCCGCATTCTCGTGTTGCATTGAGCGGTTAACATGTTAAGGGACCTCAAGCCACCGAGGGAGTTCATTATACTCAGCACTTTTCTAATGGCCATATAGTGAGCACGTGGGGAATCTATTGCATGCTGGTGATAGGTCACCCCTTGAAAAACACCGTAGCGTTGTAGATTTAAATGCACCGACTCGATAAGCATACAGTGGAAATACAGGTGAGAAGAATCGGGGGGGAAATGGAGGGAGGTGAAGTACTTGGGTTCGTCCCTTCATCAGCCACTGAGGTCATCATCATCTTCAATCCGAAGATTGGTTTGACGCAGCTCCCCACTCTATCCTATTATCAGATAATATTTTAACACTTACATGATATTTCTGCTTAGTGGTGAAGACCACTAAGTGGTCTTCACCACTTGCTCTATGTATCTCATTCGATGTCTGCAGTTCTTTACTTTGCAAGTGTATTTTTACAATAGTTTTAATCTGACCATTTTGTATTAGGATGTGACCAATTACGTTCAAATTTGCTAAAAAGACCTCTTATTTCCTACTCATCTGGTAACTTTTGCATTGCTTACACGATCCATTCATTTTATCTTCATCATTATTTCTTCACACTACATTTTGCTGCCAACCTTCAATTCTACGCTGCTGTCATCATCAATGTTTAACTATGCCATAAAAAGTCATGCTCTAAATATAAGTCCTTCTTTTCTTTGAATTTGAAGTCTGAATTTCTTCCGAGTGTGTGGTAGGTGGGTTGGTTATTCTCCCATCCTTCATTTCATTCGGCTTCGATTCCACAATCCTCTCTCCTTGGGATGTGCTCTCCGAGATGGAGGGGAATCGAAATTATCCTCGGCGGGATAAGAGGGGATTCAATGGGATTAGGACGGATAATACAGGCGCGGAGGGGATTTCGCTGTTGAGGAGAGACGGAAGCGTCCTCCGAAGCACCGGTAACAAACACCAGGGTGCCCATTGTGTGGCAAGTAAAAATTTCCCTCATTGTTCCAAGTTTGCTAGGGACATTTGTTTGTTTTTCAGGGTTAATGTCGCAGCTCTAAACATATGTATTGACCGAATACATTTTTGGCTAAATACTTCTCATGGAGTGGAAATTACTGACCATAGAAATGTAAAATCTAAGATTCTTCTGGCGTATTAAGTGAAGAAAGCTTTCTCGGGCTTCCCACCGTGTATTTTGCTACATGTCTCCCGAAGTTACGATTTTCATGCAAGTCGCTTTTCGAAACGTCTGGAGACATGGAGGAAATTACCCGGTGGGAATCGCGGGAAACCCTTCTCCACCACAGGAATATTTCAAAAGTCGGCTCAAAGATTTTCGTGGCGTTGATCACATGATCTCTCCATTTTTCTTCGCCTTCTCACCGCGTTCATTTTTGATACCTCCACCTGAAAACGCTGAACTCAATTTCAACAAAATTTTTGCCAACTAAAGCAACGAACGCCGTGAGATCCGGTAGAAAAAATCAAAGTTTTTTGTAGTCATTTCAATGCTGACTGTAATATTTAGAGATACTAGACATTATTATCTCACGTATAAAAACACGAGAAAAAACCAGGAAAGGCATTATTTTCATACTTACCTAATCTTTACAAATTATACCATGGCTGATACCCTTAACTTCCTACTCGAAAAGATGCGAATGTGCCTTAAATGTAAAAAAATGAGAGTGACATACCTCAGATAGAAACTGCAGTGGACTAGAATTGAAGTGCTCCTGCTTTTCAAGTATATACCTACTGTAAGTGTGTGAATAAGTTAAGCATATGAAGAAATCAACTATCCCTACAGAAAATTCTTTCATGGAAAGTTATTGGAAGGGGAACTTTCATCACAGGGATTTCGATTTCTAGGAAAATTACAGAACAAATCTGATAAAAATTATTTTATTTTCGTTGTGCTTTCGGTTTGATTCATGAATGCAATACAGGACTAACGTTGTCCGAACGATTAATGGGTCAAAAATCGATTTTTCCAGGACACTCGCTGAATTCTCCGAGTTTTCTCTGATTTATTCCCCAAAAAATAATTTCCTGAGTATTCCAGGATTTCCCAGTTTTAAAGGATATCGGTATTGTATATTCTAGCAAGGTGTATAAATTATGCAGGCCTTGAGAAATAGTTGCGCAAAAGTAGATTTACGATTTCGGTACGGGAGGAGTAGATTTTTCAACAACTGGTTACCGCAGGTGGATGACTTTCACCAGCCAGATAACGCTTATGATTTTTATTTCAATCATTTTTTTTATGCCTTCCATTAATTTTTATGTCCCCATCCACACTCTGCAGCGGGCATAGAAGGGGGTTTGTCATTTCCAGGAATATTACGATAGAGGATTCTCCAGTGTCCAGTAAATGTTCTGCCATATATCTTGCATGATGTTGGTGGAAGTTCTTAATAGGTATTATTAAAATAAGACATTGCAATATTTCCACTGAGTTTCATTATTACACAACGCGTTTCGTCGTTACAAACAACATTATCAAATGTAACCAGTCTTAAAGAGTTCCTCTCTATATATATCTTGGTGCTTGAAGGGAGGGGGTAAGTTGGAAGATGGGGTTTGGGTGACGAGAAGTGAGGATATTGAAGGCTGTGGGGGGAAGGGTCGCATTGAAGGCTGTGTGGGAGAAGGCCACTCACCCCACACTTCAATGGACTTTCTAAAGTAGCCACTCGCGATGCTGCGATGACACAGCGATCTGCATCTCACGAGGAAATAAGCTATTATTAAGAACTTTAACCTATATAGTATATATGATATAAAATATCCAATCCATACTTTTCAATGCTTTTCCTCGCGAATGAAAACATTGGGAATAGATGAATCGCTCCGCGCTCATCGGCTTAACGCGGGCATTTTTGAAAACCGATTAAAATGCGACCGAAGAGACGGAATTAATCAAGCATTCACGTGAAGCACGATGATGGCCTCCTCCAAGACGTCACCTTAGTCCCTTACGTGACGTGGCTGGCAGAGGGACAGCGGATAAGGGACGGATGCTCCATTCTCTGCAATTTGCTAAGAAAAGCCTATTTAGAAGGCGCATTGGAATACGTTATAAACGACTATTACTGTTCATTTCTTTCGTTAGAGATATCCAAAGTCCCAATTACACACCACAGCTCCAATACTAGTGGAAAGGGGCGAGCATCTGTTGAAGGCATTTATTATGCATAAACGACCTGCAGCCAATTTATAGCTGTAAGGGGCAGGAGAGGAGTACGGCCTACGGGGGGTGGAGAGCTCAAACAGAGGGTTAAGTTGAAATCCCCAAACCGGACACAATCCCGACTCTCATTCCAAAGTGTCAATAGCTGAATGAAAATTATTGAGTTCTTCATCTTCTAAATCTGCAAAAATTTTAATTACGTAGAGTAAGAAATAGATAGATAAGATAAGATAGATAGAATAAGAAATAGAATATAATTTATTCATTATTGACTCTCCTGGCTGAAAAATGTTAAAAGGTGTCAAAGTATTTTAAATATAGAATTTTCTATTTGTTTTAATGCTTAAATATGTAGATGCTGACTGAAAGAACTGTATATAATCATAAACATGAATGTCTTTCATACACAATAGATTATCTGAAGCAGTCAAAGGATGGTCTAATGCTTGAAGTCAGACAAATTCTAAGTCCCCTCATCAAAATGCTTCGCGAATTAGGCTCTAGTTGGCCTTCACTTAGATAGTAAAAAGGCATAAGGTTTGCATTCCACATTAGGTATTATACTGATCGAATGTTCAGTGAACCCGTGCTGATTTTTCAGAGAGCGGTGAACATTGTTCACCGCTCTCTGAAAAATCAACACGGGTGACGCAGTTTATTCATAGTAGAATTTTAATATTACTAGTTATTTAGAGAAATAACTGAAATTTTTATCTCAATTTACTTGCAAATTATGTGGACTATGAAACATTTACCATTTAAAGAGCCATTTAAATAACTAATATTTCGTTTTCCCATCCTTTGGAGTCCATTTTTATGGTTCTTGAGTTGTATTCATTTTTATAATAGGTATTCCACAATATTGTACACTCCAATATTGTGGAATACCTATTATGTATCCATTGAAATTCATTTTCTTCTGAAAATTCTCCCTTTCCCATTTACTCCGTATTTAAATCGCCCTCTTCGTCAATGATGCAAGAAATACTGACTCTAAATTCATCTTCATTCAAATTTTACGCGTCAAAAAATTGAAAAAGAAGAGTTTTTCGACCTAATGCATGTATTAGTTCTCATAAATGCGCTTTACTCAAAAATCAAAGGATAAAATTAAAAAAAGATAACGCAATGAAGATTAAATAATTTGTCGAAACCAGGGTCGTCAGTAAATCATTTATCGTAAAAATTGAACGATTTTATTATTGCCATCATAGGAAAATTTCACAAAATATCCCATGAAACCATGTGTTTTGTGAAAAAAATACAGAGATCGCTCAAAGAGGGGTAGAGTATGAGACAATGCGGTATTGGCCCCCTCTTCCGTTCTGAGGGAAAAATGTATCCTTTCATTAAAATTTTTATCTTAAATTTCGTTTTTCTTATTCATTATGCACCATACATTTTTAGAGGAAGGCAATTTCAATATCATTACCGTAAATACTTACATTTAGATTCATTGATACAAAAAGATATGCCCTCTAAGTGCCACGTGCCAACGGCCTTTGCTTATCAGCCATCAGTACCACAATCCAATATCCGGGCTTTGTTGAAAGATTAGATACTCACAGATTATTTTACACATAAATAATAATTCAGCAGCTAAACTTTTGAATAATAAATAGTACTATGTTATACTGCCAACAACTTATATTATATGAGTAAAATTTAAAAAAGCATGTTTGCCCACTTAAAATTGACATCACAGTTTTTTTTAATGTGTTTAAATACCCTTGAAATTTATCGTGACTATCACTTCAAGGAGGTGTAACTAATAGGCTTTAATGACTTTAAGAGGCTTTAAATCCGTGTTAGAGGTAAGAATGAGGGCAAGCGAGGGAGGTAAAGGAATAGAATAGGATTTATTTATTGGAATGAAAGATAGCAGGTTATATTGTGAATTCAAGAGAGAGATATACTCTGGATAGGCTTGGCTGACTCCCAAAATGCTCCATGTAAATATATCTCAACCAGTAGAATAATAATTTTACCAAAATAATAACAATATCCTTTAAATGACTAATTTTTGTGATCTATTTATGTACATATATTTAGAATATTATTTCCTAGAGTAGGTACAAGTCTCTTATTTTTTCATTTAATTTAAAAAAAAATGATGTAAGGCCAACGTTTAGGAATTTTATTTATCCATTATTAAGGGTTGAATGAAAACGTCTAAAAAAATATAAGTGATGAAAATTTTCAAAAGCTTCAACATGCCCCCCAATAATTTAGAAAGCGAAAATATTAATAATATTTAAATTTTTTTACACCATCCATACCGCTGAAATTTTCATTAAGTTATCATAATGAAACAATAAAGTTCCGAAACTTTGTCCAAACATTAGTTACAATAAAAAGTAATGTAAAGCCAACCAAGACCGATAAAAAAATAATGTAAATTTAAAAAAATAAAAATGAGAACTATTCCTCATAAAAAAACCGTTATAGGTACATGCAAATAATGAAATCGCTCGGAAGAGCATATTTTGCGCACTTGCGAGCCGACCATGACGTGGGAGGTTTGGGGTGAGGGGAGCGGGGGGGTGGGGGGGGTCCACGCACACACCTCGTGGTGGGCATGAATGAGGGGCGCGGGACGCCTAAAGGGTGCGGGACCCTTCTCTTGAATAGGGTTGCAGTGGCGCCGCAGGCATGCGGCGGCTGGAGTGGTAATTACTTCTTCACCTGGCCGAGAGTTCGTGAGGGAATGTGGGAGGGAGGGCGTGGCAGAGAGAGATGGGGTGGAGGGGGGGGGAAGCGTCGCCTTGGAAAGAGAGAGAGAGAGATGGAGTGTCGGGGGTGGATTGTCTGGCGACGCAGATGGGGGTGGGAGGGTGTTATAGAGAGAGAGAGAAAGAGGAGGGATTTGGGATAAGGCGGTGGCGGCGGCGGCAGCAGAGAGTGGAGTCCTTGATGACAGGAGTGCTTTGAGTGGGGGGTCGGGGGGTTTTCCGAGGACGAAGGAACATGGAAGTCCAATTTTTGGTCGCAGCGCCGAGCGCCCCTTAATCCCAGGCACCTGGCGGGCGAGCACACGGTGCTGGGGGGTTGGTTTTGGGGGGGGGGTCGGGGTGGATGGAAAAGGGGATGGATCTCTCTTTCTCGTTTGGGGTGGACGGGGGAGGGAACTGGAGTGTGTGTTGGTGGTTCCTTCTTCCAGTCGGTTGCTAAGGCCTCGTGGGGGGGGGGGGGGGAGAAGGGTAGGAGGAGGGGGCGTAGGCAAGTCTGCGCCCCCCCACCCCCCACACTCAAGTACTTCCCCGCAGCGGTACCAGATACCAGTGTGAGTGCATGTGAATGTGTGTGTGTGTGTGTGTGAATCCATCCATCCATTTTCTGTCGGCACTATCTCCTTCGGCCGCGCACGAATGTTCCTCCACTGCTTCACGGGACAGCCGCGCAAGATTCACGATCCGGAGAGACAATCGAGTGAATAATTGTGACGTCAGAACACCACCCACCAATGACAATCGCGCACCTCATTCTAACGATTCAGACGATAGTCAACTCATCATCCAGCCTCTATTCAATAAGTAACGTTAATATTAGTAATGTAGAATCAATTCCCAACTGAGGATGAGGGAGAATAACAAACGTACTCAAACAGTACACACCACTACATCTATAATTTTAGATTTAGTACAATCCCCAAAGATGTCTGCCAAGGACAGCAGAAAAACTATTTGAGATTATTTTCAATCTTACTTAAATTGGCATTCCTATTTTGTCCAAAGGAAACGCTGCAAGATTTACACAGACATTTTATAATTTAGCGCAATAAGTTAAGCTAATGATACAAGATTACCAAATTTCAGTACCTCAGATTACGTCGTGATAAGTTGATCCATGACTAGATGAATTTTCTACGTCATAATCCAAAATATAATCAAACAATTCTATGACATCATGCCTGAAACAATACTTCATACTGCGGATTATTCTCTCATCCCGAAAAAAATCAACATAATTGTCAGCTTTCCTAAAGTCATCCTAGTAAATGCTTTGCTCCCTGACTAATCCCACAAAATTAGCTGAATGATTGTATGTCACAGCATTGCTCTTATCTAGTAAATTCCACGGCTACCGTATTGTGAGGGAGGGCGAAAGATAAAGTAGATTGCTTACACGGCACGTACACATCAGGTTGTTTGCAATCCGCAAGTACAATAGATAATGGGCTCATTCTCTAATTACATTTTACTGTGGACTGTGATAGCATTTGAAAAATCGAGAGACTCAAATTTTTCCGTTTTACGATCCGTCGCCTGATTCTTCAGCCATTTGTGGCGAAAAATCGACGACCTTAACCCTTTCACAGATAATTTTAGGACGTCACCAACTCATGCCAATTAGATCACTGATTCTCAGATACACCCTGCGGCATGGGCCTCCCGAGGTTCATTGTTGTTTACACACATATGAGCGATTATTTCCCCTACTAGGAGATTCTTCTGAACAAGTAAATACAGCAGAGTTCTCATGACGTCACCAGCACATGGAAAGGGGACAGGAACTTTCACGTTCTATTGTTATAAACTTAAGGAGAATTGCTGTTTACAGAAGATTCTTTCTAGTTCCAACTTTCCCATACCTTCCATATCCCGAACTCTTTAAATGAATTGTAAATGTAGGGTCTGAATGAATGACACCATTTCAAGGATGTTTAATAAAAAGTTTAATATTAGTTAAAATAGCTCTTTATACTAAAAAGGTAGGTACTAAGGTAGGGCTCAAAATGTAATTTTTTTTCTAACTATCTCACCTTATAAATAACATAAAAGATAATTTAAGAGAGATGTTTTGCCAAGTGGATATATTTATAAAAGAATTCGTTTGTCTCCCGGACTGTAAAAGACTTGAATAAACGCAAGGCGCGACTCAGTAATCGAATCACTCCAGCGCGCTCCTTATTTTTTGGGACGGCCGGCATTCTAAAAGCCCCCGCCACAAGCGGGCTTGAGGCAGACATATTAAGGCAGCTTGCGGCGTAGAATGTAGATTTAGAGTCCAAGTTAGGGACAAATCAACTATTAGGTACCTCCGAACATCCATTGTCGTCCTCTCCTCCGTCTCACTTCCTTCCGCAGCGCCAAACTTGGGAGTCGGAGAGGTAACCTTTTCCGCTAATTTGAATCGCCTACCTCTCTCCGCCGGGCAGAAACGGGTAAGAATAGGCGGGTGTTTTTGTCGTGAATGTAAAATTAATAATTCTAAAAAAATAAAAAAAGGTCTCACGAATTAAAGAAATATTTTAGCACTATTTTTCTCTTTTCTTAACTCTTATACACACACGGCAAGATTTTTTTTCAACATTTTTTCCGTTGATCAGCATCGAAAAACGTAGGTGATAGTGTTTCTAGTATTCGGTACTCTAAAAAACGAATTATTAGACCCACTTTAGTACTAAAGAATACATAGCCCCTACTCAATGTCTTCCACCACCGATCCCTAAAAAAGACAATAGAGAGGAGAAGCCAAGGGATTCAAGTGATTTTCTTTCTAAACTGAGTTAGGTAGAGGACTTGATAAAATAAATATACAAAACGAGATTCTCAGTTCTGTGCAGACGTGGAGTGGGAATTTAATGTAATCCAGTATCTCGTTTGTTTTCTTTACCAAACTTCTATACCTAACTCAGTTTGGAAAAAAATCACTTGTACTCCTAGGCTTCCCACCCCCTCAATTGATATCTACCTCCCCAATAAAAGTGTCTCTTTTTTCTCCCTAATCCTTACTTTCCTCACCCACCCTCTCATTTCTTAACGGTTGTCCATACGGATTCACGTATTATTCACTTGATAATAACAGAAAAACCGTCTAAACTACTATTTGTATTGGAACAAAAGAGTGGAAAAAGACCATAACTTTCATTTACTTAGCACATAAACCCTAAGGTAGATGTGTTGAGTGCTCATCCCGAACTATAGCTTGCAAGCACTCAGGATATGTAGCTGGTTTTACTTTCCGTGTGCCACCTAGCACCGTCAAAGGCTGGGACCCGATCAACGTGAACGCGTGACAGAAACTGTATGCCGTGAGTGACGCATGGCGAAAGATTCCATTCACGGAAACAATCGAAGTAGGGGCGAGTCACGAGCGTGGCCTTGAATAATTCACTCTCGTTGAGCGCAACGTCGAATCCAAGCAGCAGCGTATGTAAACAAAGGCGGTCTTCCTATACTTTACATCGGTTGATGAATATTATGCTCGGATAAATGTATGGAGACGTAGCGATGCATTTTGGATTCTTGCAAGTTTTTATAATAACACATTTTATTCTATTTATTTATAAGTTTCCATGCAACGAAACTTAAATTCATCACATTCCGGAAAACAAAAATCTCACGCTTAAAATGTAATAAATACCCTGCAGTGGAATAACGTGTCCATACTTAGCTCGGAAATATTCTCTCCCAGTATCTTCTATGGTTTCTGATAGTTTTCTTCCATCACCTACTGGTCCTCTGTGGTCCAAAAAACGTGTAGCGATAGAGATGGGAGGATTTAGTTTATATTTTTCCCAAGAAATATACACTAATTTATTGTCATACCCAAACAATAGTTACTGTATTAAAATAATGAAATATAAAATGTGAAATTATTACGAAAGATTTTTTCAATGACATTTATGGCGCCTGTAAAATCATATGTCATTGGACTTCAAATCCTTAAGGACTCGTTATTGAGAAACTAGAGCATAAATTAAAGGAAGTAGCTAGTTGCATGTAAAAGTATTCAAAATTTGATAATTAGATTCAGGGCACTAGTGAAAGAAATGAAAAGCACCAACATTCAAGTTATTGAAAATAAAATGCTTTTTTTCACGTTCTTTTCGAGAAAATTTGAAAAAAAGCGATTATAGAGTGGCATACGGGTGTATGCCGCGTGGTACATAGGATTTTGGCCCGACCATAAGTACCGATTGCTGGTCACTTCTTCAAGATAATGGTGGAGGTGTTGTTTCATTATCATTCGGACGCATGGTCGACAGAAGTTAGAGGAATTTTTCAAAAGTTTAAATAACCTTAATGGCCATCTTAAATTTATAATTGAAATACAAAAAGCAGGAAAGCTGTCATTCCTCGACGTCTTTGGTGGAGAAAAATGACGGCGGAAACGTAGGACACGCCGTATATAGAAAATCGACGTCAACAAATACGTATCTTGATGCTAATTCTCATCTCTCTTTAATCATAACGAACCGCGAAAGCTTAAATGAAGAAAAAAAGCTTTTTTTAAATGTTTTAAACGTTTAAAACAATTCGTATTTTTTCTTGGGGGCCCATCTCTAGCCCCAACCCTATACCCATATGGCAGAAATGAGCTGAGCTGTCTGCCGCCTCCTCCGAATACCACGGCAGAGGAGTGCGTTCCAATGGAGAAGAGGAGGCGGGATTTCTTTCCTTGTGAGGAAGGTGGGCCCAGGTGTGCAGACGCCTTACCCACCCGCCCATTCGTCGTCGTCTTCGCTTTGGGAACGGAGGGGGGAGGAAGGGTGTGAGATGGCGGGGGGTTGGAAGATGGCGCTCCTTTTGGAGGGGTGGGGAAGGGTGTTTCGTTGCGGCGAGAGACCCAAGAAGAGGAGGAGGGAAACCAACAACCTCTCTCCCCCTCAAACAAGTGAGCGCGTCCTCATTGTCGGCAAATCCAGGGAGGGCGGCGGAGGAGGTTGCTATTAACTGTGTGGAGAGGGGGTGCAGAGGGGTAAGGGTGTAAGGAGGGGGGTGTAGGGAGATTTAAGAAAGGCTTTTCCAGTCGCGAATGCACAAAACGACAGGAACTCCTCCCCTTCATCTTCCCTCCTCTGCCTCAACTTCATCGCGAGGCACAAACATTCATGCGACGCGAGCAAATAAGACGAGCGAGGCGGGGGTTGGGGGGGGGGGAGGCGTTGTTGGCCTCGCGTGCCACCGCCAAGTGGTAACCTCCCATCCCCGCCCCCCTCTGGGGGTTGCGCGATAAGGTTGGGGTGGCTGTTGAGGGGAGAAGGGGGCGGAAAACGTGATAGAGACATTATTCCACCCGCACACTCCGCGAAGTGGCAGCAATTGCAGCTCGCGCCGCCAGTGGTTGCCCGCGCGCACTACAGGACTCGGCTCGGTGACAACGGGAGTAGCCACAGTATCACAATCGGAGTAAGTCGATGTGTGCCTGCCCTTTTGTAACAAAATTGAATCGCTCACTTATCTTCTACACTCTCAACACCGAACCGTTTCCCCTCTAAAAACAAATTGATAGGCATTCATGACGTCCATGTATTTTCTCGATCCTTTTCCATTTATTGCTGAAAGTGCTTAAACTTGTTAATTTTCATTTATAACATGAAAAATTCACCAGATTCAATACTATCGACATCTTTTACGTGTAAAAACATGAATCTTAATGTTATTCACTTGTTCATGTTGAATAGCTACACTTTTCTCATTCATTATTAACTGTAATTAAAACCCATCCCCATTTATTATCAAAATACTGCACTAAATTTTAAAACGGTATCAACATTTTTTATTTCTACACATTACTGTAGTTGGGACCCATTTTTAATTAAAAGTAGAGTGAACATTGAAGAAACATAATGAACATGTTTCAAGAATAAAATATGTTTTGTTCCATGTATAAAAATAAAATTCCAACGGGCCTCATGAGCATATTCCATTACAAATCACTACCTTCGCCAAGGTATGGCAGGAAATTTAAAGCTTAAAAATGATAGGTAGATGGCGATATGCCTAGAAAGCTAATTGGCTATAACTTTTAGTGCGGAAAATCGTCAGGTGAGGTATCATTTCCCATGTACAGGATTCGAGAACAGGGTTTGCGCCGACTGTATTTTACTTACTTTGCTGGAAAGGCTTCGCTTTGAAAAATGTAAATGAAGAATTAATAACATGCCTTTATTACTCGATACTCAGAATTATTCGTGATTACGGAATAACCTTGAAATAGCCAGAGGTGCACCATCACGGAGTCACCCGCAAGTGCTCTCAAAATGTGACAATTCCACAGAGGAAACATAATTGACCAGGATTTCATTTACATCCACTTACTACCCTGCAAACCGCCTTAATAAGCGTGTGAGGGGGGAGGTGTTAGAACACCAGCCGTTGTTAAATAAAAAGGTAGTATTCACTTAATACCTTAATTATTCGAGGGAAAAACGAATTCTCAATGTGTAAAGGCTATCTACCGATTTGATCGATTGATTTTTCTTCATCATAGGAAAATCTACTAAAATTGGTAGCATATTAATTGCGCAAGCTTGGTAGGTGGTGGTAGGACCTGCTTGGTCGCTGATGGTAGGACCTGCCCGCCTTGTGACGGTGCAGGATTCCTCGTCCCCTCCCTTCCTTCCCCGTCCTTCCCCTGGAGTCGTCGTCGGGCTCTCATCGCGGCGGCGCCTCCTTTCCTTGTTCCTTCCCGTCCTTCTCCTTCTGGTGGCAGAGGAAAAAAGCTGATCGCTTATAGTCCCTGCCCCAGGAGTGTATCCCGCGAGCCCGTCCTAAGGGTTTCGTTCCCACTGTGTAAAGGCTCTCAACGGATGTAACTGTTGGCAAAACATCTCTCTTACCAGGGCCATATCAGAATAACCGCAACCGTCCTTGCCTAAATCATCGTATACTCCGAATCGCTTAAGGTTTTCCGGGTCGAGTGAAATGTTACCATCAGAAGATAAGTTTTTCGTAGTGCAAACATTAAATCAGGAAAATTACAAATAGAGAAGAAAATTCCACCAAGAAAAGATCTACTAACGGAAATTTAAGTTAAAAGAGAACGAAATAATTTATCATAACTTAACACGTGAAGAATGCTTCTACGTGAGTGAGGCGTAGACAATTATGGCAGTGGAGGAATAATGAACGGAGGCTTCTGAAATGCCGTGCTCCAGAAAAACTGATGAGGAACAAATGGATGGACTGAGAAATTCCTAAGAAGAGTAAGAAAGAAGAGAAGCCCCGTGAAAATCTTGATAAGAAGACGAAACAACCTAATCGGCCATATCTTAACACATGAAGACTTGATGAAGAGTATTTTCGAGGAATAATTTGATGGCAAGAACAGAAAAGGAAGACTTCGGAATAAAATTTTTGGAACAAGGATAAAGAAGGATGCGAAAGAGAAGAATTACGTAAATGTGAAAACACAAGCTGTCAGGGAATTGAGTGGAGATCTGTGTCAAATCACTCTTCGGATTGTTGACCTGTGGTCATGATGATTTTACTCAGAAATACAAAACAATGTGCGTCCTGAAAGATGTATTATATGTCCTTGTAATTAACAATTTACGATTGTAATGCAAGCGCTAACACGAGGAGGAAATATTTATTGGCCGGCATCTACTAGGCCGGAATGAATTCTATAAGGAAACCTATACCTACTTTTGGTTCCGCATCAATGATGAGAACGCGCGCACAGGCTAGAATGTTAGCTATGAAGCAGGATTTCATGCATTCCAGCTATGAATCACATCCATGGATGCTGGCTGATCTACTTGTACTTGCCCAAGGTATATTTCAGCGTGGTATTCAGGCTGAATTTTTCCTTTCCCTACTTCCACGAGTAGAGATAGTGCACTACGCCAAATAGCGCGCAAAAGCGTGCACACCTTTAATATTGGTAGGAAAAAGCGAGAATTTTAATATCGGCTCATGTGAAAAATGAAACCGCCCGTTCCTGGAGGAAGGGAGTGAGGGGGGAAGTATAGGGTCGGGTGGGGCGGACACTTTGCCGAGAGGTGAGCATTCTACGGGAGGAAAAACAAGATTGGTGGAGAGGGGGGGATGGATGGTGGGGTGCTTAAGGTCGCGCGGCGAGGGTTTTTTTCCCCCTCTCTCTCCCCGCCGACCCATGCAAATGCATTTCCAGTAAAAGCTTTCCTCAATCTTTTTCGAATAAAAAAGAAGTTAATGCTGAGATGGCGTCCAAAGGGTGGGAGGGCGCAGGGTTCGCCTGTTTGTGTCGCCATGGTGAATGAGAGCGAGGAGGGGGGGGGGGATAAATAACCAAAATCGATAGATCGGAACGCGTGTTTAAGTGGAGTGCGGAGGGGTGAGTGGCTACTGGCGTTTCGGGGTGGAGGGAGGGGTGCAGAGGGGGTGGGGAAGAGCGCAAACACGCATTCTATGAGGGGGATGGGAAGGGGGAGGGTGGGAGTGAGTTTGGCCTCGTTAAGTGCTCTCGGCGGCGCGTTCCAAGGCGATTGAGACAATTGCCGAGCGCGCCCCGCTCTCCCTTCGCGGCCACGCGCGAAAACTAGTAAGCAAGAACATTCGGATCCGTCCGTCGTATTACTGATCATCGCCTGGACGACTTCCAAGGGACTGCGGCATGATTCCGTGATAATCCAGGATGAGAATTTCGGCAAATATTGGGGTTGCTAATTGAAATATTTCATAAGTAATTAGTTTAAGCAAAAACTTCGCATAAAACTTTCAATTCATGTTTAAATCTCCGTTTATTCTATTTTATCACTGGGAATTCCGGCGTTTTTGTGAAGTATTACAGCATATTAAAAAAGAAGGGATAAAATTTACAAAAAAAAACGTACTAAAATTTGTGAAACCTAAATTATTGTCGTTATTATTCAATCGATCTCTTTTTCTGTGCGTTATTTTTCAAAAAAGTTTGACCTCATTAAATCGCCTTTTCGGCATCAATATTACTTGAAAGATTACCCTTCATCTTTAAGCTGTTGTTCTTCTTTTACGTTAGTATTCATCATAATCTGAGTCATTTACGAGAACAATAGTGAACATATCGTGGAACAAACAGGGAATCGTTATTTCGACGACTTGATCCTATAGACCACCCAAAAATAGATCAAAAGTATTTAGCCTTACCTCATTCAGTCAAGTAGACAAGAAGGCGCGAAAAACAGTTCAAGATGATTCCACCGTATAAAAAATAACGCGAGTGCTGTGAGCATTACAAAATATGCACATCTGTGCACTTTTCATTTATCTCGAGCTACCACCGCTCAAAATAATGACTTTCCAAGTGGTATATTTAACCATAGAAATGTACAATGGAATGTATCTGTAATATTTATCTTTGGATACGCATAAGAAAACACGTCACTATCACTAGCCTTTTCTATATAGTAATAATAAAAAAAAACAGGAAACCTTTGGGATAAATGCTATTGCTATTTTGGCAATAAATTCACAATGTTCCTTCAAATACTTTTTTAAAGATTAAAATTGAAAAGGCATGATAAAGATGTTACTCATTAAGCTTACGCTTTCTGAGTGATTGACGGGATAGTATTAATTCTGAAACAGAAATAAAGAATCTTTGGTCTAATGAGAGATGCATTTTAGTCGGATCACACGATGTGAAAAAGAGAGGGCGGGAATATATATCTATTGATCAATCGACGTAATGCATTCTCTAATTTTGATTTCTTCCATTGAAGGATCTCATGCCTCCAAACAGTGGCGTAACTAGGAATATGCTTTGGGGGGGATGGGATGGCCTGTGGTGGCGACTACCCTCCCCCCTCAAGGCTACTTTTTCGGGAAAATTTTTGAAAAATGACATGCCTGGATATATCTACATTTTTCATCATTTTGGCACTAAAAATTTAACTTCAAACAGATTATTTTAATATTAAAGTTCAAAAATAGACAATGGTTTTAAATTTATATTTTATTTCTCAGAGGCTTTGGGGAGGGGGATCTATCCCCTCATCCCCCCCATAGTTACGCCACCGCGTCCAAGTAATATTACTTAAACAGCATAGACGAAATACTGGTGTTTAATAATATTATTTATACGTCTTGACTCGCGTATTCACCTCAGACCCTGGCCATCTACCGACGGAATGGCAGTTGCGATTCGTGAGGACGCGCCACGTCACGGTCACCGATCACGGAACTCCAGCACTGCGCTACGTCGTGCGGGAGTCGCGGATGCGTTCGTTTCGTGGAGACGCCGCGAGAGGGCAGGCCGTCTCGGAGGCGCACTCTCCCCCCACCCCGCACTTCCCCTCCACTCAAACTCCACGTTGAAATAAATATCCGCCGAATACACTCGGGTGAGTCACTGCAATGCTCGCATTTCTCGCAAGTACGATCACGGCCGACATGACATCAGCGCGGAGCAGCAGCATTCCAGCATGGAGGGCGCTCGCCAACAAATGCTCCCCCCACACCCTCCCCCCCCCCCTCACGTCATCCCAACTTCCCTCAACGATCTCGAAGTTGGCCCTTTTAGACAAGTGAGTGCAGGGTGTATGTAATCCTCAGACGGTCCATCTGAGACGCGTAATGCAAAAAGGAAATATAAGCATTTTTCTGACAACTCGCAGAAATAAGAATTATGTATTTTCATATTGGGAAATTTTAAAAAGTCTATCACGGCATGGTTGATTATCGCTCAATGAATAACTGCAGATTAGTGTTGAAATAAGCATTTCATCAAGCATAATTGGTGAGTTGGCCTACTTGGAGATGTTAATAATATACAATTATTAATGACATGCATGTATCAATGTGTAATGAATTAAAGAACCATTTCAATAATTACAATAGGGAAGTTTCCTTCATCAAAGAAAACGAAAGGCATTGATTGCGATACGTTACCCGCCATTGGTGTATTCATAATATACAAATTATTTGGATTTAGAAATACCGGATTAGACGAATGGCAAGGGTCAATTTTATCCTCATTTGAAAAAGGCCAGATTGGCGCCCATGCGATGCCACTCCACGTGACGTCACAGGGACCTAGTTTCTATACGAGTAGATAGGAGTTCTACATCGTCTGAGATTACCAATGCATGCATGAGGCACAGAGCTCAGGGAAACATGTCTTAATAATCTCCTGTCAAAACTGCCTAAGGTCGGAAAGTTTTCTTCGTTTGATAAGGTAATAATAATCCTTAATTAAGCCAAGCGCTACCAGCTAGCATGGTACTCTGATACCTGCTAGCATCCTGCGTCGTATCAGCGCTTAGAGCCTCGCCCCATGGTCACCTCACTTGCGGCAGCGGGAACCAGAACGACGTCACACGGAGTTTTCCCGGCATTCATTTTTACCCTTCGCGTTTTCGCGCGCTTGAAAATTTTCACTTTTCATTTAATCGCGAAAAATAGATACCGTCATTTAGAAATCTAAAAGCGTGAAATACGTACTCCAGGAGTCTTTTATACTTTATATACGTACTTTAGGAGATCTTTCGATTTAGGTAATAAAAAATAATAGGAAACCACCCTATTAGCCTCCAGAGTACCTATTCAGAGTCAACCGAAACCCCAGTTTAAGTTAAAAGTTGCCACAGAATAGTTTCCACGTAAAAAATTCATTCGCCTTAACCGGGATTCCAACCCCTGACCACTGGGTGTTAAACCACTTCTGCTCGGCCTAATTTGGCTAATTTGGGAGGTACGGGTTTGAATGACGATAAAGGCAAATGATATTTCGATCGTGGAATTATATTCCACTTATTACCAACAGAGAGTTCTCAGAATATTTTTGAAACTCATGCCACTTTTATTTCCCATGAAGTGATCTGTGTTATGGATAATTAGCTCCAAACATCATTATAGCGGAAAAATGCCATCTAAGCTAGATATGCCAATTCTTTTAGAGTTACATCTTAAGAACTACGAAACAAGCTGCAAGGTTAGAGATCAATTCGTACAAATTTAAATTTTACAAAAAGTTGAATTATTTTAAGTCTTCCCCCTATGAAGAGGTAACACGCAAAAAGACGGCAAAGTAATTACACATATCGCACACGTTTTGCGAAGTCGCAAATCTAGGATATTAAGCATTAAAATAAGAAATCTGAAAATTTTGTCCCTTCGACTTCGAAAGATAATGAATGAAGCCTCGGAAAATGATTCGCGTTTAAGCATTCACTGATATATTTTTAATGATATAAGATACATTCATCTACGTAAACGTAATAAATATCATCCGTGATTCCTCTTTTTTTTAGCGTGGAGCGAGGTTTAACCAACATCAGCTGTGCATTTCAATGTCTTGAAAACCTTAATCATTCACATATGAGTAAACACACGTATTATTGCGTCTGATATGAAGAGCCAACAAATAGGTACGTGATGCCCGATGTAAAGTCCTAATTTCGTAAGTAAGAACAAAGATACATTTTTAATTATTACTAATGGCGACAATACAGAAGACTGATTGTGAACTCATAGCCCTATTTCCTACATAGCCTCTAAAGATGCCTTAACGTAGTCTGAAGATATCTAATATCGCAAAATATTGAAAAAATAAATTCTATGATTCCAACGGCTTTTAATATACTTAGTTGTTAATTGTATAATGAACTACCACGACGGGCTTCTGAATTATTGACCTAAGTAAGACTAAGTAATCTCCAGGGATAAATAGACGGTTAAAGAAACGCGACAACTTTTATAATCACCTAACGTGTTTGTTCTTAAATTGTATATGACATAGGTAGGATACGAGATAAGCATGATGCATCATTCGACCAAGTCACGGGAGAATTGGAAATGAGGAAACAGGTTGTGGGTTTCCTTTTGTCTCAACATCCGACGGCTACTGAGTCAGCTGTCCCGCGCTTTAGTGACTCATTAGATAAGGCAGACGATGAAGCACTGACCTGCGCTCGTGGAGATAAATGTTTGCACTCATTTGCACAAGGCCCGGCGAATGCGGATAGAGGTGTGTCATAGGATGTATTAAAATACTCCCGGTGTCAGCTTAATCTCCAAGGAGGTTGTGAATATCTGGAGGCGCTGTTTCCGAGTTTTTGGCGTAGACAAAGTTCCTCCATCTTGGTTTGACTACTTTTGAACTTAGTCTCCGGCTGATATTTTAAGGTGGCTAAGTTTTTTCTGAAAATGAACTACATCAAGTGAAAATTTCAACCATAATCATTAGTTGTTCGCCAGTGATTATCATACGATTTTCTCATAATTCGCGATACTTCTATAAAAGTATAAACTCTGTGTCTGTTAGCCACTTTGCTGGTGGGGATATCCTTGAAAATATACTAATGGTATTTGTTAATTTCCGTCGGCTATAATAAAATTCAATGCCTGTGTAAGTGCACGTGAATGACTAGTTTACTCTCGCAAAATTTTACTTTCAGCTGAGCTGGTTGTAGAACGTAACCGTGGTGATTGATAATAATTTTTCCCTGGGAAAGATATTTTACTTCGCGAAGTCTACTAATGAAGTAAGAAAAAAAGGTTTACATTCTGCGTTCCATAGTTTATTCGAATGTATTGACGAGTTATGACCAAAAATTTCAAATAGTTAGCATGGACCCTTATGGGATTGTCAATGCTTTGGTCAAAGTGGAATGGCTTTCTTACCCAAGCACCCCATTCCGACCGCACTTCGCACCACGCTCTAAACCAGTGGTGCCCCCTCCAGATATTTACAACCTCCTTGCTAATCTCTGAAAGCGCTTGCAGTGACGGCCATAAAGAGCTGATATGGGCACCCAGTACACTCGTATTTATTTTCGTAATTTTGCATTAACTGAGAATAAATGTACCTACGGTGAAGCAGTGGGAAACATTAATCAAAATAAATGCATAAATTTTCCATGTAAATAAGTATATAAAAGTATTAACGGTACAAACCTACTGTTACAATGGGATGCAGGTGCAGAAACCCCGAAAATTAGGGAAAGACCCAAAATAGAATTTCCTTCTCGAGCACTTTGGCTGAAATTGGGTTTAATTAAAATCTCTGCAACTTCTATGAGCGATCTAAGTAAGTGGACCGGTCAGAAAGTTAGCATATTCGAGACTGCTGGTGCATTCACAGTGCGCGTCTAAATAAGCCTCCACTTCAGAAGGCTATCTCACCACTTCAAATACTTCTATTTGAATCACTTAAACTGGAAATAAGTAATAAGGCATTGCTTTGTTTAAATTTGATGTTAAACAACGCGTAATTGTCGTTGAAAAATGAAGGCAACCTTCAGCTCTGGTAAAAATTACTATGTATCTTGCGTACAGCCTTTGCAAGTAACTTGGAACATGGAGTTTAGAAGTATATAGCTGACATCTTCTTTTCAGGAAATCATAAATATCATACTTGATATTCATCAAACAGCATTATTTGGAACAACAAGAAGTCATTGAACAAATATTCTACATTGGGCAGACTTTCCAGGAGACAAGATTTCGGATTTCCCTAATCACACTTCAGATTTTTAGTGTTCGTAAAATTTTGACGTTTTTGGTGTTCTGAGGCCAAATTCACCATTAGAAATGTCAAAAATCTATACATTTTCTACTTTGAATTAATGGGTTACAGTTCCGCACTTTCCAGCATTCTGGACCACCGTGGTCCGTAAAACTGTAGCAATTGATCTTTTGCATAAGTTGCAGAACAAAATATAAGTAGGCAACGGGGCACCAAGATTTTTTTGAGGAACCCTACGCACCATGGAGGATTGAACGATGAACAGAAAAGTCAGGGAAATATATTCGAGTACGAAGAGGCTAAAAAATCTATCCTAGTCGATAACAATAAAAAAATCAAAAAATAATTTAACCGCATTTTAAAATATGGTCTTTCGTAATACAGTTCAGCTAGTTGACTTATTTTACTCTAAACAACAAAAACATATGCCCAGTAGTACTAGCACGTCCATATCTACGTACCGTTTCTTAGGTGACCTTAGCTTTTGATTCGTGTAGATCTGGACCAAAGTTCTGTCGAGAGTGGGGGAGTGATTGGTGTTTGGTGAGTGCTAGTTTAGAGCTAACACCGGCCACGTAATAGCACGTGCAACTGTGATCGTAGTCACTATCATAATTGCACGTACAATGGCGCCAGTAATTTTATGTAGCTGTAATTATGTTCGGCAGAAATACTCACCCACTACTATACACTGAAGAGATGTATCAAAGTTTATTATGTAGACGCAAACTTAAAGTCCTTAATTTTAATATAAAACACCTACTTACATTTACATTCAGACCATCAGTTGGCTTCAGTCTCTGGTTGCATAATAATAAACCCATTAGCACTGCCTAGAAGCCTGACCTGTTACGTGTGATTCGGCCCACAGTGATTTCAAGTATTCTAGATCTCGTCCTGGGAATCTTCTGCGTGCTCGACACCATCCTCGAACTTACGCAAAGTCAAGCATCATCTCATTCCAACTTAAGCTATCAATTTCTTAAAGGGCGTAAAAACATTGTACCATATCCATATTATTTTTCTATTTCTACGGGATAAAATACATTAGGTCTACATAATTTCATCAAGCTAGTTTAGAAGGAATGAAAAGCATAATGCATACTCAAATCTTTCTCTTTATTATGGATGAAATAGAGCATACTATATTCCGCCTTGCTATACGAATTTCTTTATGGAAAATACTCGGTGATAAATGATATGGCCACGAGAAAAACGGACATTGAAAACGTGCAACGTGGAGCATTCGTGCACCCTCCGTCACGTCCGTTTGACATGCAGCAGACGTGTGTCACGGCCAATCGATCCCATGGGGCAATACATCGCAACCAGATCCGTTTGTGCTGCTTTTTTACAAGCCCGCAACGTCAGCGAACGACACGTCGACTCGGGAAATGAATGAATGGCCGAATGGCGTCCAGGAGGGTTTGAGATGATGTCGCCGACGGACGAGCTGAAATGAGGGGGGGATGAAGACCCCCCCCCCCATTCTCTACATCATCCCCCTCCCCCTTAAAATCCTTCCAAATCACAGCATGTGATTTGAATACACACAAGGTAAAGGGGGGAGTGATACTACTACTATATATCAAGACGTAAAAAATGCGTATATAAATAAATAAAAGAAAGGCATGGGAACATATTTTTAAAAAATTGGATAGAAACAACGGTGCAGTGGTTGATGGAAGAAGCGAGAAATCAGAGGGTAGAAATGAGGCATGACTGGGACTCGAACCCAGTACAATTCGCTTGTCGGACGTATGCTGTACCCGTTGCGCTACCAGGGAGCATACGCAAATAAATATGTATAAAGATATTAATTTAGAGGGAGCTTGGTAGCTTAGTCGGTATAGCACCATTCCCGGGATCAAATTTCAAGTGAGGTCGTCGGACCCCACCGAACAAAAAGTCCTAAGAAAAAGAAGTGGTACTAAAAGGCCTAAGAAAAGGAACTGTTCCCCCTTCCTTGAATGTGTGAAATCCACCCGTCTGTGGCTTATCTCGGGGTGAGCTCTACCCTCACCTATCCAAACCAACCTTCCGGATGAATCGCTGAGAGAGTGAGTAATTTATTATTTTAGTATTTATATCCTGTCTTCCTAAGCAAAAAATTGCTATGTTTTCCATGACGGTTACAACGTTTCCCAAGAGCTATTTTGAGCAGGTAATTTTGAACGATGTATTCCTTTTCATTGCTTATCATTTGCTATGAAGTTCGGCGATAATGCTCCCAGCCCGATTAAAAGTTATCGAGGACAATTAGCGAAATAAAAGGAAGTTGGCTGGAGCTATAATTAATTTTATCTGCTGCACATGTAACTTCCGCCCAAATACACCCATCGCCAACCGCCCACCCACCTTGCCATCCTGGCCTTTTAAGTCTTATAGTCCCCGCATTCCTCCAATAATTATTTCAGAAATATTTTCGTGTGCCACAATGGAACTTATGGCGTCCAGGAAGAGAGATGATGTCGCCGACGGACAAGAGCGGAAAGGGAAAGGATGGAGTCCCCCCCCCCCTTATATGTACCCCACTCCCCGCCCCGCAATCCTTCCAAATCGCAGCATTGAATTCGAATCCACACAGTGAGGGGGGATGAAGAGGCAGTGGTTTATGTTTCCCCCCCTCTCAAAATCCCCCGCCCCACTCTTTCCGTGTTGAACCAGGTGCGGTCGGCCTCGCTTCTCGATTTATATACATTTCAGCGCGTCCGAAGAGACATCGGGCGGAGGTTAGCGGCGGGGGGGGGGGGGAGGGGCGGAGAGGGGAGGGAAAATACACACTCACTCTGAGGAAGGGGTGGGGAGGAATCTATGCAAGTGGGTTTTGCTTTTGTTTTTATTTCCAGCGTGGTGGCGTCGACGGATGTACGTTTATTCGGGGGAAGAGGGGGGGTGGGGAAATGTTTGGATCCCTCCCCTCCTCCCCCACCCTCGCGGGATGCGGCGACAGGTAAATGGCAGCCCCCAACCATTTATTATCGCAGCCCCCGTCTTTCCCACGCCATCCCCCTCCCCTCGGAGGGTGGGGGAGGGGGGATGGGGGAGTGTCGCGGCCCCCGGCTCACCTCTGGCGCCGCACCCGATTCAATTCACTCGGATGACAAGGGAGAGACGGAGCGAACAATCGCCACCGCCTTCGTCAGCCCTTCCCGCACAATGTTTCACTATCTACGCGAATTTGTCCTTTCTCTCCCCCACCCCGTCCGCCTCCGTTTACCTCCTTTCTCCTTCACCGACGCGGCGGAAGGGGGCGCGAATGTCGCAATGTATGCTGATCATTTTTCGGCTTCTAAGATGGAATCTTATTTTCACGGAATCTAATTGCTCGAAAATTTTTTCGAGATTTGACTTTAATTTCAGTATTTATAGACGTCTAAATTAATTCCTTTGATGACTATTTTAGAGTTATTATTTTGCGACGATTCAAATGGCATTAATAATATTTTGTCAAACCAACGCATAAATTCCAGCATTAATCGACACTTTTCGTATGCATAGACGAGTGAGCCAATATAAAAATAAGTGATTATCGAATTTAATTTCCATAAAATATCATGGATAGCATATTTATGGTGAGCACCAGTCGAAGATGCATATATACAATTAGAAAAGAACATTTACATGAGAAGGACCCATTCTTTGATTCTTGAGCCAATTTTCATTGCGGAGAATGTGCAAAGAATGGAATCGTCAACCAGTCTATTTCCATTTTACGTTGAGAAAAGAGTTTGAAAAATATGGGGACACATTGTTTTCATTTTTCCATCCGCCATACACTCCTCGAGCAATTCGCGACGAAAAATCGCCCGCTTTATGTTTTGCAGACGTTTAAGTTAGTTTTAAGTTTTAGCGACGCAGTTTTAAGTTAGACATCTCGAGCTCATGCCGAGCAGATCACGGCGTCTCAGCAACAAATAGTCTCCTTAGGAAATAAATGAACGAGTCCCACTAGTCTAATGACGTCACCTACCTTTTTAAAATGGGCGGCCACTTTAACTTTTTTATTTTAAACTTATGAGAGAATGTCTGAATGGGAAAATTATTTTCATAGCCGTGTGTCTTCCATTCCTTCCATCAGTTGAATTTATTTAATGAATTTCGATTTCGGGTCTCAGTGAACTGAGGCCTCATTTTTGCAACGTTTATGTGAACTCGCTTTGTTGTTTGTCATCTTGTTCGGTTTAAATCGTGCAACTCGATTTTGATCCATTTTCCGATTAGCTACCGAATTAAAATTTTCAGGATCGTTCAGAAACAGGTGACAGTATTGTGTTGCAACAGTTTTATTATGATTGGAACTGTGTCTGGGATTTAAAATTAAATATGGAGATTAGTTCAAAAAATGACAACCAAAATGAGATGGTGGTCTTATGAATATTTCAAGGAAGGGGAATAATTGAAAATAGTAGCAACAAATTTGTACAATACATAAAGTCTACTGAGAAATTTTCGCGAGAAAAACATTTTTTTATTATTTTCATACTGCAATAGGCATTATTATGAAATAGGTATTCTTTGGGCTAATGTAGATTTGATGCATTAGCCCCAATTTAATACCCTAGCCTGTCTCACAACCAAAATACGTAGCATTTGCCTTTTTAATTCACAATTTAAGAAGTATTCCCTTTCATTTTATCAATATAAAATCTCCTTTTCCTCTCTCTTCGCCAATTGCCTAACATTCTTTGCCGCCACAGTTTTCAGCATCTCCTCCCCGCGTAGTTGCTCCATGCAAACCTTCATTCAACCTCCCTTCCGTATCTCTTCAAGAAGTTTCCTTTCCTCCACCACCACGTCTCAAACTTCCACGTTCCTTTTCCTCCCCGTCCAGTTCAATCCTTATTCATCTCCAAAACCACATCTCCAACGTCTCCGGTCTTTTCACTCCCTCTTTCCTATATTGCCGACTTTTCTGCACCAAAAAGCTCCAGCTGCACTCCATATCACTCCAAGGCTCTTCACTAACCTTTTACTTAGTCCTTCAAGCAATGGATTTTTCATTTGCCCTTCTCTATTCGTAAACTTCGGGATTAAAGCATATACTATTTCTTTACCCAATCACTCACATTTTCCTCGCTGACGTATCTTAAGATGTAACGTTAATCATGACACCATCAGAGAAAATATTTAGGATTAACAATTATCATATGATCGATTGTAATTATTCATAATTTGTCGCAAAAAAATTTTCATTCTATTCTACCTCTTAAAATGGCGCACCGAAATAGCCGCAAATTTAATTTTTAATGTATCGAGAAGGAGCCTATTCGCTGACCTCCAGGTAGAACTGCTGAGAATGAGTTTGATAGCCGCCGTGCATCATGGTATGCGGGATCCAGAGAGAAAGATTTAGCAATCGACTGCAGAACGGAGAGATTTAAGATTCGTTCTCTCCAGGGACTATCAGGGATATGAACAGTTACGCAATGAATGAAATTAATCCCTGGACTTATATGGACGACTGATGAATGCGTGTTTCTTTGATCCCTTGTTACCAATTTGAGTATTATTTGTCAGCTACTTATTTGCGGTATCCCTTTGCTCAACACTGATCTTGCATGGATGAAAATATTTCACCTTCTAATTATGGCTTTCAGCATCGGTGAATCCAAACTGTGGGCCTGCATTTCATGGGGCGATGCATGGCTAGTGAGAACTCATACTCACTTGCAAGTGCACGCGCTATTTAGATTTATTTCATAGGGGTAAAGGAAATGTGAAGCGTATTCCACGCTGTATGCTGGTGAAATCTAAAACTCTTCCAAACAGCCTTGAGGTGGATCGTGGAGTACATAATTGTGTAGATCAATAGCGATAGTAGTTTTTAAAAATTATATAAGCTAATTCAATCATGGCAGCGCAATAGCTACAGCGCTTGGCTGGTGATCGAAGAGTCCTGGGTTCCGGGAGAAGCCTTTGGACTCCACACCAAAATAATCCTGCATGAGCAACGTGATATTCACATGCTTGTGGCTGAACCTGGGGTGGGCTCTACCCTCACCTCACCTATCATACCTAACCGTCGAGTTGAACCACTGAAGTGTCCGAATTCAATAACAATCGCGCGTCTGCACCGAAATCCACCTCTCCGTACCTGAGCATTCGTGACTATTTGGATAAGAATGGAATAACTTTCGCGATGGGAGGGTCACATCAGTTTCGCTTCCGGGGCCCTTACTCAGGGCCATCGGCAGATTCCGCCGAAGCCGCAATTAATGGCGCAAAGTGGCCAGGGGGGGCGGGGGAAGGGAGAGGGGAAGTGAAAGGGTGCAGAGAGAGGGAACAGCGTCTCTCTTTCTTTCTTTCTTTCTTTCCGGAAAACCAATTTTCGGGTTCCTCTCTCTCTCCCTGTGTTTTGCGACAGGGGTGGAGGATGTGTGTGGGGGGGTGGGAGGGATTGCAGGTGTGCGCGGAAGGGGAGGGGGAGGAGCGTTAAATGTATGTGCGAGGGTGAAGAGGGCGTGAAAGGGGGGGATGAGCAATGCACATGCGGTGAACCGCAGTGAAGGGGTGGTGGGAGGGGGTGGAGGAGAGGGAGGGAAAAAGGGAAACCCAATCTCAGCGGCAATTCGACTCAGATTACGGGACGTAAGGGGGGGGTTGGAGGGGGTAGAGGGGTTGGCGCCCACCTGCAAACGCCGGTCGAGCGCCGCCTACATTACATCGATCCCAGGGGAGGAGAAGGGCGGGGCAGTCCCCACTTCACCCCCCCTCCCCGAACATTTATCCTTCCCCCCTCCCACATTTCCTCCAACTCCTGGTCTCCTAGCCAAGGGCGTCCCTGCCCCCCCTTCCTCGTAAGGGGCATTCGGCCCAGATACGGCCCCTACATTTCTTGGGGTCATCCCATGGTTTAGGGTTGATTCTCAGGAAGGAGGGCATCGGTGGTCAAGATTGGGCAACTGCTACGGCTTTCCGCATAGGAGCCCGCTAAATGAGATTGTAACTATCTACGTGGCAAAGGAGTCAAAGGAATAAGGCTTTGCTTTTTACACCAGTGATTTAATTTAAGGTGATTTAATTTGTCCGAACATAGTTTCGCTACACCTTGAAAATGTTACGCTGGAATGAAACCATGATCGGAAATGAATCACCGTGTGGAATAAGAACATTTTTTATTCCTACAACTCCTCCGATAACGTATTTCCACCAGGTCACGTCCACTATTATTACTCGTATTTCCTGGGCAATGGATTTTCGCAGCATAAGGGAAAACACAAGAATGATTATTTATTTATCAATAACATATTTACAGTAACATATTTACAATTCACATTATAATATATTATATTATTATGTAAATAATATATGTTATATATATATTATGTATATTATTATGTATATATTATTATATACATAATAACATATTTACTGTACTATAACAGCCCATACCAGTCAAAATTTTAAAACAAATATTTTGTGGAATTAATAAAGTGTCTGTTATTGTTAATATGGAGCCATTCCACCACGTGGAAGCTTCAAGTTTCGATTTAATAATTATTAAACTCTTTAAAAATTTAAATGAATATTTTAATCTCTTTGGAAATAAAGCTGCATACCATACAGGGATAGTGTGAAAAAATTAATACGAGTAATATTTTTCTGACTTTACTGTGTGTTGCTACAGGGACACCTTGGTAATGACGGTTATCCGTTGAAAGCCTAAGTGGGTTTAGTTTTCATCAAATTGTGGAAAATTATAGAAGTTTGAGAGTTTTTCTTTCATCAGCTTTAGAATAATCTGAGGATCAGTCCAGTTGGAGCATTCCGTTCTACCATTATTGGGAATTCAAAGGACCTAATGTATTAACGCTTAGTCGAAGTCAAAATCTCAATAATTTATTAAACTGTCCTAATTTATTTAATTCTCGATGAGAATCGGGAAAAAATCACTCGCAATCATTAGCAGAGATCTGGAATTTATCTACTTAAAAGAAACGTGTTAATCATACTGAACGGGAGTTTTTTATGCGACTTTTAAGCGACAATCGGTATCAATAAATTTCAGGTTATCTTCCGGCGATGCTAAATGCACTGAAACCGATTCAGGTCTAAAAAACTACAAGAGGTAAGTGCCAATCAGTTTCAATTATGTGTTGGAATTTTATCAGATAATTCCCAGAAAACTCTCTAAAGTGGTGTTTGGACATTGTCTTTTTAATTAAACAATTTATAAGAACCTACATCTGGAGTATGCTCCTATACGGAAGTGAGGCATGGACAATGACCGCAGCGGAGAAAGCAAGGATAGAGGCCTTTGAAATGTGGTGCTACAGAAGAATGATGAAAATCAAATGGATCGACCGAGTTAGTAACGAGGAAGTCCTAAGAAGGGCAGGAGAGAAGAGAAGCCTCATGAAAACCTTAATAAGAAGACGGAACAACCTTATAGGCCACATCTTGAGATATGATGGCCTGATGAAGACAATCGTCGAAGGACAAGTGGAAGGCAAGAATGGAAAAGGAAGACCTCGAACAAAATATATGGAATAAGTAAAGAGAGATGTGAAAGAGAAGAAATACGTAGGAGTGAAAAGATTAGCTGATAGGAGAACTGAGTGGAGAGCTTCGTCAAACCAATCCTAGGATTGTTGACCAGTGATGATGACTTAAAAGACGGCTTTCACACTGCGGAGGGCAAACCTCAAATAAGAAGTAAACCTATGAGCAAAAACGAACATCTCGTCACTCGTATTTCACGGACGCACGGGTCCTAAATCCTGTTCCGATTTCTCCCCACTGAAATGAAGTGAATTGAAATGGAGGCGCCATTTCGAATTTTATTTACGTCCGGTAATGTACTCTTAGTCATTTTTCCTTTCGATCCAACTCAGAGAAATGAGCCGAGGTTAGAGGCCAGAATTTGCTTAAAATATCCTGTGACACTGTCATCTTGAGGAGGAAGTTTGACGTGTAGAGGGCATTACCGCTTGACGCGCTGATTTTTTCAAAAAATAAACATTATGGCTGATTTAGCGATAGAAATATTCTGAAAATCATCTTCGAAGACTAATATGGCAAATAAATTGGAATAATGGTCTCAAAATTGTCAATAAATAATGAAAGTGTGGACGCAGAAATTAATCTTGTTATTATTTTTTGAGGTGGGTCATATTTTTTTAGATCTAACTGCTATAAGTTTGAGTTTAGTGAAGGCCTCTCAAGGTTTGTTTACGTTAATCTATAAGAAAAATTCTCAAACCCAGAAGATGAAAAAATCAATTTGTGAAACTTTGTCTAGTGAATTGAATTATTTTTTAAAAGTCTGATCTCACCTATCCGCACACTAACAAATGATTTGTGTTACTCAAAACGTCCATAAATGTAAATTTAAAAAATAAATCCTTGATGAATGAGAAACAGAGAAGAAAGATAACTGTTCACAAAAAACCTGATATGAGGCGTGAAGTGTTGATTTCTTCCGGGAGCATTTAGTTTGCGTCCGTGCCAAAAATCACTGGGTGGCGAGCAGGAGAGCCTCTGAATAAGACTCCTTATTCGTGTTCTCGGACCACCGACGTCGCGTGCGTGGTCAGAGCAGGGCGCACGGGTGACGAAGAGGCTGTCATTTTACGTTTGGTCGATTGGGGGGGCGGGGAAAGTGACGCAACAGCAGCATTCCGAAAGAAGAAAAGAAAAAAAGATATGGCACTAAGAGTCCATTTCTACTGACCTGATCAAGGGTGACATTGTTATTTCATTTTTTTAATTATTTGACTGGCTACTTTGGAAAGCAAACATTTAACACGTCAAGGTATTACAAATCCAATTTAATTGAAGAACTTAAAACGGTTAACAATCTGCCATGAAATATTCCATTGTAGAACGTTGTAGAAACATTGTAGAACACTTTCTAATTCAGGTAGCCTTCAAGGCTTTTTTTAAATAACTCATAGGCTCCAATATTCTTAATGAAAGCAAGTGGTTTACCATACTGTCGGAAACCAATGGCCAGAGACAGAAGTTTCAGGGCCGTTGGGTGATTTTATATTGTCCATAATATATTGAGAGTGAAGCAAGTACGATAATAATGGCCGGATTCCAGCGAATGAAAGTCATGTTATAGGAAATGGCAAAATATGGATTCGTAGATTATTCTGAGGAGTTTTAGTCTTTCAACATAAGGTCCACAAGTCCTTCTACGTGATAGATTCAAAATTTTTCTTATACTAAGCTTCTGTGGGAAGAAAAGTTTATGAAATTTTGAGACATGCGTATTAAACCACTGCAACAAATACGGAACTTTAAAAGTAAGCATTTGAAATGTGATTATACAGACAAAAATACTCTGTGTTATAAATCCTCACAATAAAATTAATTCACCAAATTATCGGTCAGGATATGCTTTCAAATTTTAGAAAAAAACAACCAGAATAAGGAAATAATTAACAGAGAGATCATTAAAATATCGCCTTTCCTCATCTACTTTGACGAAAACACTTTAAACTTACAGTTGGACCGATTATCTCACATTCAGGGATGCTAGCGGCCTCCAGTATATTTTGGCAGAGCCCCGAGATTAAAGGAAGATTTGAATTTGGGACACTATTATTCGCATGCAAAGGCTTGGCGCACAAGACCAATACCTGCTGTTTCTTGTCATATTTAACCTCATCTTTCGAACAGCACGGCGAACAGCACATCATGGAAGGTTCGCCAACTCTTCATGTTCTTCTTAGCTCTGATGCTAAGCGTCGCGACGCGTCGTCGTTCCATCGAAATAGTGCTGCTCCAACAGAGATAACAGGAAATGCATTCTCTCATTATCATCGTCAATCAATCAAGTCAATGACGCAGCTCTCCTGACAGATAAATTTTTCATATTTTCACACTTCTTCCCTTTTAAATCCTTCTTTATATGCTACGTAACTACTCGGGCCGTCTTTTGCCTTTCATCCCTTGTATATATCCCTCGACGATCATCTTCATCGAGCCAGGGTGCCTCATTATGTGGCTCAAGCTACTCTTGCATGGACTACGGAGTGATATTCACTCATATATCGCACCTGTATCGAGGGAGCGCATAAGTCGATACGAAAAAGGGACTGCGCGAGGCTTCGAGACGATCCTGAGAGAAGGCCCCTCTCACACACACAAGCACACGCGGGAGCAAACGAACTCCAAAAAACGCCTTCTCCCGACAACTATAACTGCGGGCGGCCACCGTGGCTGTGGAGAGGGTTTGGGGGGTTTGGTGTCTTCCGCCCCCGCGGAAGGGGTGGCGGCCTCTGTCTCCCGTGCCGCTCGCTTGGAAGGGGCTCTCAAAGGACCAGAACTCCTTGGAGAGGTAGAAGGGAGGGGGTAGGGTCTCCCCTGCAAGTGTGGAAATTACCTCATTTATTAGGTGGTGGTTCCCTGGCTCTGACACCTCTCCCTCGCACCTGCTGCCGCATTATTGAGTTTCCTCTCCGAGAAAGGGGTTGTTGGCGAGTCGGGGGATTGGAGGGGGAGGGGAGGAGCGGCACTCTGCTCCTCCGCGCACACAATACACGAACACCTCACCGCACGCCGCCCGCACCTTCCTCCTTGGGCCGCACCCGCGCCGTTTCCGCTTCACAGCGCCCCCCACTCCCATCAAGGGGGTGCCTGCCACCTTCCGGAGCGCTCCTGGCGGCGAAGGAGGGAGTTAAAAGGGCGGGGGCAGGAAGAAGGCAGGCAGGGTGTTCCTCAAGGGTCTGGCCTGGGGCCGCCCGCCATTCAGTGCAGGCGGGCGAGGTGCGAGGCAGCAGCTCTCATTGTTGATTGGTGCGAGGGTGGAGGGTGGCGGTGACAGGTAGCAGCGGAGGGAGCAATTAACTTCGCACCTCTCCCCACCCCCCAAGCCTCCTCCCTGCATCTGTCGTCGCAAGGAATGGGGCCATCGGGTGGGAGGGGGGGTGGGGCAGAGGGAAGGTGTGAGAAGGGGGAGCGGAAGGGGATTGGTTTTTGGCGGTGAGAAAGAAAGGTGTCCTACCCCTCCTCCCTATCCCTCTCCCTCCTTCCCCGCTACGTCACCACGCGTCATCTTCAGGAAAATGAGACGGAGGGCGAAGGGTTTATTCCTTGCTGGAGGAAAGTGAGAAAGCCAAAGTGCGGAAACCTGAAGAGGCATGATTCGGCGTGACCTCTGGCTGAAGCTTACATCCTTCAAATGTACTGGCTGGAATACGGGGGTATATGCCTCCAGTAGAAAAACATGGACGACCTTTTTACATTTGACATGCAGCGCTGTGTACCTAAGTTAAATATCTTCCCCCATCCTCTCTCTGTTTCCCTCTCCAAATACATTGCATAAATAGGCGGAGAAAAGAAAGAGCCTGAACACGCTCGAAAATGACATGAAAACGTCGAAAACCGTAGAGTCAGAAAATAAAGTTATCCAGTGGAACTTGCAAGATTTCTTCATTAATAATGGATCGGTTCCACCGTATCTCACCAGAAACAACCGGTTTCGCTTATAACTGAATTTTGAATTATTACTATTCTCCTGGATTCTTTTAATTTTTGGCGCACAGTCGTATCTTAAATAAGTATAGCGTATTTTTTACCTTATATAAAAAGTAAGCACATAAAAATATTATGCGTGCTTATGCAAAACGTTGTTTTGTTGATATTGTAACTGTATGTTATTGAGTTTATTAGTATACAGTATTGAGAATTATTAGTTGACACAATCGAGTTCCTTTTTTTAACACTTGATTTTTGTCAACGATAATTATACACCGATGATTTTAAGTAATTTTAACGTCAAGAGAGCAAAATTATCCTAATTTCAACATTAGCGAACTTAACTGGAAACATTATATACAGGCGTCACCCCTGGCCCATAAGTATAAGGACCCATGCCATTACAATACATAACTCTGAGCGCAGAGATGGCATGATTTCATTCCTACAACATTCATTGTTTTCATTCCAATGGCTTCCAAACCATTTTAAATCCAGGATTCGTATTTTACTAGCAAGCGGAAGAATGCAGCAAAAAGTTAGCGATTTTCGCTCATAATGGAGCAACAGTTTGCCAAGGAAAATGTAATGTTTTCTTGCAAATCAAACATTGTTATCATATAATAAATATGAAACCAAGAAAACTCCAGGGATTCATACTTAATAAGCTGCCACCTTGTTGTATATTTAATTAAAGTCTTCACTTACGCCCGCCGACGTGCCCACAATGGCCGGAAATATCCATGAATCAGATAACTTATCAACCATGTCCAGCATTCGTTGTTCCTCTTCCTTTTCATCGACTTCACATTCTCCATTCTTCTCCGTAACCACATATCGAATGCCTCCAATCTTTTCTCGTCTTCTATCCTCAAGGCCTACATTTCTGCACCGATATCCGTATCAGACTCTCCGATAGTCTTTTCTCTATACTCCTTTATAACGATCCTCTCATCAGCTCTTTTCCATTAACGAACGGTTCCTTGAATAATTCAATTTTCTACCAGATATCTTTAATTCCGTGTCCGCTTTCCTCTAATCTTCTGCCCAAATAATAAAACTGCTCCACCAGCTCAAGTTTGTTCCAATATGCGCCGGCTCGCGGCACTATTCATAATCGCGAAGTCGCATCTTCATGCCGTATTCATCGCATTGTTCACTAACTGGATTCATCCAGTGACTGGAAGGTAATGCGCGGATAAATAATGAAAATAAGAAACTACAGGATAAGTAGGAAGATTATTATGCTTTGCTCTATTTAGTGCCCTTACAATAGGTACCATGTATATCACAACCACAGTGTCTATAGAAAACAAATAGCAATGCATCTTCTAAGCAATTGGTTCTCGCATTTATGCGAATTAATGAAGTGGCAATATCGATTGAGTCTAAGTGAGGTCCGTTTTTTCATCGACAGAGCTAAGACATGAGAAAGTGCCAATCAATTAGTGTAGCTAGAGTAAAAAAGAAAATCGTATTTATTTATCGATGAAGAATTAGGCTACCATAAAAATACTGGAAAAATAAGCATATTTTTAAATAGTAATTAAAAACATTAAAAACGCTTCTCAAAGGTGTTCAGGTTGAGATGATTTTTTAAACTTGAATTGACTCGGTTGAGATGGCTGTAGCGTCGTGACGAAGAGATCTTGACGTGATTACACATGACATAGTCTAAAAATTTGTTTTGTTAAATACCTGTATCAAAAATTTGTCTACCTTTCCCTCATACGGCTCCCAATGACCTGTCACGAAATCAATGCGTTTTCAATGACAATTTTTCTCACTACTCCACTATCAAAAGACGATCATGCGATTAAAACAAAGCTTTGGTAATCACTCAGAGTGAACATATACAAGATTGCTCAAGATGGTTTCACATTAACCAATATCTGAGGGAAACATTGACCTCCCCGCTTCATTACTATTATGAGCGATGAACGAAGTTATTTAGAACAAAAAAAGGTCTTATGAATCGATTTTTTATAATTTTAGGCACTCAATTTAATGGAAATGAAATTTTTAATCGAAGTTTTAAAAATATGCAATGAAACGCTGTCGTCGTAGTCAACCAATCAGATTCACCAAGTCACCAAACAATGTGCTATTTCCATGTAGGTTGCATGTGCGGAAGCCGAAAGACGTCTATACTTCGGCTATCCCAAAATTCTTGACAGGTGCTCGTCGTATCCTCGAGGGAACATCTGAGGAGAGACGTAATCGCTCAACGAACAGGTATTCAAGGAAGAGAGGATGCAGAGAAGAGAGGAAACCTCCTCAGTCGCAGATGTGCAACGCTTGGTTTGAGTCAGTCAAATGAATGAGGCTGGACTCTTTGAATAGACTAGGCATGGGGACTCTTTATTACATCGGACAATGGTGAGATTATCATGGGGAGATATAAAACGGGAAAGAGATTAAAGAAATGGGCGTAAAGAGCTATGCTGGACGTAATTCTCAGGGTAATCTCACTTTGTGGGTTGGGTTAAAAAAATACTAATTAAAAAAAAACAAGGTCGAGACGCCATTGGCACGTTCCTCGCTAATCTCCGAGCATTATGCATTCTTAACCCTCTCCTACCACGGCGAACCCTTTTATTTTCCACGGTAGAAAAAGAAACTCTCGCTAATCGCTAATAATGGTAATAATTAGGTAATAATCCGGTGCCAGGACTCCATCTTGCGTAGGCGCCATAAAGTGGCTGGCTCTTTATTTCTCCTTGGGCCCCATGTGGAGAGGGGATTATCATGGCCGCAAGTATGCATGAGGAGGGAGGAAAGGGTCCCAGAAATCGGGGGGTGGGGTCGCAGATGGCTGCCTTGTGCCACACGCCTTGGAGCAGATCTTACCCTCTCCATAAAAAAGCTACCTCCTCCTCTTGCCCGCACACCGTAATAACGGCACGCACTGCTTCACGATAAAAAACGGCGATTAAAAAAATAACATTTCATAGGGCGTAAAACGTTAAATCCACGGATACCTTTCCTTAATCCTGGGTCGTTCCTGCCGTTATTCACCAAAGTGCACCGCCAAGCAGCACGTACGTAATAATGTAGTAAGGAGGTGTGGGTGGGATGAGGTGTAGCACATGACTCCCTCCTTAACGACGCCCTAATTCTGGGGGGGGGGGGTTGTGGAGAAAGGACCCCCTTTGTCTACGCTTGGAGAGTGGAAGGAACGATGCTCCGATGGCCGAGTTGGCTGCTTAACGACCTCATTATTGGGCGGGCACATCCGAAGGGCGCTGCCTCCCCACAGGCGCCACCCCCGGGCGCCATCCCTCGGTCCTTAATACCTCCTCCCACCTCGCGGCCGCCCTCCGGGTCACCTCGGGCCATCCATGCAACCCCCATCAGATATCTCTCCACATCAGAAACGAGAAAGGTTGATGGAAGCTGGAGCCATGTGCCCGAAGAAATTTAGGTTCCATCTACATCAAACCCAAGGATGGTCCTTAACAGCTGAGATACGTCGCCTTGCCGGAATGGAAATGAGTTGATCATTGAATTCTAAGGCCTCGCACGCAACAGCTTCACTAGGTGTATCTAAGAAGCTGAAAACATGAGCAGAGAGTATCCTGGTTCACCAAGACTCAAAGCGGTGGTACTTGATTTTGCATAGTCATAAGTTGAGAAAAGCACAATTTTCCTTTAAAAAGTCGGCAGCAAGGAAGAGTTTTATGTCTATCGACAGCCGCATTAACTTACGGTAGTTCTCTTAAATCAATTTCATCATTTATACAGGGCGTAACCTGTGATTTGTGGAATATTTCACTAGTTGCTCTTGGTGAAATGAAGTGAAGTTGTTATGAAAGTAGATTACGGCATTAATGAAAATTGAGCATTAGTAGACGAACGCTTCAGGTGTTAGAGTAATTCACGAAGAAGAGATTGATAAGCTTTTTATTTCCTGAAGATAATGTAGTTATAGGCTAGATATAAATGATTTAATGGAGACATTGATAAATATGGAAAGGACAACGGCAAGATGTCCTTGTCAACAAAATAAAAGAATACTAGAATATTAGTATACAGCAAAAAAGAGAATATTGCAACTGGCACTGAAATCAGAGCTTAAAAAGGTGAAATATTTCGATGAAAGATTCCTGTAACAGTTAAAATTCAGCTACATTTTACAACACAAAATGAACATAGAAAGGCCATTCAGAGATGCAGAGGCAGAAGTTTTCGATGACCGTAAGAAACTACAATTTTTACTTGCTCCAGGATAAAAGTGCATGGATTTGGAGTATTTATTGTCTTCTTGAACTGCAAAGAAAAACACTTAAAAATGTAAGGGTCAGAGTCAGAGAGGAATTGTCTACAAACAACATAATACTATTGTGCACAAAGTACTTTAAAATAAATCCAACAAAAGTCAAATAAATAAAAAGAAGTATACCCCTGTTTACAATATGATTTGATCACTGAATTCTATGCATTATTTTTTCAAATATGACGTCAGTCGATAAATATATAAGAAGTTAAAACATATGAGAGCATTAACACGAATATTGCCACAAGGTTAGACAATGAAGTCCTACAGCGTTCGAGGCATATCAAACTGGGAACATGAAATATTTTTCCAGGTAATGATGGAATTCATATATATTTATTCTCCATGCGTTCGCGAATGGATGGCCTGAATAAAAAAAAGGAAGGATAGACTGACCGTCGGTGATAGAAAAATTGTTCCACGAAAGCAGCAAGAAAATTAATAGCATGAAAACTAAGGTATTGGTATGCGGTAGAGAGAAAGCAGCGGCCAATATCTACCTCTAAGGAGGATCAATGGGGCTAGTGGAGTCATTAAAATACCTCGGGAAAACTATTACCTTGTATGGAAGAAGCACAGCAAAAATGCGACTTAGAGCCCAAGCCAAATTAGCTGTTATGGCTAAAAAGCCATCACTTTGCTCCAAGAGCATTTGAATGGAGACAAGGAAATGGTGTTAGGAAACATTTGGGTGGGCGGTGGCACTATACGTATCAGAAACATGGAAAATCGAATAAGTTGACCATAAAAGACTTAGAAGACCTGGTGCCGGCGGCGAATGTTGAAGATGAAATGGGCTGAATTGTGGAGCACCATGCACAAGATGAGGATCTAAAGAAGATAGGTCATGCGACAAGACATAGCAATTGCGTGAGGAATATAACGGAGGAAAAAATTGAAGGAAAAGCCACCCTGGAATACCAAGGCATATAAACTCGGGACATGTGAAATTTGGAAGTAGATTTAGGAGAAAGTACGTTAAAACAACTCTCATAGCGGTACATGCACGACTCCATTCGTTATATGAAAACACAGCTTTTTTAAACGGCAATAACATAAGCAACCCGTTATCATTTGATTTCTAGGCATCATTCAAACTGGCCTGATTTATCAGGTCACACGGAACAAGAGTCTAAGGTAGCTGAAGTAACTAGGTCAGGATAGAGAGAAATGGAGGGCTGCAGTAAGTATATACCAATCGAAGGACTTTATTACTATGCACGTAATAATGGACAAGAAAATTGCGACTACCAGTGAAGACATTATTAATGAAGTCTCCCGTGGCATTCTGAAGACAGGTCGAGTGAGATGGGAAAAGACTTTCGAGATGGGGGTGTGGGGTGTGATGGAGAAGTTTGGATGTACAGAGAAGAAAACGAAGAGGGCTGTGCTCGACATATTTGGAGAGGAGAGAACTTCAGAGAGTGGGGGAGGGGGAGGGAGTGGTTGGAGGGGGTGTGTACACATACCCACATACTTAGGGGGCGGGGGAGGAGGACGAAAGGTAGACGCAAGAATGAAGAGTGGAGGCTTGAGACGGATGAGATGAAGAGAGGGAAGATGCGCTCCAGCCACGGAAATGAAATCGTGAGATTAAACCAGGGGTCACAGCGGAAAGAGATGTATCACAGTGCCTACCGTGAGGCAATTTTAAAAACTTCCTTGAGATTTCTGTTTTCCACGGGAATTGCTTTGATTTTTAGAGTTAAATCCAGTCTTAAACATAGGAATGTACAACTACAAAAATAACTTTGAAATAATTTTAATCTTACTTGTATCCACTTTGGATGTTAAAAACTTATCTACACAAGAAAGTTAGGCCAATTAGGTGAGGTTCAATTAACCGTCTACATATTCAAAAATATTGACTTCTACTCAAATGTTAAACCATTATAAGGAAACTGTACATCTATTATCAAATTATCCTCGCTGACATTGACAAATAATCACTCCTTATCACCTCCTACAAAATAGGCCTGACTTAAATTGTATCAATATGACACTTAGATAGAAATTTCCCTGACCTAGAAAAAAGGCACCCACGACAGAAATTGCTGTGACCTAGAACTGAAGTCCAGTGCACAAACATTACTACTAATTATAATCCAAGCATAAGGTTTAAGTATTAGAATACTTGAAGAAAATTAAAGAGGAAACTACCCTCACAGAAACTTCTTGCCAGGAAAAGTCGTTGGAAGAGGAGCTTCCACAATAGTAATGACGATTTCTGGGAAAATTAAACCAAAAATCTAATAAAAATAATTCAATTTTTTTCCTTTGCTGCACGTCCGTCAAGAGAATTCAACGCATTGGGCCAGTTTACGCAAGACGCTGCATGAGTCAAGAACCAATTTTTCCAGGACAGTCGCCAAATCCTCTGAGCTTTTCGAGAAAAGTGAAATTCCCTGAATATTCCAAGTTTTCCAGGCTGGAGGACACCTTATATATTTATACACGGGTATGCGTGGATTTCGTTAATAATAATTCTGGAAATAATCTTAAACCATGGGTGACGAAGAGATTAGTGAAAAAAAATCGAAAGAAAAAAATATCTGTTGAAGAAACTTAGACGGCATCCATGCAATGACAGTCTAAGGAAGGAATTTGTTAAATATAGGAATGAATTAAGAAATGAACTAAGAGCAGCTTCTAGCAATTATTACTTACATAAATTTCAACAAGTTACTGGTTATCCTAAAGCTCAGTGGAATATATTCAAAGAGCTAACTGGTCAGTCACCACGAGGTTCACAACCAATTTCTTTGGATATACAAGGTGGAATTATTACTGACCCTATTCTACTAGCTCGTTTATTTAGTGACTTTTTCATTGGTGCATCAGACAATAACCAACATAGTTATTGCAAAGGTATAAATAATATAGTTAAGGAATACTGTGGATATTCTTGCGTTAATTCCATGTATATTGAGCCGATACTTCCAGATGAGATAATTAAACTAGTGAAATCCCTTCCCTCGAATAAATCAGCTGGCTTTGATGAAATCACAAGCAAACTTTTAAATTTAATCATTGTTGAGTTAGCGCCTATTCTGGCGTACATTTTTAATTTAAGCATTACAACTGGTGTTTTTCCTGAAGTTCTAAAAAAAGCTGTAATCAAACCCCTTTATAAAAAGGGTGACAGGTTATTAATCCAGAATTATAGGCCTATTTCACCGCTGTCAATATTTTCTAAAATACTAGAAAAGCTTGTTAAAAATAGGTTGCTCAAATTTCTAGAAAAAAACCACTTCCTCAGTAAAAACCAATTTGGTTTTTTATGTGGAAAGGGAACGGAGGACGCTTTAGAGAATTACTTAACTCATATTTATGAATCTATCAATAATAACAAACGTACTGCCAGTCTGTTCATTGACATTACCAAAGCTTTTGATACAATCGACCATGGCATTTTAATGCATAAGCTTCATAGAGCTGGTATTCGAGGAACTCCACTAAAATGGTTCAAGAGCTATCTTTGTACACGAATGCAGTGTGTAAAAATTGGTAATGTATATAGTGATTATAAAGTGATAACAAGTGGGGTTCCCCAAGGATCTGTCTTGGGACCTATTCTTTTCCTAATTTATATTAATGACTTATGTAATCTCGAAGTTAAAGGGCACATCACTGCCTTTGCTGATGATATTGCCTTAAGTTACGATAGTGAAAATTGGGACATTGTAAAAAACAATATGCAAATTGATTTGGTTAATCTTAGGAATTGGTTAGAAGCAAATAATTTAAAAATGAATGTAAATAAAACTAAATACATTTGCTACAATATTTGTAACAGGTATATAATTGACTGGGATTTGTACTACCACTCAAAGGATTGTTACATGTATGAGTGTTCGGATTGTTTGCCCTTACAGCGTGTGTCTAGTTTCAAGTATCTGGGAATAATCCTGGATGAGTGTTTAAAATGGCGTCAACATGTTGAAAATGTTGCAAATAGTATGAGGCAAACTATATCAAATTTTTATTTCATCCGTAACAAATGCCCAACATATTTTTTGAAACTCATTTATAACGCCCTAGTAAATACCAGGCTAAACTACGGTGTGTTTAGTTGGGGTGCAGCTTATAAAAATTCTATAAGA
Organism: Ischnura elegans; assembly: GCF_921293095.1. Lineage (NCBI taxonomy): Eukaryota > Metazoa > Arthropoda > Insecta > Odonata > Coenagrionidae > Ischnura > Ischnura elegans. The sequence continues at coordinate 19,252,285 of NC_060246.1, forward strand.
TCCATTGTTGTATTACAAAAAAGGCTTATTAGAGTAATTTTAAAAAAGAGCCGTTTTGAAAGTTCCTTTCCTTTATTTTATAGTATAGGCTTGCTTCCCTTGACACATCTTTTCATTTACAAGGTTTTCCGTCGTTTTTTCATGAGAAGTGGAAATACGGGGTTATTATTATACAACCATCCTTCCTTCACCCTACGAAGATCATGTATTGCTTTACCTAGGACTAACCTTACGTTGTATAAACGTTGTTTCTTGTTTATAGGGCCAAAAGTGTACAACTTATTACCCGTATCATGTCTGAAAACAAAAAATAATAATGTAATAATGAAAAATATTCAGTCTTGGCTGTTTAAAATGCAAAGTGTGGAGGATTTTTTTCTCTGATGTAATACCATGTAATATATATGTACGTACTGGTTTCAATTCAAATGTTGTGCTTGCTTCAATTCAAATGTTGTTCTTGCTTCAATTCAAATGTTGTGCTTGCTTCAATTCAAATGTTGTGCTTACTTCAATTCAAATGTTTATATGTCAGCATGACCCTATGCAAATGATGGTAGCCAAAAAACAGGATGTCCTTAATGGCTACCTAAAGTTACTCCGTTTTCGGTAATTAATTCTATTATGTACTTTTATTTTGTGGAGTAATAAACATTATTATTATTATTATTATTATTTAATGAAAATCCAACTTAAGGGACGCAAAAGTATATCTTTGCATAAGTAAGACAGGAAGATGTAATAACATATTTAGTATATCTATATAATAACATATTGGTATGATATTGTGCGGAAAGTGAATTCTCCAATTTTGTTTAAAGGCACTGAATGAGTGGAATCCTTGTTTACAATTACTACTGCTACCATAAATCACAAATATGATCATAAAAACAACACTATTTATTACTTATGTATTTTCAATCAATCATTTATTTTTTTATAGCTATTTTAGCACATTTACATCAGCGTCCGGTGGCTCCCACCTAACCGCCCCATGCCTCCCGGAATGAGGGAGGACTGGGACAAATGTCTTATGTTCAAAAAATGCCGAGTTCCACAGTTCTTACTAATTTTAATTTCTCGAGGAATTTTCTGAGGAATTTAGAAGGGTCAAGGCAATTAAGGATTGGAAAAAAATTGTTTTAAGCTGCTAATGTTTTCACAAAAAATTGTATTCCAGAAAATGTCCCAGTTCTCCATAGTTTCCCCTACATCGGAACCGATAGATAATTCACTGTCACCCGCCATTTCAATCCGCGGGATGGTTTATATCGGTGAGTGTAGAGCTCAAATCGAACTAAGCCATAAGCGTGTGATATCACACATTGAGGGTTGGGACGAGCCAGTTACTTTTCCTGGCCTTCTTCGAACTACGAGCATTTTTGTGCGGGATGTCCGAATGATTCACTCAGGTTTTGAACCCGGGACCCAATGGTCAGCAGTTCAAGCTTCCAAAGCTGGTTATTAAATATAATAAATGATGACTGTCCCCGCCTAAATCTACCTGTAGCACAACATGACGCCATAATGTCCACTCTGTCGTCTGCCACCAAATTTTGAGATGCTTTATTTCCTCAGGCAATCGTAAAGCACATCCTCTTTCCACCGGATTATTTTCACAAAAACCCTTCATTTTTTTACAATAGTTTTTAAGCGGCAACTTAAAACATCATATTCAAATTTTTCACTAAGAAGTGTATCGTTACAAAAGTTCACACTAGCTGTTACTTTCAGGCAAAGAAAGATTGAAAAACTTAGTTCCATCTGATTAATACTATAATCAAAGGACAAAACGTAACAGACTGCATCAAAGCAGGGCCCTCAAATGCACTCTCAGTCCCCAGAGGGCCGCATAATGCCCCCAGTCGGCCCCTGCAAGTACCTCACTGCAACGAAGGAGTCAACCCTCCTTGGTCACCCTTTCGCATTTGATATCGCTGCCGTGATTTATTACTCCTATATACGCACTGCGTGCCCCGCACAGATAGGATGGGGCTCACCTTTCTCCTCGCGTCGTCAGCGTGTCCGATCGCTTTCTTACCCACAATCCCATTCTGCGCCCTGGAGGGGGATTACGCCCCCCCTCTCCTCCCCCCCCCCTGCATCAGAAATCGCAGAATGTTGATTCGGGGGCGGAGGACACGTGAGCCCCCCCTTTTCTCTCTGCTAGCTCACCTTTCTTCCTTTATCCTGCAGCGCACTCCGCCCCCCCTCAAAATCCCCCTCATCCACTCCTCGCAGCATAAAAAGCCCGACACGCGCGGCCGCAACAATAGAATGGAAAGGGGGCCGTCGTGATTTCCAAGCCAACCGGTCCATTTCCACGCGACCATCCCCCCCTTCCCTCAGGAGACCCCTTTTTTATATAGGCACACGCTTCCTTAGCCCCACTTTGTACCCCCGCAGAGGCGAAGCAAAGCAAACCAACGTCCCCTCCTCCCCCTGGCTGCAGAATCAGGGATCCTACGGACGCCACCACTAGGGCTGATCGAGTTGGGCCAACTTCTCGGCGAGTAACAAGCTCACTCCCGGAGCTACCTGGCTCCGGTTGTACCCGACTCATACGATCATTCTTCACGTTCAACTTCAGGGATGGCGTCAATGACGACTAAAATTATGTATCTCGTACGTCATCATTTCCAGGGATGCACGCAATGATGGGGAGTACCGACCCTATTTTCATAATTATTGCCGTTGCGTTTTTCCATCATTGAACACATTTATTGACTTTTTATTACTTACTAAATATTTTTGTACATTTCATTTTTCGCGTAATATATTTTTTAATATGTGCATTAAGAATCATTAGTATGATACCATCTATGTTTTTACGTTTATGTATTAATGGTCAAATTTAAAAACTAAATCTTTGGGTCTCAATTTTTCTCTCCAAAAAGTGTCAATAGCGGATATAATTCGAATATGTATGGGGATAAATATTTTTAAACGCTAGTAATGATATAAACGCGAGTAATGATATATTTTCAAAGAGGCGAGCTAGATCATTCTAGTTGGCAACCCACACACTGAATAATCCAAGAGATTTCTTCCAACATTACTATTTTCCTTGTAATGTTACAAATGATAAAAATATATAATATACTTGTATCAAAATAATGTTCATTATTCGATATGCTGTTTCACAATATCTCTACGGAAATATTTGACTTTGCCATGTTACACTATAAATCATGGCGATAAATGCGGTAATGGGTTCTTGATGTATTTTTTTTCTTTTGCACTAGCACAAGAGTGAGGCAAGTTTTACTCTGCAGCAGCATCTGTGAGTATTGGGTAAAAACATTTCTAAGGTGGTAACTTAGCTTAAGTCCCTCCTGAATATAAAGATGTCAATTTTAACTCCATCACGATAAATTATTTTTTAAACCTAGGAATGTGTGCAAGATTAAACATCAACTATTATCTGCCGAACTATTGTTCAACGCCAGAGGTGCGTAGGGCTCCAACAAAAACTCTCCTTTCTGATTGCATTACCAAGAAGTAAGCTCCTTTCATCACGAGACTAGAACGCCAAAGAGCAATGTTATTAACCCTTTATGAACGACGTCGCCGAGACAGAGATTCTCATACTCCGAGGCTTCGACCTCGGAGTCTTAGGATCTGCATCCATCCACCTATATTCCCGCTCTCTCGCTAACAGGCGATAAAGAAGAATTGAGCAGTCGAAACTGCGCTTCCACCCCACCGATGGCTTTCCATTTAAATACAACAAGCGGTCTTTTTTACCTTGAGCAAACTTCGGGATAAACTCCCTTTCAGCATCGCACGCAGAGGTCGTGGCGGACCACGCTCCCGTGAGCAACGCAAACGGACGGACACACTGGATGCTGCGCCGCTCGGACGTCCGCTTTCGTTGCGGGCAAAAGTAATCCGTAAACGTTGGCACCCGTGGAGTCACGACCCCCACCACCTTGCGCGGCCCCCCTAATCCCACCCTCCGCCCCCCTTCTTAGGCACGCTCGATTGGCGAGGCAATCCGTGCGCGCGGCGGCCATGTCTCGGTAGAGAGAGAGAGAGGGTTAACTGAGCGCAAGTTTCCGTCGTATAGAGGGCGATGAAGGAGCAATAGTTCCCCCGATTCTTATTTCCACGTCTGATCTGCAATTGAGGGGCGGGGAGGAGGGGGGGTGAAGTAGAATGTACACTCTATACCTTCGTTCGCTTTGGAGGGGTTTTTCATCGTCGTCGTCATCATCATCATCATCTTCCATGGACCAAGTTGAAAGCCCCCCCTGAGCCCACGCGTGCCCCAGCGCAAGGGGCGGCCGGCCGGCATCAGTCCCTTCCCCTCCCCCTATTCACCACCGCCACCTGGCGGGCCGCCGCCCCCTCTGAGCGAGACAGGTCGGTGGTGTCTCTCGGTTTGGCTCGTGGAGAGAGTCCGTTGGTTCTCACGGGGCGATTCAAAATGCAAGCACCTCGACTCATCGGACATCATACGTGGTGCGCGGCCTGCGAGGGCAGATTCATCAACGGCAATACTCGACGAGGAGAAGAGGGGTCGGCAACCTTTTCATGCCTCCAGACCGCACGTTGAGCGTGGCCACGCGTGGGGTGCAAATGCCCCTCTTTACGGAGACTAACGAAATAATCAAAGAATTTTCAAGGAACTGCTAAATTTCATGACTAAATAAAAGATTCAAAGGATTTTACTGAAGCAATCTCTCTGAAAAATTAAAACAAATCGACACGAGAATTATTTGTGCCGATGACGTGAAGAAATAGAAAGACAGCATTCTGAAACAGCTGGCGAAATGAATAAGTCCGATTTTATGTTAGCAGGAAAAAATGTGAAGTGATGTCTTTGGAAGAAATGAGCTAAAGAGTAAACTTCAATATGGATATAAAATAACTTTAAAAAACGTGGACAAATGCATGTATCTTGGAGGTAATGTATATTTATTCAGGAAATGAATTTAAATAGAATGGCTGTAAGAGAAGGGAACTTTTAATGAAACTATAACATTATCGTATTGAAAAGAAGGTGCCGGCAGGAGTGAAGTGAATTCCGTAACGAAATCATTTTTATTACATGCGGGGCGGAAACATGGATTTAAAAGAATGGAGTAGTAATCTAGAGGTGAAATCAGAGTCCTAAGAGTAATAAGTGGGAAGAAAAAGAAGAGACCAAGTTAGGTATACAGACATGAGAAAAAGTTTGAACTAGCATCGTATAAAAATGAAAGAATTAGATAGTATGGGCACGTTGAAAGGAAGAAATTGAACAGATTGCCAGGAATAATGGAAATCCAAGCGGAAAGAGACCTTGAAAAAGATGGATAGAATAGGGATAGAAAATTGGCGGAAAGATAAAATTAGTACATTGAGAGGCATCGATAACGAGCTTTTCAAGCGATAGGGATCCGAATATGATGACGATGACTTCGTTACGCAAATGTTCACGCAGTCGTCGGTGGCGATATATTTAGCGGTCAAGACAGAGCGGGCAGCAATGTATGTTTTACTATTACGAGTTGCCGTCTCCTGCTTAACAAGGTAGCAAAGAGGAAATAAGAACCCTAACGAGGATCAAAAAATAAATTTCCAACTGGAATTTCTGGTATCAGGTTTGTGCATATTTGATCCCTTATTTAGGCATATATGTGATTTTGTGTCTATTCCGTGAAAGAAAGCAACGAGGATCTTACATAAATTCTGAGGAAAAATAGAACGTACATCAATAACCATGTAAATATAAAAAAAACTATGTAAATAATAGAGAGTTTATTTTGAAAAGAGTTTTTTTTCTATTTTTTTATTAATGGTCTGCTGATCACCTTTTTACACGACCAATATCGTATCTAAAGGCGAAAAAAAGGTTCAATCAGGCAAGATAGTTAGTTTTCACATTAACATGTCTCACTCTATACCACAAGGGTGTCAAGTTTCATTGAATGGTTCAATGCTTACGAATGGGTGACATCTTTGGATGAGAGTAGTTACGTGACAAAGTTTACACAAACGGTGAATATTGGATGAACTGTCAGCACTAGTGGTTGTAAACGACATATACGTGAATGTGTATGAAATTTGTGCATTGCCATCGGTAGATTAAGTTTTTCGCATAATTTTGAGGGACGAATGTCACCGTAAGAGAATAGAGAATGGTTCAGAGACAGGATCTAAGCCATTCCATGAAATAGGAGATGGTATGAGGAGATGAAGTAATGTTGAATCTCCTACTCCAGAAAAGGAACGAGCATCGGCCTTGCCTATTGACCAGTTCCAGTAAATAGTGGGTTTTCAATTCATACGGCCGATCCACTACTATTTTTCATCGAGTGAGCTGAAATATTCGATATATTTTTATAATACGACGAATAATTAACAGCATTCTCAATTACATTCGGGTCACATCCATCAGCGGATTTCTACAAGAAATCATTCGAAAGAATTGTTTATTTCACAAAGTGGAAACGCCAGCATATAAAAATATACGATGTTCAGATAAGTGCAATATATTCAGCAATTGTTCTTGGGCTCTATGTGAGGTTAATTCAGTCGCATTAGCCGACGTTTCAGAAAACGACAGGCAGCAATTGGAAGACGAGTCGTTTTCCGAAATGTCGGCAAATGCGACTGACTTAACCTGGTAAAGAGACCAAGAAGTATGTATTCCTAAATATTATTCACCAGAAAATATGAAATTGTTTAAGGGTATTACAGTTGGCTAACAACTATACACTCATTCAGACCAAAATCCAAGAGCTAGATTTCAAAGAAGTGCTCTCGTTTCAAAAACGTAAATTATAATTCGAGGAATACCCGCGGAATAGCCAGCGGCGCACCTTCACGGAGTCGTAGGAATCATGATTAAACTCCGGAAGAATGGCATCGGTTGAAAATGCCCAAATCAGAGCCTGTCTGCGCATGCAACCCTCACCTGATTTCCCGACCGGCCGGGATGTGCCCACAATGGAAGCGCATCTGCCCCCCCTGGGGGAATCGCCCGCTCCCCTCCCCCCCTATGCGTGGAGCCTTCAATGGATGCAGCCAGCCAGCCGCCCCTGGTTGCTGTAAACCCGATTCTCGCGCCCCCAGCCGGCCCTAGGAGCAACCAGGTAGGGTAGGACCAGACCGACTCCTCAGCCCGCTTTAAGCGTAACCCTCGCTTTCACACCTTTGCCGGCCCCAAAATCCTGCCCACGTTGTGTCAAAAGGTTAGCGGTCGACAAGGGAGGGGGACACGGGGGTTGATATTGCAAGGAAGGGTGCCGTGTATCAAATGGAAGGGGGGGGGGGAGGGTTAAGGCCGACTCGCAGATATAAAAAGAGAAGGTGAGGGATCATCATAGATTGGTGCAGCGAATAAAAAAAAGGTAGATGCGGGAGGATTGCAAGAATGGGAAGGGAGCGGGTTAAACGAGCTGGAAGGGAGACAGTTGTGCTATAAAGTGCACCCTGGGCGTTCCCCAGGGTTCGTTCCCCTGCAAGGTTGCCCTCGTAGGGGGTTCCCCGTTTGGCGAGGACGGAGAGGGGGGGGAGATCGTCAACCCCCATCACCCCCTCCCCAACGGAGGACAACAAAACACGATCAGAGCGCGCGCGAGCGGTCTCTCCGCCACCCCTTTCGCTCGATCTGGGAGGTTGAGGGGGTTGAAAGGGCGCAGTCTGGTGGAAGAATAACAGGCGGCATGGAAGGGAGGGGATGGAAACTATGGTGGTCGTAGTCTCACATATACCTGCTCGTGGCGAGCGAAGAGTGAGTCCCAACAGATTGCATTCGTGGGGTCGACTTCGAGCCACACCGTCTACTGGGACAAGGAAGTTCTTGGAGGCTGACATTCATAACACGGAGTGATCCTCTGTCCGTAGTGCGTCTAACATAGGGATTCCGGCAGGAGGTTTCTAAAAGGTCTCAATAGGACTTCCTCATTTATGAGATCATCGGCGACAAGGGAATGTTTACGAAGAGAGCTATACGAGGCGGGGTTATTTTATTCCGGTTGTGAGGTTATGAAAAAATGGACGGAATTCAGATAAAAACGGTTTTATCAAGGGCCAGCAATCATCTCATGCAAGCAGTTTTCATGCTTGATTTGCTCGGCGCACATTTGAGAATCAAATGAATACATACTTAAATTTTATTAATATACCTTTCTGAAAAAAAAGTACTGAACTAATTTTTAAGGATACAACTTCTAAGCAAGGGCAGTCAATTTTTGGTATTAAAATAACAGTTACTTATTACATGTCGAATCCACAAAATAGTGGCCTCAGGCTTTCAGAGTAATAGTGAGGGAAAATAGAGAGTACACAAGAAGCTATCGATAGTAAAAATTTACATGGCCTCCAGTGAATTAGTAAACAGTAGCGGAGGGAAAATAGGCTTCAAGCAAAGAGAAGGAATTTCTCTAAATCGCTTATGGCGTGATGAGGACGTGAAAGAAAAGAAATTTTTAGGAGTGAAAATACTTGCTGACAGAAGAGATGATTGGAGGGCTGCGTCAAACAATTTTTAGGATTTATTTTACAATCAATAATAATAACCCATCTTGAATGTAAAATATGACGGGGTACAGTGGCGCAGAGAGGGGGAGCTTGGGGGGATAAACCCCTCCTTCAGAGCTCAGAGAAATTTTTAAGTTTAATCCATTTTACTTATCTGGATCAGTATTACTTATAAATTAAGTTAAGATAAATCAAACATCCCTCAGAAAGCCATAAAAATTGCCATTTTGAACAATTATTCTTAAAATTTTTCTGGAGGAGGGCCCCCGCAACTCCTGCTTACCCTGGTGCGTATGCAATACCCCCACACCCGTAAGTATTAGTTGCGCAAAAAACGCCCCCCCAGTCTTAATTCTTAGCTGCGCCCCTGACGGGGTATGCTAACTTAAAATTACAAAACTAAACCCAAATTGATCACGGCCGACTTCACATATGTAATCTTTATTCTTCCGATGCAACATTTCACTTTTTACTGGTCCATTCTGAAGTGAGAGACTATAGGTCAATATGTGGATACAGACGAGTATTTATGGCAGCTGCGCGTGTTCTCATCGCATTGCCCGTAGCGGGACACCCATCCCTTTATAGCCCCCTTTCATTCGAGGCTGTGTGGGGGGATGGGTTGCAGAGAGAGAGAGTGGGGGGTTGGGAGGTTGGGGAGGGGGTTGAGGATACGGAAGTAAACTCAGTCAGCTGATTCGAATGCAGCGGCAGATCCTGCCATTTCTAGTTCTAGAGCGTGGCTACAGAGATTCCATTGAGACGCGCGGAAATACCGTCCTCTTACTTGGAATTTTTTCAGGTGTTTCATCCAAGTGGGGCTCTTAGGGATGTCCTTCGTAAACAAATAATTATTTCTAATAACTTCAGGTTTTACGATGAGGTACCTTTCCGTTACTTTAAAAGTGGGTTTCCTTGGCCCAAACTGAGAAAAAATACAACGTACTTTGATTACCTTGAGGAAAACAGTTTTTAAAAACTGATTTCAGCAGTTTTCACTAGGCTTCAGCATACAACTTTTGGTGATGCATTCCAAGCATTTGAATGTTCACCACTTGGATAAGTGCATACTGGTGGTTTTCTTTTCTTCGTTCGACCACGTGTTATTCCGTAACTATTGTTTGTGAAAAAAGATCTACATCTTATAAAAGTCTTAAATTAGAAGGTCAGAAACTAGAGGAGCGAAGGCTTCGCGGTAAGTTTTTCTAGTTTATTTTGCCATTACTGGATCAGCCTTTGCGAAAGCAGAAGTAGCTACTTGGCCCATAGCGAAAAATTCTGCATGAAATATTGATTCATCTAGTTTATATGGCAAGAGTTATGATTTTTTGCTTTTAGTATGCCGTGGAATAATTTCTGTGCACAGATTTAAGGTAATTTTTTACATAGTAAGCATATTATTCAGCATAACGACGAATATTTTATTAGAATTTCGTGATGCATTTGAACACATAGGCACCTCACAATATTTATAATTCGACAATACAAACAGCACTTCACGTAGGTAAACACGCTGTATTCCTAACGAAGGTATACCGCAATAATCTTTAAACCCGACGCCTCGGACGCTAGCAACTCCGTTTGGGGAGAAGTGACGTCACACCTCTTGAACCCACTACTTTCCCTCGTATCCCCCACTCCTCTTCTTTGACCTTTAATATCTTGAAAACTCACTCTAGCATTGAAATTAACCAGGTCTATATTCTCTCCTAAGGGTTTCACAAATTTTGAAAGAGTTTTCAAAAAATTTGAAAATTCCCAATTATAGTCCATGAGCCGATGAGGTGGAATTGTTGCAAATCGCACTTATATGATAGCACTAACCTACAATTAATAGGAATATGTTAATTTCACTCAGACGGATACGTGACTGGGCATTTTCAGCATGGATTCGGTGAAGGGGAGGTATAAGGTGGCTTATAGTTTTTAATGATAAAAATATGCATAGGTGGATGAAGACTTTGACAAATATGGAAAGGACAATGGCCAGATATCATCTAAAAATCAATAAAAAGAAGACAAAGATAATAGTTTCTAGCAAAAGAGAGGAGGTTGAGACGAAGACTAATCTAGGAAAGCATAAGCTTGGATAGGTGAAAGGGCTTTCTTACCTGGGAAGCCGAATTACCAACGATGGACGAAGCAAGAAAAAAATAGTCAGTAGAAAGCGCAGGAGAAGAGGGCTTTCTACCAGAAGAAGAATCTTCTTACAGCTCAGAATACAAGCATAGAAGTAAGGAAACAATTCATCAGATGCTACATATGGAAAAATGGTGCTACTGAAGAATGATGAAAATAAAATTGATTGACCGTGTAAGTAACGATGAAGTGCTAAGAAGAGTGGGAGAAAAAAGAAGGCTCCTAAAAACCTTATGCAGAAGACGGGACAACTTGGTTGGCCATATTTTGAGGTACGACGTCCTGATAAAGACTATCGTAGAAGGACAGGTGGAAGGGAAGAAGGGCAAGCGACGGCCCCGAATGAGTTACATGGGACAGGGTATAAAGGATGTGAAAGAGAAGAAATACGTCGCAATGAAAAGGTTAGCGGATAGGAGAGAGAAAAGGAGAGCTGCGTCAAACCAATCTTAGGATTGTTTACTAATGATGAGGCGGATGAAGAAAGTGGAAGAGGGAAGCCTCACCGCGTCGTTCTTGAAGTGCAGAATTATCTCATTTCCATCGGACATCGAATCTCCTATTTCCTTCCGAATGGAGGATTTCTGTATGAAATAATCCACAAGGTCTTCTTCAAAAGGCGTTTTACAAGATGAGAGATCGAGCAAATGATCATTCCAACATCATTCAACGTATGAATTCGAGGAATTTTCCGCCACTCGCATGACTAAGTGAATGAGATTAGAGCATCAGTAGAGTGACTAGGAATATGCTTTGGGGGGGGGGGGGGTGAGAGGGGATGGGGAAGAATGACCTCCCACCCACCACGATTTTAGGAAAATTTTGGAAAAATGACATGCCAGCAAATACATTTTACATAATTTTAGCTCTTAAAATTTGGGTTTCATTAAAAAGGTTACGTTAAAATTTACTACTTAGAAGGCAAGACTAGACAATGGTTTTGAAATTTTTTTTATTTCCTTAAGGCTTTGGGGAGGGGGGGGATCCATCCCCCTCATCACCCCCATAGTTACGCCACCGTAGAGCATGTTCTAATTTTACTTGCATAATTCCATGAATTATGAAAGTTTGAAAAGCCCGCGATGCATCTATTTTGTGCGCTTCCACCACCTCGAAGTTAAAATACGGCATTATACCATTTTGAAAGCACACTGACTCCAATGACAGCATATATATTCAATACGTGCTTTGAGAGAACGAAAATTCACACATAGCAATTCTCTAGGTTTGGTAATTCGATAAAATCATCCGGGATTTTTAAGCGATGAAAACATCGGAGATTGCACCGGTAATTATGATTATTTACAATCATTAAACTATAAATTATGATAAGAATGCCAATTTTTGCGGTGAGAGTGCTATTTCATGACAAAATCTCAGGTTATTCGGTGAAAATATTTCGAAAAGAACGACCCGTCTAAAATAGTGAACGCGAAAAGTCAAGGGGAAATCGAATAGGTCAAGGGGAAAACCCCTGAATCTAGCCCATGAATATCACTATCGATTTTCTTCCCACCATTGATAATTCTCCATGATATCTTGCGAGTATTAGTAGCCTTATGGACTTAATTTCACTAACAGAAATTGGGAAGTGGCAAGCATTGAGATACCAACTTAATGGCAGAAAGGATGCAGAAGCCCAGTTGTTAGGAAATAGAGCAGTACCCATCCGTTGCCCCTTTCCGCTACTTTCCTTCTCCTGCTCAGGAATGACCTCCTTTGCGGAGTTTGTGCACCGCCTCGCATGAGGGCATCCCAAACAATAGAACTCTTTGTCGACCACCCTTTGCACTTGCAAGGCCTTCGCTTTAAGCTTATTGTCAGTTTTTTTTTTCTTTTTCGGTGCATGGTTCCATAGCGTTGACACTTCGGCGTCAAACAAGGACTCAAAAACATTGTACCACGGAAAGTAAGAGACAATATTTTGTGCGAGACTCTGGACGTTAAGCTATACCCTAAATAATGATTTTACTTGCTCTCTAATTAATTGCATGGGATAGGAAAGGGACTTCGGATAACCTTTTGAAGTGTGAGTTTACATCACATCATTTTTTATACTGCACACTCTTGAAGCCATAATCATAGTTGAACTTCAAGGGAAAAAACTTATTGCTTCTTTTTGGGACCACAAAACACACGACAACATGGGTTACTTAAAATTGGTTTACTGCCATCCATTACGTTCCGTTTGCATTCCTGTTATAACTTTGTTCGTTAATCTACACCAAATTGGCAAAAGGACTACTAAATTACATTCATACTTTACCTGTAAACGAGGCATTATGTCGTCTGTTAATTAAGGAAACAACTCTCTGTGGTAGGAAAAATCGCTAAAATCGATTTGCACTATCGATAGTCGACCCCATCGTTTTCGCGCCGAAAATTCACCGTGTAAAGCAAACGTTACAAGGGATCATGCGCATGAATTTCGTTCGCATCATCATTGCAAACATATCGTTGCTAGTTGAAAAAAGGAAATTTTCTTGCAGATCAGTACTGTAATAAGTGTCCTTGCGTAAAAAATATATGCATTTTTACATGTATTCTATTCACAAATTCTATCATACAAAATTTGATCTCCCTTCACATCTTGAATTTAAAGTTTTTCTCTGATGGGTCTTGTGACACTTTATTTAGAGTAAAACCCACAGAATATATAAAATAGGCTTAGGTTAGAGACTGTCAGGCTCAGGGGTGGATCCAGCATTTTTTCTGGGTGGGCACAGGGTTCTGACAGACAAACGATCTTTTCATACTTGCCATTAAAAACAACATACAAAAATTGCTGTACGAAATATTCTCTTTATTGTAATATGAAAGTTGTTAATATGAAATTAAATGATTGAGGCATCGAATTACACAAAAGAAAACTAACCTTATGAATACAGTATAAAACATTTGGTCTATATTTCCAAGCGTCAAGGGGGAGGGGGACACGTGCCCCCCAAAATCCGCCTATGGTCACGCTCATATAAAATTTATTATTTATTTTCATGCAATTTATTATCATTATTATTTTCAGTAGCTTAGAAAAACATCGTTTAAATCATATCGATTGAAAAGCGAGATCAACAATTTTTCTCAGTGAAAATATTCAAATGTAAACAAGCCAAGAAGAATTTGACTTTAAATAAATTGAATTGCAAGTCTTCTGCCTTTATTTTACCCTCTTTTCGCAACAGTTCCTTCTTACTTGTTTTTAATTTCCTATTTTTCATCTAATTCCTTTTTTTTTAATTTTAGTTCAATATATTTTCAGTACCTTTGAAGTAAACAAATTATAATCCATATGGAAACAAGCCATGAATAATTTGACTTTCCAAACACTAAATTGTAATTTTCCTATCATATCTTATACATCCTTACGTTTTTGCTCCGTCTTCACCTTTTCCACTTTTCCTATTTCACATGTGTTTCTTTTTTCCTACAAGGAAATTTATTGTTTGGTATGATTTTCATCATTCTCCTTCCTCATAATGATGTCGCAGCGCGGTAATCGGCTTTTTGTGGAAATGTTTTGAACTAATCACTATTTTTAATTTTAAACGAATTTTAAATCAAATAAAAAGCCGTAATCTCCTATCATAAACAGCAAAATTTGGATTAATACACCCACAAAGTAGCACGATGGTTGAAAAATTAAGACATACCAGAGACGAGTTCTAGTACTCACACGATTTCAAGAGTGAGTGCGGAAATCAAGGGGCCATGCAGTCATTCTCACCTGAAAGAAAAAGAGAAAATTATAAAAATTAAAAACTTGAATTAAACAGAGAGTAATCATTCGAGTATTTAACACCACTGGCCATATTTTTTAATACGAGAAAAGCCAAGCTAACTTTTCTCTGCTCTTCGTTGACATCGAGTAATTCGTACCGGCTACACTGAAAGTATTACCATAGATTAAGTATATATACTTAAGAATATACTTACTCTATGGTATTACCACGGATGGAAGAACTGCGAGATTAACCACTCGTAACATAGAGTAAAAGATTTACCAATGGACCGAAGAATAATCATTGCAGGCAGGTTTATATTTAATTATATACGTATATAATTTATCGGTCAGGTTTGGTTCTTATGGCTGACCGTGCATCAACAATTGTCGTAACACTGGAAATATTCTATTTTTTAACTGCTCGCTTTTTCAGTTAATTATAAACACATTTTACTTCACTTAATCTATTTTTTCCATCTCCATCAATTGAAAATTTCCCATCAATTATTTATCCTCATCAATCACCTTTAGCTCCAAATTTTGAGTATTCCCACCCTTGACATCTCAAGCTGCTCTCTTCTCCAATGCCTCACTGCAATTGAGGAAAAAAAATCAGTGGGAAAAAATTCATATAGAATTATTATTTTTCCTTTTTCTAGATATGCTAATGAATAGAGATGCTTCTTTTAGGAAAAAGCCCTTTCGCCTGAACTAATCTACTAACAATTTCTACTCCTCTTTTCTTGTATCGGTTACTCTTCATTCGCCTCTTTTTTTTTTGTTCACTGAATGTAATGATATTCGTGGCGTCTTCTTACACTACCATAATTCTTTTCGATTTTGAAATGCAACACATTTTCAACGGAGATAACGAATAAAAAGCTAAAATCCCTCCATCTCTACTGTACTAGAAGAAAAAATCAAGTTTCCTCAAATATTTTTATATATTTCCATTACCCCATAAACAGCACATTTACGGCCTTTATTGTGATAGATAAGTATATATATTTTGGAATTTGGCTATAATATTTTCAAAACTAGATGCTGAATGAAACAGTGCTACATGAAAAATCGATTTTCCTCAAATATTATGATATATATATTTTTTTGGGGATATGGCTATAATGCTTATGCTTGTCCTTAAACACGATTTCGTGTCTGCCACTTGGAACTCTGTCCTCATTGTTACCAAGACAAATAATAATAAACTCATAAGGCCGTTTTAACCGGGGCGCACGTATTTACACAATCTGACGTGTGTACGAAGGTGCAGTCGAAATAGCGTCGTGTAAAGCGGTGAATTGCTAGAACACATGCGAGAATGCGTGGACGTGAGAAGGCATAATAGCCCCCGCTCTAATTTCGTTCATGGATTCGTGCAATTCCTCGCCATAAAGAGAAATTAATGCAGTTCTAACCTGCGCAATTCCGTGCCCCGTGTAACACGGCCTCTAGCAATAGACTGTGAACATTAAAACGTTGACGCATTAATGAGTAATGAATTCCTAAACCACCGGTGCATGTTTCACGATGGCCCTCATTTCCTAGCCCAATGCTTGCCTTTCTAAAATCGAATGCTAATGTAGGCGCTCGGAATTGGAAATTACTCTATCTGCATTACCGCTTTCTGGGAAAGGAAATAGTCAATTCTCTCCCCTCCCCCAGGGATGTTCGCTTGAATGCAAAGAGCCGTGAATGGCCTAGTTCGACATCTCATCCCGTCGCCGTAATTAATTTGGATAGCAAGAGAGGGCATTGTGATCGCGCACACTTTTCATTCGAAGGGCGGCGGCCGAACGCGGGTTCCGCCCGAACGCTCCTCCCGCGCGCACGACAAAAAAACAAACGAACCCGGCCCTCGACCAACGGCCTCGGACGCAGCGCACGTCTCACGCATCCAATTTATTGTGTGTCCTCGCATTCCGTCGGAATAATTAATAAGTTTGCGATAAAGCCATCATCATCATCATCATATTCCTGTCGCGAAGAAAGGGAATCTCTTTCTGGCGGGGGAGCGTTGATCGGCGATCGAGGTGGACGACTGCGGATGCATTCGACCGTCCCCGCGAGAATACCGATAATTTCCCAATCCCATTAAACTAAAAGGTTCCCCTCGCGGCGGGCCCCATTCAATTCCCTCTCCCCGCACAACAATGAAAGTCCCCGCAACCGTCGCAGCGAGATCATCCTCGCGACCACGTCTTCGCGATTTTAAAGGGTGGAGGAGTATGGGGCGAGGGGGTGGACCCACCCCTGACCGTTGCCTCCTACCCCCCGGATGGACGATGGACATCCTCATTCCCTCTCGATGGCCGAAGGGAATGGCGTCCCCTGTAAGATGCCGCGCTTGACTCGTGTCAGGACACCAATCATGGAAATGTGAAGGAGGGAACAAAGGTTCGGTTGAAAGGGGAAGAGATTCGATTTGGTCGAAGAGCAGAGTGCCTTGCCCTCTCATGTGAGTGCATCATCATCATCGGTATTGAAAGCGCGCGGGAAAGAGGGACGGGAATATTACACCAATCTACATATAAGAAAAACGGTTATCTTCCTAATTGAGGCTCATACGTCCTCACACAGATCATGATGCACTTGATTAATATTGGGTGTTTCGGTAGTCATAGGCACGTCGCATTGTCGTTTTCACAATTTACTCTGGGTATTGAAATTAATATGCCACGAAAACAAATGGTTTTAATATTTGACTGTGTTCATACCACTTTCCATTTAAAATATTCCACTCTAACTATTGAACATACCCTCTGTTATTTAGAAGGATGTTGGAGATGAAATATACGCTAATGTACAAATAGATCAACGATTTAATTTATTACCTCAGTCCTTAATCCTCAGTCCTTAATCACTGGAGAAGGAAACCTAGCGACTATAATCTCGTCATCATCAACAATAAAATATCCTAATATTGGTTTGGTGCACTTCTGTACTCAATTCTCCAATCTGATTACCTTTTAACACTTAATAGGAGTTGAAGTAAGGTAGTACTCACAGTATTTATAATTGGGTCATGCTTCCTCATGACAGTGAGGCATGGACGATGACAGCGGCAGAGGACTCAACGTCTGAAGCTTTCGAATTGTGGAGTTAATGATGCATATCAAGTGACCTTGTGATTTATGTAGAGTTTTAAGAAGATGGGACAGCTTAATCGGCCGCATCATAATGGCGTGATGAAAATTTTCGAAGAGGGGGGTGGATGGGTAAGACAGCAGGAGAAGAACTCGTATGAAATACATATAATAGGTGATTGATGGCCGGTTGCAAGAAACTTCCGCTATTGGTCCGATAGCTATGGGTCCCACAAAGTTATGGAACTCATATCTAATTTAACCCCGCTCATTCGGCCCGATAAATAATGGAACGGTTTATGGGACTCTGGGATATTATTGAACATTCCTGCAACGCAAATTTCTCGGTTACCATGGCTTATGAGTCCCATTACTTCATTGAATACATATGTATCGTTCCTGCAACCGGCCCTAAGAATATAAAACAGCTCATTTGCTTAAGTCTCAATTGACTAACTGGCATGAGTATCGCATAAGAGCTGCGTCAAACCAATCGTGGGATCGCTGACAGACGATTCTTCTGTTTGTCAAATTATTCACCTGTTTCACATTTATCTCATCCGAGGCCTTCATTCAATAGACCACCATTTGCATCTTCTTCCTAGTGTTTTCAAAATAATTCTCTTTCCAACAAATATTCTTAGGTTGTTTTAATAAAATACGTAAGCACTTATCCACAATATTTCAATGCGTATGTCGCGTTTTGGCAGAGCTATCATTTGGTACAAGACAGGTCTTGTACCAAATGCTTGCTTGTCTGGCTGGCTCTGTGAGTCGTCGTACGCATTAAAATATAGTAGAAAAGTGCTACAATATTTTATTTAAATATGTCAAACTTCCACAATTAAACACCTGAATCTGTTGAACTATTCTTAGGACTTACATATTTCTCATACGATAGATGCATTTGAACTCAACCATTCTTCCGCAACATTTTGAACGCTTCCAACCTTGACTTATCTGCTAATGTCTTCACAAAAGCCTCGATCTTCGAAGAAGCATGTTCCAAATGTAAGAACGGAACAATTTCTCCCTTACTTGCACGCTTGTATTTCTAGCTGTAAGAAAATTATTCTTTCTAAAGATTATCCTCTTCGATTGGACTATTCTTTTTACTATTTCATTTACACCGCCAATCAGATTATATTCGACGTTCCGCGATGCCTTTTTAAAAGAAAGGACAGCATGGTCAGGAAGATTTTTACAGAGTTACTAAGCGGTTCACCACGTTATAGCCTAAAAAATATGAAAGAAAATAAATATAAGTTATACTTAATGAACATAAAATATAATGAATGCAACGCCTGAAAAAAGGGATTTCTAGAAAAGCGAAGAAGATGAATTTGGTGAGATATGAAATTAATGTGTAAAATTCAAAGGAAATTCGTCACTTTCCACTCAGCCATTCAATGCAAGCTTCTTCAGTACATCTAAAAAGTGTACGTATACTTCATAATGTAAAAAAATGTATTAATTATTACCGATATGTCTAATTATGTGTTACAATGATGAGTTAATACTTAATACATATGCTGTAATACATTCTTTAACACGACACTCTCTTTCAATGATATTTTTGCTATATAGGTTTCCATAAGTTTCCTTTTTTTATGATATAATTATTTGATTCACTCGTTATTATACACATTTGTTTTCCATTGCAAGGCAAAAGTATGTTTAGTTGTTCCATAATTCAAAACCTCTCCCTAAAAAACGCTGAAATTCATTCCCGACACCTTTTATCGAGACGTTGATATGAATTCGCAACATACTATCCTCTGAAAATCTGGACAGTAATAATTTCGGAAATTGTTATTTTTTCCAAACTACCCGAAAGTATCGCGAATCATTAATGAGGGAATGATAAAGCCATGTTTAGGTGGCATTAGTAGTTCGGTCAGCCATTTTTGCTGAAGATAGAAGGAAGGAAGACACACTATGATATATTGATATATTCCTTTTTTTCCTACAACTGCTCGCGTTATGAACAGGATAAAGCTTTTACGATTATAATGTAATTCTGTCATTATATCCGTACCGGTTGGTAAATAATTGTATAGTTGTCGACCTACGTTAAATGTAATTCCTTAGAAACTATCATTTAATTAAACATAGGTTCGGTAGGCATACGCAGACGCAAATTTTCTATTTTGGCTAATATTTGTCAAAATTTGGTAAATTCTAAAACCTAATAGGTACTATTTTAGTTATGCGCAAATCATACAAAAGACATACACATCTGTCATAAAACGTAGGCTTGATGAATTTCAAAATATTACTCACTCCTCACTTGATCATACCGTCGTACAAAATTCCGCTTGTAACATGCACAAGTATTGGCATAGCAACAATTTTACCCAAAACAAAGAAGGCTATTAGGACCGAGAAAAATCATGCTGATCTCCAAGAAGTTCAATTTGCGCTTCACATTAAATTTAAGCTACAAATAAAACTCTAGAAATATTTTCAAATTGTTGTTGGGTAATTGTTTTTTGCAACATTTCTGAATAAACCAAACATTTAAGGCCCTGATTACTGAAAAATATTAACCGGTTTGGATTACGGAGACTCTACGCAAGGTATACATAATGCAAGTGTTTCCTGTTTCCCAAAAGAGTTTACCATGCCAAGTAGTTTCCAAGGCAGATTACGTTTTAAGACAAAGCAATAGTTAATCCCTATTTCTTTCAGTTTACTTATAAAAAAGCTGCGACGCCATTAAATCACGCCTAATTAGTGGAACTAAAAAAATAAGCCTATTTACTAAAAAATACTTGCTCGAAAATGGTGAATTCATGAACTTTACAACATTATTTCATCATAGCAGAATTGAATTTGGACCAGTAACTTTTAGATAAAAAACTCAAGGGGGTGCGCATAATATATTTGGAGCTGCCTATACATTTATCGTGATGAAAAATAATCAAGTAAAATTTAAGATGGTTTTATTGAAACTGATTATTATCCTATACAAGACAATCTTTGATATAAAAAAAGTTACAATTATGGCTCTGCAATGTTCGGCAATTCGGGCAGCCCCACAAGGGGAGACGCGCGCCTCCTACGACCCCCCCCCATATGTATCCACCACTGATTTGGACTGAAAAAAAGAAGAAATCTGGGACTACATTCAACAAAAAATATGAAAAAAATGACACTATGATTAAGAGAAAAATCGCTGTTAAATATTGAGCCGCTAAATTGACTTGGTGGTTACTTGTTTAATCTTTTCCAAGCTACACAAAGAATTAAATATCGCCTGCGGCTCCAAAAAAAAGTAGGCTCGACTTCTTCGAGCAAAAATAATCACCTCCTAGATAAGAACAACCATTAATATTGCGCCTCCTAGTTTCACTTCTGCACACTTGGCAGAAAATATAATGCACGCATGGCCAGTAGCGGATCCATGGGGGGAGGGGCTGAGGGGGTTATAGCACCCCCTTGAATATCCGATTTACACTAGATAGAATGGAGATTTTTTTCGGACACGCAATACTGCAGGAAGGTTACCCTCTATTTTGCCCCCCCCCCCCTTGTCCCTATCCTGGATCCGCCACTGCGCATGGCTCACCCTCATACTTAAAAATTATCTAAAAATAATCAGAAAGGGAACCACAAAAAGTAAAAATAACCCAATAAGTAGCAGTAATCTGACTATTTTCGCGATATAAATTGATATCACTGGTTTAAATATTTATATGAATAGGTTGACAAATGAATGACTGAGTTTGAACGGGATATTATTTCGTTCTCTGACAGCAATTCCTCATCTCGGATACACTACACTACTACACATACACATCCCACTACAAGGAGATGGGACCTCCGTGCGCCGAGTCTGCTCCATTGAGGCGATCTTGCGGGGACAACCAACCCCGATACATAGGGGTACATATGTGTGCATTGTTGACAGTCCATAGAGTCCCCGTACATACACACAGAGAGCGCTGGGGTATCGACCAAACTCCCCGCCCCCTTTCCTCAACGGCCCCCCCCTGCGAGAGTCGAAACTTCGCCCGCCCCTCCAACTCCTTCGTGTTCACGGGACGTTGGATGCCTAAGGCATTTCGGGGGGGGGGGGGGGTGTGGAAGGGGCGACAGAGCCCTCGTCTTCTACCTTCTAACCTGCGCGCCTCTCTTGGAAGAAAGAGGGTCAAGTGATAAACTGAGGAAGGCACGAGAGTGGATGAGAGGGCCATTTTGAATGCCGACACTCGTTCGCAGCCATACTTCTCATTGCTGATGCAAAAAAAAAGGACCGAGTTTGCTGAAATGAAACTCATTTCAGCGCAGCACAGTGCAAGAAGTTATGGGGTAGGTAAATAGGGTCACAGAGGTGACGAGGAAATACATTCTTCGCTCTCAAGGATCCATAAATAACTGCTCGAAGAACTCTCGAGGAGACGTTAGGAAAATGCTTTCATCACGGGCTGCAGGGACGAAAATACTAAAAACTAAGCTTAAAGGGGACGTCAACGCAGGTATAGTGGACGAGCTTCTCTCAAATTATTATTATTATAGTATTCTACCGATTAAGGTAGGTTTCCATGGAGTATTCGAGAAGCGATCTGGGAGCCTCCCTTTCCTTCCAGCACTGCCTTCTTTAATTCACTGTAAGGCCTACTCTCTTTCAATCTATCTAAAAAACCTATTCTTTTCCTTCCCCTCCCTCGTTTCCCCAACATTCTACCCTCCAACACCATTTTCAGCATCCCCTCACCACTAAGCACTAACTCCATCCATACCTTCTGTCTCCTGCGTATCTCATCTAAAAGCTGCCTCTCCTCGCCAACCATATCCAGCACTTCGTCATTCCTTTTCCTCTCCGTCCATTTCACCCTTTCCATTCTTCTCCATACCCACATCTCGAATGCCTCCAATCTTCTTTCGTCTTCTTTCCTCAGTGTCCACGTTTCCGCACCGTAGAGAGCTACACTCCAAATCAAACTCTTCACCAGCCTTTTCTTTAAACTCTTACACAACGATCCTCTCAGAAGCTCCTTCCTGTTCATGAACGCCTCCTTCGCTAATGCTATTCTCTTCCTGATGTCCTTACTACTGTATCCGTTTTCCTCTAACGTACTGCCTAAATAGTTGAATTGCTCAACCTGCTCTAGTTTTTCACCATCCACCTTTATCTTGAGTCTCACATTCCTCGCTCGTGATGCTTTACAAAACCGCATAACCTTAGTTTTCTTGTGATTAATCCTCATCCCATACTCCTCGCAACGTTCGTATAACGCATCCACTAGAGCCTGAAGCCCCCTCGCTGACTGGCTGATCAACGCTTGGTCATCCGCGAATCTCACTGATTTGAACATCATTCCTCCCGCTTTTATCCCAGCTTCTAACTCATCCCACGCTTCCCTTACCATCTCTTCAGCGTACACGTTAAAGAGCAGCGGCGATAGAGGACAGCCTTGCCTCACACCTCGGCCAATGCTTGCCCACCCAGATTCTCCGTCCGCTATCCTCACTTGCGCAGTCTGGGCCATATACAGATTACGAATCAGTCGTCTATCCCTCCAATCTACACCTATTCTCTTGAGAATATCCATTAGCTTCACCCAGTTCACCCTATCAAACGCTTTCTCAAAATCCACGAAACACGCATATACGTCCTGGTCGTATTCTAGGTTCCTCTCCACGAGGGACCTCATTATTGCTATTGCATCACGAGTTGATTTCCCCTTTCTGAAACCAAATTGATCTTCGCCCAAATACTCGTTTGCCCTCGCCTCCATTCGTCTGTTCAATATCCTCAGCACCACTTTCGCCGCGTGCGATATTAAGCTGATAGTCCTATAATCTCCGCATTCCACAGCTTTCTTCTTTTTCGGAAGCGGAATTAAAACCGTCTTCACGAAATCTTCCGGCCAGCATCCCTCCTCATAGATCCTGCGTACTAGTTCGAAAAACCTATTCCTACCTTCCTTCCCTAGATTCTTCAGAAGCTCACACGGGATATTGTCCACGCCTACTGCTTTCCTAGCCTTCATATCACGAAGTGCTCTCTCTATTTCCGAATCTAATATCCCCGGCCCAAGATTGTCCTCCTCCACTGCACTTTCCTCCTCTAGAGTCAATCTCTCTGGTCTGTTCATTCCGTCACACAGGTCCTCCACGTATTCCTTCCACCTACCCTGTACCTCTGCTCGCTCGGTTAGCATCCTCCCATCCTTAGCCTTAATTTTAGACATGGTTTGTCCTCTTTTGCCGCCCGATAGCGACTTAACTTTAGCGTACAACGCGCCTACTTCTCCATCCTTCTGGAACTTTTCCATTTCCTCGCACTGTCCTTTCCACCAAGCCTCCCTTGCCCTCTTAGTTTCACGTCGTAATCGATTATTCAATTCCCTATACATTCTTTTGCCCTGTTCTGTGTCCACGTTCTTCCACTTCCTTCTCTCCTCCATTTCTTTTACCATTGCCTCCGTTATCCACGGCTTCTTTATCCTTCTACTGTCCACGTAGCCAATTGACTTCTCCGCCGCTTTGACTATTCCCGTTTTAATATCATCCCATCTTTCCTCAACAGTCTTGGTGCTGTCAATGTCCCGCATACTAATGTCCACTAGTTCCTGGTATTCTCTCCTCATGCTCCCTTTCAGGGCTTCTACGTTCCATTTCTTCGCCTTCCTAACTCTTATAAGTCTTTTGAATCTTACGTTGCATTTCATGAGCACTAGATTGTGGTCCGAATCCGCATCCGCTGCAGGGAAGCTGCGCGAGTTTTTCACACTATTCCTAAACCTCTGTCTTACCATAATGTAGTCTATTTGATATCTCCCCGCATCCCCTGGACTTTTCCACGTGTACCTTCGCCCTTTATGATGATTGAACCACGTGTTTGTGATGAATAATTTGTTTCTCCTACAAAATTCTGCTGCTTTCTCTCCCCTGTCGTTCCGTTTTCCTAGACCAAAATCTCCTATTTCGTTTCCATCCCTGCCTTCCCCGACTGAGGCGTTCCAGTCCCCCATTACTACCAGATTTTTCATACCCGGTGTGTCTCTAATTATTTCCTCGAG
Organism: Ischnura elegans; assembly: GCF_921293095.1. Lineage (NCBI taxonomy): Eukaryota > Metazoa > Arthropoda > Insecta > Odonata > Coenagrionidae > Ischnura > Ischnura elegans. Next base: position 19,276,734 of record NC_060246.1, read on the forward strand.
CTGTTCATACACCTCATCTACTTCTTCCTCCCTATGATTGCTAGTGGGCATGTAAACTTGGACCACCACAAGGTTGGTGGGCCGCGCCTCAATTTCTACCACCAGAATCCTATCGCTTACCTGGTCTATACCTACCACACGCTTACCCATCTTCCCGTTTAATACTAAAGCTACCCCCCGCTGGCTTTCTTCCCCTCCACTATATATAACCCTATACCCATCACTCCAATAGTCCCCGCCATCCCTCCACCTCACCTCGCATAATCCTAAGATGTCTATCCTCCCTTTATCCATTTCCCTTTTGATATTTTCTAATTTCCCCGCCCTCATCATAGTCCTCACATTCCACGTCCCTACATTTACAGCCGACTTCTTCTTCTCCATCTTCTTGGTCTTCTTTTCTTCTTTCTTCATTGCTGCTGCTGCTGCTGATGGTGATGATGATAAGCCTCTGCAAGGATTTCGCATGTTGGCGACCCCGAGGACCTTGCCGACCTCGTTGCCGTGCCCGACACCCGCCCTTTGCGGACGGGTCCCGGGCGATGAGATTCCGAGGCTCATTTGGTTGTACTCCATGTGTTCAGGGAAGAGATAGTTGGTAGGGTTTCCCACTTCCATTCCAACAGTGTTTTTTACGTGACACCATCACGTGGACTACCTTTCGTCTGGCTCCTACCCTTCGACCTATCTTGTATGCTATTTTTGGATTGGTTTAGATATCGTTTTGATAAGGAATTTTCCATACCACACAGTCTTTGAATTATTGCATCACCTTTAAAATTTATTTTTAAGTGTGACAATGAGTAATTCCCATTTCACACTACATATGCATGGAATATTATGCTCACGTGAAGCTATTCAGGCTCAGAGTATATCATAATTTTTTGCTGAGCAATTTTTATTTATAAAAGATGAAGATATAAAAGATATACATTTTAAAAAATACCCCACATTCTATCTCAATTCCAGAGAAACTGTCCTCCGGGGAAATGCGCAAAGGCAGTACAAATCTCAGAAGACATTAGTCTTCAACTTGTGAAGAGGGGCTGTGTATTGTGTTTCCATGGCGCCCAGGGAGAGAGTACAATTTCGCAGCAGCAGCAGCATCCCGCTGAAGGGTGCTCGCTGGGAGATGCGAGGGGCGGCCACTCGGGAGCAGAAGGGGAGGCCAGGGGTGGCGGCCCGCGCCATAAAGCCAAGGTACACACAAGGCAGTGGATATATTCGCCCGTAAAAGGGGAGGCGGGGGGGGTTTGGGGGGCAAATGGACGCCTTGGCGACGGGGGAGGATGATGGATGGCGGATTTCAGGTGAGTGGAAGAGGTTCGGAAAGGGAGGCAAGGATCGGTGGCTCTGCGTGCGGGGCGCTCTCCTCGTTGAAGGCGAAGTCAGTCGGGGGGAGAGGTAATGATGTTTACTGCTGGCCCTGCTTCCGGGTCGTCGAGCGCCAATTTATCGCCATTAAAGCGTCGGTTGCTCCGTGAGACGAAAGAGGCGCCACCATCAGCCTCCCCCCACTCTTTCCTCCCCCCTTTTCACCTTGCGTTGCGCCCAAATACACACAAACATTGCAGCCTCCAGTTGGGGCGGCAAGGGAGTAAAGAAACCCACCTCTTATCTCTCTCACAGAAGCTTCCGTGAGTGAGATAAGAGTGAGTCACGTTCACCTGTTTTCCCCGAATGTGCCGTCACCCTCCGTGCATTTAAATGGGTTTACAACATCCACCACTCGCATCGCTGACAGAGCTCTCGCAGAGCGTTCTAAGTGTCACGGAGAAATAAGCTATAATAAGGACAATCAATTGAAATTTATCTTAAAGCTGATGTGAACTATCAAATTCATAACTGCCCAATGCTAGTCATTGCAACTGCAACTGCAATATTGCAAATATGGAGGATAAATAGAAGATACGACCTCATCGCCGCACTATAGACATTTTTGAAAGCTGATTACAATGCAAGTAAAATGGCGACATAAATCAAGCCTCTATGGGAGGGACTGGGATGTCCTCTAAAGTTTTTATGGTCACCTTCATCACTTATCCTTGTTCTTAGAATTCGTGTAATTACTAAGGATTAATTGTGATGTGGGGAGCGTGGTGGCCCTCTGGGTAGATCGTTAGACTGTTGATCGGCGAGTTGCGGGTTCGAATCTCGGGGGAAGCATTCGAAAACTCCTAAGAAAATTTTTCAAAATGCAGATGGTCGTGCAGAGAAAGGATATGTAACTTCTCATGGTCACAGCAACAACCCCAAGTAAATCTGAGTGAACAAATTCATCTAGTGACTGAGGTATGGGCGGTATCACAGATTCAATGTGCTGAACTCTTAGATGTGCGTAGTCTTTTCGCACTTGTGTAATGTGCATGTATCATATATCAAGCTTGGCGCTGAATGTCGTAAAGCAGAAAGTTCTTTCTAGAGAGTTGAAAAGTACCAATAATCCAACTGACGTCTGATACGATTGAACAGCTGAGAAGAAGTTAGTCCATTGTAGGTGCCGTTCCTTGGAAGAAAGTCCCCAGACCATTTATCTGAAGAGATTTTGGATTTCATTGAGATCTGCTTACTTACAAGATCATGAGATGAATTAGCCCTTTTAAAATATTTCCAAGGATTTTTCAATAATTATGAATAGTTTAAATTTTCTTGAAAAAATGACTTCCCAGTGTAGAGATAATTGTAATGTGGACCTCATTTTTATATTTCATAATGGAAAGGTTTCACGTAGCCAAGCCTGTTGATATCAGCAATATTTTTAAATATTCCCCATATCAAAGTAAATATTCTACATGTACACATTCCAAATATTTTGACTTTAAAATTTATTCTCGTTTCATCGAACAGTTCACTATGTGAACATTTTCTCGTGGCACGAGAGACGAAACAGTGCGAGTCGATTCCATAGCAGGAGCTTCTCACAGGTATTACGCTTTGAATCTTGGAGACAGAGATTATCGTCGGTTGGATAATGGAGCGAAGGGAGGGGATGAAGCGAGCAGGAGTTGTGGGGTGGGGTGAAGCTGGGGGTGGGGGAGGGATGAGACAATGGAAGGGCGGAAGGGAGTTAATGAGCGGTGACAACGGGGCGCATTGTGCCCGCGGAAAATATGATGCGAATAATACGCGGGGCGCGTCTCTTTTTTTTTGCTATTCTTCGCGTCTCCTTGACAACGCACACCTCCAGCGACGGAGGGAGGAGAGAGTTCAACCCATATTGAGTCACAAGCTATCCACGAGTCACGCGGCACATCCGAGCTCACTTATTGGTCTCCGCAGATTACGGATGGAACGCGAGGTGCCATGATGATCTTCTCCGTATTATCCTGCAAGAAACCTGCCTCAATAGGCAAGTGGCAGAGGGTGTCAGGACGCCAGTCGATCACAAAAAAGTGCTTATTTGAATGATTTGCTATCTTCTACCACCTATGTCCCACCTAGCATTGATTAGAGTCTTTTTAGGTCCAGGTGAAAAAAAACTCCTATAGCAATCCATTTGGCTAACTATATTATCTACCTCTTTCGTTTTCTCGTCTCTATTGAACCTGGAAACAGAGAGGTTCAAAGATTCCCCGCATATTCCCCGATATTCCCCGCATCACTCTAAAGGATATCCGTTTCTAATGGCTCGAATCTAAGTCTAGCATATAGTCTAAGAGTCTCTAACGGTTCCCAGCCTAATTCTGGTAAAAACTGCGTTCTCTGGTAGTAGTTATTGACGAATTGCACAGCTTTCCTTTTTATTTTCCTTACAATCACAACTGTTAGTGGGCGGATTGATTCCATTCGCACCTTAAACGTTTGTCCATTTATATTAACTGACAATGAGATTGAGTGTTGGTTAGTGACTTGGGCGACAAAAAAACTATATTTTCGCCATTAGACGTATATTGGGCCGTCATCCCTCCTGGAAAGCTATTGCGTAAGCTTCGTGTGCTCTGCATGTACATCAGGAGGAGCACAAAATATGCACGTTTCTGGCACGCATCCATTTCCATCAAAGTTATAAACACGCAGTGCAGGTGCATATCCTATCTATTACCTGGGGCGCACCTATTGTAGCAAAGGAACACGCCGCGGGTACCTTTTCTCGGCGATCCACCAGCATTAAGACCGGAAGAGAGGACTCGTGCAATGAGGGGAGTGTGAGTCGGGGGGAAAGTATAAAGACTCTCAAGGGGGAGGTGAGGAGAATAGACAAAGGGAGGATGACGCGATACTGGAGGCAGGTAGATGGCAGATAAGGAGGACTCAGGTGACGACGGGGAGAGGATGTGGGCGATATCACTGGCGGCCTTGAAACGAAAAGCAATGGGGTGAGGGAGACGCCACTTCCTTGCCAAGGTGATAGAATTTAGGGTCGTTCTCTCAGACCCGAAATCACAATATATCAAAATATTTCAATGTATAGAACGGAAATATGAGAAACAACGAGTAAAAAGTGTTCAACATTCAGCCATTTTCTCGAAAGATCAAAAAAATACGCACAAATTGCAGCCCACCTTTCAGGAGTTGGTGACTTCACCAGACTTACGATTCATTCGCTCATTCAGGGAAAATTTTTGGTTGTGGGAAATAGTCACAAGGGTGTAAACAACAACGAACCAAGTGAGAACTATGCGCGAGGTCGAGAAGTAGCGATGACGCAGTGAGCCACATGTTATTAGCTCGTTACGTCATCAACTTGTGTGAAAGTTTTAAGACCGTCAATTTTTCGCCGTGAGTGACATTATTAATGCGAGTTACATGTTGTATCAAAAATTTGTAAAACGATCGCGAGCAGAGGGTTGTTTTGGACGGAGTTGGGTCGGATACTATACATGGCTACCTCAGGTGTACCCCAAGGAAGTGTTATAGGTCCTCGCTTGTTCTTACCCTTCATAAATGTCATCACTACCGCGGTCACGAGCAAAATCTGCCTCTTCGCCGATGATGCAGTAGCGTACAAAGATATTGATGGCCTTTGCGATAGATTGGCAGTAGAATAGGGCCTCGCCGCCCATAAATGATTGGTTTAGTATAGATGGGAGTAAGAATAATCTCTTGAAAAGTGTGTGGTGATGAATTTTGTGGGAAGGATAACCCTTCAAGAGGAAGTTACACACTTAACGGGGTCAACTTATTGAATGTAGAGTTCTTAAAATACTTAAGGTTTACAAATATATTACTTAGTTCTTCTCAGATGACTCGGAAAACATCCTTCGTGAAATATAAATGGAATACCGAGTGAGGTTAGCACTCTCATCAAAAGCTCCCCGATGAAGGACATTTGAAAAATGAAGGACTCTCGAAAAACAATACATGGAGAATTTTCGCGGGGAAGATGTTAATTTCACCCAATGGATTCACAAGACAAGATTTTTGCAGCGCCTTCGTAACGCGCAATATTTTTCCGGCTCTCCTCAGGGTGTCTCGAAGACTAAAGGAATTGAAGGTAGGGCCTCAGATAGAGTATGCTTGGCCTCCCTTTGAGAATGCTGCTAGCGTGTGAGACCCTTACGAAGTAGGACAATAGCTGAAATTAATACAATATTGCCCATGGCGGCCAGTTTCGTTATGAGTTGTAGCGTTAAAAAGTTCAGCGTTTCCAATATGTCAGGCGAGTTAGAATGGTAATGTTTACAGAAGTGTAGGCTAAATAAAGACTAAAATTACTTTTTGATAAAACAACAGATTTTCTCAGACGACGTGAAACATGTCTTTCCTTTACTATCGTTCTATGGCAGCCGTGATCACGAGAAGGAAATAAAGGAAATAGACGGAAAAAAAAAGAATTTAAAATAACATTCTTTCCTCGTGCTATAAAGGATAGCAACGGTCTCTAAATTATAAGATTAGGGGCGACACTCGCTATGATCACTCATTGCCTGCTTATCTTTTTTCCATTGTTATAACCTCGCATGGATTCTCTATAGTAATTACAAACCGTTGGAAAATTTTTGCTCGCTTGCTTGTTAACCAACTTTCCACCAGAATATCAGAAAGAAATAAAATGGAATGGGGTATTTTACCTTCACAATGAAAATTGCCTTCCGAAGAAAACTTTCCAATGTATTCTCAAGAGAATAAACATGGATTAAACTTTTAACATCTCAACAACCTTTTGCGGGTCCATTTAATTATTTGCTACAAAAGCAAGAAGCCACCGAGCAAAAGAGACTCACAATATCTTAGTACTACCTGTATGAGCGAACATATTCCAAAAACGTCACCACGAAATTCGGTTGAAGAAAATAATAGGAAAAAAGAAAGAATTTATGACAAAGAAATATTATCGAGGATATAATTATCATAAAAATATTTCCGAATACGGGATATCAAAGCATGTGGAAGATTTTGAAGGACTGGCGAAAGAGCACTTCTTTTTGAGAGGAAAAAACATGCCATGAAGATGATGTTGAGCACAAACCCTACATTTTGCGGCTGACTTCGTTAAAAAAACAGAGAGGAGAGACAAGAGAGGAAATGGGGGATAAGATGGGCGGCGTAACAATTCCCGGAATTTCTTTGACACCACAATTTGAAGTGCACGGAAATCTTTTTTGAAACTGAAAACGGCGCATTAAAGGGGTCGGTGTACGTGGAGAGCTCATCATTCTTTTATTCTCAGGTTGATGCGCAGTCTTTTCCGCGGGAAAATTCAGGAGATACGACGGGAGGGAGGGAAGCAAGATGGAACAGCGTTAAATTATGGAGGGGCATGCATCGCACGCGTGGCCGATCACAGGATACGCCAAAGGACAATCCCCCCCTCCTGAAGGCGCACATCATGGGCGAGGGTGTGTCTTCTCCTTCAGGTTCGCTTTTTAAGAGCCATCGTTCGAGTGTGGCCTTAAAAGCCCGGGATGATGGGAGAGGGTGGGGATAATGTCTTTAACCGCTCGTGTTTCCATGACGGGGGCTTTTGGACGCGGAAGTGGTTGCGCTTTAAGGAAATCAAGGATTGGAGATGAGAGGCGAGAGTTTCCGGACGCTTTGGGAGAAATGCGCAGACGGAGGAGCACCCAACCCCACCTCCGAAACGCTGCTGGCTGCGCATTTAAAATAAACGACTGTAACGAATAGCAAGGGATTCGAAAACACGCGACAGGAGTCCACAGTGCCTCCACTTTGCATGCCTCAAAAATAGGAATCATTGTAAAATTTTACTATTCGTGCGGCAAAGTGTAAAATCTGAAGATAGGTTTTTGCAGTAAACCAGTGGCGGATACAGATGGGGGGCGCCCCCCCCCCTTGTGGGGCCGCCCGTATTGCCAAACATTGCAGAACCACAATTTTAACTTTTTAATATCATAAGATGGCATTGTCTTGTATTTTTACATAATCACTTTAATTAAAGCTTTCTTAAACTTTGAATGTAACTTGATTATTTTATATTACGATAAAAGTAAAGGTAACTCAAGGTATATTTTGCGCCCCCCCCCCCCCATTTGAGTTTTTTCTGTATCCGCTACTGCAGTAAACAAAGGATAAGGCTCGGTGTTTAATTTCCTTTTCTTACTTTCTTTATCCTCCTTTGCTTCTAAGCAGCATTAAATTCTTTTGCTGTTTTGAGACACAACTGCTTCATACTTGTCCACGGTCATTATTTTGATCATTATACGCTAAGTGTTTTCAACGGGACTGAAGCAATTTAAAAAAATTAAATCCCCTACGTGTAGACGAAACACGACATTATAAGTGTTAGTAAAAAATTTTACTCTCCAATCAAAATATAATACTATTAACAGACACACCTTGAAATCTCTTAAGCCATGAACAAAGAAGCAGAAAAATTCGCCTTAAAATATTAGTGGCGAAAAAACCACCCTCTATGCTGTGGCTTTGTAGGAATGCATTTCCTCTAACCTTCAAATGTAGATCACACACAGAAGTAGTAGGAGAAATGATATCTTACTCGAGTAGGCATATATATGTCGTGTTAACAGGATATATGATAAGAAGTAGGTATTAAACGTGACTTTTTCATTTTGAAAATAAGTTGAATTAATTTTGGCAAAGATATGCAGTTAAAAATTTCCCTAAAAACACATTGTCAGAAGCTTAACTCTCTTACCCGTCATTGATTATATATTTAAATTGGTGATTGCTATTAAAGTGGTACAGGTGTCAAAGAAATGGCAGAAGTGTGGTCATTACCTGAAAAATCTTTGAGTAAGAGCAAAATTAATCGATGAGATAGTAAAACAAGTGATAAAATCAATTCTACTCGGACGGGAAAGAAAGTTGATTATTTTACAAACGGATTAGGATAACGGATGTTTCGAGTTCACGCAAATTGAAGCAGAAACGTTAAAATATCGGGTAATACTACGGATAGGAATATGGATTCGTACATGAATTCAGGGAAAAATCTTCCTCGGGATAAGTTTCAAACTGAAAGGGATTCTGATTGTTGTAGTAATTGTCCAACGGAGACAGTTTATTTTGAAATAAGAATACTTATCAGAAATGCTAAACAAAAACTGCCATATGCAAAACTGTTACGCAGTGCAAAATATAATTATCCTCTATTCTGTAATCGGGAAATTACCAGCAAGTAATCCCAATTGTGTGACTACACTACACAAGTGGATAAAATTGAATATTTATATCAGAAAATTACGGACGGTGTAGAGAAAATTTTCAATAATTATGATTCACTAATTATGACTCACTAATTATGACTAGGACCATTCACCGACCTCACTGCTTAAGGAAACTGCCCACCTTGAACTAAATAACCTAAAATGAAAGCTAAGCGTTGCGTCAAAACTGCAACAAGCAAGTAAAAAGCGTTACGCAGCTTGTACACGATTTAGGCTGCCGGCTGCTAGAGAGTCGAAGACTGCGTCCTCAGCTTAAATAGTTTGAGAAATTGAGAATAGATATCTCTCAGAGCGACACAGAGAACATCATTCCTCACTTTATACACTAGTTGATAAAAACGATAAAATAAGAGAGACATTTCGCGAATGGATAAGAATAAACATTCATTTTTCCACTGAAAAATAAAGCCAATGAATACAAGCTAGAACTCGGTGGTCAAATTACTCTAAAACTCACCTCTTTTTTGTACGGTCAGTTTTATAACAGTCCCCGCTATTGAGGAGGTTTAGGACGTATAGGTAGCTATAGGTTTGGAATTTCTCCCGCGTTCAGAGTTACAATCGGTCTTAACCATAGATGATGGTTGTAAGGGTTCAAATTGAGAGAAGTATTTCTCCATATTTCCACTTAATGAGAGCAGACGGCCGGATTGCGCCTTTTCATCACCGATTAACTGAAGATATACGCGGGCATATGAATGGAAAATCTCTCTCTCCCTCTGTCGTGCAAAAGCCAGCACTTGAAAAAACCGCCATACACCGCCGAAGCCGCATGAACTCGCTGAGACCAATCTCACGGACCACTCCCATCTCATCTCCTCTCTCTCTCTCTCGCATATCTCCTTGGCGACCGCCCTTCCCCCGCCCCCTTTTCCACTAATTGTTGTCATCACTCCACATTAGGGATGAGTGCTCAAGGATACGAGAGGGAGAGAGGCAGTTTTAAAAAAATTAGGGAAACCACCCCTTCGGCCCTAAGCCATCCCCAAATCTAATCATATCGTCAATTTGATTCGTGGTATCCCCCAAACCCTTTTCCCAACCCCCCTCGTCCCCCGAAAAAACTTTTACGCGAGTTCGTCGTGGCGGTTGCGGCAACGGGGGCGAGTTGGCGATGGTCGCCAGGGGTCCCCCAACCTCCCCCTCACCCCCTCCCCCCTGCACTCCGTTCGAATTCACTTTAGGCCGCAAAAGGCGGGTGTGGGGGGGGGGGGGGGGAAAGCGGGGTCGGGAAAATTCCCCCCACCTGGCGACAACTTCGGTAATCCCGACTACCTCAGTGTCCTACCCCCCCGCCCCCCCAAACCCTATCTTCGTCCCCATACCTGCGCAGGGAGGGGGATGAGAGAGAGAGAGGAGCAGTAATTACAACAACGCGCACTCCTAGCGGAAGAAGAAGTCGGCGGGAAGAAACCCTCTTAGCCCATTACACATTCCCATTCGCAGAGAATTGGATGACGACCCCAGCCACGCACTCAGCGGCAGTGGCGCCTCCCAACTTTTCGACGGCACTCAACCGAAGCACACCCACTCCAAACGCTTCAAGTGGGAGAGGTGGAACAAATCGGCGGTGCATTCCGCCGAGGGAGCCAACTTCCTCCCCCTAAAAACACGCCCCTTAAACGGTAAAAAGGGAGAGAGACACGAGCATTGTGAGGGCGAAATGTCCGCGGAGGGAGGAGACAGCGAATGTCGGGGAGGAGAAAAAACAGAATAGAATAGAGTATAATTTTATCATTGAGGGATGATTTTGCCTCTTAGGAATACAAAGTTGAGTTGAATTTGAAGACCTTGTAGCTTTAACCATTACAGTTTCGTCCGTTACGACTGTGGTACATGGCCTTTAACGAGAAAATCAGAAACTTACTATTGAGCATAGAAATGGACTTCTAACGAAGTTCAGTCAGCATATTGAGAAAAAAAGAAATATGAAATTAAAGACAAAGGAAATTATGAATATGAGTGGCACAATAGTGGACGATATGAGAACTCAGCAGTCGAAGTGGCTCGCGCAATGAATGGGAAATGGAAGACTCCCGAAGCATATGTTGCAGTGGATCCCAGAGGAAAGGCGACGGAGAGGCAGGTGAGGTACTCGACAGATGGGGTACAGAAAGAAATGACTGAAAGATAGTTGGGTTAAGAACTGCGGAAAGAACGGGAGGCATGGAGATTGGGAATCGGAAGACGGAGTATGTCATAAACCGATGCAACAGGCGCAGGAAAAAATCATAGTTCGTACGTAATGAATTCATAACTCAAGTCAAGAGATTAATTCAAAGAAATGATGACCTCACGTTAATATCACCGAATAAAAACAATGTTAAAACCGTTCTCATATTACAATACTATTAAAATGCAATAAGCAAGACTGCAAAAAGAACGCATAAAATGCATAAATATTTTAGGTGGTACACAATGTAGTACATACATTAATTCAAATAAAGCAACACATTATGACACTCATTTAAAAATATTTTGGCTTTTATACCTTAATAATACCCTGAGGTATGCCGCAGTGTAGGTAAGTCGAATGAAACATGACAAACAAATGCAAAAAACTGCGTCAATTTCGCATTTATCGGCATACTTGCTTCATTTTTCCCATACTATGCGTTATTTGTGGTATTTAGTTATTACAAATTTTAAAGATGCATACATTTTCCACAGAATAAGGCCTAAATCAGCTCCATAAATCTAATAGTTACGGATATCACAACCCTCAAAAATATGTCACATTTTGAAAAAGTTAACTTGGTCCGATTAAGTCATGATATAAGCCAAATATTGGCCATAGTAATTTTCATTATCACAAAAACTGTAATAAATTATTTAGTTAAAAATTCAGTTACCTTACATTAAAGGGCGTAATTATACTTATACGTTAGTTTTTTCTTCCCGCCGGGGATTGCACAGTTGCAAATCGGGTTTTTAATGTAGGCACTGGTGACAAACAAAACGTAAATAAATTAGAACTGCCTGAATTTATTCATTACCCCCCTTTTCAGTGTAGGATTCGACTGGGCTAGTGAACAGAATATTAATTACATCATCGGCTGTCGTAGAATTTGTACTGACTTGAAGTGCCCTCCATACAGCACTCAATTAGGGATCGGACAGTCTCTGAAAAATCCCGCCGGGAATTGAACCCGAGCACAAAGGATGTGAAGCCAACACGGTAGCCATCACACCATACCGATCTTCGAACTAATGCGTTATTACTCCCATTAACACGTCATCAACTTCTCTTCGATAGGGTCGAATTTTCGCACAAACAGCTCGAGAAGTGAGTAGTCGAAAATCTAAAAAAACATAGGCCTTTTCTGAAATATGATTTGAAGCTTTACCGGCGAATTATGAGGGGTAATCTGTTCTCGGGATTCCCACCGGGTTAATTCTTTCATAACGGCCAACGTTTCAAGCTCCGTCTCGGCGCTCATCATCAGGGCTGAATGTTGATTGATATAGGCCTTTTGTTCTTTAAAACTCTATCACCATCAACAATTTCTGAAAAAGTGCTGTATTATGCTCGCGATAACCCCACAGCATCACTCCAGCCGAGTAAAACTTGAGTATGAGGCGATTACCCAGAGGTTGGGTTGAGAATCCTGGGAAGGATGGAGGAAGCGACCTGTTCGCCGCGTGTACCCGGATCGGAACCCCAATATCCGCTGCCCCTCCCTCTCGCCTAATCGCCGCTTCCCTAATACAACACGATCAGAGCACACGAAACTCGGATCCACCCCGATCGGTCGGTCGGGCGGCGCGAGGGCAAACGTTAAAGTGGGAGGCGGTTGTTGGATAAACGGCGCTCCGGCCAACAATCGGGATTTAACAAGCGAGCATCGGGGTGCGTGAGAAGGGTGGATGAGGATGGAGGCCGTCAGGGTGGAGGAGGGGGTGCCCCTGCAAAACCCACCCCTCTCGCTTTAGAGACCATCACTTTCACAATTTTCTCCCCTGATATTTGGTTTTTCCTCCCAAATCCGCTGCCTGCCTTCCCACACCTGAGATAAAATGCAGACATCAGCTCATCGGATATGAAAAACGCTCCTACGCTGAAGGGTACGTTAGTGTGCTCAAGCTCGTGAGTTAATGAAGAGGGAAAATAAAGTCATCACTCGTAAAAAAAATCACTTGCAATAGGCAAAATACTTCATCTTCGCGGACTTTCCCTCGTTGAGCTAGTCGGTCTACTTATGACAGGATAGGATGTCTGAAAGGTCGAGATATTAGATAAATCGCGCTCTCTAATCACAGCTAACAATGATATCCACAAGGCTTCAATTTGAGCTTATTTTACTCGAATACCTCTTCTTTCTAGAGAAAATGCTTTCTCTGTGATGTTAGAGAAAATGTTGATGAAGAGATGTTAAAGAAAAGATCTGGCAAAGAAATTAAATATTTGAGTGGTCAACAAAATTCATAATAAAGCGTTAAACTAACCATGGCATTCACATTCCTTTCCATAGAGAGAAAATCCCATGGAGAAAATTCCCCTGCACCGGGTATCAAACAACACACCGTTTGGCTTCCCGAGCAACCTTGTCGAGACTAACACGCTATCCGCGTTCCTTAATACCCAGCGTGACCTTGGCGCTGAAATGCGGTTCACCTCAGAGTAGTGGTTCTCTTAAGGCAATATTCCCTTGCATTCCCATCCTGGAAGGGCCTAACATCAACTCTCGTCATCCTCAGTAAAATTGTCTTGTGAATTTAGAAGGCTTGACAGCATGGTGTTGTTCATAGTTGCCCGGAAAGGTTCGTGACTCGATTCCCGGTCCAGGGGAAATTTTTCCTTTTTCTACAATGTGGATTTCACAGCGGTTCGCGCGGAAGGCTCGAAGACTATCTCTTAACGACATATCTAACATCTTTGAACGTAGGTTGCACGACAAAGCGCAACACGCAGCTGCACCCGGAAGCCGTCATTAACGATGTCTAACATCTAGGTTATCTTTCCTTCTTTCAAATTTAACCTGAATATCTTTCAAAAACTTTGCTTGTAATAAGTGACGAATAACGTAGTATGCAGTCACGGGGACGAAGTCCTTTACGCCCAGAGTTAAAAATACCATCGAAATACCAGCTTGTGGTTTAATTGGTATCATACCCGGTAATCTGGACATATAGACTGAATTTTTCCTCGCAAAATTACCCCTCAAATGGATGCACTTGGATATCGTAATCGTACCTGAGTTCGCGATTAAAAGAAAAATAAAGATTCGAGCATGAATGCGCACGGATTTGAGGCTGAAATACCTTGAGTCTCTCTCTCCACAACGCCCTTCATTTTCCTCCAACGGGGGAACAGTATCCTGCCGCCAGGGCCCCACACCTTTCCCACATCCCCCGCTCCCAACCCTCTTTAAACGAAAAAGATTCCGCACGCACTCACTGGAGGAAGCGGTCTTCTCCCGATTTTATTTGCCCCGGACGACTTCCGCCCAGATATCCCAAAAATTCGCATCTGGGGTCTTGACCAAAGCCCCCTCGCCTCACTAAATACGGGCCGCCGGGGGGTAGTTTAGTTTGAGGGGCGACAAGGTGGAAAGGGGAAGGGGGTGGGTAGCGGAGAGGGGTGCTGGCGAGTTTTATACATTACTAGGGCGCGCTGCAAACGAGGGCTCGAAGAATTGTTGGATGAGTGGAATGGGGGTGAGTGGGGGGGGGGGGGATGAGCCTGACCATCAATATCCATCCACTTACTCACCGCTTCCTACTTCCCAACAAAAAAAATGTAGTTGGGGGATAAAAAGGGTGCATGGGGGAAATGTGGAAAGGTATTTCGATGAGGGGAAAAAAGAGACGCTCCGCTGTCGACATGCCTTAATCATTTAATCGTATTTTGAGCAGCCGTAACTACCTCTTGTTTACCCTTTTCAATTCAGGCAAACTTCAGATAAACTTCTTTCTCGGCTGACAAGGATTTCTTCAAAGACATTGTATCATAAGAAACATTAATTAATGCTAAAAATTGATCATTTTCAAAGCACACAATAATCGAAACTTTAAAAAAATTTTAGAATTTACGTGAGAGTAAGGGTTCAATGGCCAATCTCTCTGGTATTCTAAAATATTTAGCGAAGACAAGGAATGCATGGGGTAAAAAAGGAATTAGTTATAAATAGAAAATACTTTTTGAGTGCTTTTTGACGTTGCATAGTTTACTATATGATACATATTTTAAAATTTTCAATTTGAAATGACGAATAGCCATTAGTAATTTTCATTTTTTTGCCAAATATATATCTCAATTATCAAAAACTAATAACAGAGTCATCGCATGTTATTTAGTATTAGGTATGGAGAAAATTTGTATTGCTAAGATGGACAAAAGAGATAATTTTCAAATGGCCCTGAATTGCACGTCGTTCGTGTGATGAAATATATAGAGGAATACATCCTGTAGGAAATTTAATTTACTGAAATTTTAAACAAGTTTTTGGCCTTTTTTTTTGCATTTCTTGCAATGTTGCGCTGCAAACTTCCAGACCTCAGAATCTCATACGAAGAGGAAGAAATCACAACACGAAATGTAATTATTTTCATGAAATATTAAACGCATTCGCTTTCTCTCCTCTCCATCAACCGTGCCTGTGCAATAAAAAGTAGTATTGTCCTCTCTTTTTTCCATAAACATAAAATTTAAGTTTTAGGTAGATTAAAACTACAACAAATTCACCAGTTGTCTTCGTTTGTGGCCTAATGGTTGCAGTTCCGAAAGGGTTTTAACACGGCTTTTGACAATGCTACGAGTAACTAATGCAGAGGCACCAGGAGGAGTAGGAGAGAATAGAGGCCTCGTCAAAAGCTTGATAAGAAGACGAAACAGTCGGCCATATCTTAAAACATGATGGCCTCATGAATACAATCTTCGAGGGCAAGGAGTTTCAAGATGGGAAATAAAGACTTCGCATAAAATATATGAGAGAGATAAAGAAGGATGTGCAGGAGAAGAAATACGAAGGTGTGGAAAGATAGTCGACAGGAGAGTTGAGAGGAGAGCTGCGTCAAACCGACCTTAGGACTTGGAATGTTGATCAGTGATGATGATAAAAATATGATATCACTACTTTGGTTAGAGAATAATGTTTATATAAGGTATGCCATGGTGCGAAAGAGTGATAGCAAAAAAAAGGAAAATGTGACAACCTAACCCTCCCTAACAATGTGAGGCAATGTGGACTTGTCGACTGCTTGTCCTAGCGACTTGTGTCTCGGTGTGCTCCGTGGTGCGTTAAAGGTCAGTCTTGGGGGGAGCGGAGGTCAGGCAGAGGAAAGTCCCCCCAAGGAGTTGAGGAGGGGTTCTAGGCTCATGGGGCGCCCCCACAACCCCTTTGGCCGAACCTCCTTCGACTGTTTGCGCGCAGCAAATACGCGAGCCCTGCCCTCGCCATACATGGAAGAGATAGCCCCTCTACAAACAAGCCCAGAAGGAGTCTAGCGAACGGGCTAAAACGGACGACGAGTAGAAGACCACTTCGGGCAGGTAGCTAATCGAAGCGCTGAATGACAAAGAGAACGCGATAAAAAAAATGCTAATTTAGCACAGAGGTTTGCGGAATATGCATCGCTTGTGTCCATTTTTGTAGGTCACTGTTACCCCTGCATTACAGCTAACTTCCTCAGGTCGATGAAGTGCAGAGGGTCAGGGATGGCAATAGAACCTAAACGAAAGTCAAAACCAGTTAAATTTCAATAGTTTCGTTTCCGGGAGCGAAATGTAGAAACGAAACGAAATGGATTTAAACCCGGGGAGCTAAAGTCAGGGTCGAAATGAAATCGGAGTCAAAACTACTCCGGGTTGAAACTAAAGTAAACTAGAGTGAACTAAAGTAAAGTAACACTCTGGGACGAAACGAAACGCAGATAATGTTTCGCACCGGAGGGACCATGTGCTTCACCTTCGAACAGTTTAGTTTCGACCAACAAACCAAGTACGAGGTATGGTTGAATGAAGAGGAGATACACTCGTATTTTTACCACGAACAGGGGAACGGTGAAAGCAAACTGGCCATTCGATTTTTCAAAGCTCAATGTTTTAACATCTCTATCCGTATGTCAAACGTAATCGGTCGAAACTATTCTCTCTTATCCCCCTCCACTCAACTTTTGGGATCGAAACTTAACTATGATCATCGGAGTTTCGATCCCGGGAGGAAAGTCTCGTCCCGGGTCGAAACTAAACTCCTTGGTGATTTTAATTTCATGCAGGAACGAAACTAAACCCAGGCCTCGTTTCCCTCCGGGTCGTAACGAAACATTTTCGTTTCGTTTCACTTGCGATCCCTGCAGAGGATTGGTGTCAATCGTCTGCGCCGGGTTTATACACATCCGTCGGGGACAGGCACCTCCTGCGAATAAGTTTACGGGATGTGCACCACGTTTGTTCTTCTTTATTCGACAGTTTCGCCGGCATCGCAGCTGGCTTCATCGACATCATGGATATTTGGCATCACGAGCGTGTATGAAAGATGGTCCATACCGCCTCTCTGCACTTGATCGACCAAAAGAAGCAAGCTCCAAAGCCGGCGGAACTGTTGCCTCCAAATATGGTCGCACGCGGTGGATATCCTGTTAACATCTACGATTAACCTTCACCATACCGCGAAAGCCTACAAAAATAACGAATGCTTAATTTCTACCGATTGAAAATATTTTTTAAAGGAATTACTGCTCCCACGATTGGGATTCTCCGATTTAAAAATCCAAGATTTGATCAGTTAATATACAATAATCATCATCATCATCAATGGCCAACAATCCTAAGATTAGTTTGACGCAGCTCTCCACTCAATTCTCCTATCAGCTAATCTTTTCACATCTTCATGTTTATTCTCTTCCACATCCCTATTTACCAGTTTCATATGTTTCATTGGAGGCTTCCATTCCCATCACTTGTCCCTCAAAGATTGTCTTCATCGGGCCTTCATGTCTCAAGATGTGGTCTATGAGGTTGTTCCGTCTTCTTTTGGAGGTTTTCATGATGCTTCTCTTCTCTCCTACTCTTCTTAATAGAGAAAAATAGAATGTGTGTGAAGTCCCCAAGGTATGCCTACTCGATGATAATTCATACATCACTCCTAAGTTCTTTACCATTTTGTCTCGATAGTTTCTAGTTGGGGAAAATTTTTTCACGGTTCTCTCCCGCGATGGATGAAACAAATGCCGCAGTTTCAGATGTACTTGTTTATTATTCCGAAGGAATAAATTGCGAGATCATATCATGGGATAGCCTCTTGGTTAATTTACGTCAGTTGCACAGTAAGGAAATGAAAATACGTTTTCAGATAGTACATATGTGATCCCTAGCGAAAAAATTGACAAAACAATTTCATTTAATCGCTCCTACATTATGGAGAAATTCGTATTTTAGCATATTCTAATGGTAATTTTTTCATGATTCTCTTTCTTTCGAGATAAGCCAACCTGTTTTGTAAGATTACAGTGCTCTCATCTCAATAGTCGTGTTCACACAAAAGCAATATGCGCGAACCCTGAGAAAATTACCGGAAAGGGTAGTGTAATAGCCATTTGACCCATTTTGGAGAAGCGTGGAATTTCTTGAGTGCGCGGTGCCGCAGTCGTTGGCGTCAGTGCTCATCTTCCACGTCTAGCTGAATTTCAGTCAAGGAAAAAAACACCTCGGCATGGAAAATAACATAGGCGCTAGAAATATAAGCTTCAAAGAAAGCGTAAAGATAACTAGGGAATTACTCCGCTCAATTCTTATCCGGAGTGTGTGCGGGAGTTCACTGTCACTTCTCAGAAAAGTGACACCCGTCGCGTCGCGAAGAACGCGATTATTTGTTGCTGACGTCCCAGAGCTGAGATGAAAATATTTTTTTTTGAGCTTCAAAACAATTTTTCCCTACTGTTTTCTACATGCCATATCTTGGGCTTTAGAATATAATATTTTTTCAGCTAAAGAATATCAAACCACATCCGTCTTTTTCTTACATTTATCTGGGATATTCGTCCTAACCTTTATGGCTCCGAACTAATTACACTGTGAGAAATAAACCTAGCGGGAATGGATGATGTAGACTAGTGTCTATAACCATAATCAAATGATCGAAATAGCCTTACTGTACCAACTCATTTTATAATTAAATGAATCAATAAATCAAGAACATTAATTAATTAATCAAGAAAAAAAATTCCAAATTAATTGAAAGATTTATGAATTAGGCAGCTTTTGGTTATTGTAGATCCTTGTCATATTGATATCTTGTTACCGGTGCGCTGTAGCGTTTACCATGAATTTAGAACGTAAATACTCTGTTAAGCCCATTGGTAAATAATTGATGGTTTTGTGAAAAAATAATGGCAGATAATTTAGTCATATATTATCTACAATTGCTCTTCAAATTTTTGGTGCCTTTTCATCCCGATATTGAATATTGATGCAAATAAAGTTATTCCTGAAGAGTTTAGAAATTAGTTCTCCTGAGCAAATCCGCGAGGTGCGTGAGTGAGAGCGTGATTTTCCTAGTTTTGTATTTTTGTCTATTTCTTTGTGGTGTTTGTGGGTCACTAGCGTAAGCGGAAGCTTCGCAAACCTGAGTGTGTGTGTGTGATTGAGACGCGGAATTTTGTTCCATAGAGCAAATCTGTTATTAGGTGAATAAGTGAGCTTGCGCGATTATTTGTTTCATAGTGTTTCAGCTTAATTTTTTTGTATCACCCCACTGTCATCCTTTTAATTTCCCACATTTTTGCTCATCAAAGAGTACGGCCTTGGGGAATTGATTTTGTTTCAACTGTTAAACGGCCGTAGATCATTCAATCACCTATATGGAAAAATGTTATTATGTGATTATGGAAGTGTGTGAAAAGATATATCCCCGTCATATTTGACATTTATGAAATTTTCATGACGGTACTTACGCCGGTCTAGCGGCTAAGGCTCATAAATTAAAAGTTTTGCAAAGTTTAAGCTATGCCGGGGTTAAAATATGGTACTATTTAATCATTTTAAAATAATTACAATTATGTCTACAGCAGACTGATGCCGATATGAGATGAATATCCCAGCTAAATAGCCCAACATTATTTTATGCAAATCTATGAATAATTTCAGAGCGCTTCCATCCGTCGTTTTTAAATCATTATCACTTCATCTTGGCAATGCTTCTTCTTCTCATCTATTTCCACATTTATTTAAAGTTTCCACACTCTCGGACGTAAGACGTCTCGGCCGGCCATCACATTCCTCCCTCTCCACTGCGATCCGTGCAGCCCCAACCGTCTTTCCTTCCTTCGCCGCGCCGTGGAGACAATTGAAAGGGACGGAGGCGCATCAGCGGGACGCGACGTCCACGCTCCACCCCTCGATTGTTACCGATCTCGTCGGGGCGAGTGGGACGTTGCCAGGGGCCCCTGCCGCCCCTGGCGTCCCAGGGCCGCCCATCTGGATCCGTCTGAGGCATGAATCGAGTGCGAGATAGGGCTCCCGTCTCTTCTGTGTGTGCACGGGTGCAGGGGTGGATTTTCATTAGGGCCCGAACCACTGCCAGGGCCGACAAGGAGCACCACCCACCACCACCCTCGGAGACGGGCGCTTATCCCGCGGCGAAGAGAGGGAGAGAGAAAGAGAGAGAGAGAGAGCGTCCCAAACAACGCCACGTCATCTGTTTACCTTGGCGATTACGCAGATTGAAGTGGCGGTGTTTGCACGGGGACCAGAAGGGTTGCTAACCCCCTTCCCCCCCTGCCCGCTGCACCTTGCGCCCAGGGCCCGGAGGTGGGCATTGCCGTGAGAAGGGGCCCGAGGACCCGGCCGGCGTGTTCCACAGCAGAAGGATGGTCCCAGACACGACCCTTGTGGTACACGCGCTCGCAGGCGGGGGGTTAAGCGGGGGGCATAGGGAGGTCGTGAGTCATGGAGAAGCGAAGGGGGCGGCGAATAAATTACCTCTTGCACGGGGGCAATGGGGCGAAGCGGAGCAATCAATCTGTCAATAGCGAGTATCGGATCGCCCTATCGCGGATGAAGGCGAAATGCATGAGGTCCCTTAGTTCCGACGAAAACTCAGTCCATGTTAACGCATAAAATAATCATAAATATAAAAATGCAAGTTTCATCAGTAACATATCATGTGTCGAATTATTGCAAAACATGCTATGTCTTGGAAAATCAGATGCGATGAGTTTTTCATTTTATTCCCAAAAATTCCTGTCAGGCCGTGAGTTTGTTCCTCAATATCCATATTCTCCCTATGCAACTAAGCATATTGAATACCGATGACAGCATTTAAAAATCCACTCATTAATGCGATATATAATTCTTACAGTATGTTTCAGTTGATCGACGAGAGGGGGTGACAATGATGAATCATTGAAATACCGTTAACTTTTATTATATCTCCATTTGAATTTCCAAAAACAGGGCAATCAGGAATAGATGTAGCAAGTGGTGCAAGGGAGCGCAATGCAAAACAGACCTTGAGCCTCCTGGTGAAGCCAAGAATGGAGTGAGTACTCACAAAGAAAGAAACACCCATTCCTTAGAAACGAACCAAGCAATCAGTCATGCTGCCAATTACACCGCAAAAGCAACTGGTGTAACTGGTAGCGTTAGGTGGTCGGCAATCGGAAGTTCGGGGTTTGAATTCCGACTACGCCATGATGGATTTCATCCATGCCTCACTTGTGAGTACCACCGAGAGTAATATAGTCTTGCTAGTGAACAATTACTAGATTTCAGAGAATGATATTTTCTTGGATTTAGTGATTTCACGGCGAATAGACAGCGTGAAGAGTTCTCGGGGTCGCCACCGGGTCAGGACTGCATTATTGGCGACGTTTCGATGACCGACTCGGTCATCGTCCTCAGGGCTTTGAGGAACAACGGCCGAGTTTGACATCGAAACGTCGGCAGTAATGCTGTTCATGACCCGGTGGCGATCCCGAGAACTCTTCACGCAATATTATCTTTTATAAACGAAATCAACAAGTGTATATAGAAACAAACAAAACCAAAAATAGACTAAAAATTAGCACATATTGAATTATTTTAACGACTCTCGGAGAGAATCATACCAGCCTCTGAACAATTACCATAGCTACACAAGAAAGATAATCGTACTTTCATCTCATCCACACTTGTGTATTTTTTGACCCTGGTTTCGACAATTTAGCTTGTCTTTATTAAGGTCAAGTGTGGAATTGTATAAACCTACTATTTTTAGTGAGAATGAAGGCATCAAAAGTCCATGAATTAACACGTCAGTCCTTTCTGATAGTTACAACAAAGTACAGAGTAAAACCAGTCTCTCGTTAAAGAGGATTGTTAAAGAAGATGGACGGAGCCGGGCGACATCGAACCCGAATTCCCAAATGGATGGTCAAGCAATCGGCTCCCTTCTCCGTCTGGTTCAGGGAATTTGTGATGGAAAGACAAAACCAGAAATTCTATTAAAACGCCGCGACCTTTCAATAGTCGCGAAATGTTGATAATCTGTGAACTTTATAATCCCAGAGAGGTGAGATACCACGCAAAAAGCAACTGTGAAGTCATTCAAAAGCAGTCCAAAATTGTATCATCCTAAGCTATAAGTTCTTCAATTATGTTCAAATAATAATAATAATTTGAGCAGCGGTGTAACTAGGAATATGCTTTGAGGAGGATGAGAGGGGGGGAGGGGGTAAGTGGAGGCTGTCCCCCCAGGAAACAGGGATTTCAGGAAGTATATAGAAAAATAACATGCCTGAAAATGTATTTTACATCATTGTGGCCCTTGAAATTTAACTTTAAGTAGATGTAGTTATCACGTTCAATTGTATAAGGCTCAACTATGTGGAAATTAATACACGAAAATGAAAAGGAGACTTCGTTGCTTTCCACGGATTTATTTCGTCCGTACGACATGTTTTGATAATGACCTCTATGGTTCTAAACATGTCATACGGACGAAATAAATCTGTGGAAAGCAACGAAGTCTCCTTTTCATTTTCATGCAGTTATTATATATCAAATCCAGACTATATTTTAAAACGATTTTTTGATTACCCTCACGCTTTGGGATTTCGCTCACGATAATTCCCCCATAGTTACGCCACTGCATTTGAAAGTGTTTATAGTGTATGTATGTTTTCTTCTCCAGTTCGCAACGCATATTTTTCAAAAATGCAATCTGGCTGGATCATTTGAAGAACTTCGTCACGAATCTGCCGTCACATTCAACGGCTTAGTTTTATTCCATGAGTGCTGAATAAATAAAAATGAAGCCAATAATTAATCATTGGTCTGATGGGCAGAATCTTTAAGATTTCTCTTTTTTTTACTCCACACTCTTCTTGTATCAAATGAATAACCTGTAAAAAGGAAGATAAAAATATTCTCGATTTACCGAGCATGTCTAGTTCAGTAGAAAGATAAAATGTGAAAAGTGCGCTCGTGAGAGTCCAACGTTCAATTCAAACGGATTCTTCGATACATAATTAGTACATTCAGGCAAAGAAACACAATTTGAAAATTATTTCCAAAGCGAATCATTCCATGAAGATCGGACATTTCCTACGTGATTCATATGCTAATCCTCCAAAAACAGTTCAGACACAAATCATCCACGTACGAAATTCTTTGAATAATTCATGAAGTGCTCCAATTAGTATTCTTTTCATAATGATAATGTTTCAGAAAATTATATATTTTTTGTTTGCTTTATGGCTCGCCTCGTATTAAATTTTTAAGGATGGCAGCTTCCATGCTTGTTTGTTTTACCATAGTAGCTACCTAAAGCTCCTTTTATTTGTGTTGTTAAAAAAATGTTAAAATTTAAGTTTGGAGTAATAAATTCATTCATTCATTATCTGAGGATTATGTTTACCGAACAACGTTCACCAAACAACGTTCACCGAACGTTCCTTCAACGTCTTTTGGTCAGTGAATTCCCCACTAGGATACTGAAGATTTAAAAACGGGCACGGATGATAACGTAAGCAGATAGCTACATAAATAGCTCGATTAATGTACTAAGAGCGAATATATTGTCTAAAAACTCACTCATCACCACATTGTAACATTCTTAATTGTACTGGGACGGGTAAATTTTGAAATTTATTTGCGGCATAAATCCAAGGCAGAGAAGACGTGCCAATGAGACACATTCATTGCCTTGCACTCGAGAAAGGAATTCAAACGAAAACTTTTAGAAAATAATAAATAAATATTACAGAAAAACTAAAATTGTTTCTGATTTTGAAATTTTAAGCAATGAATTACATATAACCTTGAGATAGTGTTTATTTAGTGGCTTAATAATATTTGGATAATAGTGGTGTATAATAGTGGTTTTTAATGATTTCACAAGGTCCACAATGTACTTCACGTTCTCCTTCATTTTCGTCCCACTTTTTAAGAATATTGCGTTATTTATCCGTCAATGAGAGACTTAATTTATGCGACGTCATTAATTTTATCAGTTAATTTTTTATCATTTCACTATAAAAATACTTCTATCCACTACCAAGGAGATTTTAGGATGCCTTTTGCCTTCAAATTTTGACATTTCAGCTGATTGGCGTCGAAATCCTACAGAAAAACATAAAATATTTTCAGAGTTGGGAATATTACGTAATTAATTTTATAAGCCATTGATATTTTTGTATATTTTAATGGTTTCGGTAATACTATTGTTTCATGAACTTAAGACAAAAGCGAAATACCTTACCTTTGCTTATGAGTGAGTGAAATTGAACATTTCTATTTTTGTAATCTCAATGGCTATTAGCGAAGGTGATGGATATTTGAGGGGAGAAAACGCCTTTTTTCCCTTTACTGTAGCAGCAGTTATAAAGCATGCAAAAAGCAACAAGTTGGTTGAGTTGGTAAAATATGATGGGTTTATTATGGGATAAAATTAGTCCGTTTTGAAAAGTGTGTCCCTACAAATATATTATTCTGCTCCTAAGAACGCGGTATTGAGTTATTCTCATTTAATGAGCTGAAAGAATCATAGCAGCAAGTGAGAAGACAAGGGGATAAATTTACGAAGGAGATGGCTAGCGTAAGAATAAGACGTCTTGAGAACGGAAAACAGGAGAGAGAGAGAGGTTAAAGACGCGCAATTGTCCCGCTAGAGGGAAGCACGGTCGGCCATTAATACTCCCGATGAATCCCATTATGAGTAACGGTTAAACAGGGAAGGGGGAGATAATCAATAGATAATATTCTTCGCAGGGAAGGGATGGAAGTGATCCCCACGTTGGGAAGGGGGGAAGGTCCAGGCGCATTGTGGGAAAAAGCGGAAGGGAGGCTGGGTGGGCGGGTGGGGGAAGAATCTTGAATCGGGTCGTTAATCCACTTGCATTAATCTTCCACCCCACCCCCCACCCCATCTCCTCCGCCCCCAAGGCGAGCCCAGGAGCCGAGTCGATACGCCGTCCGCCCCTTCCGCCTCTCAAAGGATACACACATCCCACACACCCGGGGGGCGGGGCGGGGCGCTCCTCCTGCGCGCACGTGGACATCACCGAAGACGGCCACCGCGCGCGCGAATCACTCTCCGCGCCAACGAATAGTCCGTCACGAAAACCATAAGTGGGGCACATCGCACAACAGATAGGAGTTTAAGAGTAAAGGTAAACCACGGATACAAAAGGGAAAAAAATTGAAATTAAAATATTTGTTGCCATTATGGGAGAGAGGTCATTCTTACTCTTACTCAACCTAATAATAATAATGCTTCTCTCGCCGAACCTAAGCAAAATTTTTCTTCACACCATCACGACTTGAGGATTTGTTTTTTAATTCACATATAAATGAAACTGCGCAACTGTCCAAAGACTTAATTATACTTGAACGTATAGTTTAGTTAAGGTTTAGAATAGTTTCTCTGAGAGCGAAATGCCAGCAAGAAGATAGGCTGATTTGAAAAAAAAGTAGTCATGTCCCATCTCTAAAAAAAATATATATAAAACATTGATTTAAAGATTAAGAAATATGCACTTGATTCAAAAATCAGCCAGTGGAAAAATAGCAAACGCAATATAAGCGAAGAAAAAAAGTGGAAGATAGTCTTGCGAATAACGCATTAGGGTACATTTTTTATTAATTTATTTTTAGGTCCAAATCGTAATCCTTGATCTTTCTTTAGCATATAAAGAACTCGGTTATCTATTTAGTGATAAAATGAAAGTTTAGCAAAATAATATTTTCGTTATAATCCTTCATAAAATAATTTCAATTATCCACTCATATTTTTCTAAAAATTTCTAATGTATCCATTCGAGCTCGTTTTAATGGAATAAAAATCCGATACTTTATGAGATTTTAAATGAGCTTTCTTACGATCAATCTGTTAAGTCAAAGTTGATGCAACACAAGGAAACATCATCTTAAGCTAATTAAAAGTATGGATTAGTTAATAGAGTGCACACAAGAGCGATAACAGGCAAAATAAATAAAATACTTTTTCTGAGCTCACGACCACCGTACCTATAAAACAAAAACTAGGACTCAACATGCAAAAAAATTAGGGCAATTGAAGTATTCTTGACGTTCCTAAATAAAAGTAATTTCCTCAGCCATGGACTGATCATCTCGATCGCGATTGGACCTCTCATTTCAATCCTTGACCGGGTAACAGCGGACCTTTTCTCTTTTTCAAATGTATCGTGGCATTTTAGAGAGCTTGTACAGCGAAATATTTGTTAAATTATATTAAACTACGAACAGCTTCTGTAAATATTACATTGGCGTGTTCAAGACGATGAACTCAAGATCAAGAGGACGGTTTCAACGGCAACTCCTTCGGGTGCGCAGAATAGAAAATGACGCAGATTCACATTTAAATCCATAACTAGAATGACGAAACGGCGTGTGACACCTGAAACAAAGAATGACTATTTAAAACAATCTGAGGTCACAAAGTGTAAAAAGGAAATCTTGATGATATTTAATTCCACATTAGGACAAAAAAAGACTTATATGCGAGGTACCGAAGCCTCTGAAAACCCGAGAAATACACAAAAATTCCGTTTATGATCGCAAAATCATATTATTGCTGACATTAATGCACTTACATGGCATCAGTAAAAACGGAATTCAACTTGATGTACATAATTTCATTTAAAAAATATTGTTTCAACTATGTCACGAAATTGGGCTGTTTTTGATTAACTCGGATTTTACTAATTTAACCACCAAAAGTTGCTCATCATTTTAAATAGAAATAATTCAGCAGCAGCATTAAGTAATCTTTATAAAATAGTATATATTTCCCAAGAAATACCTACGTTTTGGGAAACCGGTATATATCGGTAGGTAGACATCATACACCTTAGAAATAAAGATGTTTGTATATAAACTTTGTTAATAAACGAATTATTACCACGAATGATGAGACTTGGTGGTAAATGTTAACAATATTTGACACCGTTTATATCTCAGTACATATCAGCAACAATCATTGGTAAACGGTGAAAAATAGGCTGCGGTTCTTGTCCTGCACTTTAAAATTTACTGCCTACCGAAAAAGGGTGCCAAAAATATTTTCTTAAAACATTAAAAGTTTAGTGAATGGTTTTGAATGAAGAGTAACCAGCCCAAAATAAACGAAATATTTGTTGAAATGCAAACTTAACAACAATATTCTCATCTATTTATTTTTATAGAAGACAATCTTGTGGGGTGTCTAAGACACCCCGCGCTATCATATGCGTGCCACTACCTCTGCGGTAAAATCTAATGAGCAATCTTCAAGATATTACTCTCCAAACTCGGCTGACAGAATTTTGCATTGGTTAGAAGTGGGAGTCAGCCTTTCCGACTCAAACACACGCACTAATAGCAGTGGCCATGCCACATGGGGGTGGGGAGGCACAATGGACCGGTGATCACGGGAAGGACCGCTTCTCTTCAGATTGGAGGGGGGTGCGCGCGACCCCTCGGTCATTTCAGAAGAGGGGAGTGAGGGAGGGGGGACAAGCAGCGGTAATCCCCACCCTTGTGCAAACTAGGCCAGGAGGGGAAAATGGGGTGGCCCTCCTTCCCCAGGGACTCGAAGACGCCGCAAGGGGAGGTGGGGGGAGAGGCAGAGAGGAATCAGACGCGGGACAGCGTGTGGGGGAGGACTTCCCACCCTAAACGCAGAACCCACGGTTTCCAACCGATCTCTGAAAATACACCTCACGGGATCGCTCGGAGATTTCTCTTCTTCATCTACCATCGACACAAGTGCTAAGATGAGTGGGAGAAAAGAGAAGTCTTGTAAAAACCTTAACCCATTTCTTCCAATTGTTGCGTGAACGAAACGAAAATTTTGCAATTTTTTTTCTCCCTATTTGTTGTCAATAGTTTATATTTTTACCTACTTCATTACGTACTTTATTTGTATGTAGTTTATATTTTTAATATAGGTCGTTCAATGCTATTTAAATTGTTGCAAATTTTTCTATAGATGAAATTTGATATGTTTTGTTTTTACAATGACCTTTTCATTCGTTGGTAAGTCGTTATTTTTGGTTATCTTCTAATTTTACATATTGTGTAAAGTCTGAGGCACTTGATGATTATATCTCTCTGCAAATGCAATGATGCATTTGTATTCCAGGCCATTGCAACAAATTGAGCGAAGTTGAAAAAGTGGTTTTCAAATTATTAATTAAGAATAAACGAAGTGTCGCGTTCAGGCAATAATGGGAGGACTTCAGTACTCCAGGGCAACGGCGCGCGGCGGAGGTAGTCGTCAAGAGTATTTCAAACGGGGAGAGGACGGGGGGAGGAGACGATGCACAGTGGGCTAGGATCGAAAAAAGCTGGCCAAAACCTCAAGAACGATTTTTTTGAGCTAAGAAGTTGAAACTTCGCATACATATTCTGAAATAAATTGTGCATAACTTTCCAGATTATTTCTTTCCTGTGTTTTCACCTTAACAATATATGTGAGGTCAAAGTTGAACAAATTAGCGAAAAACGACCACCCTCCATTTTTTCTGAAAATTGCCAAATTTATCCTCGTGCAGTGGTTTCATGAATAGCTTTATCGACAAAACTGTTATACCATCTTAATTGGCACTTATTTTTCTTTCATTTGAAGGGTTTCTAAAGATTTTGTTTCATTAATAACCAAAGATATATAACAAAATGGTGGAGCCTGTTTTCAGCCCTTTTTTTACATTAACGTAGAGAAATATTAGATATTAGCACGGACTTCCGCCAAGTGACTGATACCACGTCGTTCTATGAAGCTTCTACATAGTGGATGTGTGTGGTGGAAACAGGCTCCGCCATTTTTTATAATTGAAATACGTTACATGCGCACTAATCCATGATAAAAAATAATTTATTATAATAACTCCTATAAGTGAGTTCAGGCAGCGTGAGAATTCAGATAAAATGACGCTTCATACGAATAAAAAAATAAATAACCATTACATATTCTGCTTTAAGCACGGAGCGGCTTTTACAAATTTTGGAGCGAGGTGGTCTTGTGGCGTCTAGTCTACCGCGTTTGGTTACTTATCGAAGGGTCCCAGGTTCAAATTCCGGGTGAAGTTTTTGAACATCTTCATGTAAGATACTCGAAGAATGAAATGGGCTAGGGAACGTGCGTGACATTCGCAAGGCTAAGTTTGGGATTAACTCTACCCTAATATTTCCCAATAAACCTTCACTGAATGAGTGAGTGATTTCAAGTTTGCTCGAACGACGGTCTCTGACATCAATGGAATACAACGATTGTGGGTTCACAGGTAGGGTAAACCAGGGAGAGACGCCGCATACGGGATAAACTACGCACCCCCCTTAGTTTCGTAGTTTCCTTACAGATTGCAGGCAGATGCGTAATGCAGGGGTGGAGTAGATGCCAGGGAATAATTGAGAATGTCCCTTTTGTTTTTCATTGGTTTTACAGATTTTAAAGCGTGAATACTGAGATAATTCTGGTATTTTAACTTCAAAATTTTTTCTCGCCTTGCACTAAATTCGTATAGAACGTTTAACTACTGCTATAATACGATTGTTTGAGGTTTGCTGCAACAGTAAGTTCTACTCGGAATGTTTTCAGCCTAATTACGTCTTACTGGCCTTAAAGGCCATAGAGCTACGAGGTGAGGCGTTTCTCTTGTAGAGAAAGGGAGGGACGCCGCACTGTTTTTTAGTACACATGCCGCATTTCTCTCATGTACGCCGCGCTGAATTGACAGGCAGATAGAGCGGAATAATCAGATTCTTCAGGAACGAAAGATCCATGGCAGAAAGCAACGACGTTGCTACATCACTCTCAAGTGTTGTAAACAACGTCAAAACGCCTCGTATCTAAACACTAATATTTTAAATGAAACCAGCAAAGCGTATTTAATTCAAGATAGAATGATTCCAGCATTTATCAACCTGAACAACCAGGTTTTACCAGATTCTCCTGAAATGAACTATCCCAAGTCAATTACTCTCCCGGGCTTATCTATTCTCTGCATGCCTTTTCATGGTCATTTTGATGAAGGAAAAGGAAGTGAATTATTTGGAATTTAAAAAAATTTAATTATGGAGAAGGATGATGTGAGTGAAGTGGACGGACAAGGTGAGGAATTAACAAGATTTGGAAAGGATTGACACGAAAAAATCAATCATATTTGCCATATGAAAGAGGAAAGCAAACTGGTTGGGACATTTAATGAGGCATAACCGCCCCTTGAATACAATAATGGAAGAAAAACGAAAGGAGCGAAGAAGAAAATTTGATATGCTGATGAATTTGAGGGTAAGCAGGAGTTACCAAGAGAAGAAAATGTAGGCGCAAAATAGAAAGGAATAGTCCAGCTGAATCTTTCGTTCCTACTTGGAACCTGCCTAAGGACCGTTATATATTGATGAAGGCCCGATATCTCCTTTTGTGCTTTGTGGAGGGGACTTATCGCAGGGGAAGTACAGCATTCCGTCCTTCGGGTGGGACGTGAACCCGTGGTCACCTAGGCACCTTTCTTAAATAGCAGGTTGATGACCACGCCGAGTTTCTCTCCACCCTCCCCTTCATACCCATCCATCGTGGCACAAATGCCGTCAGTTGTCGGCAGCCTCCTCCAAAACCCATATTATATAAATATAATATTGTGGGATAAGTGGAATATCGTGTGACGCCCACGATACAGCCAAGCTCCTCACAAGAGGGTGAGATTCTGGGACCGATATTGTGCCTTACCTACTCAGCTGGCATCGATTGATTGGCATTGCTCGCCAGCAAGACTAAGAAGATAAGGGGAGGCGCGGGTGCGTTGGTCGCCGGCGATCGCTTGGACCAACGCTCGGGAAATTATTCGACCGCGGACACCTCCGAAAATGCAATGCATGTGCCCGCCTCGCGATTCAAGACCGTTCCGGGAATGCGTCTGTAAACCTGAGTTTACATCGACGTCGAGTGGCTTCAAAGATGATACGGCGTTGTTATTATTATCAATAGTTGAGTATTCGAAGGATAAAAAAACGCTTCTTGATGGCAGAATTGGAAAAACACAGGAAATAATGTGGCAAAATATAAATATACACACCGCTTATTGTTTGCGAGAAACGATTGCCCCTCATGGGTGAGCGATTGAAAAATCGTAGGCTGCAGTTCTGTACTTTGTGTGCGATGCCTTAAATCGATTCTTAAGTACTCCTGCCGCAATCACTTTCTTCACGCACAATTTGGGGGTTGAAAGCTACAGCAGTTTGACAAGTTTAAGGTAAATCTAGAATTAGATGCAAAAAATAATTCCATCCATCCTACTGCTCTTTTTTATAAGCTCTACCTCGTCAAAACTGAACTCCTATTTTAGCAAACAGTTTTGATATCAAAGTATGTGTATTTGAAGAAGTAATTGGAAAAATATCAGACCGGTTATACAGATTGGTAGTTATTGGGTAGTTCGGGTTTGAAACTACGCCAAAGAGCATCAGTCTTGATTTTGATGGAAACCCTAAGAAAAAAAAGGAATATGATTTGATATTCTGTTTTCAGAATTTTGAAATAACAGTTAAAAATTAAAAGTTTTATTTTTGAAGAGCAGGTTTTGTACGCAAGCACCATTTGAAGTGCAGTAATCATGGCAGAAGAACTTCATTAATCCTAGCTACCAGTTCTAGAGTCGTTATCTCGGTACAAAAGTGGGATAAGAAATTAAATTTTGAGAATGCCGTGGTTTCAATTTTATCAAATGTTTATCATAAAACAAATCAGCAACTCCCTTCGATGAATCTACTCTTCGTTAGCCATCACACCTGGAAAATTGAAAAAAAAACAGATACATTGTGTAGGATTATTTGGAGGAGCAAAAAATTATTTGTTAGGTTGATAAATTTATTATTTCCTTGAGCAATAAAAGGCCACATTCGAATCCAAATTGATAAAAACTTGATCTTCCAGTTGGCATTTTAATAAATTAATTTTATTTTTGCTTATTTTTGCCAAATTATATGTCCAGTAGTGGTAACTAGTCGATGCGTACGAGGCATTTTTGCACACTCCAGGTTTGTAATGCTTGACTATCTAGGGCAACAGCACTGTCGTAAGCAGCGGAGTGGATAATACATGCTTGGGGAGGCAAACCTCTGCCACGTAGTTGTACATTGCCATTGTGGTAGAAATTACATGTATCTCAGTGCATATTAGAAAAAAATACTCCCCCCTGCCACACATCCAAGAGCGTGGGTCGGCAGGGTAGAGGTAGATGCATTATTAACCTTGAGATAATGATCGCTTGCATTATCCTTCCAATTTTCGGCTATTTTTGTTCCAATTATCAAGTACTGCTCCCCCGTTTGAACCATCTCAGCTGCATCCAATATTTTGGCCTAAAAATGTTAAAAACATTCTCAGTAAAATAATTAAGTACAGAGCCCCCCATTTTTGCAGCATGCCAGGTGATATTGATTTCCCTACACTTTCCATATCTAATATCCAAAATCTAAACCTTAAACCGATTTAAAATTAATACGCAGCTTTCTCCACTCTGCCATTGGCTGTACTAAACTCATCTCCAATTTAAACTTTAAACTTCCATGTAGACCCACTCGCACGCATTCGCTCCTCCATATGCTAATTCCCAGATTTTCAAGGACCTAACCTTCCCTCCTCCTCCGCCTCTCTTCCCTCGTAAATTCTCTTCCAGACCACATTGACCCGTTCTCAATTCCTAGCCACGCTTTTACCAACCAGGCTCTTTCCCATCTGAATGGAAATTCTTACGGCCATTATCATAACCTTTCATGCATTGTTATTTATTTTAATTCATTGTGCTTGAAGGTATTTGTATGTTTCTATGTTGTTATATTTTGACGCTTTAAACTGGAAAGTGAGCTTTATACGTGATCTTTACTAAATAAATAAATAATCTCAAGGAATGGCGAAAAATCGAATGGATGAGGAAAATGTTATACTTCAAGCATAAATCAGTGAATCCTTTGAATGGTGGCTGGAGGAGCAGAAGGCGCGTGGTTGGAAGGGGGAGATCGAATCAAGTAAACATGGCTCCGATCGATCGGCTTTTCTGCCTTAGTCCCCTTTCAGACCTCCCCCCTCCTATTCCTCCTTCGTCCAGCCGCCCGTGAAATAACCTCAAAGGGTCCGTTCGTGTCCATCGCCGTGAGCGATGACTCTCGACTGGACCCAAACGAAAAGAAGGTGAACACGGAACGATGGAATAAGATTATTATTAAAGTATTTTACCGGTTAAGATAGGTGTGGTTCAACTATGTAGTCTTGGTGAATACGATCGGCAAACGGCAAATTCCCATTACCTCTTATGTGTATACTTCGAGAGCCATTCCAAAATTTTTGGATTGTCAAGTTTCTCTACACTAAATAAAGATAGGAGCATTTAGCATGTCTGGTCTTCCCTCTTCAATTCATAAAAAGGCCATCTACCCTTTCATCCTCTCCATAAATACTAATCTCTCCCATCTTCTTCCTTGCTTACCTAATTATCTTCCCTCAACCACGAATTTTTACATCCCTCTCCGTTCCAGTAGCGTAACTATGGGGGGGGGGGGGGGGGATGAGGGGATAGATCCCCCTCCCCAAAACCTCAGAGAAATATAAAAAATGTTTCAAAACTATGCCTAGATTCGATGTATAATAACTGCATCTGATTAAAGTTAAATATTAAATGTCAAAATGATGTAAAATGCATTTCCAGGCATGTTATTTTTCAAAAAATTTCCTGGACACCCGTTGCGTGGGGGGGTAGCACCCCCCAGCCTCCACATCCTCCCCAAGGCATATTCCTAGTTACGCCACTGCTCCGTTCAACACTCGATCTATCCAAACCTATCTTCTCCGTATCTCATCTTGATGTTTCCACTCCTCGCCCATCAGGTCTAGGCACTTCATTGTTCCTCCTCCTCTCCGTTCCCTGCCCCTTTCCTCAATTCTCCTCCTTAACCACATCTCCAACACTTTCAATCTTTCCTCACCCTCATTCCGAAGTGTCCATGACTCCGCACCGTAAAACGGTAGAAACCAGATCAGGCTCTTTCACTTACCCTTTTCTAAAACTCTTGCTATTAAATACTCCCTTTAGCTCTTTACTATTCATTCTTTACTTTGCCGATGCTATTTTCTTTCTCATGTCCTTACTGCAGAGTCAGATTCTCTGAATGTGCCACCCGTAGAGTTAAAATTCCCCATCATCATCATCATTAGTCAACAATCCTAAGATTGGTTTGACGCAGCTCTCCTTGATTCCTCTCTCCCATCCTCTAACATTTTCATTGCGACGTATTTCTTCTCTTTCACATCCTTTATACCCTGTCCCATGTAACTCATTCGGGGCCGTCGCTTGCCCTTCTTCCCTTCCACCTGTCCTTCTACGATAGTCTTCATCAGGCCGTCGTGCCTCAAAATATTGCCAACTAAGTTGTCCAGTCTTCTGCTTAAGGTTTTTAAGAGGCTTCTCTTTTCTCTCACTCTTCTTAGCACTTCCTCGTTACTTACACGGTCAATCAATTTTATTTTCATCATTCTTCGGTAGCACCACATTTCGAATGCTTCCACTCTTGACTTCGCTGCTGTTAACCTCCAAGCCTCGCTTCCTCATCTCCCCAAATTTGCGATCACCTACATTTATATACAGCGTTATGTTCTTTACTAGCTACGTTCCACAATTGGGATGGGATGTGAAGAGAGGCAAATATTTTCCAGGCCGCATAGATTTTGGTGCTTGCTTAAATGAAATACAATAGAACAAGAGATACAATGGTTATCTCATCATTCTGGGCCGGGCTGGTCAACTAAATAACACTATGCATAATAAGTCGATTTAACCTTTGAGAATCTTGCCGGCATAAATGCTTAACGCATTGCAAGATGCCTGTATTCGCCAAAATAAGGAAGCAATAAGGACAACAGACCGCTCCCTAAATGTGCGCTAAACGCAGCAGAGAAGATAATGGAAGAGGTAAACAACCAACACCAAAAAAGCAACATCATCTGGATAAGTCATTGTACCCACACTTAAAACCTTTTAATGCCACAGATCAAAACATATATGGCGAATTAGACAAATATGAATTCATAAATTCTTCTGTGTGCTCATTATATGTGATCAAATACATGGCTCCAATTGCTCCGATTTACCTAGGTACTCGCGCTGTTTCCGTCGCGATGAACCAGCGTTCTCTCAGACATTCAAGTGTCATCCTCTGAATGGAAGCTCTACTATGTCTACTCAACTACCCTGATGAATACACGGATGCTCTCGAACCTACCTTCGTAGGATCTCGATTCCCTGGCTTGAAAATACCGCCATATCCAGTAACTAATACTAGTAATCATTTGGCAAAGTCCTACCACGAAGACAGCGGCCGACCCAGGGGAGGGGGCGAAAAACTTGCGAGGAAAGAATTGAATATGAGAGGAGATGAGAGCGTTGGTGGAGAAGAGGGGTGGGGTGCGGTTGCGGGAAAGAGGGGGTGGGGGAGAATTACGGCCTTGAATGAGTCGTAATGAAGTGGCGTCTTAGTTCTCTCTCTCTCCACAGGGGTAGGAGGGGTCGTCCAACTCCCCCCAACTCCTCCTCCGAAGCACGCACCGTGGTCTGGGAAGGGGGGGGGGAGAGATTGACCCCCGCAGCAGAACCCCCACCCACAATCTCCAACCTTTCCCCCGCCCCCCGTGTGCTCGGCCGCAGGGCTGCGATAATCACGTGTGAGGCAGAGAGGGGGAGGGAGGTCAGAAAGGCTTTTGCGGTGAGATAAGATTCCCCAAACGAAGGTGTACTGTTGGAAAGGGGTGTGCCTCTTTTCCTCCCCTCTCAGTCGCCCCTGTGTCTTTCCTCCCCCTCGGGGCCCTCCCTAAATGAAGTCCCGGGAGCGCGCACACACGCACAGGTAGTATTGCATTCATTTCGAGCGAGCGGAAGAGGGGAGGGAGGTTGATGATGAGAAAGCCTGCATCCCCTGCGCCTTCTTTCTTCATTTCCTACCTCTCCCCCGACCCAACGCCAACTGCACTCCTCCTTCAAACACCCGGCCACGCTCCTCGCGAGTCCTCGCGAAGGTTTTCGTAATGAGTAGTAAATGCTGCCATAGATTCCGAGTTTCCACCGCCAACAATTTCAAATCTACCTCAGGATAGGGTGATTTCCTATTTTTTTATTGCCTAATTCGAAAGATTATTACTCCTGGAGTACGTGTTTTACGTTTTTAGATTTTTAAATGACGATATCTATTTTTCGCGATTAAACGAAAAGTGAATATTTTTAAGCGCGCGAAAACGACACGGCTAAGTATAAATGCTGGGGAAAGCCCGTGAGACGTCATTCTGGTTCCGGCTACCGTTTTGTGAGGCCTCCTTGGTGCGAGGCTACGAGCGCCGCACAGTGGTCCCAAATCGAAAAAAGCTGGCCAAAAGTCATTTTTTCGACTTTTTACGAGGAAGTTTTGAATTATGTATTCGGATTCTACAGGCTATAGCCTATTATATTTCGTACCTGATAGGCCTATGTGATTATTATGTTGACCTGTGTAACCCGTCAAACTTGGGCATGTTCAGCCTAAAACGCCCGAGGCGTAGAAATAGTCGATTTTAGGGTAATTCAACTTAATAAATGACTATTTTAATTTCATAGGATTCATCTGTCAATTTTAATACGGTAATTTTGCATATTTTTTCACAATATTATAGTATTTTTTGTTCGTTTCAGAATTTATTATAACAATATTTAATTATTTATAATGTTAGCTATTTTTGGGCCTATTTTTAGTCAAATGTGTCGATATAGTTTTGTGCCCCTCCGTGCCCCTCGAAGATTCCTATGCTGAATCCTTAGGAAGAGTATGTACAACAAGATGGAGAAAGAAAATCTTGCCTATACTTGCCTATTCGACATCTAGAGGGTTTTAAGTTGAGCGGTGCACCGCTCCGCTGAGGGCGGCTGGCCGGCGGCCGGCGGGAGACAGTGGCATTGTCGCTCAAATATTCCTGTATCGGTGGTCAAACTTGCATGGTGTATACTTAGCATAATTCTACATCCTGTACGATTACATAAATCAAGTGCTTCACGCCTATCGTATACACACTTCTCGTTTGTGCACTCACCTTCAAATATTCATGAAACCAATGAGGGCCGGTTTTCATGCTCTTAATGAGAAACATTATTAGTGATCAAAACCGACTACTTAAGTCCTTATGCGAGAACCTTATAGTAACCACAAGATGCTTTTCTCTGCAAAACTTTCCTCATATTTTTATAGAGAAGAGATCCCTTACATGCTGTACAGCGTTGTCAGCACGTTATTCTGAAATAAGGTATTGGAGCTAAGAGAAATAAATGCTCCCTAATGCCAAGATTTGTTCACAGAATCATTTCAACAGCCCATAGACGTAGATAGGATTGAATTCGGAGGGAAAAATTCGTCTAAACCCACCAATGGAGCGTGAATCTTGCAAGTGCATTTTTTAAATAATAATGGAATGAGGATGACGGCCTCCCTCACCATAGCCATTGCATGGATGTGGTGAATATTTCCCACTCAGTTTTACTAAATGATTTTCTTAGTGAAAAAGTGCTGTGCTCCGAACTGTGTTAACACGGCTAACTCGAGAAACTTCTCCTGTCCAGATAATTAAAGCACTTGGTTTGCCAATATTGGCATTCAAATTTCAGGATACGCCGGAAACTCAGAGGCAAGTCTATATAAGCTTGTATATCTTTTATTCAATGTCAACTTATAATTTCCGGTTTATTATTGGTTAAAAAAAGACAACTTTTAGAAATCACATTCATCGTTACAGCCGTAAATACTCCTGTTAAATTTGAATTATGGGTGCCGCAAATGCTTTCGTACCTTGCGGTGTACAATAAAAATACAGAGAGAAAAGAATATTAATAAGCGAAGAAGAAGGAATATGTCGTGGAATATTTGAAAACAAGATTTCGACTGAATGAAATCAAGCATGCAAAAAATATTCTGACGCGATTTGTGCGAAGAATGTTTTCTCGAAATACCTGAGAAAGTGGAATCAAAGCTCGAGGACAGATGAGCATTTCAAAGAGATGTTCAAAATCTGGTTGCAGAAGAAAATGAAATTCCCTCCAGAAGCATATCAATATCTCCCTCTCGCATCTATTGAGTGCAAATGATTACCGTGTATGCACAGTCGGTGAATATATGCAGTGTATAAAAATAATCACTCATTAATCTCAATCATCATATTTTTAAAAGTGAAGTTTTTATTCAGGATTTCATTTCAGACAAGATGAAAGTAAGTGTAAATATTAAATTGTAATCAATAAGTAAGAAATATTGGACCCGTTTCCATAATTTTGAAAAATCTACGAATAAATGCTTTATGTGTATGAAATGTAATTATTAATGTGATTTGTAATTTTCCTGTCAGGTATCGATGAAAGACTTATTCATAGACTTTCAGTGATATTAAAATCTCTGTCCTGCGGCTATGAGATAAATAATGATGCCTTCAGCCAGTATTGGATTGAAATAGCTGAGCTGTGCATCGATTATGGTTGGTATTATATCCTGCTCATGGTACATAAAGTGCTGATACATGGAACAGCAATTTCCAAAGAATTTGGAAATCCTTTCTTACAATTGAAGTTTAAATGGAGGAAGCATTGGAGGCCAGGAACATAGACATGAGGAAATTCCGAGAGCATTGTACAAGAAAATACCCAATAATGTTAAATTATGAAGATATCTTTCGAAGACTCCTTTAAATATCTGAATCATACATTTTAATTACATCAGGAGTCACAAAAAAACGAGGTCAGTCTATCAGGTGAGGTGAAAATTAGCTAATTTTAAGTGATTCGCAGAGCGACAATGAGTCCGATGGGGTGACATCGGACGACGATTATTTTAAATTTTTTTCTTTGTGATACATGAAAGCGATTTTATTGCAATTCGAACATTATTTTCCTCAATGTTTTTAATATCAGTCATTTTATTTCAACTTATGTTACTTATCAAATATATGGGAGCCAAAAATGAGTGAGTGTATTTTTTTTCCGATTTTGGTATCTCACCAACTATGCTGATGGTCGCAGGTTCGAATCTCACCAATTTCATATCGTAAATTCTATAATGGGTTTTGACAACAATTTATACATCTTTTACCTTAAAATTATACTATTTTAAACTCTCCATGAACACCAAGTTATCGCCAATCGCAATGACATCTATATCGAGATTTTCTAAATATTGTTTAAATAATAACAGCTCAAATAATGATAAAATGAAGAGACATCGTAAAAATAATGCCAAAATCAGATTCAGACGATCAAAATCAGTAAGAGACATCCACTTTTGTTGCTGTTTTAGCTAAAATTACGACGTTATTAATTTTGGCCAGCTTTTTTCGATTTGGGACCACTGTGCGCCGCTACGATACAGGCTGCTTGCTACCGAGCATGGCAGTAGCGTAGAGTACCCTTCTAACAGCTCTTGGCTTAAATAAGGATTATTAATACCCTATCAAACGAAGGAAACTTTCCGACCAGAGGCAATTTTAATTGATGATTATAAAGAGATATTTCCCTGAGCTCTGTGCCTCAACCATGCATTTGTAATCTCAGAGGATGTAAAACTTTTGACTGCTTGTATTGCATCCGGGTCCTTGTGGTGTCACGTGTAGTGACATCGCATGGGCGCCGATCTGGCCTTTTTCAAGTGAGGTTAAAATTTACAATTAACGTTCGTCTAAACTGGGATTACTAAAACCAAATAATTTGTGCATTATGAATACGCTAATGGTGGGTAACGGATGGCAATCAATGCCTTTCGTTTTCTTTGATGAAGGAAACTACCGTATTGTTCTATTCATTTTCTATTCTATTCTATGGTTGACCGACGATGACGATAAACAGATACTGGAGTTGATGATAATGATGATGTAAAACTTCAAACAACGAAACTTTACGCTATCATTGACCATTCCGATCGCATGCATTTAATCCGTAACTTTTGAGAAAGTTTTGTAAATTATAACTTACTGCCAGTTTTCCACACACAATTTTATTCACACGATCGGTTTCAACACATTCCACATTCAGGTCACCTATAATATACAGTACCAGACGATAATACGAAATGTATTGAAAATGGCCGCGTGAATAATTGAATTGTTTGTGGAAAATTGCTAGTATGTTTAATTGGCAACATGTCATAATTTTCCATAATAAGCCTGAATCAACTCTCTATATTCTGAGAAAGTGCTTTCTGACATATTCCTGATCGTTAACCACTAATGATGATTAATTTTTCAATATTACGCAGATTAGCCCAATTCTCACACGACTATCAGAAGTTCCCTGAAAGACGCGTGCATAAATTATTTACATCATCGAGTACTTAATGGAGAGATTTGAAATAACGTCTGGGTCTGGCTGAAGAGATGTAATTGCTGCTAAATGATCACCATGAATCACGATTTATGTTTCTAACACTTACATAAAACCTGAACGGCATGTATCCATTTCACAATGTTTAACGGCTAATATTTTATTCTGCACATCTTCAAAGCTGCCTAAGCCATCACCTCTTCTTTTCCTCATTACTTCAATTACATTATTACCCGAGGGCCACCTCAAGAGTGCATGGAAGGGGGTTCATCTCCTATTATCCACTCTGCTGCATATTGGTGCTACTACAAGCACACGACGATAACATATGTGGCAGGCGTTAGCTTTCCCAAAGTATCAACTGAAGGCTGGTTGGCGATACTTGGTGGAAGTTGGTGACAGGAAACATAAAAAAGATACACTGTTGTATGTTCCACCAAAGTTTACTTAGCCGACCCAGGTTTCGACATTACACTATGCAATTTTCAAGGACCTTTGAAAATGACATAGTAAGATGGCGAAACCTGGGTCGGTTACGTAAACCTCTGTTGAACATACAACAGTGTCTCTTTTTTTGTTTCCTTTCACAAAGTAGGCACCATTCATTACGCTATTCCTCAAGCACCACACGTGTATTCCGCATTCGATACGTTATAATATACAATACCTATTCACAGGAAGAAAGGGCAGCCGCGTCAGCAGAAGCCCTTAATATATTATATGTAAATTATGTTCATATTAAATCCCTCAATGTGAACTGGCGCTGCTTTATACTTCATTGCATCAATTCGGAAGGAAACGGAATGAGTTCTAGGAGCTGTGTCCAATCCCTTCACATGAAAGTGAGTATTTGGAAGCGAATGTGCATCTGGGAAGACGAGATATCTCTCTCAGCAGCGAGGAGATCCAGACGCGCTCACCTCTTGAGGCGAAACACGGGGCTGGGATTTCATCAGCGGACTACTCACCCCCTCCCCCTTTGAAAAAGTGAAGGGGATGGAGAGCCGGTAAACAGAGTGTGCTGTAACACACTGCGCGCAATTGAATGAATCCCTCGAAAGACGAAAGAACTATTCTCATTAAGAATAGTGGTGGGATGTGGGAGTCCGATTGACAGGGACACCTCGACTGGCTCTGTAGGTATCATTCCATGTGATTTCAAGACGCCACTCAAACCCATACTCACAAATTCATATGACACCATTATTGACCCTCTATAGTAATGGAAAATATCAATTTGTGCAGTGAATGGCAAAGGATATGGCAAGGGGAATGAATAACTAAATTAGAGGACACCAAAGCTATTGGGACAAAAATATTGGGTGACACAGAAAACATTCTTTCAGATGTTGCAATTTCTAACATACAGACGCATAATGAAGACGATACCGACTACGTTATATTATTGCTCTTTTTAGAATGATTTTTTGCGTTTGTAAAGCAGCGTATAGCGTGGGTTCGAACTGAGGATTTTCGTCCTACCTTTTTTGTACACATTGGGTTCAAACAACACCACCGATTCCAAACCAGGCGGGTTGGGGCAGTTTGGCGATTCATGCGCCATGCCAGCTCGAACTCGTTCTTCAAATGAAAAGTATTGAGTTTATAAGGCGTATTTGATGCTACGTTAAGAAAATAAGCTAAATAAAAATCTCGTGCAAACCGAAACAGAAAGTAAGCAAAGGTTGCAAGTAGTGCGAGTCGAGACTTGATTGACTACAGTTGCCAACGGGTGACCGTAGTAGGTAAGATATGAAGTGATACTACTTTACAGTTTTCCACATAAAATTTTATTTAACCTTAGTCAACATGTTTTACAGCAATGCAGCATTACCAAGACTGAAATAAGACTATTAGTCTTGATGTCTGCAGTGCAGTGAAACATGTTGACTCAGGTGAAATAAAGTTTTATGTGGAAAACTGCAAAGTAGTACCATTTCATATCTTGTAATGGATCTCCACAAAGTACCTGCATCTTCCATTCAATGTAAAGGTGATCGTTGGTTGGAAGATGATGCGAACCCAATCTTTTCGCAACGGGCAGCTCGCTGTCCACGGATGATGCTTACTGGTTGAGGTGCCAATAGACAACGGTCGCGGGTAACGTGTGGCGAGATACGGCTTTACGGGGATGCAACACTCCTGCTCTAAGGGTCTAATCTCGCGACATATTACCCTTAAAAAACCCTGCGCCATCTTCTTGAAATTTTCAGGAAATATTAACTAAGCCCTTTTATATTGAATCGATAACTAATTTTTATATTAGTAAACATATTATTATACTAATATTAATACATTAAATTTTAGTAGAATTTGCGGGTAAATTTTCTTGAATTTCTAAAGTAGATACCTACCTAAGAATTACCTCGGATGTAATATTTTCCAAATAGGGAAATGTTGATAAAGATATACTTTTGTGCAACCAGACAGTATTTTGATATTGACGGAAGTATTGCACGGGCAGTGGATCGCTAGAATTTACAAAATGCGATCGGCCGATGCGTCCTCTTAACAATCCGCGCACCTTTTCCTCATCGCGCTCTAAAAAGCAGTGCAGCGGTCCATGTGCGAGGGAAGGAAGGGAACGGGGGCGCTCGTTCTAAGAGGGACGGTGAGGCACGCGCGCCTATTCCCGGCGAGCGCAGCACGTAGATGTGGGGGATGATGGGGGTCGCCCCTCGAGGAGCAGCAGAGAGACGGAAGCGGACATCCACACACCCGCCCAAGCAGCACCCCTTCGCCTCCGCACGGGGTCGGGTGAGCTCTCATTGTGCCGCAAGGTCTCTCTCCATCTGGAACAAGTGCTCACCCTCCGTGACGTATATTGCGAGGGGTGGGCAGCTTCCAGGGCCGGCGATCGTCTCTCTCTCTCTCTTCCAGGCAATATTCCAAGGGAAGGGCCAGTTGGGGTCGCGGGGAGAGAGGGGGGGGGATGCATTATAATAAGGCCGTGCACTTGGTTTCGAATGGAGTCGCGTGGCTTAGCATTTGCGAAGGGCAGGGGGAGGGATGCATTGGGGAGTGTGGGCCGAAAGGATTTGTGCCAGGGAGAGCGGGGGAATAGGGTGGAAAGGGGTGGGGGGGGTTTAGGTAGGGACAGGGTTCCTGATAGTGAGGGCTATCTCTCGTCTGACCCTCACCCATGGAAAATGGGTATGGAGGAACCAAATCTTAAGGTAAGACAAATGATTTTAGACTTCAAATTAAAAGAATAACACTTTTTTGGTTCACCACCAATAGAAACAGTCATATTCGGCGAGATGCGGTGGAAAAACACGAGTCAAAGTAAGTAAAACGCCTTTTGTACGATGCAATCTTTGTAATGACGAAAGACACAAGGCGTTTTATCATTAGCATTATATAAATAGTCTTTTGGGAGTTTTTCTCGACAAAATAAGAATCAACTGTTAGGAAAGTGCTTGAAAAGAATATTATAAGTATTTATACTTTTTCAATATTTATTAAATTAAAAATCATTATCGTCTTGGCTAAATAATGACGGTAAGCATCAAAACGCGCAGTAAGTAACTTTCTCCAATAATATCAACGAAAGGTGCGTATGCTTTATTTTTTCTATACATCATTTATGTTCATTAAAGGGATCAACCTGGGTTTCAGGTGAACCTTATCATGTTTATTATTTTAATTTTCCATAATGACAAGATTTCACAGAGTAATTCCTGCAATTTTAAGTAAGATTTTATATTTCGCCGATGAACTGAAAGTAAACATGGTCTACGGATTAAATTACAGGCTAGGATGGCAAAGTAGTAGGACTGCATTTATTAAAATATACTTATTGACCTGATAAGTCCAATCCCTCAGTATTCATCGACATAGCATCCTTGTGCTTCGACACAACGCTTATGAGGCGATTACCACGTCGGATACGCTTTCTGCAACTCGCTTTCCGGGATCCCCCTCAGAGATGTCGTCACGGCCCCTTGGATGTCTTGAACGGAACTGTGTTCTCTCGGTTTCCCATGGGGTCTCGCATGATTTGAGGGAAGAGGAAGAAGTCTAGTGGTGCCAGATCTGGATTGCAGGGGGTATAAGGCAACGTTGTGACACTGAGCTTGACTTGAAACTCACTCAACAGTAACGAAGTGAGGC
Source organism: Ischnura elegans (assembly GCF_921293095.1). NCBI lineage: Eukaryota > Metazoa > Arthropoda > Insecta > Odonata > Coenagrionidae > Ischnura > Ischnura elegans. The sequence continues at coordinate 19,321,220 of NC_060246.1, forward strand.
AAGACTGTCGTGTTGAAGCTTCAAAAAATCGCCGATTGGTGGCCTCACGCGGAGGGACGCGTTTGTGCATCCTGTCAAGTAAGTCAACGTAAAAACCTCCATTCAAAGTTCATCCAGGGGTTGCGAGCTCCCTGTGAACCACACCACGACGGTCAAAAACAACTTCTTCGGCAACACATTTCGATTTTTTCTTTTTTATAGGGTACCTACTCAGGGTCTTCCACATCCAGCGCCGGAGAGGCGTATCATCGTAAAGTTCTGAGCCAAGTGAATCGACTGTCCGGACATGAACATACACATTCTATTATTTCCGCTTACGATCGTACGAATGATCGCGAGTACGATAGCAATGGGAACGGGGCAATACCTACAGACATATCGTTGCGGTGGTCGCGGAAGAACCAGTCAATTTAAGAGAATGGTATAAACATTCGGAATATGAAGTCATCGATTACGCCTTAAAATGCGTAGAGTAACAGAGTGGTTGAAATGCGCGGGAGGTGTACTGGAAAAGATTACGGAGTGGGTTAAAGTGACCAGCTGGCGGACGAATTGGCCAACGTAGCGCATAATACTTTTTTCACGTGACACGCCACTTGGAGTACGCTGACCAATTTTCTTGAACCGTTTTTGAAGCGATTTACCCAGTTTTCTTGTATCTCAAACTGGAATATAAGACAATGGAATTCAAATAAATGTTGAGAAAACGAGAGTTTAAGATAATGAATGATGGCGGAAATGTAATTGTTACAATCAATGGGAAAAGATAGAAAAAGTTAGAGGGTAAAGATACATGGGAAGCATGCTGACTGAAGTTTGGAGTGGTAAGACAGAGATCAAGTGAAGAATAGCTATGGGAGAGGAAGATTTTATTGAGAAGAAAATGATATCATATAATAGCAGTATGCGCCTAAAGCTTAAGAAGAGACTGGCGAAATGCTGTGTGTGGAGTGCTGTGTCTCATGGATACGCAACGTTGTCCTTGAGAAGACGTAAAGGGTAGTTTCCTTCATCAAAGAAAACGAAAGGCATTGATTGCGATTCGTTACCCACCATTAGTGTATTCATAATATAAAAATTATTTGGTTTTAGAAATACCGGTTTAGACAAATGGCAATAGTCAATTTTTACCTCATTTGAAAAAGGTCAGATTGGCGCCCATGCGATGGCATTCCAAGTGACGTCACAGGGACCTAGTTTCTATACGAGTAGATAGGAGTTTTACATCGTCTGAGATTACCAATGCATGCATGAGGCATAGAGCTCAGGGAAATATTTCTTAATAAACACCTATTAAAATTGCCTATGGTCCGTAAATTTCCTTCGTCTGATAGGGTATTAATAATTCTTATTTAAGCCAACGCTACCTGCTAGCAGAGTACTCTGCTACCTGCAAGCAGCCTGCATCGCATCGACACTCATAGCCTCGCACCAAGGTGGCCTTACACAGCGGCAGCCGGAACCAGAATGACTCCACACGGGCTTTCCCCAGCATTCATACTTACTCGTCGCGTTTTCGCGCGCTTGAAATTTTTCACTTTTCATTTAATCGCAGAAAATTGATGTCGTCATTTAAAAATCTAAAAGCGTGAAATAAGTACTCAAGGATTAATAATCTTTCGAATTAGGCAATAAAAAAAAGGAAACCACCCTGTTGGGATATGATGAACGCTTTTGAGATGAGGGTGTGGAGGAAGCTGGAGAGAGTGAAGAGGGAGGATGAAGAGAAGAATTAATAGGTGCTGGAAAGAGTTGGGGAGGAAAGAACATTATTGAGAATTACACTAAATAGAAAGGGGAATTTGATCGGGCATATTGTAAGGGGGAAGGAGATTTTAAGTACAGCAGGCGAGGGAACAGTGGACGGAAAAAATAGAAGAGGAAGAAGAAGGCTTAAGATGATGGACAAAATGAGGATAAAAAGAAACGTTAAACTGAAACGTTAGGCTACAACTTTTTTGCATCATATATACTGGACCTATACTCCAAAAACTATTCAACTGTTAAATGAAGAAGGTCAAGATAAGAAGAAAAAGGATAAAAAGAAGTTACATGGAAACCAAAGATGAGGCTCGGGACAGGAGGAGGAGAAGACAACTTTGGTGTTTGGGACCCGCCAGTGGACAGAAAATCAGTTGATGATAAAACAAGAAAATCACTCAAAATTTCACCCGTTTTAAAGCGAACCAGATAATATTTCACTCCACAACCGCATTTTGTGTATTATTTTTTTCTTCTTATCTTGGCCTCATTAAATTAATGATAAAATAATTATTGGAGTATAGGTCAAATGTAAATGATGCAAAAAACTTATAAGCCAACGTTTCAGTTTATTTAAAACTATCATCATGACTATGAATGAAAGCATGAGAAACAATATAAAATACAATTATATACAATATTTGTACATAAATAAATGTTACGAAAGAGTTTTTTTACAAAAATATAATTAATAAAAATATAGGTATATAAGAAGAGAATTCCAAATTTTCACATGCCAAAGTCTCAAAGCCGAAATCCGAAATTTAATATTCGTCTCTTCGACAATGGAAAATCGAAAATCGTTTATTCCTCGGAATTATTTCGACTTATGAATATTCCAAGATAGCCAAAAAATCAAGCAAAAAATCTAGTATCTTGCATTTCAATGAATTTGTCCTACAATTATTGCAAGTTGGTCAAAAAAAATCCAAAGATAGGCCCGTAAGAAAAGCATAGGAAATTTTCAAAAAATCATAATAAATACTTTTTATCAAAATATCGCAATGACAATCACATCAAAAAATTGAATAAAAAATCTAATTTTCTTCACAGGAATCCCATCTTCCTGAAACATTAACAAATATGCAATATTTGGGAAAAAGTTTTAGTCCCATAAGGCTCCCATGTTAATTTAAGTCGATATATCTCGAAAACTAATCGACTTTTTCGAGTTTTCGGAATTTTCCTCCCGATCAATATTTTTTCTCCACCTGTGCAACAAATTTCAGCTCTCCAGCTTTTCTGGAAGTGGTCGGGAATTAGTATACATGAGTGAGTCAGTGGTTACACATGCGATTGTTTATATAAGGAGAAGATACACAAAAAAATTTGACATACCTTAGATTTGCACATATTTACTGATATTACGTTACTAAGCTATTACCAATCCTAGTTACCATTTATTTTGATTAATTAAATAAAAATAAATTTTGCTAAGGTTTTCAATGTCTGTTTTTATTACAACTGACCTATACAATTAAAAATAAATTATATTTTATCCTTTTTCTTTACTTTTGACCTATACTTCAAGAACTATTTTATCATTTTGTGCATTGTGCGCCGTGAGACGACCTTAAGTGGCGAGGAACCTCCGTGTCACGGGGATGATTGGACCCCATTCAGAACCACCCCTCACCGCCCATAATCCGTCACGTCACCTTTCCCTCATGCCGACAATTGGCCGAAATGGCCCTCCTCGTCCGGAGCCCACAATGACCGCCATTAACCCAATTAACGCACCCCCCTAAGGAACAGGCCATGGGGCCCGCATTCACCTTTCAAGGACTGCGTCGCCGCCACTAGGGAAACCAACATACGCTCCCCGGAACGAAATAATCATCGTTTAACGGACAAATTAAGATTGAACCCGCGGATAAAACGCTACAGGGGCAGGTGACGAATAGCATGTTTCTTTGGGAACGAATGCATCTAACCGGCATCAATTGGTGCTTTCCCATCTACCTACAGCTCATGCACGGAAGCACGCTATGCTGGTAGCGACTTCAGACATTACTGAAGTGTGATTGTCAACCACGGAGTTGTTTCATTCAAAGCTAGGTCATATCATAATGCAGTTAACGTGATAGTGGCTTAACAGTCAATACGCGTCGTGTGGGGGGTAAAACATTGTGGAAATTTGTAATATTGTTTCGTTGGCATGCGACTGTTTAGTACAATGTTATTGCTAAGAAAGTTGTATCCAACAATGTAGCGCTGCGACCTAGGCCACTTACAAGACTTACACTTGTTAGTTTTAGATTTCGTGACAGCAACCAACTCACACATAGACATAGTTCTGAAACCGAGTGTGATATCTTCATATATATCTAATTGTAAGTTTCAAAAATCATTTGATGTGAGAGAAGAATTTGTAAGCATTGGCAGTAGCAATATAAGAAGTATAAAATTCGCAGATGACATGGTAATATTAGGAGTTGATATCCAACCACTTCGAAGACTGTACCACAGAAATAAAAGCAAGGATGGGTACCAATGACAAAAGAGGTCTCCAGCCTGGAGAATTACTTGCTATGCAGTAAAAGCCTGCACTTGGAGATAACAAAGAGATAGAAATTAACTAACGATAAGTGCTCGTATGTATAAGTCATATAGTGTTTCACCTACTGATGTGAAGCGTGGACATTAGGTAAGAGGGAAAGAAATAGAATAGAAGCTTATACAATGAGGGTGTGGAGAAGGATGGCAAAAGTAAGATGGGTAGATATGTTGAGAAATGAGGAGGTTTTGAGGAAAGTATATAAGGAAGATAGCTCGTAAAGAAAATAAAAAAAAGGAAATATAACAGGTTGGGCCGTGTGATGAAATGAAAATGTATAATAACTACGGCACTACAAGAGCCAGTTAAAGGAGAAAGAAAAAGAGAGGAAGGAGAAGAATAAAATTGGTGGATCAGGTGAAATCAACAGCTATGAGGAAACTAAGGAGAAAGATCGGGACGAAAGCGGATGGAAATGAAAGTAAGAGTTGACAATATGAAAATGAAAGTGTTGCTAAGGGACCAACCAGCAGGCTGAACACCAAATGATGATAATGAATCATCACACAAATTGACAATACATCGCCTAATATAGATATGTTACATCTAGCAATCGGTTGATCGGGCGTGAAAAACTGTGACGTAAAAACTGCAGAAAAAGTGAATTCTGATGCTAAAGTACTCCAGTGAGCTCTTCGATGCGATTGAGTTTGAAGCATGAAGACACACTTATTTTTTCCGTTATTTGATCCACCGCCTGTTTCTCGAGGTATTCGGGGCGAAATATCGACGGGCATACCCTTTCCGCTGAACAGTATGTGACGTCACCGACCTTTGCCGAGCGGCACACCGCTTTTCCACCCCGCGCATGTGTCTCACGTTGTTCTTTGTGGTAAACACTCAAAAAAGCGATTCTTATCGTCAAGGATTGGGTCACTCTGAACGAATTATTGAACCAGAACTTTGATGACATCGTTAACTCAAGGAAAGTGGGCGGGAACTCTTGCATTTTTTTTTCAAGTTATGAAAAAATGGCATAGTAAGGAAAAATTTCTTTTTCGTCATAACTTATCACTACCCTCCATTTACTGAATTACATAATTAAATTGCGAGTCCAGGTCTGATTGAACGATCCAATGGTGAAATATATTTTTACCACATAAAATAACACTTTTCGATTTGAAAAAATAAATTGTTAATTCATTCAGTACTCTTGAGCTAGCTTTAAATGTTGAACGATCGACTTCATTACTAAGCATGTCTATTATACGCCCCGCAACACGTTATAAGGGGTTTAAATTGATAATCCGAGAAAAATTTAAAATTAAGATACAGACTGATGTATATATACGGAGGCGTTCCCTTCGTCGTGGCTCGCTGAAGCAGACAAGGGATGAGGCGCCAGAGTCAATTGACTTCCCGTCGGTCCATCGCGACCCTTCCTCGGAGAGAAGGAGACGGCTCGGAAAGGCCTTTACGCTGGACCACGCACTGCCCCAACCCCTCTCTCTCTCCACAGCCTTCCAAAAACCTCTCTAGGAGGGGCGGACCGTCTGGCAGGGGGAGGAATTCTCATGCCAACTCCCGAGATGAAAGACGAATTCCTCCTCGCACTTCTCGACCACGCTCTCTCAACGGACACTACATCTACAGAGGAGCCTGCGAGCTGCCTCGAAGGTGATTGGCAGGGGTTGATCAATCACCAGGACGCAACATGACACTCACCACGTGTGCTCTTCATAGATATAGAAAAAAAAGATATTGAAGTGCGCAAATGGTATGAGCTCATACGAAGCAGCCATCGCATCACGAAACAAAAACACATAGCACTCATAAACGTATTCAAAAATATTATTTAACCCTTAACCAGTGACGTGCAATTCTTGTTACACTACCAGTGACGTGCGGTCTGGGAGACCGAAATAAATCAAAAATTCATAAAATATTGCTACGCCATTTTTATTGTTTTGTTTAATTTTTCTTTGAATGCTTAACTATTTAAAAACTTATATTAAAATTTTAACACTCCCAATACGAACCAATTTGTCATAAAAAAATTGTGATTGGAAGCAGGATCAATAAACTGATGCCAAAAACACTTGAGTTATAATTAAGTATTATATTTATGTATCAATATTTCGCCAGATTCAAAAAAGGCCTTAAATGTTAAAGTTGGAAGGTTAAGTAGTAAGTAGACATGAAATGTATACCGCTTATTCCTTTTCTTGATGCGTTCTTAGTAAGTGAGTTAAGGTCTCACAGACCGCTAATCGAGTTCAATTGCAAATTTACAGAAATTAATAAAAGGAACGCTAAATTTTAAGAATGGGATGCCCTTGTTATGCAAAAATATGAAGCTAACGAGAATTATAGATATTTTGAAATCTTAATTTTGAAAATATTCATAATTTTAGAAATGCAGCGGTCTCTCAGACCGCACGTTACCGGTTAAGGGTTAACTATTAGTAATAAGCAAGTTAGTGCATGCGTGCAAGGAAAAAAAATGCTGAGGAAATGAAAAACAGCAAAGAAATGAAAATGAAAAATCACCCAACTATCAGTGGTGTCACGGTGCCTAAACGCCGTTCCGGCACTGATAAACAAAAGACATAATACTCGGATAACACTTTTGTAATTTTGCTGCCTCAAAATTTCGTATATATTTACATTCGTAACCAAAACAAAATCTCTTGTAATAAAATGTAAATAATAACTTTAAAAAAACACACAAAGTAATATTTATATATTTTAAATATAACGATGACTTCACTCGCGCTTTCAATGCTGACTTTGGAAACACGAGCCTTTTATTCCGATTTTCTAACTTTTACTGACTTATGCCACGATCTATAAATCTTTTAAGTCAAAAATTTTATTCACTAATGCTACGTTTTGATTCACAAAGGCAAGGCAAATTAATTACAAAATACATTTTCGGACCTTGCAAAGTCGCTTAAATCATATATCAACGGTTTGTATCAACCTGATAATCGAATGTTTTCCTTATTTATTATAGCAATGAAAAGCAATTAACCGAGTGCATATTTCATTACTATCGACACGATGGAAAAGGGTCGGGAGGCGAAGTGTGTTGAGGAGGGATGATTCGGAGGCTTGTCAGGTGCAGAGGGCGCCAAGGACGAGGAGGAAGCGCCACCCTTTGGCGCCAACCTCTCTTCGCTCTCTGAGGCGATCTTCGGAAGCGTCGTCAGCGACCTTGGAGGAGTTCCTGACCCGCCTCTATCCGGAGTCAGGAAGAATCGATCGATGGATTTCGATTGGGAACGCTGTAACAATCGGGGAGCGATAAAATCGGGGGGTGGGAGGAGAGGGAATCGTCCAGTCAGCCAGTCAGTCAGGGAGTCTGCTATTCGGGGGGTGGGGGGCAAACTCCCCCGTCTCCTCGCGCAGCCCCTTTCATTCCGGTCCAGAGAGAGAGAGAGAGATGGCTAGGGGCAGATTGGGGATTGTGGCCCACATGCGGGGCCCCCGGATGAATGGCTGGCGAATTGAGGGGATACGGTGGGGGGGGGGGGGGGGGGGCGAATGACAATGAGGGACATAAAGGCAGGCGAGAGTGAGTTAAAGAGGGGAGCGTTGGCTTTCTGCCGCTCGGTGCAGGCCAGGTGGCCACCTTGCGAGCGGGGGGAGGGGCGGGCGGGGTGAGGTAACGGGGGTTTAATCGCGGCGAGGGGGGAGGTGGGGTGGCTATCTAAACCGAAGAGGGGGTGGGGGCACTGAGAGAGGGGGGTGGGAGAGTTTAATCCGGGGGCGAAGGTGTGGGGGGAGGGGGAGGGGAGCGTGGCTAGGTGGAGCCGTGCGTCACAATCAGACGACAATGACGCGTGGGACTCAACAATGCGAGGGGAGGGGTGGAAAAAACCCCGTCGACTGATTCGGGGGGGATCGCATTGTTGCCGAGGCGAGGCGGAAACACAAGCGGGCCTTTTCTGCAATAATAATAATATATCTGCCGATGCAGGTACTCCATCCAGCGATAAAGGCTCTCCTTTGTCGCAGCGGAGACCCACCCGACGCGACGCACCGAAGATTCAATGCGATTACGGGGATCCAGAGAAGGGAGGGTCGTCAGCACAGACGGAGGACCTAACCGCCTCCATCACTCTCCGCCGTCGAAGCAAGCTCCTCTGGTCTCCTGCTCAAAGGCCACTGGGTCGGGCGAACGAAAAGTCAGTGAGATTTCAAGAGTATGCAGGTATCGGCGCAAAGTCCCGATAAGTTACACGGAACTTGTGGCAAACAGGAATCTTGGAAGAAAAGCAGACATGCGAGGCGAGGAAGGTAAACATTATATGCTATGCTAAGGCATAATCATGGGCATAATATTGGTCTTAAAATTAAAACTTTTTATGAGAATTCATGAGGAGCTTGCCTTGGACCACCAACGTCACAAGTCACAGCACGAGACACGGTGCGCATGCGCAACTCAAAATAAACTAGTTTAAAATCATGCTTTGATCCAGCTCCTGAGTTGCCGAATTTGATACGGGTTGATGTTGGGATTAACAGCATAAACAGTAATTTTTATTTAAGGGCATAGCTGTTACGTATATGATCGAAGAGTAGGACACAAAACAAGCGACGCACTACACGAGAGTACTCTATCGCCCCTAACATAACCTCATACGTACGCCTGATACATTTCCGATATTGTGCTCTCCAAAGTTAGGATGTTGTCTCTCCTGATTTTTTCATTGCATTGTTTTGAATATCAGATTGCCCACAACAGTGCTATACTTTGATTCTGAATACTTAAAAACCGTGAAATCATAATAAATTTGAGCTAGAAATTTCAATAAGTGTGCAATCAACCACGTACTATCTGAAAAACTGCCCAAAAATGTTTACTTATCGCTATGATTTTGGAAATGGCAGAGCTGATGTGCTAATTTTATTTAGATAAAAGTTTGCGGAAAATAGAGTTATTGTCATATGTATATTTGAAAAAATTGATAGGTTTCATGTTCTTATGTCATGATTCGTGACGCAAATTCGAAGATGATCCTATTTTTCTTAGTTTGCCGCCGATTATTGCAATGGGCAGCAAACACCTATGAGTCTAAGTTTCCGTTGGAAGGGAACATGATAAACGATGAAGAAAGTAGGCCCAATTTCTCTGCTATTCCCCACGTCCCAACCATAGGCGTGGTTAGGTCTTCTCCACTGGCTTCCAAGAGCGTTAACCCTTTCAATTTTTGTCTCCATCATGAATGAAGTGTCCTGATGAATGTGGAATAAAAAATACTTTCCACGATTTAGAAGGTATTGCTTTTGCCTATTTCTCACCTTGGGTTCATTGGATTTAAGTATAAATTTCGTCCTACAGATTTTTTTGTCGCCAAGGCTGATTATACGCCCCATAGAGATCGTGCTAGAGTGCACGACACTCATTGTAGAAACGCCAATGCTAACAACTATGTTTCCTTTCAGCTAACTTTTTCTCGTATGCACCACAGTTACTTCACTTCGGTTCTCGAATTTGGATTTTAAAAACAACCCTCACCTTCGTGCTATTAAGTGTGGGCTACTAAATTATCCCGAGCATTCAAATTGATCACACATATATCCAGCAACAGTAGAAAATGTTTTAATGCCAGTCAAAAGTCTTACCGGGGATGAGGATTTTTTTAACGCGGCAAACTCAAAGAAGCCACATAAAACTATAACTGTGACCTAACAATGCTAAACTTCGAGGGTGCGGTTATAGTCGGTGGTTTGCGTGTACCCATAGGGTCGCCCCAGGCGGGAATGGCTAGAAACAGAGACTCAGGTCGCCTGTTTCACTGGTGTGGATTTGTAACTGTATATGTTACCTCTCCCCCCACCATCATCCAACCAAATCCTGCCACCCTCCCTGTTCCGCGTGACACAACAATGACGCCAAACTACTCAATGACAACGCCATCTCTCTCTTCGTAAAAAAAATCTCACTCAGGCAACAGAAACATCTACTGGGTGCGATAGAAACTATGGCATGGTGACATTGCTGCTATTGCCATAGACATCCATATGCTCACAACAATACAGCGCTACATTACGACTATCGAATACCAGTTGCTTTGTTGGAAACAACCATATCGACAGGCACTACAACTGGACGCCTTAGAAACAATAGAATTAGCACCATGAGAACCATGGCTCGGCGACATTGGTGCTGTTGCCATAGACATCTCCAGACTCACAATAATACAGAGATTCCTTACCCCTATCTAATAATGCCAGTTGCTTTGCTGGCAAACAGCTTGATCTTGCCGCTTGCCACTGCCCGATATTGCTAACTTTGCTGGCAAAATATTTCTTCTGAATCAATGGCAATATCTCCTTTAATCTGGCATGCGGAAAAGATTCAAAAAGCGACGCGACGGTAAATCTCTGCAAGGTTTGCTTCACAGCGAGAATACAAAGCAGGCGCAAAGTATTGAGGCCACGCCAAGGTAAGGTTCCAAATGTTGACCGCAGAGCGGATGGACCAATGACAGCCGCAAGGGAATGCAGAGTTTAAATATTAAACTGTGGGATACTTCATAGAGCAATAGAAATACTTCATAGAAATTGTGAACCCTTGAATGCAAAATAGTAGATAAGAAATTTATCTCATTAATATTATTCCTGAAGACCATGTTCTGAATATTCCGTAAAAATTGAAGCGACACAAATAAATATGCAGCAAATAGAAAAAAGCTGCTTCAAAATATTGAGCGAGCGTAACGGTTACGTGAATCCAACAACAAGCACACTTCACAAATTGCATGACAGTCAACTGCAAGGAGTTCGAGGAAACGGAAATGGACGTATTTTTCTGTTGCATGCTCCTCGTGAATCCTCGCAAAAGGTACTGATGTTGGGACCAACATGTAGCCATAGCAAAGCATCTACCTATTACATGATCTAATGTTTTGGTTCCTCCCTACCCCTTTCTTTCTTCGCCTCCCACGTAAGCTCATCTTTCACTATTCCTCCCTGCCTTTACGGTGCGCATGTGAACGAAAGGGCATTCTTACATTATGTACTGGATTATGTGCGCGCTTACTTTCCGCGCGTGGGCCGGAGGAAAATCGGAGGGTGGGAGGGGCTGTGTGCTCATTTGCGCTCTGCCCCCTCCCCCTCTTGCTGTTGTCGAGTGACAGGAAGAAAGTTTCCAGTCTCTGGTGCTGCGAGGGGTGTCCGTCCAACCCCTTCACTTCTTCCCGATGGAGAGAGGGATGCGGAGCGTGGGAAAGGAGCGGGCGGGCCGACCACCTGGACCCAGATGGACCAATTGAGTAAAGGGGGAGGAAAAGGGCGGGGGGGGGGCGAGAAAGTTTCTCTTCTTTCGGATATCGAGCGCATGACGAGACCAGTGCGAGCAGGAGAAGGGGGTGACAGAGATAGAGAGAGGGAGGGAGAAAGGGCGAAGGTGGAGAGGGATGATGGGATGAGGGAGGTGGGGTGACTCACGCACCCCCGCGTCAAATGCGCACACGGAAAAGGGGGCGCATTTGACAGCTCCAAACACACTCACACATATCCATGTCACCTTCTACATTCAAACCTCCTTCCCCCCTCCCGTTTTTACTGCGAGGTGCGCAAGAAACAGAGAGAGCACGCGCGGAGGCAATGATGAAGAATGTCCGCCAAATTTCTTTCATTGTCGATTGTGAACAAGTCGTAATTTTCCGTTCTTCGATCCATCGCCTACTTATCGAGCTATTCGCGGCAAAATATAGATGTTCTTGGCCCTTTCTCAGATGAGTTCATAACAATGATGGCTCCTGTTGAGCGGAATTTACTCCGGCCCCCCACGAACTCCCTTATCGGACTCACGTGGTTCTTTTTTGTTTCATACTTTCGTGAGCGATTCCTTCCCACGATAATCGTTCACCCCTGCATGAGTTAATGAACCGGAATTCTAATTCAATTCACGACCAAAAAAAATCGACGGCCTTGACCCTTTCGCAAATGAGCTAATGACGTCACAAGTTCAGGTTAAGTGGGTCACCTCTTCTTTTCCAACTTGGGGGTGGATCTCGCGAGCTTACTTGAATTTGATGGTCTTTTGAGCGTTTCAGCCCCTTTCAATGAAATTTTCCTCCTAATAAATCAGAACTTTACTGGCGTCACTAGCTCATGAAAGGTGGACGGAAACTTACGAGTTTATCTTTAGTTTACACATACGATAAATTGGTTGAACAAGGAAGAATTTTTTCGCCGCAACTTTCTCTTCCATGTACTTACCGAATTCTTTTAATGGACTAAGATTTTTGGTCTGAGTGAATGACCTATCTTTTTTGTTACCTAGATTCAACCCTCATTCTGACTCTAAGTATCTCATTAAGTAGCTAGGTAACAATAAGATAAACAAATCATTATTAGCGCCTGATGATGATGATTATTCATTGAAACCCGGGTCGCGCTCTTATATAAAAAAGTGGTATAAGTAATTGTGTATATCCAGAAAAAACTTCTAATTTTCTCCTCTCTCTTATTTCGACCCATTTTCTTTTCTCAAAATAAAAATATTTCAATGCAATATTTTCTGACACTTGACAAATCGTAACTTCAAATGAATTTGCATACCTCATCAGATAATCATATGCTCTATATTCGGCGCCATGAATTTATAGAACAAACAATCCGCGCAGTAAATTTCTCTGGATTCCAAAAATATATTGTTGATACGCAAAACAACGTGCTGCTAGAGGTCAAGGTTAGGGTAAGTATATAAAACATGCGTCTGAACCATAATAATCTACGGCATCAGTGGCGTAACTATGGGGGGGATGAGAGGGATAGATCCCCCACAAAGCCTCAGAGAATAAAAATAATATTCAAAACTATTGTCTAGTTTTGACTCATAGAAAATTTTAACGTAACCTTTTAATGACCCAAAATTTAAGTGCTAAAATTTTGTAAAATATATTTGCAGGCATGTCATTATTCCAAAATTTTCCTAAAGGGGTCGCCCTTCCCTACCCCCTCTCATTCCCGTCAAAGCATATTCCTAGTTATGCCACTGTACGGCATTGTAACAAGAGTATAAAAACGGGTATAAAAAATCTTCGTTGGCGTGTGAATGAAGTATTTCCTTTTATCACCGGGAAACGTGCCCAGATAACGATAGTGCATAAACTACGCTCGCGAATCGGGGAAATGAAACAAGTTTGAATATCGGATTGGTGTGTTGGCCAATATGCTGTCTTCCCACCCACTGGGTCCGGGTTTAAATCCCGTAGGTGGCGGATATTTCTCAGACTGCCCGATCCTCGCTTGGGTGTTACGCGGAGGGAATTTCAAGTACGATTCTCCGTCCGTCGGATGAGACGCTAAGCCGTTGTCCCTTTGGAGTCTTTCGTTAAGAGCAGGCTAAAGCTGACGCCGGGTTTCTCTCCACCCTTCCTTAAACTTCCATTTGGTGCAAATGGCCTGGGCTGTTAGCCACATCCTGCGAATACCATACCATTCCATGAAACACGTCAACCAAAATGTACATGACGATGTTACGGAGGTAAAACCTGGCAATCGACAACTCCAGTTGGGGAGGGTAGAGTCTTTCGATTTGGTTAATCAGGTGAAACTTGAAGGAGGAACTCGCTGCACTCCTAGAGACAATGTTCCTTCTCCTCGCCTCCAAAAAAATGAGAAGGCACAGATGTCGAGGAGTGGGCGTTTCCTTTTCCGGCCGTGCGTTGTTCACATCGGGCGATAACGCGCTCACAGGCGGCGACGTTGGTTTGGTTCCCCAGGGAGTGGAGTTGGGCCGGAGTTTGGTGGCTCCGCCAGTAGGTACCGCCACAATCCAGTGACACTCCCCCCAATTCCACTCCGTCGGTGCCCTGCTGACTACTGGGGAACGAGCGGCCAACGCAAGCTGTGCCCAACAAAGTTTCGGATGCTGCGAATGTGGGGGGGGGGGGGTGAGGGGGAGGCCGTCCCACCCTCAATATGTGTGCTAACCCCCACTGATTCACTCGCTCTCAGAAAGCGCGGTTCGGCGTCCCCGTGGCGCTCTGACCGCACCCAAGGTGCACGCCTCGCTCCAGAAATGATGTTACGAATGCTCAGAGAAAACCTGAGGACTAAATCATCTTAAAGTCTTGAAATAACGATAATAGCGGAGTTTTCTTCAGCAGTAATTTGGAGCACTGATAAAATCAACGTAAAGTTCTACTCTGCACCAGAGGTTTCTTATGAATTCGCTCCTTAGCTGCCTGAAGACTCATCGCTACCTTGGTTTGACAAGGTTCTAACTGACATTTTTGCAAAATTTGGTGTTTTCACTCAAGATAACTAAGTTTATGTTTCTCTATGTGTTGCACCGGTTTTTATTCCTCCATGTAAAATAATAACAGATTTAGAACAGTGACAAAGTTCCAACTGCAAGGAGAAAAAACTAATATTTGGTCTGACAAGGTTCTAACTGCATTTTACTTATTTTATTACTCATATAAACATGTAAAAAAATAAAATAAATGATATATTTTCTTAAAGTAATAATTACTAGTGTATCTAGTGGATCACTAGTGTATGTGCCAAAAATATAAAATAAATTCCTATTAATAATAGAGATAGAGCATAATAAATAAAAGCGAACAAACTATGTATAAATCCACCAATTTATATTATGCGAACAAACGAACAAACTATGTATATATATACTATGCAGAAAAGCGAACAAACTATGTATAAATTGGTGGATTTATACATAGTTTGTTCGCTTTTATTTATTAGAATGAACCTCCACAAAGTTGAACCTGTTACGATAGAGATTATAGAAATAGAGCAATAGAACTTTGACAAGGTTTTTCTCAAAACCAGCTGATGGTCAGTTAGAACCTTGTCAAACTAAGGTAGCGTCATGTCAATCCATGAAGAGTTTCTAGAGAAAATAGCGTTCAAAGCGAAACTACCGTTTTCATAGCGTCAAAACCATACCTTTTTTCGTACAAAGCAGGATAAAATATATGCTCATGTGAGGATAAATTTCAAATGACATTTATGAAGGGCATAAATGAATTTCTTTTAATTTCCAGTTTCTTTTAGTTCAAACGATTGAGTAGCTACCGAGATAGAACACTTCAAACTCGGATACGTAGACTATTTTCAAGTAGAGTCGAGAGCGAACTCACCTGATGTGGCTCAGAGCGAATAAATGGGAAAGAAGGGGAGCAGAAGTAGGCCATCTCATTCACTCACCTGAAAAATATAGAGACAGGTATTAACTAAACACACAATTACCCGTTGAGTCATTCCTATACCCGTTTTACACTAAGCACGTAATTGCTAACCTAATGAACTATGGGGGAAAAAGTATCCCAACAAAAGTTTTGCCGCTAATATCGCTTAGCGGAAAATATTTCCTTTACAGTGGGTTACAAGACACAGCTTAGTTCGAAATGCGCAAATTTTAAATTATGAAAAAAATGCGGAAGGTTAAAACCGGTTAAAATGCACCCAAAATAGTTAGTTTGTAGTTTGGTGCAAGGAATTGTTATTACTTGTTAATGCTATTTTTTCCCTTGGGAATAGGAAACAAAAGTGTAATGTAAGTTAAAATCTGTTTGGTGATATTTTCAGCACCATTTCTAGGGCCAACCATTAAATTCAATCATAATAATACCTAAACGATGTTTCTATTTATTCATCATGAAAACGTTTATTTATATTTTATGTTAATAATTAATGATCATAAAAATGTAACACGAATAAACTAATGTAATTTTTGAGTGAATGGTCAAGACAAGGAAAAAAAATATAAAAATGTAACTCGAAAAATGAAAAGAGAATTTCGGTGTGTTAAATGAAAAAATTACTTTTAAAATCCGTAAGGCGATATTTAAAATAAAAACAATGTCTAGCATTGCGCTTGCTTTTTCTCAGTTTTTGCCTTCATTTTTAATCTTTTTGTTTATCGTGGACAAAGTCAATCCTATGTATTCTTATCAATCTTTCTCGAGATTTTGAGTGCATAGAATGGTTTCTCATTTCAATGTATTTAATAGTATTTCACAGATTACCCTCAGTGGTACGTATTCTGTAATTAATGCATTACCTACTCGCCTTTCCTTGTTACACTTTATTAACAATTTCAGAATTAGTTTTAATTACCATAGTGAAGTTGTAATTGAGAAAATGGCAAAAAAAGAGCAGCGTCTTAAGTAAATATTTTGATTTTTTAATTCTAATTTATTAATATTAGCATTAATTACTTTTGCATTTTAGCTATTAATATTGTATAAAGTAAGTAGAACATGTGCAATATGGCTAACAAGCCATGCAAAGGTCTTCCAAAATAAAATTTTATTACCTTTGTGATTAGAATTTGTATTGGTGAGTTGATTTTCTTTGGCAAGTGAACGGATTCAAAAAGTTGCCTCTTCTCTTAAGCGGGACTCAGCGGAATTTAAGTGTCAATAAAAATCATTTCACATGACGATAGTGCTGGTGGCACAATAACATTTTTCCTTTCAGTGACTGCTGTAAATTACTATAAAATATGCGACCCAGTCACGTTATAATCAAGCATTCAACGGAAAATTCATGCAACGAATTGATATCTGACAATATAGGGACGTATTTTTCATGATCTTAAGGTGCTAAAATTTTTGTGTGTTATATTTCATCTCTAATAATAATTTACATCTACTAGGGTTTTGCGTATATATGATTAACAGACATATCTATATAGAACTGTAATGATCCCAGAACCGTGATGACTATCGTATAAAATCGTATCCGGCTAAATTTTGTGGAAGTTCTTTATATCCATGATAAAAAGAAGAACACAATGGTAATTTCCACACTTTTAATGTCACAACTCAGCAACCGACCATGGTTTCAACACGTAAGTGTCATTTTCAAGGTATCCTGTGTGTAAGTGTGGAAATTACCATTGTGTTCTTCTTTTTATCATGGATATAAAGAACTTCCACAAAATCGAGGATACCTTGAAAATGACACTTACGTGTTGAAACCATGGTCGGTTGCTGAGTTGTGACATTAAAAGTGTGGAAATTACCATTGTGTTCTCATTTTTATCGTGATGACTATATTTTTGTACACATATTTTTTACTATTGAGTTCCAATGAGCCGGTTCGTTACCCATGGCACTGCAACCTGGCGTAACCCACTAAAACAATTAGTGCTGCCATAATGTGATTCTTCGTTCGAGGACATATGAAATTTCTAACTGAATCCGAAGCTTTATGAAAGTAAAATGTCGAAAAAAAATCTTTTGCCGCATGTTTCGAAACTGAGGACCCATGGTTTCCACGAGCCCCTTCGAAGAAAAAATGTGAACTTGTCCGTCCCCTTCCTGAATATTCGAGCGACGCCTTCGCCACCTTCACTTGTTCCTTCGTCATCATCCGCCCGCCTGTCTGGACCACTCACGCCGCCCATCTGAGAAAGGGGGAGGTGGCGCCACCCACCGCTCGCAGCGCCGCCCAGCGTAGGGCGAGAGGAAGTAAGGCAGGGAAGGAGGGTCGGGATGTCAAGATCAGGTGCGCCAAGGAGTTTGAGGAAGGGAGAGGGGTTGGGGAGAGGGAAGGAGGGTGGGAGAGAGGACATTGCCCTACCCTGGCCCCTGCAAAGTGCGGTGAAGAGATCACGTTACTTGAAAAATCCTTTGTCGGAGATTGTTCTCGGTAACTTACTCTGTAACCGTAGCTTATTAGGCCAATCCAACCCAATATTGCTCCTGAGGTACATGAAATTTGAAGGCTTATCATTTTAAAATATTTTTCTTTATTTTCGTCTCATTCACAATTATCTCGACGGCTAAATAAAAGACCATTTTATTGCACAGCAGAAAAAAGTCGTAGTTCATCTCTATCTTCGTTTGGGCCGAAAATATAGGTAAAATATAACAGGTAAGATCAGTTTCCAACGTTCTGTTTCCCTATAATTATTATATATATTCCCACCACAAGAATCAATAATTTCTCCACTACCTACTCCATAAGCCCTCATTTGCTTTTGCGAGTGATTTTCATCCGCTCTTTCCAAGTTCTGTATGCCTCTTATCCATTCTCGCAAGATTGAATAGTTTTCAAATATTTAAATATTTGGTAAATTTTTCGAAGCAAGAAAGAAATCGCGCAGGCGAGGAGGTCTTGGTATAAAAAGAATTTTATACTCACAGCCGAAAATACAAGCATATAAGTGAGGAAATAATTCCTCATATGCTACATATGAACCACTCTTCTTTGTGGAAGCGAGGCTTGGACGTTGGCAGGTGAAGAAAAGTGAAGAGTGGAATCATTCGAAATGTGGTGCGAACCAACAATGATGAAGATAAAATGGATCGATCTAGTAAGTAATAAGGATGTGTGATAAAAAGAGGGAGAGAAAAAAGAAGCCTTCTAAAAACCATAAAAGAGAAGACATGACAACTTAATTGGTCACATTATGGGGTATGATTTCCAAACAATCGTAGAAGGGTAAGGGACGGCCTCGCATGAGCTACATAGGACAGTTTATAAAGGATGCTGAAGAGAAGAAATACGTCGCTATAAAAAGGCTATCGGATAGTAGAGTGGAATGTAGAACTGCATCAAGTCAACCTTAGGGATTTCTGGCTAATGATGATGATCAAAAATTGGCAACACATTTATATGAGAATTGAAAAAATAAACTTCGGGAAATAGATTAGCAACAAGCGAAATAAGTTCAACAGATTCAGGCTTCAATTGGTGGAAGTTAGACATATTTAAGTAAATGAAAGATCGTAGCACTTTTCCACAAGAATTTTTAATGCGTACAACGCGTTTCGGCTCACTGAGCCATCATCTGGTACAAGACCAGGTCTTGTATTGTACCAGATGATGGCTCAGTGAGCCGAAACGCGTTGTACGCATTAAAAATTCTTGTGGAAAAGTGCTACGATCTTTCATTTACTTAAACAAGCGAAATGCTGAAAAAGATTAACCGAGGTGTGTGATTTCTCAAAATAAAGTAGGATTGTTGCCATCTGATGATGATGATGATGAATTTATCCCAAATTTTTCTTCTCCTTTATGATTTACTTTTATCAAATGACCCTCTTCAGAAATTCCTCCAAAATTCTAAATTCATAATGACTTTTTTGGTTAATTATGTCGCTTATGTTCATTGGCCTATGAATTATTAATTTATCCATGAACTGAATCCAGAAGCATCTGCTTAGAGTATCACTCTGGATGTAATTACTATCTCATTAACTGTAGAACATAAAATAATATTCAGTTTTACTCTCAATAAGATGTTTTAATCCTCCTTTAGAAGTGTCGCCAACTGCGGCAACCTTATGATAGCCTTTTGCCGAATTATTACTAGTTGCCGGTGAATTTGAATAATTAAAAATACATGAGATTTCTAGCCGATTTGTGAATAACATCTCGTACCAGTAATGATATCTATTCCGAGAGCGCAAGTAGATATAACATATTTCGTGGCTCTAAATAATGATTTCATCCACGGTTGCACATACAGGTGAAGAAAGAAACCAACGCTCACGCAGAGTTCCGTCGTTGGAGTGGTGCTGTTCAAAGCGAAGATGAGTGGCGTGGGAGCTGCCGGCGTAAGAGGGGCCTTCGTTATCTGCGTTACGAATTGTGTCGGGCGGCGGCGACCGAATTAAAAGCCCTCGCATTGCCGGTGGAAGCGGAGGGGAGGACAGGAGAACGTCTCCGGTGGTGATGTGGGCGGGCGAGGTCGGTGGGAACTGGGAACACGGCGACA
The DNA here is from genome assembly GCF_921293095.1 of Ischnura elegans. NCBI lineage: Eukaryota > Metazoa > Arthropoda > Insecta > Odonata > Coenagrionidae > Ischnura > Ischnura elegans. Next base: position 19,341,196 of record NC_060246.1, read on the forward strand.
GCCCAAGGAGGGAAGGAGGGGAGGAGGGTGGGAGGGAGGGAAGGACACCCTAAGCAGTCACTCCACTCCCCCCCTCCCCCTTACCTCGTATGTGGGGGGAGAGGTGGAGGTGGGTTCTGGTAGATGTAAAAACGGACGCTAATTGGACCCACTGGAGGCAGCGGGGGCGGAAAAAGCCCTCTCCATCCGTTGGGATCCCCTGTCCGTCATGCACCTCGGCAGCCAGACATGCGGGCGGTAGAGAAGGAAGCTTCTATTAGGGCAGGCGACTTCCTGCACACACGCACTGCGTTGCCACGGTAATCAAGAGACGTTTCCAAATTGTCGAATAAGTGCGGCTGGGAATCGTTACTCTGAAACGCTTCCACTGATCGCACTTTTTCTTCCTACGTGATGTGTTACCTTTTAAAATGATCGTGTGGTCACTCTGAAACTTTCATGATGCTTAGAGCAAAACCTTGTCTGTATCATGACCCTCTCAAGAAACTCCTTCCAGTTTCTAAAATCATGAAAAAGTTTTCAGCAACTTTTATTCCATTGGCGTATATTTTAAAACTCACGCGGCCGGCCTGATTTTTTAGGGTGCATATAAAAGACGTCTCACACCTGCCTGTCTGCAAAGGCAGACCTCTATCATGATTGCGCTGCATCTAGTAAAATATCGCAAAATATGGGTTGTGCATATACATAGCTGCGTCCGAAAACGGAATAATATTTTCTAGGTAGTTTCGGATGGGGATAAAACGATACCCACTGGGACATAACGAAACCAATCGAAATTCTTTTGCGTGCAGTGGATTTTAAATCCGTAAAAAGAGAGGATGGAGAGAAATCTCTATGTAGTTTTGACCCATAAGCAAGGCCACGGCATGAAAAACATTAAGCCTACCCAGCGTAACTAGTGGTGCATTGAACCAGCCCTGTAGGTCAACACTAAACTATTCGAAGGTTAAGTACGTGGTGTCAAAGGTGTGAAGCGTAAAACGTGTCCTTTTTCGTTTCTAGATTTTAGTTTAGTTCCGACCCTCAATGCTTTCGACTCTGTGTTTAGTTTTAAGTTCTGTTTCGTTTCGTCTCTTCATTTCGCTAACTTGCGTTCGAATCTATTGACAATTGTTGAAATCGAAAATAGTTACGCATGCATGCGATTTTTGCTGTTGCTGACTTTCGTTTCGTTTCCATTGCCAACGCTGCTGTGGTGTAGGACCAAGCAGGGTTTTAAGCGTAGAGGTAGCAAAGGTACTACGTCTACTTTCAACCGTCGGACTTAATACTACCCGCACTTACGACCGAAATTATTTTTAAAACAAATTTTGAAGTATCCCCAATATTTTCTCTTGGAATTGATACGACAATCGCACGCATACTGCGGCAACGTGCTCCTATTGCGACATTATTCTTTATTTTTATTTGTATGTTATTATTCTCTGCATCTTATCTATTAAAGAACCATGCGTAAAGAGTATGACATCGATAAATATGGGATGTGCATGCACCTAGTTGCTCCCGAAAACGGAATAATATTTTCTAGGTAGTTTCGGCTCGGGGCAAAACGATACTCACGGGGACAAAACGAAACCAATCGGAATTCCTTTGCGTGCAGTGAAGCAGCGTTAGTCGGCTCAGCAACGGTTTATGCCAGATTCTGGCATATAGATGATATATACCTGTATGCACATGTCGTTTCCGACCCACGATCAAGTCTTCATAGAGTATACTATTCGTAAGTCGGGGAGAGTACCTGTAGGCATATTGCTCGTACATTTAGAATTTCCCACACCTGGTAAACATCTCTAGAGCGGGGGAGGTCCAATCTGACGACGTTTCACACTGGCCTCATCGGGGAGGTGGGTGGGCGGCCGGGTTCCCCCTCCTCTCCTTCCCACGACTAGATCAACCCCCTTGGGACTCTTCTCCTTCCTCCTGATCCCGCGCTGTTGATGAGGCAACGAACCACGTCGGTGCCATCACAGGGAGGGGGAGTTAAGTGCGCGACTGAAATTAGTCATCAATTGGAAGAAGAAGCAGGAAAGAATGTCAAAGGAAAACGGAGGGGGAGAGCAACCCCTGCCCAGATGAAGAGACCCCCATCAACCCCAAATTGCTCCAAATAATCGCCCCCACCGACGACTGTGAAAGAACTCCCTCGCGTCAGACTCTGACGAGCGGTGTGCGTCAGACAATCACCGCGGCGACTGAGAGGACTCGTCTCTCTCACCCAATGAGCATCGCAGCCGCCTGCTCTCCTCGCGTTCGCCAGAATCACGTTGGGAGCCGCTGAGGGTAGGTACCTGCTAAGCTTAGGCCGCATGCACACGTCCACGTATACTGCTACTGCTGTAGCTTTGAAGTGATATCTTGGTACTACTATCAACTATACGTAGTAGCAGGGATGCCGACATGCAAAAAACATTGGAGGGGGGGGCAAGCCGGGGATCTTGCCCCAGGAAATTTTGTAAGTAGTGAGTATTAAGTTTTTTTAAGCATTTTAGAAGAGTCATATGATCAACATTAGAACCTTGATAACTCGAATCTCGATATCTGGAAACTTCGGGGAAAATTGACAAGCCTGACACATTTTTTTATTACACCCATAACGAATTTTTGAGGGGGCTCAGGTCCCCTCAGGCCCCATGGAGTGGGCGCCGCTGCGTAGTAGTACCAATGCACTCCATGATGGTCCAGGTAGAAAAACAAAAGTAGTGACAGCGGTGGAGGAGAAAAAATTGCATCACCTCTTCTTTATGATGAAAAAAAAACCTCTTGGTTCTGCAGGCCGATATATCGGCTAATGCTTCCCAGCCGAAAAGTGCCACGAGCTGAAATATTGGCTACGAGGAAATTAATAGTTTAAATTATTAACTATACAGCAATTATACTCTTGATTAAGAAATCAGCATTAATTATTCTGTTAGAAATAAATATAATGAGAGTGAAATTAAAATAATACCATGCTAATATAACAAAAGATGACGTAACAAAAATTTTTCTTGAAGATGATAGTACATTTAATCTTTGGAATAGCTCGTCAGTACCACTCCAAGCAAGTTTGCAAAAATATAATTTGTCTTTCCATCCCCAATAATAAATTAATTGAAAAACGCCAATCTGAAATAATATTGTTTGCCAATGCAGTTATATCAACAACCACCGCTGGCGATATATCCATAGTCACCGACTCCTATGTTCAAAGCTGGACTGCTTCAACTTCGCCAATAGATAGAATCAATACCTCAATCGAGTTGTATATGTATAATCTTCTCTTTGCTTCAAGGTCAATGTCCATATACGCGAATCGATCCTAACATTGGACTGCCATGGCAGTCAACGTAAACGTGTTAACCTAGCTTAAGATTGCAAAGGCAATAAAGAGCAGAAGCATTTGAGAGCGACAGGGAGAACATTATATACCTATAAGAACAGCACCATACATATATATTCAGGTCCCACAGAGATTATAACATAATGGAGATAATTATCCGAACGGATATACATCAGTAAGAAGCCGTTTTTCCATCGTAAAATAAAGGCTTTAAATAATTTTTAGGTCTAAATCGGGCTGTAAAATGTCTCACACGCCTCGCGCCTGTCGTTTTAGTATTCTCGTATGAGTACCTAACACCTTCCGTCAGTGGCGTATCTATGGGAGGGGGGGCTAAGGGAGCTAGGTAAGCGTGTAAACCCAGCTTAAGATTGCAAAGACAATAAATAGTAGATGCATTTGAGAGCAACACGTGGACAACTTACTGCTCCTTTTCTTTCTGATGTTCTTCCCTCTCTCTCCTCTGTTCTTCCATTCTTTCGATGCGAGCCTGATTCCTCCATCGGAATAATGATGGAGTTTCAATATTGGGGTAGGTTTCATCTTCATCATCTGAGTTCTAAAGGATGAATGATAAAATTCCATATATAGTCACATCACTCCTGAACATTAAAATATGAGATTGTTATTATTTAATATTCATACCAGAGGTGCATACCCCCCCTTGGTTATCCAATTTTAACTAGATAGAATTGTATTTTTTTTCGGATCCCCACTACTGCTGGGAGGTTAACCCCACTTAGCCCCACCCCCCCTTGTCGCTATTCTGGATCCGCCACTGCCCCCATCACACACCTATTGAGGTGCAGTGGTACGTAGATGTATGATATGTAAGTCTCAACCGAGGAAAGCTAAAACATGTGTCGTGCAGGTTGGACACAGGGACTGTGATAACCAATCCATGGGAAGAGCGTTTGGCTTCTGACCTTAGGGTCCAGGGTTCAAACCACTGGTGAAACCTTTGATCACTCCGAGCAAAATGCAAACGCTAGTCACTGGGATAGGTAATCTAGCGAAATTAAATGGCCAACTTACGCTGAAAATGTGAACTTCACTGGCCTGTGGCTTAGTCTGGAATGAGCTCTTCCCTCGCAACTCGAAACCAATCTTCAGGTTGAAGCTCTGGAGTGAGTGAGCCGGTTTGAAAAAAGTATTCAGCTCCGTCTGACGGAAATTATGAATGTCACTCAGGCTTATATCCTGCGTTTCTTGCCAGGAACGCAGTTTCCATTTTATGGAGTGTTACGTAATAAATTTGTGCTGAAAAGAGCCAAGTTTCTTTGAGGTATGAGTGTATACTACAGGTAGCATTGCATCATGCCGTAAGCGAGTAGGTACATTCAGGAGAGAAGAAAAGATACCTGATTGACGTGGTGGCTGAAGTGTTGGCCTTCTATTCTGAGGGCTCTGGTTAAAGCCCTGGTGGAGGTGAAGAATTATATTGCTTTACGTGCCTTTCAGGTCATCTCTTGCGTATTTCCTGAGTAGCGAATCCGTCTTCAGGACAGTAAAAGGTCTCCGCGTAAGCTATATGAAAAAAATTGCTTCCCACTTCGGCAAACCAGTATTCGAATCCAGATAATAGGTGTTTTATATAAAGAATCCTTGGTCCTGGGTTGGATGGAGCAATAGGTCCGTTAAATGACACATCTAATTGAGGGAAAAGTTTGCTGGTGAGAATCCACCATATTAACTTTCTCTAAAACTTTCTGTGAATAATACTCCAATAATCAAGCAAATCAAGTTGAAGGTGTATACAATTTAAGGATATTGTGGGGTAGGAATACCTTTTATATCTGTAGGATGTTGAATTTCACTGCTTTCCATGGTAAGTCATCCACCACTACCTCCGTCATTATTAATAGTATCAAACAGTGGAATATTCGCGGAAGTCAATATAAATAATGAACGGTTATTACATATCCATGAGCATTTCTCTCTCACACACAGTTATAATATGCACATTATGCAAACATTAATTCAATTTTGAAGTTATTTTATTTATTCATTTCCATGTATCCCGAAAACAGCTCGCAATGGCCTTTACAACGACGATACCAACAACCTACAACTGTTTAAGCACGAACACCCGAGTCCTAGGAAGAGGCAGCTTACCCACGCGGGACTCGAACCCTCGGCTTTCGAATTATTAAGCAAGTGCTTATCCCCGACTCTGCCAATTTTCGTTGTAATTCAATTCTCCAAAATGAGTTCGCTGGCGCCCATAGACCCTATAGTAGGGTGGTGCGAAAAAACTCAAGTTCCAAATTTCGTGTCGTAATAGTGCGGAAAAGTTGCGATACGTTAGTACAAGAAAAACAAAAAAAGAATTATTAAAATCGGACGTCATCTTCCGATCCCGCAAAGCACCTGAAAAAATGACAAAAATGAAAAAAAATGTTTTTTTTTTTCGTTGTAAAAAAATTAAATTAAATCAATATCTTTTAACACTGTAGCAAAAAATGATTACAAATAGCATAGGTTATTATTTATATATGCATATTTATGGCTTTTAACTGTTATTACCGATCGCACAAGATCATTAAAAATGTATAAATTTTGCAATTTCGCCTATTTTTCAGAGTTTTGTAATATTTACTTGAGGATAATTTTTGAGAAGTTTTAATTAGCTATTTAGATCAAAAATGACAATAAAACTCACCACTAGAATTAAAAGGCAAAATTACACTTTAAAACGTCAGCATGTTAACCCTATTGAAACCGAAAGTGAAGATGTTGAGGTTTTAAATGACGCAACGCAAAGTTCAACAATCAAGGAGAAATTTGTTGACTAGGAAGATTACATGCCTAGTACATCCAAAAATATATTAATCATAATGGCAAATGAGGGTAAAATTCCCAAGTACAACTTTTCATTGTGATCAATACGGGGTGTTTCACCGTACAGCTGCTGCTATAGCATCAAGTGCACTTGTAGACATTGGAGTTAGAACTGAAGAATATACTTCTAAGTTCATTGACCGATGTAGAATTAAAAGGGAAAAGAAAAATATTATAAGCGATTTTCAGCAAATCCATCTTGATTTAGGTGAGCTACACGGTTATACTTTGACGGAAGGGTAGAAAATACCATAGTCATAGAAATGATTGAATCGAAGGAGTACTGTCGGACAGTTATAGCGGAACACCATTTTCTAATAAAAGAACCGGATTTTGTGTATTTGAGTTATGTTTCTCCAAGCTCCGGGTCTGCTAAAGATATAGTGGCCTCCATACTATTTTATCTCTCTGATCAAGGAGTATCATTAGAGTTCTTAGAGTTAGTTTGCTGTGATGGCACGAGCATCAATATTAGATGGAAAGGTTGCACTATTAGAGCGCTCATAAAACACCAATGACACCCGCTGCAGTGGGAAGTTGGGTTACTTCATTTCATTGAATTACTTTTGTCATATTTTTCTGTATTTAGATGGTGAAACAAGTGACCAAAAATCATTTATTGGGCCAATTGGACTAATATGAATGGTTATGGGAAGCTTCCAAACTGCATTTCCAAGCAATTGAATGTGAAATTCTACAAGTTGATAGATAAATTTTGAGCAAGGACCTAAGATACCTTATTGACATTAGTCAAGCAATCACAAGTGGCGACTCTCCAAATGACTTAGCAAACCGGGATACTGGACCATTTTCACATGCTAGATGGCTCGTGTGAACAGAGCAAAGGAAACCTCTCAATACATACCTGGATATTAAAAGAAAGTAGTTTTCCCTGTTATTGAACAGAACTCTAACTTTGATCACGAAGAGAATGTATTAATGGTGATGGTTTTTGATTACAGAAGGCACATTAGAGAGCTAGGGCTAAAAAGAGTATTTAAAGCCAGATAGACTTAACCAAAAGGCAAACCTATCGTAAACTTCATTGCTCCTACCACGAACTTCGAAATAACTGACCATATAGAATTGATTGACTGGAATGTAGTCAAACTATCTACTCCACCTCTTCCAATGAGAATAATTACTAATGAAGAAATAGCTTCTTTCATTGAATCTGGCGATAAACAAGATTGGGACATTATAACTTCCCATATCAAATGCAAGTAATGGAGCCGTGTGTGAAATTGGTAACTAAGGCATCCCTTAAGCTTTGTGGCTATCGATCCAGTGATGGATTTATTTGGGCTAATTCAAATCAAGGTCCATTATGCCAAACCTTACCACTAAATCGCAGTACAAAGTAGTTTTCAAAAGTTAAAATTTAAAAGGACAAAAAATTTAAATATCGTAGAAGCAGTAACCCTCATTGGTTGGATGAATGGAGGGTGTGGGTAGAACTCAAAGTGCAGCCACCTCTCCGCGGTGAGTTCTGGGTTGTTTAAATATTATTAAATCATATATAAACAAAGGAAGAGCTGCATAATCAAACATGTATTTTATACTAAAATATTACCTTAAGTTATTACGACACAACTCTGAAAAACCGGCAAAATTGCAAAATTTATACATTTTTAATGATCTTGTGCGATCGGTAATAACAGTTAAAAGCCATAAATATGCATATATAAATAATAACCTATGCTATTTGTAATCATTTTTTGCTACAGTGTTAAAAGATATTGATTTAATTTAATTTTTTTACAACGAAAAAAAAAACATTTTTTTTCATTTTTGTCATTTTTTCAGGTGCTTTGCGGGATCGGAAGATGACGTCCGATTTTAATAATTCTTTTTTTGTTTTTCTTGTACTAACGTATCGCAACTTTTCCGCACTATTACGACACGAAATTTGGAACTTGAGTTTTTTCGCACCACCCTACCCTATAGACCAGTGTGTGGAAAAAATAGCGAAAATTTTAAATAAATACAAATAAATGGCCCCACAATTCCGAGGCGTTTATGAAATAAAACTTGTCCCGTAGTGTAGGCCAATTATCATTCTCACGTAAACTATGAACTCATGATTGAAAACTGCCGCCACACTGTATTGAACTTGAGCTGATTCGTTTCTTCATTCTCTGTGCGCCAATGCTGCTCTCCATCCCGAGATGTCCTTCTCCGTAATTCACGGTTCAAAAGCGCAGAAACAAATGACATAGGCCCTGCCTCAATGCGCATTCAAGAAATTTCACGCCTATTGGGAGTGAATATTCATGGAGAAAAAATTAGCATGCTAAGATTTGCCGATGACATAGCCGTTATAGCAGAAACAGAGACGGATTAGAAAAATATTCTAGTTAATATGGGTAGGGTAATGGGTAGATATCAACTGAAAATAAGCACAAAGAAAACCAAGATCTTAGTATGCAGCAGAAGAGAAGAAGTCAAGACTGACATTAAAATAGGGAAGCAAAAACTGATAGAGGTGTATGAATTCTGTTATTTGGGAAGCAAGATAACTAGTGACGGGAGAAGTAAGAAAGAAATTATCAGCAGAATAGCCCAGGCGAAGAGAGCATTCCACCAAAAGAGAGCTGCTTACAGCAGGAAACTTAAGTATGGAAGTAAAGAAACAATTTATAAGAACCTACATCTGGAGTATGCTCCTATACGGAAGTGAGGCATGGACAATGACCGCAGCGGAGAAAGCAAGGATAGAGGCCTTCGAAATGTGGTGCTACAGAAGAATGATGAAAATCAAATGGATCGACAGAGTTAGTAACAAAGAAGTCCTAAGAAGAGTAGGAGAGAAGAGAAGCCTCATGAAAACCTTAATAAGAAGACGGAACAACCTTATAGGCCACATCCTGAGACATGATGGCCTGATGAAGACAATCGTCGAAGGACAAGTGGAAGGCAAGAATGGAAAAGGAAGACCTCGAACAAAATATATGGAACAAGTGAAGAGAGATGTGAAAGAGAAGAAATACGTAGGTGTGAAAAGATTAGCTGAAAGGAGAATAGAGTGGAGAGCTGCGTCAAACCAATCCTAGGATTGTTGACCAATGATGTTGATGATGATGATATAAAATATCGGTCAAACCATTCGCCATTGGATCTTTAGGCAATACAGTATCACGATAAGTACTACCTAAGGATGATTTATCGCTTACAATCTCCGCACACCGGCTTCGAAGGGAGTAGTTGTGCTTGCGAAAGCCATCGAGGGGCCCCAAACATAGGGCCAGCGCCCCAAACGTGCGCCGGGTGCGTGACAGTGCAGCTGAGCAGGCGACCTGATATCTCACCCTCACAGCCACGCTTCCTCAAACGCCGATAACGAGCGCCCCCTGCGAACTGTTTGATAGTGCATTCGCACCACTGACACGAGGGGCCGCGCGAGAGTGTGTGCGAGCACAGATCTCGATTTCAGAATGAAATGACACAGCCGTCCAACGATTTCGGGAACGCTTCCTCCCTGTGCACAATCGTGGTATTCGGTCCCTCGAGAACCCTGGGGGACTCGGTCAGTACTCGTACACCCTCTGCTCACCCCTCAGCATTTGTACACACAAATTACTCAGTTTGCGTCCTACTTGTCAGGTCAATATGTTAATGCCATAGCTTTCAGAGGACGCAACACACCTGCTCGAAAGTCCACTTTTGCATCGAACCAGCAAGTAAAAAATTTGTAAACTTCCACTGGATGATCTATTTCAACATCATGGCAACGTCAAACAGTCGACATCACCAAGTGAGCAATTTACGTACCACATTCCTGAAATAATTCCCTGGTTTTGCTATTCAAGGATTATGTTCCATAAACTACTCACTTCATGATGTCGCCTGTTCGATGAAACCATAGTCGTGGAATAAATCATCCCGTGGAAGTTTACCAAGTTCTTTTTTTTTCTTGTCGGTTCGACATGAAGTATAGATTCCACAAAACTGAGCCAGGTAGCATCTCATTCAGGGGCGGATCCAGGATTTCTTTCTGGGAGGGGCACAAGCAAGGCCGTATCCAGGATTTTGTTCAGGGGGGGGCACAAGGATACCTTGTTTTACAAAACGAATGAAATTATAATGGGACCGTATTAAAAATCTATCATATTTTTAAGGGTCTCGGGGGGGCACGTGCCCCCGTGCCCCCCCCCTGGATCCGCCTATGATCTCATTTGTCGTATTTGAATTGATTACTTGCAAAATTTTACTGTGCCTAAAACACAGAAATGATACATATGATTTTTTTAAGTAAAGCTTTAAACTTTGATACATAGGCAAATATTAACACGTATCTACTCTTCTTACCCAAAAAATCTAAATGATAAACAGATGACGTGATTTTGATTTTATCTCAGATTCCCTTTCAGGGCAAAACAATATGGCATCTACATCTTCAACTACACCTACGACATTTTAAAACATAGACGACGAAATTTGGACCCAAATACATTGGGCTCCGACATGAAAAACTTACGAACAGCACTATTCAGACTTAATTGACAATAATAACCCTTTTGGGCTAAAAAATCTGGTTTCTTTTGTAAAAACTAGAATGGAATTCTGTTGAGTAGGTAAGTACCTGTTTTGTGTTTAAGGCGTCCAACGCTTAGGTCCAATCCCGTTAGTGAAACATATTTAGCAAGTATTTGAATAAACTCGAATTTCTCACTAAACCAGAGATTCAGTCCGAAAGTAGGTGTGGACAGCTGAGGGTAGACCTACAGTAGAGCTCACCCAAGACTTAACCGCTGTCGTAAGATGATCAAATATTCAGGGGCTAATTCCTTTCCCTGGATCGCCTGGCACTTCTATGATTTAATTTTGAAGATGTCAAAAGACTTAGCACGGGATTCGAACCCAAGTTCCTTCAATCATCAGCCAAGTCATCTACCCTCAAGATACCACGCATCCACTCATCCCTAGGGTTGAATAATTCAAATCCAACTATCATGTGATCAGCATTCCCGATTCAAGGCAATGCTTGAAGAGAATGTCTTTGTTCGGACTACTACGGGAGCGCCACATTTCTCTTCACAATCCTATCATCTCTCGCTCTTCATGCTTCTTTTGTTCTCCACGCGCGAGAGCTTGCCACAAGAGACCGCAGCTGTCGGTCGCCCTGCCCAAATAGTAACAACCACTTGGAGTCGCCATTCGGTGCGCGGAACATATCCTCACATCCACAACACATAGGAAATCCAGGCCTCCGTGCAATTATGTCTCCAGGGCAACGCCCCGCTCCCCAATCACCCTCACTTCAGCCACTTCCCTCCCGCCCCTCGCACAGGGTGACGTCACGTCCGCCCCACCTTTATCGCCCACCTCCTCCCCTCCCGTGAGCCACCCCCGACCCACTTCCTAATACCCTCTCTCTCCTCCTCAACCGAGCAGCATCCTGTGCTGTACACATTTACATCTATCCCATGCCATCGCATGCAGTTGATTTTTTTATTTTACATTCAATAAAAAATATTTCTCAGTTAAATCTCTAGCGAGTAATTACAGCTATATTTAGAATTGATTATCTCCAGCTGATTCCGTCGGAAAAAAACGCCTCACATTCCTAACCCAAACAGAGTTACGACTAATTAAATGATAAACAAAGATACCTGTACGTGTACATCTGTACAGTACCTGATGATGATAGAAAGCCAATCAAAACTCGTGCTGACGTGTAGCTGTGAAACAAATTTAAGCAGGCAGTGCGATATCTTTGTTTATCATTTGATATGCTGTTCCACAATATCTCTCTAGAAAAATTTCACTTCAGTGCTGCGAATTTTATCGCAAATATTGTACAATGCAGAAGCCCAAATCTCCTTGAGTCACCTACAAATGCAATTTTATCCTCTATATCACTCTGCAGTCTATCCCGTCTCCAACTTCAATCAGGCATAAAATACTTCTACAACGTCATTAAATTCAACTTTGTAAGTCATGATATTGTTTCTTGCATCAGCATAATAGTACCTTCCTTCCATACTCGTTACAACTTCCTACTCCACATGCCAATACTAACGCTATCAACAATAAACTACTCTCTCTATTCTACCGTCTTGCTGCACCTACAAATCTTCCCCCAACTGACCTTTTTCCCTTTTCTATATCCATTAAAATTTTTACTGACTTGATATCATCTCAATTAATGCAAAATAACCACATTATAAGCTAAATATTCAGGATGTGGCTACCATAACTCTTTATTGTTTTTGTTACTGTTTGATTTGTCATGTCATTAACTTCTTTATTTCATTTTTATTGCTATATGTGCACTTGTCACTGTATCGGTACCATTTTTTAAAATTAAACTAAATAAAAAATAAAGAGTCACCAGCACGGGCCGCAAAACGCCGGCCGGGTTAGGATCTCTACTGCTCTTTCCCGTCGAGCAAGCCGCCCATTGTCGTCAGGAATCCAGAAATTCATAATTTCAAGTATTTTTCACGCGCATCAGAAATAATGCCAATTTTAAATTCATTTTAAGTAAAATATTTCCATAAGCGATCTTTGGTTCTGGGAGGATCTAACACCTTTGACTACGCCACTGATGTGTATTATACCAGACCATTTGTAGGCTTCAACTGTCACGTTCTCAAGGAAACACGCTTTTAGAAGGATTTTCAGCCAAATGAAAAGGCGACTAACATTTATGTAGTTTATACCACCAGTATCAGGATGTTACAGAGAATTGATTGACCGTGAAACACGAGAAAATTGATTAATTAAGATTTTTATGGCCAGAGAAAAAATATATCACATACGAATCGCAAATAGCCTTGGTAGAAATATTTCTCATAACTTTTATACTTGAGTGAATTGAATTGATTAGAGGCTTGGTTGGAACAGTATTAAGGATGTTTCAGGATTTATAATAAGGCGAAAGTTGTAAGCTCGGCAGAAGGATAGAAGTTGTGTCATAAAACTTCATGTTAGGCCGTGAAGATAAACTCTTTGGTGATCAATTCAATTATAGCCATAAAAAAAACCGCACGGCTGAAGACTGGCGATGGGAAAACATTGAATTGATAGTTAGGAAGCTGGAGAAGGGGAGAGGGGACGTGGGGTGGGGGGAGGTGAAGAGAGGGAGGGGGCAGAATGATCGAGGGGAGGAAGGAGGTTGCTATGAGGAATCGAGAGTTGACGGATGGAATGGAACAGGTAAGGAGTGTTACTTTGACGACGCGAAAAATCCTTCGTTACCGACGTGCCTACAAAGGGTGAGGGGGATCACGAGAAAAAGATACAGGAAATAGAACGCCGAGTCATTCTTATTCTTTCCTCGTAGGTACGGGAATAGCTAAAGATTGACAATTACTAAAATTAATCGCATCACTCGCTAGGGCGACTAATTGCATGTTTTTGCCCTTTCGCATCGGCGTAGACAGGGGTCCGGACCCCCCAGATACATAAAAACACAGTATATTTTCTTCATTAAAGAAAACTAAATATTGAAAAATCATAAATTTTCAAAAGATTTCTTTGAACAATTAAATTTTCTCGATCATGAAAAGTATTAAAAGTAGCTTAAAACACTCTACTCATGATAGTAACCTGTTTTTCACAAATATATCCCCCCTGGCTTTGAATGCCGCCCCCCGAACGAACTTCCTGGCTACCCCACTGTCCGTTCGTATATTTTTCTATCTTATAATTATTGAGTATTGCTTACCTTTAGCTTGCTTGCCTTAGGTCCTTCGTGCCATCATAGGGAAGGGTATTTGGGAGGGGGGAGGCAGGAGAGAAACCCGGCGTCCGCATTAGCCTGCCCGTGATGAAAGGCGCCCAAGGGACCACGGCTTAACGTCCCAACCGACGGACGGCGTGGACACTTGATTTGCCCTCCATGTTGGACTCAAGTCGACATCGGGAAACCTCTGCCATAACGGGATTTGAACCCGAGCTCACTGAATGTGAAGCTCTACCCACCAGACTCACCCGATCGCAATTCCCATTCATATTTCCCGTGACATGGGCAAGGGTGCACTGAAAGTGAGACGTAAAAATACACGAACCTTCAATATACGCAATGCAGGCGAACTTTGACCACGCGGCGCGCATCACCGCTATTATTAGAACTGATGCAATGCTGTCTTCACCGTTCCAATTAATCACCTATTGAATCGTTATTACAATGCTGTGCGTTGCCTGCGATCTATCGTTCATAAACTGCGTGCGTCCAATTACACCAATGCTGGTGCGAACGGGAATTATTGCGTCCATTAAAATTTGACGGTGAGGGCAATCGAAGCAAAGGAAGTTGACGAGATGGATCGAGTGACTCTGGACGCGTGTTTCGTGCCGCAGCATAGAGCGGGTCCGATCACGGAGCGACGCCCATCCCGAGGCGTGACGGTGAGGGAGAGGAGGGGGCGTGCCCGTCCCCCTCCCACTTCCTCCCTCCCTTCCACCCCCTCTCCTCTCCCCACACCCCTCCCTCCGTCCGCGTCTTCTGCGTCGAGGCAGATAAGGGAGTGTAAGGAGGAGGAAGGGGGGGGGGGGGCGGCGGCGGGCAGTTACCTCTTCTCCCGAATGAAGGGGGGATTGGAGGAGTGGGAGGGAGGAAGGTGCGCAGCGTAGCCTTCGAGATGTAGGTACAGGCCGGAACATCTGAATTTCGATTGTCATCTGTTTGAAAATAATAAGCCTGTTTTTGATTACGACCTTACGCGGATACCATGAAAATATTCTAAAAAATACATATAACAGTATATGCGCTGCAACTACTTGGTTAGTACCGTAAATTTCTATATGATAATTATCATATTTATCATGTAATCGCTACCGATGGCTCATGAAGCGTTTTATGTGATTGTATCCAGTATATTAACACTTCGTCCAATGAGTTCTACAATGATTTGTTCAAACACGTCATCGGCATAATTTTTACTTGCCATATATCTGGTTATTTTTTTCCCTTGAATAAAACAATACTTCGATGTTTTAAATGTAGGAGAATTTGCACATGAAATAAGCTGTGCGATTATATTAAGTTGTTTATGTTTCGTTTAGCCTGCGATAAGCGTACAGTGGGAAGCGGCGAAACTTTTTATTGTTTTCTGGAAATAATTGTCCAAAAACCTTCATATAATACAAATGATTTCATATGTGCATGTCAACTTTATATAAAATTGGATTTGCACATAATATAAGGCGCCTTTACATGATGTCAAATTTAAACTTTATTACACTCTATAAGAAAACCACTGAAAGCCCACTACCCGCGCTTTGAGTAGGCCGTCTTAATAAGAGTGGTTTTCCCGTCTGTAAGAACGTCTCGCAGGCTACGATATTTAGCTTCCCTCCCCTTCATTACCTTGAAAATGTTTTCACCCTGAGTACACGATTCGAAACAAATACTAATGCAATAGTCCGCGAAGGCTTCAATCTTTAGCCAAGAATGTGGTGAATATCAATGGACGGAAACTTACTGACCGTTATTTAAGGATAGTTTACTCTCCCGGAACCAAGCAAACAATTCCTCCACTTAATAAAACTCGGGTACGACTACTCATGAGATCGGAGCATGAGTGCCGAAAAGTAAACGGTACCAGTTTAGGAACACCCCTATAAGTAATCGACATCAATTAAGATGTCATGTATGTAAGTGATTGCTAGATGTGGGATAAAATGGAAAACTGCGATCATGTTATAAAACGATAAGTATTGCTTGAAACAGCATAAATTTAAAAGTATATTTATGATTATTAATTAAAGCAAATTATCACAGGTACTGAAAAAATATTTCTCTGAAAGAATCGTATGCTATTTTAGCAATAATTTTATGAGACGCAGAACATTGTATTTTTTACCTGATTTTTTTAAAACGTCAAAAAATATATACACTGTGTGATGAACAAAATTAATATTGATAACGGGCTGAGAGAGATTATCGACGAAGAGCAAGAGAGACGCTCCTATATATCGGCAACCCAAGCAGATAAAAACAAAATACGAACATATGCATGGTAGGTATCCGAAAGTTAAGATTAATTTAAGGGTTGAGAGCGAGTACTACCGATTACCGAAGAGTACCTGGAAAGCCCATCACTAGCGCCGTGAGCCAATGAGCGAGGGCGCGCTCTCTTTTGAGTTGCCTTCCAGTGCGGCTCCGCATCTCGCCTCCAAGAAGATGTCGGGGGCAGGGAAAGGTACTCGGCCCCCCAGAGTCGCCCCCTCGCGTCCACTTCCGTGCGGCGATCGTAAAAACAGCCAACGGGGGGCTGAAGGGGGGTGGGCAGAGAGAGAGAGGGAGGGAGTTCAGAGCACAAGGAGAGAGAGAGAAGTCGGTTGGTAGGATGCGATAAAAGATTATGTGCCAAGGGACGGAGGGAGAGTCCCTGCCCATGAGCCCACGCGTGCACACCCCTCCCGCAAAGGGGTGGGGGAGGGCGCCGAAAATCCCATTCCCCCGCCCGGGGACGCAATCACGGCCGCAGCGAGGAGGCGCCTCGGTGGCGCCGAGTGGCCACGCGGGACGCCGTCGCCGCCCGCCAGGGGTAGGAAAAGGAAGAGGGGTGGAAGTGGGTGGGGGCAGAAACGGACGCGCGTGCGCCCCCATCACACGGGAAAGCACGCTAAGGAGTCACGCCGCACGGCGGATCAAGGGTACACTTAGATCGCCTCTAGCTCCCGATTTCGAGGTGGGCTAAATGATGAAAATATTCCGGTATCGAATACAACTGACCCTGGTACATTTCAGTATGGAAATTCATTTCATAAATACTGGGTACGGATTTCTTTGTATTCGCGATACCAAGCAGGATCCACTTCCATTAAGGATTCCTGGTACTCTCATGTACTTTGTACGAGATACTAAGTTTTGAAGTGTCTAGGTCCATCTGAAAAACCGAGTACCGATATCTTTGTAGAGGTTAGTCATACTTGGACCGATCTCTATCATGAATCGTCTATACGAGCGGATTTCGATTTTTAAAAATTGGCAAAATACCTGTAAGGACAACCCTGCTTGAGCTAACTTTCCACCCGCGACACCTCTAAGAATTTATCTTGTCTTTACATGTTCATTTCCAAAATATAGTCGGTGAATTCATGGTAGTGAGAAATACAAGGTGCCTATAATATGCGTGGCAGTGGAGAACATAAGGTGGCCATAATATGTAACTTATTCTGTTTACACGAGTTGACACGCGAAAAGGGATAACAGTTTATGTGACTCTCACTCAGTGATCTGTGCGCTAATGGTATCGCAGTCGAAGTCATTTGGGGAAAATATTAACATCTAATCACAACAAAGCAAATAGTATAAATTAGTTGAGCTTCAAGCTACTCCATTTCGCCGATTCCTAGCACATCCAGGTTCAATCTTTGAAATTCTACCTTCAGGTTTTCTAGCTTCCCGCAAGTCCTAAGCGATCTTACGTTCCATATTCCTATCCTTTATCACAGTTGACCGATGTATCCCCTCGGGTAGACCCCACTCGCACATTCAAAAGAGGGACCTCCGGAGTAATTTAGCTTAAAGATTTCCATCATGTGTGATATTTAAAATATTTGAGTAGCTGCGATTCCTAGGATAATATTGTGGTAGTTTCCCCTTGCCCTCCTACAATGCAGTATTACAGCCGTTAAAGGATATTTTACCACAACTGCAGCGAAATGAGTATCGTTGTCATGACCACTGTGGCCTCCAATTTCAGTCCCATGAAGGAGAGTGGCTGCCCTCTCCCCCAGGTAAGCATAATTAATTGCTGGCGGCCTCTCGTCGCCAAATCATGGTATCTTCGCAGGCAAAAAGTGCCTACCATTCAGTTGGCTAATCCTACCCAGGGATGGACTCATACCACCTCCGACTGCAGTCGCTTTTTGTACACGACTACTTATTAGACAATTAAACTCGCGTGCATCGAAGTTAACCTTAATAACAACAGATCAACCCACCACACGCAGCCGGATAGACGCTCTTGGTGGCTTAAATCTCAGCCGCGAGGATATTTATAAATAATCACAAAATGATTTTCGCTGAGGGTGCACAGTTAAAAGGAATAAGATTTGCATAGGGAAGTACCACTGTGAATGTAAGCTCGTGAATGCAGCTGTGAATGAAGGTTGCTGGATAGGAGTCATATTCAAAAGAAAGTCAAGACTCGCCATCCATGGCCAATATCCAGTGCACGTGATACAGGATACTTTGAATCGGTCGATAAGAATGGAAAATATTGATACAAACATGCGCCGAAAAAAGCTACCTGCAATTTACAGATTTTTAGCCATAAAATAAAAACTATTGCAATATGCAATAGTATGCCACTACTACGGAAGTGGGTCTAAATCGTGTCAAAACCATAGAAAACATTGGGTGCATTGAAAATATCTGGAGTAATGGAGGTACATGATAAAATATGTAAAACAAATGGTAATTTCCACACTTAAATATATAACTCTATCAATTACCATGGTTTCCACACACTATGTCATTTTCAAGGTGACGCAACACGTTCTTTCATGTATTTACACCAGAGCCAAGGTAGTAGGAGGGAGTTTAAGTATGTGAAGTGGGTGATGATGAAGAGGAAGATGTGGAAGTGTCGAAACCATGGTCGTTGGTGGATTTTTATATAAAAAAGTGGAAATTACCATTTGATGTTTATATTTCATCATGGATATATCGCTTTCAACCATATCAATCCTGAAATGATTTCATACGTAATGGAGGTCCTTCAGGGAAAATGTGCTCATTGGACTACTGACGAAGAAATTAAGGACGAAAATTAGAGAAGACAGCGTAATGTATACTTTGATGTAATATACGTAAACAAAAATTGCAAGGGGAATATATGGAATGGAAATATAAATATAGTTAATTGCCAGAAAGTTTTCTTCAGGAGAAGAAAAAAATCTCTTGAAAGAGTTCCAAGCGGACCGACTCATAAGTAGCAATACAGCTGCTCATAGTAAACTAATGGAATATGTAAAATGTGCGGTTAGGACATTGGATAGTAGTCTCTCAACAAATAAACTAGGCTCCAGGCCATTGAAAATAGATCTGATGCCAGGAAAACAAGCAGTGCCTAAAGATGATGTTCAACCAGAAATAACTAAGAAAATATTGATTGATGCAAGCCTATAGCATCCACTAGGCAACCTAAAATTCTAAATTAAGTTCTAAATATACAGTTCTAAGAAGATGAAGTCTCATTTTTTCATTAGGATGCTTAACGGTGAAGAGGGTTGATCCTTCATGACAGTAGTAAACTTGCAGGGCAATGTTTTGAGAAGCCTTTTGACGTGATGTCATGGTGTAATAAGTATAAAAAGTAGGTTTTTTCCATATGATTTTCTGTTCAATAGCTTATAAAATGAAACAATCCCATGTTAAAGGTGTTGTGTTGTGGACCCGTAGAAAATTTTTGTACCAAAATAAGGTGTGGCGGATACTGCAATCCAATTGCCACTAATAACAAATTATTAGAATTGAAACACAAAAAATTACCAAAATAATCGGAAGTGGATGAACGAATATTTTGCACGACATTTATTACAAATAAATCAATCTACTAGGGCTAAGTAAATAAGGAAGAGCTCATTATTTAAGGTTGTCCATCACTTAATCCTGGAGAGAAGCAAGCCAAGTGAGGATACACGTTGGCTCAAAAATATGTATTTAATAGATGAGGGTATCTGTGGAGGGCTAGTCAAAAAAACTACCTACTTAGCCTACCTAGCCTATTTACCAACACACAATATGCTTGAATTATTAGCAGTTAAATTTTTAAATAAGCAAATTAATAAAATAAAAAAGCACGCACATTAAACTTTTGGGATAACTGCTTAGAACCATTCAGCTTCACTAAAACTTTTAAAAAAGTTCAACTGAATGAGAAGCATTACTGATGATCGAGGGTGTGCCTGTCCAATTTTACCGGACTTAGAGAAAAGTCTTTCACATAGGACAGATGACGTCATCATAGGCCGATAGTGACGCTGCTTAGATTAGACCGAGAGAATTCCTCTCTAGTTAAACGAAACGGTCCAGATCGAAGTTGAAAATTCGAATTCATGCACGAGCATCGTCCATTCCTAACTGCAATAAAGAATCTTTCTTAAAATACAAGTCCAAATAAATTGCTTTCTGACTTCAACGCATATACTTTTCTGTATTGCAGTACAAGGAATGCATTAATGCCAAAGGATAAGTACCATGGACCAGTGGCATAACTAAGAATATGCTTTGGGGGATGGTGGGGGCCGAGGGGCGACTCCCCACCCCCAGTTATCCGGGGGTTCGGGAAAATTTTTGAAAAATAACATACCTGGAAATATATTTTACATAATTTTGGCTCTTAAAAATTAACGTTGAGCAAATGCAGTCATTATGTATCAAAACTAGACATAAGTTTTAAACATATTTTTTATTTCTCTGAGGCTTGGGGGGGATCTATCCCTCCAAAGGTTACGCCACTACCATGGACAGATAAAGAAGGGAACAGGCGCGAAGAGCATGGGGAACAGAAGGAACTGACTTGGGCAAGGTAGGAAAAGAAGGCTGCAGTTAACCAATCTTAAGATGCAGTACTACGAATAAATGAAGCTAGAAGTTGGTTGGTCCGTTTTCGTTGGCTTAGTGAGATCGCTATCAGGGGATTTCTCACTAGAAGTGGTCCTCCACGCACGTTGTTCCTAGGAGTGAGGCTCATCAGGGCCGGCTGGGATGGACGCTGGCATAGAACCACGGAACTCTTTCAGAACAGGGGCTCCACTTCCCTCCCTCATCAGGTACACGCACAAAGGAAGTGAGGGCCGCCGCAGGGCCCGCATATTCCGTGGGGGCCCTTACCTGCGCCGCCAACGCCCTCTTGAGCGAGCGCATTATTGCGTTACGCCGACGCTCTGTTTCCGAGTGAAGAAGGAAGGGGTTGGGGTGTAGTGAGTGAGGATTGGTGCGACAGATGGCGCGGTCAGGGGTGGCCCCGATGCAAATGAGCAGGAGAGGTGTATGTGTGCGCCCCTTAAAAGAGGGATGCTGGGGGCAGATTTACTAACCCCCTCAGCGCACATCCGTCCTCATTATCATTTGGAGAGGAAACGGTCGAAGGCCTCTCCGAAGGTGTACACCAGCCCACCGAAAGAGATGAGGAAATCGGAGCAAACTTCGGTCGAATCAAAATATCCAATCATGCGCTTGTGATGTGACGCCACGTTTCCTAAAATTGTATTTTCATGTGTATTCGTCAAACGCCTCATGTGTTTCATCTTACATAGACAACTTCGGCTGTCAATTCGAGGAAAAAGATACCTATTGATCATGAGCGCTTCCTTGATTATGCTGGCCAATTTGGCCATGATCTTCTAGTGCTATGTTAAATTTAATGGTGAAATTCCATTGAAAAGTTTATGTTAGACAATTAACATCCACCCTGAGGGTAATGGCACCCTATGTCTTCGAAAAGTCTATGTAAATCAACCCCTGGACTCGGTGGTAATCAAAAACACGTTTCTCGCAGACAATTCGACATGATTTTATGATGTACATATTTAATTACCACAACACCAAATCAACATAAGCAGTTATGGATTTCTATACTTATTTAATTTTAGGAATCGATCTCATTCAGATGCATTAGTGAGTTATATAAAACGTTCCCTAGAATCTTTCACTATTCCCACTCTTTGATAAATCGAATTATCCCTTTGCCCCATTCTTTTTTCATTGTTCAAGTTTTATTTTATTTCCTAAATTGTTCAAGATCGAGGTTTAAGCATTTGTGGCAAACACTTCGCTTATTTAAAAAAATAGAATACAGTATTTACTAAGGTTATTACAGCCTAAAAAAATAAAAATAATTCCTGAATACAACAAATTTGGATGATTTTGGCAATGTTTTTAGGTTATTACCTGTGTCAACCCTACCCTCGAATATAGTTACAGACCATTATTTCTTAAGATATTATACAGCTTGAATTCTCAATTAACAATTTTATGATATGATGAGAGAATTATGCACCGATACAACAATAAAGAATGACAAATGAATAAAAAAGAACATGCATTACTACAAAAACAGTTAATTTTTACGTAATAATTTTGAAAATGTTTTAGGCATCTTGCTGCGTTCAAAGTCACGTTATCAAGGAAAAAAGTAATTTTCCGAATTTGTTTCCCATTTCTCATTCTCCTACAACTCACGGAAAACCTTACGCCCCATTCACATAAATGGATATTTGAATATAGTTGAAATCTATTCGTAGAGATGCACGATACAATTAGCATGCCTCTAGCATCGTCCCCTCGATTTATTACAAACTCCACCCCTTCCGCTTTTTATTAATGCGAGTGTTGGACCATTCATTTGCAAACGGACGACATGAACTCTATCCTCGAGTCGGCAGAATACAAGCGCCGCGCCGCTGCCACACGGCTGTTTAATTTCCGCATTTGCCGCTCGCTGCCCTTGTATCGGAGTGAGCAATGGATATCCTTCGCAAAGTACACGCATACATTTAGACACAACACACGGCGAACACCGGGCCTCGCTCACTTGCTCCAAACTTGTTGTTGTCCGCCAGCTGAGCGACAATCACACAAAGGGCAGAGTCGTTCTACCGGTCGCACGATTGGACTGTTTCTCGAAAGAGTTAGGATGGCCGCAGGTGACGCCCTTCCTTCCCCCCCCCTCTCCCAAAATCACAAATCACCCGCGGCCAGGTAGGTAGGGGATGAGGAGGCTGCGATCGCCGCTGCTCCATTGTTCTCGCGCGATTCGACCGCTGCACCAAGAGCGAAAAAAACCGTTGAGTTCGAATTCCCTCCAAGCTTAGCCGACGAAATAGTGAATTCACAGCCGATTTCCGGGGTTTAATGGCCCAGAGTGACATTGTTAGGTTACTATAATCATCGTTTAAATGAAACGCTTCCTGTCTTAAGCTACGTTTCCACTAGTAACTAAATTTCGAGACTTGATGTCGAGATTAATTCGAGGACGGTGTCCATTGAAGTCTCAGCTTCCAAAATGTTTCCCAGACTCGAATCTTGAGTTTATCTGTGCTAGGTACCTAGTAGTTCCTAATATTTATCCTACGAGATATTCTATTCTACTATTCATTCCTAGTAGTGCAATACGGAAAATATAGTTGAAGTTTGGAAGTATAGTTGATGTAAGGAAGGAAAATTTATAAGGACTTAAATTTGGAGCATACTTATTTATGGTAGTGAGGAATGGACGATGATAGCAGCGGGAAAATCTATGTTGGAAAAAGTGGGGTAGCCAGGAATTTCGTTCGGGGGGGGGGGGGGGGTCCAAAATCAGGGCTAAAATGTTTGAAAAACAGGGTACTAATTAGAGGGTTTTACGCTAATTTCAATACTTCTTATAATCAAAAAAACTTCGTTTGTCAAAGAAATCTCTGTAAATTCATGATTATTCAATATTTGTTTTCTATAATGAAGCAAAGTAATTGTGTTTTTATGTTTCGGGGGAGTCCGGAACCCCCCGGGCCTTGCCCCCGGCTACACCTCTGGTTGGAAACTTTCAAAAAGTTGTATTATGAAAGAATGACGAAGATCAAAGGGATAAATCATTTGAGTAATGCGGGAATTCCTGGAAGAGTAGGAAAAAATAGAATTATTTTTAAAACCTTGGGTTGAAGAAGGGACAAAGAATGCAGCCTCATCATGATGCCTGTGTAATTAGAACGACATTGTTTTTAATTCGGAGACTTTGTCTCGAGAGTTGAGAAGCACGCGTATCCACTGGCGACAATTGAAGTCTCCGAGACTTTATCGTCCGTTGTCTCCGACAGAGGTCTCACTCTCATTTTCAATTGTGACTCGACTCTCGAGACTTTTAATCTGCAGTGGACAGGTAGCTTTATTCATTTGTATTTCGAACACCTGAAAAAGGCCACGAAATCAAAATCCACAACTATGTAAATGATATAGCGGCTGCACTTTTCAACAACCGCTTTCCAATTACTTATGTTTTCAGTTTTTTATTAGATGCTGATAATCCATACATCTTTCAAAAATACCCTACAAAAAAATTTCAACATGCAATTGTCGCTGTTTAGATGGATCTCCATGTAAGTCACGATTTGCTGCTTAGTTTATTCTGTCGAGTTGGGGAAAAATTACGGTGAATTAGCATAAGTACTAAGAACAGCTTTCACATGAATATATTTCATAAGAGGGAGAGAGAGAGAGAGAGGGAGAGAGAAAGAAAGATATTTTTTAAATTTTGTTTTTGATTCTGCTCTAATTAGTCTCCTGAAGACACGACGCGAATTCGGAAGCACTTAAACGTCAGAGGGACAAAGCTGCAAAATAATGCTACCCTAAACTAAATTCCAAAGGGAAAAAGAGTGATATGGTCACCTCTATGTGGCCACTCCCACACGTTGAAATATCCAAAGTACGATAGGTCCTTTGAATGTTCCACTCAAAATGATTTTTTTTACCAACGCACATTGGCTTGAAGCCGCTTCCTACTCAATTTTCTTATCAGCTAATCTTTTAATACCTATATAATTATACTGCTTTAAATTCCACCTCGCCGACTATTTGCTTTCCATATGAGGCCTTCCTCTGCAATTCTTTACTTTCCAAGTGCCTTTCAAAGGCCGTTTTCATCTGGTCTTCGTATCTCATGATGTGTGCGATTATCTTCTTTACATAGTTTTCTTTCATTTTTTAGAGTGAACTTCCACAAAGTTGAGCCGGAGACTATAGAGATTAATACTTGAGGTCTTATTTATAAACCAGCTATTACTACAACAGAATTTGAACGGAAAAAATCATTCGATTGTTCAACTTCGGCAAAAGTATTCTTTTCCGCAAGTGGGAACTTGTTTACCTTCGCTGGCCACTCTTTGACGGACGAAAAGATGCGACGATCGGAGAGCGAAGGGAAGTGTTTGCAGAGTGTAACAGACGCCCCACCGACGTCGAATGACTCCAACAAGAGTATACGCATAACTCGAGCTATTTATTTTCGATCAACATTAAGTGATTATTACTTCGATCCGTGGAGGAGGAAGAGATATGGCCGCGGGGAAAGCGGCCCCTTTCCCGGATCGGTTGTTATTGAAGTAGAGGTGCGCAGCGTATAGATGCTGGGAGAGGGACGGGAAGGAGGAGAAGGAAGGAAGGAAGGGTTGGCCTCGCACAAACACTCGAACGGAAGGCGCGCACGCAACCGCAAATTCGAAGACGAGTCTGTAATGCCTAATCAAACAAGCCAAGGAGGAGTCAGTCGATAGGGAAGGATAAGAAAAGGGTCTGTTTCTCCAAGGAGGGCGAGTGGGTGGGCGGGGGGACAGACAAAGACGAGTTTCGAGGACTCAGGTCGGGGGAAATTGGGGAACATCGCTCTGGCGTTTTAATTCGACTCCGGGAATCGATTATCGAGCCGAGTTATGGCCGTGAATGGAGCCAGTAGGCAAGGGTGGGGGCGAAGTTTGTTTGAGTGGTTGTGGGGGTAGGGGGCGTGCGGACAAAGGGGTGGTTTTGGGGGAGGGGATTAGAGAGGGAGGGGGTGGGGATAGTTGCCCCCCACCTTCCCCCTCACGTGGACCGCCCACACCGCACCGCACGGGCGGCAGGGAAGACACACCCCGTAATAACATCCCCTGCTCCGCGGATATTAGTTTTCGGGCGGATGACGACGGGGAGAGGGCGGAAGGGATATTTACAATCGGAGAAACGAAAAGTTCTCGCCACAAAATCCAATTTCCATTACGCGCAGGTAGAGTGGGCACCGGGCGAGAGATCGAGGGGTCCCTCTGCGATTCCGAGATATCGAATCGCTCTCTCTTCCGAATCGATATCACCTCGCGCATGAAGTATAACAGCTTTTTTTGTAAGATAGAAATTGGCTGCCTTAGCAGCAGCTAGAAAAGGATTTCTCGGAACTATTAACAACACAGAAGAGTCTCGGGAGTATCGATATGCAGATGATGGAAAAATGAAAAGAAATGACCCTGGCATAAGAGAAATATTTTCATCTCCTCTTCTTTCTGAAAAATTGAAATCGAATTTAAGCCAAACATTGATTTCTCCTCATTAATGATATGAAGAAAGCTAACTGTAAGGATATTATTTTCCGACATACTCAACGTTTACAGCTATCTATACATTCATAGTCATCGATTCCTATTGCATTCAATGTTGAAATTTAGAACTGAGTATAGGGCTTCATAGTGCGGAGAGATGGACACTAAGTAGGACGAGAAATGACTGGAGACGTCGGAATGTGGGTGTGGAGAAGGATGGAGAAAGTAAAGGGAACGGAGAGGAGGAAGAACGACGAAGTGCTAGGTGAAGAGAGGAAGATTAAAGATGAGACACGAAGGAGACAGAGGGTTTCACTGGAGGGAGTGCTGGGCAGGGTGGGGCTGTTAAAGTCCGTTTTGGAAGGATGAATGCTAGGCAAGCGAGGGGGGGGGAAGGAAGAGATTAGGATTTGATGGTTATATGAAAGGGTGTACCTATGCCTTATTGTGAACTGAACAGAGATCCAACCAGAGTGGGTTGAGAATACTTGTAAAACGCTTCATGGTAGCCTACCTTTTGCGATATGAACAACGTTTACGTTAGTTCTAGCAATGCATGAGGGCTCAGGGGAGCCCGTAGAGGTTACAACACACCGGGGCCAGGAACCAAGCCAGTGGCTTATACGCCCGATCACCCGGGGAGGGGCTGGAGAGGAAGGGAAAAGGATAGAGGCGCCGCCGCGATGGGAGCCCGCCGACGCCTCTGGGAGGGGATAAGAGCGGAAGGTAGGGGACGGGAAAAAACACCTCAACGCTATAGAAGCGAAAAGGGCCCACTAAATAGCGAAACCAAGCATACGCAATTGATTTTCAACCAATTCTAGTGGATTTTCCTATGAGGAAGAAAAATCCATCGATCGAATTCGGTAGATCGATAGCTAGCAGTTGGATGAAATAATTCCCCAAGGCCGAGCTCTTAAAAGGGTAGTGATAGGAATAGTAACAAAAAAGTATTGAGAAGGAAAAGGCGAATGAGTGAACGAAAAGCGAGGAAAAAAGCTAATTAAGCGAGCGAGAGCGTATTTGTGTCTTCTTTTGTCTATTTTATTTTTCTTGACCCCTTCCCAGAATCTTCTGTCATCCGTGTTGCAATCACTTCTGTATCCTTTCCTATCCAATACGGAACTATAACCATGGGGATAGTTGCACACTTGGGGAAGGGAAGGGGATGAGGGGTACAGTGGGAAGAAAAACATAGGAGATGCCTAGCAGAGCCATCTCGCGACAAGAGTGCCAACGCCCGCATGTGAGCCTCGACTACTCTTTCTTTGTTTCTGTTGGAGGGCGACGAGGGCGCTACCGTGAATGGAGAGGAGGGGTGTAGGCGGTGGGGGCCTTGAGGGAGGTTTGGGAACCCACCCTCCGAAGATCTGGACGAGTGCCCGGATGTGTTTGCGAAATGGACCTCAAAGTCTCACACGGGACTCCCTCTTGGCTCGGATTCGGTGTGCTCACGGCTTCGGCGGCGCCACTGGTGAATGGAGAACAAGTGACGAGAGACTGGGCGCACGAAGGAGGGGAGAGCAGACGCTCTCTGACGGAATGACACCCGCGCCACCACCGACGAGCATCCGACACACTGCTGCTCCGATGAAAAAAAACAAAAGAAGGGGGTTTTTCACGGGCGGAGTGAGAGAGGAGAAATGTGGGATTTCCCGAGTCACTTTTAAATGTGTTACGCATCTCCACTCTGGAAGCCACTTCCTCAACAAAGCGCGGCGGACCCACGGGGAGGAGAGCGGAGGGGGAGGGGCGGGTTGGGGAGGATGGACATGCGTAAACTTCGCCCAAGACGTTTGTGCCATAAAAATCTTCAATTATGCTCCACTTTAATTTCCATTAGAGCACACGCCAGCCCAACACACCTGAGGAACAAAGTACTGTGTACATTGAGCCTTAAATTTTAGTCCTGTCCGAAGCAAGTAAACTATGAATGAAGATAAACAACGTCGGTAAATTTTCACCTTTGCAAAAAATTCTGTGAAATCCCAAGTGTCCATATTTCCGCACCGTATAGCGAGCGCTACTCATCAGAACTTAGTCCTCATCAGCCTTTTCAATCTACTCTTCCATAATGATCCTATGAATTTTGCTCACTTCTACTGGATGGAGTATGGGAGTGTTAGAGAAAGACGACTTAGCGTAGAAACGCGTAGTACCAGTAGAAAATTCTTCGAAAATTTACACATGTTTTTTAACTACAGCCAGCAAGTGAAAGCCGAATCTATTGATTTCAGAAGTAAACTATGTCGAGATAGAGAATTTTAATATTTTATTTTGAATAATAGTGCGACAAGTTTACTGAAACGTGTTGCACACATTGTGTACAATTGCTGTTTTCACGACAACATTTCTCTTCCAAATAAGAAACGCCTTCATAACCTTTCTAATGTGTCCTATTTATTCAAAATGGAATCTTTAAAGGTGAAAATTACCATTGATTCAAAAAGGCTTTTTCGAAAGTACCTAATTTATAACTGAGGATCTCTAAATTATTCATTAATCAATTCTTTGAAACATTTTACATTCGCAAGATATTTGAAAACTGGGCTTCAGATAACAAATAGGAAGAAAGAGAGCATTAGATTTTTACGACCTTTCAACATCGCTGAGCACCGTCGTCTGTACATACTTTCTCGGTCAACTTACATCAGAGCCGGAACAGCCACTGGAATGGTCTCCAACCATTCTTGCGATTGCTTTACTTCGCAACGGGGTGGACACGGCCTTTTAGTTGCACATTGAAGTACTCACCTGAAATAAATGAAATATTTTATTAGTACTCCTTGTCAGGGAGGAGAAACGGAAAGCGAGGGCTACAACATCAATTGAAATTGTAGACATATTATATGGCTTGATTCCTTTTTTTTTCAATTTACGACTCAGACCGATTAATATTCTTTGCCCTATTATGAGGGAGAGCTGCGACAATTTTGAGTCCAAATTCATAAAGAATCTGGGTTGTACACACATTAAACATTGCTAACGTTTTGCATTTATCTCTCGCTGTCACGCAAAGCAGAATAAAATTCTTGGGCATTTTCTTACTTCTTGCGCTTGCAACCGAGGTATCAACCAACACATTGCCCCATTACCATAAGAATAAAAATGGCAAAATTCAGATTGCAGTGTGAAGTTTTAACGCCCTCGCCAACGAGGCTTATCGGAGACAATGATTGAAAATATAATTCCTTTAATGCGCAAAAACTTTTATTATCGACCAACGTGTTCCAACACTGCACTGCCTAAAGGGGACATCCATTAATTACGTGAGGCGTTTTGGAGAAGGAGGTAAACCCGATTCTCATCCAATCTTACACGGGGGAGGAGGAGGGATCCTGGCAAGTATTACGTAATTTTTTTCGTAAGAAACAGAGTAAAATTGCGAAAAACTGTGTTGAATTGAGAAAAACCTGTTTCTCTATTAAAATATTAATAAAATCTACACAAAACAATTCTACGAAATACTTTCCTTTTAATAAATCCAACGCAATGAAGTATAGATAATATATTTACACTAAAAATACGCATTCTGAACAATCTCACGTGACATTAGAGGGATGGAGAGGGGATTGCGCCAAATCTCACGATATTTCACTCACAAGAAGAAGAAGAAGGAAACTGTAAGAGGGGAAGTTGGGTCCACAATTCGCATATGAATCGCTTCCGAATGCATACACATATGAAGTAGCCTGTGGGAGAGTCCTTTAATGCAATATTTCGATGGATAAGTTCTGACAACACGCATCTTAAATTCGGCCGGTTTGAGACAGGTATCTTA
Source organism: Ischnura elegans (assembly GCF_921293095.1). NCBI lineage: Eukaryota > Metazoa > Arthropoda > Insecta > Odonata > Coenagrionidae > Ischnura > Ischnura elegans. The sequence goes on from NC_060246.1 coordinate 19,371,147, forward strand.
AACAAAGTGTAATGACATTTACAAAATAAAATACAAGCAAAGAACAACTCTTTATTTTCAAATTAACGCTTCTTTTTCAGTTTTATGAACTTTTGGTTTTTTATTTCAGTTGTGCAAGTAAAAGAAAGTAATCGTTTTTTTTTCTCTCCTGAAAAGTTGCTATTTTTGAGATACGTGTTAGAATTTAGTAATCGATTTGTGGTAGGGGGTTTCATTGTTCCTCTAGGCTTATGGTTACTGCGCAGCCATCTTGAGTGCTCCTTTGTTTACATAGACTCTGAAAGCATGAGCGTAGAAATCGAGTAGGTATTCGCCGCTGAGTGAGAGGATACAGAAAGAATTAACGGTTCGAAGAAGGCGCCAATGCCCAGCGGGTGGACCACGCCGAGGTGGGGAGGTGGCAGGAGGGGCGGGAGGAGGGAGATGAGAGGGGAATGGGCCGTGTTCAAGTCGGAAGGGAGGCAATAAACCCTCCCCCCCCCCCAACGCACCCCCACACGATGATGATGATGATTCACAGCGCAGCGACCCGCATCTTCGCCACGACCAAGAGGAAAGTGAACGCATGCCTCCCTTTTGACGGCCAACGACGCAGGAATGAAGGGAGGAAGGGAGAGCTATCGCCCAGAAAAAGGAGTTATTTGCGGGTGCTGCTACATACTAGGTGCGAGAAACGGAGAGGGATAGAAATATTCGACGAAATAAAAGGAAGAATAGCGCCAAAAGAGAGGTACAGGGAGGAAGAGAAGTTACACGACTCATATGTGGAGCAATGTCAGAGAGAAACAAGATCCAGATGGGCAGGTTTACTTTGCGGTGTGACGCATACATGGATAAATTGCATGAGTGAATGCTGTTTCGGACTACGCGAGGAAGACCACAGTAAAATTAGTTGTTTCAGTAAAACAGGTGTAGGATATGTAACGTAATGAATGGTGAGGAACAAGTAGGGAGGAGATAAGAAAAGACTGCAGGATAAAATGTGAAGATATCATGACTCCAAGCGAGTAAAACAAAGGCCTTCATCTACTTGCGAGGCACCTACAAGCCGCTCAAATAGATGTGTGGTGTTGGGTGCTATGACGACACATGATCACAACAAAAAAATTAAAGAAAAGAAGAGCGTTTTGAAGCAATTAGCTGAAAAGTATGGTATGGTATTTAGAAAAGGCCGACAGCATGTGGGAATGGTATGGAAGGAAGAGCGGAGAAAAACCCGGTGTCCGCATTAGCCAGCTCTTAACGAAAGGCGCCATGGGGACTACGGCTTTACGACCCATCCGACGGACGGAGTGTTGCGCTTGAAATGTCCCCCGCATAACATAAAAGTAGGGATCAAGCAGTATCTGAAAATTCTCTGCCATCGCCAGGATTTGAACCCGAGCCCATGGGGTGGAAGGCCAACACTAGCCACCACACCAATCCGATCCCCTCGGAGGAAAAAACGAATTCCTATGCCTCTCTGTTCGGCAAAATATGTATCTTATTTTTTTGTTTTTTTTTTCAATCCTAGAAACACACTGAGTTTTGATGATGCTTTCCGGGTCGTCTTGAGAGGTATCTGTTCTTAGTAGCTTAAGTAATCTAAGCCTAGCACGTGTCCTCCGAGTCTTTAGCGGACCCCAGCCTGTTTCGAGTAGAATCTGTGTAATGCTCCCCGTTTGCTCGCAGCAGTTTTTGACGAATCGCGCAGTTTCCCTCTGTATTTTATTTAGTTCATAGATTTGGGCCCTTTTGCCCCAGATCCCATATGCTCGCTGCATATTCGAGGTACGGCCGGACGAGTGCGAAGTATCACCTCTCATTCACTTTCTCATCCGAATACCCTCCTTCAACGCGATTGACAAAACATGCCTTTCCAAGACTATGTAAATAAATAATTCTTACAAGTCTCCATGACAGGTTTGAAGTTATCGTAACACCCAGATACTTGACTTAATCTGACACCGTCACGTTAACTGCAAATGGCCCGGGTAATATTATGCACAAAGACAGTGGCGTAGCGAAGGGGGAGGTCCGGGGGTTCTGGCCCCCATCGCGAAATATAAAAGCACAATCACTCTGATTCATAAAATAAAAAATAATATTAAAAAAATATGAATTTACAAAAGACTCCTATGAAAAATGAAGTTTTTTCGATTTTAAAAGTGTTAAAAATTAGTTTTAAACCCTCTATTTCGTATCCTGTATTTCAAAACATTCCCTCCCTGGTTTTGGACCCCCCCCCGAATAATATTCCTGGCTACCCCACTGCACATAGACCATGCGAGGCTAGAAGATGTGCTCAGCTTCAATGAGCACACATATGCAATGGGTGAAATGGATAGCGATAGCAAGAAAACCAACCCGGAAGCAAGTTGTCCGAACTTCTGCTTTTGATGCTTAGTGTGCTAAATTTCAGAAGAAAAAAACATCGCCTACTCACTTGTATGCGGTCAAAATTCACGCGGCGCTACAACGTGAGTCTCTTCTAAGAAGATGATTTCACGAGGGCTGTTAAAAAAAAAGTACTGACAAAAACGCTCTGCAGAAAAAATATTTATTCAACATACCGATTTTACATGCTCTTTTCCGAAGTAACCTCCCTCAATTCTAACATACTTTTGCCATAATTTCCGCTACTTTTTGAAAACGAACACTAGACCTTCTTTCCCGAGCTCTTTGCAGCGCGGCTCCACAGGTTTGATGACCTGGTGATTGTTCCTGACTTTCTGCCCTCTTGAGTCGAAACTTAAGGGAATAGCCAGAAGCCGCACGGAGCCAAATCTGGAGTGCACGATGGGTTGGGTACAGTTCCGATTCCTCAAGCGTTCAAGAAATCCACAACAACGCGAGCAACGGACGTTAGGCGACTGGTAGGCGTATGGTAGGCGAATATTTTACACAGGTGAAGCACCACATTCACTATACCGGTCAATTTGAAACTATCGGTGTTGTTGGTTAAGCGAATGGAATACGCTTAGTATGTTCAGCGATATTCAGTGCTGCCACCCTTCGCAATACATTTCCCTAAATGTCCATATTATCATTACCTTTTGGACAGCCATGGTATATCAATGAATTATAGCAAAGAGGATCGCAGTGGGTGCTACGAAAAACTAAGTTTTCGATACTTAACGAAACGTATCATGCAAAATATATTTTTGAAAGAAAATACAAAACCCCACTAAAATCACATTTTCACAAACCACACAAAAAATACATTTATTCCGTATTGAATGTACCTTACGCAATGCGGAATCCAACTTCCAAACCTCATCATTATGGCTCGCAATCACTCTCACTTGATCGACCTTTTCCATGACTAGTTCCGATTATAAAAGTTATGTCAAAATTTAAAATTTACAGGGTTTTTAAATTAGACTTTTCTCCCCATTTTTGCCAGTATTTCGGTTTTTCAAATTTCATCTCAGTATTTTGTCAGACATAAAATATCATACTTGAGATACAGAAAAGTGTCGTAATGATTCTACTTTGTCCTCGTTGAAAGTTTCAAGATGACGGCATAAGTATCAATTAGGTGTGGCGACCCCTTAAATGATGTGATGTCTCTCTCGACCAGTCGTTTTCAACTACGGATTACCCTTTTATAACTGAATTTCGTCATTTTGAAATATCATATAAAATATTCCCTGTTTCAACATTTTCATGCATCTCCTGCACTGAAAGTTATATCTTAGAAAATAATGAGATGGTAAAATTAATAAAATATGAGATACACGCTGACATTGACAACGGTCTACTTATTTTGCTATTTACAAACTCCCCTTACGTATGTATACTCTAAAATAGGGTTTTCGCAACTTTGGTGATCAGGAAAATTAGAAAAAAAATAAGTGAATTAGAGGAACTGAGGGAAAATTGAGAAGTTTTTGGGAAAAAACTATTGTCCTCTCCACTCCCATCATAAGTCTCCAAGTTGTATTAAGTAACATGTGAATTAAATAAAATAGCTGGTATATTTTTTGAAAACGAGTTTATCATTATGTCACTGCGTAGGTTTCCGCGGTGTCGAGGTTCCAAAATCTCCATTCTTTCGGTGCTACCGCGTAGGTTGTTCCTTGATGACAACAGTTTCACTGACAACATCTTCGACCTGAAGACGCTGGCAGCAGTTCCAGCGAAACTGTTGTCATCAAGAAACAACCGACGCGGTCGCACCGAAAGAATGGATATTTTGGAGTTTATCATTATTTCGGCAACAAAATTTGTACGCTTTCATATTTGCACATCCGTCGATAGAAATACCGCAAAAACGTCAGCGGTTCATCGCATAACACCCATAAGATAACGCAAGCTGCAGTTTGAAATACACAGGGAAAACAGGAAAGTTTGGTTTTAAAAAATCGGGAAAAACTCAGGGAATCAGACTGGAAGTTTGTGGTATTTCTGACTCATGACTTAAGGGGGACCCGCTCGAGGGAGATGATATCTTCGTGCCTGACGCCACCCGTTTCTCCGAAGATTCGCAAATGATCGGAGGCTGACGGTTTGTCGGGACGTTAAGAAGGGAAGGTTTCATGAGGGTAGGGGGAGATTTTTATTGCGCGCGCGAGAGCGACGGGGGAGCCTATGACTACTCCCCTTTCACGCACCAACTGTGCTGTGTAGATACACGGTTCCGACAACAGAAAGAGAGGCGCTCGCACCATCTAGCGGAGACATTTAAACATACTCCCCCCATCCCCGCTTCCCGACCAACTGTCAGCACACGATTCGTGTTGTCGGAGGGGAAGCAAGGAGAGTGCGATCCAAATAAATGTCGCTCTCTCCTCCACGACTCAAATGGACTCCTTCACATTTTTTTATTAGTCGAATCTGATAGCGTTTAAAAATTAAATGCCAACCCACCAATATTTTCCCGTTTTTCGATCTATCGCTTACTTCTGGAGCTACTCGCAGCCAAAAATCGACGGCTTTAACCCTTTCGCAGATGAGTTGATGACGTCACGTGCTCATATTGAGCGGGTAATTTAATTTCCCCTGCTTCACCCACTTCCTAACCGGACTCACGTGGTTCCTTTTTGTTCTCCACCGGATGGGTTCTTCGTTTTGCCATCCAGGCTTGAAAATCGTCGTCAGAGCTGAAGTGCACAAGAATTCAGTAGACATCCGCTTTTCGCTGGGTTTAATTTTTCGGAAGATTTCTAATTTTACCGATTTTGTTTCAGCTCGCACACTATGCCATGCATCAAGTAATTCCACGCTTTATTTGATGGCGTAACACATTTTTAAGTTATTAACAGTAACATTTACTTCTGCTGATGCTTTGTAAACATTCCTAGTTCGGAAATGAAATTCGCTTTACCAACAGCCCTTCGAAATGGATCGATATCACAAAGCCAGGATCTACCATACTGATAAATAATATCTAAATAAAATAAAGCGTATTAAAACTGCAACAAAAAATTAATGTTTGATTACGCTTGTAACATTGTGACCATTCATGTGATTTAATGTACACATTTATATTTTATGCGTATTTGAAACAGGTAAGGAAATCACTGAAAATTTCGAAACTGGGGTATTAGTTAAAATGTTTGGGGAAAATATTGTGAGTGAGCAGGTGCCGATGACGAACTCACCTTTCCTCATTGCAATCTCCCCTTTCTAGAACATATTCACTGGACATAGCCCATTGCTTTCCAATTTGTTAGTTCCCTCAAATCTTTTTCAGAGAACAACAAGTTAGAGCTTTTACTGTGGCTTTTATTGCTAATTTTAATTTATCTCTATAAATATTTTTTTAAGATGAGAGGAAATTGTAGATATGGTGGGATAGTTCACTAGCAGGCCAAACTTTATTACCAAGAATGAAAAATATGAGAGAAAATTCTTCTCGCTAAGGGGATCACGGAGAATTGGGTGGTTATCCATTTTATCGTCCCGTCTTTTATCAGATTTTAAGCCAAAATTGCGGAAAATCATTCAAAATGGACATATATACTCCTATTAAAAATAAAGGAAAGGAAGTAGTTACGGAAATCAACTGGATTCCCAGACGGAAATGTGAGGGTAAAAAATCGTAACTAAGTCCGGATTTCGAATCGAATGCCTTATTCAATTCTAACTAAACTAATCAAATCTATTTCGATAACTAATTACTTTCAGGAAATGCTTCGTCCGGTTACTTACGCTTCGAGGCATGGACATAAAATGCTTTTCAAAAATGCCTTAGTGTTTGCTAAGACAGAGGAGTATCATCCGTCCTAGAAACTCTTAGCTACTGAAACAAATAAATGGCCGAATAATATTAATAAGGGGCGATTACAACTGCTGAACTGAGTTTGGAAAGGATTCCTGACCCAACGCTTTCACAAAGATAAACGAAACGTCGAGCACAAATTACTTATACGCTACAATTCCCGAAAGGAAGACAAATAATTCGTATAAGAAGCTGCGAGAACTTTGAAAAAGTCGCATCCGTGAATAATGAGGGAGGAATCAGAATTAATTTTTCACGCAGTAATAATAAGTCTGAAAATTTAAGACTCCAGCGTTATTTGAGGAATTTACTCATTATTGCAAATGAAAATCTTGATGTAAATGAATTGTAAATCTACTCTATTTCCTTGACCGGCAATGGTTTCAACTTGGAACGTCATCATCATGGAATAACACTTGTACAAACACCGTCTGTAAAGTGGAAAAGTTCTTTGTTTTGTCTATGAATATCTGAGTGTTTTATTTTTCTCTCCCCCTGATGATGACGTTCCACGTCGAAACCAAAGCCTGTTAAGTAAATGAAATGGAATTAGGAAGTAATAATTCTTCGTTTACCATACTTAGTTTCTTGCCGATGATTGGCCGATTCACATAACTACACGATCGAACTTTCGAATTTGGTAGCCACCCAAGTTTGCTACTTTTGCCACGACGGATATGATTCATTAATTGCCTCATACCACTTCTTCCTCAGGTCTATGCGCTTACCGAGAGGTATTTCCGCTGAAATATAATAATTTTAGCCGAGCCGGTTACGACCAGAAAGATAAATTTGAAAACTGCGGCTAAGAGAGGAATGTGATTTTTCTTCGTTATTCTTACAGCAACCATGCTCAGACGCTGGCTGCAAGGGAACACCAAAAATTGATGGCGGTCGACAACGCCGTCACTCAAAACCATGTGCTGGATTGCATGTAGTATCTATATCAATCGAAACTTTGTGAAAGAGGTCTATCGTAATCCATAGACACAGATGCTCATTAAAATTCTATCTCCAAGTAAATTTTGCTCGACCATCACTTAAAAAAATTTCGCACGGTTGCCAAAACGCATCATTTTCACCAGTGTACTCCATGAACTTCATTTCTTTAACGATAAGAAGTTTCCATTGACTATTCCAGCTCGCATATGGAGCTCGAAGTAGGTGTGTACCATCATTAAGGATTTGGCAACGATGCCCACTCCATTCCTTCTTTCCGGGATTTATGGATGGCTGGCCACTCTCCGCCGCTATGGCAACACTCTCTCTCTCTCTCTCTCCTCCGGGTTGACGCCTGCCGCGCGCACTGCCCCAACCTCACCTCCACTCTGCCACCCGTAATGCCCGTAAATCAGGAAGGAGGAAGAGGGAGGGCGTCCAGTGAGTAGTTCTTAGAGAGATAGAAGGAGGGGGGAGTGAGAAGTCAGAGTGGAATCCCCCGAGGAGATTTGAAGTGCGCGCGTACTATGGGGTCATTCTCTCAGGTCAAAAATCGCATTGATAAATTAAAAGAATCCGAAAAATGAAATGAAAAGACATGCTTCGACAAAAAATACAAGTATTACTCATTCAGCCATACTTTCGCAAGTTAAAAGTATTTTTTTTTTTAAGCTTGCGAAAGTTGATGCCCAATTTTCTAGAGCTAGTGACGTCATTATAAATTACGGTTCATTCAGAATGACCCGATCTTAGGGGGGAGGAATCGTTAACTAGGGTGTGAGCAACAAATAAACACGCGAGCATGATGTGCGAGATCGAGGAGTAGCTGGGAAGCAGTGACCAACTCGGCGGGAGTTTGTGACGTCATCGACTATTTTGGAAATGGTTTTAAAGGCCGCAGACTTTTCGCAGCGCGTAGCTCGACGAGTAGGCGACGGATCGAAAAAACGGAAAAATATGGGTCTATTCAATAGGATGATTTCCTATTATTTTTTTTTAATTGCCTAAATCTAAAGATTCTTACTCCTGAAGAACGCATTTCACGCTTTTAGATTTTTAAATGACGATACCTGTATTTCGCGATTAAATGAAAAGTGAAAACTTTCAACCGCTAAAACGCGACGGCTAAGTAGGAATGCTGGGAAAACCCCGTGTGACGTCATTCTGATTCCCGCTGTCGCCGTGTGAGGTGACCTAGGGGCGAGGATATGGGGGCCCACTGCGATGCAGGCTGCTAGCAGGTAGCAGAGTAACCTGCTGGCAGGTAGCGCTTGGCTTAAATGAGGATTATTAATACCTTATCAAAAGAAGGAAACTCTCCGACCATAAGCAGTTTTAATAGGTGATTATTAAGAGATGTTTCCCTGAGCTCTGTGCCTCATTCATGCATTGGTAATCTCAGACGATGTAAAACTCCTATCTACTCGTATAGAAACTAGGTCCCTGTGACGTCACGTGGAGTGGCATCGCATGGGCGCCAATCTGGCCTTTTTCAAAAGCAGTTAAATTTCATCATTGACATTCGTCTAAACTGGGATTTCTAAAACCAAATAATGTTTATATTATGAACACACTAATGGTGGGTAACGAATCGCAATCAATGCCTTTCGTTTTCTTTGATGAAGGAAACGTCCCTATTTTCAAACTCAATCACAAATGACATTGTATAAAAATTGTTGAATCAGTCCATTGCATCATGGGGATGAAACGAAAGAAAAAACAAGGAGTGAGGAGGCGGGAGGGTAGGAGGGGGGTAGGAAACTTGGTGTGAGTGGGGAGCATTACTCGACTTTCTCCTCCGTGAATCTTCGTCCATCCATCCCACCTCCGACGTGCGAGGGGTCAATCGCCTTGGGAGTGTTGCAAGAGAGCATTTTGCCTTTTGGCGCTGGAAGAGAGGATGAAATGTGGGGATATGAATAACGGGAGCAATTTGGGAGCAGTGAGCCCCGCCGTTAAAAACTGATGGACATTCTGACAGCACACGATGAATTATGCGTCTTAATAGGATATCTTAATATCTAAACCCACCTGAGAGCGACCTCTAAGGTGTTTGGCACGGGATGATCAAACACCAGCGCGCAGCATGCAATATTTCCCCCTCATGCACAGTGAAATTAATAAAAAGAACACGTAAACATTTATGTAGATGGTATGAGTTCTCTCCATGCGGGCACTTTTCCATGAAACCAGAGACTACAACACAAATTCACTTCAAAAGAAAGCTCACTCAATGATTAGTAAATATATCCGTGCCAGGTCACAATCGGGCAAAGGGCTTACTGAGATGAAATGACGGTTAAACTATACTAAATAATGATACAATGGAGAAGAAAAAAGTCATAGCAAAAAGATACAAATGAAAAAGAAAAACATACAATGAGTCACCCCAGCGAATGCTGCGATTTCCTTGATGAATTAAGATATTGTAGCTGTGCCTTATATCACGAGGAAAAAAAGCCATTTAAAATCTCCCTGTTTGGCAGGACATTTGCTTTCATTTCTTCTCGTGATCTCTTCCACCATTGTAGGATGGTAAACAAAGCATATTTACATCATCTGGGAAAAACTCCACTCCGACTCTGCAAAGTAAATTTAGCCAAGTTGTATTTTGCTCTACCTTTCTGTAAATATCCCCAGCTCTACTGGGATAAGATTAAGGATATATTCATTAAATAGAAGCAATTTGAACTAAGAAAGGTCGAAATTTAACGAATGAACGTTTAAGTCTTGAGTAAAAATATTATGAAAAATGAAAGAATAAACGTCATTATGTTCACTAATATGTTTAATAAGCGTGACCCGCAAGTCTATTAAAACTCAATCGGTTTCGACGTATATCACGTCATTTTCAAGAGCTGTCAATGATGACTCGGAGTTGATTTTATTTTTTGTCTTGCTAAAGATCCCAGGTTTTCTTAGGAGGGACACACTAAAATATTTTCTGTAATTTCGGGGTAAATATCTGAGAGTAACTCGGTGTCCTTTTATTGCTACATGTGGGCAAAACATTCACTGAAATCAATGTACGCCATTCCGTAATGAATGAACGATAAATATCGCAAGGCAGGGAAGAGATCAGGTTATAATATATAGCGAATAAATGTTTGATTAATATATTAATGCTTTTATTCAATCCCTTTTGCTATAAAAGATTGACTTTCCAATATCTGCCGAGTGCGGTATTCCCCACGGCCAGCATCCAGCTCCGGACTGTGCTTACCAATCGCAAAGCATCTCTTTGGATCACACTCTACAGTCTTTGCTGTGTATGCGGCGTATATATTTCGTGGTAACTCGTAGACCCTGTTTAATGGTCCTAAATAAAAACAAAAATTCAACATAAAATAGATTTCTCCATTTTGTATTGGATCGGTCACAAACACAACAAGTAGTGGAAATTGATGGAGATTGCAAAAACAAGCAGTTTAATAATATTGTGAGTTCTTATAGTAAATTCCATCACCACAAAAGGTGTACCATAAGTCTAAATGTGGCGAAATTCGAAAAAAAAAGTTCAATACGGGCAGCTTTTGGTGAAATTTGAGCCCATACATTCATTTAAAAGAAGCAGTCTATGAAAAACGGAATGCGTCAAAACATACACCAATGTATTTACTAAAACTGCGCAAAGTTTCAAACTTTCATAATCAAAACAACCATTTATGAGGTTTTGGTCAGCTTTTTTCGAATTAAGCCGACAGTGCGCCAGGCTGAAGACGACTGAAGAAGGCGTGCGGGCCAAAGCGAGGGCGCCACTGCAACAGGCGCCACCCAGTAAAAGAGGGGGACGGGGTCCTCTTCAATGCGGAGGAAGAGTTGGCATCAGTGTTCACCGCAATGAATGCGCCATCACTTCGATTACAGCATAGAATACATTCAATTGCCACTCTCCGTGCTGCAGTCCACTTAGGGATGAATGATTTTTGGGGAGGGTTTGGCTTCGGGGACCAAGAGTGAAGTAATAATTTTGGTCCTTTCATGTGTGGATACAAGGGTGGGATGAGTTACGGCTCTAGGCAAGAAAATAGTGAAAAGAAAGAAAAGAAATGGTTCCAAGTAAGTATAAGATATGAGAAAGTGAGAGAGGGTGAGGGGGAATCGAGTTAAGAGGTGGTATAACTCTTACTAGAGCGATCGTATTTTGTTTTGATGGCGAGGCGTATTAATGCTTTCATATTAACGCTATTATCATCGGTCACTCAGACTCTGTATTGCACCACATTCATATAATTCGGCAAATGGAGAGTAAAGATGAGTTTCGCAGGAAAACCACTTCTCCACTTACCCATTTTCTCGAAATATTTGTCTTTACTTTAGTGCGAATCAAATATATATTGAAACTAGTGAGATTCGAATCCAAAAATATGAGATGGTGCTTGAATGTCTATTGCATGCCAGTGTCGCAGCGAGGGGTTTTTGGGGAATAAATCCCCCACAGCTCAGAGAAATTTTCAAGTTAAATCCATTTTACTTAATGGGATTAATATAATATTACTTACATAAAAATGTTAGGATTAATAAATCATGCCTCAGAAAGCTGCAATACTTACAATTCTTACCATTTCGAACCATTTATCTTCAATTTTTTCTAGGAGAGGGCACCCAAACCTCCCGCTTACCCTGGCGGGTATTCCATACCCCCCAGACTCCTCAGTATTAGTTGCGCCTAAAACACCCCCTAGACCAAATTCCTAGCTGCACCCTTGCTGCATGCAAATTTAATCCATTTAACAATGATTGCCGAATGTTTACAACTACAGGCAGAAATAAATGACGGAATTTTCACGCATAGTGTCGCTAATAAAAAGCAAATATTATAACTATCAGAAAAATTTCGAATTTAGATCGAAAAAATCAATTTAAAATGGATAATTGAGGAGGAATGAAGGAAGACCAATGTAACCAAATTTTTTCCTACTAGTGGAATTCTGGTCACTAATTAATAAAACGCGTTTTATGAAGCAGATGGTTGCATTTTCAACCGAGGCGATGAAAAGATAAAAAGAAGGAGAAATATGAAGGTCTTTGATGGAGGATAAAAGTTATTAAATTGCTGACTATTTGAATGGAGCCAACAATGCATTTAATCGAGTTTTACCGAAAATGTCTTACACATATCAGCAAATACAGATCCCTTTGTTCGATCACCGTAGTTCTTTCCTTTTGGATTCATCCTGACTTTTCCTTTTGTGGTCAGTGCCCTTAAATCATGCGGAATTTGGCTGAATATTTAGGTACAATCACTCCAAAAGTATCATTTCGCTTGATTTTGTGGATGTCAGTCAAACAATTTTATTTTCGAGTTTATCGGAACATTGCAGTTTTTCTGGATAAAATGAAATTATTTATGAAAGTTTACAAAATAACTGTACTGGTTAATAATATATGTATGCAATTTTTCCAGCCTCAATAAAACTAGATATAAGAACATGGGGTCTCTATTTATGCTTCTATTATCTATTTTTCTATTAAATGTTCTAGCATGGTTATTTTGCTTTATCATTAATAATTTAAAATACCTGTAATTTGCATTCCCCCACATCGTAAAGCCCTACTTAATAGGCTTATAATTAATCCATTATATATTAATAATTGTAAAACAGAAAAGGAGGTATATTATTGATACAATAAATTTGCTATATTATCCCTTTTAGTCTTGTCTTTTATGAGGGCCTTTTTTTTTACAAGCTCCGATGCGCCATGAGCAGAGGACGAAATGATTGATAACAAATTATTTCATTGTTGAATATTGAGTACACTTGTGGTGTCCTTTCGACATAACCGCCTCGGCGATTGAGGAATTGGTCGTGCCTGTGGAAAAGCTTTACTATACCTTCTTCTCAGGATATTGCCACCAATGACTTCCATTGACTTTTGCCTCAGACCTGAAGCTCATCGCCCGTTTGAAAACGTTTCCTTCCAAACCACAACTTCATTTCAGCGTAAAAATGGAAGTCACGCGACACTAGGTCGGCATTAAACGGTGGGTGATTTAAAATGTCCCATTAAAATCACTCAAGGAGCAGTTGGGCTACATCAGCGCTGAGTAGACGGTCGTTGTCGTGGATCAGAGCACTTCCAGAAGACGGCATGCCTCTTCTTTTGTTTTGAAGGGGAAAGGACGTAATATTTTACGCTGTTTCACACTTTAACCACTTTGCATTAAAAAATTCTCTTTTATCGGTATAAAGGTCAAGATTTATCAATTCTGAAGCCATTCGGCGAATTTTCTGGCTGTCGCTCCGCATTGCACACTTGGCGGGACAATCAATCGAGGCAGTGTAGTTTAAAGAGATTGCCACTAACCTTTAACTTACAACTTACGGTCAGAAACGACTTGAGCGTGTAGTGCGGAGGACGCGCAATTGCCCTACCTGCGCCTGTCGCATGTGTGGTGTTTTCGCTGAGCTTCCGGAATTTGAAGAAAAAAAAACGCCCCTCGTATGTGGTTCTAAAATCTAAATGCATCACCGATTACTATGCAATCCAAGATATTTGCAGCTTTCCAAATATATAATTCGTATGAATTTATTAAGGTGGAGAGAAGTGTCATGACCCTCAAATTTAATAATTTTTGGATTACATATCATCGCGGAGAGCATAATAGTTTTAATGATGTGATAAAATTGAGCCTGGAGCGCATTATGATGGAGAGAATCGTAGAGTAAGCAGAGCGCCTCTCGTGGAGAGATATTAAAATTTCACGGCACAGGGATCGCCGTAATCGCGCGCCGATATCCACTTGAATTCGCCGGGCCGGAATAAATGCGGAAGGAAGAGGGGGGTCGAGGGGAAAGGGGGCCACCCACCCCCCACCCCCAACCCTCCCCACTCTCTCTCTCCCTAGTTCGCTCGCTCGAGGGGTTTTTTTGTTCGTGGCATTGTAGGGGGGTTGGGAATTCTTCTTCCTCAATCCCATTCCGGTGGAAGAAGGACACAGGTGTGGTGGAGAGTGGTGAGGGAGGGGGGGGGTCGAATTTGCATTAAAAAGCACAGAGGAGGGGGAAGGGGAGGGGATGAGTGGAGGGAAGGGGTTGGGGAAAAAAGAGAGAGAGAACGAGAGGAAAAAAGGAAGATTTTTTTTCATCCTATTGGGGAAGAGGGTAGGTGAGGGGGAGGCAGACCTCAAATTGGATTTTTAAAACCCACTGTTCTGGCCGCAGCAATCATTTGGCCCAATCGCCGCCGCCCCCAACCAATAGCCTCCACCCACCGCTCATTTTGACTCCCCACCCCCTTATCCCCGCGGTCACGTGATCGCTAGTCGAGATTGCCCCGCACGGGAACGCACGAATGCACGCGACTTATTCGGAAGATTCATCCGAGAGCACGCGCGTCACTTCCTTCCGCTCCGGGATATCGGCCAAAATGAAAACACGTCGATTTATCTGAATTGAAAAAAAACTCATACGAGTATTTCTTCCACAGGTTCCATTCCATCCACGGGCAATATTTACGCTGCCTTGCACTTTAATGAATGGCTTCCAAACTAGTACGGCGAACTCTTCTTCCCGCCAGTCCTTGTTTTACAAATGATTAACTTGAGCGAGGAAACTCATAGCATTAGAAAGGTCAAAAAAATTCATGACGAGGAAATATTTCAATTGTAAAATGAAAGTTACCTATTGATTCATCAATCGTGATCAAACAATTACTTACCGAATAATGACGTTAATTTTGCTTCGAGAAGAAGAATTCTTGTTCTTTGAATGCTTGCAGGCAAATAAAAAAGAGGCTGGTCGGCCATTATTAAACATTTGAATTCTTACAAATCTGCAAGCCATTTAAACACTAATGACACTGATCGAAATTAAGTAGTAGAGTGTCAATAGACCGGTGTATTCGAAGATAATTGTAAAATCACTAATCGCATCAGAGGTTTTAAAACGCTGAGCTCCCGCTCGATACTCGTAAGAAAATAATAGATTCCATTCACGCGGAAGCAAAACGAGATGAGGCGAGGGCATTTACTTTTCCATGTGATCCAATTCGCATTCATCCCTGGCGTGCGATCAGACCCCGAGACTCACATGGAAACGCAAAGACTCTCTCGCTGGCTCTCATCAATCCCTCGCCAACCGGGAACACCCTTCCTCCCGCCGCGCCGTGGATAAACGACAGATGGCTCGAATTTAATCGGTGCCCGCGCTTAGCGGACATTGTTTCTGGGGGGATGGGGTGGGGATCGTGTTCCGGTGATTCGCGAGGCAGTCTACAGCGAAACTCCTTCGACGGCTTTCCGAATTTTTTTAACCTAATCAACTTGCGACAACGCAAGGTTCTTAGAGTAAGAGAGAGTACAGTCTAAGAACCTTGGCGACAACGAAAGGCACGGTATTTTCCGATACAACCACTGGATATACGAGCGCTGCTAAGGTTACCTACTACTCATTAAAGCTGAGAGCAAGCAGAGCGCGCAACTTGACGACGAGAGTAAAAATTCGATGGAGTCAGCTCCCACGCCTATAGTCTCTACGGCGCGAATTAGTCATTGACGAATAAAAATGGAGCTCAAGGGATAAATAGGTGCCAAATTGAGATTAATTATTGAGTATTTATTACAATGGTTAGAGTATTCTGGGAGATGCCTACATCTAGGCTGAGTCGGCGCGGCGCCATGGTGTGGACCCCCCCCACACAAAGTAAATCATATGTAGGCGTATAGAGGAGGCGACCAACAGCTACGGTGTGTCGAAAGGGCAAGGAGTGAGGGGTCAGGAGAGAAACCCGGCGTCGGCATTTGCCTGCTCTTAACGATAGGCGCCAACCGAACCACGACTTAACATCCCATCCGACGGACGGAGTGATGAACTTGGAAGCGCCCTCCACAGAGCACTCAAACGGAGATCGGGCAGTCTCCGAAAAATGTCCATCACCCTAAAGATTTGAAAGGCAGCACTAAAACCACCGCACCAACCCGGAAACCACGACTGTTTGACCTAATGCTCGAGAAAAATCTCTGGATCATTCTCATCATAGGATGTTTCTCCTGGAAATGTAAATCTGGTTTCGCTGGTGGTGGTCCGCTTCGCCATATTGAGGGCGCGGGATTCTTCCATCCTTTCCCTTTCCGTCTCTATCCCTACACCCGAGGCGTCGCTTAATCGCTGCGGCGCCCCCTTCCGTTTTCCCTTCCTCCCCTTCCACAGGTCAGCGTAAAAAGCCTTCCACTGGTAAATCCGGCCTCGTAGAGTGTATTCCCGCTGCATGAGGAAGACCACAAAACGTTTGAAAATGTTTTTGAAATGAAAAGTAAGAGCTGCGAACGTTTGCTCCGAATTGTTATTATGATTAAAGAAGAGAGGCAGACGGTCGGCTGAAGTGGGTAATGAGGCCGCACACCACCCGCCAAAACACAATTTTATTCCCGCGGGATTGGCACGAGCGTGGGAAAAAAATCAAGCACTCGTACGGTTGGAGGGCGTCGGACGCGACCGCAGCGCCGCGTTCCACGAATCACGCTCACCTAAACAGTCGACATGCAGACGACACACCTGCGAACACGCGTCGCACATTCCCCGGCCGCTGAGCGGCGCCACCGTCGTGCGATTGGACCGCGATTTCCTCCCCCGCCTCCTTTCACCTCCCCCCCCCCACCTCCACAAAGGAATCAGGACACCTCTCCCCCCCCCCCCCTCCGCTTTCAATTAGACCGAGGGGTGGGTACCGCTGCTGTCATCCCCCTATAAATTCTACGCGCGGCGAATGGACTCGCAAACGATTGCAGCGACAAAAGTGCGCCCTCATCGTGCGGCCGCCCACGGAATCAAACGGAACGCGGGTGGACGACACAGTCTGGGCGAACACGACCGCCCCCCCTCCTCCATTGGCCAATTTTCATCTCCCCCCCCCCTCCCTCCCTCGCTGGCGACGCGATAGCGCCGGTGATCGCGAGTGTATTCCCCGCGTGGCGCCACAGAGTTCGTCCAGAGGACGCGATGCATGTACGACACGCAAGTGGTCAAATGGAAAGAACTGAGCGGGCGCAGTTAATATAAAAAAAAGAGTGACATTCGCGTCCATTGCCTCACATCACTTCTGAGTGGACACGTCTCTGGATCGCAACTCCGACACGATATTTGCCACGTTAACATTGAAAACCAATTTTATAAATTTCCCCACGAATTAAATAGCTAGACCAAACAAGGTTTCTGCACGTTCAATTATTGCGCAAGCAATCCTTGTGGGATCGGATGGGTAACGAGTTTACTTACTTTCGCTTAGAAGCATGAGGGGGTTTCACTCTTCTGTGAAGAAAGGAGTAGTCGTCCAGTGAAACCGTGGTGAAAATGGGAAACTCGCCCCAGCGTAGATGAAGCCTTTACGGAGGGTTCTCTACTCTCCGAGCTGCTCCCATTACTTCTCCATTACTCTCCAACAGTCTTGAACTCGGTTCACGTTCCCAGAACTCCCCGCATAAGAGTTAACAGAGGGTGTTTCACACCTTTGGTATCTCATTATCAAAGTGCCATTATGAAGGTGCTGGGCACTAGTGCCGAAACCATTGTAGACTAAGAAATCACCAATTTTCACAATACCAATCTTTGTGGGTGAGCTGGTATGGCTAAAGCAAGTTGGGGTGAGGGGAGTGAAAGTTTCTCGACACGCGACTTTCCCGTTGACAATCAGCAAACAGCAGGCGTGGCCTCAGTCAGTCGCTCTCAGACCTCCGTCGAGTGAACATCGTGAATCTGCTCGTGGGGCAGTTTTGCCAAACCTCACCAAGTATGGCTTTAAGTATGCCTTTTACCAACGGTGCCTCATTCAGAATTATTATTATTATAGCATTCTACCGATTGAGGTAGGTTTCCATGGAGTACTAAAGAAGCAATCTGAGAGCCTCCCTTTCCTTCCAGCACTGCCCTCTTCAATTTACTGTAAGGTCTACTCCCTTTTAATCTATTTTAAAAATCCTATTCTCTTCCTTCCCCTCCCTCGTTTACCTATCATTCTACCCTCTAACACCGTTTTCAACATCCCCTCACCGCTAGGTACTCGCTCCATCCAAACCTTAGGTCTCCTCCGTATCTCATCTGAAAGTTGCCTCTCCTCACCCACCATGTCCAGCACCTCGTCGTTTCTCCTCCTCTCTGTCCATTTCACCTTCTCCATTCTTCTCCATACCCACATCTCGAATGCCTCCTATATTCTCTCGTCCTCCTCCCTAAGTGTCCACGTCTCCGCACCGTAGAGAGCTGCACTCCTGAATAAACTCTTGACTAACATTTTCTTTACGCTAGTGCTCGGACTCTCACGACGGCTCACCTGCAAACATGAAGTGAATAGATTATAAGACTGACACAGTTACATAGAATATTCAACCTCCTTAGGGGAGAAATATGCGACCGCGAACACGTTGCCCTCCCGCAGATTTTTATAAGAATATAATTACGATAATTCTTTGTAATTAATTATTACGCTGGTAAAATGCTTTCACGGAATGACCTCATTTAGCCTTGAAGGAAAACTTAGTCTAAGGCTATCAGCAAATGTTTGGTTGCACATGATACGGAGTAGGTACATGTTTTGCTCATTTTAAGGACCTACCTAAAAACAAGGAGAGATATATCTAATCGGCGAGTTTTCTATCCTCCGTTAAGGTAATGAAACACTAATAATGAAGGAATTCATGAGGTTGAGTAACTAGTTACTTAGTTTATAAAAGTGCGATGGATCGCAAATTTTCACTGCAAATGCAAGGTAAAAGTATCGACTTGATTGGTTAGCTTTTATCTTATTAGAGCGGGGCTAAATGTGTCGTGTACTCTTTGCAATAAATAAAAGCACACTAATGCACCTGAATATGCTTAATTTTCACAATGAAAACATAAATTTCTTTAAATCACTTCATTTTTGTAGCTGTTCATTGTCACGTGTTAGAGACGTTCTTAATGAACAATAGTGTGTTCGCCAAAAAAGCCAAAGGAATTGAAAAGTATTTGATTTCCACGGCCGATTACAAAAAATAGGTAAATTACGAGGTAAAATGACACTGCGGCAATCTTTTGAAGTACTAGTTTGTCGCTCAAAAGTATTCTTGGTGTGATTACGGCCTACTTGCCATTTACTTTCACATTGATTGAAATTTACTTTTACATTCTTGTGTTCGCGTTTTTGCAATATCTCCGTGACGCCTCTCTGTCCACCAACGGCTGAAGAAAGACGAGATATAATAGCAAATTTATCCTAGAAACATATTATTGTGAAGGAAGGAGAGAGTTAAAGGTGGCCTGGGGAATTAAAGAGGTTTCTGCACGTCCCTCTTTTTTAATACAAACTCACCAACGCATTCGTTCCACTCGTTGCTGACAAGGTGTGAATATTGATCCATCACGTCTAGGTGATGTGCTGAGAATATAGGACGCCGAAGACGTTTGAAGTACGCTGCACAGCAATACAGGATACGAAAACACATCCATCCAATAGTTACAATTCAACTTCCTTGCACAAGGGGAGTAGGTAACGGGGTCATCATATTTTTTTGAGATTTCGACTATAGACGTGGGCTAGTCATGAGTCCTCATACTGTAGAGAGAAGTCAATCATTGGTTACTAATTTATATAAAAACAATATTAATTATAATTATATCAATGGTAATTATGATTAATGGAATTATAATATATTTTAGTGCAAAAATTTAGAGATATAGCCCGATGATCCAAAACATTGGTCAAAGACACTTAATAATATTAAAAGTTTATTGTCTTGAACCTTTGCTTTTCTAAATACTTTACGTAAATAAACATTTAGTTTTCTCTAACAATGAGAAAAGTATAAGAAATAATAATACATTCAGAAGAACTTCAACAGACATATTGCATTAAACAAAAAATAAATAGTATATTACATATTGCAATAACGACTTCCATTCAACATAGACATGAAACAAGAAATAGTAATTATCTGGAGGAGAATGGACTTTGAGAAAAATATAATGTTGAAAGTTCACCAAATATAAAAGAAAAAGAGACAGAACCGTGATACATAGTAGCATTCACTACAGACACCATGCCTGTTTATCATTTAAATGAATGCCAGGTTTACATTTATACAGAAGGAATGAACAGATCACACATTATGTTAAAATAAAAATAGAGAAGATTAGAGCAATGAGGGATGTAATAAACAGGGGGAGCGGACGGAGAATCGACGAGAAGGTCGCGAATACGTTGATTCCATTCGCGGCTGCGATGAAAACGATGACAGATGCCGATTGCGATCGTAATCGCATAAACTGCGGAATCCAACGACCGCCCGGTGCACCCATTACAAGAGCGCTCGCCGCACCGCAATTGTTTCGGCTTAACGGGTGTTATTGGCGAGAGGGTGAAAGAGGGAGAAAGAGACAGACAGACAACGGAGAGGCCTTTGGCGTGCGCGTCCGAATATGCCGCGTGTGTTTTGGGTGAGAGGGAGGGGGATGAACATCAACACTCACCCACCCCAACCCCCATTTTCACTCTGGTTCGGGCGTCGACACTCCATTGTTTTCTTTTTTCGTCCCGCCATAATTTCTCGCTTCGGCCGATAGAGGGTGGAGTTGGCGCGGCGCGTTTCCGATTCACGGGAGATGCGATGCACGGGAAATGGACGTGTGCACTGAGGGGGTGGGGGGTTTGAAAGGGGTGGGTGAGCACTCACGGTGGCCGTGGAAACTGTTCGTCTGGAACATGGCGGGTGGCCGTCGACGCGACCGCAGCGCCGCCACCGCAACGAATTCAAAGCAAAAAAAAACAAAAGAACGGGTTAAAATAAAAACGCCGAGTTCCTGCGATGCCTTTTGATCATTTCGCGCTTTCCTCTCCTCTCTTTCGTTTTTAATGCGAGAGCACCGCGGAAAAAAAGAGAAATCATTTAGCCTGCGCATGCGCTCTGTCACTTTCCGGAAATGCATGAGTCCTCTTCCCTCGCGGCATGCAAAGAGACCGGTGTGGTCAGTCATCGGACAGTGAGTGGACGGTTACATCTGTGGCGGGGCAGCGGTCAGCGGCGGAGATGACCCGATGGGGCCACGTGATGAGAATGAAATTCATCACTTTGCGCTTTCCAATTGGATTAAATTCGTGAAGACCCTGACCAATAAGGGATCCGCTGCTGCTTCAGCACCAATGCCGCTTCATTACCCTATGGTCACATTCCTTTAAAGATATTCGTGCTGAAATGAAACCAAATTTGTTGGTCGCGCAGCCGGTTTCAACGCATAGTGGCTTCATATATTCAGATACAATATTTACAAAATACGATGTCAGGTTTTTTCGTTCTTTGTCGCGTTAGTCACGCTAGACACTTAATTTTCTCAGTCAAAATTATTTACACCATGACCTTTGTTACTATTACAACAGTGAATGAAACAAACATATCATGTATTTAATATTCAACCACTAAGATAATGCAGCAAGATTGTTTGTACGTACGGAAAATATAAATGCTTTAGGAAAATTAACAAATATCGGCGTTGACATGAGATACTTCAAGGCTGAATGTATCTCTAAAGATAGCTGTTCCAATGTTAGTGATAGTTAATTGACGTCAAAGTTGAGACAAATGAGAGCAATAAAACTTCAGGAAGAATGTGATAATCAGATTTTTTTACAGTGAACGAATTGACACCAGTGACAGAATAAAAATCGGGGTTAACGAAATAAAGATGATATCTGGTGGAAGTTAATGATCCCTATGAATTTTGAAGGTAAAAATTTAAGGCAATACATTCATTGCAATGTTTAGCATTAGGACAATTTTGATAGTTTTCGGGAACAGATTATTTAATGAAATAAGACCATAAAATGATTTTATGTTATAAATGGAGTCGAGATTTACTTCCACCCGGGGGCATTGACGATTATTGATTATACTAATTATTATATATAATTTATACCTAATTATTACTACTATATATGTATACATAAAAATTATAAGTTATATATATTAGTATATTCAATAATTGATCCTGGCTCGTGCAACACCTTAAACCGGACTCACCTTCGCGGAATAACCATCACGGGGGAAAAGCATTTGACAGCCCAATTGTCGGGATGGTTGTCCGTTTCAAAAGTATAGATAGCAGAGTAGCGAAGCGACGGCTCGTCCAAAATGGAACACGTTTAACATAAAATTAGGTGTATGTAATTCAGAGTTGAATTTTGGCTCAGAAAATGTTTCATTAGTTTTTAGGGTGTGTTTACATGCCGAGAAGTGAAAAATTTATTATACTGGAGACAATTGAAATTATTAAATGTACTTACTAAACGCAGTAAAAAATTTGCTCTCACCTGGATACAAGTAACGTGGATGATTGTGAGCAAGCAGTGGGACTAGAGCTGCTCTTGCCCCAAATATCGCTGCGATGGACGCATTTGTCTCCCCCCACACCCGTCCACCGGTCCCGCACTCCGAGCCCTTCGCACAGGACAAAGTAGGATTAAGCAAAGGCACCCGCATCGCATCCACCCTTATCACTTGACCCTTGCGAGGCAGGGTGGGCGGAAGATTCTGCCCCGTGTGTCCCTCTCTACCGAGGATGGGAAGGGGATTCGGGCGGTCAAGGCAACGCCGCCATCCAGGGCCGCCAAAGCCTATTACTAGCCGCTTCACAGGGGCACCTGGAGATCCCTGATAACCGCGGAGGGGGGTTGGGGACGAATCCCCTGACAAGTGAATTACTCAAGGGTCGACGCAGGGAGTAAGTACACTTGGCTCATCCGTACCGAGCAAATTTCGCGCGATTCTGTAGTCAAGAACGTCCGTGCTGCGCAGAGTCCAACGCTGCCTTGACCACGACCGTCTGCTCCGCGAAAATAATCTTTATTGTTCCTGCTCCTATCCAAACTGAGATAGTTACTCCTTCGCCGTAAATAAGACTTGGATTTTATTAATAAAGGAATTCAAAAGTTTTTTTTCCGTTTCAAAAGTATAGAAATCCGAGTTTGAAAGAGTGAATTGAAGTGACGATTCGTCCAAATTGGAGTTTATTAACCATAAAATAAATCTCATATCATTCTGGGTTGACGTTAGTGAGGAAAATTCGTATAAGTTATTTAGGGTATGTTTTATACACCTAGAGGAGAAAAAGTACATGTTTTTCGTTAATTTCCACGTGATCATAGAGTATACACCCTTCTAAATACAAGTCTAATAATTATATTGTGTTGAAATTAATATCAATGATATTGTCAAACCATAACAAAATTTTAACTGAAAACTATAATTTTCACACAAGTTATTTTAACTTTTAGAAGTAACTTTTATCGGAAATGAGGGGTCGACAAAACTTATACGCTGCTCCGTTGTCGTCGTCTTGACGTTTTCCGAGTGATCTTATTCATATTTTCACTTTGGAAATGGTACCTTTCTTACATTGGATTACGAATGTTTTCAACCTTTGGCTGGGTCCAGCAGGTCGGCGATTAGAATACGTATCGTGGGTGTGGGATGCCCATTCTTTCCTGCCGTCGCATCGCTCACAGTTGCCGCTTCTACCTACCCCACTGGCAGTGCGTGTCCAACGTGGACCACGGAGTAGTGGACCTTATATCAGCCCTTTATGAAGGAAGTAACAAATTCGGAATACGGATGCCATTAAATATCCAACTGAAACTACCTCATAGAGCTCTCACTCACTCATCAGTGATTCAAACCTGTGATTGACTTAATTAGGTGATTGTAGAGCTCACCCGCGTCTAAGCCACAGAGGTTTGAAACTCTTAATTTAGAGTAAGAAGGCTATTTGGCTAGCGCTATAAATTAAGTATTTGTGGAACAGCACTTTGTTTTTGCTTTGTTCTAGCAGATCTGAATTCACATCGTATTATTCTACCACACTTTTAAGCCAAATCGCTCGCAAAAAATGGCATAATTTGAATTCTATCCAAAAGACAGCTATGAAAGATTCCTTTGGATCAAATAACTAATTAGCAATATTCAAATGGAGAATGCACACAGTTTGATAGGACAGTAATTAGAAAGATCAACACGTACAAAATTATCATTTACGACATTTCAGCCATTCACCGATTTACTGGACGTGTAAATGCAGAACTTCGGACTATAAATGTATTCGAAGACGCTATAAAACGCACCATGGTGTAAACGTTTGGGGGCGACTTTTCTGACAAAGGAACATTCCGTATAGGCTGATGCACTATTCCCAACAACTACACTTCTTAGCCTACTGACCTTTAGATTTAATATCTTATTCTGGTACTCTTAAAAGCAGTAAGATGAAGTCAATACAACGTACTCGTGATATCAAGAAGTCGATTGAAATTGAATTACACCTTTACAAGTCAGTAGCGTGTTCGAAAATATACTTGGGAGAGGTTTTAGAAGAAAAATGTAAAATTTATGAAAAATGTTTTAAACAATCACGCTACATGATACTTTACGGTCAAAAGTAAATGTTGTACCAAAATAAGGTAGCGTAAACGTAAAAGAAAATTAAAGAAGATAACTATAGTACAAGGATAGGAAGAACTTCGATAGCTCGAAGTGTCGCGACTCGACAAGCAGGTCGAAAGACAGCATAAATGATGAACATGTTCCTCGTTTCAGGGAGGTGGAGGCTTCCATTACACCCTCGTATGTGACACTGGATAATATCAATGCATTTATTTGGAATCGGAAAGAAACCAAAAATATTCTAAATTTACAATAGGTAACGGCAACATTTGGAGAGACAGCAGAAGGACTGGAGGTTTTTTTTGCCAACTTTGATGACAGTTTGTGATCGGGGAAATGCCTGAAAAGCGTCATATCGGAAAGAAATGGTATTCCGATCCAAAGCTTATTACCTATTTTCGTAACGATCCAATCTGAAGACTCTTTGAGGGAAACTGTCAAATAAAACCTTAAAATCTGGATCCGTATTTATTATCTTTATAATCCGAAATTATTATACAAATTACGAATCCACAGCCAAATTCAGCGAATAATATTCCATCAAAAAATATATACTGTAGGCGAAACATGAAGAGGCTTAGCTGTATTAATTCAATTCTTCAAGAATCGTCCTTGAACTTGAAAAAATACGAAGAAAGGGCCCCAAATTGGTTTAAAAAAATATGCGAGCGAACAGAGAGCATTTAGAGAGATTTTAGCAGGAATAAGGCTAAGGGCCGCTAGAGATTCTGAGGCTGCGCGCAATGCTTGGATTGCTTGAACAATTAAAAGCAAACACCTTAGTGACTCAGATAATAACCTCTGAGAACCTCGCTATTTTTCCAGGTCCAGCAGAAACGAAAAATTACGAGAGATATTTTACCGAACAGATAGGTACGTATAGGAATTCTCTTTTCCCCCGAGCAAAAAATGACTTTGATACATCCTAGTTGGGACCCTAATCTCTCAAACGTGCTCCTCCACTTGCCACCTTTCGCCTATTACGACGTCCTGCAGACGTCTAATATTATGTTCTCTGTGTCGCTCTTAAAGATATCCATTCTCAATTGTTCAAGCAATCTAAGCCTAGCGCGCAGCCTCCGAGTCTCCAACGGCTCCCAGCCTAACTCGCTTAACATCTGGGTAACACTGTCTGTACGCCCGTAGCAGTTTTTGACGAAACGCGCAGCCTTCCTTTGAATTTTATTCAGTTCGCGGATTAAGTCTTTCTGCACCGGATCCCATATGCTCGCTGCATATTCAAGGTGCGGTCGGACGAGAGCGAAATAGCACCTTTCTTTTACTTTCTCATCCGAAAATCTTCCCACAATACGCTATGTTGTGGCTGCTGAATAGGTTTATTATAAACATGTGTAGAGGAGCACGATAGGTGAGTGAAGATTGGCTTCCACGATTTATTCTTCGAATGATGAAAAAGTTATTTTTTACCTTTTCATGCATTTTATACTGTTTTTGGAAAAGGCCTCCCCCTTTTAAACTTTTTTTTTCATTTTTTTTACACATAACGTATTGTGAAATATATAAAAATGTATAATTTAAAAACGAAATTTCGGAATGGACTAGGCTTGAACTCGTTTCCTCCGACAACACTCAGTGCCAGAAGAACTAGAAGAAATGAACGCCATCTACTGAGAAATTTAAAACAATTTTTCCCCATGGAAATTTGGCTAATTAATTAGAGTACAATGGAACAAAATTTATGATAGATGAATATTGAATTGCTATCATAAGCAAGCAAGTGTGCAAAATTTCTAACCGAACTGACGATGAAAATTGGTTAAAAAATCAATCAAAAGATATTATCGATGAAACAGACAAACAGTCGCAGCAAGTTAAGAAAAAGCGTGTAAAAAGCAATCGCAGTGAAGTGTTGTGGAGAAGGTTCACCGCTATCACCACCGCCAGTATCACCACTCGCGCATGGGAAGGTAAAAGAGGGGTCCACCGTGCTCCCTCGAATCTTTTCGCGTCGACAGAGAGGAGGAGAGGGGACTGGTAATTCATCAATTCGGGGAGAGGGGAGGAAGTGGGTGGGGTAAGTTTCCCCCCCCCCTTTCCCTTCCTCAGTTCCTCAGACGACGACACGTCAAGATTAATGGCGGAAATTAGCGAATACACGGGAGCTACTTAATTCCATCCCCCACTCCACTGAAATCAAGTCCTCCCGACCAACGGTGCAAAGGAGGGGTCCTTCCACCCCCTCCCCCCCGCAGGTGAAACCCCCATTCTCCAACAGTCCGCTCAACTTCTTCTTCCTCCTCCGGGGCGACCCCTTTTCAAGTCTTTTAACCTAATAAACCCTTTAATCTCCTGCGAGCTTAATACCGCCACTCTCTCTTGCTCTGCGAGGGGCGGGCGGGGGATGGGAGAGCATTTAGGAGAGCCTGTCAACCCCCCCTCGTCTCTGCAATTGGAAACGTTAATTCTCCCCCTCCCTTATAAAGGTGTTTCTCCCTCTTCCCCCCCACCCCCTCGCCACGAGTACTCCCCCCTCCCCCAGGTGTCTCCCCGACCCTCCCCCTCACCTTGATCGACGGGCCTTAATACGCGCCCTCACCCCTCCAACCGCTTCCATCATTCAAATCTTCTCTCTCTCTCTCAGCTGGAAATCCCGCATCGCGTGCTGCGCTGACTACACCACACGTTTCACCGCCCGCACTCTCTTCTACTTCAAGTCATAATTGAAGAGCAATCACTTCCTCACATTAACTTGGTGGATTTCGGTCGTTGAAGTCGGTTTATTGAGATCATTAGTGAACATATAATTGATATACTTCACTCATTGATGCATTAAGTTATTTTTGAGATCATCATTATCGTCACTGGTATAACATCCTAAGATTGGTTTGACGCAACCCTTCACTCCTATATTATCCTTGTTATTCCTTCTCATGAACATTAATTTTGGTATTTTTTCGTACTAACATCCGTTTTATTGGCCGTCATCCTTGAGAATAATTTCTCGAAGCAATTTTGAAGGGTAAAACGGTCTTTTATTTGTTTTTTATCCGACAATAGATTATCCAATCATCCTCAAAATTGCGTATTTTGGAACTGACTCCCACATGTGCGTCATACATGGATATTAAAACAACAGTGAACCTAAAACGCTTCCTTGTGGGATGCCCGATGAAATGGCTCTCTCTATGGAATATATTTCACCTATTGTAGTCCTCTGCGATCTTCCTTTCAAAGATTCTCTAATCCACCATTAATTCTAGCATCCATCAGTAGCTTTTATATTTTCTTTATCAATTCATTGTGCACCGCATCAGTTTCACTATCTTGGTCCAAGACTTCATCAATATCTTGCGTCTACCACTGTAACTGGGTATCGTAATAAAAGCCTCTCCTGAAGCCATGCTATTATAAGAAGAGCCAGTTAATTTTATACCTCAATTCACGCAAGTAAC
The DNA here is from genome assembly GCF_921293095.1 of Ischnura elegans. Taxonomy (NCBI): domain Eukaryota; kingdom Metazoa; phylum Arthropoda; class Insecta; order Odonata; family Coenagrionidae; genus Ischnura; species Ischnura elegans. The sequence continues at coordinate 19,399,105 of NC_060246.1, forward strand.
TAGAAACAACTTTTTCAATTAATTTACACATAAAAGACGTCAGGATAACTGGTCTATAATAGTACTTTAGTAATCTCGCCCCCATGAAAATGGGTAAAATGGTTGCCATTTTCCAGTCATATGACAAGTCCACAATTATTTAGTGTAACGAAGAAAATTCTTTTCATGAAAGGAAATATTGCTTCATCTCCTAGTTTCAATGCATCCATGAACACATTATGATGCCCCATTAATTGTCTCTCTGCTGTTTACGTATTTGTTTAATTAAATATTACACTGTTTGACACATTAATGTAGACAACAATAAATTATTTAATTAACTACAATTAACAGAACTCAATTAGTGACGGAAATTATCGAACACAACAATGTTCAACACCTCCGTGATATGACTCATGTCATTACCCCCTATTACTTGTATAGAAGCTTATTATTGCAGTATTTTTGTTAATATCTGCACAAAAACTCTTACTCCCGTCTGAAACAGTCTCCCTCGTTTCATAAATATATTGATTCTTTGTACATCTAATTCACCCTTCAAGTACTTTTCTAAAGTTACCTAAAATTTAAGATTTTGAAGGAAAAATGGATGGGAGTCCCCTCAGTGCCTCCAGGTGTTACATTATTTTACTTGTCACTGCTCACGTTTCTAGCAGGCGATGCATATACAATGGCATTTCTTTTTAAAATAATTGAAGTCATGATTCGTAAAATTTAAGGGGATGGCTTTGGTAGCTTAGGGGATGAGCAGAAAAGTTAATTTATTTTTCAAAACATCACTGAGTAAAGATTTATTGGAGTTCACGGCTTCACTCACAATTTGAGATTATTTCATTATCAAACTCCTACATTTGTACGCACATATATTTAATTGTATGCAATATAAATACATGGCTGCGTTTCCTCTTAAGTAGATGGACTATTTCTTACCTCCACAGCTGTTTTGCTTTCCTTTCACTCAAGTTTTCCGTTTTGAATAAAAGAAATAAAACGACTCGAGAGAGAGAGAGAGAGAGCACCTTACACACGCGGCGGCTGGAAGGACTATATTTCGTTTGTGTCTGCCGTGAGTGCTACATTATAGACGTGTGGCAGAGGGTTTTTCTTGAGAAACAGCCAAAGGTAAGGAAGCGGAGAGGAGTGGTGGGGGAGGGGTTTGCGGTAGGATCCGATATACGAGGGCCTGTCGCTCGCTCTCGAGTTGCTTGGGCGGGTGTCGTCGTCGACGGAAGCCCTCCTTCGCTGCCGCCGAGTCTTTCGCCCGTTTCGTCCGTCCGTCTGTCTCCCTGTCTGTCTCGTCTACCCCGTCACTTTCGACCGAAGCAGGGGAGGCGATTGGGTGCGATCCATAAGAGAGAGCACCACTCCCTAGGTATATGAATTGTGTGATGTGAATGGATCTTAAATAGATTTAAAATATTCATTATTAAAAGAAATTATAAATAAAAATAAAATAAAAACTTGAAAATGATTTTTAAAATATAAAATAATATATTAAATAATGATAATTAACAATTGTTGTTAATAAACAATTGTATAAAAACAAAGTTCCCTTTGTAATACTTTGTCAACTATTCAGTTTTTAAGAATGATCGTAGGCTTTCCCGGCGTACAGAATTGCGGAAGGTTACACGGGATTTCCACCGGGTCGGGTTCTCCAACTCCATCTCGACCGACGTTTCCATCCATCGTCATCCAGTTGGCCATCGTCTTCAGGGCATTCCCTGAAGACGATGGACAACTCGCCCATCGAAACGTCGCGACGCGTCGGTCGAGATGGAGTTGGAGAACCTGACCCGGTGGAAATCCCGTGTAACCTTCCATAATTCAGTTTTTAAGTTTCATTTTCACAAAAACAACACATCAGACGTCAACAGTATACATGCGCAAGTCATTTTTTTGTACTTCTGCTATCTGACTGGTTGAGAAGAGATAGGCTCACCGGTACAGTTCTTACATTCGCGTCTTCGGCGCTGCCAGTAAGTGAAGTGGATCTTATTTGGTGATACACCTACGTTGGTAATACATTTAGGTTTCCTGCTCATTATCAATGGTGTTTATAAATTTTATATTCGTTTTTTTTTTAATTCACTTTAACTGAGGGTGTGAGAAGCCGAGTGGTCAAGTAAATTTTTCCTGAACGGAGCTAGGTAAAGAAATTAATAGAATAAATATACAAAAACTTAGTGGCCAAGGTGTGCCAGTGAGTCTCTGTTCTCTATTGCCATGGAGAGGAACATCAGTGTACTACTTTACTTATATTGTTGACGCCGTTTGTTTTCTATGCCAAATTTCCGTACCTGACGCTGTTTAGAAAACATATCACTTGTACCCTTGGCTTCTAACCCCATAAATTGCCATGGGATAAAATACCCTGGAACGGGAGCTGAAATACTGAACTTTGAGTTACGCCCCCATTCACGCGAATGTCTGGGAAAATTCCTTTAACGAAGTTTTTGAGAGTTTGGTCGGTGATTACAAAAATTACCTCACCAACTTTTCCCTTGTTTTCATTAATTATGTTAGTGCCACACCTCCGGTAGGTGTGTTTTTTCTCGGCATCATATATGATAATCAAAAAAACTGTTTATGTGATCTATTTTTGCAGGTGTTGTATACATTCCAAAATTATATTTTCGCTTGTGCTTATGCAAAATTTAGCTAAGCAAGATTTTTAATCAATTCACCGAACCGTCAGTAGCTTAAAAAAAGCCACATTAATGGAGATGTGATCACTAAAACAAAAAATATGGAATTAATATTAATTTTATACTTTGGTGATTCAACAACCGTAATTAAAATAACATTCATGCACATTTTTACGTTGCCTTTTGGTTACATAAATTTACGAAAGTAATTACGTGGCGAGCCAAATCAAACAAAATGTACATGAAAAGTGGAAGGCATACCTCACGTTTCTTTATTTGGAAACTATAAGCGAATAAATGAATCAGGAGGATTTTTTCCTTCGTAACTTATCTTACGATTCCATCGAACAATTAAAATAATGCGAAAGCCCCACTAAAGGTTGATTTTAAGAGAACCCGGTTAAATTTCAATTATTTTCTTAGATCTATTTGCCAATACATAATTTCAGAGAACAATACGTACATAGTTCATCACGATAAGGCATCGATCGCAATTGGCAGTAATCACGTGACGTGTAAAGTTATAAACATCAGCTGGGTGGTAGCTAAGAGTACGCACATTCGAAGCAAGAAATTCCTCGCGCAACCCACCTTGATTCACGTGGGTGGACGGAGGGGTGGGGGGGGGATTTGGCGCCTCAGTGGCGCCACCCGCGGACTGAAACACAAGAAGGGATTCGGCGCTTCGATTTTTAGATGGAATATTTTCCCGCCCTCCTTCGGAAGTAAAAAAAAGAGATGCCGAGGATCTCTTTAAGACATCTTGGACTCTTTTTCCTCGCCACCTTCACTCCTCCACCTGCGACGCGTCTCCCTCCACCAAATGGGAGGGTGGAGGCGGGCGAAAGCAGGGGAGAAATGGGATTCCGTATTTCGGCCCCGGAAATAAAATTAAAACGGGGGGAGTGGAGTGGCGGCGAGGGGGAGGGTGGGGGCGAGGGAGGAGGCGCCCTCTCACAATCAGCCGAGAGGGGTGGAAGTGGGAAGGGAGGGTTGGTACGATGGAGAGAAGAGGGGTGCGGATGCAGCGCCCCTCAAGTGTACATTGGGGCAGTTCTTCAATTACACTGGAAGGGTTTCACTGGTCCTTATACAATTGTTGTGCCATTTGTCCCCTTAGTGCGTTAAAACGCACGGTTAACCACGCTGAAGAGGAGGTTTAGTTACTCATCGGCAACTGGGTCTTTACCCTTACATATAATCCGGACCAAAGAGCCGTCGTCGTTGTTCAAGAGAGTTCAAGATACATACATGGTCTCTGTAATTAGTTAGAAAACACCCTGTCTCATTAAAAGACTCACCATCCGCCGTGTTAATACTCCTGGGACTCGCACACATTCCCAGGTATCTCAACACTAGAAACATGGGACCGGAATTTTGACCGTATTTGAAAAAAGCCTCGCTGTAATTGCCCTAATAGTAAATGGAGCGACGGAGGATCACCAAAGGATATGTGCTACATTTATTACCAATCAACCCGTTCGCAAATGCTGTTTAATAAAATTGTTTAAATGTCGCGCATTAGTTTCCCCCGCGACAAAAGATGTAAAGGACATACACAAATATTGAAATATTTACCCAGAGTTTATTTCTATTTAAAAACAAAGTTGTAAATCAGTTCAATAAAAATATGAAGCAATGAATTTGACCGTCTAGAATAGCTAAAATGTAGGATATTGCCAAAGTCTCGAAATGGAAGGGACCCGCTGGCGATGGTACGGTTGGTTAGCGAGGTATTTCGGTATCGCGGGCCATATGGCACGCACTTCGACTCCCACTGACGGCTATATTGTGACCGACCATAGACGAGAAACGATTAAGTGATCAACTGATGACAGAGTGCCTGTTGACCGAGTCTACTGGTGACTGAGTCAGAGAATGACAATAGCGTCTTCGCCGAGCCATAATATAGGAAAGTGGAACTAAGATGTTTTTGATATAGGGAAAGGGGAAAAGGAAGGTTAGGCGTTCTCGAAAGTGAAAGGTACAAATACCGAGGTACAAATACTTTGACATAGCTATTCTAAGACGACACACAGGTACACATTTATGCATATTTTTGGAAATGGAAATCTTCTGTTTCCGGATCACTACAATTATGCATATATCACTGTGGATATCCAATTCTCCTTGGGAATCGAAAAATCCTGGATATCGTATTTGCACAGTGATCCGGAAAGCCACAGGTCCAAGATTCTTATGCTGGCCCGAGGAAATGAGTAAAATAAGACTTTTTCGAACCTTTTTCACCACGAAAATTAGGAACGCGTTCAGACACAAATACACATCATGCTGAAAGGCAATTTTCGCAATAAAAAGGTACAACAAAGTCATATTTAAATCATCCACAATCTCGCTCCGCCACTTGTCGTATAATGCAGTTCAATGGCCAAGGGGAGTTCTGGTATTCCTTGTGGCAATGGGCAAATTCAGGGGATGTGAGCGCTCCGGGCTCTCCCTCCGCACGGAAGCGGAGGACCGCTACGCAGCGTATTCTCAGCCTCCCTGGGTGCAAAAAAGTTGAGTGAACGCTACGCTAAGGGTTTATGAATCATCGAGCAACACACCATCGGCCACCATGAACTCAAGTGCTTAAAGGCAAGTAGGGACCGAAAAGGCCGCTTCAAGAAATGACTGAGCGCTCACACAAACCTGTTAGGTAGTAGTGGCATTCAGGCGGAAATTCAGCAATTTTTATGGTAGCCCTCAGACCGTTAACTCTCCGTGCAAGCAGCCGATCCCAAAATAAGGAGCGCGGTCCACAACGTTGGTATTTCTGGTGCTCGCTCATATTCCGTTACCTTAGCACAAGAAATCTGAAACCCGTAATTTTGACCGGATTTGAAAATAATTTCCCCGAAATCGCCCTTACAGTCAAATTAGCTGGCAGAATTTTTGTGACTTTGATATTCTATATTGATATTTTTTAGAGCTCTAATTATTATAAATGAATCTTTTTACATTTAAAAGCTGAACCTGAGCCAGAATGAATCTGAAAATTTTATTTTCTCAGAGATGGGATTTTTTTTAGAGTATGGTTTCTATACGCACATAATTATAAGAAGTAAAATTATAGAAAAAGACGAACTTAGGTAATTTATTCCTTAATTGCGGTACACCACTCCCTGCTATTATACTCGCTGTTGGTGGCGGATCTATTGGGGGGGCTAAGGGGGACCCTTGGACATCCAATTTACTCTGGATAGAATGGTAATTTTTGTTCGGATCCGCAATACCTCTGGGAGTTAACCCCATACTTAGCCCCCCTTGTCCCTATCCTGTATCCGCTACTGCTCGCTGTCATATCATAAGTGAGTTTTTACCAATCGATCACCGTATGTTTGACTCCTTTTTCACTGTAATCTCTGGATTCAGTTGCAAATACAAGGGAAGTATATGCGCGCACGGACCAACGGGAGCGTTCAAGCATTACGCAAGCACATGTTTCGCCATTCTTTACCACTCCTTTCCGTTGTAAGCAAAAATTAAGCATTTCCCGAGCCCTTAAAGTGAGGAAACAAGCAAACAACCCTCTTTCTGCAAGGTGTGCTTACGTAAGACTTGAAAGTCCTCCAAGGAGAAAAATATTTAAGTATCCCGAATAGTGTAATTAAAGAAAGGTAAGTCACATTTCGAGTCTCTCCCCTCTTAAACTCCGTCCCCCGACTCCCTGGCAGCGAAGGCATTGCGAAGCGGGACTTCTCCTCTCCCTCAGACGCGTTCGGATACCTTCAGAATGTTTTTCCAATAAACCTTTGAAAGACTCTGGGAACTGGCCAACTTCCTCTCTCTCTCGGTCTCTACGAGTATTTATATTTGTACCTGAGTATTTTATTCGTTGCGAGCAGACACAGTTGGTTCCCATAAAGCCAACTCACCCCATTCCGTCAGCCTCTTTCACTCGTGAGCTCAAACCGATGGGGCGGGGGTGGAGTTACCTAGCCCCCTTCCTTCCCCCCCCCCCCCCCCAACCCTTCTCTCTCTCTCTCTCACCTGCCCCACCCCCGCCGCCACTCGCAAGCGGGGGAGAGAAAAAAAAGGCGAGCGGAATGCGAACCCCTCCTCCTCTCCCTCCCTTCGTTGTCACGCTCCCGATCTAATTTCCGAACCTGCCGAGTCTCTTCATTTCTTCGCCGCTCCGAAGCGTTTACTTCCTCCCTTCAGAGACACTCTTCCGAAGGCGAATCTCAGAACTAGCACTAATAAATCATTCTTGAATAACTCGTAAAAAATAGGGGAGGGCTGGCGAAAGCAATGACTTTTTGGTGCTCATTACAACTCGCTCCATTGGTTTGAAAAGGTCCGGACTGACATTTGGGGAGGAGTTGATGATGTGTGGCAAAAAATATTCTGAGATAGATCTGTAAGATAATGTACCCGGACATTCTGCACTATTTGAAAAATTAGAAGAGATAGTATTCCCGCGTATAACAAAGAGCAGTATCACAAAGATGACTGATTGCGTCAAAAGTCTAAGAAGTCACTTTGATTTTCCTCACAAGGTTTGGTAGGGATAAAACTTCCCATCCAGAAAACAAACTAACGACATGATTAATTGATATACCAAGAGAGTTCCTAGGGGGAAACATCATTTTCCTTGACAAAGTTGTCGAACCAGGATGTCTTCACCATTTTCCATTTTTATATATTTTAGAATCTTAAGTTTTCCTGGTTTTTAAGTTAGTTAAATAAGTATAACATGTAGTATGATTACGAAGGGATAAAAATTTCGTGCTACCAATGTTAGAATCTTACTTTCATAAAAATTGCGATGCTTCATGCGAACTTAGGGAGATATGCTGTAATCATAAACGGATGCATTAGGCTATCGCTGGGACTGTTCATAGTGATGGTTTGCAGGTATTCACACGTTTCACTCGCTTGAGACCGCTTTGGCATCGCGCAGAGTGCGAATGGAATTCGCTCCCGTTTCCCGAGTGCCCCATGCGGGGAGTGGCCATTTCAGTGCTGGAGATCTGCTTCCAGGCGATACTCATGGGGGAGTGCAACTTAATGTTGGAATGGAGGGGCAAAGTTCCAGTTTGGAAATACCTCGCGGGGGACGAACCCTTGGGGGATGGGGGAAATGACAACAGGGCCCCGGCTCCACTGGCACAATTCGCAGAGGGGTCTGCCGCGACGGGTCGCACCTTCAATCAAATATGACCGCAGGTAGCATCGCAAAAGGAGGTCACCTCCATTTTCCTCTAAAGCCTACGTATCTTTTCACGTATGATCTTTTCCTACCAATAGTAAACAGATTGGAACACATTTTTTCATGAAGAAGATAAATAACCACAGAATATTTTCCGAACCTGCCGCGTCTCTACATTTCTTCGCCGCCCGAAGTATTTTCTTCCTCATCTTCAGAGAAACCTTTCTGTGGCACAGAATTGATGTGCCACTGATGTTACGAAGGGGAAACATTATTTTCCTCGACAGGGACTTCGAGGAAGAATTGCGTAACTATATAGCAAGTATTATAATAAAAATGTAACATGTAATATGATTAAGAAGGGATAAAAATTCCTCGTTATCAATATCCGCCCGCGAGAATATCCGTTTCTTACCTATTGCAGATTATTTTTTTTGCCAAATTCACGATGAGAAAAACATTCGAACATATTCAAAAAATTCAAGCACCATCTTCATATTTTATGCTATGTCGATGAGAAATCTTTATTCAACCATATAGTCCCGACCGCAGCAAGATGCGTCAGGATATCAGGAAAAAATAGTTCACCATCATCCACAGTAATCGGCCATCCGCGTCTGATGAAGCGGCGTATGATTCTCTTTGCCCCGTTCCAAGATGTCCCGTCTTTTTTAACACTTCTCTCCTTCCCACCCTAAAAGGAGGCCTTTTCTTCGAAATTATTAACGATTAAACACTTATGCTATGGTCTTGAAAATTTTCAATGGTGAATAAAGTAGTCCCTTGTAAGCATTTCCCGTATTTCAAATTCGAAAATTTTGCCAAACTTTTCTCACAGATTAAATATTTTAAATTTTAGATGCAGCCAAACGTTGGATACGCCATAATCTGTAACCCATGGAAATTTCAAGGTGGCATATTGAGTTTTTATCTCGTCATACTTGGCCAAAATAAACTAAATGCGAAAATTGATAGTTTGAGGCGTGACTTGGTAAAATTGCTTCACGTTGAATTAAAAAAAACCTTGTAAATTTCACATAAATGATTTAAATAACGACCATTTTTGCACCAGAAAATGTCGCTCGGCGACGAAACTGGCCGTTATTAAAACCATTTATGTGGAATTTGCAAGACTTTTTTATTCACCAAAACAAAATGCGGTCGTTGGTGAGAAAGATATGCGTCCTCTCAAGAATTCCAAAACTCACTCAAAATGAGTCCGTTTGGTCTCCCTCGTTCTTCTGCAACCACGAATTTCGAATGACTCCACCTTTCTCACCGCCATAAAGAAGTATGATCCACGTGTAGATTCTAATTAACGCCCTTATTTTTACTGTAATACTTATAATTGGTTTAACAAAGAAAATAAAAAAATTGATAGAAAAAGTAAGGCGATATTTTTATGATAACATTATGCTCCCCAGCACACCCAATATACGTTAGTAAGGCCAAAATAGCTTACATTACGTCGACTGTATTTAGAAGCATTATCAGCCAGGACTTTTTATTGGACTTTATACCTAATTTCCTACAAATTATCACTGGAATAATAATTTATTTCAATTTTTCTTTTGAAATATTTTAAATTGGAGATAAATAAAATCCTCCACGACAGAAAATTCAATCATTAAATCCGCGTTTACAAGAGTAAAAAAATGACTAAATGGATTTCGTTGATCCATTTTTTCTCTAGATATGAAATATATATTGAGTTTTTCGGAGTCCTGGTGTGAGAAAAAAATGAATTTTAGTCTTAAATGTTTCGTGTCAGCTACATTATACAATGAGTAATTAACTATCTCCACCAGAAATTGGGCGAGAAAATAAATAATAATTTTAGTATTCTTCATAAGTCATACGGAATAATTTGAAACCACCTCAACTGTAAAATAGTAATTAATCAGGGCTTCGACTGGGATTAAGATCACCATGCATTCTTCTAGACTGAAATCATTACGCAATGTTAGTAATGTAAGCAACATTCAAAGCGTAGATAAAAAGGAAAAAAAATATCTCAACTTTATTAGCATTGATATAAAATAAAATGTTTGCTCATTGTCGCAAACTGTAAGAGGCGCGCAGTGTTGCTGCAATGTGTCCATAATCATCCTCTCGAAACCATCGCATATCGATTTGACGGAGGTATGAGTTAAGCATTCAACTGAGGCTATTTACTGGATTTCATCTGCATATTTGAGCTCATAGTGGATAAAATAATGGCCAATGTCCTCGGTGGAACGTGCCGGGGGCAGGAGTAGTAATTCCTCGTCTCCCTAACCGGCCGTAAAAATCGTCCAATGGAATCCAGATGATGTTGATGACGCAAGCGTGGGAGGGAGTCGGGTTTTACGGCTCCTCGGTGAAGACACGGCTATTCCAGGGCAAGAAGGGAGGGTTTAGTGGGGGGGGGGTGTTGGGAGGGGAGGTGGGGGCTGTTGGAAGTGGTCGCCAGTCACAAAGAGCGCCTTTATGAACTGGAGCAGCGCGGGCAGAAATATTATTATGGGCACGGACATCCGTAAGAGCGGCAATGCGGCCGCAAATCCACTCACTGCGAGAGGACAGGATAAAGATGGCTTGCAAAGGGAAGAAGATCTACTTAGGACTTGCACTGGCCATACCGAAGTATAAAATCCCCTCATGTTGGCTCATGAAAAACAAATATTTTGCATCGCACGATAATTTTCAATTTATATCTGTAAACATCCCAGTAAAATATCTTGCACGAGCCAAATCTTGGCAAAATGTAGTTTCAGCTATTTTTTCCGCAGTCGAAGTTTGTCTTGGATAGAGAACTTCTGCGATGAAGAGGTAAAAACAAGGTAATTAAAAGTCTCTCTCGATAAATGGACTCCGAAAGGGCACATTAGCGGGGGTTTAAAAAATTCACTCTTAATTGGAAGAAAACTACATTGTTTAATATATTTTTCAAAGTATCAAAAGGCAAAGTGCTTCTTAACCAGAACTAAAACCCGGAACCATTCGATTGACGACCGGATACCCTACCAGTTACGCCACCATGATATCGGTGGGGAATTATGGAATGGAATACCCCTTTTTCTTGGGCAAACAAGAGTGACCAATATATTGCACTAGGACATCTCGAAGAATTGGGTGAGGGCGCAATAATGAAAGTAAAGTGCTAATCATTGAGCATGCGGCTGGAAATCGGAAAGAAAACAAATAAATGACACAGCAATTTCGCTGACAGTATCTTATTTTTATTTCGTCGCCTTTCAATTCCTCAGCGTCAACATTTGAATAACTGATGAATTCTCACGCAATGCACATTCATGTATTTTGAATATTATAAAATAAATAGTTGATAGTAATAATAGAATATCAATGATAGGTGAGTTAGATATTGCCATCTCTTAAGGGGGCGATGAACCCATTGCTGATGAAATATCGCTCTGATACCCTCCCATCACCGCTGCATTACATTATCTCAGCAGAGTGATTCTGCACCAATGGAAACAACGCTCATTTTACGTTCACATTCCGCCATTCATTTTTCCTCAACGACGCCACCAGGTTAATGCGATAGTATGAAACACCAAAGTACATCTGAAGCGAACTGAGAAGCAATCGCGAAGAAAATATGTAATAATGCTGTAAGTTACCAAACTCAGTAGTTTAATTTTGGATGCTCGGATAATCATGGTTGCTGGACCACCTCTCACTTCAAAGATTATATTCGGGGTGTCCGAGAGCATCTCCAGGGACTGGTACTCGGGACTTTACGGTCGGTAAATAAACGCTGAACCGATGACACCACCCTGTCACTGTCATTATGGTACTTAATTCATATAGACGCGAATTTTAAGGATATTCAATTTCTCAGTAAAAAAAATGCTTTACCAACATGCGGTGCCTGTAACTAGTCGCGTAAGATTGAGATACGTGGACAAAGTACCAAAACGCATGCTTTTCTAGCAGAAATATACTACAAAGCAGACGTGGCTTATAGCTCTATTCCCCTCCATAGATATAATAAAGTGGAAGTCGTTCTTAAAGTTCTTTCATTGGTAATTAACAACTATATCTTACGTTTTTTCTGTAAACCTGAAAGAGCTGTTTTATCATATACAATTTTAATGACTCTTGTGACCTAATATCAAAATTAAAACATTCGAATTAAAAAAATATATTTCAGTTAAATTGTAGTAATTAAATAAGTGTCTCAAAAAGGTGAAGAACTTTTGGCAAATAAGTAATAAGTTGCCGAGCATAAAAAGGCCTAGACATTACAAACAGGTGAGGTATGTATGATGGAGTGTTCAGTGGCTTGTAAGACTGAGGAGCAGGGTGCTGGATGAGGTTTTGTGCGATCGAGGCGAGCGGATCATTTTCTGGATCGTTTGAGGGACCACCCTGAGGAGAGGGGAGGGGTTTTCCCCTCCCTCCATTCATCCCCCACCCCCTCTGTCCCTCTCATACTAGAGGAGGGGGAACTGTATATTGTAACCGGCCGCCACCGAGTCGCCATGGGATACAGAACACCCACGTACACGACAAAGAGAGACAAAAGACAGCAGAAGGATTTAGGATACAATAAAAAGAACATCACAAGCAGAGGGCTTCGTATGAGGGCGGCCACGCTGCACCCTCCATCCTAGCTAAATTCGCCTCTCAAGTCGCAAGTCGAGTAGCGAGGTGATCATTCGCGTAGAGTAATCTCGCCTACTCCTCCCGCCTCCCTGACATAGGGAAGCCACAAATTGAGGCAGTTTTCAAGCGGAATAATTAAGTAATACTTATATACCAGATGTGCAAATGTATTTTAGTTGAAATATTCATTTTGAAAAGGATTATTTGATAAAAAACAGCATTAAATATTAATTTAAACCTAAAAATGTTGAAGTTAATAGTAATTATTTTAGCAAAATGTTAATTTAAATCAACAAAAGTGTTGAAGTTTATAAATAAGCTAAGGATTGTCAAGGGTAAGAAAAATTTGTTGACTAGTTACCAGAGCAGTTGAATAAATAAGTTAAAAGAGACAACAACATCGTGTGTAATTAAGAAGAATAATTGAGTCACATTAAAAAATACACAATCAAATATTCCAGTAATACTTTATGCATCTTAAATTAATATTAAATGTGTTCAAACGAAAATAATTTGGAGAATTCTTTTGGAGACAAAAGTTGGAAATATCTATATCAGCACAATATATTATTATCATTGTTTGGGGGTTGATTCTCAGGCTTTCATAGCTGTGCAGATCCCCTTCACGCGCCCAAAATTATGAATTCGTTTAAATGAAAACAACAATGACCATAAAGTTAAATACATCAAATGATGAAGTTAGCCATTAAAAAATATTTGTCTTAGCGGGGTTTCGAACCTGGATCGCCTAATTGCCGATCAGGTGTGTTAGCTAGTTTCACCACCAAGCCATTTTCTCAAAGTGAACTTCGGGATGGGTTTCATCGGACAAGATGTTGACGTTACAAGTCCATACTTTTGCACATGTGGCGTTGGTCGTGCTTACTAAGCCACTGTCGGAGTGAAAAACCCCTATTTTGTAGCTGGTCGGCCACGACGAATTTCATGACTTGGTGTAACTAGCTAACACATCTCACCGGCAATCGAGAAATCCGGGTTCGAATCCCGGCAACATCAAATATTATTTTCATGGCGAACTTTTCAACCTTTGCGGTATTCAACTTTGCACCAGTGCGCGTGACTGCGTACAAAGTCATTTTTTTCTGCAGTGCCATGACCAGAGTGTTGGTGCGCGAGCTTTCTGCTGCTCAGATATGCAGTAGATTGGTGCAGGGTCGCTACTGATCCTTCTACCGCCTTACCCGCCACCAAACTCTCTCTTCCTCCGACCAACGGCCAACGCCCCCCCCCCCCTCCCACTCATCCAAACGAAGGAAGGGATCGATTTGACTCCATTCCAGAAATCCTCTTGAGGAAGAGATAGGCTGCGTGCTTGGGTTTCATCCGTATCTACGAACGCACGACCCCAGGAGTAACTGGCACGGGATGATGGTTGGCCAGAAACAAAGAAAGGGGGAAGACGGAATTGAATGGGGGACAAAAAACAACGTGCTCTCCACCGCACAGCATCACTCGATGGCTTCTGAATGGGATGACAAACAGGAATTACGGCCCTTGATTTCAACCGTCTATTTTGCCCATATATTCACGCGAGGAGAGAGAGGAAACGCTACTTTGTCAGAGGATACAGTCATCCTCCCTGCCCAATTAATTATTTTTTTAAATTGGTGGATTATAACAAAAAATACACGGAAAGTCAATGGGATCGCTGATCCAGACCCAAAAATCAAAATAATTTAAAATTTCTAAAATTGAAGGGGATAAATTACAGCGAAATGAAATGCTTCCATTCAGATACTCTCTCGTAAGTAATACGAAAACAACTAAGTCGCCCTGCCCACTTTTCATGAGTTGGTGATGCCATTAGAGTTCTGGTTCATTTACTTCTTCAGGGTGAGACTTTCATCGAGGGAAGGAATCGCTCAGAAGGTTGTAAACAACGGCAAACCACACGAAGCCTATGCGCAAGGCCGAGCGAAGCGGAGACTGGCACACGATGAGAATGTGACTTTATAAAAGTATCTGTGCAATGATCAAGATGATTCGCCAATTTTTTCCCCATACTACTCAAGATATCGCAAAAAACTAATATTTTATTCCAAACAAAAAAGGGAGATGCTTAGTGACATTCCAATTCCACTCTAGCTGCTGTTTCCAGTAGCGTGACTTCTCCTCATTCGTGGCATGTTGACAGTGGCGTAGCTAGAGAGGCGATGACGCCTCCCTGGCAACGCCAAACCAATTAATTTTAGCCGAAAAATATTAACCTAGAAAACAAATTTATGTACTAAAAAAATATGTTTTAGCAAAACAGCTTCCCGAAGACCCATCAACTGTATAATTTTAACTGCCAAAATATCATAAAATGTGATTTCTAGACATAAATATGTTCACATTTTCCCCACAGAGGGGGTCCCATCCCCTGCTCCCCCGGGCCGTGCCCCCCAACACATCCTCCTGGCTACTTGTTTAACGAATGGGGAACTTGCATGGGTCGTCGATTACTATAAAAACTATTTTGAACAGGTAAAATGGATACATTAGCTCGCTAAAATATCTAAAGTTTCACCATGCATCATCAAAAAAAATAAAAAAAATTGACTTTAATATCGAGAAAAATTTCTCTGTGCCGACCACTGCGCGAAGACACCCGAGCTCTGCCGAAGCAAAGCGTGACGTCGTAGGTGCCTAAACTACCGTCGGGAGTCGGGAAATACACTGAGCGCATGCTGTAAACATTGTTTTGAGGGAGGATTTAGCCGCTCATCGTCACTTGTGTATTTTTTGCTGTAATAATTGGTAAGTTTTCCTATTGTTATTGTGCCACGATTATTACTTGGGATATTAAAATTGCGACATCGGGATGATGAAGTAAAAGCGTTTCACTTCGTATGTTTCAGTTATCAGAAAAATGGATGATAACAATGCCGCTTGTTCGAATAGTACACCTGAAATTCTTCTACGTCTACATAGCACCACGTTAGCCGCCTAAAAGGCGTGTGGCAGGGGGTGTTAGGACACCAGCTTTTTTTAGGACACCAAAAATTAATGCAACG
Source organism: Ischnura elegans (assembly GCF_921293095.1). Taxonomy (NCBI): domain Eukaryota; kingdom Metazoa; phylum Arthropoda; class Insecta; order Odonata; family Coenagrionidae; genus Ischnura; species Ischnura elegans. The sequence goes on from NC_060246.1 coordinate 19,414,536, forward strand.
ACCCTCATGGAAATTGTTGTGACAAATTATTGCTATACGTCGGCGAAAAATCGAGATGCAAAAGAAACTTGCAATACTTGAGGATAATGATCGTAAGCTTACGAGCCGTGCTGTTGAATTTGGCAACGCCGTATTAGCGGAGAAGGTCCTATCCGTCCTACGGTGGTCCGATTCTCTTCCTGCTGAAAATTCATCACGAATACTTAACTCCTTTGAAAAACAAATAATCTGTTGCTGTGCATTCTTTTCAAGTAAGGAGAGGGGTTTGGAAAGCTAATGCAAATTCAGAGAGCACAAGAAAATCACTTTCTTTAATTATGAAAAATAGCTTTTAGGCAGTTATCTATGAAAAGCAATGGACAGTTAAAGAAACACAAGAAATTAATTTATTGTTAAAAGAATCTTTTATTTCATGATAATGTGAAAGAGTTTCAACATTTCATTGCTTTCACGAATAAAGAGGGATGTAGGGATGCATTGTAGGCAGTCCACAGTATGCCCCCGGATAGACGCAACTAACAATACACATCTCAGGTTTAGGGAAATGGTCAACAACCGCGGATACATTGAGACACTGGCCCCAAAGTGCGATCTCAGAAACAGGGCAGTGTCAAGTTATGAGGGGAAGATTCAAAGCTGCGACGAGAGGATGACATAAAGGAAAAGATGGTGACATTTGGGAGTTGTAATAGCCTCGAAACTATCTTGGGGAACACATCGAAGAAATATTTACGGCAGAGATCTGAATATGCTATTATTCGTCAAGCGTGTTGTAGTAAGATTTTCGGATGAAAAAGTAAAAGGGAGGTACCACTTTGCACTCGTCCGGTCACACCTTGAATATGCAGCGAGCGCATAGGATCCGGCGCAGAATGACTTAATCCGTGAACTTCTAAAAAATACAAAGGAAAGCTGCGAGATTCGTCAAAAACGGCTACGGGCATAAAGGAATCGTTACGAAAATGTAAACAAAATATAAGGCTGGGTGGCTAAGCACTGGGCTTAGATTGCTTGCAATTGAGAGTAGATATCTCCCGCAGCGACACAGATAACATCATGCTGGACCCCACTATGTTCCCATATGCGACAGAAACGATCCGTTAAAAGAGATATTTTTCCGAACGAATTGGTCTAAGAATTCGGTTTTCTCCCGAAAAATAAAGGACTTTCATAAATACTAGGCAGAACTTGGCGTGTTTGTTAACGTCTAACATCCCCCTCCACACTTGTGGCGGCTTGCGGAATAGAATGTTGATGAAGATGAAGGAATCTCCGCTTTGATTCAAAAGTAAATCCTTGAGTCCATTTTTTCGAGTATGCGGCTTAAAGGTGGAAAACAAACACGTAATACAATATATGTATTTAAATGCTTAAAATCAAATTTCGCAACACAGCCCGATAAATTGTAATCCTTGACCACATGGTATTTAGCAGCATTTTTGCCCTCGAAGATTTGATCATTTTTTAAATAAATGATTTCTTTGCATCCAAAATTGCGCCTATTTTTGTAGTCTAATTCGAGGCTGTATAACACATATATAAATTGATTTACTTGACGATAAACAAAGTAGAGTAACAGCATTCACTCTACCATTTAAACCTCCACACAAACTGAGAAGTAAGCGCTCAAAATACCAATATATACACTAAAAGGAAATTATCGCTGAAACTGCAGTCAGAAATTGTAATTTTAATGGAAAACATCAATACTTTCGTACATGCTTGTCAGAAGTTAGCTTTAATGCTCGGAATTTCCCAAGGAGGGTTTCGCGGCAAGGTTCCGCGGCAGCATCGGAAAATTTGAAATCCGTGTTCGGATTCCAGTTAAGCTAAATGATTATTTCACGGTGCATTCCATCCTAGATTTTGGTAATATTGTTATATACATCGATTTTTAACAAACCATTAAATACCCTTTTCATTCCTTCAATAAAATATAAAGAATTACCTTTAATTAAATGCAATTGATTTTTATACGATACCCACATTCACACTTGGAAAATATCTGTTAAGATATGTATATTAAAAATATTTTTAACCAGCAATATCTGAAAATGTGCAAGTCAACTGCTGTACCATGTATCTAGCGATTTGATCGTTGGATTATTCTTCCTCATGGAATAATCCTCTAAAATCGCTGGCACAGCAATGGTTTTCCTGGTTTCGCTAGTGGTAGGACCCGCCTTCCTTTGTGACGGTGCGGGATTCCTCGTCCCATCCCTTCCTTCCATATCCCGTCCCAGGAGGCGTCGTCGGGCTCCCATCGCGGCGGCGCCTCCTTCCTTTTTCCTTCCTGTCCTCCCCCTTCTGCGGTGCAGCCGTATAAAGCACGCGCATACAGACCCTGCCCCAGGAGTGTATCCTTGCGAGCCCGCCCTGGAGTGTCGTTCCATTTGCTGTACCATGTGTTATTTAACTTATACTTTTTACTGTAGAAGCTGGAATAATTTATCCTTAGTTTAGACAGTAGGATGGCAAGGTGCTTAATGAATTGAATGCTTTGAGTCATTTTTATTGCACAACTAAACGAATTTTAAGTTTTTGATTTGATTACTACCTGCTCTTAACCAGGCATTAGGAATTTGCAGATATCCGTAAAATCACAAATAAATTGACTCAATCGCTGAGGAAATAGCCGGTGTAGAGGTATTTATGATTTTTAGACTACGGAAAAACCTCAACTTGGATATTTGCGAGAAAAATCAAGTATAATTGCTCCGATAGCTGAAATTTGGGGAAAACGTATTTAAATGTAAAAGCTGATTGCCGTAGGATGACTGAAAAAGATTGATTTCAGCTTTGCTGAGAGATTAGGAGAGTCAGATGTTAAATGCTTCAAGAACCACAGAGAGAGAGAGGTGAGGGTAGTGGGGGAGGGGGCAATAAAAGCCATCTCTCCGGGGCGGCAAATGACGTATCTCCCCCCTGTTGGCCACCGCAGTAAGTTGCCCCGAGGGGTTGGGGAGGCGGCACCTTGGAGACCACCGCAGAGCACGCGCCAATGAAAAAAAGAGGCGTCCTTGTTACGCACATACCCCCATTGCCCCTTGTCCCTCCGACTCCACGGCACGTATATGCATGAGGGGCGGCGGCCAATTGCGGTGTCTGTCTCAGGGGCGGCGGCAGCAGGTGCGACAGATCGCATAAGGGGGGGTGGGTGGGGATGGCGACAGCTGGCGAGACCTCTGGCGGTGGCTCGGAGAAGACACTTTTACACCTCCTCCCGCGATGTCCTGCGAACGCGGCTTCACACCCCCACCCCAAAAACCACCTCCTCTCCCCATCCCCCACCCCCACACGCCCCACAACCTCGGCACAGCCGCAGTGCGCCCCCATCTCACGTGATCACTGTTGTGATTACGTCAGACAACACGTATATAATAATATATAATTCACATTGATATTCAGAATTTAATCTCATTATCGTAGCATTTCAAAGGAGTAAAAAAAACGATTGAAACCTCATTAGGTCGTGGCTATATAAAAAAGTGATTTCGTTTCCATCACTTTATTGTTCACAGTTAAAAACTCGTATCTTAGAGCCCGATTTATTGCCACAAATGGATTTTTAGCACTATAAATTTTAATTTTATTCCCATCATATACATTGTAAATCTGCTGAAATTTTAAAACAAAAAATCGAAACAATTAATATGGGAAAAGTATATGGGATAATAATGATCCACGACCTACCTCTGCCAGCCGAGGTTAAAAATGCGGTATATGATATACGGACCAATAATTTACCATTGTAGCATATGACATTAATTGATCGAAGAAAATATCATTCCAGTTGTTTTCAGGCAAATAACATTATTATTTTTTATTAAATTTTTAATATAATGATCCTTACCCGTCATCTGATACCATCATCGATTTTTGGGGTGAATGCTAAAATATTTTCTGGATGCCATTTGAGTCTAGTATGCAGTTTAAATGATAAATATTTACCTCCGAATGGTGTTTTAAAAGAGGGCAACGTTTCGCATACTCTACTAATGGCAATTCTTCAAATAGGCGAAAATTATAGTTTTAATATCAATGAAATGTGATGAAAGCTGTTTGTTGACTACTTAAAAGTTTTATTTCTAGACATGATCCCAGTGAATATTCAAGTTTCAGCAATATAAACCCCTGTAAGATTAATAAGAAGGTAGTAGTATGCTGCGATTTGCGGACGACATAGCTGTCACAGCTGAGACAGAGAATGATTGCCAGAAGACTCTGAAAAACATGAAATGGCCAGATATCAGCTAAAATTTAAAAAGAAGACTAAGATATTAATATGCAGCAAAAGAGAGGAGTCCAGAACAAACATTAAACGAGAAAAACAAAATCTTGAAGAGGTGAAATAATTTTGTTACCTGGAAAGCCTAATTACCAACGATGGACGAAGCAAGAAAGAAATAGTCAGTAGAATAGCGCAGGCGAAGAGGGCTTTCTACAAAAATAAAATTCTTCTTATAGCTGAGAAAACAAGTGTACAAGTAAGGAAACAATTTATCAGAAGCTACACAAGCGGCATGTTTCTCTGTGGAAGCGAGGCCTGGACGTTGACAGCAGCAGAGAAGTCAAGAGAAGAGGCATTCAAAATGTGGTGATACTGAAGAATGATGAGGATAAGATGAATCGACTTGGTCGGTAATGAGGAAGTGATGAGAAGATTGGGAGAAGGGAGATGCATTCTCAAAATCTTTAGGAGGAGACGGGACAAATTAGTTGGCCACATTGAGAGGCATGATGGCCTGATGAAGACAATCGTAGAAGGACAGGTGGAAGGGAAGAAGGGCAAGGGACGGCCGCGAACGAGTCAAATAGAACATGTTAATGAGAGAAGAATTACATTAGTGCGAAAAAGCTAGTGGTTAGGAGCGAGGAATGCACAGAGAGGAACATGCAACCAATCTTAGGATTGTTGACTAATCATGATGATGAGGATTACTACGCTATAGGCTTACACCCGACATACGAATTTCTTTAGTTAAAACACTAGTCTTCCCTCACTTGGATTATTGTACAGCCTTATTCACTAACCAAGACGACGCAAACAATAATAGACTCCAATTGGCCATGAATTCAGCTGTAAGATTTATTTACGATTTAAAAAAATGGGACCATATTAGTAACTATTACAACCGCCTTAACTGGCTTAAGTATAAAGAGCGTCGCACCCTTCACATAATAACTCTAGCCTTTAGTGTCTTAACGACCGGTTACCCGCCATACTTGTACGAGAAATTCGTTAGAAAATCTGAGGTTCATAATATACCTACCCGTAATCATACCATTGACCTCCATATTCCAAAACATCACACGCCCCATATGAACAAATCATTCATAGTAACCGCCTCACGAATATGGAACTCTCTCCCAGCCCAAATAAGAGGCAGTACAAATGTCAATAGGTTTAAACATAGCACACATGGGTTTCTGAAGAATGCCTCTTTAATCCCAAGTTAAATTTCATTTGTTTATATTCACTTTCTTATGTTCATATTTCTTGTTTATATTCACTTTCTTATGCTCATCTTTCTTTTTCATATTTCTTTTGTTTGTCACCTTAAATTTTGTAATTAGTGTGTTATATCTAAGTGCGATTATTTTTTTTTTAGAAAATATTGTAGTTTTTTTCATGCACTAGGCGATATGCACTATTCACATTTGACTTTATATATAATATATATATATTTACTTTTTGTCTTTTATTTATCTATCTCAATGTGAAATGTAGAAAGCTGTACTTATATTTTCTCATGGGCCCCAGTGCCTACGAAAATAAACGATATTATTATTATTATAGGCTGAGCACGTAGTGGGCAGATCGCTCGGCGTCTCATTGAAGGGTCTTGCATTCGATTCCCGGGTCAAGCTTTGGTACATTCCCGAAGAGCAATCCTCAGGGTGAGAGGTGGTCCAGGATAAGGAGTTGACACATCTGAGACTTAAATGGAATGAGCATTACCAATATCTATCAAAACAAACCTGCGAGTTGAATCAAAGAGTGAGTGCGTACGATCCTTATTCTGTCGTTTTTTCAATAAAACGTATGCAAGAATATTTTCATAAATTGCTTTTTGAAGATAAAAGGGGTATTTTTATTTAAAACGGAGAATCCTCAAAAACATGGACGAAAAAAGGGGAAAGAGTGCTCTCGACATCAATTTTGCTTGCAACCACACATTTCTCTCGGTGTTTTGGCTACAATAGGATCGTGATATTCGAAGACTTAGCCATTGAATGACTTCTCTTGATTCAATGACGACTGTATTAGAAAAATTATACGTTACCCAGTAATTATTTCATCCTTTAGGACAAAGAAAAATTTCAAGCTCCATCAGGAAGTATACATTTTTATTCTCATTGAGCTGCACGTACTTGAATTATTCTTATTTTAATATGCATAAACTTTGAAAATTAATCTGTGCTTTCATAAATCAGGCATTTAGCGATACTTAAAATAAGAACATAAAAAGGGAATATCGCTGTCAAACCGGTTAAAATTTATCAAAACTTGTAATTATTCCTTTTCCTTGTCATTCTTATGAAATTATGTATTCGAATAAGTCCAAGTAATTAATATAATGAGATAGAGAATTAGTAGAATCGTTTGATAATGCTGAGGATAAGAATGAATCACATCCCGACAACCGCGATTGATAAGCGTCAAAACTTCCTCGAGTGCCTCCTTGGGCTAAAACACCTTTATGTTCAAAATTAAAAGGTAACTTCAGTTAATATAGGGCGACTTCATAACTTATCTTCAAGAATCTTCATTGAAGCTCTGCTCGAAATGTAAGAAAAACCTTGTGTCGTATAAGAATTTGTCTTTTATAAAAGGTATAGTTTTAATACTTCCTCATAGAAATCTATTCCTCATTCTCAAGTTCTATTGATTGGTATTTATTACCTTTCCCATCTACGTGGAAATTAAAAATGTAGCTTTTTCCTGCTCAGATAAGACTGGAAGCGATAATTAGAGGAACCAGACTGATAATTCCACATAGCGTCTTGAAGCTGTTTGTTACAATTATGGTTAACTATATAGTTAAAGCGCGAGCGACTGAGCAAATTTTACGCACACCTCATTAAGTCTGAAAAATGTTTTTCATAAAATTCAGAAACTGGAAAATTTAACCTATTAACATAGGTATCATTGATGTAATATTTAGCCATTGTAATTGCATGAGCAGCTGTGCCATGAATATCTCAAAGTCACATCTACAGACGAAAGCAAAAGAAGAAGCATATACCACTCGTATCTGGAGGATAGAAGGAGTTTCGCAGGGGTCGCTCTGGAACGGCTTCGATTTCACGGCTTGCCCCCTCAGCAAGGAGGAGAAAGAAGCGACTCACACGTGAGCAGGGGAGGGAGTGGGTGCATCATTTCGAGGGGGTGGGAGAGCGGCAGCGCTGATGTGGATGGGTGATGGATGAGAGGACGGGTGGGTGTCGCTGGGCCGTAATGGCGATCTGTCCGCCGGAGCGTAATTCATCCAATAACTTGGGCTGTAAATCGATTGGCTTTCGGGGAGGGGCGGCTGGCGTCTTGCTCATCCCTCCACGGGCGCCGATGCGATGCGGTGGGATCCCACGCAGAAACAGAGAGTAGCGTTAATGTCCCCAACGAAACGGTGGGACCCTCTCCTCCCCCGCAGCCCTTCACCCTGCTCCACCCACCCAACCGTGAGCCTCTTGCGATTGCTCGACGCAATGGGCAATTTAGGAAGTGACACCACGTGGCACTTACGATCGCCGATGAGGTGAGACTATTGATGATTTTTGGAAAATATATCTCCTTTTTTAGGGCCTTTAGAGTGCACATAATTGAAATATGTTAAAATGAATCAACTCCGAGATACATCCAAATGATTTCGAGCATTGGGTAAAGGTAAGCCCCTCAAGAAGACTAGATGCGTTGTTTGGCGTTTTTTGTGTATCATATCATACATTTATCAGCCAAGGATAAGTTGCACTTTTTACATAAACCCCTTGATCACTTCGAACGTGATTGATTTCTTAGTGGACTGTATGTTAATTATTTAAGATGAATTTACTATCACAAAAAATTCCTTTAGCGACGATACCAGTCGAGCCATGCTGGCGCATGGCACTCACCGATCGCCAGCTCACGCCGCGCCGCAGGCCGATGACTCTGTCGCCCGGGGTTGCACTAGGATGATGTCATCACCTTCAAGTTCAAAGGACGACTGCACAAAACACAAATTCACTCCCGTTCGCTGAGTAAAAAAAAAAACAAAAAAAATCGAAAACAAAAAGTTCCGTGGTATGGCCAATAGCTAGTGTGGCTCGACTTGGTGTACAAAATACACAACCGAACATCCATCTTACAATACTGTGATCTACAAAAATAGAGTTTTGCCCGTGAACTTTCTCCCGTGGTCTGTTTCAAGACAAATTTTGATTCACTAAAAATAAACATTTATTAGCTCATCCTCAGGGTATGTTTCCATGAATCAGATATTTCCAATTGAACGCATCAAAGCTGATTTCTTTTTCGCAAAATTTCTTGCCCAAAAAAGCCTTTCTAAAAGAAAACGTTATTTTCCGAATATAAACTGTTTTCACACGAAAAGAAAATGGCTATGTGGCTGAAAAATAAATGGAACTCTTGGATTCATCCTCTTCACCCTTGGACTTTACCAATGCCCTTTTTCACTGTAATTCAAGAAATAACCACAACAATTTTGTTTCTCAGGTTTCCGCGGTGTGAATGACGATTTTCCATTTTTTTGGGTTACTCGGCGTCCAGTATTGCCGTTGACAATAATTTCGCCGGTGATCATCATGGCGTCTTAACGTCGAAAGTGAGCTGATGACATGAAGACGCCTTCGCATTGGAGCACGAGCTCCGAGTCACGTAGCATTGGAGTCTCTAGCGGCATCGAGCATGATTCCTACAAAATCTGTGCAATGCTCTCCCATAGCTCACAACAAATGTTGACGAATCGGGTATATTCTTTTGTATTCTATTAATGTTATTAAATTTATTATTATAATTAATTCTTTCTGCGCTGGATCGAAGTTATCGTAACTCCCAGACGACAACTTTGTGACAAAGGTGACTTCACATGACACCTTTATTTTAGGTAGCTCCATCAACAACAAATGTATGAGGATAGTGGGAAGTCCTACGCAAAAACGGTACCTCCGTGTACTTGCTCAGATTTTCCTAGGCCCCACTCTTGGCTCCATGCATTAACGTTATTTAGTTTCGATGATAGGATTTCAAAGTCAAAGTGTTCACTAATTTTGCAGTAGACGACAACGTCGTCAGTACAAAAACGTATTTTACTGCTAATCAAGAAACAGAGGTCATGTGAACATATATTAAAGAAATGTTGACCAAATACGCTTCCTTGTGGGTTACCAAATGTAACTTTAACAACATTGGAGCTATGCGGTCAAGAACTAGTTTTTGCTTACGATCGCTAATGCGTGTTCCCCACGATTGACTTTAAGTTACTTTACACCGCTTCGGCGCCGTTTTAACAACGCCAACGTCGCCTCCATCGGTACACTTTCCCCCTCTGCACCATTCCATATCATCCCCACTCCTAATGTGCAATGGAAGCAGGCCACCACTTAACACGAGGGAGGGAGAGAGGTAGAGATTTATGGAGGAGGGAGAGGTGGGATGTCCATCACAGCCATATGGATGCACTGCGCCCCCTTTAGCACCTTTCCACGGCCTCCTTCTCTCCCCGCTGAGCGGCGCCACTATCGCTTCGCTACCAGCATCCTCTGCTGGAGTATTTTCAACCCGGTCGCGGTCACGCCTCATCCCATACTATATGGCTTTTCGTTACAGAGTCATACCTTTTTACCATTGTTCTGGGGGAGGATGTTTTATGCCATCTTTCCAGCGTTCCCTCCATGAAGCCACAATCGCTAGTATTTCAGTTTTGAAATATGTGTAGCTATATCTTACTCAAGGGAAAACTACATGAAGAATACAGACAGTATGGAATGTCACAACATAAAAACTGTTAACGAAATCAAGGACTTGGGAGTAACGTTTGTCTCAAGGATGTCATTAGTACCTCGTATACTGAGCAATGAGCATAACTCTGTCAGTCAGTTCAAAATCGGGTTTATGAACCGAGTATCAAAGTATGCTGGTATAAAATCAGGTAGACCTTTGAAAGTATTGTATTTTCTTATGCTAGCAAAAAATTAGAATATGGATCAGTACTTTGGACGCCATATTCCAAAATAAATGTATCAAAGAGATTTAACAAATTCAAAAGAAAATATTTAGGTATTTGAATAGCTTCTTTTAATGAAATTCGTGCGTAGGTTTCCGCGGCGTTGTTCACGATGACTGCTAATTTTCGGGTTCTCCAGCCGCGTCTGTCGTTTATGGTTGACAACAGTTTCGGAAGCCATCCTGCTTCCGTCTTCAGGTCGAAGGTGAGAAGTTTTCATTTTTTGCCGTCTTATATAGCACTGGCCGATCTCCTCCTGTGCGCTGATTGGTCAGAACTCTCTTCCAAACGTTGCTGATTGGGTAGCCGTTGTCCCTGTTAATATTTTGTGTTTTGTGAATTTCAATTGCTTCCCTGATTTGCCTTGGGTAGTAGCGACTCCCTTTTGCCACTATCATCGCTTTTTCGAATTCAATGTTATGGCCCGCCTCACTCCAAACATGCTCTGCAATGGCTGACAAGTGCAGTTGTTTTTTATTAGTAGCTCTCACATGCTCCTCCATCCTTGTCGCCATTCCTCGGCATGTTTCGCAAACATATGATTTTCCGCTGTTGATGAAACTGTTGTCAACCATAAACGACAGACGCGGCTGGAGAACCCGAAAATTAACAGTCAGCCTCTTTTAATATTTACACATTGAAAGACAATCAAAAGTCATATAAAGTTGAAAATTTTTAACTATCAAAAGTTTGAAGAAAAGAAGGATTGTTAAAGATAAAGTGTACCTATTTGACTCCCTAAATATTGGTGAATGCCAGTTTTGTTCAAAGAGTATACATTTTTAAGATTGCAATGTTAATTTGAGAACTTAATGTTTCTTCTACTTCAACTATGTAAAATATGAATGTGAAACAAAATTCACCATTAAATAGAATATGTAAGAAATGTAATATATATTCCAGCGAACCTGACGTGTTAAGAAAGATATGAAATTTTTATGTAACTCTAACTCGTGTGGCCGATGGACTGCAATGACTGAAGCTAATTTAATTGATTCTTATATATTAGGCTATGACTGTGTGTATCCATATGCATTTTCACATAATTTTTAAGTACTGAGTTTTCCCTTTGATGGCCTGTTGGACGAAAATTAAAATCAATAAAATATACAAATATATTCAAACAAAAGTTACGTGTCCATTGATCACTTTTACCACCCTTGGAGTCTCTCAGATAACACGCCACTAGTCGCGCAGCACAAGCTTTCGTGGAAGGTCAACGGAGAGATGACACGCTCTCATCCACGAGAATACTGAAAGTAACATTACAATATAAAAAATACATTAAAAAAAGAAAATAACGGTATTAGACCCATTTAAAGGTTGGAATTTCCAAATATGTTTGATGAGAAAGTTACAATTAGTTTCTAAATGAGCATTTCTGATTGAAAATAAACGAAAAATATCATCTTGCTCTTAGCGAAAGCGAAGATATATTTAAATTCCCACCATATAAGACTACACGAGAGCCTCGATCCGGGCTCCTCCAATCAGGAGTCGCCCACTGTAATAATTGGGCTACGGCTGAAGAGACTACCTCACACCTGCAATGATTGCAGCGCCTCCATAGGATTTTGGTGGTCAATTTTGGAACTACTCTTAATATTAAATTTTTATTTCTGAGTATCACACGGGATACTGCTCTGATCATTGAATTTACATTGGATTTCTATCCGATTCTGAGCTATCTCAAAAATTTTCAGCGCTCTAGCTAAGCAGGAAATGGTGGAATTTTGAGTTGTAAGATTTTGCCCGGTGCGGCAAACAAACAAGAATGCAGAGTAAGTAAAATGTGGTAGAAAATTCAACTGAGGCTATCTATCCCGAAAATGCATTTTCCAATTGTTTGTAACTGATTATCCTCTAAAGGGCTATTAAATTATTTCATGCATCAAATCATTCAAAAGATACTTTAGAATCTGAAGAACACAGAGTTCATATCACAGATCACGCGCTACCTATCAGATTTTTGTGAAAATAACATTTATCATTTGCCTACACTTACGTGGATACCCTTTACGATATTAATGAATATGTAGATTAATATTGTATGAATATTACTTTGTGATATTATAAGAATCTCTACGTGTGGGAACTTCAGATTTCCAGTAGATATCCTTCCTTCCAACGTTGCTTGGGGACACGCTGAATATTGTACAGATGTTATGAAAGCTATTTCTTAAAATTACCAGAACATTGCGTAGATATCACCTTCTAATTGAGTTGTCGTACGGTGATGGAACGTAACAAATTACTTGTTGTGAATATCTTGAAGAAAGTCCCATGAAACAGAGGGAAGGATTCAGAGTTAACAACATCCAGATTGAAAGGCGAGCGGCACTCTACTATGAAGCGTTCCCAATTATTTTTTAGTACGTGCTTTCATAGCGATAGCATTGGGGGTATGCATATTCACATAGATGCCAAATATTTCGTATTTATATGAGGCTTCTCTTCGTAGAAGTAAATTGTATTCACAATTAGATAAATTGTACCTTTCCAGTTATTGCATTTAAACAAAAATAACCAATGGAACGAAAAAGAAGTAACTAGATGAAAGTATCAATGATGCAGCTTAGTGATAAAAACATATTGTAGAACTAGTTAGAAAGCTGGCGGAAAAGTACAACTAAGCAAACTATGAATATGTTGCAACTTATAGCACAAAAATTCATGGCAAAAAAGACATCTTCCTTCTTTCTTCCAAGGTTTCTCACCTTCCAATGCGCCAAAAAAATCGAAAAAGTGTCCTACCAATTTTAATAGGTATATATTATGACCAATTAGTGCCTTTTTTATGAGCTATGATGAAATGTAATGCTACAATCTTTCTACAAATTAATCAAAACTTGGGCGATTTTTTTACCAGCAGGCAGATTATAAACACAGGTTCATCTCCTTTCGTCCAAGTATTCTTAACATGCCGACTTTTACTGCAAATTTAGTTTAAAATCTCTTATGTAGCATTTTTATAATTCTTCAACAAGAGCCAATATCCTTAGCAACTTTGCAGTTGGCTTTGCATGGGATCTTCCATTCTCATAAATTGCATTGAAAAGCATTGACATTTATTGTGGAAATCAAGTTATAACGAAAGTTATCCCCATAAAATCAATTAGAATGTCTTTGCTAAGTAGAAAAATGATGTACTATATTAAAATTTGACCGCGGTGCCCGCTATATTAGTATATAAATAAAAATTGTTCGTCCTTACTGGGCTAAAAGGCTATATAAGGACTTGAAAGTCCCATCTTCCATCTAACCACTCGCCACACCTTAAATATTTGCAGAGGATGGCATTCTCAAGTTACCTAAAATTAAATGCATTTTAAAATTCCATAAAAATTAAATACATAAAAATTATACCGAAAGAACATATAAGTGTGCGTTTAAAAACAAAAAACAAAGCTATATTGACCAAGTGTAAAAGGGTGTTGGTATAGTGAAATCATTAAAAGGTCAACAGCAACTTCGATTCAATCTCGATGCCACAGGAAAGAGTCATCGGGTAAGAAGGTGGATGATCATCGGATTCCAGGAGTAGAGGAGAGGATATTCACGAGCAAAGAAGGGCCCTGTTCCAAGGAGAAATGCGATTGGGGGAGGAGAGAATGTAGAGGGGGTGGGTTAGCACATGGGGTGGGTGGGGGTTGGGAGGAGGGGGACACTCCTTCCCTCGTCTCTATTTAGATCCTCGCGGCGCTATAGAAAGCACGTAAATCCACCCCCACCCAGCGGAGCCATAAAATCGTCGAGGTGGACCTCAAATTAAGCGCACCTGGCCGTGCGCGGCGCCACCGTCGACGGAGCGTGTTTTGAAAGGGGCGCGCGGGGGTGGGGAGGAGAGAGATCACAATGGAAGTCTTCCAAGGAATAGTGGGGAGGGAAGGGGGTTCTTTTTGGCAGCTCCAAGGGGTCCCCGCCCTCCTCCCTTTCACGAGGGATGTAGGTGTTAGGTAGCAGGCATAAAAATAATCTGATAGATCCTATTGGCACGGATAATAGCAGGAATTTTGTTCAAAAGTCACCAAAAAGTTGCAATCAGCATTTTCATACTATGACTTAGGACATGTGAGACCCAAGGTACCTTTATCCGCAACAGTGGTTTAGCGGGGCACCATGTAAGTGGTTTTTATCCTGTGCATAGCAGAAGATGCCTTCTTGAGGCGCAAGAGGTCGCTATTCCACTCTCAACCAGCACTCCGAAAAACACAAATATTGAAATAGAGGATTCTCAAATTGACCTCTAGATTTTTTCACCACCTTCGCATTTAAATGGGATTACAAAAGTCTCCAGTCGCTGACAGGCAGTGCGATGCGAATTGCACGGAGAAATAGGCTACAGCCAGGGATGCTACCCAAAGTGTATATTCCAAAACATCTGATATTCCGTATGCATAACTTTTTAGTGCTATTCCTCGCGGTTGTAAGTACCAAACTCCGAAATATTGGAGAAAAAAAAGGGGATCCCTCCGCGCCCACCACCAAAGCGGACGTATTTGAAAACCGATTAAAAATCCCTCGAAATAAACCTTCCACGGAAAGGAATGGGGTTTCCCTCGGTGGCGGCGAGGTGAAGTCCTCGCCTGCCAAATAGGAGGTCGCGGGTTCGAGTTACCCCTATCCAGGGCACGATTATTTGTGTGCAATGAAATTGTTAACATGTTTATAACCCCGATGTAAATGGCCGTGTAGAGTTGTTTTCGATGGTATGTAAATAAATAAATGAATGTAGACCGCCTGCCCTGCAGCTACGATCAAGTAGAGATTATAGGGACTAATTGTAAGTAGAGAAGCTCTAAGTACGTCCCGTTGAAGTTAGATAGAATTTCCACTGTTTTGCAAGTTTATTCACAAAATTTACAATGGATCATTTTCTCTCGCACGTAATGGTATGGACGAGAAATTTTGTTGTTATAGTATGTCATCACAAGCATTAATTACGGCTAACAGCCGCATTCAAGGGCGGATCCAGGATATTTTCTTGGGAAGTGGGGCAAGGATCACACAGGTGGTCTCACATTTGAGATTAAAAACAAAATACAATAATTACTGTAGGAAATTCTCTCTTTGTTGTGGTATGAAAGTTTTTGATACTAAATAAAATAATTGAGACTCTTTAACACACAAAATAAAACGAGCGTAATGATAATCGTATTTAATCTTGTCTATTGTTTAAGCGTCTAGGGGGTCTTTTAAACGTCAGGTGCCCCGTGCTCCTCCCTTAAATCCGCCTATGGCCGCAATTATGGGATTGAAGTTCACATCGGTCGGCGACGCTAGTGGTATCTCATGTAAACTCATTTAAATCCGTGGTGGGTGACAATACATCTAGCGGGCAACTAGAGAATACTCTGTGGTAACATTCCATCCATATGTATTCACGCGCGAAAGAGGTTAAAAACAACCTTACTCCAAGAGGAAGAGAAACAAATTTCATTCCATAATGAATATTAATATGCATACAAGACCGATGATACCCTTTGCATACTCAGGATTGTGGAAAAAAGTTTATTAATGCAATTTGCCTCCTGAATTCGAGAACTATACTCAAAAGATCATATCACCCGTAGTTCTGAGGCAAATAATTTACTCTTCCAATATTGAAGGCACGACAGTGGATAAATAGCAACTAAATGGCATACGGAAAATAAATTTAAACCAACAGCATAGAAATATAGATATAGCGAACAGATTCATGAAGGGAATGTGGAACAAAAGGTTCTCTAACACATCCATAATTATATTCGTACTTCTCCGCTAAAATTAACGTTATAGTGCGAAAATTTCGAAAATATATATTAATGATGAATATAAAAAACTTCCACAAAGTGAATCCTGATATTATTAAACATATTATATTATTATCTTTCACCCCATGGTATTTTAGTTATCATTGCACAGTCCCGGATTTTCCTCCTGCGGAGCATTTGGGTGTGCTTACGGTGAAGCAGTGGTCGCCCATCATTCGAACATACCAGATTTTGATCAGGACAAATGCTTATCGGAGCACGGTATTCCGTGAGGATAATCCTTCAAGCAATATTTAGGCTCCAATATTCCCAGCAGGTTTTGTAAAGCAAATGAATTATTTGGATGTTGACATTCTTAAAGAATTTTTTACTTGATGAAATATTTCAAAAAGCATGATATTTATTAATTCTTTAAAAAAAATTAATAATTCTTTTCTTCATTTTACTGCATTTTTTAGGCCAACCAACCAACAATTTCGTAAATTTTCAGTCTCGCATGTCGCAAAAATCTCCAAATCAGCATCACCACTCCCCTGTCAGGTTTTGGTGACGAGTGGTTGATTGTTCCATTAAGCTTTCGGCATTGCTACAGCTTAATTGTTATTTTCCTATCCAAAGTGCATTTGAGCCCATCGGCCAAAAGTGGATTCAATGGACAAATCAGCATAACAAGGGGTTATTATTAAAGTATTCTACTGATGAAGGTAGGTTTCCATGGTGTACTTCTTCAATTCCCAATAAGGCCGACTCCCTTTTGTTCTAACCAAAAATTCCATTCTCTTCCTTCCTCTCTCTCTTATACCCAACATCCCCCTCTAGCACTATTTTCAACATCCATTCTTCACTAAGTACGCGCTCCACTGTGGGCGGAAATCGAAAAAAGCTTCACAAAACCCTAAATTTTCACTATTTTTTTGGCAAACAAAAATGGTACAGTCCGATAGAATAATGTCCAAGGATCAAGGAACTACTTCTCTTTAAATATTTGGTTCACCCATTAAATCATTAGAAGCCGTTAAAGACAAGAAAAAATCGAGTATTTACTTTCGCTCGTGAGCCGTTAATATGGTTTTCCATAAATTTCATAGCATATTTTCTGAAAGAGTAAACCTTCCCTAAGAAATATACGGGATAGTTTAATTATTTTCATCAATTTATTATATAATAATTAAACATTTAAAAGCGCATTGTTTTTGGACTATTTTTGATATAAAGTGGAAAAAAACTTTATGAGGACGACGAGACTCGATCGTAAAATTCATATGGAAAGAAAGACCTGAATCTTGACTATATGATCCAGAAGAAAAATCTTGCTCCAACTTGCTACCTCTCTTTTAAAGATGGGATATGTATAAAAAGTCAACGCAGCCGCCCGGCCCGGCCGCGGAATATCCTGATTTGGTTTTTGCTCCAGTTTAAAGCAAATAATGTTTTCACCACTATTATTTTTACCCCAATTGTTAGGAATGATATGAAATCTTAAATGAAAGGCAATTTTTTGTCCAAAAGAACTTTCATACTCTCTTGTGGCTCACTGGAAGTGGAAAATTCGCCGCTGCCGCCGGTCACCCATGAGCCCGATGAGGACGAGTGACCAAACGTCGACAGAGTGCTTTGTTCCCTTATTCGTACTTATTCTCACACGCATATACACAGGGAATTTCCCGCACTTCAGGTCCCTTCGAACTAGAAATCCCTCCGACCTTGAGGAGAGGGAAAAGAATCGAAGCAGGCGCGATAAGTGCACACGACCGACAGACCGCAATTATCCCTTGGGGCGGTAATCCGCTTCCACTACTAGTAGTTCACTAAGTAGCACCTCTTGAGTTCTCCAGTATATTGTTCCTTCAAAATGTGGGGCTCGTGAATTTGGTGTTTGGGACTGGGTTGTTTCTTTGAAAAGTCGCCGCTAAATTTTATACCACCGTAGCGCACGTGCATCGGTTAATGCCCTCCAAAAGATCGCTTCTCTGGAACACGCTAGTGAACGAGATAGCTGGCGATTTACAAGGTGGTTTTCCCAAAAATGCGCACGTTCTATTGGCTTAGAAAATGTCTTGCTTCCTCACTTTTACTCATACGGTCAGTCTAACTTAGCTGGAGAGTGTTGAAACATCGACGTCTTTTAGCCACAGTGACAACTGACAAAGGAGTTCTACTCGGTTACTCTTATACAGAGAGGTGGTACACGATGGAGGGAATATATTAATCGGTCACAGGTATGATTAACACCACTAGTTGTAGAAATATTTACTGCCGATAAGGCAGCGTTAGAAAATGTAGCTATTTTTTGTGGTTTGTAGATTTAGAAGTTTTTATCTCCGAAAGCGGAGAAAATGAAGAGGAGGGAAGTGACTCGAAAATAACTACACGATGCTAACTGCCAAGGAGTGGTGCAGACGATTGAGTCGAAAAAACTATTGGCATTTAAATTTGCAAACGAAAAATTTACAATACCTGCATTAATTTCCGTAGAATACATTGATAAAATCCATAGCCTTAATATTATATAGATACCACACATCGATGCATATTCTGTAATGTATCGATACCGCGTATCAATACATCACGGTAAATTTGTTTAGGGTTATGCATCGAAGTTTCTAAGCCATTTTTAGTACCTGTATGAATATAATAAGCATCTAACATGCAGCGCTTTTAATATTAAAATTAGGAAATTTTTACTTTTTCCGCCATTTTGTTTTAGAGAGACCCCTGATTATTCTAGAGCAAAAATAACATTAGATTCAGATTAAGGAGGTAAAAATAGTTGAAAATCGAAAAAATCGTGGATCTACGTTGAATAATAACGGAGATATTAGTTTTGTCAAGCTTTTTTCGATTTCCGCCCACTGTGCGCTCCATCCATACCTCAAACACTGGATATAATAGAGTGCTGATGTATTCGGTTACCAAACCTAACATTCATCGAGATTCCTCCAATCAAAGCTTTTTCACCACCGCTTTTACGAGACTCTGAACTACCCCTGTATTCCAGGCGCCTTATTGTGACCGAAGACTTTTAAGCATCTACCCTGGAGTACGCATGACTGTGCAAATCCAGCAAAAAGTACTATTTTATGTAATTTTCAATGTTTTATTCCGCAAACATTCACTCACTTGGTGATTCAACCCTAAGTTGAAGGTAGAGATCGACCTGAAATACGCCATAGCCGAGTGAATTTTACACATTCAGAGCTGAAAGGAGGCATTTCCTTGGCTTGGACCAGCTCGGACTTTGAGGCTTTTGTTAGGGGATGTCCAAGGGCCTCACGCAGGTTTTAAACCCGGAACTCTCGATCAGCAGCCAAACGTTCAACCCTCAAGTCAGCGTTCCCCATTAAAAAAGAACATCAACTCCGCAGAACACATCCCTCCTTACACCACCACTTTTAACCAATTCAAGAACCTAATAGACACGAACTTAGGAGTAGAAAGCGATATTTTGTAAACCCTTGCAATAAAATTACAGATAAACGCTTGTATATTCCACATTTTTTCATTATTAACCTTAACTTAAGTCTTGAAAATTTCAAAAATGAAAATCATCATCACCGGTCAACAAGAATGTGGTCTCGTCACTGTATCAAGATTAATGTGGAAGAATTGAGGCAAAGTGTTCACTGGGAAAGCTAATGAAGAGCGTTGAGGTGCTTGAAAAACAAAACTGGAAGACACTTTTATAATCATAATTATCACTGGTCCACAATACTAAAATTGGTTTGAAGCAGCTCTCCACTCAATTCTCCTATAAACCAATCTTTTCATACCAACGTATTTCATCTCTTTCACATCCTTCTTTGCCTGTTCCATATATTTCATTCGAGGTATTCCATTTCCATTCATGCCATCTACTTATCCCTCGACGATAGTTGCCATCAGGCCATCATGTCTCCAGAAATTGCCTATAAGATTGTTCCGTCTTGTAAATGTTTTGATGAAGTTTCTCATCTATCCTGCTCTGGACTTCCTCATTACCTACTCTGTCGATCCTATTGATCCTATAATACTTTTGTAGCACCACATTTCGATGGCCTTTAGCCTAGATTTCTCCGCGGATGTCATTGTCCATGCCTCACTTCCGTAGAGAAGCATACATCCAGATGTAAGTTCTGATTAACAGTTTTCTTACTTCTATATTTAAAAATATAAATGAACTTGAAAATGACATACGTTGTTGACAGCTAGGTTGGTTAATAATATTGGTGGGCCATACAAATGTTTTCCAGTCATTATTACATCTCAATCTGATAGTCAGGAAAATGTTATAGCACTCCTTCAATCCAAAGACCGTTTCATATCATAATAGGTGCCTGTTGCACATTCACCGATCAAGTACTAGGAGCATGGACCCATTTGCCTCCCCTGTGGGCCTCAGCGAGAAAAATGTCCTTTCGAAAAGACCTTACCACCCCTCCTCCTCCTCCCTCACTTCCCCTCTTCCTCCATACCGCTCCCTCTCCTCTTGAGCTATATTTAGACAATAATCAGTTCCAAGTATGGCCCACAAATTCTCCCATTAAGAAAGCTATTCGGAAAGCGGTTGATTTCCTGAGGTTCACTCAGCCTTCATTTGAGCGCATAGACTGAATGTTGGGCGCCTTAAGAGGGAGTGAGGGCTAAGTGCGCTAATACAATAGCTGTGGAATTTCCCCCTGAATGTAATCGCTACGCAGCAGCGCAGTGTGAGAGCTCAGACGATGTCTCGAAGTGAGGCCTTTTCGGCCGATACTTGCCCCGGCACCACTCACTGATTGGCGGGAGCTCAATATTAGCTAAAAGTGTGTTGCTATATGATTCGAAAGCCCTCTACGTAGCGCCCACTCAACATTCTTTTCCATTCATGGAGGCTGTGAGTGTACTACATAGCTGTCCGCTCCTGTGGTGAGCAGGATCTCTAAGCGCTCAGTCCACCTGAATGCACCCATTGCGAAAGCATTATCGTTCGCAATGTACAGCTTATGCAAGAGTGTTTGTACGAAGATTGCGAAAGATTAAGTCGTGCGAAAGATGAAGCTAGATGACATAGGTCAGGGGGCGTCGATTTTTGACGCCCCCCCCCCTCATCCCCCATTAGTGAGATTTCGTGAGATTTGGCTTAAAACCCTCACGTGAGATCGTTCAAAACGCGTATTTTCAGTGTAAATACGCTAATATATGCTTAATTGCGTTGAATTTAATAAAAACCTCTTTGTTTAATTACTTTCATTTAATATTAATTAAGAATAGTATTTAAGATTACTAATATCGTTAAAAAATAATCACGTGATAATTGCCAGGACCCCGCCCCTTTCTTTCCCCCACTACAGATTGGATAAAATTAGTCTTGACCATTTCCCTCCCGTAAACACCTCACCTGATTAATGGATGCCCGCTAATAAGCATTTCCTTCTCAAATCACGATATCGAATTCACCTCTGAAATATGGAAGTTCCGAGGGACTTCGTGCGAGGAAAAGCTAACCTTCGGCTATTTTTGTCTCCGATGTCGAATCCTCTTTTTTTTAAGGTCCATTACTCTCGTCTGAAGATTTGTCATTCCACCGGATGCTTACCACTTGACCTGCGGATGTCGAAAGAGGGGGGAGGGGAGGGGGTGGAGGTCATCCTCTCGCACAAGGAGCGCCATTGTGAGCACCGCGCGATGACCGCAAAAGAAAAAAAATAAAGAAAGATCCGCTCCTCCGCACGCAGTCACCTCACACAACGCAATGACTCAGGTTTTTGTTACATGCGCGCGGGGAAAACAGTTCTCCTGACCTCCGACCGCGGCGCATAAATAACATCGCTGTGTGACGGCATACGACTCGAACTATCTTCCCAGAATGGCTAGCTTATCGCCCCGCCCCGGTGCTCAAAAAAAAATGTTTTAAAGTCCCGCGTGATTTAACCATCTGCTCAGGAAAACAAATTACGCAACAGAGCGCACACATTTAGAGCAAAACACGTCTTAAAATATCCTACGTAAATCATTTTTATCTTTCGAAGCAGTTGCCACGGATGGTTTGGCAATCATTAATGCGGCAATTTACCAATGGTGACGAAAATTATTCAGGATTTCGGAGTCCAACGACACATTTAATGCACCAACGAATGCACTACTGATCACTTATCCAAACCGACGCAACGCCAATATTTCAGAAAGACTTTCGGCTCATTGAATGGACGTGAAGGTTGCTGTAAAAATTACATTTTTTGTTAAGAAGAACTTCAAACATGACATTGCAGTGACCGAGTGATAAATTAAACATGCTGTTGAAAGTGGGCTGACGTAAATAAATGGGTTAGGAAATTTTACAAAGCTCCCAACGTTTTTAATTGAAGATTCCATTCAGAAAAATTCAACTCCGATCTGGACAAGATATTTTTTTTTATTCAATACGAATAAAAGATTATTTTCAACAAGATCTACGTACACCAGGTGTCATGACATCAGCCCATATCAAATGAAAGGGTATGCACATAGAAGGTTCAACCTAAGATTTATTTAAGTCCTTATTTGCTAGTGGGACAAATGAATGCATATAGGTACCTATCCGTTCGGAAAAATATCTCGAAATATATCGATTCTGTCGGACTTGGAAATATAGTGAGATTCTAATACGATGCTCTCCGTATCGCTCTTTAATATATCTATTCTCAATTATTCAAGTAGTCTAAGCTCCGAGTCTCTGGAAGCTCCCAAAATGATTAGTATGTACCATATGTGCAACGCTTTCTTTACTCCCGTAGCAGTGTTTGACATATCGCGCAGCTTTCCTTGGTATTTTATAAAGTTCCCGGAGTAAACTTTCAGTACCGGATCGAAAATGCTCAATGTATATCCAAAGTGTGGTCTGACGAGTGTGAAATAGCATCTATCTTTTACTTTTCCATCTGAAAATCTTACCACAACACTCATAATGAATCCTAACGTGTTCGAGCCCTCTCATCAAAATTTCTTGTGTTTCCCACGATAAGTTCGAAGCTATCGCAACTCCCACATACGTAACTTCATCTCTCGTCTTTATATTACCACCACACACAACATTTACATATGGATAGTTTGACGACCTACGCAGGAAATGTAACTCCGTGTACATTCTCAGATTTAGTTCCATTCCCCACTCTTGGCTCCACGCATGAAAGTTGTTTACATTCGATGCCTATGTTAAAACATGAGAAAGAGTCTCCCCAGAGAATCGAATCTCATCGCGTTACACACGAGTACCATTTGACGACGGTTCCCTACAGAGTGACGTCACAAACGCGTCGGCTATAGCTCCCCCGATATTCCCACTCAATACGGAACGTTAATTCGACAATGGAGCGACATTTCCGCGCGCACAAATAAATTCTCCGTTGCTACCGATTCGAGACCATTCCCATCCAACCCCAAAAAAAGCACCCTCTGCTCTACACCTCATAATCGGCGCCCTCATAATCGATTCCACTTCCATTGGCGCCGCGGCGCCAGCCCGTCCGTGGGAACGGAAAGCAAAGGCAGGCAGACAAGAGAGAAGCACCCAAACGCGTATGTACACACGCGGAGGTATTTCCTTTCCCGCTCTCTCACGATAAAAAAAATACGAGAGGGTACTCTCTGACTGCTCAGTTCTACATTGCGGCACGATGGTTTGGGGGGGGGGGGGGACGCTGTAAAGCAAAGGGCCCTGCCAAAGGTGGCGCCGCCCGCGCTATTCCTTCTTCATCTGCTGCATAGATGTAGAGGGAGGGGGGACCACGAAAAGGGAAGCTCCATGGCGGTGATGATGATTCTGATTCCATGGAAACGGGGAGGGGGAGTAGAGAAGGGGGAGTTGGGGATGTGCGTTAGTCTTTTGTTGCGTGTCAGTGCACGGCTCTCAGTTGCATCGCCGCCGATGTCGTACGGCAGCGCCGCGGTGGTAGAGGCGGCAACTAGAAACGCATGAACTGAACATCGGAACGCAAAAAACGCTCTTAGAAGGAATGGGGAGGGGGTGGAGGGAGGGTTTTGAGATGCAAGGGGTGGGGGGTAAGTAAGGCGGGAACAGAGCAGATCATGTGTTCCTTTTTGCGTCCCACTAGCGAAAAATCCGAAAAGGAAATGATATGAGATTTGGGAAAAAACTGCCGCAAACTAGTACCGGGTACATTTCATGCTGAAAGAGATAAGTAAATGGCACGACATGGAGTAATGGTCGATAGTGGCGAAGAGTCATTAGAAAAAATAGAAGTACTTGTTCTCGTATTTATAAGTTTACCTTTAATTCACTAGTTATTACCAGTTAAATAGTTGATTTTAAAACGCAGTGCTCCCGCGAATTGGGAAGTTTAATCAAACTTTAAAGGCAACTCATTGAAACAATTCTGCAGATTAACGAGAAAAATATGTTTCGACCAAAAAATTCATTCCCATTAAGCGCTTTTGCAGTGCGTTCAGAATATATACCTGCGAAAAACAGCCGCCCACTTATTCATGAGTTGGTTACACCATCAGAGATCCGGTTCATAAATGCGATCATGAAGAATTGATCATTGAGGGAAGGAATCGCTAAAAAAGTGTAAATGACCATATCGATCGCTAAGTTCTAACGACACGTATCTCAAAATTTGGCCGGTCTGAGTTAAGACTGCTAATACTGTTAATGAAAAATTAAATTCCAACAAAAAGCAACTCTTTGTTTGCAAATGTGTGCTTCTTTTTCAGTTTTATGTATTTTTGGTTTTTAATTTCCATTACAATTTCCATTACAACTAAAAAAATGAATAGTTTCTTTGCCCTCCTGAAAAGTTGCCATTTTTGAGATACGTGTTGTTAGAACTTAGCCATCGATATGCCGATGCATGAGGTTAAGGAGTTGCCGAGAAGCGGTGAAACGCCCGAAATAAGTGTGTGACGCCATCAAGTTATCTGTCAAGGAGAGAAAAATATCTTTTGTCTCCGTAAAAATGTCTCCTTATTTTGCTTTCACTAACATCAATCAGAAGCGCTAACAGCAATAAAAAATAAAATAAAATTGGCGAACGAGCCAGATGCAATGTAAGGACAGAAATATGTTTTAAGGAAAAACAAGTTCTATCTTCCCCAGTTTCCTTATCGCCTTGAAGATAGGACATCGAACCTTTTCACTGCGCAGATTGACTTTTTCTTGTCTTACTGCCACGCGTGCGCCGCGTAAAATCTCGCTATCCGCGCTAACGCAAGACAGCGTTTTTAAGATAGAATGCGAGTCTCTGGATAGAAGCAGCGACCTCCCTTATCTCCCATCATTAAAATCTGTCAAGACGAGATTCAATATATAGAAGATGCCAATCAGTTGTCCAGGGTTCTATATTACCTGAAAAAGTGAAATTCCAGAACCACAAAGACGGAAATTTTATGATAACCAATTCAAACAGTTATCTACTCCCCACAACCGATGCTGAGGCGTCGCTTCCGCTTTTAAAATTGCGTGCATTATGAATTTTTACAGACCTTTGTCACCATATTTACTCTAAGCAAATTACTTCTTTCCCTTCAAGAGGTATTGTTGTTTCTAAAAAAAAACTGCATCAACCCTGTACATAATATCTATCACAGCTTCATTTCATTTGTGCCGTAGGCTATATCAAGCGAGGACGGTTATCTGGAAAGATGTGAATGTATCTGGAAAGATATTTTTCTTATTTCTTGGAAAACGTCCTTCTGATCTGAATCTGATCGCAATAGATACTAAATACGTTAAGAAAATAAATTTATTTAATTTGCATGAGTTAAACGGACTCACAAAATTCAGGAATACAACAGACCTCAATATTATCAGGATTCCAATAAATCGCCTCAATTTGTGGCCTCTCTCTTCATTTGTAGAACTGAGAATAGCACATAAAGAAATAAAAATTTCAATCAATTTATCCACTTTTTTACGTAGGGAAACTATCGATTCTGATAAAAATATGAAAACGCTTGCTCGAGCCTAAGTTCAAAGGAAGATTTGCCGGACAATTTCGGCGCTCTTCGGCGCGGAAGAGAAAAATAAAAACGGAGGTAAATATTTTCACCAATCACAGGACGAGAATGACTGCATCCATTGACATGTGCATGCATCCGTTTGAGGCGCCCTCAAAGCGAAACGGCAAACACGACAACTTTGGATTCTCGCTGCGGTCGCGCCGTCTATGAGCGTCAGTGGGAAGCACGCAAACAGACGCCTACCGACACCAGCGCCGCGTGCGTCCGTGATTGTGTGCGTAACTCCCCAACTAAGCACGGGAGCGCGAGGGTGCTGCCATCTCCCTCTCCACCCGGAAACACAGGGAAGAAAGAAGAGTGGAATATAAAGCAAAAAAAGAGACGAAAGCGAAAATAATGTGATATTTAAAAAATAAAAAGATTTCCACTAACGGATCGAGATCACATGTGAGCATTCGCTCCGCCTTTCGTCAGCGCTGTGTAAAGCATTCCATTCGCATCGGAAAAGGGGAGAGAGATCCCCCCGCTGTACCCCTCCCGCAGCCTAGCTACAAAAATCTCCTCTTCCCTACGGACCCAACCGACAGCATCCCTCAACCCGTTTGATAAAAAAAATGAAAGAAGAAGAAGAGGAGGGAAACCCTTTTACCTAACCGATGCGCCTCCGATACGGAATGTTCGTCTTCAAAGGCGGAGGAAACTTCAGAGCGTTAAAAAGGGAATGCAGACGCGAAAAAGAGAGAGGAGGAACGCTCTATTCGGCGAAACCGACGATTTTTCGGATCTGCTGCTGCGTGGGTGAGGGGGGAAGGATATGTGCGGGAGGATAGGGAGGAAGGATAATAATAATATGAGCACCAAGGGAATATTATCTTTCAAGTTCGTTCGTTCACTCTTGCGAGCTAACTTCGCGTCACCACACAGCTTCTGCCCACAAACAATCCCCTTCCCACCCATGACTACCACCCTTCTCCCCCCCCCCCTAAAAAGAGGTCGTAATGGCCAAAGCTGGATTAACATGTCGAAGTTGACTGCTACAGCAACTACTTACCGCAAACATCAACAATAACAACGACGCGCCATCCGTGCGTGTGGACAGTGACTGCATAAAAGTGAGAAGAAAGTTCTGATAGATTAAGAATGTGATCCATCATTATTCGATCCACAATTTTATCTATTTTGCGGAATTTAGCATTCTTTTTTCGAAGGAAATTTTCCCACGAATAACGGAGGAATTATTTTCGCGGCATAAAACTTGTTGACTCATGAAAAGCATGCTTAATGGAGGAGCATAATCGCTGCTACGGATAAAATCCTGGATTAGAAAATAAAAACTGATAATTAAATAAAGTGAGTCATATTATTTAGAAGATGCGACAAACAGATGAGGTCATTTTCGCCTGACGATAATGCAGGTGGCCAAGTATGGGTCTGGCGTGTGCATCATAAACGATGCGTGCCTAAGCAATCATGACCCATCCGAAATCAATTAAAAGTATTTATTTACCAAGGAAAAATCTGGGAGACCGTTGGGATTCAAACCCCGTAGGTTCTGGATGTGCATTCAACCGCCACCACAACAAACCGAAGAGTGCGGGGTAGAAGAGCGACTTGATTGGAAGATATCATCACCCGAAAACAATTATTTCCCAATTTTAAGCATACCGGGACTAGCCACGGTGATAACTTTTACGGGAGGCATCCGCAATGCACAAATTGTGCGAAAAATCCACAGAGAAAAAATCATCCGTCTTGACCAGGATTCGAAACCGGATCCCCCAAATTCCGGTCGAGCGCTTCAGCCAGTTTAGCTACCTCTGTAGATATTTGTGGACACAACCAGATAGGTGTTATGGACTGCTGAGCATATGATGCCACAAGCATTCCAAATCGTGCGCACAGCACCACTAGCATATCCTAATCTGTGATTTTATTCATCACTATGAGTTTGAATGTAGGCTTCTAATGAATTACCATTAACACTGTGCACTTTTCTCCAGGAAAAGAATGCTGAATCCAACAAATTGGTAGGTTCTCCACAAGAGTGTCGTTCTAGCCGGATGGAAGGTACAGATCGAAAAGATAGAGCGAGCAGCAAATGAGAGATTCGACTATTGTTCCACAGGGAGCAGCACGATAGTCTTTGGTCAAGGCACCCTGCGGACAAGGAGAGGAAAGAAGTTACGGAATACCATAATAATTTACTCATGATGACAATGATTACTCGGGTGACTTTATGCTAAAAAAATGTGATGGTAAAAGCACAAGTTAATTAACCGAGAAGCTTTACAATGGTGTATCACAATGTTAAAAATGAGTTAGTGAATTTTGTCACGGAATACCACCTACAAATGTAAATATATCTCCCGTCGCCTTACATTCCCGTCCACATCATAAGATAGGAGCAGAAGGTTGAAGAGAGAGCCCCCTTATCTCCTTTATGGGGAAATCCCAATCTAGAGCAGGGAAGGATAGCAGTCGAAAGAGCAAATCGAAGAGTTTAACGCGGCCGAAGGGTCCAACAACTGGACCTACCAGTCACTTCTCTATTAAATCAAAGAGAATTCTTCAAGAGTCAATAATCACGGATAAATAATTATAATGGTGCGGTTTGTGGACGGCATAGCAGTCATAGACGAGACAGAGAAGGATTTAAAGAAGACCCTTAAAAGTAAGGAAAAGACAATGCCTTAATGTCGGATGAAGATCAACTAAAATAAAACGAAGATAATAGCATGCAGCAAAAGAGAGGAGGCTAGGACTAAAATTAAAATATAAAAACAAAAGTTAGACGGTGAGATGTAAGAGTTTCGCTGCCAAGGTAATCGTGTAACCAGCGATGGACGACAAAAAAAAATAGTAGAATAGCTGAGGGGAAGATGGCATTCTACGAAAACGTAGAATCTCCTGAGAGCCGAGATTTCATGCATAGAAGTAAGGAAACAATTCATCAGATGCCATGTAAATGGAGCATTTTTACGTATGGGGGCGAGACTTAGGCGTTCACAGCAGCGGAGAAACCAATAATCCACGTGGTTCTACCGAAGAATGATGAAGATAAAGAGGGTTGACTCCGTAAGTAATGAGAGCATAGCTCATTGCCAAATATGCAACTTTTTTGTACTCCAGCGAGTGACTAATGTGCACTCGGATGCCTTGCTCTACCACTTTCTTTCTCAAATCGATTTTTTTATGTTCAAAGTAACTTGTAACTTGAATTATTAATTTTCCAGCCTCGGTGGCAGTGGTGTAAAATACTTGCCTGCCACACCAGAGGCCGCGAGTTCTAGCCCCGCCAGGGTAGGTTGCCCCTACCCAGGGCACGGATGTTCCTATGCATTTGGTTTTTACACAAAAACCCCGATGTAAAAAGCCAATGGAGCTGTTTTCGGTGGTACAGAAATAATTAGGTACTTGAAAAAAGCCAAATATAGATTGTATACACCCATTTTTAATCCATTCTTTGATTTAACGATATATTCTGACATCGTAGCATGGGTGTGCATTGCCTACCTACCTACAAAACATGTTTGGATTTTCGTCTTTAAACAACTAAATCAAAGCGTAGTCTCCTGCAGATACCATTGTCATTTATGTCGTTGAAAAAAATTGTTCAAGTGTACTGCCGTCGTATTTGTGAAAATAAAGCGAAACTCTCTGAAGACAGGGCGATAACGTGCGACTGATATCCATTTCTGATACATATTTATTCCTATTGAACGACGAAAAATTTAACTTGAATTAATTTTTCTTACCTCCAGCATGGAATACCTTCAATAATTTAAAATTGAACAACATTTCACAATCGTGAGGTATACGAGTCTCAGGGTAATATTTCTTGCTGCGATCCGAATTCGATTCCGAGGCGATTGTGAATAAAAAGAGCTGAATTGCTCGGATCGGACAAACCTTTTCTCGTGACTAATGGAGTATAATTCTCAAATTTTAAAATCAGATGAATTTAAAAATAATTTAACTGCTTTTCAAACATAAAAATATTCATTTGCATAAATCTATTTCACAAAAAATATCTAGCACGTGCATTATTATCGAATGGAGATGGTGTTCCATTTTCACTGGATCGGTTGTGCACGGCGCGCTTGGAACGATGGGAAGGGGTAGTGGAGGGCGAAAATGCAATGCACCCCTTTTCATCCCTTCCGCCGACCATCTTGCGACCCACCCACCCACATCACACTCAGAGGGACAGGGGGTGACTATGGGGGATTGAAAGAGCCCAGGGCGGTCTCCGTGGTCTCTTGCGGCATCCAGTTGAGGGGGAGGAGTGGGGGAGGCCGAAAGACAAAAGCGCAACACACCTTTCAACTTCTTCTCCTCCAATGCAGACCCGGTAGCGATTCATTCTCCCACCCCACATTTTCGCCCCGTCATCTGTCGACACGCACTAATCACCTGGGGATCGATAGCACCCTCCAACCCAAAGCGGCGCCCCCTCCCCCGTTTCAATAGTTAGGGGGAGAGTCAAGTGAAAACCAACCCCCCACTACTTCCCTAATGGCCCCTCCCTTCTCCATGGCAACCGCCCCCACCCATCCTCACCTTCCATACCTTCACAGTCTCTCTCTCTCTCTTTCTGCCGCGCTCACGGCGGGAATTCCACACCGACGACAGCGGTGGGGGTGGGGGATTGAGGGGGAGGTTGCCATTGCCACGCACGGGTGCCATTAATCTCCCTCTCTGCGTGTTTGAGGGGGGAGGTTGGACGGGGTGCGCCCCTCAAAAGAGTCAGCTGGCCACAGGGACGGTCTTTTTCACTTTCTGTGGCTTCCAGCGTGAAGATCTCTCGCTCCGTCGTCGGAAATAAATACAAATCGTCCCAGGTATCAAGTCCTCTGAGTCGGACTAAGATGCTGAAGCTGCGAGAAGAAAAATTTTCTACCTAGTATTTTCTCAGATACAAAATTTCCTTGTTTCACATAGTGGTTAGTGGTTACAATGGTTCACTCTATAAATCATGACAATATCGTAGTTCGTAAACAAGTAAAAAGCTTTGCTATAAGACCAAATACGAGAGGATAAGCGTGCGTGATGAGTTCTCTTAAGATAATATTGGTATTTCCGAGCATGAAGCAGATGACTGGTGAGCAAAATTTAGTTGTAGCACGCCATGACAGACACCTGAGAACATTTTATGAGAACCTCACTTTATTTCTGGGTCCAATAGAAATGTAAAATTACGAGACATATTTAGCCAAACGGGTAGTTATAGAAATTAGTTTTCCGCCGAACATAAAGGACTTCATTAAATACTAAGAGGAACTTTAAACTCGCATTTGCTTTTTTTGTTGATGATTAGCATCTTAAAATCCCGCCTCATGCCTATTGAGGCAGCTTGCGGGGCAGTTTGTAGATACAGATTTCATGTAATCAAGGGGTTTCTGACTCTATCTAGTTTCATTCGAATCATTATCTTGTAACTGAAAAAAATATCATGTGCTTTCCCGGCCAATTTACTGGATAAAGTTTCATCGGGATTCCAGCCGGGTGAGATAATCCATCTGGTCCAACGATTGGAGGAGCGTGACAGAAGTTGGATCAGATTGATTCTCACACCTGGCGGAAAACCCGAGAACCCGGGAACTTTTTCCAATCCATACGAGAAATATATTCTGGGAAAATGCAAGGTATCACGAGGTAGATATGTCATATAAGACGGAAACTGTAATAGGTTGTTTGATTATTAAACAACTGATTACTGACTGATAGGTACAGGTAGTAAAGTGATATGGCAAGGTGATCCTGAAAATGGACTAAAAATAATTCAAGAAAAAGCAAGATATATATTCCATAAAACTTAAGAAAAACTGCTCTATTCGAAAAGATACAAAAACTATTGTGTAGAAAGCGGCGGGTAGGATCGTGGGTGTTAGGGAGTCAGATTGTTTTGATTCATGGATTAGATTTCCTCAATTGTGAATTTGATGCCTGCTCACAATTGACCTGATATTTGAATTGAAAACATTTTTTTTTAACAGTTTTTACTTGAATTTGTTTATCTTAATTCCTTTTTCAGCAAAAAATTAATTCTTTTAACTTAAAATATGTTTTAATTCATTCCAGGCGAATTATTTGGGGGGCTTTCACTAGGTTAACCCGGATTATATCCCAAGAAGACTTCACCAGTATATCTTTTTACTTCTTTTTTATTATTATTTTTATTTACTCATATTGCTATTTATTAATAGGTATTTTACATCTTTGAAAGTTCTTGATTTCTACTTCCCTTTTTACTCTTAGTGTGCTCCTGAAAACTTAACTACTAAACTCAAATGTCAACGAGTCCCAAATGGTTTGAAGGAATATTAATTGCAATGTTGATGGTATTTATTCCACCATGCCACGATTTCATAAAACCAAGTATTCTTTCAGAGTAAAAATATTGATGGGCAATGTACTATACTAACATCAGAAAGAGCTTCTACCAAAAGATTGGTTCGAATAAGTAACTGTAGAGCTCACTACAGTATTCCCTAAAGGCGTATGGCCTACTCACATTCCTACTTCCTGTTAAGGGCAGTTCCTTTGCTCAAGGGTACCTTGTACCACAATAAAAAACATTACCC
Source organism: Ischnura elegans (assembly GCF_921293095.1). Classification (NCBI taxonomy): domain Eukaryota; kingdom Metazoa; phylum Arthropoda; class Insecta; order Odonata; family Coenagrionidae; genus Ischnura; species Ischnura elegans. The sequence continues at coordinate 19,447,014 of NC_060246.1, forward strand.
CGGGTTGCGCTCTATCCGGAACTTGAGCATGGGACCTGATGATCAGAATCAAATATCGCTCTACTCAAAAGGCCAATACGCTCCCATTTAAAACTATATAGACATGAAGATTGGTTACATAATGTGTAAAACTGCATATACCTACTTACCCTTTAAAACGGTGTAAAAAATCAACAATTTCGTCCTAAACTTTTAAGTTTCAATAAAAAGGGCAGATAGTAAAAATGCAAAATCATGCGTTCGTACTTTCCGGTTCATAAATACAAAATCACAAATCAGTATTACAATTGCTTTATGCGTACGGAATTACATTGACTTTTCACGACATTACAACGACTGTAAAATTCCTTTACGCTTAAGTGTTCTGTATCCTTTCCACGTGATAATTAACAAATGACCGCTTCAGCCAATTTATGGAAAGGCAACGCGTGATATTTTCTCAATTTAATGACGTGTTCAATTACTTCAGGGACCATTCCGTATTTCCACAGGTCCAATCAACTTGAGAACAATGAGCGAGGGAAACTGACTGAAAGGGAAGAGAATATATGCAATTTTTTTCCGGTGAAACGAGCCAGGTGTATTGTCAAGGGGTGAGGGTAGGATGAGCCGCACTGTTCCTTTGTTGGCTGAGGTGGGGTGGGGGTGGATTTCGCAGACAATAGGAGAATAAGGACGGTGAGGATAAGAGAGCAGCGGCGCCCACAATAAAGCCACGGGCCGGAACAAACTGTGGTATGAGGATGAGGAACTGCCAGCAATGAGCAGAGAATGAAATGTATTAGAGGTGGAAAAACAAACGGAAATGAAATTATGTGATGACTGATATCTCGACCACTCTTTTTTTAATTCCCTTATTATTTTCTCGGTAGTTGACCAATTTTAATTTAAATTAATAACCAACACTTATTTCTTATGCCAAATTTTCGGTGTTCATTATCAATCACCTTCAGGGCTACAGCGCAAACATCAGACTCGTCATATGCATTTAAAAAATTAAATCTCCACCAATTGATTTAGTAATGAAATGATAAGCACTATGCATTATGGGTAAATATTGATATATTTCATGCATTGTTTACAAAATAATGAAATCGCTCACTCGATGGATCAGAAAACGTTATTCAGAAAACAACAATTCAACAGATGGAAAAGAGGGGAAAGTGATATTTTAGGACAAGGGCTAAGATTAAAATCATTCATATGTAAAATAATAGCAAAATTAAGTCTACTTTTTAATTAATTTTGAGTATTTAAATAGATATATGAATTGGATTGCCGATTCACGCTAGAATTATTCGCAATGAAGTAGCTATGTAGGTATATATCTACGTGAACAACTCTTCATTTCCTGGAAACTAAATTTTCCCCTCACTCACATTAAAATCACCTGATTCTGATGAAGAATAAATTAATAAAAGTAACAGAAGCAGGCAAAATATAATGGAATGACCCCTGATTTTCACACCCAGTGAGTATTAAAAAATAGAGATATGGCACTTTTCCACAAGATTATTGAGAGTACGACGCGTTTCGACCGTTGGGTCATCATCAAGTACAATAAACTTGAGTAAAAGTGCCACCTCTCCATTCTTTTAATACTAAAAGAATAAATCACTTCGCCAAATAAGCTGCGAACTTCCCATGCCATTTCTGGAGACGTAAAACGCATCGGGTGGAGTTCGTCCGGCGGTTCGGTGATCGGCCTTGGTGCGACATCTGGTGGTTCAAAGGTGCAAGAAACGTGGGACCAAAGGGATAGAGAGGACGCTTGGCCTCAGGATCATCAGGGGCAGGGACAAGCCAATGCGATGTGAAACCCCCTCATCACACTATATACGTACTTACTAGATGGTAGAGAGAGGGGAAAGTCACCCCTCCGCCGAGTGATGGCACGCCACTCGGTCGCCTGCCTACAACTACACCCTTCCCCAACCACCCTCTCCAACCCCCAACCCCAGTTCCACAACATTTATGACGACAGACCCTCCCCCAACCCCTTCAAACAGGCAACCACCACGCCAGCACTCTGTTGACTCTTTATCGATTCTCACGCTGGAACTCATTAAATATGAAATGCCACGATTCTGTGGTTAAAATGATGGAAGCTGAAATTGCATCTGCTTCCGAGGCAAGAAATAATCCCCGCATCAATTACGAACTAAGTGGCATCACGAGAGAAAATCCATGTTTCCACTTATGGTAATGAAAAATACAAATTTCACTCTAAAAGAGTGTTATCTGATGAATGTCAATGTGAATACTTGAAAATAAGATGAAAATTCACATTAGCAAGTTTATACATATCCAACCACTCTATTTCAAAGATATAACATTCCCTGCTTCAGTGCTGGTAGAGTATTGAGGACTCTGATGAACAGTTCCCCCTATTGTCGGTAGGTTGATAGTGACTGGTTTAACTTCTTCTCCGTGACTTTTCCTTATCTTCGGGAATCTTAGTCAAATACTTGATTTTGCGAGCAAAAACTTCGTCAATACGAGGAAAGAACGTCCTTTTCTTGAAAAACAACTACCCTTAAGACCTAATCCAGACGAAAACTCCATTCAAATACATGCAGAAGGTGTAGAGCATCCTCGTGAATGTTTCTCAAAGTGCAATACATGCTGTAGGAAAATGAGAATAATATTTTTGCCCACCCTAAGAATCATCATTAGCCAATAAATCATGAAATAACAGCCATTGAAAGGGGACACCAGAAATGGCTGCTCAGAGGCCCGAAGGAAAAATAAAGAATTTATAAACACCTATACATACCTTGCTTATTAATCTTGAACTTCCTTGAACTATGCCTATCAAATATAAAAAATGAAATTGTTTGCATGAAAAAGAGAAAGTATCTTTTAAAAAAACTTTGCATTTGTCAAATTTTGCCAGCATTTCCTCAAATATGACAGTAGAAGTGGGTTCAAACATAGAGAGTGGGCCATATGTTTTACCAATAATTAATTCTAAATGAGGATTTTCTAAGCACTTCAGCTTAATTTTGGCGATATTTATAGATATTTTTAATTTGAATGTTTGTCCCAAGTTCCCCAAGACGACCGTTTTGTTGTTTTCTTTTCATGAATGCAATGCCTTGCAGTTTCATCGAGGAATCCACGAAGTGGCCAATTTGTAAATCACTCTCATACTTCTACAGTGTGTATTTTTTGTAGAAATATCCACGATGGAGACCCCGAACTTTTCATAGGGACCTGTAAGGCTTCAAATTGAAACTGACTCCCAGCAGTACCCCATCCACCGACACCTAATGTCAGCATACTAGTGTAGGGAAAGCGTCCAAATCGGCTAATCCCGAAAGAGCACATCGAACATATATCCTAATTCGGTAGCGCACTCCCGTAGCAACAGGCACAAGCATGGTAGATTTGCCACATCAATATCAAATGGTACATTTTAAATTGAATGAAGGTAGTTTTATTATATTCATCGTCAAATATACGGAAATTTTACCGAGCATGCAAGGCAAACGTTTTTCAATGAAGGTCTGATGGTTCGTTCACACTCGTTCACTTGTCAGAACCGAAATAGCAATTCATAAAAAGAATTTGAAATATGACAGGGAAGGATATATATTAATACGGAGAATTCTTCATAATGGGTAAAAGGTTCTTCAAAGATTTTAATAAATGAACGCGACAGTTGCCGTCCACTTCACATGCCTCGATGACTTCATTAGAGTTCCGAATTATTAAATCGTTCATAGTGAACCACTCATTGACTGAAGGAAATGCTCACAAGAGTATAAACAAAAATGAACCACGAGAGGCCGAGAAGAATCGGAAAAGCGCTGAGCTCCTCAGCAGAAGTTCGTGACGTCATAGGATTATTTTCGAAATGTTAAAGGCCGTAAATTTTTCGCCGCGAATAGCTCCAGTAGTATTCACTGGATCGATATTCGCGAAAATACAGGTATCTGTATTTTCCAAACCATGTCAATATCAGCAATTAATAAAGAAAGGTGAAGAAGTCTGTGTGTTTCCGTGGTTGCATATCCACGCGTTAGATTTGGGTGCGAGCAAAAAAGAGAGGACATTAATTGCAAGTGAGGGTACTATCAGTGCGAAAAATCCACAGAGGAAAAATCATTCGCCTTGACCGGGATTGGCGAATGATTTTTCCTCTGTGGATTTTTCGCGCTATTTGTGCATTGCGGGTGACTCCGTAAAAAGTTATCACCGTGGCTAGTCCCGGTATACTTTCATATGAGGGTACTATCATTTGACTGCCGACGAGGAGCATGATTATGAATTTAAGATTGCATTATTTTAAGCTATGATTGATTTGTTGTTAATTAATTGGTTGCAGAGTTATCGCAAAATTCCAGCGGCGTTAGAAGAAGAAGAAATTTCGCACACTTGGAATTTTCTCCACCTATGAAATGTTGTGCTTCACTAATGAGAAATCGCATAGGCTAAAAATTTTGCCTTTTGACATCGAGTAAAGACAATCTGCAGCACGGCGCTAAAGGGGAGGTTTTATAAATACACAAAAACTAACATTTCTTGAAGGAAAAATTGGTCGTCGTGAGTCTGTCACTAGCCTCAATGTTCGAAACTGACTCAACACCGCCCGCTCCATCTCCAAGCCTACAGTATTAAAAACGTGAACCATTTCATCTGATTTCGATATTTTATGAAAAAAGAAGTACTTTTCAAAGGAAAACTCATACTTTTTGTTCAATTATGTGCATGCTTCGCAACATCTTCAATGGCTTGCTTGCAGACTATGTGAAAATTTAAAATTCGTGATTAAATAAATAATATGATTGTGTTAGTCTTTCACTACCTGACCCAGTCATAACAGCATACTCTTGAATTGCCAACAATCGTCAATGAAATATAGCGTTTACATTCCCTCATCCACCTCATAAGCCGTCCTCACTACTTCAGAGGCCCAAAACACGTCTTTCAACTCTGTATCGAGCCCCTTCACCCCTGAGCGCCATCATCTGGGGTGCAGCTGGGTGATGAGGGACTGGGAGAAATGAGAAAATACAAATAAAACAGTATGATATCACTTGTGAGACTGGTAGAAAATTTCTGTAGCCAAAAAAGGTTCTAGTTTGGCTCATCATCATCATCATCATCATCATCATTGGTCAACAATCCTAGGATTGGTTTGACGCAGCTCTCCACTCAGTTCTCCTATCAGCTAATCTTTTCACACCTACGTATTTCTTCTCTTTCACATCTCTCTTCACTTGTTCCATATATTTTGTTCGAGGTCTTCCTTTTCCATTCTTACCTTCCACTTGTCCTTCGACGATTGTCTTCATCAGGCCATCATGTCTCAGGATGTGGCCTATAAGGTTATTCCGTCTTCTTATTCAGGTTTTCATGATGCTTCTCTTCTCTCCTACTCTTCTTAGGACTTCTTTGTTACTAACTCTGTCGATCCATTTGATTTTCATCATTCTTCTCTAGCACCACATTTCGAAGGCCTCCATCCTTGCTTTCTCCGCTGCGGTCATTGTCCATGCCTCACTTCCGTATAGGAGCATACTCCAGATGTAGGTTCTTATATATTGTTTCTTTACTTCCATACTTAAGTTTCCTGCTGTAAGCAGGTCTCTCTTTTGGTGGAATGCTCTCTTCGCCTGGGCTATTCTGCTGATAATTTCTTTCTTACTTCTCCCGTCACTAGTTATCTTGCTTCCCAAATAACAGAATTCATCCACCTCTATCAGTTTTTGCTTCCCTATTTTAATGTAAGTCTTGACTTCTTCTCTTCTGCTGCATACTAAGATCTTGGTTTTCTTTGTGCTTATTTTCAGTTGATATCTACCCATTACCCTACCCATATTAACCAGAATATTTTTCAAATCCGTCTCTGATAGTTTGGCTAATCAAGAAAATAAATCTCGGTCTTTAAAAGCCAAGAATTATTATTAATTTTGTGTCCAATGTGTCAGTTTTCTGGCATAGTTTAGAAAATTCTGTAGCATGTGATTGAGTTGCGCAATTAATTAATCGGGAACTAAAGGGAATATGTCAACCTCACCAGCGAGAACTGCCCTTTAAACGCTTGGACGGGTCGCAGTCACTCGATTCGAGAGGGAAGGGTAGCATGAAAGACGGGACCGTTTCAGACAGGCGGGGAAGTAAATCATCTTCTCGGCTGCACTGCCGCCGAACATAATAGCCTCGCTTTCGTCGAAAGACGGAGAATAAACTAGAAATACCTAGGCTTATATTTAAACCGAACTCTCAGGAGAAAAAAGTTGGGTACTTGTTAAAAAAAAAAGACCACAATCAAAAGAGCAGTACTAAACAACGAGGAGCGTTCGAATTGACGTTAGGTATATTCTACTCGAATCAATTGTGTACATTCCATGTCTACCTCTCCACCAATAAAGCATCAGTAATATTTGAATTGGCACTCGGATGCTTTCTCAGCGCCTCTGCCATTTTCATCTAAATCAGGGTTAAAAAATAATCACCCCTTAACACAAGGGTAAAATTGGACATAAAAAAGAATTCGATCATTTGGCTTAAGCAAGAATGATATTTTTCATGGCGAGTTTCGCCCATGGCGTAAACAACTGAGCACCCTTGCACGTAATTGATAGTGAAGAGTTTTGTGAAATATTTTTAAATTCTCCAACTTTAAGCCGAACAACTTTAAATTTAGAGGAATTCAAGGCCGATAGCCAAAACTTTCAAATAATCACTTTTTTTCAATAAGCCATTGAAGCTTACTTGTAATACGTCTTCGTCATGGACATCAGATTATTTGACTTAGCATTGGTACAGATTAAAAAGGGGGACTCGGAGATTTACGTTGGCGCGTTATTTAAGACTTGCCAAGGGAATATTACTTGAGGGAATTGAAGTATTTGATGGCGTTGAACGCCAACCCAAGCTGGCGCCCGTCTAAATCAGACAGTGGTTGAAGGGCCCGCACCTCACAGCGAAAGAGAGGGAAGATCAGGGGTGGCTGGACGTACGGATCAAAGTTACCACGATCAAGATACCCCTCTTCAAAAGGTGGTGCGCATTCCGGGCATTATCATAGGTTCAAAATTTAACTTAATCGAATCTCTTTGGTCTAATCTCACTCTTATGGCCGCTTTACACGCTGAAAGAGCTGTTAAAACAAATGAAGATGATATTGCACACTTGTCTGAAAGAAATTCAAACAAGTTTCATTTTCTAATCAAAAAATCATACAATTCAACGCTTAAACGATGAAATTTTCAGTGATTCAAGGGTTCACGGATGTATTTTTACAAATTGATGTGCAGGATAAAACGGCCCTTCGACTATTTACTAACACTTAGAACATCAAGATGCGCACATAAATAAATATCATAAATATACGTCAAAAAATTCCCCCTATATTATCATACGTGGAGGAGGCGACCGACTGCTGAAGTCATGGGCGCCAGTAGGGAAGGAAGGGTGGAGAGAAGCCCTGCTTCAGTCTGCTTTTAAAGAAAGGCGCCAAGGGGACCGCGGCCGAACGTCCCATCCGACGGATGATCTGCTTTGCTTTTAGTGCCCTCCAAAAAGCAGTCACGCAGAGACCGGGCATTCTGTGAAAAATCTCCGCCACCACCGGGGTTGGAACCCGGGGCCAAGGGCTGAAAAGCCAGTACTCCAGCACACACCAACTCGATTAGTGGAGGCAACTGACCGGAGGTAATAGAGACGGTAACCGACGATTCACCTTTCGCGATTGACCACTGAAGTTTAGTGTGAACGAAGTCAAGGAACCGTAGGACTAGAATCACCACAACTTTTTGCAGCACCTTTTTCAATGAGACCAAAGAGCGTGCTACTGGCCGCGGTTCTTCGTAAGGGGCCGTCACCATCGCAACCCATCCCATCTCCCCCTTCCCCACTCACACTGGCGCCAAGGAGGCGAAGAATCTCCGCGAGACACCGCCCCCTCTCAAACGGAAGGACATGAAGTCAACTGGACATAGGGTGGATGTCCACTGCAGTCCCTTCCTTAATATTTCCGCACCCTCATATCTCTAGACCTGGCCGCAAGCAATCATTTCATAACATCCAAGAGAGAAAAATGCCACATGGAAAAAGTATCCATCGCTGTTGTATGAAATTAGAGCGATAGTGATTTCTTATCTTTCTTACATTACTAATAATGGATGCTACTGGTTAATGCATTTTTACATGGAGCATTAATGGAAATGAAGAACAAATTTATGGAAAAGCCCATCGAGGAAGTCCAAGATATATTACCTGGGGCAGATACAGAGAGACACCAGTAGATTAAATGAACTTGCTTAGGGAAGGGAGAAATGGAGAGATAACAGTGTTCCAGTGTTAGGTTTGCTGTGAATAAATGGACAACGTGAGGGCGTTGGGAGTGAGGTAGCCTTGTGGGTGTTGCGCTTGGCAGCTGAGTGAAGAGTCCCGGGTTCAAATCCAGGATGATGTCTTGGGACATCCCCGAATTGAAGCACTCGAACTTCGAGGTGGCCCAAGGAAAGGATATGGCCCCCTACTCATCATGTTTGAAGTTCACAAGGCTATGGCTTACTTTGGGGTGAGTTCTACCATCAACAATTCAAACCAACCTTCGGATTTTATCAGTGAATGAATTCAACTGAACACGAAGAAAGAAATTCATTTGCAACAAGCCACTTCTTCATTGAGCCTTAAAAAGTTTGCAGGCAATGACACTTGCCCTTATATGTTCAATGCACAGTATACATTGGCCAGTTCTATAGTTAAAGACGAATTTGAGTATGCCGCCCACAAAAAGAGTTGTCGCTCAGCCTTTGACGACGCAAAAAATATAAATCCATATTTTTAGTGGAGATTCTTCAGCCAATTTAAACAAGCCACGACGAAAAGTACCGACTTAACGTAAGAAAGAAAAACAAGGTAGGGAAAGATTATACATAGTGCAGGGTGATAGTCAATCAATCTGAGAAAATCTCTCAACGGAAATTGATATATAAGAATCTCTCCACTGTCCGCAGGGCATTTTACATTTTACCCCGACAAGTTTATAAGGCGTTAAAAACAAATCGAAAAACGGAAAAATATTGATCTTTTTATTTCCAACTCTATCGTAATAAATAATAATAACAATAATTGGCGGATATGTCCTTTAGAGAGAGTTAATTTAAGAGTATATATTAAATGACAACTGAATGGCTACTAACCCCGTCAAGGGTAGATCACTAATTCAATATCATTGTAATAACTTCTTTTTTAGTTTTTGTGCTCCCATTTGAATCAGCGTAAATTTTGATTGTAAAATTATATGTTAATTAGTTATAATTATTCCCTTGTTCTCATGACTTATAAGCAGCTTTGCATTAAGAGAAGGTAGCCTCATATTACCTTAGAGGCTATTTAAACCTTGGCAGATTTTTCTACAAAAACTCTGTACGTGAACATTGGTTGGTACTTTTTGAGATGTAATAAAAACATTTATATTATTGTGGCCACTAGAGGGAGAAATGTATGGAGGAAAGAGGGGCGTACTACATACGAGGGAGGGTGCCTCTCCACCCCCTCCACACAACTTATTAAAACATATTTCCGCGTCGGCGCCACCATCTCACCTGTCGCTTCTTTAAGAGTGCGTGCCGCTCTGTTTGGCGAGCGATCTAAGACGCGTGGGACGACGTCTCACCTTTCACTCTCTTTGAAATCGAACGAGTTTATTTCGAGCCGCCCAGGAACCAAAGTCCCATCCCGTTCGCCCCTTTTTTCCTCGACGGAAAAAGTTTCCAAAGAGCTGAAATCCGCCCGCTCATAAAAAAAATCATCTCCAACCAGAATATATAATGAAAACAAATGAGAGCAGGGATAGCGCATGCAGGCGTTAGTACTAAGTCAGCCGACGCCCTACTCACCACCAACCACACCGTCGTGAACTCCCACAAAAAAAAAGATAAGGAAGGTGAGGAGTGAGGAAGGAGTTTTGTTGACTGAAGACTGTGCAACAAAGGCAGCGTATTTATTTATCATGTTACGGCAGATGACCGATCAACGTCTCTCTCGATATTTATAAAATTAGAATCACTGTTATTCTGAAAGATACCACGCACGGGAAGAAATGCTGTGTCACGACATTTTAACCCTGAATACCTGATGCCAGTATGAACCAAAATTACGAATGATGTTTAGGTCACTTCACTTACTGGCAGCGCCTAAGGCGCGGACGTTGTAACTGTACCGGTGAGCCAATCTCACCTCAACCAGTCAGACAACAGAAGTTTTAAAAGGTAACGTGCACATATGTTCTGTTGTCGTCTGTAGTGTAGTCTGTGTGAAGATGAACCTTAAAATCTAAGTAATACTTGAGGTATTTGAGCTCAAAAAGACACATTTTTTATTATTGCTTTTTTATTTTTTACAATTGATTGTCATTTTTTTAACGCACCATTTTTAAACTTCAGAAAATTTGAGCCAAACGCTCCTATTGGCCGAGAGTTTTCTTCGTTTCTGGATGCCTTGGATTTATCGCGATCTCCGGTAGGCAAAGTATTCCAAGTTGCCCAGACCATACGGCAACAGGGATGATGAACATAAAACGTGAACAGAATGGTTCAAAAATCCATTCTGCCAGAGAAAGACGAAAGGCCGCTCAATCTTAACTTTACTTTATATTTCTTAACTTGACGTAACTTCTCTTTCACTTCCATTTCACGAATTTGCTATTTCGGGTCTGAGCGAAAGACTCTTTTGCGGATGGTCGGTCCTTGTCAACGGTTCATAAAGTGCTCGCGTCATACAATGGGTTATAAAGGCCTGGTTACACGATACATTATTAGGTACGAGTTAATGTATGAACGCGAGATTGAACGCCAAAATACACTAAGTAACCACCAAACCTATGGGAACGCATGTACAGAAAATAGAACCTGCTCTAATTTGGTTCATGCATTAATACATGTTCCGTTCCGGTCCCCCAAAGTCAGTCATTCATGCGACCATAAATTAACTTGTGGGCGCAAATGTATCGTTTACCCTGGCCTTAAGAACCTTCTCTATTTATTTCATCCGCACGGTGAATTTTATTGTGAGTGTCACGGAGGTGCTTAACCAAGGGAGTAAACGATGCCGTCAAACATGTTCTAACATGCTTAATTTCAGCGTGATGACCAGTTTCTCTTTTCCAACAAACGTTTTTTGTTTCATTAGAGAGCCTCCACGCTCTGTTTTAAGGCACCTCTACGCTCTTCATTACCTTTCCAAGTTAGCACCTTGCCTCATTTCCTACACATTTTTTTTCTAATTTTAAATCTCTGCAAAGAATATATAAAATAACTTCAGGTTTTACTCTGTGGAAATTCTGAATATCCGTATTGAAACGAGACAGCTGGTAACTCTTCCGTTAAAATTCTTTTTTCCCCTCAAATTTCCCCGTTCTAGCTCTGTTATCTCTGAATCACTCCTTTGCGTCAACTATATATACGTAATTCCTTTCCTTGACGTTTAAACTTTCTCCCCCATTTTCTTTCCGTTTCAAAGTCATTTTCTCCGTTTTGAATACCTCCACTCCATTTTAGCACCTCCCTTGTCCTCTCTGATGTTATATATACCTGAGACTTGTGAGCTGTATTTATCTTGATAATAGCATTATTTATTGAAACCATGGTCGGTGTTTCATAAACGCTAAGAGTAGTTTTTTCCATCTTTCTTATTTCAATAAGGATCTACATAGAATAACTGTAGCCAATCCAATGACACATTTTCCATTCCGGCTCAAAATACTCATTATGGGCATGTGTGTCACATTATCTATGTTTCTCGTAACTGAACATAAATGTTTTTCAATGATATTTCATTCAAACATTATATAGAAAAGGAAATAAATATTTTTTAAATAATCTGAAATTTTTAAACTCTTTGCATTCCATTAATTCTAGTGACATGAAATCTACGCTGAATACAACGTATACTTCTGAATTCAAACATATGTTTTTGGATGAGGTCAAACCAAATACTGACAGTCACACTGAAGTCATTATTTTTCTAGATAGCTGAAGCTTTTATCATCAATACTATGAGTTAGGCATGAACATAACGGATTATTTGGAAAGCAGTAATTTTTACGGATAGATCCAAAGTGAGCATTTCAAGGTATACAATCATTTGCTAACATACTACCGGATTATGAAACACCTGAGCGTGCAAGTAAAGTAGTAGGGAAGCAGGATTTTGGAGAGCATGAGGATCTATGCTCAGTGATTAAGTGAGGATCCTTTAGTTCTGGCCAGGCAGTACTTAAGTGTTGCCCTCCGTAAAAACGCGCCCTCTTTCCCTAATTTGCAGTCGAAATTATCGCCCGGTGTCCGGAGGCGCGGTGGTCTCTCCACGGCGAGAAACGGTTGCCAAGGGGAACGGTTGCGCCGAGCCAAATTTCAGGATGACAAATGACGCGCGCGTCAGCGACGAGTTCTCGGAGGAGGAAGGAGAGAAATATGGGCTGCTCTCCGATGACTCTTAATCCGTGACACATTGCTTAAATAGTCGAGCTAATCGTTTTGATGTATTCCCGAGGAATTATGTGTAGTACAGCGCGTCATCGAGGCATGCGTCGTCTCCCAGCGGGCAGCCAGGTGCATCGGGATGAGTGAGAGGCGAGGGAAGGATAAGAGCAATCATGTTTACCAGCGACAACTCCCTTGCCTCCCTCCCTCCCTTGGCATCAAACGCCTCCAACTCATGCTTCACTCTGGACGCTCAGTCATTGTCTAGCGTATCACACGCTCCAAAGAATACCTCACAGCAAATAAACGAATGGTACAATTATTATGAAGCAAAGTGATTAGGGAAATGCTCATTTAAAATATTCCGAGTCTTACTCTCATAATTATCTCCAGATAATGGCCAAGTGATGAGAATGAACCAATCGGAAGCAAAACTCAAATCGTATTTAATAAAGTGAACCGTAAAAGTATGCCTACCCGTGTACGATTTGATAACGTTGGACATTAGTAGCTTATTAAATAATTTGAGGTACGTTAAGCACTGCCATAATAAATTAAGCGTCACTTAAAGCCGCAAAAATTAGCAGAAAACTTAATCACTTATATATGTAGGCGAAGTTTAATGAGACGGAACATTTCAAGGACCTCATTCACACAGAATCGCCATGCATTGCGTCGGGAATGAAATGCACATTCAGCAGTCAGTGACGCAATTTTCCACACCTCATCTTAACTAAACTTCAATGAATGCGTTACCAAAAGCATAAAATTATGTGCACCGTACGAATACGATTGGATTAAAATCCTTCGGACAAAATTGTTGACTCATGATCCAGTTACTTGATTAATAAGGGTTCTGCGTGAAAATAGAGTACTCAATGCATCGAATAAAACAAATAACATACTTTGCAAGTAAATATATAAAATGCAATTGCTAGTAAACATATGTATACAATTAAATGAACTAATTTCTATCCCCCTATGAATAATACATCCTTCCCAATAAGGCGTCAGATAAATTTTATCTTACAAAGTACACTCAATGATAAATAGATGAAGCCTCGATGCTAAACAATTTTATACTTATTTTGACCAGGAATTCCCTACCATAATTACCGTGTTAACATGAGCAAAAAGGACGCCAAATACATCTTCAGAATGATCCATAATAACCTCAGTCTGTCCCTATGAATCATGGGATTAATAAAAGGAGAGATCCACGATGAAGAACGAAATCATTCTTCCGCTGTGCACTAACCGAATTAATTTTTTTTGTTTCTGATTTCTTCCATGTAGCCGGCAACACGGTTGCCTCGCCGTCGTAGGAAATACGATGAACGAGTCAGACATCGAAACGTCTTATCATGGACCACCACTCTCGGTTTATAACCCGTGACGATCTCGTCCAGCCAAATGCGTAAGTACCCGTGGTCTTGAGCTGCAGTGGATGGGCAGCACACGTACAGCGTGAAGAGCACTTGTTTGCACGAAAATCAATGCACTCACAATCACACCCTCGCAGCCATCTCTCTCCAATACAACTCCCCCAACCCCTTCCGCCCCCTCCCCCTTCCCCCTCCCCCTCCATATCGAAGCACACGCACTGGGTGACCGGCAGCTCGGCGCCACTGCTCAAGGGGAGGGGGGAGAGGGGGATAGCCTCCCCCCATCCACCCCACCACCCTAAGGAGGACCTTCGTTCAGCCTCCCACCCCACATCCCGAAGAGGACGAGCCATAAAAAATAATAAAAGGAGCTAAAAGAAGAATTATGGAGAGTAACCGTAAGGCGCTGGCAGGCAAAGAGCCGGCGACGAAGGCACCAAAGGAAGCAACTACTTACGAAATCATCCCTAATATTGCTGGAAGACCGGAGGTAACGAGTGAACACTCAAAATATATAAAGCATCAAATGCACGCATACATTAATTGTTCATACTATTTCGGTTGCATAAATATATTTACAAACCTAATTTGAGTACATATTTGCTTATGAATATGTTCTATTATTGTATTCTTATTTTATTTTGTATTGGGTTACGAAGGTTGTTCCCATTACATTATTCATAACATATGGACAGTTTTAGAGAAGTATAACTTTCAAATAAGCTCTTTTTGTTTAACACTAATGTCATAAAATTTACTGCCCTAAATTCATTGAATGGTAACCCCATCATTAGATTATTTCTACTGAGTGCCTAATGCCACTATATTCTTATAAATTGTAGTGCATATTTTTGGCAGTGAAGTGAATAACTTCATTAATATAATTATTATTATAGATCGGTGACAGTCCTGTGTTTTAGGAAATGTAGCAAAGAAGGAATGGATGACGAAGAGTCTAAACGGATTACTAAAAGCAAGATACCAACATTCAACATACGGATAAAAATGTTTCATAAGCATAATCTTGTATAAAAATTTGAATCAATATACTACCCTGGTTATTTATTTAGCGTCGGGTAAAAATTGCTACAAACACTGCCCGACGACAACCACGATGGAGCTGTAATAGATAAAAGTGGAAGGAAGCACAAGTAGGTAATTCGACGGATAATGATGAAGGACGAAGAATGAAAACGAAATTAATAAAACCGAAGATATAAGTGAACAATAAGCGAAATCCGACATAAAGGTGGAGGAACTGGGTAACTCCTCACACATCCTATCTGCGCATTGCTATATCCCATTGCAGACAATTCAAATGCCAATTAAAGTAGGAAGGAAAAATATTATCGAAACCGGTTTTTTCGAATGCCTTAGGCAATCATCATTTGTGACAATCAGTCTCATCCTAGCCCTCAGTGGGTTCATACATACTGCTCTCCTTCCTGCTGATGACTGCCTAAGACAATCGAAAAACCGATTTCGGAAACACTTTTCCTTATAAATTAAATTAGAATCTGGATTTTCCGTCTGCGGAATGTTCACTTAAGGCCTTAATTTGCTCAACATAACTAATCTGCGCACTGACGGTTTCGTTACATATTTGATCACCGACTGTCTCAGTCAATTTAATAATAATCCAGGTGATAAGTGGGGGGCTTGGGGCATAACCTCCCAGCAGTAGTGGGGATCCGAAAAAAATACAATATTATCTAATGTAAACCAGATACCAGAGGCTATAGCCCCCCCCCCTCAACCTAGCCCCTCTCTGGATCCAACACTGATTATAATGAAGGAGAGCAGGTACTCGGTTGATTTAAGAGGTCACATACGTGGAGGAGAATGCGTTCTCATTAGTCTATTATATATATCAGAAGTATCAGGTCCAAGTTGCTAGGGTAATAACATGCAATCTATAATTATAACATAACTCCCAGGTTGAAAAATCTTACATTAATCTTAGGATAGTTAAATACCTAAAGCATTGGTCGGCAATCTTTAATAAATTTAACCAATTTAAAAATGTTTAAGTGTAAAAATTAAACACAGCTGAGATTTATGCGGGCAGCTCGACATTGTTTCCCAAGCGAAATGCGCGTCTTCCCTGAACCATACGCATGAAAACCATTACTTTTCACCCCCTTGGTCCATTATCGTTCAAACCAAAGTAACGCGATCTGTCAATGAAGTTGGGACGGTTCCTCCTAAATCTCTTTCAATTATCACTGCTCTTTATTCAATATTAATGCAAAATCAAGATTCAAGAGGAGACCGTAGCGCCATTTTCATGAAATTATCGAGACTTGACAACAACTACAACACAAAGTTCCTAGTAACTCAACGATTAGCATGTGGATGTGTCCAAAGTTTGTTTTTTTTTGTAATTATTAAACCGCTTTCATATTATTTTTTGCCATAGTGACATAAATATTCAAGTTTTAAACGACATAATTCCCAACCTTAGGCAATTATTTCCATAAGACATTGTGCATAATCACTAATAATACGCAATATTCTACGCAATTTGCGGAAGAGGCAGAATAAAAAGCTCAATTTGAGGATCACTAGCAGGGGCGGATCCAGGATTTTTTCTGGGGCGGGGGGCACAAGGGACTGACAGGCAAACGATCTACTCATACTTGTGATTGAAAACAAGATACAACAGTTACTGTACGAAATATTCTCTTAATATTAATATGAACGTTATTAATATGAAATTAAATGATTGAGCCCCCGTAATACGCAAAACAAAACTAATTTAATGATTACAGTAAAACTATTTGTCTATTTTTAAGCGTCTAGGATGTGCATGTGCCTCCATGCAGGACGGCACTAAAGTAAGTAAAGACTTACGAAATCATCCCTAATATTGCCGAAATACCGGAGGTAACGATTGAATACTCAAAATATGGAACGCATCTCATGCACGCATACATTTATTGCTTATACAATTTCGTCCCCCCCCCCCCAATTCCGCCTCTGATCACCAGTCGACAAATAGCTATATTAATAGAATACTTTGTAATTTTATGAAATGCCATTCCGTGCACGGAGAATCACGGAGGACACTCTTTATAGGTGCTAAGGAAGAATAAAGCGAAAGGCTACCTATCTATCAATCTACTGTGCAGTAAGTACATAAGTCTACCCCACCTTATCACTCCACCCTTGATTACCTCTACGAGGAAGCACACACAATCGAAGGAGGAAAGACGAGTGAAGCACACGGCGGCCATTACTCCCATTTTACAGCTTCCGTCCGTGGCCGGGGGCGACGCCACCGTCGCGAAGGCTCGACAGATAAACCACTCTATCGGGACCTCCCAATCCGCCGCCGTGGGGCTATAAAGACACGCGGGAAAGAAGAAGGGGGGGGGGGGTTCGCCACCTTTCACTCCAAACACCTTTCGTCCCCTCTCCCTCCCCCCTGAATGGCACCGCTGTGGGTGGTCGCCATGGAGAGAGCGCCCTATTTACGGAACAGAATCTCTCCCCCACAATTCCAGCGGCCCCGACTCCAGGAAGAAACGAAATAGATAGGCCAACTGTACGTATGTACTTTTATACATGTAGAATATATACATCGCCACCATAATGAGACGCGCCTTTCTTCGAATCCTGCCCTTTTCCTCGTTCATCACGCTCGCTTTTTTTCGCCAACTCCATACTTTGCAATAAAAAAAGGATATGGGAGGTATCCTTCAGGAAGTGATATCGTCCCGCTGCGTACGAGTCCAAGCGTCCTCGTTGCCATCGCTTCGGAGACCGCGCATGTGGGGGAGCGAAAAACATCTTAACAATGGCTGCACACCTTCGGTATCTACTCAAAAGTTCACTTAGCAACGCAGCATAAACAAAGGGTGGTACACTGGGTCGTTTCCGCCGAAATCTCTTTCACTTATCCCTGTTCTTAAGTCAAAAGTTGTCTGAAAGTCTTATTGAGTAGGCCCATAGACTTAGATAATAGACATAGATAGAGAAGGTAATTAAAGATAATTGACTGGCAAGTACTTACTCCTTTTAAACTAGTCTTATTTCGTGACGTACAACTCGTATGAAACTTAATACCACCACACTGAACATTTAATGGTATATGTCAGCATCAGTCAGCATCTCAAAAATTATAATTAATTTCAGTATTTTCTCTTTGGTGACATTTTTTTTTTGTATTTGTATTCGCGATACACACGTATATGCTGACGAAGGTCTACTTTTATACGCTCAGAACATTAAATTGATGGTGGAGTTGTCAAGGAGAAATATTTCACGAAAAAGACTTGTTTAAAGGAAGAGATTAAAGGATGAAATAACTTTGATATTAATTTGTTAATTAATTATCCACGACCTCTAGAAGTAATGCGTCACGAAATAGAAAAATACGACGCGCCAGGCAAGAGTAAAGGTACGTTTTCATGGACGCGTTTGAGGCAAAGACACGCGAAAACGGGATCTTCAGCCAATCAGAAGCCTGGAATCATATACTTACGTACACAATTTTAGAGACTGCAGAGGCCGAAACAAAAATTTAAATATAAAAGGAGTATCTATTGGAATGGAAGGTAACGAGAACTTTAATTTCTGATGATTTTCAGAGGTTACGAATGTTAAAGATTGAGTAGTAACATCATTGGTTTCCCAGCGAAAGATGTGTCGGCCAACGTGTCTACGTGACAAAATACCTGTACCTATAGAAGAATGATACGTATTTGGGTTAGATGATCCACAAAGGATAATTTCAGCTCTGCTAATGTGGAAGTATTCACGGTCGTCACGTTTCATTTGTTTTATTGTCGCTTCTCTGCACCGCAGATAGCGGGCGGGAGCCTCCTACGCCTAGGTTCTCCAACGCATTGGTTCGCTTTCACGAGAACAATACACGCGAAGAACGACGCGTCATGACGCGCGCGTGCGCGCCCAACGCATTCATGAAAACGCACCTTGATGCGTCCATAAAAACGTAACTCCGACAATTAGTTAGCTTGGAACATTTTACGAATCATCTCGCCCGATACCTCCCACGCTGAAGTCAAATATTTTTTCATCGCCAACTTCATCCTTTGGCGCATTGAATATCTCTAATTCACCACATGGCTTATCAAATATCATCCCACTCGTGAACCGACCACGCTTTATTCCTACCCTTTCCACACTCACCAAACTGCCTTCCCTCTATCAAATGTTATCAGCATCCCCTCAGTACTCCCTCCACCTACGCCATCTACCTCCTCCTCATCCCCTGCAGCAATGTCCTCGGCCAGCGTATCTCGAGTCTTGAACGAATCCTGATGGGATATTATGGGCAACTGATGAGGACGTCGTCACTGGAATGCAAAGTGCCGTATATCAAATGGACGGAGAGAGTTAGAAACAAGGAGATGCACCGAATTGCACGAGAATAAGGAGGGAATGAGGAGCATCGATGCGCTATAGAAGGACCCATAGGTGGATGGGTAACGTCATAAGGCACATAAATGACGTGCGAAATAAAATGAAGCGAAACAAATAGAAGGAAAAGTCCCCCGAGGAAGGCCCGGAGATAAGTACCTAATTGGGACAGATTAAGAATGGTATAAGGCGGGACAACATTAGGGAATTGAGAGAAAAGGCTTTAAAAAGGGAGAATTCAGCATTAAAAAATTAGCATTGTTATCCTATGATAATAATAGATTATTGGATGAGGAAGTAATGAGAGAAGCATGAGTTCGGGAAAAGTGCATGAGGAAAAAATATAAGGTATTGGGGAATGGTAACGACGGTTTGTATGAGAATGTGAGCGGTATGAGAAATGAGTAAGTGCCCCAATTCTTCCACCCTTTCACAGCATCTCTTTGCAAACGGCCGTGTTCCCGCCCCCCCCCCCCTCTCCCGAACACGCAAAGGAGTGGGAGCGGTTTGTTTATCACGGCGCCCACCCACACGGCAGAGGCACGCGTGAAATATTAAACATTAATAACACGGCCGCCGCTCCTCTTTTTCTCTTTTTCTATCATCTCTCTGCTTTCACCGCCGCCGTCTTTGGCGCCACTGTCGCCCCCCGCCCCTCACAAACATAAGCACTCATACATTTGAGACGTCGTCCTCTTTCTCGCCTCGGCAGCGCCTCTCGCGGCCGGCCAAGGAGTGAATGGAGTGAGAGGTGGGGGGGAGAAGAGAGAAATATAAAAGGGTTTTTGGACGGGGGCCAGGGACCATGGCTCTTTCGCTCGGACGCCAGGATGAGAGGGGGGGGGGGACGGGCGTAGCCAAGGTGTTTGCTGATGGCTCCCTCCCCCACCCCCTACGGAGAGAGGGTGGAAGGGGGAGGGGGAAGTGTTGTTTCCAAACTGGTGGGAGGCGGAGGAGGGGTAAGCGAAGGTGTGCAGGGGTGAGTTTCGAGAAATTCATTCTCTCCCCATACCACTCCCCGCCTCCGCCGCCTTTTACGAGGCACTGATTAAAAAGGCTAATAAAAAAAAGAGCGGCTGCCCCCCCCAGACTACTGCCCCCCTTCCCACAATACACTCCCTTCCCTCCGTCTACCGAAACTAGCAAAAAAAAAAGACTGGCTCCTCCTTAAACCCCCTCAACAATACGCAAACCCTCACGGAAAAGGGACAAGTACCCTATAGCCAGTGGTTAGGGGTGGCCTCGATCGCCATGGCGATGAAAGAGTCATACCCGCCGCACCGCGGCACCCAACCGCCAACTGATCCGTGACGTAACATAGGTGACGATGTGCCTTCGACGATCAAAATGCAATTTTATTGATCACTCCGACACAAATTCGCAATTCATTACATATGAGTTTGGAAGGGAAAGTCAGGTCGAAATAAAAAAATATTTCCCTAATCAGCCATTCTCTCGTAAGCTCAAAAAAAAACAATAAAACACAAAAGCTGTTACTTACTTTTGAGGAGATCAGGTCAATTCAGTTATTCAGAGAAAACTTTCACTGAGAGAAACAATAGGTTACAGCGAACCGCGCAGGGCCGAAAAGTCGTGATCCGATCGGTATGAGTTCGTTACGTCATCAACCTATCTGCAAATGGACCGTCGTAATTTTCCATCGCAAAACTCCCTCCTTAACAAGGAATGAAGAATCGACGATTGGTTCCTTTTTGAATTCCTTCAGTGATCTTCATACCTTCTCGGAAAAGGGGTAAGAGGATCGATGGGGTAATAGGTTGTGCTACGCCCCGAGGTCAGCTACGCCCAATGGGTCACACGGTACTTGTCAGCCGCACCTCAAAGGGATGGAGAGGGCAACGGACATTAACACTCCGCGTTACATTCAGAAGAAATATGTGAGTGAAATGATAATGCGGACGGACAAATCTGTGGGGCAATGCGCTTTCGGTGCTTTATGATACAATCGTCGAACACTCGAAAGTTTTGCGTACACTTTGAAGCTGACTGCCACAGCAGCCGAGTGCTGCGCTCGACTGACACGTGTGGACAGTGATTGCGAAATACTGCGGAAAGAGTAAGAAATCGATTGGGAGCGTGGTCAATTTTCATTCGATGTCATGGCGACGAAGAAGCAGTTCAACTTTAATAAACGAAGTAGATTTTTTATTCATCTTCACGTCCCGCAAAAGAGCGCATCAAAGGCCTTCACAGGGAGGGAATCAAATGAAAAAAAACACAGAACGATCGCAAACACCCATGCCCGACGTAGGGCCTACCTACCCACGCTTCGGTTTCGCATGGGAGGAGTATTACCCGCCGCCGAAATCGATAACGATGCCCAGGAATTCATTATAAGGGCAAACGTTAATTTATTTACGTAAGCAAAGAATCTAGTTACAACGTGATTTTTTCAATTAATAACTTATGAGGAAATAATTGTAAAAAAATGTAACTAATTTTCAAAAAGAAAATGAGATTTTATATAAGAGAATATTTCAATTTTTCCCCCCCTTACATTCTTTTCTCTACCATTGGCATCAAGAAAGACATTTCACTTCTGTGGCAATTCCGTGTTGATGATAGCAGCAAGATATTGTTAGGAGCTACTGCTTTATCAGTTCAATAGGACTTATGTATACGCCTGGGTTTAAGTCCTTACCTGGAAGAGCAACCCCTTCTTTAGCAACGCGTCGAATACATGGAGTAAGAAGATCGGTACGCCTTGTGATACCGCGTTATTTTTTCGTACAGGCTAATCGGCATATTTAAAATCATTATTAAAACCAGTACGTAATAATTATCTCTAATTAAAAACTTGATCGACGTAATTTCATTATTAAGTCGAGGAACAGTTTTATAATTTAGGGGTTGTCAAATATTCTCGAGGACAAAGATAAATTCTAAGTCGTTTGATTTGTTTTAACTCATTCGCTACGGATATTTTTCAAAAGCATAATGAACTCAAAAAAATCAGTAAAATATTTTTTAACCTCATTTTGAAACATTTTTTTATTCGGCGCTGCTACTACGCATTCTGCAATGCAATTAGCTTTAAAATAATATTTCGAAACTTGGCCTGGAACTGGTTGTGATTTTTTTACGGAAATAAATAGGGATTGAATACAAAAACTCATGTTATAAACGTCATAAAATAAACAATCATGACATAATTAATTATTATATGTTGATTTCTCTTAGCCTATTCTTACTGGATATTGTGTTTACGACTAAGCAGCAGAGATAGCTACGATGGAAGAGGATGAATGGCTAAGATTAATTCAATGAAGTTAGGGAATGTACTACAACGGTTTCTGGTATCAATTTAAAACATTGCATGTATCCACATAAATAGTTGGCAAAACTCACCGATACGTGGATTACATAAAAGGATTTTTTCTCCCAATAAAGAGACACGCCTTTTCTCCCTTTCTCAATACCCCATGCCATCTTCTCCTCTACGTCTTCTCTTCCGACGATTCTTGAAAGCATCTCTCTGCTCAATTGCGGAGAGAAAAGGTGAGTGGTGTTTACAGTCTGCCCTTCTTCTCTAGGCGTCCTTTTGTCCTAAATGAATCGCCGATACGGCCTCCCTCAACACCTGCCAATTACCCTCACCGCCATCCGCTCGCCCTATCCGTCCCTTGAGACCTATCCCCGCATTTCGATTCGATTCCTCGCACCCGATCATCCCGAATTAGACCTTCTCCTTCCCCTTTTTACGATGCGCACGGAATAGGATTCGAATCGTAGCCACTAAAGGGGTCCCTAAAGGGGCCGGACTGGCCGTAACCTTACCTTCCACGAGACCCTGGGGAGAA
Organism: Ischnura elegans; assembly: GCF_921293095.1. Lineage (NCBI taxonomy): Eukaryota > Metazoa > Arthropoda > Insecta > Odonata > Coenagrionidae > Ischnura > Ischnura elegans. Next base: position 19,470,048 of record NC_060246.1, read on the forward strand.
AACCCTCATCGCTCGACCCCTGACGCGCGCGCGCTCTCCGAATGCGGAAAGAGGAGAGGAGCCGTAAAGAGAGCTGCGTCCGATCTTCGAGACGTGGGGGAATTCCCAGTGGGTTGGTCGGGGGATATGCGATGATTCTCGCGGAAATTCAAATCAGAGGTGTGAAGCCAAGAAGTTCCGAGGTTCGGGAATACTTTCAAAAAATATTGGGAAAATGATAATAAATGACCTCATTATACTTCTGGGTATGCGTTCACCAAAAGACCACCGGGTTTCGCTGAGCGTTGCTACGGGAACCAAACTCTTATTTGACACACGAGGAAACAAAGATTGCTCTACGACATATCTTGCGATGTATCGAGAGCAATGACTTAATCCGGATCGAACCGTCTCGTGGTTAATTTTCTGCAACATTTCCATGGCGGACAATCGATTATGAAGTCCTCATAAGTGGAAGTTTTATTTCATTTCCATCAAGATGACCCGAGTTTACTACCATGAAGTTCATCCGAAGAGAATATTTTTGGGTCTATAAGGCCCTCACACACACAAACAAATATTACACAGCAGAGGATTCAGTAGTCGACCTCTAGAAATAATTTCACCCATATTGCCAATAAATAGGTTTATAAAAGACGCCAGTCAAGTCACTGACGACAGAGTGACTCGAAAATCACGGGAAAATGAGCTATAATTTGGACAGATGACCAAAATTTATTATCGTTATGACTTAATGTACCAAAGTCATAACTTTTCAACGCTATTTCTCCGTAGTGCCAGTACTGTAAAAAATAAAATATGGATTACCATTTTCTCGATGCAAAATACAATTTTATTTTTCCTGTTATTTTTCGCATCAACCGTAAAAATGACCAAATTTTCTAGTTTCACCAATTCTGTCAGAAACCTCGTCAAGGTTAAAAATCCGGGGGATCCGTCAAAAAAAGCTACGAGTAACAGATCATTTGTCAGTTGTCTCTTTTAATATTTTTCTGTCGTTCCTTATCTCTAGGGTTTCTCTATAAACATTGACCGTCCTAAAAATTGAAGCGGGGAAACCAATAAAAATTGTATTAACTATTGACACCACCCGTGAAGGTTTTAACACTGTGATAGGAAACCTACTCTCATCGCCGAATTACGGACTTTTGCCATAACCGATCAAAATGAGCCCAACGTGGCGGTATTCATTAAGTAGTGACAGAAAAATGTCGATCAAAATCGATTTTTTGAACAATCGATATTTTACTGAAAAGAAAAGCTCGCCTTTCCAACAAGAATTGAAATTTGAGCAAAAACATCAGATAATCGAAAAAATCGACGGTTTTTTTTGAAATACTGTGCGTACAAAAATATGTTTTTCATTCATTCGTAAAACACTCCAGAGACACATTTGAGCAGTGTAAAAAATCCCAAAAAAATCTGCTTAGAGTACACGCTTGCATTTATGGTATTAAAATATTTCTTATTAAATGCACGCACTTAAAAGTTTGGAATCACCGCTTGGAATCATACCGCTCCATTGATTTTTTTGAGAAAGATCATCTGATTGAGATGCTTTCCTGATGACGTGCCTTTCCAATTTTACCAGCCTTAGATAAAAGTCTTTCACTCGGGACGGATGACTTTATCACAGACCGGTAGTGAGGGTGCAGAGATCAATCGAAATCTTCATGATCGAAGTTGAAAAATCGAATTTGGGTCGAAACTCATGGCTCGATATCGATTTCCTCGATCTTTGACTATTGATCCTTTCAATCATATTTCCATGAAAATGGACATGACATTTAGGAAATTTTAACCTCCCAATCCGCACACCTTCTATAATTATGGAAATAGATCACAATAATTACCTCGCAAAAATAGCCAATCTTTTTGGCAAAGTTTTTCTTCATGAAAACCAAATCATTTTTCATGACACTATAATTAAGTAATAGTAGCAAAAAGCAATAATTCGACAGGGTAGAGAAAAAATATCGGACTGAAAAGGTTAAAACTCGATTTTCGATTTAAATCGAAATCGATTTTTCCATCACTATCATCATCAAGCTTCATACTCCCCCCGTAACCATGCGCATCCCCTCTCCAATTGACGACCGGCCACTGACTTCTCCGCATTCTCTATTTCGGTCCACGGCGCACCCCCTCTGTCTTTATTATCCCGCCGCCACCAATTCCGCCGTCTCACTCTCCGTCCTAACCACTTTCACTCGCACTCATAAAAACCCTCCCTCCCTTCATATTTCCCGCCTCCCGCCGATGATGGCAGCACCTGTCTCGCGGACATCACCGCTAATAATAATACGGCCACTCGCGGACGAGTCCACTACGAAAGTCCAGATACTCTGTCTTGAACTCCCCTCCCCCCTTCCCTCCCCATCCAATCCCCCCCCCCCCCCCCCGCCTCAGCCACACACTCCAAGGTTCCTTCGGCAGCGCAGCTGAAAGATTGGACGCTGACGGAACACTCGATGGCGCATTTGCGAGAAGTGAAACTGTTCCCGAATATGAAACTCGAATCTGCAATACCACGCTGGAAAAGATCACAATAGGAAATAAATAAAAGTTAAAATGAATGAACGTATTACGGGCGAGAACTATTCAAAATAACTGAATTCTTCAAAGTACTCTTGCTGAGAAATAAAGAGCACGACCATAAAAAATTCATTTATTTCAAATAGTGAATAGCCAAAGAATGTTAATTGTTCGATATCGCAATGCCATACCGTTCATCTGAACGAAACTTTAAACATCGGCTAATGGCAGACCTGCAAAATGTTTTTCATTACATGTTATATTACTTTTAAACTCCAAGTAATTACATTCTTCCGAGATCCATCGCGTCTACCACCTTCAGAAAACATTCATTGTCTTATGTAGATTGAATTAGCCTAATCTTACATAGATTTTAAGGGTGGGGGCCCGGCGCAACCCAAAAATAAGGTTCTATCCACAACACTGCCTTTTTCCATCAAATAAAAAGTTACACGGAAGAAGAAATTTTATCGCGACGGTCGAAGACAACACGAACTTTTGTGAATTTTCACAATTTAATCAAACGTGGACCGACCAAAGTTTCAAAGGGTAACCGTCATATTCAAAGTCTACCTAGGCCGGAGAAAGTTTGAATGAAGGCTGGTAAATTTCAAAAGTTTGTGTTTTTTCTTCATCCTAATTTATGAATTCCACCAAATAAAACATGAGGCTATTTTTTATATTCAAGAAAGTTTATCGTGATTGCGACCAAATATTCATAAGTAACCAAATATACATTTTGTAACTTATTTATGAACCTGAATTATGATTTCCAATCGGAATAAACGACGAGAAAAGGAACGAAAAATGCCTCAAAAAATTTTCCTGCGGTAGTTGATAACCATTCACATGTATACTTATTTGATAAACTAATTTAATAGAACATTTGCAACGAACGTTTCTAAGTATTTTAGTTTTTCCATAGCAGCCTAATAGTGGTCTAGTTTCTCATTGTACACAAGCTATACGTGTTCGGAGGATATTTATATTCGCACATACTTAAGCGCATGCGTTTAAAGCAAGTCGCAACTACGAATTGTAAATCGGAGTCATTTTAGGTGAAAATTCATCTCTTAAATAAGTGGCTCTAAACCTTAATCTACTTAATATTATCGACAACTTTAATCCTCAACTCTCCTCCTTCCCGATGCACTCTGAGCATTTTTATCTCCCCGCAGTAATTCTATATTAAGTACCAGTGATTTAATAATGACATAGAATTCGCAGACGGACCTAATCCTCATCAATTTTCCCTTTTCATTTGCTTCTCGCAAGATTCTCTCATTTTCCCCTGGAATATTGACTTCCAAAGGCCGTGACTCTTAAGCAGGATTATGATGAAATGAACCAATCGAGCATGACAGACAGCTATGCATTCGGCGGTGAAAACCCCATTCAGACGGGGTTCGAATCCGCGACCTCTGAATTTGCAGACCCAGCCTGGATTTATGGGCAACGTTCACGCAGAATGATCTGAATGACACCCTTGAGCCGATTGGGGTCTTTGTCAATTGACCCTACCTTCTACCTATTCGCAAAAGAGAAATGATTAAAGGAACCTACTAAAAAATTATGTACAAAAAAATTGGCACGTATGAAAAAAGAGAGCATACGAAGTCACTTCATTTAAACATTGCGTTAATCCAGTCATTTCACCCACCAACGCAGAGAACGAAAACTCTTCATCCCTCTAAGCGTTATGTAGATTATTTGTAATGAACAAAAAGAAAATCGATAAGTATTTACATGCTTGCGACACTGCAGATGGATTTGCCTCCTCTTGGACGTCGGTTTGTGGGAATAGCGACCCCTTCCGCAAAGTGAGGGGAGATGCAAATAAATGACGAACGCGAGACGGAGGGGGAGGGAGCGGGGGAGGGAGGGGAGAGGAGTGGTTTACCCCTTGCAGCGTTGAGGGAGTGATGGTGGGGGGAGGGACGGATGTGGCTCTGAAATCTGAAGTATGCGGGAGAAACAGTTGAAGAGCGACGATCAGAAGAAGAATTCTCCGAAATGAAATCGCGAATAGAAACTCGATCTCATCCACTTACGACCACTCATCCTCAGCACACCACCAAACTCAAAATTACAGCTTATTCCTCGATGCGTTTATTTACAAAAGACTTCCACTCACATACAGACCTTTTTTTGGCTCACCAGCGAATTTGTCCAATAACGCAGTTCGTTTGCTCACAAGGGTGTGAACCATCATTGTTTGAATAGATTTTTTCCGATATAAAAATTTAGGCAAAAAAAATTAACGGTATAGATACATGTTTTCCGGACTTTGATTTGCGTTGCTCCATCATCTTTTGGGCGTTGCTATCGACTTCTTCCGATCACCGAAGTGCTAATGCATTCTTTTGCGTGATTAAAGGATGCGTTTGCACTTCCGTGACCCGAAGTAGCCTATTGCAACGCAGGTAAATCTGTCGTCAAGTAGTAAATCAACGCTCCCTCATGCTCGAAAGCTTCTATCTTCTTCGTAACCAGCCTACCTGCATAAGGATTACAAAGTCTAATAATCTTTGGGTCAATTTTTCCACTAGAGACTTCCGTGAAATTTGCCGTTTTCAATTCGTTCCATTAAATTTTAAAGTTGACATTCGTCAGAGTAATTGAATGGGATGATGGCATGACCTGAAAATTTTCCACAGCCAACGTTAAATGGATCTATACAGATCAGTCATCAAAACAATCGAGTTCATCTTGACAGAAACGACCAAGCAAGCAATTGTATCGTCCCCTTACCCAATTATATAAGGTCTATAATTCCTTGATCCTGAAGCAAGCAATAGAACGACGCATTAACATACGTCAGAATATTATTTACCTCTATCAAGCTCTCTTAGCTTACTTCATAGCAAGCAATTAGCAATAAACTCATTTTAATTATTATTATTATTATTTTTTTTATGCACTTTCTCAGCTGATTAAAACCAGCTGGAAATATTCACCTATCCCAAGGTCAATTTAGGATTAGGCTCGGATGCTAAGGAAGAGAATTCACCCTATCCTACACTGTCCGATCATGCCCGACCCAGGAATCTTCTCACGATCTGGCAGGTATGTAGTAAAACAGCTTTTTGCCCGAGGTTAATTAGTTGTTTTTTAATTCCCAGGTCTTCAACTTCTTTTTTGAATCTTTTAGACAAGACTCCCTCCGCAGAGATTATCAGTGGGTGTATGCTGACGTCTTATTATTATTATTATTATTATTATGTTTTTTCTTAAATTTTCTTCAGTTTTCACTGAGTAGCTTTAGTGTTAAGAGCACGGGTTTTCACCAAGGTAACTCTTCACTATTGAATTGCGTTGAGAAATTTTCTCGTGATATGACAGGTTGAAATTATTACAGCCTTTTGCAGTTTGATGTAAGTATTTGGATGGATGTTGAGTATTTTGAAACTATTTTGTATGTGTTTTGGGATGATACCGGTAGCTGAGATGACAATTGGAGCTATATAAACCTGTTCCATATTCCATATTCTTTTTATTTCTATTGCCAGATCTTGGTACTTGTTAATTTTTCCTGTAATTGTCTTTTCGATGTTATGCGACAGTGGCACGGCAATATCAACTATGTAGCAAGTTCTATATTTCTTGTCAATCAGCACTATATCTGGTCTATTATTAACTATAGTTTTATCTGTTTGAATAGGCAGATCGTAATAGATTTTAAATATTATTATTATTATTTGATTAGATAAATTATTATTTGGTTAAAACGCCCAACATTTTCAAAAGAATTTATAATGTATATATTTCTACTAATCACTATTAATTTAAAAAATATAATTTGGAGTCCAGCTTTTAAACTCCAAAAATCAGTTTCTTAGACCCGGTATCGGTTCCCACCTATCTAGGTGTCGGGCGTTAATCACACCCGTTATTTAAAACGCAATTTATCTTGACATTGCTGCCCTCTTAGATCACAAATTATGAAGAATTGCATTTATACTCGGCAACTAAACACTCCTATGTTTATTGATTTTGAACGGCTCATTTAACTGAAACGTTCTCTTGATTCTCATTATATTTTCCCTTATGTGTAACATATATTAAACTCAAAAAAATATGTGCGGCAAATTTTAAAATTCCGACAGTTACTATTTTTCCAGAAAAGTAATATAAACAAGTCATAAATTAAAATCCGCCTCCATAATACATTAAATTACACCGCTGGAAGTTACTATTTTTCCAGATGGGTAATGGAAACAAATCATAAAATAAAATCCGCCTCCATAATACATTAATTACACCACTACCTCGCTAAAACATTAAGTGCCTTCCATAAACTCAAATGTAGAATTAAATAGTATTGCTAAATAGAGTCCAAACACTTCCACAGACAGGGTCGTCAAGAGAATGACTAGTTGGCCTCCCATTGATACTGAGCAGGAGTCTTCGGCGTTTCCTCCGCCCGTAAATAGGAAGTGGGCCATAATCGCTCGCATCTGGTACACACACATACTCTCTCTCGGAACGAGGACGGAGGAGGAGGAAATATATATATATATATATATATTGGTAAATGAAAGGGTGGGTGGGAGGAGGTGGGAGGGGTCACGGGGAATTCCCGCGTTTAGCGTCCAAGAGTCCGGCATTGGCCGCCGACGGGGGTGGAGGGTGGCGGTGGAAAGGGGTAGGGTGTGTATTTCGGTGCCAATCGCCTCGCCCCCCCCCCACACCCACCCACCCACCCATCCCAGCCCGCGCGAATATTAATAGACCACACCTCCCAACTCCAATATTCACCTCTCTCTCTCTCTCACCTATAACGCGTGCTTCCCATCCAGGTCGCCACCGACGAAGAGAAAGAGGAAATACTGCGCAAATTGCGAATACAAGGCTCAACAGTGCCATTCCTCACTTGTGAGGCATTTGTCGAGGGACTTTTGGAACCATAATATATTTTCTTCATCCATAACCTACAGATTCCTGCGGGATAAGATTCCTTGCCGCTTCACTTCAAAACAAATTCAATTAATTCAGCTAATTTGACTACATTCTCCGAACTCTGACCTATGTTTCCTTATTTAATCATGAATAAGGCAAAGGAAGGCAGGGTCTTATTTCAATATCAATCGATTTAAATCAAAATTGCATTATATTACTTGGTAATAATTGGGTGACAAGTTCTTGTTTAATATATTTATGTAATAGAATTATATTCAACTTAGCGATTGTATATAATTTTAATTTATTCCAGAAGTCAGCTGATTAACATACGGTAACTGAAATAATTATCCTTCAGAAATAAGTTAACTCAGTGGCGAAATTATCCAACTATATAGTTCTTCTAGTAAGGCGGATATATTCGACTGGGGCGGATAATTTCCATGCATCCCATATTATACTTATTTACAGAATGATACTGCATACCACCTTAAAGAGTGGAGTAAAGGAAGGTGACGACCTCACGCGTTGCCAAGCCGAAAGTCCGCAATCCGATTACCGGTGCGTGCGAACTTTTTTCAATTCTCTCCAATCGAAGATTAACAATTGAAAACGTAATTTATTAAAAGCATTCGAAGGATGAGGAAGAAAATAGGTTGAGGCTAGATTAATATCTAGCGCATTCAGTCAACCCCTCATAAGTTTAAAATGAGTTTAAAGAGAATTAAAATTGGCATCCCATTTTTCGCGAGTTGATGACGTCATTACAATTCGACATCATTAACTTCTTCAGAGAGAACATACCACTGAAGGAAGGAACCGCTCATGACGAATGTAAATGCAGTAGCGAATCACGAGAGACCAATGGGCGAAGAGCAAGAGTGCTTGCGGGTCTGCTACTTGGTAGACAGTGACGTCATAAAATTTTCCGCTATAAGGTTTGCCACCGTCGATTATTCGCTGTAAACAATTCTTGAAGTAGGCTACAGATCGAATAACGGAAAAATAAGGCTTTCTTTATTTTTCAAACTTTCTCATGATCGGCGCATTAAACAATTGACGAACGAGGCCACACACAGACGTAATTTATTCGCTTCCAAATTAGAAGTAGCCCACCAGAAAAGAACACTAAATGGAATGGGATGACGTCACCTGAAATTAATCAGTTCATAAACAGCAGAGGTCCACTCACTTTTCGTGAGCAAAGAGAGGAAAGTGTAAAGCGAAATGACAACCAATATCATCCTCCGGATAGTGAGGACCTATTTCTTTCGTCTTTATGAATTAGTATTGGATATATCGCGATATAACGAAGTTTTTGAGAACTCAACACTCATTGCGAATAAGTATACAAGCAAGGAGCAAAATCATAATGAGTGTTAGTTGGGTTGCATACGCAAAGGATAACGAAATTGGCGCAAAAAGTGTTGATGGTGATTAGAAGTGAATGAAACTCAAGAAGAACCGTCTTTCAATTCTTAAATAAAAATATTTAAACAGATAATTCAATAAATAATGACTCACTCTAAAGTTAAAAAGTTTGTAATTCAAAACCACTTCCTGCTTCGCAATAAAACGTGTAAAAACTTATTTATTTCTCAGTAACAAATTCAAGAGCACTCGAGGCACATTCTTAAACATTCCATTTTTGCTAGCTCATTTGCAATGTCATTTCCGAGGAGCATTCTTAAAAAAATGAGTTAGTGCACACTAATTTGCAGAAATTAATTCTGACTCACTGGCTTCATATTACTTTATGTAATAAGCTGCACTAAAAAATGCTTAATCCATTCCTGTCAGAAGGTCACTATACACTGTCATCACGACTACACAAGTATACTACATAAGTAACTATATATACAGACATAGGGCAATGTCTCATCTTGAACGTTTTTTTAATTACTTTCTTATCTCGACGATAGGGTAATTTGTGATCACATTTTTTCAGATGGGTAATCGCACAGCTCATATTTATTCGTCGCACAATTGTAGAGCGCAAAACATATTAAATTGAAATTAATCTGGAAATAAATGTTTTACATGTGATGTGTTTTTAAATTAATTTTAATAAAAATTTAGGTTCAAGTCACAAGTATTCTTCCTTATCAACCGCAATTGAAAAGATGAATATATTTCTTGAGAAAATACGCGTATACAAATATATATTGAAACTTATTTCTAAAAATATAATTTATATTCCATTGAAATGTAGTGATACGCCATTAGCGCCTTTACAAGCTAAGATTTTTTTCTAATATAGATGAGAATCCGAGAGTAATGATATTACACAAACTTGGTTTAAAATTAAGACTTGAGGCAATTGATCCCGACAAAAATAGCGCACTATTGGCTTAAAACAAAATAGGAACGGCATTAAGTCGACTGATTAGAAATAAAAGCCAGAAATAAGAATTACATAAGAACTACGGGAAGGAAAGGCAAAATAAATTGAGAAATAGATAATAATATAATGCGTAGGGCGTGAAATGTATGCTATACGATAGTAGTCAATTACATAATTACATGGGGATTAAGAAAAAGGAAATGAATCAGACCTTTGGCGGCGTTATGACAACAAAACCTGTAACAGCAGAACGATGCTTAAACAACTAAAGCAGCGGATGAAAAAGTGACAAAAAGAACACTCCTGCGCTCAATCGTTATGTCATAAGGCACATTCAATACCCCGATAGCGTTTTATGCGATATTTAAATGACCGAAATGGGATTATGTAAAAGGTACACGTAAGAAGCTCCTGAGGTGGGCTGTATTCACTCTTCAATTTACTCTCCTTTCCATTCATTTAACGCTGTCTCTCATGAACTTGCGGGATTCAGCTGAAATTTCGATAACTTCAGACTAACTTTTGCGAGATGCATCCACTTGGACGCGTAGCTTCGCATTCAGCGGCCAAAGAAGGAGATGAACGTGAGGTGAGGAGAGCAAACAGACCGAAGATAACCCCTACCGTCACCCTTCCTCCTAAGGGGCTTCGTCCCTTCCTCTTAAGGGTCGCCCTCCCGCACAGAGGACCTTCCCGACAATCTCCGCAGCAGCCAGGGTCACTCAGGGGGGGTCCCTCATCGCCACTAAGCCCTCGCCCTGCCAGACACGGGGCAGAGGACCCTGTAAGGGAGGGATAGAGAGGGCAGGGGCGGCCGCAGCGGCCACACCGCACATCCCGTTCCAATCCCGGAGGTCCGTTCCCTCATTACTCATCGCACGGTCCACCGTCCCTCATTCCCCACAATTAAAACTGCCAAAAAACTCCCCAACTTCCCGCATGAACCCTATCCTGGCGTCCCGGTCCGAGGAGATGCGATTAGGGTACGGATCCCTTCTCGTGAAGGAGACGCGTGGGTCGGGATTTTGACCCTTAACGCGGTCCCTTCCGAAACGGGTCCAACCCCCTTCCTCTCCTCCCACCCTCCGAGCATCGTGTGGGCTGTTTGCGAAGAGCAGGTCACACGTGTTCCCCAGAGGAGAGCACACACACACACCGAAGACAAGGGAGCCTCACTCCAAACAAACACCGGAGGAAGCAAAAGTGATTCTAAATCTACGGTAGGGAGTCATAAGCGAGAGCATATTTATGACTAAAGCATTAAATAACACGCGTCATGATCAAGTTTCACTAAAATATGTTCTGAGGTAAATTTGGGAGACTGGACGTGTAATAACCGAATGAATTAGCCATGTAATGTATCGTGAGATAAATAATGTGAATAATTGATTGCTACTGAGAAGAAAACATCTCCAGTTTTTCACCATAATTATCTGATGGAAAATTTCGTCCTTGAATTAGTATTATCTACTATCATAGTCAATAAGAATTGATAAAAGCTATCTCTAACAATATTTTACCGATGATTTCGCACAAACAACCCTCTACCCTGCTACACGGATACTGTAATGCTGGTTGCATTATCAAGGATATTTTTTTCCTGAATGTTGTAACTAATTTCACTCCTCTTGCAAGATATCTTTTCTCACAATTAGGACTGAAACATAAGTGCTCATTGAAAGTTTTTTTCAAAAATTCATTCACATTTTGGGATATTGGTCGAAGTGCTAGATGTCCCAACAAACGGAAAATAGCAATTAAGTGGGAGTAACCCAGGCTGAACGAGCATTTGATCTATTCGTCGAATGCATTTGTCCGCACATGCCATTATTCTGACCACAATATCCAAATTTGGTCATTTTAGAATTGCCACATCACGTTCACCTCATGAGTAATTTATTTTATTGCAAGGTTTTGTTGCTGGACGACGGTTTACGAGTGAGTCAAAATGAAAATACAATGATAAACGATTTTAATTTCTCCTGGTGAACGTTATTGATAAATTGTTCTCGGGTTCTCAGCCAGGTTAATTCCTTCATATAATCCGACGTTTCCAGAGACCGCTTGTCTCCCATCTTCAAGGCCGTGTTACTCTATGGAAGTTCAATTTTGTGTGAAATTGGACTACCATAGAGTAACGCGGTCTTGAAGATGGAAGTCAAGTCGGCTCTCGAAACGTCGGATCATATGAAGGAATTAACCTGGCTGAGAACCCGAGATCAATTTATCAATAAAATACAATGGTGTGGAAATCCATCAACATACGTTCTTTGAAGTGATCAGCCGTACGATACTTCAATATTAGAAAAAAATTGTAAATGATATACATTTCCTGATAAAATGCCATTTCTTTCTCAAATATATTTTTCAAATGAAAGCGCTTATGTTACCCAAGCTATGAGTACAACGCCTTAAAAAACGAAGGTTTCAATTTTGCCAAAATTAAAATTATACATTTAAATTAAAAAACACAATAGGTAAGACAGCTTGCACAAAAACATTTGATTTTTCATGAGCGATATAAATTCAAATGAAAATTCCGTGAAAAATTAATTCATGGCACAGTAGTGGCTCGGAATAGTCAGGAATGAAATGTAAGCAAGAAAATTACGGGATTCATAGAAAGTAGCACAATAGGATTGCTAAATATGTGAAATGGAGTCATCACTAATATTATCACACTTCCACAAACCTTTACACAATGCTACGGAGAGGATCAGATGCAAACGCAGCGATGGGCAACTGTCATGTGACATTGAGCCAAGGCGGTCAATGACGTGGCTTACCTGAAAAAGATAAAAACGTTCACTTTTAGAGATTTAGTTACGTGTAGAATGAATATGTGCATTCAGCACAGAAACCATATAATATATAAATAATTGCAATCACCAGAGAAATGTTTATGCCTAATATTGACACAGCTCACGGCAGAAATTTAAAATCTACTATATCATCCTAGGAAATTAAATACTAAATAAAGGCAGGAAATACTAAATCATTCATCCATATCATGATTCTACCCCGTAAGCTGCCTCGGTCGTACCACATTACGAAAAGAAAAGATTCATGGAACTGAGCTCCACCCAGCATTCATTAATGTACTTTTATTGCCGGATGAAAAGCGGATTTCAAAAGAACATCCGTACTGCAAAATGTTTCCCTTAATTTATCGTTTTTGTTGGTCCTAGAAATATAGTGAGGTTCGAAGATGATTTTCTCCCTGTCGTTCTTAAACATATCTACTCTTAATTGCTCAAGCAAGCAAAATCTATCACGTAGCCTTCGAGCCTCCAAATCCTAATATCAAATCCAATTAAAAGTTGCTTACCGCTTTCTGTAACGTATACTGTGATTTGCAATGGTATATTCTAGGCCTATTCTCAAATTCATAACTCCAGAAATGAAAATTAAGAATGAAATGCAGTTAGGACAGCATTTAATTCGCTTTTCACTTCGACTTACGGATCATAAAATTTTTAAAATCACCAGTTAATAAATGTAAGAATTGAGGGAATCGGTTGATTTTTCTCAGGATGTCAACCGAGTTAGAGTAAGAATAAATGGCAGCATTTCGTGGGAAGATATTCTGATCAACTCGAAGGTTTACGAGTCCGATGTCTGACCACTAATATCGGCATCATCAGCACTTAGGATTGTGGAAAATACTGTTGTTACTCCCAACGAAACTTCACGACCTTTCTGAATGCTGCGATAAATATTAAATATGTACAAACATTGAGACGATTTCTTACAGTAAATGCAGGCCGATTAAATATATCCTCATAGCAAGCAGATTCAATGCGTGCACTACGAAAGAGCGACGCATCCCAATCATTCGCACAATATTTATAACCATGGTGTCACCAGAATCAGATTTAAAAAGACGAGGGTATCGCAGCCTCAGAATGATTTGGTTTCCAAAAATGAATACTTATTTTTCACTCAACTTCGACGCTACGGGACCCATCGCACAAACATTTATCAAATTGGAAACCCGAGAATTATCAACCCGAATCATTCACCAGGTAAGTCTTTGATCTTTCATTGAATACGCTTTCAAACCTTTACTTTCCTTCAATACATGACAGAATTTATGGAAGCATTACTTAAATCAAACACAAAATGAGAAAGAACACCTTTCGAATAGCTGAGCTGAACCTCCTTGAGGTGTAAGATTGTCGCGCCGTTTTAACCCGAAGGGGAGAGAGAGGGGGTGGTAGGGGAGGAGGTCAGAGGGTAACAAAGGGGAGGGGTTGATTCAACCCCACCGACGTACGATCAGGAGAGAGGGGAAGGGAGTGGGAAAAGAAGGAGGCCTTCCTTCCACCCTCGCTCGCTCTGTTTCAGAGGAGAGGGATCCATTTCTTCCTCTACCGCCCCCCCCCCGCCCCCGGGGGTTGTCCCGGGACATGTCCTCCCGCCCCCTCTGCCCCCGCCAACCCTTATCACCTTTCCGCTCGAGTTCCTTCGATTCCTTCCGCCTCGCCTTCTCCTCCTCCCATTTCTATCTCCAACCCCCTCCCCCCCCCCGACCACCTCCCCCCAGGACGGCTTGGGCCCTCTACGAGTGGCAGTTGAAGGGAGGAGGGGGAGGGGGGCGGGGATATCTAGAGGTAGTAGTATAGGGGTCGCGTCACGGGGTGAGGAGGAGGAGGGGGATGAAGGAGCGGACCTCCCCTCCCCTCTCCCCACCTCTCATACCTCCTCCCCGTACCTTACACACGCACTTGCACAGCAGGGCTACCATCTTAAGAAAAAAAATCATTCTCTCTGCTCTCTCACAAAAAAGGAGATATCGGGAACAAGGAACGATTTATGAGGAACCCAAAGAGCCCGTGTCGAAGGAGTGTATGGCATGGGATGCCGTCTGAACAGCTGATTTTCCGACCGGGCTATGGTTTCCCACTCACAAGAGGTCGTGATCTGCAGGGGGAATGCTTTGCCTCAGGGAGAACACGCTGTTGACATCAAATCCATGACTTAGTCATGTAAATATGGCTGTTTTCCACTGAACCTAACAGCTAAAAATGTTTTTTTTTTATAATTCGAAGTGATAAAAAATATAAAGCGATGGAACAAGGGAATATTAGCATAAAAAGTTGAATTTTTTTCTCTCTCACGCTGAAAATACTACTTCTTGAATAGCTAATTCTCATGGTGTTTATATTGAGTCCCACTCGTGGAGACGATGCTTAAGAGAGGCTAAAGATATCACTCCCAATTATAAAAATGACACAAACAGGAGATAGGAGAACCAAAGCGAACAGAAACTCATTTCCGTAAATTAATTAATTTAATAATCCGACCACCCAAAGTAATTAACGAAATTTGATAAGATTTCAATGATACCACATTAACAAGGTTCTGTGGTAAATCTGGCCATTGATGACTTTTTTTTATAAATTAAAGTATCTTTGAAAAACAGTCTCATTGGAATACACTATAATATGTTTTCATTCTCTATAGATATGTGGACAAAATTAATGCACTGGTGACGTGGTGATAGTTGCTCACCCACGAAAAAATCTAATCATTAATGATATTTTACCCCATGGGCAACTTTTCTCTTTCATTTACAAAACTTACTTAGCCGCGTGCAAGTCACGAATTCCTGCTAATGGTCCAGATTCTTTCCCTAGTCCACCTCGCACTCCGATGATTTTAGTTTAGGGGTGACTGAAGATTTGAAGGGGAATTCGAACTCGGGACCCCTCAGTCAGCCGCCGAACACTCTATCTACTACGCTATCACGCCCCCTAACAAAGGCTGTTGATCGTTAATGTATGAAGGAAGGGGAAAATTGACATTTTGAGAAAGAAAGAAATGAGTTTGATTGAGAGAATGGTTGGGAGAAACAAAAGAGTTTGGGAAAGGGTATTCATGATTATCACATGCTCGGAGGGAATGTCCAAGAAGGTGAAGTGAAGAAAACACCGTTTTTAAACGAACTAGTAAATACACTTTGTGTGACATTACTGTCATGAATAGGCCACGAAAGCCAGTTGCCTTGACTATCACAGGTTCCCAAAAAGAGGTCTGATTCCAGCTGAAAAGGTGAATAGAGTCATTCAATTAAAAAAGAGCTTTTCGAAAATGAATTAAATGTTTGCAAGAGAGATGAACTATTCATATGCCATCGCTAAAAAGTAATAATCCAGTAATGAACAAAGAATAAGTTAGGGAAAATAATTTTTAACTAGCATGAAGTTGACATTTTTTAATGTTTTTCTCGTAGGCGGAAGAAAACGATTTCGAATACCAGTTGGAGTATCCTAGGACTTACATACACTTTTACCCCTAACATTAGCTCTTATTCTAGCCCCTATTACCACTACCCTTTATTTGGGAAGCTCAGCATTCTATGCAATCTATCGCTTTTAGCTTAAATTTCTCAGGGAGATTATGTTGAATTTTACTCTATTACTTTATTAATAACCTGGATTGAACTATGGATCATTGGCTCTAATGAAATTTGTTTCAGTCAGTCAAATTTTAAAACGTACAAATACCACTCATCAATCAGAAAGAACGTTTACCAGTTTATGTGGCGATAAATTTAAAATCGGTCAAAAATTAAAGTGAATTATACTGAAGATCATTCTTTCGGCTTTTGTAAAAAAACTGGGCTTTGGTATGCAATTATGGAGCTGCGGTCGTTGGCTTAGGACGAGTGGACTTGGAGTTAATAAACTTATGGTAAGCGTGAGAGGGTGGTACCCCTAGCGCCCCACACACGTTTTCAAGAGAATCGGAGGGTTTGACGCTGAAGACGGTGTGACAGGAGGGGGGGAGAGGAAGGGAAGAAGAGAGGTTAGTGTGGAAGGGATCTCTCTTCTCATTCTCATCACAAAGGGAAGGATAGAGAATAAGAGGCAGCCAAAGGAATGTGCGTGGACGTTGAGTGGATTTGTCATATTCTGAATTAGAATTAAGGCGGCCATAACGCACAACAGCGCCTTAAGAGGAGGCATCACTTTTGCTTCACTGATAACATTTTTTTTCAATTTCCTGGTGGGCCTGAAAATTTAAGATACCCCTTAAAAATCTTCTGGCCAGTATGTGATTGAGGGAATTGTGATATTATAATACATAATTAATATCAGTTTCAGTCATATTTTCAAACGGGGAAGTAGTGAGGTAGGTACTATTCATCAATTGGACCTAAAGTCTACCTAAGTGCCGCTTATTGCGTTAATTTATGAAAAATAAAAAAGAATTAATGATTATTCTGTCGAATGCTTTCTTACATAAATAGGCTTCGAATATAACCAGACTAATATAACTAGACTAGGAATATTCATAGATGTTACCCTTTTCAACATTTACCTGTATCATACACATACCATGGTATACATGGGAGAAACGACCGCACCATTGAGACTAGACTGAATGAAAACCGCTGCCAACTATATCTAGAATATCAGGAAAGTCGTTCATCGCGAAGCACGGGATGACATACTAAGAAGATATTCACGTTGACAAAGCAGAAATAGCCGAACCTCAAGATATCGGGACAGAATATTTACGGAGGGCATTGAAATCGGATTGGAGAAGCGGCATTTCAACCGAGACGCCGATTAGGCGCTAAGCTACTCTTGGCGAGCAGTACCTACAGAAATTTCATCGAAAAGAATATTAAGCAGATTCGCGGAAAATTCAATTCGCGGAGATGACACGTGGGAAATGAAGTGGCATGATTACTGGACAACCCCAAGGCACCAACATCATTCCCTGAAGACGAAAAACGAGACTTACGCCGCAACATCAGCAATAATGGACTCCCTCACCCGATTGGAAACCCGAGGGCACTTTATCAGCAAAAAAAAATTACTGAGGAAAGTTTTCGCGGCGTACAGGTTCGCAGTAGGGTAGATTAGATAGGGCAGTTTTGGAAGTCACTTCAGCCTTGTCTGAAAAAAATACCTGTAAGCCCAAAATCCCTTTAAGCCTTTGATTGATCGGTAAGGAAGATCACGTGCAATGCGTAAGAGAAGGTTAGATTTAAGATTTCCACGGCGTTTCTCCATATGCGCCTCGGTTTTCGGGAGTTCCTCCCCGTTGAGTTGTCCAAAGGAGACGACAGTTTCTCCAGCCATCCTGCTGGCGTCTTCAGGACAGAGATAGCGATGCATAAATTTGGCCGTCAGGTATAGTACCCCAAGGTACCTATATAAGACGGCCAAATATATGCATCGCTACTTCTGACCTGAAGACGCCAGCAGGATGACTGGAGAAACTGTCGTCACCTATGGACAACTCAACGCGGAGGAGCGCCCGAAAGCCGAGACTCATATGCGTAAGAGAGGGGTCCACAAAGTATCACAAGCATTGAGTATAATTTGAAATCCTTTTTATTTTTCCTCGAAGGTGGAGGGCGTAGAGGAGGTGGATGGGAAATGGTCCGTGGGGCGTGTAGCATGTTCGTTCGGATGGCAGGGAGCGCGTGGATGGTGCAGAGAATGAGATAGGGGGCGTGTTGGGAGGGAAAGTTTGCGGCGAGGGATGGAGGGGCCAAGTGCGAAGCTGTCGAGAGAGGGAGGAAGTTTGTCGAGGGGATGTGCACCCCCAACCTCCTCTTCGCCCTCTTCACACCCCCCACTCACATGTGGCTGAGGCAGATCCACTCCGACACCCCCTAAAACTTTTTATTATTTTCGCAAAAATCTGTTCTCCTCCACTCTTCCCTTTTATATTTTAGGGCCCTCGCTCGCTTCCCGCCAAACCACGAACACGGTAAGGGGATAGGGAATGAAACAGCTTCTCCTTCCGTCCCGCAGGTGGCACACCTGGGACAGACCTAACGACGTATAAACATTTTTACCCGAGGCAAAAAAGAAAACATCTCTCGCGCATTCAGGAATTTTATATTTCTTTTAGATGGTTCAATTTGTACTTTTTTGTTCGATGGAGTTCTAATAACAGTTTAATTTTCATGTAATGGGAACAAGTTTACACAGTGATTGTTTGAGGCGTAACTTGGTGAAAGCGATTCATAATTAAGTTAAAAAGAAGAACTTTGTGCTTTCACATTAATATGTATTCACGACCATGGTTTCAACGTTAGACGTCATCATCAGGTGAACTCTGCATGGATGTGGTGGAACTCTCTCTATGTGATGGACCTCTGTGGAGTTCACCTGATGATGACGTCTAACGTTGAAACCATGGTCGTGAATAAATATTAATGTGAAAGCACATAGTTCTTCTTTTTAATTTAAGTTTACACATGCTTACACTACAACTGTCTACACATTAAAGCAGTAAATATTCACATTTTGTGCAATTTATCAATTAAAATTTTTGTGACTCACTATTTATATGGCAGTTAACTATCGCCTCAAAAATATTCCATTATAACAACAATTAAACTATTTCTCTTTCCATCCCTAATGTCCCGAACCTCTTTTCCATATGATATCACTCTTTCTACCATTATTTTATAAATATACTTACTTTCGTGACTCTTTTATATCATATAGAATAGAATATTAGAGCTTTTCTGATAGTTCTTCCCTTCGTAATTCTGTAGTTGATCTCTTGGTTTCTGCTTCCTCTTTAATCCAATATTACTCTGAAGCACTGTTCCCTCGTTATTCCCTTTATGCACTCGTTTTTTTAGCGGTGGACCTGGTAATTTATCCCTTCAATAACCAAGAATCCTATTATTTTTTTTTAACAGTGAGCCCATAACGCTCAAACGCATTCTTAAGTTTCCTAACCAGCGAACTCCGGTACCTAATTCGCTTCTTCTGGAGACAGAATTTGTTCATCTGCAAAGTACAATAAATAAAAATATTTTATCCCATTGGTAGCCCTAAACAACTACATATCCTTTGCCACCCTTCACTTCTGTCAAAGTATATTTTAAAACGTGTGGGAGATATACCACACCCCTGTCTTGGATCTTTCGTCGCTTTAATTTCTTCCGTTAATTGGCCTCCAATTTTTATTCTTGTATTCTTATTTTCACAAAGGGACATCGCTGCCTTAAATAAGATAAGATCGATTTCGAAGCCCTAATCTTCTCCCATAATTTCTGTAAGGGTACACTATTATACGGTTTATCGAGGTCTATCAGCGCTAAATGAGTCTCCAGGTGTCTTAATCTCCTTTTCTCCGCTGCTATTTTGATGGTAAAAATATCGCCTATTATAGACTTCCCGACTCTGAAGCCATATTGTTCCTACGGTTGTTTCTCTTCTATTTTTTCAATCAGATATATATGTATTCTGGAGAAGATCCAGTTGATCGTGGGTATTACTGTTATTCCGCGGCAATTTTTGGATCTTTCCATGAACCTTTTCTAAATATAGGAGAATTAAAAGAGCATCTCCATTATATAGGGGTGGGTTCTCTATTTAAACACCTTCAAACAACTTTTTTTAAACATTTCTTTTCACTCAATGTGAGCCACTTTTGACGAGTTCCGGATTTATACTCCCTAAACCAAGTGATTTTCTATTTTTCGTTGTTCGCATGTTTTTTGCTCGTATAGTATTTTCTTCCTGTTTTATGCCCAACTTTATAATTATCCCATTTATATTTTTCAAGGTTGTTTATTTTTAAATACTATGGTCATATTCTTTCCAAATCTTTTTGAAATTTTAGCCCACTCTTAAAATTTTATAGTTATTATATTTACCGTTCATTAGAATTTCATATCTAACTCCTTATTGTTTTCCAGGATTCTGAAATTCTACTTCCCCTATGAATTGTTCCACATGTTGGCATCGTCTGTTTTATTATTCATTTTTCTTACCTTTGACCTCAACTTAATTTGTCCATTTCTAGCGTTGTACTACTTAATTCCACAATGGCACAAATAAAAAGCCAAGGTGAAAATGTCATCAACAACAGAAACTTAACACGCTGATTTTAAGACCAAACGATTTTCATCGTATACTTTAGCAGTGATGCTAAAGGATGCTATAGGAGGTAAGTATGCCTGATTACGATAAGCTATTTTCCTATTGAAGTATTAATGCATTGAAATATTTTACTTTAATACGATGTAATAAAACAAGTTTCTCATACGAAATACCTATATTCATCGCATATATGACTTTAAAAAGAGACTTTTGATAACATGGAACTGAACGCAATGCTCACAATCCTGAAATAAAATGGAATGTTTTATAATTATCCATAATTTATATAAAAGCCAAGTAGCCCTGATTTCATCTGGATCCAAATGTGAAGAAGCAAGAATAATAAATGAATTGAGACAATGGTGTGGTCTGTACCCGGAAATTTTCAACGTTTTCAATGAGAAAGCTAACAGCGAAACGAAAGAGAAAGCACCAGGAGTGAAAATCCACGGAGAAAAAATGAGCACGCTTGAATTTGTCAATGACATAGCAGAGGGAATAAACCTGAATAAAATATTATGGGCGATAGAAAACATGATAAGTACAAAGAGTACAAGATAAGTAATAAAATAAATATTTTGAAACTATTTTCGAAAAAATGTTCGAGTTTTAACGAAAGCCGATAGAATTTTTTATTCACAAAATCGGTGATCAAATGTTACGTTACAAGCAACTGGCGTATAAAATATTCATTTTTGCCGAAAACCTCTCATTGATGAGATTATTTCGGATCTTATTCGGTCATACCTCTTACCTCGTTTCAAGTTTTGTGCTGAAATTGCGAAGCATTATGAAAAATTATCGAAGTGATTTTGCACAAACAAAATTTTACATCATTGCTTGTCATTTTCTCGAATTTTGTGGACGTCGGTGTAATTTTGGGGTACTATTCAGAATGTCGGAGAAATTAGCCACCGCGCGCCGATTCTACCCTTCAACACGGGAAAACCAGTGATAATAAATAGATTCACCGAGTGCTAACATCGTTTTTAACAGGTTTTCTCAGGTTTTTCACGCCCCCCTCCTACGCAGGCGTGTTCCTGCAGTGGATTAATTCGCGGAAGGAAATTTCGCTCCGCTATCCTCATGTTTCTTTACCACAAGCGGAAATCTTTTTATCCAAAATTTCCACACATACAATTGAAATTTTAACCTTTCATACTTAATATCTTGTTTATCTGGCTTAACATTTCACTAATAGTGAATACCGTAATTGTATATTTTTCTATTGTAATTTTATATTTTTCTATCGTAAATGATTATGTATTTTATTGTCCGTATTATGTATCTTTATACATGTATAAAGGTAATTATATCTTGCATCGTTTCACCAATCTTTCCGTACACGAGTCAAATTAAGTTTTATCCTTAAATTTGAGAAATCTGAAAATTGTGTACTACATTACAGAGGATATATTGCATAACCACAATTTAACATCATCATTTGTCATTTTCTCGATTTATTTTTTAAGTTTTGTGGACATTGGTGTAATTTTGGGGTACTGTACGGGAATTCAGCGTAATTAGCTACCGCTACTACTGAAAGATACACTGCGTTCGTATGCATTGACGCTAACGAGGAGTAAGGTGGTCTTTTAGTCTCGACCTCGTCCGAGTAAATACATCTATCTATCTATAACGTCGACAAGTGCGCAATGTCGTAAGCTTTCGTGGGGATTGTGCCGAGCGAGAGATAGTTACGGGAGGCAGGAGTGTGTGATCGCGAGAGCAAGAGAGACGAGGATAGAGAGGGCGAGAGGAGCGGACGAAATCCGCGCTGGAGCACTCGGGAGCAGCCACAGCCGAGAGTTTGGAGGAGTTGGTCGTGAGGTGGGGACGGATGCGGGGGCCGGAGGCTGCTGCTCTTCAAGTGCCACTCACTCAGCCCCCACTGAAGGCCCCACCTTTTTTATTACGCCCCACGATGGGGGCACCGCCGGAGGAAATTATTGCATACTTCATCCCTCCGCTCTCTCCTCTGGGGAACGCAATAAAAAGCACCAATACATTTCTCTCTCTCTCTCGCTTACACCTTACACCGCCTGCCACTCACCCTCCGTGCAATTCCCAAAAGACTGCTCCCAAAGTGCTGGGGCTGATGACGACTGATTTTCTCAAAGGCACCTTTAAGAAAGTTTAAATTCCGTCGCCATCGATAAAAAAATAATTCATCGCAAATACTTTCGAAAGTATAAATTTCTAAATTGCAATAAAATAGGATACAAAGTGTTTCCGCATATTTTTTGGGCTACTAGAGTTATTTTTTTTATTTTTTTCTGTGAATGCATATTACATATTGAGGTAAATCTATAATTGGGGAAAACTGTTGATGATGGTTTCGTTGGTTTTTCAAGATTGTAGAAGAAAAGTGGTTTTTCTCAAAACTAAGCTGAATGCACTTGAGATGAATTTAAATTTAAAGCAGAGGAGTAATTAGGCTATAAATTAGCAAATGAGGACTTGTAATCTAGAGGGTGGGTGTGAAGTGTCTCTCTAGTTGTAAGTCCCTTACTCAGCTAAAATTGCAACAGCATGTTTACAATCTTAAAACTAGTGAGCGAATTTGTATCTTTTGAATAGACTGATTGAAATTAAAAATACTCAAGTGAGCCAAAAAACTTTATTATTACATGGAAAGCTAAGCTCAAATAATTTTAGCAGATTATAAAAAATAAGGTTAATTTTCTGCCTCATTCATTCAAATCAGAACGAGGTAAATTAAAATACATTCACCAAAAAAGTGAAGGTTTGTAGAGGTAAAAATTAAAGTAAAAACAAACAGAACATTCGATGAAATGTTGAAAAAAAGAGTATTTTTAATTACTTTTCAGTGGAAAACGGTCGTCGCCACCACCGTTCCGAGACATAACATCGATGCCAAAATAAAAGTTGTCCATCCACTCTATCAATTGGCTGGGACGAGGAATTGGAACGAACCGCAATACATTGACACACGTCGTCCGTCCTGGCTTATTATTGGGAAGCGGGCGTGGGAGTGGGGGTGGTTTAATCTATTCCTCGCCCAGTGCCGTGAAAAGAGGTGATCCGTGAATTTCCGAATTCGAAAAGCGTTCTGACCAGTGGTGTTGCGGGCGGCGACTGGGTTGAGGTAAAAAAGGGGTGAAAATATTTGGGGGGTGGGGGGGTTTGCCGTGAATGAGCGGGTGTGGGAGTACGTGAGGAGGCGTTGCCATGGAGACAGAACCACCCCCACCACACGAAGTAGGGGGGGGGGATGAGCGCAGGTGGCGGCGGTTCTTTTTTCCACCGCCAGCAGGAGCAGCGGTCGCCGGGACAAGTGAGAAGAGGGTCTTCTTCGAACGCGATTCCACGAGACTGTTCAACAGTGGTCCCGCACCCCCTCCCTCCCTCTCAACCCCCACTCTACAGGGCAGATACAAGCGCGCACAGATGGCCAAATGACTCCGGCACATATATACATACGTTCTACCTGTCCGCTCGGCTGAGCTGACGCCGGACGAGAGGAGAGGGACAGTTGGAGCGACTTTTTTTTTGTTCCGGAGACCGAAAGGACGATGAAGAGAAGGTCAGGCAGTAGAGGGCGGGTTTCGAAGGACGGAAGAGTTGCTATGGAATATGGTGAATCTTTTTTGACACGGGAACAATAATCACAATTTGGCTCACCTGGGCTACGCACAAATAGTCATCGCTCACTCCAAAATCTAGATATAGAAATGTAGTGTTTCCGCGAATGGTACAGATAAATTCTTCACGTGTTTTACAGTGGGTTAAAATCTCCATAAATGTCGACGTTTCAGTTGATAATTAGTAAAGATCCTCTGGGCTGAGAAAGATGTCCTAAGGGGCTTAGATGAGTAATCAAACGAAATGTCGACAAGTATGGAGATAATAACCCGAGTATAAACTGGTGAAGAATTTATATATGTATAAACTCTCGAAGGAAGATAAAATATTTTATGGGAGGGAAACTCAGCAATATCTTCAAATTTTAATAATTAATTTGAGCTGTAAATGACAAAGCGAGGCCTACAACCCTAAAAATGGTACAATTGTAAGTGTATAATCAATTGATCGACGACGAATGTAGACAAGAAGGCAATAAAACTACTGCTTTCTATCTCCGGCCTATCTATGACGTGGCAAAATACGTTTTCCCCATCATTAGTTAGGGCTTATACAGTGGCGCCGACTTCATGGGGCCTGAGGGGGCCCGAGCCCCCTCAAAGATTCGTTAGGGGGGGCGGAGCCCCCTCAATAATTCAAGAAAATAATTAAGTTATAATATAATGCTTTGGGAAATCACAAAAATATATTGGTTTTTTCCCATGCTTGACGATAGATACCTTTTAAAATACATTCAATAATGTGTTAAAACAAATAATTTTAAGGTAGTAAGCAGGTTAACTGAAAACAAGTGGTGTGAATTATAATAGTGTTACGGTGCTGAGACACACTTTGAATTTAACCTATGCCCGGGGTAAGACCCTCGATAAGGGCCCCCCAATATTTTTTATAAGTCGGCGCCCCTGGGCTTATAGCTTTCTAACCTAAGAGATCTTAACTCTCGAGATATACCCATTACCAGAGATACGTGAAAATAGCACTTTCATTGTAATTTTACAGCACTTTCAACTACAGTTTATACAATTTTGTAGCATCTATTTTTTTCTTTATTTTCATTATGTCGCACTAGTAGCTGACGACAAAGTGTGATGAAACACAGTTATTTGAAAAAATACGGAACAGTTTAAATAATTATGGGGTTTCACAGCAATAAATTACGGAATAAAACATAAAGTAATAAATTAAAAATTATATTTGTTCCTTTAATATCATATAAACTGGTTGAACATTACATAGACCAAGTTTCAAAAATTTCTTCCTTCAACCGGCAGCGTCTGTCAGCCACAACTAGATTGTACTGGCTGAAAAACATCTCTGCATCCACGATGCAAACCGGTGTCCAGACTGTGTGGAATGCAGCATTTCCAAACTCAGTTTTTTCTGGGCAGATGGCAAGAAACATTTGCTTAACATCGCAGGAGCTACAAGGTTTCTCCCTCAGCCTCTCTTGTAGCTGCCGATGAAAATACATGTAAACATCTATGAAAGCAGTAAGGCCCAACGTCCAATGGAGCAGCGAGGGATGGGCTCGGCACTGAATTTACGAATTTTGCCATCGAAAAGGCAAATTTACTGTTTGAACATCATGAAAGTCCACTCATCGCGCCTATGTCGCGTGTATTGCATCAATATCGCATTTATCGCATATGCGATTTTCAATTCGTACATTTTAATTCGTAAATTTCTGGAGAGATGTTATCCACTGTCTTTGTTAGTCAAAGTTTCCTAAATCACGGCTAGTATATAAAATTGGAATTAATCAAGCCATTAAGTGAGTAACACTCATACGCAGTCCCATAATTCCGTATTCTTGTGATGCCTAGCCTATATAGGGATCTATTGGGACTGATTTGAACTAGGCTAGTTCGGAGGGTGCCAGCTTCAAATCCCGGGCAAATTCTTCGAACGCTAATGAAAAAAGATTCACGAGTGAAGAAAAGGGCCAGAGAAAGGAACTGAACCTCTTACTGAAAATATGTCAAATTCACCGGCCTACAGATTTTTTTCTAAGTGAGCTCCGCCCTCATCTATGCTAAGCAACTTCCAGGCTAGAACACAGAGTGAGAGAGGCTTAAGATTCTTGTGTGTAAGTGACTTGCTATCAAAGTTTGAGGGAAGCCTTCCCTTTTTCTTATCATAACCACCTTTTATGGCCTGTTTCTATTACAGATGCAAGAAGTCTAGGTCAACCCTTCAACATTAAGTTGTGAAAAAAGGAAGTTGAAATAGAGGAAAAGTCCACAATTGCGTACAATTAATGACTCAAAAATATGACATACATCGCCGATAAATTCTGATCAAAAAAGTCTTATTCATTGCGATGATAGGCGAAAACACAAGCGTTTATAATTTATCACACTCTCATCATACCTACATTGACCTAGGTTTCCATGGGTACCCGTCATTCTCAAGGTGACGGTTGTCCGTAGACACCTAGGTCTGTGTTAGTTTTATCGCAGTGAAAAAAGTTACAAAATATTTGTGTTCCTATATCATTATTATTGAAAAATTCCAACAAAATTCACCTTAATCTATTGTTTATACTCTTACTCGTGACCCACGCCCTTGGGCTGGGTTCCTCTCCGGATTGCGTCACTGATATATTTTAAGGTGTTCTTCAAAGCCACACTCCCCGAAATAGAGGAAAAGTTCACAGCCAAGGAGGACCCAAGAAAATTCAGTATCCACGGACCTTCAAACTCTACGAGCAGCCAACAAAAAACGAAAACTTATGCAAAAAGGATACACCTATACATGCGGATAGAGAAAGACAATCGGCGTTCACTCAACAAGGGGAGTATTTTGTGTGAAAATGCGAATCCTCCGCTATCCAGGGGACACAATTATCTCGAGCAGACATCTTGAACACCACTCTTCTTGCGTGGAGACACTTTGCTCCCCCGTGCCATTCTTCCCCCGCCACAACGCCAACCCCCGCCCCCACCCCACCCTTCTCCCCTTCCTCCCACCCCACGTTGTCTCCCTCCACCCTCCCTCCCTCCAGTTAGGCAAGAAACGAGGAGAAATTTCAAGGAGACAATAGTGATGAAAGTCTCGCCAATTCCATTCTGGAGTCTTCCGATTACTCTCAATGGCATTCACCATGCTATCGACATATTATGCTATAAATTCCCCATGTTATTGTTCACAAGAAGAGTTGCTCCAAAATGTACACATTAACAAAACAAGGTTTCTCCTTAGGGTAGAACCAGTTTGGAGTTAACGGAGTCTTATCTCATTGCTCAGACAGAAATGCAATGGTAGTTTAATAGCAACAAAAAATCATCAGTCACTGAAGAAACTACAGCACCTAATAGGAAATTATGAGGGGCATAAAAATAAGTAAATAAGCAATATAAAAACGTAGAAAGAAAATTAAATTATGCCGGAATAAAAACGAAATAATCTTTTTTTGTTCGCTTCAATTCACAGTGATGAGTTTACGTAATTGTAATACATAAATAATGCAGCAAATGAATCTTTTGGCAATCAATGTTAAAAAGGTGATAACATATAATCAAATGCACCAGAACATTATAAAATACCCCTAAAATCATCGCTATAGTCAAGACAAAAATATTCCTTTAATAAATCTTTTTAAACACTCCACCTCCTAATCATCGAATTTGTGCACTGGGAGGCGTTGGTACTTCAATTGCTCCAAACACTCAGTGTAAATCCAAGCGATCATCGTTCGTGTTCAAGTAAATGTAGGTTCAATTGAATTTTTACACTCAATGAGATTTTATCATAAACAGGCTCTACAGGCTCAGCAAAATAGGAAAGAGAAAGTATTCGCTTCCACGCATACATTCGATGCACATCACACTTTGAATTATAAATGTTGATAAGCATATTATTACAGACTTTGTTCCAATTTCCACCAGAAAATTCGTCAAAGTGTAAATTTTCGAGTTTTCATTCTATTCTAGTATCAGCATTCGGTTAATGCACGATAGGGTAGCCGAAAAGTATGAAGGTTTTCAAAATGTCTAATGCCTCCCCTAAAAATGATCACAAATTACTAAAAACTATGTGTAGGTAGCATATAAAGGGGAGACTCTCTTCAATCATAGGGTATTCATACGGTGAATAAGTATGTACTACCTGGCAAAGGTAAAGCTAAAAAGCGATGTTTTTTTCGAATTTGCGCTCTCTAACAGTTGTTTTGCATTATTTATAAATTTCTATATTCTTTAGTCGCTCGACAAATTACCAAACGATATTCAACTTCTGTCTAAACAATAGTTACAATCTTTCAAAACCTTTAAACTAAAATATTTCGATTATTTACTATCTCGATAACAGCATAAGTTGCTCTATTTTTCTTTTTAATTTGTGTTCGGGTTAATATGATTCATTTTTTTGCTGTAATGTTTTTTTTGTTTAGCTAAGAGTATGTGACTATTTGTTTGTGTTTGTATAAAATCCGGCTGGGAAAATAGCTTAATTTTCCGTTTTTTATTATATTTCATGCATTTGCTATGATCGGTTATGTCATGAAATGGAATATCATCGTAATCATTTATCATTGTAATCATTCATATTGTATTTCATGCAATGTGCTAGCAAATTGTAATTTATTTATGTAGTTTATTTATAATTTTTATTCTATTTTCATTAATTCTGTTCATCTATGAGTTTAGGTCGCAATTTTCTTTGTCTATAAACAACGCTTTTGATATAATTCCACAAGAAAAAATCGCAAGGTGTGAGATCTGGTATATTCCTATGAACTACTGAAACCGCACTATTCCTTTATGATAACCCTGTTTAGTTGTTGTGCATTCCGGAGAGAGGGTTTTTGCACTGGCGAATGCGTGAACTAGCCAAGAGTGCGATAGCACAAGAAAGGAGAGAGTTGAAAGCAGCACGCGACTCCCTCCCCCCCCCCAACTCCTCCCACTTTGGCCATGCTTTCATCGTGCGGGGGCGGAGAAGACGGGTCCCGAATAACGAGAGAGAGAGAGAGAATCCCTCTCCACATCTGGGGCCGAGCCTATTTCGAGGGGCAGGCAGCGTGAAATGAAAGGGGGGAGGGCCGGCCCCAATCTCATCTTTGGCCGAGGTAAGGAGAGACATCTGCCGGCCAGGGGTGCGAAACAGGAGCGAAAAACAACGCACAGGCGAGGAGCGCGCGGCCTGAAGGCGAACAGGGACGATCGCAGATACAAGCATGCGGGAAAAATAAAAGGTTGTGCGTGAAGGACCCCAGGGGCCGCTCATTGCGACGCCAGCGGAGGGACTGGGTTCGGGAGGGTGCGGGTTCGATTCTCAACGCTGCAATCACCTCAGATTGGCATTGGTGGCAGTCGTTGAATATTGGCAGTTTTCCCAGAGGGTAAGCAAAAGTTATCGTATTCAAGAAACTACAATGGCATCATCATCATCATTCGTCAACAATCCTAAGATTGGTTTGACGCAGCTCTCCATTTCTCTCTCCTATCCGCTAATCTATTCATAGCTACATATTTATTCTCTTTTACATCCTTCATAACCTGTCCTATATAACTCATTCGGGGCCGTCCCTTGCCCTTTTTCCCTTCCACTTGTCCTTCAACGATTGTCTTCATCAGACCATCGTGCCTCAAAATGTGGCCAACTAAGTTGTCCCTTCTTCTGCTTAATGTTTTTAGGAGGCTTCTCTTTTCTCCCACTCTCCTTAGCACTTCCTGGTTACTCACACGGTCAATCCATTTTATCTTCATCATTCTTCGGTAGCACCACATTTTGAATGCTTCCACTCTTGACTTCTCTGCTGCTGTCAACGTCCAAGCCTCGCTTCCATAGAGAAACATACTCCATATGTAGCATCTGATGAATTGTTTCCTTACTTCTATGCTGGTATTTTCAGCTGTAAGAAGATTCTTCTTTTTGTAGAAAGCCCTCTTCGCCTGAGCTATTCTACTGTGTATTTCTTTCTTGCTCCGTCCATCGCTGGTAATTCCCCTTCCCAGGTAAGAGAACTCGTTCACCTCTTCAAGCTTATGCTTTCCTAGGTTGATGTTTGTTTTAGCCTCCTCTCTTTTACTGCTAACTAATATCTTAGTCTTCTTTTTGTTGATTTTCAGCTGATATCTGGCCATTGTCCTTTCCATGTTTGTCAACGTCTTCTTCAAATCCTTCTCTGTCTCGGCTATGACTGCTATGTCGTAGCATACTAATCAAATCGCAGCATACTAATTTTTCTCCGTGGATATTGGCACCCGAAGCTTTCTGCTTGATTTCGTCGATGGCTTTCTCTATGTAAACATTAAAAATTAAGGGGGAAAGCGCACAACCTTGTCTCACCCCTTTTCTTATTCTTGCTTCTGCACCGTTTGGTCCACATTTGATCATAGCTACTTGGTTTTTATACAAACTATGAATAATTCTACGATCATTGTAGAGTACGCCGATTTCTTTCAAAATTCTAAGCATTGAATTCCATTCCACGTAATCAAAGGCCTTCTCTAAATCGACAAATGCTATGAAGGTTGGTTTGTTTTTCTCCATTCTCTTCTCTATGATCATCCTTAAAGCCAAAATTGCTTCCCTTGTACCCCTGCTTTTCCTAAATCCGAATTGGTCCTCATCCAGGAATTCTTCTGCTCTTCGTTCAATTCTCCTGTAAATGATTCTTGTCAGAATCTTCGACGCATGTGTAGTCAGGCTTATGGTCCTAAATTCTTCGCACTTCTCAGCTCTCTTCTTTCTGGGTATGGGAATGATGATGTTCTTCTCGAAGTCACTAGGGAAATCTCCTGTTGAGTACATATCGCAGATAGTAATGTGCTAAATTAAATTGGTATTTTACGTACGTCCGAAATCAAAATTCATTGAAACCATTCGATAGATGAGAGGGAAAGATAAGTAAATCTTTCCCATTCTGCCATTCTCACCCAAGTTTAAAATAACAATACACAATAATGCAAGAAACATTGGCGCCGCATTCTAGTCATTCCGGCTCATTGACTAGTTCAGATTGACGGAGGAAATCGCTAAATAAGGTGGAAACGCAAGAAACCACGTGAGGCACATGCACGAGACCGAGCAGTAGCGGATAAATGGTGACCCTCTCCGTATGATCTCGTGACGTCATGAACATATTTGTGAAAGTATTAAGGCCATAGATTTTTCGAATAAAACGACTGGAGAAGTCTGCAATGTTTCGACAAACGAGAAAATGTGGGTCTTTTTATCTATTTAACTTTATCACAATGGACAGCAATAAAATAAATATTGAACGACTCTATTACGTGATACGAGTGCAGCCTTTCTCATTCATTTGTCAATAAAACGTGTTTCTCCTCGTATTTGTGTAGAGTATCGTGGTAGCCGTATGGGTTGAGCACTTTTTTGCTGATTGAAGAATAACGGATAAGCCTTCAGGCACGACCAAGCAAGACCCTCAAAGGAAGAGATGGAAAAACAGTAGGAATATCCCTTCTCACCCCTTCCCTGAATGCGTGTTATTCACATGCACGTGGCTTACTCCGGGATGAGATGTACCCTCAACTTTCGGATAGTATCACTGAGAAATCGATAGTGAACATATTGGGTAAACACATCACATTCCGACCACAGGTAGGTGAGCAGAATGTCGCTAAAATTATCCCAAAGTAAGGATTCCCGAAGCGAAGAAAAAGCGATGCTATCCCATGGCAAAAGGGGAATGACTGCATGGAGGAGGCCCCGGTGCGTCCCGTAGAGGTTTGATTTGTTTGATTCGACTTTAGTCGCCTTTCAAAGCTGTACGAGGCGCATCTAAGCGTGAAGTGCGATCCATTTATTCTAGATATATGCAAAAGAGTATTTTCCCTCGCAAAGAGTAGCATTGAAAAGATATAACTTTGGGAGATCACATCATCACAAATCTAAACTCTTGTAAGTATATCGAATTGAGGTTTGTTTCTCTGGGAAATTCGGATCTCCCTGCCTGACAGCGACGCGAGTGGTGACTTTTCAAAAACCCATTAAAATAGCGGTGGTTAACAACACATTAAGTGCCCGGCTGAAGAATCTTCCTCTGTAATATTCGCGCCCATAGCCATCCAAAGGCATTTGTTTTGACGTTTGTACCAATCGATATATTATTGGCTTCTTGTAACGGAAAAGAAGTAACTGCTAACTTTGGAAGGTGATGATTGGTGTTCAACTCTGTCATTTGGAGGCTTGAAAATCATTTGCAAGTGCGGTACCTATTCATTGAGAGTAATTTTCGAAATAAAAAGTCCTATTACCATTTGAAGCACATAAATTTAAAAGAAAATTAAATTACTAATGAACAATATTTAGTATAATGTACAATTTATTACTGTCTTCAAATATTAGAGTTGAAATCTCTTAATAATGACGTACAGCAATGTATCTGCATACTTTATATCGCTTATTTCAACAAATATATGTGATTATTAGTAACTATATAAATTTATTAAATTATTTATTACTACATTATTATTAGTAGGCGTTATGCTGCGAAAAACTTGGGAATTTTGTATGGAGTAGGAAAATTTACTTTTGGCGGGAATGAAGCCGAACATTCTAGCCGACCAATACTCCTTTATTTTATAAAGAGTACCTTCCTACCTTACATGAGAATTTTTGAGCAGCCCCCCCAGAAACTCATCAGCAAAAGCAAACCTAGGTCAAGCCTACAGACTATATACTTAAATGTAGCTCCATGGTGTGCGATGCTCAATTGTTATAAATTTACTGAGGTTTCAAATACGCTTCAGCTGTTCAAGATGTGAGTGAGAAGTCAAAGAGAGACGTTGCAGTGGACTGCACGAGAAATTATTATGAGAAGGTTCCCCGAGAGAGGAATGGGTCGTCCAGATCTCGCAATCCATTAAAAGAATACGGTATATGGAAAAGAAAATTAAATAACGATGAAAAACTTCCCCATTCCTTCTTTTTTTTATTCTAAACTTCCGTTCTCTCGTACGTTTAAAATAATAAAAAAGTGAAATTCTTTCCTCCCGCTTTTCGCGAGCTTGTGTCGTCGTTAGAATTCAGGTTTATTGACTTGTTCAGGGAGAATGGAGCTCTCAGGGAATGAATCGCTCTCAAAAAGTGTAAACAGCAACGAACCACGCACGATGAAGAATCGTGGCGGTGATCTGAATGAACAACGAGTTCGTGACATCACTCACTTATCTGCTAAAGGGTAAAAAGCGCCGTTTTTTCGCGTCCACTAGCGCAAGCAGTAGATAGAGTCACGGAAACAGAAAAATAGAAGTTCCTTTATTTTTTTCAAACTCCATCACATTAGGTAATTTATTAAAATTAGTGAAAGAGTCCATTAGTAAAAGAGGGAACAGAGTGTGCGGCTGGAACAAGTGTGGAGGCAGCAGAGAATGCTGAAGTAATTAATGGAAGAGAGCGAGGAAGAGAAGAAGAAAGGTTTCATTGATGGAATGCTTATAGAGTTAGTAGAGTTTATACGGGTGCTAAGGAGAATGAGCAAATGATGAATATAAATGATGGTTTTTCAGCTTATTGTTAGATGCAGTGTTGTTGAACCAAAAGTTTCATGAAAAACTATTTTTTCCGATAGATGGTTTTGAGTAACAGCGATCGGAAAAGTACAAAATTTTCTTGAGTTACAATCGAGAATGCTCAAGTTGAAAACGCTAGATATTTTTTAACACGGAAGTTACTCTCAAATGTAATTCTGTTTCAAGAAATAAATACTAAGGTGGCAATATTTCTTTGGCTTGCTGTAGTCGCTGATAGGGGACGCAAGCGGCAAATGTTGACTGAAATCGGCTACATTCTCTCCAATGACAAAGATTTTCCCACGATGAAAATGCCTCCAATAGTGTTGACTGTTTGGAGCATTCGTTATTCATTTAAATGAATCTTGCGGAAGTGCGATGTTTTTTGTTCAAAATGGAAGCGTGAGTGCGGTTGGGGGTAAACAAGAGGTGCTGGCGAAGTAATCGGACGAATTTCAGGGTCGAGATGTTCTCTCGCTCAAATTTCACGGTGGACGCTCTTTGGAATGGTTGGGATGGCGCGCGGTGCGGTGGTCAGCGGGGAATTTGGAATGGCTGGGGGCAGAGTGGAGGAGGGAGGGGTGATGACGCTTGATTTGGGTTGGGTGGCACGCAGCAATACCCATAACGGGGCTATTGCAGATTTCTATGCCGCTTAATTGGCTGGCTGCATATCGTGTACGCGCATACGAGTTATCATGATATTAGCACGCCTCAGTCTCGTGCAAACAAGGAAAAACTTAATATCTCGTACAGTCTTTGTTCTCCCTCATTTTACCGCATTGCAACGGGCCTTAAAGTTCTGTTTATCTCAACGACCGACGGGAAATTTGAATTCGCGGTATCAGCGATGTTTCACGCTATAGCTATTGCTTCCGACTTAATTGTTGTGATTTAGTTAAAAACAGTCAATTTAAAATTTGAAATATGAGTAAGTAAATTCATAAAAACTTGGTGGCTAAAAAAATAATTTATTTTCCAAACGGAAGAGTTTAATTTCTTATATGTTAAAGAATAGTGGCGTTTAATTTCGATCATTTCCTTCGTGGTAGCGACGGAATCCTATTACCGTGAGCATTGCTAATATTTAGGTAAACGTATGAAATGTAATTCATGCAGTTCCTTTAAAACGTTAAAAATAAACATTGATCGCGAAGTAATCGTTTTTGTATCGATCGAGATGTAATTGTTTTTTGTTCGCTGTTTTGTTATTCGCAATCAAAGTACTGCATAAATTTTCTGTTAGTTATTCATTCATAAGAGCTGCACGCATTACGTTCACTGAAAAATACGTCTAAAAACGTCATCTTCAAATGATATTGAATTTAGTAAAAGCAGTCCCATATTTCCAAAAAGACTCCTAGTAATGCCATTAAACATTCCAATAAAAATGCTTTCTTCGAGAGGCTTGCGTAAAAAGCTCTGGAGACGAATATTGTAAGGCGAACAAGTTATGCCCTCAAAGCAGGCGAAAGGCGTCGACACGCACAAGAACGACATGTATGCATGCTCCACGATCCACCCCACCCATCCCCCGCTCCCATGGCAACCAATCCCCACTCCCCCACTCACTCACCAATCGCTCGCATGGCGAGCCGTCAATTAGACGCGAATTTATCGCATCCAGATCCGGTTGCATGCACTCGTGCCAAGCATCATTCCAGAGGGATGAGATATTACAGGTGGGAGGGGATTTGGGGGGTTCGGAAGGCTTAGGGGGATGGGGTGGTGCTGAGGGGGCAGTCTTAACGGCTAAACGCGCCGCGCGATCGTCTTCGGACAACTGAAGCCAGGAGAGCGCGCTATATCTGAGAGGAGGGTGAGAGAAATCGAGCTGTCTCCACTCGGGTTCATTACGAAGAATCACCACTTGATAATAGACCCAGATAATGCCCAAACAACAATACCGGATCAATAAATTTTACCAATTTCACTTTTACCCCCACCAGCAGAATGAGACATCGCATATTATGCCTGAATGTATCTTCTGAAAAATTATTAAAACCCCAAAACAAAGTGGAAAATGAAACGAAAAGAAATATTTCACCAAACGTGAGTGACGCAACTCCACTGAATTGTAGCGAGACAGGATATCTCAAAGCAAAATGCAAAATATAACGTTTACCGAAAATATATTTTAGTTTTACTATCAAACCACCAAATACAGCACATATCGGCCATTTTATATCGGGGTGTTCAGCAAATTGGTGATACGCAAACAACCATGCTCGGTATAGAGGAAACCTATCTGGGCGGGACTCGAACCCGAGACCTCTTGTCAGGCAGGCGACGACTCTACCACACCGCCAGCGAAGCCGGCTTAAGAGCAGGGTAAGTATATACTGTTGGAGATAAAATGAAATAAGAAGCCATTAATAATAATCTGAATATTTTCACCTCAGATGACAAAATATCCAAATATACTGATTCAATTAGTTGAAAAGGGTGACCATCGCCCTGAGATAGGCATCGTCCACAAATCTAAAAGGCCATTGGGAAGTGACATCGGGAAGTTTTACGTGATTTTTTGTTAAGACAATTCAGCCAAAACCATGAGATAAATAAAATTTACACATTTACAACATATCTGCAGATCTCATGAGATAATTATTCAATCAGTGCCCTTTGCCTGTTCTTTCAACTAACTTTCTGTTAAATGAACAACAGATAAACTTTAATTTTGTTCGGCAACTACCTGTAAATGCAGAAAAGCCGGAAATGACACATTAAGACACATAATTTAAATTATTTAACACCTCTTCTGGAATACAGCTGACCCGTTAGAACAACAAAATTTAGTATCATCGCCTCAGAAAATCTGCAACAACTTCATATGCAAGAGTTTAATTCATTTTCTTGATTTTCGACAGTCCCACAGTATATTGTGTGCGTGCCTCCTAGATCAAACTGGATTCAGTTTGAAACAAGCCACATTTGCTTCCAACCGCGATCACTGAATCATTTCTAACTTTGACAAATATATAAAAAGTCAGTAAATCTACTTCAACGTGGAGAAATATAAAAATGCCACTAAAACTTCAAGTGAAAAAGAAAGCACTAATTTTTTTACGTAGTTGGTTCAAAATTTAATCTAGACAAGAATGTTGCTGGCGTCACCCAACACATCTAGCGTGTCTGCCACGAAACTTCTGGGAAAAGGCAAGGCTGCCTATTTTTACCTTGAGAGCATGAAATTCACTTAGTCATTAAGATTGTTGAACACAGGAATATAACCATAGTTCCTTCGATGTATTGACCCTGAAATGCCTTCTGACTCCCTTTTTCAGTTGCTGTGATAGAGCAACGACACCAACAAAACGTAATGAGACGATACAGGCGTTTTTTCTGTAATGGCCGATATAAAGGATTACTTGAATGTCCACACGTGTGAAACTCATCTCATGAGCACTTGAGTGGCCGTCTTTAAGAGTGTTATTCAGAATTAAGGGGGCTATTTAATTAGCGGGCGTGGAAGTGGGGCTCATGCGAGGCGCCGTCAAAGGCGGACGAGGGTGCGAGGGTGGAATGCTGAATAGGCACACCCCC
Source organism: Ischnura elegans (assembly GCF_921293095.1). Taxonomy (NCBI): domain Eukaryota; kingdom Metazoa; phylum Arthropoda; class Insecta; order Odonata; family Coenagrionidae; genus Ischnura; species Ischnura elegans. Next base: position 19,507,325 of record NC_060246.1, read on the forward strand.
GCAGCCCTCGAAACGGGAACAAAGGAGCATCAACAGGCGTCGCGCGACGCGGAAGTGCACAGTGGGGGTGCGCTCAAGAGGGAGGGAAGGGAGTGGGGGCGTCGTCGTTTGCTCACTCCCTCCGCCCCTTCCCCATTCACTCCAGTCGTTCAACCAAAGTGTGGGGGGGGATGGGGAGGGAAAGGGAGGAGGATGGCTGCGGAAACGGCGAGAATGGTCCACGAAAGATGACACGAGTGGAGTCGCACACTCGTTATGCACACCCTCCACGCCTTAATATCACATCGCCATCATCAGCAATCACATGAGTGAGACAAGAGAGTGCACTTTCCCCAATATTTTTTTTAATCGAGAAAGACGTCAATAAAATCAAAGCGGTCTTCATGAGCCAGTATTTTACGTAGAAATAAATAGTATGCTATGATTTGCATACGAAATAGCACACGCAGACGAGGTTGGAAACGATTTGTAGACGAACTTGATAAACATGGAAATAGCATTGGCCAAATATAACAAAATAAGGTATTAGAGTACAGCAAAAAAAGAAAATATCACGACAAACGCTAAAGTAGAGACTCAAAAGGAGACGAAGTACGCAAATTTAAAAAGCTTGGAAGGTAAGAGAAACGGGGAGGATAGCTGCGTCACATCAATCTCAAGATGGTTGACTTATGATGATGCTCAACAGCCATTAATCCGAAGATTAGTTTGACTCATCTATCCACTCTATTCTTCTCAATTTTTTCCGCCCATCTTTCGACACAAATTAAATATGAAATTAGTAAATTTCCTCTTGGTTCATTAAGTACTGACCATTGAAGCCATTACCAAAGTACTGAAGACAGTTATGCGAGCTCTTCACATATAATTTCAGGACGGCAGGGCAAGAGGTAAGGTTCGGAATGAGAGTGAGAGGGTGTTAGGGATATGTAGCCATGAGAGGCAAGTGAATCTGCAAGAAGGCAACAGCAGGGCAACATCTCACATCCACCACTTCTCATGTCAGCAGTACTACCAATGAGGATAAAACTTCGAATCTATAAATCTGTAAAATGCCAGGAACAAATAAATATGTACCTATTCTCGATTGAGCGATTGAATTTCCTAAACAGAGCGCAGACCAAAACAACAGCATTTCGTTGGTATCATCGACTGAGGTAAGGAAAGGAATTACTCGTTCAGAAAAAGCAGACGGTAAAGGAGAGAAATTCGGCGATGGGTGACGTATTAATTAATCTTCAGATTGTTTTTGTTGACGGAGAGCAAAGGGTAGCCATAGGTGGCGGTGTTTGACGACGACCCATCCCAGCGCGAAAACGTAGTTGCCATCACGACTCGGAAGAACACACGGCAAAGGGACAGGATATTTACGGTTACGGGCGAGGTGGTTGCTGTGGCAACTGCGTAAATCAACCGCTCATATCCTCCACATTGTTGCGACTCCATCCATTTAGGGTTTGGGGTGGGGTGGGTCGTTGGCACTACTTCAGTGGTTGAAGAGGGAGAGGGAGGGAGCAAGGTGGGGCGCGTCGCCATGGATACGGCGTTGTTGACTCGGCGTTGGGAGCCCAACCCCCTCCCCCGTGGCATTGTCTCCTTTGCTCTCACACGGGCCGCCATGCCATGCCATGGTCAGGTGATAGGAGGAGGGCCGGCCGTTTAGCGCTAAATTAGATTAGGTATCGGAGGCACGCGCGCTCGCTTGAATTGGGGGGGGTCACGTGATGTGGGGGTAACGGTCGCCCGGAAAAAGAAGTGCGTTCCATTTGAGAGGTCTGAAATGGTGGGGAGGGGGATGAAATGAGAAGGAGGCCTCCCCCCCTTCCTTCGTCATTCGCCTTTTCTCTCTCTCTTCCTCTTTCCAATCCAAGGAATCCTTATCTGTAAACTCATCTCTTCTCTTGCGCAGTAACTATAAACGAAACTCTAGATTTGACGACAATTCTGTCTTTTATAAAATTTAATCTATTATGCCGCGCCCAACTTGAAATATATACCCTCGAATTTTTGCTAAGACGTATGTCCGCCATTAGACAGTCTTATCATATCCCGACTCTTGATTTTCGTTCCCACAGAATAATAAAAAATGGCCGAAGTTTTGAATTATTTTTTCCACTATTACATCAACTCTTGACAAAACTATCTCATATATTTCGCCGATATTTCGTTATTTTACTGCGATTCTCAGCTAGTTGTTACGTACTTGGTGGTCCATCAGTCCAGAAAATTTGGAATGATAAGAATGTTCCTTCAAATTGGGTCGAACTATCAGCATTTTCTGACTCTTATTGCAGGACACTTTACCTTGAAAACAATCGCTGTTAGATTTTCGTCTGAAGATTTTCACAGCTTCTTTTATCTATGTTGGTGGTGGTTTTCGGGTATTGCTGTGTAGAAAACATTTTTACTCGACGTTTCACTCCTCCTACTGGGAGCGTTATCAAGAGAACTTCCACTAGCCCATTCTCTTGATAACGCTCCCAGTAGGAGGAGTGAAACGTCGAGTAAAAATGTTTTCTACACAGCAGTACCCGAAAACCACCACCAACAATCGCTGTTAGATATATGTAATTGATGTGCCATTAACATTCATTTCTATATTCTTCTATTCCGAAAATTTTGAAAAAATTCAGAGTGGTAGCTGACAACTAGTGTACCAGGTGTTTTCATTTATGCATATGAAAAATTGAAGTAACAACAAATTTTTGAAGCTTTTAAACGCTTAACAAAATTTTTATTCAGCACATTAAATTTGCAAATATATTATTCGACGTATCACCTTAGACGTTACCATTTTTATGCTTTTAAAATGTAGGATTATCTTTAATTAATGGTGCGTTTTCAGTATTTCATAGGAGGATGCTAGGGATTGGGTGGGAGAGATTTCGCAAGAGACTGCCCGATTCTAGATTGACTGCTGTGTGGAGGACACTTCAAGCGAAGCACACCGTCTGTTGGATGGGACGTTAAGCCGTAATCCCTTTGTGCCTTCCGTTATGATTACGCTAATTTGACGCCGAATTTCTCTTCTGTCAAGCGAATGAGAGCTAACGTATTTAATTGTAAATTAATTATGTAAAAAACTGTTTAGGAGGACAAATTAATAAATAAAAAAACATAAGCTGTAATTCTGTTTTCATTTAAACCAAGTGCAAAAACGCACCATTCTTTTGTGATAACCGTGTATTTCAATTCTAATATTAACTTGCTAAAGAGAAATTTGAAAAACAGCATATGGCCGTCGATTGGACCTGACGTCACGTGACCATGCAGTGGGTAGGCAATTGGTGGTAAAGAATATTTTTTATGTTCGTCACAATGGTCGTGATAGTGGATCCTCAGGATCCGGCCTATTATTTACCGATCTAATTCAAAATAGAAATCAATTCTATAACGCACCCGTTTCCTTCACATTGTGATCGTCTGTGCATACGCAGGCTACCTCTGACGAAAGGAATGGAAACAGAGACAAGTGCATTGCGTTTGAAGCTTTGCTCTGGTCGAAAGAGATGAGGAGGGAATAAAGTTTGGATGAGTAAAGAGTGGAAGAAAGGAAATTAAAGTTCAAGGTAATGTATCCCCATTCTCTGTTCTCACATCCGGTGTCGCATGGGGAGGAGTGGTGGGGGGAAAGAGGAAGGAGGGGAGGGGATTGGCGAGTGGAAAGATTTAAACCCCTCCACACCCCCGTCAGCACGTCATCCCTTCCAAAGGAGTCGAAAGGACACACGTTGTGTTCTTACTTCTTGTGGAATTACTAGATAGATGTGTGAATATCACTTTCATTTTAATTTTATAGCACTTTCAATTACAGTTTATGGCATTTAGTAAAATCCATTGTTCTTCTTTACTTTCTTATGTATCATTTTTAGTTGAAAAAAGTGTGATGAAACACATTTATCTGAAAAAATACGGAAGAGTTTTAATAATAATGGCGTAGAATAATAATAAATTAAGTATAAGATATATAGAAAAATATAAAATATAAGATTAGTAGCCTGAATATCGTTTACTCTAGTTGAACGTGAACATAGAACAAGTTTCAACACGATCTTCCTTCAACCGGTGGCGTCTGACAGTAACAACTAGATTGTAATGGCCGGAAAAAATCTCAGCATCCACAACGCTTACTTGTGTCCAGATTGTGTGGAGTGCAGCATTTCCAAACTCAGTTTTTTCTTGGCAGATGGCAAGAAACATTTGCTTAACATCGCGGAAGCTACAAGGGTTCTCCCTCAGCCTCTCTTGTAGCTGCCGATGAAAATACATGTAACCATGTATGAAGCAGTAAGTCCCAACGTCCCGGGGGTCCGGACCCCTTCCCTCCCTCGAAACATAAAAACGTAATTACTTCCTTCACCATGATAGAAAATAAAATATTGAAAACCATGAACTTACTGAAGATTTCTTTGAAAATGGAAATTTTTTGATTGTGAAAAGTGCTAAAATTAGTACAAAACCCTCTGCTTAGTACCCTTTTTTCCAAATTTTTCCCAAGAACCCCCCCCCCCTGGTTTTGGAAAGCCCCCTCGTCTCGAACGAAATTCCTGGGTACGCCATTGCCAACGTCTGACGGCGGTACTCACAAAAATATCGGATTCTGATAAATTTTACGTGGAATAGTTGTGTTCGCAAAAATTACAATTTTGAAAACACGATTTATTCATTTGTTCATGCACTTTTGGAAAAAAAATTTATTTTTCATTTGAGGAGGCGAACATGAATGTCAATTTTTGTAAAAGTCTGACAATGAGATCAGGGGTCGATTCCGGCGCTAGTAGGAGGATGAGCAGGCATAAACAAATTTTCAGTAAGATTTGAGGTTTTCCCGGTGAAAAATATACAGACGCTCTTCTCGGGTTGTCGACTAGATGAATAGATTCATCTCCAACGTTTCTACAGCTCACCCTCTTATCTTTCAGCTCTCGGTCTTCAACTCCCACAAGAATTTCTTCATGTCAAAGAAAGTTCACTTCTCTCGTCTTTGGTTAGCATTTTACTGAGTACTACCACTTCATTTAGTTATGAAATTCTACTTAATTAAGAAGAAGTATGGAATGAACTTGGTTTTTGAGTCTGAGATAAAGAGTTCCACGTACTGAGGTAGAGAAATATATAGAGCATAAAAAAGTTAAAGAATCATTCTATCAAAACAATTTTACCGAACCGCGGGTTTTGAATGAGCAGAAATATTGCTCAAACTAATATGCACCGAGAGGTTTTCTCATTTCTCATATTTCCGAGGGAAAAATAACATGTTGAACATCAGCATTCTGACAGGGAAGGCATTATGATTGACACATCCAACGCTGGGGAAGCAAGAGATCCACTAATATTTCTCATTTAGTTTCTATCCTTACCGCAGGCCAGAATGCTACGAGGGTCGTTCAATAAGCCTTTAGAAAAAGGTATAAAATCAAATTGGGTCAACTTAATAATAATAAAAACAAATAAATTATAATGGGTCAATTTTTAATTTTTTATTATGGTCTTCTTTTAGCCATATAAAATTTTGTAAGCATTTTACCAAGCATTCCAAGCTATCCAAAAAGAAAGAATTTCAGGATCTCCTCAATATAGGCATTGGTTTGAGCGATGAACTCCTCCTCAGGTGTAAACGTTTGTCAGCAAAGCCATTTCTTGAAGTTGTGAAATTAGGAAATGTCACCGGAGGCCGAATCTGGTGAATACGGTGAATTTTGTAATAATTGAAACTTTAATTCTGTAAATACAGCTATTGACTATGATTAGTTGTGCAACCGTGCATTTACTTGTTGACGGAAGAAATTTTTCTGCTCAAAATGAGCGAACTTTTCTTGATTTCTATGATAAATCGATCCAATAACTATGCATAATACCCCTCTGCTATCGTTTTTCCATTTTCCAATTAATCGATCTGCATAATTCCGCATACATTCCAAAATATCGTTGCTATGACTTGACCGGCCCATTTCACACCTTCGCCTGCTTTGAAGCCCGTTCATCTTCAAAATTCCATTATTTTATCTATTATTTGTCTCAGTAGCGTAGTGATGAATCCATATTTCATCCAAAGTCATCTATTGACGCGTCCTCAGTATTGCAACGGAAAAGCGCCAAAACAGCCTTTTAGTTGACCACACGATTTTGTTAATTTTCCAATGTGAGAAAACGCGGCAGCAATCTTGCCGATATGTTTTTCACACTCAAATTGTGCATTGCGATATTCCTGTGGCCTTACGTATATCGCACACTTTGATTCGTCAAGAACTTAAATCCATATAGTGGATTTTGCCAATCATGTTGGGGGGTAGACACTTCCACAGAGTGTCCGAAACCACGTTCATTCTTTTGAATGCATGGCCACGTTTTAATTCATTTGTCCAATTTTAAATAGTATCAAACACAGGAGCAGAGCTTTCATAAGCTTCTTTCATGATAGATTTGATATCTTTCGGCGTTAACCCTTTCAAAAAAAAAAGTCTTTGATCACCGCACAAAACTCAATTTTATCCATTTTTTTTATAAACCAATGAAATGTTTTCACTACAATCGGCAACAACAATGAAACTACGGGATGGATACAACTGGAACTTTAACATCTGACTAGTCACGTGTGCTACTTTCTAGTAAACATAAATTTTTGATACTAAGAGAGCAATTTCTTGGTGATTCTAAGGACTTATTGAATGACCCTCTTATCGTAAAAATAGGTGTCTTCAGTAAGTGCCGTGGCAACAAGAGACGCAAAAGTAGCCCAAACAGTCTAGCATAAAATGAAAACTAAAAATACGCTTATCCTGTACATGCAAAATCGATTATTTTACATTCATTATGACACCAGTTTCTCAATATTTCATGACGGAGACTAAATTTATACAGAGGTCGTTCATTAGCACTCTCAGAAAATATTAAAAACACGGCTAAAAATACACCCTACGTGGGAAAGGCAGTTTCCCTCTTTCCTGAGCGGAGTTCTAGGACCACCGAACGGTGCGCAAAGCCAAGATCTGGAATTCAACAGAATGAGGGATAAAACGATTGGGATTGATGAAGACCATACAAAGTTTAGAGGGGAAAACCTCAGATTTCAAGAGAAATCTTTGGGTAGAGGGCCACTGTGGGCTACTACCTGCGACAGCAGTGCCTTCCACCTTTTTCGGACACTCTCCCAGATTACAGGATTGAATTGTGTGTAGCCGACTTGTGGGAGGGGTGGTGATTGCCGAAAAGGGATGAAAGAACGGGGGTAAGGGAGAGGGTAGGGGGTTTTTAGAGCGGTGGCATTGGGGAGGAGAGTGGGGAGGGGGTGGCATTTGGTAGGTAGGGAGGGGGTGGAGGAAGGACAGTTGGTTTATTGATTATCTGTCTCCATTTGTTCTCCCGACTCCATAAGCAGGGGCCGGGGAAGGGAGCGAGGTGGCGACTTGTGCCGCTGGTGGAGGCTAAAGGGGGTGAGGAGGAGGGGTTGAAAAGGAATGAAGTGGAAGAAAACCCCTTCCCCCCTCCCCCAACGCCCCCACCCCGTCGACCACTCCGACACCATTCCTCACCCAACCCCTTCGCCCCTCCCCCTCCCTCCCAACCTTCTTCAGGAAGCCGCTCGCCGTTAAAGTCGTTGTCGAGTCAAGAGGGGTCGGAGTGGCGGAAGATGGCGGGGGCCACCCCTGAGGGCACACCGATGAGGGGTGGCGGGACACCCCTACCAAGGGAGTACGCACAGTCAATGGTGCTAGAATCCACCTTGGGAATGATTAAATTGCAAACATATTCAAATATTCACCGAAATAAGCAATCTTATAGCTTATGCCAGTTATCGCCCTCGCAAAGCAGGCTGAGATGGAAATATATCGGGTCAACACTCCAAACTACCTACATTTTTTCAGTTAGGAATTAGAAACTTTTCATGGTCACTGCCTATTGGAAGTGCTCCTTGAGTTTCTCGGACGCGAATTTTCGCGATTAAATATTATTTGCATTTTTCACCATTTTAGTGCTAGCGGGATCATTCGCAGTTTTTCTACGATTAATAATGGATTACAATTCTCAAAGCCTCAATTTAAAGCTGAAAATTATTGCCAAATCGCAAACATTTGTACTTGGAAAATCAAGGAGCCCATGCAATTAGTTTCAATCATCGGTTATGCTCCAATTTTCGTATTTCCGACCATGAAATCAAGCCGGAATATCTTAAAGTAGGTGTAAATAAACTAGATACTGCAACAATGCAGATGGCATTTTCAAATGTACCCCGAAATTTGCAACCTTATCCATGTATAGTATTGTGGTATTTAGAGCCCTTGGCTAAACAAATAGAATGAAGTCGGGTCAAAACTTCAAATACGTAATTTATCTAGCCCAGAAGATGAATGTTAAGATAAGCCTTTATTTGCTTTCAGTGGCTATGCTAGAAAAGAATTTGTTTTCTTTGTTCTAAAATGAAAAAGACTCCCCTACGATCAGGGGCGGATCCAGGATTTCTTTCTGGGGGAGGGGGGGTACAAGCAAGGCCGTATCCAGGATTTTGTTTTGGGGGGGGGGGGCACAAGGATACCTCGCAATACGAAACGGACGCAATGATAATGGGACCGCATTAAAAATCTTGCATATTTTTTAAGGGTCTGGGGGAGCACGATCCCTTGTACCCCTCCCCTAGATCCGCCTATGCCTAAGATTACATTTAAGAGAATTGAATCCGCACACAAGTAACCTATTTTGTTGAACGCTTAACATTTCTTCGTAAATATGAAGCAATAATTAAGAAGCTTGAAATTTTACCTGATGATGACGACTTTTCGAAGAAATAAGTTACATGCACAGTTATGACAGTTAAATTTTTGCGGAATCCTCATTTGCCCTAACCGGAAATTTGAACCAGGATCTTTCGAATCCGTTCTACCATTTGAGCCACCGTGGCATATTCTCACGCGATAGAATGTTTTTTGTATGTATAGAGGTCAAGGACAGAAGAGGACATGCGTTTTTGCTGCCAGACATACAACGCTACAAGACATTGTCTTCGGGTGCACAATGCCACAGCCTCGGGGCTTAAGTCATAACTTTGAACATTTGGAGACTTCGGGGGATCAGGGTTCGAATTCCAGTCAAGGAAAACGTCCGTGGAATCTAAGCTCTTCATGGAGCACTTTTTGGCGACTCCGTAATTGTTCGCCGCCGGCTAGCTCGCGGTATGTCCTTGAAAATGGTTTCAACTTTTTATGATGGAGTATGTGATGGCCTAGGGCGCCATGCGAGGCGGTGAGAAGTTGAGCAGATGAAGCGGAGAGTCAGAAAACGGAGGGCCTGATATGAACGGCCGTGGACTGCCACCTCAGCAGGACTGAAGTGGCTGCCACCACAAATCCCCATGTATCAATTCTCTAATGAACGAGTTTAACTTGCGTTTCTAGTTATAGATAGAGCAAACGATGTCTGCCTAGACGGCTACTGCGTTAACATGATCTAGGGGTTGTTTTGGCTCGTTGCTCGCTGTCTTCCTGGACCTCCAGTGGCCAAGAGGTGTGACAATTCACTCGAAGCCGCCGCAGCATATCTATGCACGTCTAGGGGAGAGATGGAGTAACATGTGAAGAGGTGTTGGTGGAGGAGTGAAGAGGGGCGTGCATTTGGGGGAGGTGGGTAATTAAGAGAGTCCGAGAAAGGGAGAAAGCGGACGGAATGAGGAGAGCGAGGGAGGCAGAAGGGGTTGGGGTAGGTTCATGAAGGCGAGGGGGCCCAAGGTGAGCAGGGGGGCCGAAACCCCTCCCCCCAGAAGCCACCTTTCCAGCCCGACTCTTAAAGATAGCAGGGGGGTGGGAGCGAAGGAGTCCCTTGATGGGTGCATAACTTTTCATTGCGGGCCCTTGAAAATGAAATGCAAAATAAAATGAGGTTGGGCGTGAAGAGACGGAAAAGGGGCGGCCGGGGAGCAGAGGGGGGGGGGGCAGGAAAGGAAGGACAAAAGGGACGGAAGGGGCAGGAACAAAAGGAAAATGGGGAATCGGGAAGGGGGTGCGGGGGGGGGGCAGCGCACCCTCCATTCCGCGACGCGGGGCAGTCGGAGAAGGTGAGGGCAGAGATGGGTCCCTCTGGCCCCACGCCCCACCCACCCCCTTTGCTTAACTTATTCTCATGCACCCCACCCACCCCTTCTACGACTCGACTCGTGAGGGCAGGGAGATGGGGGAGGAGAGCCCCCCGACCTAACCCCTCTCCTCCAACCCCCTCCGCCGCCTTCCGCCGTAATTACTCCCAAGTTCCATTACAATAATGGAATGCTGGAACGACTAACTCGCGAGGAGGGGTGAGGGGGGGTGGCTGAGACCCACCCCCTACCTGCCCCCACCCCCTTAAAGGGCTTTTTCGAGAAGAAGGAATGGTAGGAAAGAAGAAAGGTCCCATAGCGCGGGGGTGGAAGGTCGTTTTATGGAGGGGGGTTGAAGATAAAGAGTTGAGAGAATCGGAGAGTGTGTGTCGTTGAAGGGGAGTGGTGTTGGCTGCAAGAAAAGCCTCGGAATGCGGGGGGTAGGATTACTTCCCCACCGGAGGAGGGGTGGAACGAGGGTTGAGAGGAGGGCTAAGAAGTATATCATTAAACGCAGCAGCCAAATACGCCAGGTGAACTCGGGAGTCGTTCGACGTTTAATCCGGGGGCTTTGGATTCCAAATTAACTCCGGCCTAGGAGCGGAATATCCAGGTGGCTAACGACTGAGTACAATTCTAGTTTTATTCAACGTTTCATGAATTTAAAGTCCTTTTCTTCCGTGCATAACTTTCAGAAAAGATCCACTGGTAAGAATGCCATCACGTGAATCGAACGCAATAAAATGCATTGTACAAAACAGTGCCATTGAAAAACTTGATAGTGGCTAAAAGGGAGGAAGTTGTTAGAGGTACGAAGCCTTAGAAGCGAAGCTCCTGGCGAGGCGGAGAGTTAGAGAAAGAAGGGTAGGGGAGACGACAGTGGATTAGAGAGAGTAGGCAAGCTGTTGCCACACAGAGGTCACTGGTGTGTGTTTCAAGCGAGCCAAAGTGTCGAGAGAAGTTAACCAGGACCTTGCTTGAGCCCACGAATGAAGTTCAGGGAAGGTTGAAAAATGGTGGAGAACCTCTAGACAGCGGCGTAACTCGAATTTGTAAAGTTGAGAATTCAAAAAGGAACAAATTTCTGTCGATAGTAGCCAGTAGCAAGGGATAATTATTATTACCGACGCCAATATTAACTATCAGAAGTCGTCCAAAATCACTTTCCTGCGTGGTTAGAGCTGAAATCGGCAGAAAATATATTTTTTTTATTATTTTTACTTTAAAGATAGATAGCCGCATACAACAGTGCTGCCATTTTATAGTGTCCAGGAAGCAATCCATAAATTTGAGGGGGGACAAGCAGTATAAAAAGAAAAACAAGAATCAAATTTTGTAGCTATTATGAGATGCTGTGTAATTATGGTTCACCGAGGTAGAAAAAAATAGTGGATCCTCTGGATTAAACTACTAACGGCAGGAGGAGGGGCCAACACCCTCTCCACAATTCCTCCTCCTTCAGTGGAAAAAAGGAAATGCACTTTGAACTATTGACACATTGGATTTTCTAACAATTGTTTCGACATACCTAAGCACTATCTAAGGACAAAAATAGGGAATTTATTCCCGAAATTGGTATTAAATAAATAAGGGGGAAGCAAAGAGGGGTAATTGGGTTCTGTGAGACGGGTTGAGATGGGTAGGAGGTCATAGGTTAAGCCCTTTAAAAAGCCAAGTCAGTAATGATGTCAATACTTCTTGAAGTTGCTAAAAAAACTGCCACTTAGGAAAAATGACGATCAAATATAGTATCATTGAACATATTAGCATTACCATTGCTCCTATCAAATTTCTAATGGCTCAAGGAAGTAGTGTTTTCCTATAATTTATTGTATGGATACCCTGAAGGAGGTTTTTGGTCAACATAGTTAATTGATCACCAGGATTAAAAGATTTTGAGGATTCCTTACTTCTAGCGATAAACTACATCCTCGATTGATCAATGTACCAAGCGTTGCATGAGTTGCTCAAAGTGTGGAATCCACTTGGTCCAAGTATAAGTGCTTTTAACAAACGCTGGAATAGAAAACTTAGAGCGCCAGACGGGACGATATGACAATACTCTCTCGCCGTTTTACGCGAAGATTAGGATGTTATTGGCGTTCCCCTTTGCTCTTTCGCCAGCCTGCCTTCCAACGCTATCGCCAAGCAATTACCCACACTCCGCGTAATGTAAATACGCCAATGATGATGATGATGATTATAGCTTGCTTATTTTACCACTCAGTGGCAACCTTTTCTAAGGTTTGCACAAAAATAAACTGAAAAAAGTTGGGTAAATATAGGGTGCTCTCGTAACATGTACCACGATAGGACTCAGGACGTAGTCTGCGGATGTTTAACTTGCACCCCCTGCCAATTACCCGCGTGCTGAGAAGCGGCAAATGACAATGTTGCAGGGTGGGGGTTGAGCGCGTTACCGTCTCCCGCCTTTCGCTCTAATCCTTCCCTCCCCCACTCTCTTCAAACCCTTCCATTCCCCCAGGACTACCGCCACCCGCATCCGGCACAGATAAGGAGCAGATCCACACTAGTACTATAATGCCTTCATTCGCTCTATTCTTTTCTATTACTCTACCCCGCGAGAGCAAATGAAGAGAAAATGAATCGATAATTGATGAAGTTTTCTTGGGCTTTAATCCAAGTGATTGTGTTTACTAATGTCAACATTTCTTTGGCACGTTAGGCCGCCATCTTCCGAGCTCAAAACAATATTTTTCTTATTCTTCAGTTAGTAGTTAACTTACTTACACGTTAGTTCTTACAACTAACTTACGAGTTGAATGAACGTACTTTATGTGCTCTGCAAATGGCGGCAGACTTCGCGATAGAAATATTGGAATTGATAAACACATTGACATTTTAGCGAGCCCCCAAAAACTTCATAAAAGCTTTCCTCCAGAAAGGTGTAAAATCATACATAGATTTATTAATCTTAAGCTCTCGATTTTCATTATGAACAAACCATGAAATCATTTAATGCTTGCAATCATGAGATCTCAAAGGCGAATACGAAATTTCAATAGCCATTATGTAAACACAAGTAGTAAATATTTCTCGATAACTTCGATATCTATTAGGCAGTCAAATCAATGTGCTAAGTTGTTACAATAATTAGGAATATGAACTGACGTTCCGAGGGCGCAATATTCGAGCACACACTGCTACCAAAAATTATACCTTTTTTTAATAGAAATATTAAGTCAGGATAAAACCATAAAAGGACACATAGCCATCCATTCTTGTATTCTTACAATATGAGTCGATACACAATTCTTCACTTTAAACGACACAATTTATGCCTGTCCGCCACCGAAAACCCTGGACTCCCGCATCCGATGCCGATAAGGAGTAGATCCGCAATAGTAGTGTAATGACGATATCAACTCTCTTCCCCGCTCTATCGCCCTCTCCTTCAATGGGCCCTTAAAATTTCGCAAAAAAAAGACATGATGCGCTTGAAATACATATTCACTTAATTTAGGCAATAATATGGCTGATATTAATCATTAAACTGTTCTGCATAAAAATACTATACTTAAAAATAATAGTAATACTAATACTCATGATGATAATAATAATGAAATATCGTCTTTATATGACTAGAGAATTTAGAAAATTCAGGAAATAAAGGAGTAAAACTTTGTGAGGTTTACTATTATATTAATATGGGCACGACCCGGGTTTCGTAACGTAGTTACACCTTCAGGTGGTTCAACATCAACTGCGTTATGAAACCCATACGACTATTATTACGTAACCCACTATTATATCAATATGGGCACGACCCGTTTGGGCCGTGTCCATATTAATATAATAGTGAACCTAACAAAGTTTTACTCCTTTGTTTCCTATACGGACGGGGTTTAACAAAGTCAAGCCTGAAGTTCTCATTAATAGAGAAATTCAGTTCTGCCTTACACCCAGGCAAGATTTTACAGGCACTAACTTTACTTTGGCATATGAGGACATTTCCCCACCGCCATAGAAGACGGAAAAAATACCTATACAATAAATCATAGCAATTTTAAGATTCGATACATTCACTTTTGCCGATAAGTCACCGTTGATTTTTAAAAAGTTAAAAGAGAGTGATAAACGTAATAGATTTCGCAACTTAGAACACGTCACAGTAATGATACAATGGCAGTAGCAATATCGCACCGAAGTAATATCATTTAAGTTATTTTATTACTGAAATTGATATTTAGATATCAGTTTTCCATACAGACGACTCACCACAAGTACTATATTAATACATAATATAGAGTATTACTTGAGAATTCTGTCGCTATATTGTCGCCTGTCCCTCGTAAATTTGAATAATATCACTAATCCAAGCTGCAGATGATCATGTACTGCGGATTTAATCGATTCGTAAGTTAAATCATCTCAAGATTAGAACGCACGTATAATGCTGAATAGATGTTTATTCTCCCCAGATGAAGTTTGAACGGGCCGCGTCAATTTTCCAAATCACGCACGCAAGAAATATCATAGAATAATGTTAACATATATTTTGGCCTATTAGCATTTAAAATTTTGAAATTGTACGATAAAAAGGAAGTAATAGTGGTATTCTTTAGCTAAGAAATAATTTCCTTGAAAAAAATCACAAAACATCAAGCTAAACTTTGGAAAATATTAATATCGCTACGCCGCATTGCACGCTCATTCGTACTAATTATTCCCGAGTGGTACATCATATCTATCAACTCGACGAGCATATTCAGCCATAATAATTAGACATTCTGCAATAATTATAACCAAGATGGAGAGTGGCTCCACTAAATTCCCGCTGTCCATTGAAATAAAACTCGACGAAATTTTATGTTCAAATTAAACTTACTATTTTCCATTCATCCATCAATTTGTACAATTTTTCAGTAATCGTGCAAATTTCCATTTTATGCCGTACAATTTTTCCGAATGCAAACGATCACGCGATAGCTTGCGAAATTAAATGTAAAAAGACAATCCTCAACTTAAAAACTCTAAATCCCGATTCTTTTTCACTTCCCTCATTAAATTACAAAAAGAACAGACAGAGACGTTCGTTATTCAAGTTGTAAGTAAAATAATATCATTCAAATAAAGTGATATCTCAGTGTATTTTAATGCGTTCTTTTGTTGTTGTTATTTATTTTTGCACATCATTGTCTAATCCTTTGTTTATAAATACATTGTAAAATATCTTCCAGACTTTTTAGATTTAATGCTAATGAATAAATTAATGAAATAAATAAAAGGTGAGCTACAACCCCCTTCACGGGAGGCGTGGCGGTCGGCATGGCAACAATCGCGCCGCCGAATAGAGAGAGATGCGCTCTTAATTTGGAGAGTAAGAGAGAGAGAGAGAGACAGAGAGCAACAATGATAATGATAATAATTGGAGGGAGGAGGGGATTTGAAGAGAGGGAGGGAGTTTTGTGCAAATGGTCTGTTACGGAGGGGCGGAAGAGATAAGGAGGCGGTGCAGGTGAGAGGGCGGGGGAGGGTGCACATCATCCCTCAGGAGGGCAAAGGGGGGCCTCTGACTCTCTTCTTTCTCGGCAGAGCAGAATTAGGGGGGGTGGCGGGGGTGCAGTATTAGTAGACGCAAGGGAGGGTGGAGAGAGGGGTTGCGTGCAGAGTTAGTTGCGGGAAGGAATTCCGAGTGAGATAAGGGAAGCGGTTATGAGGTCGAGAATGGGCGAGAGTGGTCGGGGGGGGGGGGATGAAAGAGGGTGGGGGTTAGTCGTGGAAAAGAGGGAAGTGGGGGAGGGCCGGTGGAACACCACGATTGGGGTGAGACGGAATGCGATACTTCACCCGCAACCCGACTACAAAATCGACTGAGCCACGATACGTATCGGACATAGGCTGCGGGAAAGAATTAGAGCCGCATATAAACATAAGACATATATATTGCATATTTTCCACCTTATCTTTCTCATATTTTCGTTCTAGCTCCTTCCTCTTCTTTTCCTCTTTTCCCTTTCCTATTTAAATTCTGCTTTTTTGCCCGTAAAATCAAATTTGTAGTCATGGTGATTTGTTGCTATCTTATCCTCAGCGCCGCCATCGGATTTTGGAGGCCATGTTTTGAACTAATCCACATATTCAATTTTTAATGAGTTGATAGAGAAGAAAAATAAATAATTTAGAGTTTTGACACTTTTTCCTAAGGTTTCAGACGACTTTAGAGGCGGACGATCATATGACTTTTTGTCGTATCTCGTCTAGTTCACCCCAAACATTTGAATGAGTGAGTGAGCGAGTAGTCAGAAGTGGACTTTATAGTACAGGGTGCGTTCCGAAAGTAATGCAACTGAATTTCCACTTCTATTGGTTGGAGTGAGATCAAACCAATTGGAGTAGGTGGGGTCAACGCTAATTTTTACGAAGATGCTAGTTTCAGTGCTCTCCAAGCTGTAGGAGCGGCAGGACGTCAACTATTGTAAACCTCTGCGTGCCAACCGTGTCACGAAAAAAATGGAATCGACAATCGAGCAAAGTTTAAGTTTTGCGTTACACGGAAAAGCTCTCTTGAAGAGACAAAAAATTATTCGTGAGGCTTACGGGGACTCTGCTCTATTCTACTCATAAGTTTTGAGGTGGCTGAAGGCATTTAAGAAGGGCCGGGAAGAGGTAAATCCCTAAAATGGCAAGAATGAGCAAATCAAAAGTGAGTTCAGTGCTCATTGACTTTTTAGGCAACAAAGGAATGGTCTAAAAGGAACTTGTTTCTCAAAAAAGACAATTAATGCTGCTTATTACATGTACCTGCTGGAAAGACCCGGAAAAAGGGTCATCAGGACCGGTGGCGCAGGAAGTTTAATCCATTATATTTAATGGATTAATATTAATAATAGAATAGTGTGAGGATTAATAATATATCCCTCAGAAGGCCGTAAAAATCACCGTTTTGAACCATTTATCTTAAAATTCCGCAATTTATAAATCTCGCACCTGACGCTTATCCTGGTGGGTATTCCATACCCCACACACCCCGGTATTAGTTGCACCTAAACCCCCCCTAGCCTTAATTCCTAGTTGCGCCCCTGATCAGGACGAGAAAAGACATCGCTACCCGGCAATTCCATCTCGACAAAGCGCCTTGCCACAACGGTCTTCGAGTCCGCGAGTTCCTGGCAAAACACGATGTTCAAACGCTCCCCTAACCCTATATAGTCCTTGAGTCACTCCAGCAGACCTCAATCTATTACCTCAGATTAATTTAGCCCTGAAACGAACCCATTTTTCGTCCTTAGAAGAGAGACAATCAGACGTGACGAGGAATTTGCGAGTGGTCCCTGAAGAAGTCTTCCTGGGCGCGTACCGGTCATGGCAGATTCACTAGAAAAATTATGTAGAACCCCAAGGGAAGTAATTTGAATAATTTAAAGTGTCTCCGCAAATATTTTCAATATATTTCTTTTTAAAAAATAATTTCATTACTTTCAGAACGCACCCAGAATATAAAATGCCTACATGAGAAAAAATTGTTAGTCACGACTGGGATTCAAACCCTGATCTTCCGTATCGCGCCATGGATTTTCATAGACGGTGACTTGGGTTATAATCTCGCCAATGGAAATGGTTTTACCTCTGCGGAATATTTACTTTTTATTCGCTCTTGCGGGTGACTCCGCTACGGTAGGTCGCAGTTATTTCCTTCAGTGATACTGAAGGATTAGGTAAACTGATGACCAATTTATATTCATGCACACATTTCATTCGCATTAAGGTAGCCAGATGTGACAGTGCTACTCATTGCACTCGTCATTAATTTTTCTTATCATGCGTTGTAAAAAAAAACCTTAGCTTGCCTGAAATTAAGGCGCACATTTCATCATCATGGGCAATAATTACATCACCATCATTAGCTAACATCTTGAACCCTGACCCCCATAAAAACTAGTGGAAGCGCTTCTTAAACCTAGAAAACTAATAAGATGGAGAGAAAACACTGGCTAATACGGATATCATAAGGAGATGAATAATCAAGGCGGAACGTAAATTTTTTGGAAAACACTGTCTCGCATTCAATAAATTTTTTAATGCAAAAAGATAAATAATTCCAATTTAATCATTTTAAACAAAAATACATAGTCCTGATGCATTTATTAAAGGGACTAATAGCTAGTTATGCAGCAAAAGTACGGTTTTATGGCTCAAACTGCACATCAACGATACATACATCAAGGAAAAATGAAATTTGGAATGCCAAGTTAAAAATGGAAGAAACTAAATTAGGTCATTTCAGTACCTCTGAAAGATGTCGGTTAGTTTTAAGAGACCAACAGCTAATAATGATAATATAAATTCGACGGCCAACAATTTCGAAGATAATTAAGGTTACATGGAGAGACTTGCGAAGGAACGAAAAAGGGAAGAGATCTGAATGGTAAAGAGTATCTCCAATCCATTAATCAACCTTTCCTAACCGAGCGCGAACTCTAAAAATTTTCTTGCTAATTATTTGTCGGAAAAGTGTAACATCACACGCCAAAGAATCCAATAAACAAGAACAATACACCTATTTCACTGGCAACATAGCAGTTGAAGACGACTGGTACCAAATAATATTTTCCCGTACCACATCCTAAACATATATCTGTTACATTGCATTTAATTGCAGGAATTGGCTCATAGAGATATACCCACATAATTTATCCTGGCCTTAAGGCATATAAATCGCTCAGAGACTTTTGAGCTAAATTTTAAAAATCAAAAACGGATGGGAAACAAATTCAGTTTTGATATTTTGATTTTACGAGTTCAATTTATAGGAGACTATCTCTGATTATATCAGTTCTATAAGATTTACCGCTTATGTGGTCAGTACTTAATTGGATTACGCGATATGAATGGAATTCATCATGTTCTCAAAGTTAGACAGAACTCATTATCAACTCTTGAAGTAGTATACCACTGAATTTTCTGTTCCATCAAAATCCACAACTTCTTATTATTATTATTATTTACTTCAAGAGGCCCTTAACTTCGCAATCCTCTCTCTCAAGAACATTTTAATTTTCAGCAAGCACCGATTTCTCTGCAGCCCTATTATCTAGATGGAAACTAGTGTAAAGTATTCTTATGAAAATAGTTTTTTCTCTTATATCACCAGAAGTGATATCACCAGAGGATACAGAATCACTAGAATCAAAATTATTTTTCTAGGTTCTGCACTGCTGATTAATAAAAATTAATGTTCCTTCACCGGATTCCCAGTTTTATAATAATTATAAATTAAATTTAAGTTAATAAAATAGAAATATGTGAAGAAAAATAATATTTTCTCAAAGCCGCATTTTCGCCCTAGCGAGTAAATCCGAAAATGCACGATGGCTATTCCGAGGTCGTTTCCTTGAACAGCGGTAGATTTTCAAGAAATGAATTCATAATTTTTACCGTTTCATTAATTACAAAATCGCAAAATAAAATGCCAAGTCGAATAAACGCGAACTCAAAGAGAATATAATTGTAGGAGAACAATTTTTAAACGTGTCACAGCAAATGTGTGACCCAATCGAGTCATTTAATTCAGGCTGTATTTGTATGTGCAACCGCAATCGGAGAGAGACGGGGCTTCGACATTGAGAGAAGGACTCCCCGAAACACACACTGTGCGCTCCCCTTTATTGTTGCGGTCTGGGGAGTGGGGGAAATGAAGACGGAGAGAAAATGAAAGAAAGGGGCGCGCCAACCTTTTTCCTTCCTTCTTTCTTTCTCGCGATGGAATAAGAAAAGCACAATCAAGACAAGGAATATAAAGTGGAGGTGAGCGAAGGAGGGGGAGGCCAGGAGAGAGGGGGCTGCAAAAGGTGTGCTGCGCGCGCGATATCGGAATATGGCAGCCGAGGGGGCGACGACTCCCCACCCGATGAGAGACGAGGACACGGAAGGGGTGGGGGTGCTGCTAATGGGACCTCAGCAGGCTGCTGTGTGACTCCTGAGAGGAGAAGGGGGGGAGAGCCGCAGGTAAGTAGACCGGAGGAAAGGGGGGCGGCGAAGAGTGAGTCTCCATGGAAACACTCCCGACGATAATTGCGACACTGCCCCAACCCCTTCTCTCTGCCCTACCCTCTTTTTTCATTCCAAATTCTCCAGCACTCTCCTCCTCCTCTTTAAGACTCCAGGACGACTGCGTCTTCCCGTCCTACCCCCAAGACCTGAGCGACCTCCCCCCCACCACACACCGCAAAAACTCAACGTCTGACTCTCCGTCGCTTGAGAGAAGTGCAGGGCTGAAAAAAATCAAGACATTTGCTAACATATACGGAGAGAGGGTTGGAATCAATAGGCAGCGCCTTTTCTCCCCTCAATATATACACTTGCAAAACCAGTAATAAGCTTCCGAATCTACGGAATCAAGGCAATAAATTAATTCCAGAGATAAATCGCCGAGTAGCCGATGTTTAAACCTTCAAGAAGTCACCCGAAAGTATATAAATAGTGCAAAAATTGAAAAGGACAACTCACTGACACTTCTTCATACGCAACTACCTCACGTGACCTAAACCCTGCATTTCACCGAAACATCCCATCATTTTTTTTTAAAAGAAAGCACCACCGCCCAATTCACGAACACCGCACTGCCACAGAATAAGGACCTACGGAATTCCGTAGGTCCCTATTCTGTGGCACTGCTGTATTCTACCCAAGATACACAGGCCAGGAGTTCTGGCTGTCCAATCGTCTCTTCTTCCAATTCCCCCACAGAACGCATTTCATCTATCGTCATCAATTATCTTCGGCCTCTTGCACACTCCCTTCCGTCTTAAAATAAATATGCCTATGATTATCTAAGTCGCCATCTTTCTACCTATGTCCTCGTTGACAAAGATGTCTTAATGACCACCATCGACGTAATATCCGTCAATGTATACCTCACGACGAAGGCCTCGCTTCCCTTCAGCACTTTCTATGCAATCGACCTGCACGTGAGATACCTATCACTGACTTTTTAGTGATCCTTCTTGTTTCACCTTTCCAAAAAAAGTCTTATCTTTCAATGATAAATAATATTTACAAATCAAAGGCTGCTCCATTGGTCCACCCCTTTGTAAGCAAATTTATTTCATGGAGCAGACCCATTGAAATCGACTATTTTGGTACTCAATGACTTATCATGAAATGGTTTTGGATTGCGACATACATAGTTCTGATAAAAACCATCCTAGAAAATTGGTGTAATGAGGAAATTAAATAATCACTACTGTGGTGAATATTAAAATGAGGCATATTAATCTATTTCGTAATTTTTATTTAAATGACGCGTAAAAGCAATGGAATACCGTAACTGTATTAAATAATTGCTAAATTTATAGGAAGTACGCAAACGTAAAAACTTAAACTAATAGATTAATTGATTTGAAGCGTTATCGAACCGAACAAAGGACTCGGGCTAACTGACTTTGATGGTGGTGATGGGTGGCAGAAGAGCGCCAAAATCATGATGAATATGCTTTTTTTATTTTGACACCAACTTTCCCATCCAATGTTTATCGTGTAAATTTTCCGTACAGTTCATATAATATAATCGTTTGCTAACGTTCCAATCGCGCGAATTTTGCGATAAAACATTTTTTTAACACAAATGGCAACTCCCTCTAAACAATGCTGGTTACTCTTCGATAATAAATCAGTTCACTCGTCAAATAAACGGGCTATCAACACAAGACAAGGGTTTCCTCTGCCCTGCAATTCCCCTGAGAGTCCGCTTCCACGTCACTCGCGCCGAGACTACAGGGAGTAGACGCAAAGAAACTTGTGAAGGGGGAGGAATTGATAATCTGGCGTTGACTAACGGGGGAAGGGGAGCACCAATTTGTGGCCTTGAGGTTGACGGGGTTAGGGATGACGGGGAGATGGGGTGGATGGATATCGCGAAGAGCCGAAAGTGGTAGCGGGGGTAAAGGCAAATCCGCGATTTGATACGCCATCTATGAGGACGCATGCGGGGGGCGCGATGCATTTGTTTTAGGAAAAATACCACTCCGTGGCCGATTAAGAAGAGGATAAGTTTAGCGCACAAAAATATCCTTCCAGAGTAATTGAGTCCAATCTTGCTGTTTGAGGTAATTTGATGATGTGATATCAAGGGCGAAACTTTAATTGAGGGTCGCTGAACGCATCTTCACTCAGACGCTCAAACAATGCCGTGCTGACGAAAATGAGTTGTAAAATTCTTCAAAGAATAAATTAAGCAAATTCACGACATGTGGGTTTCCCCCCCTTCCCCCAAAAAAATTGGCGAAGTAAAGGCCACTTGATCTCGCTTAAAATGTCATCACAGTCTTAACATGGCCTGTATAGAATGCAGAATTTATAATAAAAATTGCAAAATAAATTATGAAAAGCCAAATATTTTATCAAAAACCAATTATGTGTATTTGGAAGGTAAACCATAAAATGTTAACGAAAATAAAATTTACTTTGTCTTTATTCCGTAAATTCCGAGAATCAAATTATTTGTTATCCTATAGCATGCATATTTATGGATTAAATATTTTGTATTTCAACCTATAAATTAATTAAAAAATAGATTTTTGATACCTCTGGTTTTTTATTAGCATCAAATATCAGCCAATTTCCTCAATTATTTAAGAATTGTGAACTTCCCTTTAAGTTTTGCATCCACATTTGTTAATATTTTCTACTCAGGTGTTTATATTTTGATGCTAGCTATTTCATGTACTACGAATAGGTGGAGCCTTTGCTTTCCCAGTGGAGTCATTACAGCGTCAACAGATTAGAGGATGGAAACGCCTACTGCATTCAAAAACGCATAACTCCTAGTGGCATTTCATTGCGTCGCATTTATTTCATGAAATCTGTGACTAAACAACTTCTTAAGCATAAATAATGACTTCTAGCGCGAGAGATAGGTGAATAATTAATGTTGGCGACGGAGTAAATGTGGCTAGCTTAATGGATTTGATCTTCAGTGTTTAGGAAAAATGTGCACTGGCGCTTAAGCTAACTGCCCCGTGGCGGAAGGGTTGGAAAGGATGGAGAGAAACCCGGCGTCCGTTGAAATTTGTCAGCTCTTGAGGAAAAAACCCAAATTTGACTCGGGTCCCATCTGATGAATGTATGGAATGCAGAAATTCACACTCTGGATTCCTCACTTTGCACTCAAGCTGGGCTATGACTATCTTTGAAAAGCCTACATCGACACTGGAATTGGCACCAGGACCTATTGAATGAAAAGGAAACATTCCTACCGCCATATAAAATTTAATCTTTATATCGACATATTTGATTGTCTTAAGGACGACATAGCTGTTCAAAGAAGTCCATACACGCCAATAGAAATAATTTACGATGGCGATACAGAGCAGGCCTGTCAGGCCCGATATCTGTTTCTCCGCAGGGATTCCTGCTGAACCCCCTAGGCAGAGAATGATGCTGTCATGGACGAGATTAGAAAGAGAAAGCCTCCGGAAGAATGGGGGCTCGTCGCATGCTCGGCGATTGTGTCAGATTATGGCGAAGGAAGCAGCATACCGTAATAGGAGCCACGATGGCCTGTGGATTTGCGAACATTCCGGGAGGGATGGGGAGGGTGATTGCAGGATGCAATGGGGGAGGAATTGTGTCCCGAAGCCGTTTCCATGCCGACAGCAGCACCTTGATCGAGCCCACGGCCGCGAAAGATTGCGGCCTAGAGGGGGGGGGGGGGAAAGCAAGAAGAAGAGGTGAGGGGCAGGGGGCGTCGTAAGTGTGTGGGATTCCAACAGCCTCCCCGGAGGCGGCCTCCAGATAAACTCCGCCGTAAAATCCTGGGGATGGAACAGAGAGCGAGAGAAGGGGGGTGAGGGAGAGTCCCTTCTTGCGAGAGCCACCACCTTGGCTCCGAGCGCCCCGCAAACGGCGCCCCTTCAATACGACCCCCTCAGGGGGGGCAGGCAGGCTTAAGGCGAGGCGCGGCGGGGGTGGGCACGAAGGGGATGAAGAGGGCTCAACGACAAATTCGTCCAATCAACGAAACCCAAGCCGAGCAGTCTCCCGCACTGATAGAGTCCCGCCGCACACATCCCCGCTCCTGCTGCTGGAATGCCGTGCGGCACGTCAGGGGGGTGGAGGGACACGGAACGGCCCCCGGGGGGAAATTGGGATGGTGGGGGGGGGGTATAAGGGTGCGATGAAACACAAGAACGGGCGGGGGCAAAAGAAGGCGCCATCTCGGAGAGGTAAGAGGGGGGGGGATTTCCACCCGTGGTTGTTTCGTTCGCCCCGGGAGCAGGACACGTGTCCATAAAGGAAGGTTGAGATGAGCGGGGTCAAGAGGAAAAGGCAGGAAGCCACACAACACACGCCGGGTACTTTAATCCAAGGATACTGCACTGAGGAGGCCCGAAAACCGAGCTCCGACGCCAGAAATCCCAACTCTGCCTTACTTACATAAAAGTTACAAAGGAAAACACAGTCCTCATACCAAAAAACCAAACCCAGGTCACTACATGGAAGAACATTAGAAGCATCATTTATTCTACCAATTGTGCCGCTTTTAAACTGGTTTCCATAATCATCCGCTATGCGGCGATGAGCGCAGAGCGATACACTCATTCCTAAGATTTTGTGTTAGAATATTTGCATTAGCATAAAATCGCCCATTGAAGTCATGAATGAATCGAAGTCATGAATTTGATTGATTATAAAATACGGACCTACTCGGACATATTCGGTTGACAGCCCTCATTGCTGCTAAAGTTCCGGTTAAATTAGGATAGGCCTTCGGTCAAGCACCGCAAATGGCGATTATTGTAATCCCATTTACATGCACGGTAGGTGACAGCACGTTTAGTGGCTGGCGGAAAAACTTCCACAAAATATTTTTTCTTCAATGCATTAATATACAGACTACTATTTCCGTGAGTCGGAATAGTAATCTTTCAGGCGGCCCTTGAAGCCACTTACTTAGATTGGGATACAACATTTTGAGAGCACTCTTAAAACTAGCTCCCTTTACTCCTAAAAATGAACATCATCGCAAATGTAAGGTTTTTCCATAACTTAAGCCAGAAGAAATGAATTCAATGTGTATATAAAAAAAGAAATATTTTCTTTTTAACGAAAGCGATTTTCGTCTAGTATTTCTTAGGGATGCTCGTATGACATAGTATTACAATAAACAATCAAGAACATTCAGACCTATGAATCAATAGTAATTTCTTTTGCCAATCTACCAATATAAACAACAAACATCATTTGGATTTAACTGAATCGTGCCCGAATTGTCTGTGCACAAAACATGCTGCTTTTTTCATGGATTGAAGCATGAGATTCCAAAAAAAAACTCCAAATAAATTCTTCGCGGAATCCAACAATGTTATTCTGCTAAGATGCATAAGTGGAAAAGAAACACAGCATCACAAAGAAATAAATAGGCAGAAGAAAATAAGAAATGCATATCTGAGCATTACAAATTTAATCTTCTAAGAATTTTTAAACACATATATACATGAGTGAGCGATGGGCGTGTGTGATATGGAGAGGCTTATTAAACTTACTGGTAGAGGAAGGAGATAAAAAAAATCACCAGTCAGTCAAGATTTCCGTCCTTCCTCCGTTGCTTAGCGACAGGACGTAGGGGAGGAGGAGGGAGAGGGGGAATTGTGGGAAGGGGTGGGGGGAGATAGAATTTTAAGTGGGATTAGTCCCACGCGCGAGAGAAAGAGAGGGGGGGAGGGAGGGAACGTCCGACCACGTGACAGGGGGCGTGAGGTGAGGAGAACACATTCCCCGCATCCCTCTATCCATCTATCTCTCTTTAAAAAGGAGGAAACGGTTAGAGAGAGAGAGAGGGAGGGAGGGAGGACACAGGATAAGAGAGGCGGTCGTAAAAATAAAAAGAGAGCGCTTTAGTTTTGGAAGCCATTAAGGGGACGGATGAGAAAGAAAGGAGGGAGGCCGTGAGTGCATCTATCGCCCGTCCGATGGAATTCGATTAAGGCGCGCACCTGCAGGAGGAGGGGGGAGGGGAGGGTGGTCTGGCCACTTTGAGAGAGGAAGACTTCAAAAGAAGAAGGCATTTCGTCCACACTGTGCGGGAGGCGGAGCGCATCATTCGTAAGTAAAGAGAAAGAGAGGGAATGAGGGTCGCGAGGGGAAGAATGCGTGGAGGCATGCTTCAAGAGAGGGAAAAAACTGAAAAACTTTGGTGGGGAGCCGCTGAAGAGAGGGAGAATTATAGGAAGTAGAAGGAATGGAGGGGAAGGAGTGGAACTAATTGGTTCCCATGGGGACGAAGTGATCCCCGCGGATTGGGAAGCGGAGACCGTCAGAGGGGAGCGGATTTTTTTAAGCGAGGGAGAGTTTTTCTCCACTTTCTCCTTCCATCGCTCTTCCTAGGCCCCCTAACACGTAGTCAGACGAGCTCTAGCCTCCAGCCCTACATCTGCATGCTGCGCCGTAAGCCGCCCGAAAAGACGAGTGGCGAGAGGTGTTAAAATTCCGGTCGTTAATCCTTAAGAGAACACTAAAAAAAACTAAGGTGCCCGTTGTGATGGAGTTGACTGCCAAGGTATCACTGAAGCTGCTGGAGA
This sequence comes from Ischnura elegans, assembly GCF_921293095.1. Classification (NCBI taxonomy): domain Eukaryota; kingdom Metazoa; phylum Arthropoda; class Insecta; order Odonata; family Coenagrionidae; genus Ischnura; species Ischnura elegans. The sequence continues at coordinate 19,533,929 of NC_060246.1, forward strand.
TGAAAGAAGATCGCTTGGATATGATGGACCGCGAAACTTTTAACCAATTCACGAATTCCTGTACCAATCCATTCGCCAGGTTATCACTATTTGTTGTAAATCGTTTCGTCAGGGCATGGTATTATATTGTGGCTCTGAGATGATATTACAGATCTTACTCCAACATTCGTTTAACCTTCTGATAGACGCAATACAATTCCTACCACATTCGGACGCAATTCATCCGTCAGATTAAGTAATGCAATTTTTGTGTTGGCTTAAGAGATAATATATAAAACTAAACTTTTCATTTAAACTAGTGTATACTTTTGTTTTTAGACCAAATTTCCATACATCATTGCACTTTTATATTTTAAAAAACTAGAACATTTAACATTTTTATAATTTTTTCCAATTTAGGCGGCTTCTTTGACACTAAATTAGGTAATAGTATTTACAAATATCAAATATTTCTCACTCAGGTGAATAATATACGACTAATGTACGACAATACGTTTAAAAAGGGTTTCATAGCATGATTACATCTTCAGGTTCCATTTTATGAAACCCGGGTCGTGCTTTTGAAATGTATCAGTGAATCCTACAAAGTTTATTCTTCCATCTTCCATTATGTAAAATTTCCCACGAAGTTAAGCCTGAAATCACCAGTTATGTATAAAAAAATCCATATTAAAAAATAAATAAGGTGAGCACATTCAAATTCGCAATACACATAAATGTTGAAAATGATCTGCTCTGTATACCGTGGCAATTTCAAGATTATATCCTCAGTCATTAACAAGGAGTGCGTCACGGAAAAATGTTGATTGATCGGAAGCAATGCGTCCTCTTAAATTCAGTGGGAGAATATTGGAGCAAGTCGTGTAGTCAAGGGGAAGCCAATCCAAGGACGCACAAGTCCTTGACCTTCATAGACCTCCGCATTGGTTTACGTCTCTCCAGAGATATCGCCATTCCCTGTGAGCATTCATTCCTCCTCAAAATACATCCGTGTGTTTCCCACGAGTGGGATTCAATTGCTAACGTCGATAATGAAACCAAATTCTCGTGATCAAACGCGTTTCAAATGGACAAATAAAAAGTTGCACAGGTGGCTGAAATCGCCCATGGTAGAGAATGGGCAATGTGGGCAGTTCCACATTGAGGCTGAATTAAAAATCCTGTATTAAAAGGTTTAACCGTTCAAATATCACTCAAGGGGCATCAAGCTGCCCCTGAAACGCTGAAAAATACTAAAGCTGAAAATACATTGATAATTGATAACAGATAAAATATTCCCCACCACGTTAACACATTGAAAATATTGATTATTAAAGAAGAAGATAAAATTTAATTTCAAATGCAATTCAATCGCATGCACATTGTTTAGATGCCGGTAACTACTGCAAGTTCGTTGCTTTAACCTCCGCGTCAAATCTTTCCTTGAAACGCGATTGAGAAGCTAGTTTCAAAGAAGTGGGCGCACACCGTTTCTATATACAAGATATTGCCTTTTGCTATCATTAAGGGTTTTTATAAGATCTATCTACCAAGACCATAATCATTATTATATAAATTGAGGTCATGAAAAAGGCATTGATTTTCAGAAGAGTCGAGGTTAAAAGTGTGCATCACTGGACTTGTTTATGCATGTATGGCTTCAACCTCAAACATAAAAAAGATGTCATACGACTTGTGTCATAAAATAATCAACCTATATTATAAGTGAACAGCTATAATAATGAAAATTTCCACACGGTTTAACATTTGCTCCTCATGGAATTCATTAGAGGATGAAAAAACTGGTTCCGTTCACGTTACATAGCAATTGCGTATCAGCGTCACAATATTAGAAAAAATCTAAACCGGGAGTGGTGAATTACAAGAAAGTGCAATTTTATGCCTACATTTTGTAGATTTAGCTGCATAGTGGAAGAAATATTCGCGGCGGATCCCTGAAGAAGCTAGGATTCGTCAAGCGAAGTGTTAGAAAAAATTTCAAATGAAAAAATCAAGACATCATCCACAATTAATTAAAATATTCCAGTTGATAGCAAAGGAAGGATAGGTTGTGATTTAAAAAAAAATCCTGTCCATTCATCCATTCCCTCTTGTGATTGAAATAAGAAAATGCGACAGTTACCGTCCAACTTTTCATGAGTTGGTGACGTCATTAGAATCCCATTTCGTCGACTTGACCAAGGAGAACCACTAACTGAGGGAAGGAATCGCCCGCAAAGATGTAAACGAAAACGAGCCACGCGAAACATATGCGTGGGGCCGAGGATCGGTTGAAAAGCGGTTGCTCGCTAGGCTTGACCTCATGACGTCATCAACCTAACTGCGAAAGGGTTGCTTTATTCATCGCAAACAACTCGAGAGGAAAGGAACGGATTGAAAAACGGAACAATATTGATTTCATTGTTTCTTAAATTACATCGCAGTTGACAATTTTAAACACTTATTGAAGGAGCCCATGCTAGAAGCCAATAGTACCTCATTTATTTTTACCTCATTTGCTTAGGCAACATATCATACTGATTCTCGACGAGCTGTCTTAGTGGAAGTTAATGGATAGTAAAAATTCAAACAGCTGTAGTAATTTTCCACACTTTTTAAATAAATTATTACTATTAGGCAACATATCTACAGTCGGGACTTTCTGGTTGCATATTCCCCAGGAACCTTAAGTAGTTTAATGACTTAATGACGTGAGCTTCTAGTAATACCACGGGCCTAAAAGAATAAACAGCGAGTAGATTCCATGAAAATGCTGAATATCAGATACCCTTCATTGATTCACAAGATTACTTCATATAGATTCGTTTATTTTTGCTCTAATTCTACGAAATTAGATGTACTAATTGGATAAATAAGTCTTTTGAGCGAGTGTCGGTGTAATAGTGCCAATGTTTGGTGAATCAACTCAATTCTTACTTACATAATCGGCTTCGGCTTACCCTGAGCCATTTTTATCGGTGCAGCTTCAAGCTTTTTGAGGCGGTGTTTCCTTTACATAAGATATTCTAGGGGGAGGAAGGGGCTGCATATGCATTGTTCGATTGGGTTTTTTTAATTTTCCAAGTCGAACCGCGCCACCTCTTGACGGTGCTACAAATATTTCGGTTTAAGGTTTTCATTTGTTTCACTCCACGGACGGATTAGCACCTTCGCGAGTCATCTGGGCATGAAAGTAAAGGATGTCACTAAAGAGGTGAATTTAGCATCTCTTCGACCATAACTATGCTTTCCCTGAAGGTTTTTAAACTTTTCATCGAGGTCACCGGTAGAAATTGAATCACATTAAATACTGACCCCGTTATCGCACATTATGGCTAAGGGATATTATGAGGAAACAGTATGACGGGAAACAAAAACATTTTATTGGATAACAAAAGTGGCAGTACAATCAGAGTATGTAAATATCTGCAAAACGACAAGTAGAAAGTTTTGTGGACGGAAACGGGTTGAACATAAGTTGGCGGGAAAAGAAGTGGCGATCCATAAAGAGAGGCAGAGTCCTTCTGTTGTGTTCGCCACGGTGACAAAGAAAGAGAGAGAGAGAGAGAGGGTGAGTTGTGAGAACGGTGGGAAATGGACCCGTTGCTTGGATACGACTGTCGTTCCACTCCCGGGCCACCCATTTCATATTGGGGATGGGGATACAAGAAAGAGTGGACGGGAGGGGGAGCCAATCGCAAGAAAAAGGACCTCTTCCCAACGGGGTTGGCTTCAAAAAGCACCCCATCCCCTTTTTTCCCCAAGAACCAAACCAAAGCTTAGCTCTCCGCAGCGAATGAAGAACAAATGCAGGGAATAGGGTGGATTTTGTGGTGACTAGAATGGTGGCTTTTAACACCGAGGGGCCGGGTTAAATTCCCGCCGGTTATTGAGATTTTTCAGAGACACTTTGAGTACAGCACTTCGTCCATTAGATGATGCGACCAAGAATAAATGTAATGATATCATACATAATCACTTAAAAATATCACCGGACGCACATCATTGAATGGCATTGCGTAAAAGACAATCTAAGAACCACTATGGCTGAGTCACCTCCAGCAATCTCTATGTTTAAAGCACTGTTGTCATTTACAATGCTCTAATTCGAGGCCGCCGAGGCATTCAGAAGGTTTGCTATGACCATTCATTTCGGCAAAATAATGGATAAATATTACCTTTGCAAGAGGCAATTAAAAATATGGATTTTTTTATCATTTTAGGCTGTGCATCCATCTAAACTTTTTCACCAATCCGTTGAAAACGGATTTTAAAATCCAAAGTCGTTCTGTCACCAGAAAAAAACTGACTTTTTGCAGCCTTATTTATCATAAGATCCTGCATATTTCGGTTTCTCCCGAGGCCGAAGACTATGCCGGACCCCTGGTTTAACCTGCAAACAGTGGGAGGTATAGCAAATGTCTCCCCCACATTCCTTCATCGTTCCATTTCAGGGTCATCCATCTTATGCTAGAGGGGCTGGGAACGCAAGGCAGAATGGACTGGAGGCTGGGAGGAAAGAAGCCAATCGTGATAAGGGCCCCTTCCCATGGGAGGATTAAAAACTACTCCATCCCCATTCATGCCCACGAAGAAAAATATCCTTTAGCCCCTCATACCGAATGAAGAACACAAGTAAAAAGAACATACATAACTGCATGAATATATCACCGAACGCATAGCATTGACATTTACAAGGAAATGAGTAAAGAGAAAGAAAATGAATTACCTCTCAGGTACGTGTGCATGCATAATTTAATTGCCTATTGCGGTATAGTTGGTTTATTCTTAATTATTAGGTTGTGTAACCGACTACATTTCTTCGCCTACGTGCTGAACAAAAATAGTCGTACTGTCATTAGATAAAATGTTGCCTTTTCGTAGCTGCATTTATCATAAGTGTATTCCTGCTTAACCCGTCGTAGAACGATACGGCGGACCTCCGGAAGAAATAGCGAACGACCTCCTCAGATATCTCTATGACTCCATTGCTGTGCCAAGCATTCAGCATTACAGGGGAGAGAACACAAGGAAATATAAACGAGAGGGTGGTGGAAAGAATGGAACCAATCGCAAGAAAAGGACCCCTTCCCAACGGAGGATCCAAAAGCACCTCATTGCTCACGAACCAAACCACCTCTTAACGAATGAAGCACATATGTAACAATAACATACATAAAAACATGAATCTATCACCGGGCGCACATCATCGGCATTTTTCAAGGGATTGTTTTCAGTGAAAGGGAGTGAGGAACGAGTTCTCAGGTGAGTGTGTGTTTATATCGATCCATCGATCGATCGACTGAATGATGGATTCTCGTGGAGCATTATCGTTGCCTTCTTTCGATCCATCCCCATTATATTTCCCCCTCTCCATCGGTATATTCCAAACAAACACACCCTCACTCTCATCTCGAAAGCATAGATAAGCCGACCGTCTTCGAGTGCCTTGAGGTCAGAAGGGAGACTGGCCTTAGAGCCGCTTTCATGACAATGAGCTTTGCCCTACTTGGGAGCTGGGGAAAGACGAGAAATATAAAATTAAGTAACAAAGTCTTTGGATTTTATTTCAATTAAACTTTTTTTTGGAAATGGAAGAGATAAATCGAATTCTTTTTCTTGACCTTAATTATTTTATGATGATCAGCGTCTCAGAGTATAGGTCGGAGGCGTTAATCATTTGGAAGAGGACATGGTATGGGATAAATTATCGATGATTTACTTTCAATTTAGAGCAAAATATGAAAAATAAAACGTTTGCAAAACAAGGTAGCAACAACAAAACAACGTGGAATAAATTTCTGAAGATTATTTCCTTTCGATCAACACTTGAAGAATACGATGTAACAAAATAAAGTGCATGCGCTTACGATGGATACGATGAAGTCTACCGTGATACCAATTAAGAAAAGTATTTCTTTGACAATTTTCATGCTTTGAGGAGGCTCTCGATCACTCAACAGATGCGGAGAGACAACATCCTCACTCTCCATAGTAAAAACATGAGCGGGTTTGAAGAGCTGAGTTTTCTGATATATTCCTATCAATTTTAGGCTTTCCATCTCGTAGGCCTTGGCTCAAATCTCATCGGTCGCGAATATTGCCACTTTAAGTACAGCATTCCATCCGTCGGATGAGACGTTTGTCCATGGTCCCCTTGGCGCCTTTCACTACGAATAGACTAACACTGACAATGGATTCCTCTCCAGCCTTCCAACTGAAACCTTTCATCATAGTATATATTGATTTAGGTTATTCTCCTTCCAATACTATCGTTACTAAGCTTCGACCTCCACACCCTACTTTGACATAGGAATCTTAAGCTTGATGAAAGAAACATGTGTTCACAAGCAAGTCAAGATAGCAAGGTAAAAATTCATTCCAGTAATATTTACACCGGTTTTGGCTGTCAAACGATCTTAAGGTACGAAAGAATACCTCGTATCCAGCCTCACACACACTGAGGATGGATTTACAATCGAATCCTTCAGTACATAAAATTTAATAAACATGTAGATTTCATAAGATTTTCTGCATATAAGTCGCCCTCTTTCCTTGATTCCACTTTCAATTATCCTCCAGTCTAAATCTTTGGTTTGACGGTATTTGATGGAGGCAACCAGCGGCTGAGTAGGTCATTGTCGCCAAGAGCGTGGAGGAGAGAGAGTTACCGGATGGTAACCCAAGCGTATCGGTACTTAAATTTATTAGTAATATAAACTGTTTTTTTTTATTTTCGTATTTTTTGGATTGTAAATTGACCACAGTACTGAACAGCTATGTAATATAATTTCCATTTTTTATTAATATTATACTTTTTTTATTTTGGAAGTAAATTCTACTTAATCCATTGGCCTGCTATGAGAGAAAATCGCCGAAGGAAACTTGGCTTAGCGTCTCATTCGACGGAAGAAGGGCAGACACATTGATTAAGACTATCTCTTCAACCGTCAGGATTTGAACTCAGGCCCACGAGGTGGGAAGCCAACACAATCGCCACCACAGCAATCCGCTAAAATCCTTGAGGAGAAGCATACTTCCTGCTCGACCGCTCATTTTTGGCGATGGATTTAATCGCTTAAAACTTTTCCTTTGATCTTGAAACTTTCAGGGTAGAGTAAATAGACCGTTTACAACGTTTGTGTACATCTCTCCGTCTTAATTAGAAAGAATTAATCCATTAGTGAAATAAAACAAAAAGAAAATCTGCCCAAATTGTATAAAAACTGCGAACAGATATCGTTACACAACTTAACCAGAATATGGCTGGGATCCGCTTGTGATTCTAAGCTTATCTGCAGTGTATCTCTCAACTTCCCTTGAAAATTTTACTTTATAATTGTTTGAATGCAATAGTTTTTTATAATCGAGATACAGTCAGAAGTTGAGAAGGGTTTATTCTACTTAGCCTTCAAATTTAAAGATGATAGAACAAATTACACGCGAATGATTCGTCACCAAGCAAGACCGGTCGAAAAGGAGTTCCTCTTAAAGGAGAGATGAAATGCAGATTGATATATGCTCGCAGGAGGTTCGTGGATGAAAGAAGTGGGTCGGGTTGCGTGGTGGTCAGGGGCGGCGAGAACACACGCGCGCGCCATTAAGGAGGGGGAGTGGCCGGTTGGTTGGCGGCAGTTGAGGGATGGATGGCCAGGGGGCCTCGGCCGTCGCGCCGTTGGAAACGAGTATTGATTTTAAATTGCGGTCTTTCGTCTCTCTATCTCTCTCTTTCCACCCCCTCCACCACATTCCCCAAATCCCCCTCCCCCTTTCAACCCCCATCACACTTCTCCCCAACACCCCCAAAAACCCCTTCCTTCGCACCCTGCTTGATCCCACCTGTCCGACGCACCATTCACTCGTCCAACAATCCAGGGGAAACGCTCCCTCGCTCGCCCCGAGGGCGGAAGAAACCCTCTCCAACCCCATTCGAACGTTCGGGAGAAGTGTTTTCATGAACTGATATTTCACTCGCTCACAATCACTGCTCCAACCCCGAAATTGGTGGCGATGCATGAGGGTAGAGCTCACTCTCATCTAAGGGTGAATCCCACACATTTAGGGCACGAAGGTTATTGGATGGAAAAGTGGAAGACAGTTGTTACTTCGCACTCGTGGGGCCGCACCTCGACGACGCGGCGATCACATAGGACATGGTGCAGAGAGATTAAATCCGTGAACTTAATAAGATAACAAGGAAATCTGCGCGATACGTAATAAAACTGCTGAGGAAACATATTGCTTTGCACAGCTTTTACACGAATGACTTATGGAGCCGCTAGTGATTGCTCTGGGGGAGATGAGAGGGGATGGGCAAAGGGCGATCTCCCACCAACCCTTTTAGGAAAATGTTGGAAAAATGACATGCCTGCAAATAAATTTTACATAATTTGAGCACATAAAATTTGGGTTTCATTAAAAGGTTACGTTAAAATTTACCATAAGTCAAAACTAGGCAATAGTTTTGAATATAATTTTTATTTCTCTGAGGCTTTGGGGGGATCCCTCATCCCCCCCATAGTTACGCCACTAATTGGAAGGCTGCTTTTCTGGACTGCTAAAGCGATTAAAAAGAGATGTCTTCCACAGCGGCACGGAGAACAAAATCTTAGAAACTCACAATGACTATAGCTCCCATAAAAATTAATGCAATAAGATAGGTAATATTTCTAACACATGAGTATAGAAATTATGTTTTCCCCCGAACATTGATACACATCAAAAACTGCTAGTCGGTACACATTGATTAAATCACTTCAATGCGCAACTTTTTTTTATTTTTTTTTGATCGGCTGATGTCCTAACACCTTCCACCGCACGCCTGTTGAGGTAGCTTGTGGGGTGGTTTGCAGATGTAAATGTTTCTTTGCCTGAGCCATTTCTCATATAGGGAATTTTCCTCCTGGGCGATTATGTAGGATTATGGATACACGAGACCCTTCCATCAGAAGCCAAATACCCTTCCCAATAAGGCACCTCGCTCCATCAACATCATATTAACTGCACATAAACTCACAGAGCACGACGAATTACACAAAATCACGATAGCCACTAAATTTAGTGAAAATAAGGCCGTAATTTTCACCTCTTCACTTATGAGGCTTAACTATTCAATAGTAATATAATTCAGTTCCTAGGTTTGTGTTAGAGGTCTAGTTTGAAACATACGGATTTGATTCTGTGTAAAGGCTATAATTATTCAGATCTCTCCTCATTTATCACATGTAAACTTGCGTAGATATCGCAATATATTTTATCCTCAAATTTTCTTAATAATCAAAATAAAAGACACATTTTGGATTTTTAATCGAATTGCATTGAAGTTTGAACAAATACTTCATTGCACTTCAAACTCCCTCATCCGGCCAAGTTTTATCTTCGAATATTCGATAGTTGAGTCGTCTTCAAAACAGAAGATTAGTTTCAAGGTTTACGCACATGTAAGAATATTATTTAGCTATCAATTTGAAAAGGGCTAACAATGTAGCACAAGGAGACTTCTTAAAGAAAATTATGAATGAACGCTGCATACAAAAGGCTTATGAATCAAGTGACATCATATTAGCTTTACATTTACGTAAATATTTCAAAACAAGCACAGTTAAAAAATCGTCGATGAGGTGACAAAATTCATATTGGATCCACAGAACTGCCTCTCTTAACGATTAATGGGACTAATGACTTACAGGCTTTTATTCCGGTTACTATTAACCACCACCATCACTGTTCAACAATCCCAAGATTGGTTAGATTTCTAATCTAAAACATCCTTCATACCCTAATCGCAACCATTTTTGTATTACCTAACTTTTTATAGCTAGATAATGCTAGTAGTACCTAACTCATAGCGACGAAAGAACTGACTCCCAAGTCAAGGAGCTTCGACTCCCCACTCTTGCCACAGGGACCGACTCCGAATTCAAATGACTTGACACACTCGACCCCGCTGGAGGAAATCACCTTGCGCACTCAGCGATGCTCTTTCACTCGGCCTTCTCTTTGAATCCTGATTTATTCGACCGCTCCGAAATGTGGGCGTCTGGAAAACCGGATTGAGGAAAGTTCAAATACTAAGCAGACATTATATTTGGGAGGGCAGCACACCACCACTAGCCACCATCACGGACTTCAGGAAATGTAATTTAAACATTTCCCAATTCAATCTTATTACTTAAATCATTTGTGAAATTCCTATGGTATGGTATTTGGAGAGAGTAACGTCAAGGTAATTTTCTTCATAGGGATGTGTCGGGAAGACATGGATAAGAGAATCACGGCGTCCACATTAGTCTATACTAAACGAAAGGCGCCAAGGGATCACCAACTAAGTGACCCATCGGACGGACGGATCACTGTACTTGAATAGCCCTGCAGACAACACAAAAGTAGGGATCGAACAACCTCTGAAAAGACACTGCCATCGCCAAGAATTTCAACCTGACCCCACAGGGTATGAAGGCAACACTCTATCCACCAAAACAGCTTGATCTCCAGGTGAAATTAGTTTAAGGTCGTTTTAAATGTTGCTGTATTAATCCAGGGCCACTAAAATATTCAGTGCCTATGCATTATGGATTCACAGGTGTCAGTGAAAGTTGACGTTCAACTGTAGTTGTATTTGTGTTTTACATCCACCAAGGATAAAGTTCGCTATGAAAAAATATTTGTCATAACCAGGATGGGAAGATGGCTTCACGGTGACATTGGCTAACAAGCCTGAAAGGCAATCATAAAAACCGCCTTCGTACCCCAGTTAAGCCAAATATTTTTTTCGACACGAACTTCATCCTTGACGTACTTAACTCTGCACCCGTGCGCGTGACTGCGTACAAAGCTGCTTGTTTCATGCAGTGCTTTTAGGTATATTTATGTTTCATTGTTGTTATAAACATTTTTGCTACCTCGTTACTAATTATTTGTTCTATCGGGTTAACTTTCACATAAGCGGGATGTGCTGTTCTGGTTCTCTGTAAAATAAATATTCCAAATATATGATAATATTTCAGCACTACCTAAAAAAAATTTAAGGTTTAAAAAAAAAGTTAATTTTAGAGCTTAGATATCAAAAAGCGATTGGAGCGTTGAAATTTCATTTAAAAATAGCAATTTATTCGTTTGCATCCGGGTATTAGTTGTCCAAAGGGATAAAAATTAGGTGTTCCGTTCGAATGACGTAATCTGCGGTGGGGGTGGGGGCTTTGTGCGGAAATTAAAATCCGCGAGAAGAGGAGATAATTCGAGGGGATGTCTTCGCCAAACCCTCAGCTGTCTGGGAGGGGAGGGAGAAGGGGGAGGGAGGGTATAAGGGGAGGGGGAGAGCAGTAGTCAATGAATGAAAGGCGGAGGGCGCACGGAAGATGAAAATTAAGTAAAGTGAAACTGATTTTAAATTAAAAAGTCCCCAGGGGGTTCCCCTCCATTGTTTGCCGTCGGCCGTGGATTTGTCCGAGGGTTGGGGAGGGAGGGCGCAAGAGGATTATGGGAAGGGAGCGGGACTCACACGCAGAGTGGGGGATAAACCGAGCAATCTCCTTCGTCACCTTCTCCATTTCACATAGTAGAGTTCCAACGCACTGATATAGCGGCACGATACCATGAAATTATTTTTTTATTGTTGAAAATAATCTTGTTTTACGTAAAATTAACTAAAAATCATTCTTAAAAAACCAAAAACAAGGTTCATTCGAGATCTAAAGCCTCCGATTTTTTTATAGCTGGCTACTCATCTGAAAACTATGAAACTTTTGTAATTCCTCAACGTCATCTCCCTTCAGACGAACACATTTTTCACAATGTCGACACCATGATTCCATGGCCGTGGCGGACGCTTCATCAGGAGTCTGTTTTGACCGCTGGAATATCACTTAGATCGTTTTGGTTTGTTTTTTTCTTGATGTTGTGTCTCTTTATTAAATTGTCGCACCCATCGACGCACTTTCGACACATCCATAACTGCATCACCCCATGTCTCCTTCAACTGTCGATGAATTTAAATTTGTGCCACACCACGCAAATGCAGAAAACGAATGATTGCATGCTGTTCCTGTAAGGAAAACGTCACCTCTCCAAGTATTTAAAACAGTTCTCTGTCTAGACGCTGCCGAAAGAGTTCTATCAGTCCTACTTTTCACCCATCTCAGTGACGCATTGGAAAAGATTGAGCGCTCACTTTTGTTAGTTTCTTTAACGCGGAGTCATAGAAGACACTGGTTTGGAGTAATTGAAAAATGTAACTTCAATTCCAGACTATTCAAGACATTTCTATCAATTAACATCAGATCAAAAGAGTATTGTTACACAGAGTTAACATAAATACGTTTGGTCGCTAAGCAACGAACATCTGAAAATTACAATAACAAATATTTAAAAACGTTACACATATTTCTATTTGTCTCCAGTTTGGAGCAAAAAAAGGAGGCCTTATAACTTAAACGCACCAGCTCCAAATTTCTTCCTGTCGTAGGACATGAAGGGAAAGAGGACAAAATATATTTTCGCACGTTAGCCATCGTGGAGCCCCATGTTGCTGCCGGAGCATGTAGCCTCACTTTCGCGTCGAGCATTAAAAAGAACAATCGATATACGCCCATTGTGGACAACAGGACCACGCTCTCGAGCGAACCACGGCGTGTCGGTGTCACGATCAGATCTTAAAAACTCTGAAAGGAATGACACACGATGACCGTCAGCGGCAGATGCAGGTAATACGAAGACCCTCCACGACCTCGCACCTATTGACTAAGGCAAAAAAAAGAGGTCGTCAAGTACTAAAGGAACAATAGAGCGTTATATTGCGATGATAAAGATTTGACGCCAGTTTGCATAAAAACCTAAAGGGAAGTGTTATTTTATAATAATTAATCGATGCTTTTTGACCTTTAACATGCAAATTTTGGGACATTCACCAGCTAATAATAGGCCATCCGGGTCATAGTCATCAATGCCGTAGAAAGATAATTAATGGAGTGAGATACACAATCTTTAACGGGCGAAGAATATCGATATTTTCATCGCATTTATCATTTTTCTGCAACAAGGGGACAAAAAACCATGATCTCAAGTTTTTTTTCACTGAATTAAGAACATTATATTATAGTTTATAAGGAGATATCGAAAAGAAAGCTAACATTAGAGGAACATAAAAGGCTATCTACGAAAAAAGGGTATCCAATAAGGTAATTAAAAATATTAAATTTAACTAAATGAATTTAATGACGTTAATTATAAACAAAAACATATTAATGACTCTATAATACTATACTAGTACTCCATATAGTGCTGTACTCGTTATCTTGCGAGAACATAGTAAATAAACCAGCACATCATAATCTAAACCCTTCATAAACATTTACCCTTGCGTATAGTTAAATGCATAGAAAGAAACTGTTAAACTCGTAACCGGAAAATTAAACCTAACCCATGTGACAAATAGTCGGCGAGAACAATCAACAGGCAATCCTTGCCAGCCTGAATGTTTATCGGGTATAATTATAAACAAACATTCTTATATCAACTCAGAGAAGCAAGAAAGAACACTTATTACGAGGAACTCTCCTATCACATAAAACACTAACATTTCGCTCATTGGTTAACCAAATATAGAAAATGATTACGCCCTGATTGCTATGCAACATCAGTTACACTAAGTTGTAGCGGGTTGCCTACACTCGTCAGCAATTGGGTCTTAATCATGCAGCATGTGCGAAATATCTCGCCCGTGCACTACCTCAACCTTACTTCTCGTTTGTCCTGTCAACGAACGTCGAAAATGGTTGAATGAAAGAAATCTAAACGTTTTAGTTGCAAATTTTACTCAGTGGTGGAGCCAAGCCTCAAAAAAAAACACAAAAACACTGACCCCTGGGGGTCAGCGGGGATCAGTCTCAATTCCTGAATGGTCACTCCTTGACTTTTTTCGTGATTAATAAGGGAAGTTTCTAAAGTGTCACCACCAGATATGTTCCAATTTTGCCAGGTGATCGGAAATGGATACTCATGAGGTGCAGTTTTTTTTCAGCCAACAACGCTCAATACTTTTCCACATATTAGCGTCGGAAAGTACCTATAAAACGCCCACAGCACAACAATATTCAGTCATGACGTGTAAGTGTTCTTCATCCTAGCAACGAAGTACAAGGGTCTATTGTTGCTCTGTGGGTTGCATACATTTAAGCGTTCTCCTTGTGCATACATTCCGTCGCTAATATGCTTCCAATACTCAAAGTAGTGAGCATTGGAGGATGGAACGTAAACTACTCCTCATGATTGTAATGTGCCTTCAATACTCAAACAAATTTCCATCAACTAGCAAAATTTGAATGAGATCTAGTGGTGACACTTAAGGGACTTCCTTTATAAGTCTAAAACTGTGATGTCAAGCAAAAATAAAAGAATACGAAATTAATCAAATAAAATTTCTACCAGATAAAATTATCAATATTTTTTCTGTGGCAGGTGTAGTTTTCCGCACTGATTCCCTCCTCCCAAAGGTCAGCAACTTACTCCTTTCGTCATTATTCTAAATAAAAGACCCCATACAAATACCTTTTATGATTTTCACATACGGAAGTTAATTATTTTACTTTAAATTAATTACTGGGCTTAACTATGCAAGAGACGATTCGAAGTGTTGAGGAAGATAGAGCCACCTGACTCCATCAACTCCGAGAAAAATAAACCAAAAGAGCAAAGTATACCACCTGAGTATTCGAATTTATGGTCTCGAGCATACCACTCAGGTGGTTCCCGAAGAGGTCATGCACTGTACACTAGATAGGCTGTAGTCTCAAGTTAACACCATCCTCAACATAAGTGCAAAGACTACAGAGATAAGAAATCATTTGTCTTGACCAGAAATCGAAGTCGGATCTCCTGAATCCGCGCCACGTGATCTACCAACTGAATTATATAGGCTTCATCTTCCTCTGTGAAATTTGACATCATACACTATCTTATCCTCTAAAATATAAAAAAAAATCCACAGAGGAAGTGCAGTTTAGATCAAGTGGTAGAACGCAAGCAGTTAAATTAGGAGATCCCGCTTCGATTTCTGGTCAAGACAAATAATATTCCCTCTGGAGTTTCCTCCCTTACGGGCGCACTTGCGAGTGAATCTGTGAAGATATCTGCTGACTTAGCCGCTGTTAAGCACTCGAGTAATACGAGGTGCGTTCAGAAAATAACGGGAATTTTTAAATTTCGATGGTTTTGAGTTAGGAGAGTCCGATTGTCAATTTTTTTATTACATTAGTGCACATGCCCCTGAAGTACGGTAAAAATGTCAGTTTTATTCGTCGCTTACGTTTGCTACGGTTAGACGTGTTTTTATGGGTTTCTGCGATTTTCGAGTCGCACTACATTTCTTATTCGTGAAATTTTGGCCAAAAACATTGCTGTAACGATGCCCCAAGTCGGAATCACCGGATTCCGTGTGACTTTTCCCTATTTCCAAAAATACAGAGAGACTTAAATGTTGAAGGGCCGTCGTTTTACAAGCATTGATGAAATTTAAAGAAATTTCGGACCGAACTAAAGGCTATCCCTCATATCAAGTTTGAGAAGTGTTTCGAGGATTGGAAGAAGCACTAGCGCAGGTGCATAACATCTCATGGAGACCTTTCAGATAGCGACAAAACTAAATGTAGACGAATAATTCAATATTAAAAAATTAATTCCCGCAATTTTCTGAACACTCTTCGTTTACTCCTCGTCCATTTGAGCCAACCCACGAAGAAGAGAAATGAATGTGAGATGGACGAAGTTAATCAGCATCGCGAGAGGTGCGAATAGGAAGGAGGCTCCAGTGATCGCAGCACAAAAACGCGGAAAGAGGCTGGGAGGAAGGGTGTTCTAGACGACGCAATGCGAGGGGAGCATTGGGCGCCGCGCGGTGCATTGTGGGAGAGGAGGACTACGCGGAGGTGGCGCCTCCACAGCGGCGAACGCGAGATGGAGAGAGGCGCGCTTCTCTCTCTCTCTCGGAGGAACCAAAAACAAAAAAAAACAGCAGCATCAGCCGCTTGCGCGCGCGACTCGCTCCTTTGTTTCACATTTGGGACGTAGCCGCCGCCGTGAGATGCTCTTTTGTTCTCTCTCTCGCACTCGATAACGGGTTTTTGAGGAGGAGGAAGGTGGGAGAGAGGAAGTGTGCAAGAGAGAAAGAAAGAAAGAGAGGGAGAGACAAGAGGTGCCATTCTGCCGACTCACACACAAACACACACACACTCGCGCTCAACAACAACAAAAACCTCTCCACACACACACTCGCGCTGCTGCTCACTTCCCGGCATTCCCTCCTCCTCCTCCCCCACTCCTTCAATCCGTCACCCGCAGGGCGTAGTGGGGTGGTTTTGCACCGCAAACGAAACCCCCCCCTCACCCCTCCCCTCAAAGCAGAGAGCGTGCAGAGGGGTGAAAGGGAGGGAAAAAAAGAGCAGGCTTTACACTCTTACGGAGAGCGATCGTCAGGTGTTTGGGCGCAGGGAAGTGGGATTGGGGAGGAGTGGTATTGATACACGGCGCACGGAAGGGATGCTTCTCCCACCCCCCTCCCACCGACCCTCCTGCTCCGGATAACACTCACACCGATCATTCGAGTATTCCAAGGTATTGGATATGGATAGGAGAGGGCGGAACTCACCGCAGACTATACCCTGAAAATGTAACACGATACTTGACCTTACATAAGTCTGAGGTTACCATCGAATCCAGGATTTCCATGAAGAAAACCTAGAATTCTCGACAGCGTCTTAGCCTGAATCACACAATACTCGGACTTGTACAAACAAGCTTGGGTTTGTTTTTATGTTTCCATGGGAACCTTTGTTTTTCGCCAAACAGAATGGAAGTGTACGAAGAACTTTATAAAGAGATTTCTTAAATACCCAGATAGTCCGTAAAACTTAGCAAATTCCTTTTATATAAAAAATTGACCGTTGGAATGCAAATGACAGAAAGAGGTAACTTGATTCTTTTTGCAAAAGAAGAATGTAAAGGTAGTCATACACAGGATCACATGGAATGGAAATAAAACACGCGGAAAGTCCGAAAATATCTAAGTATAATTATACGACATTAACACTTAATTTTCATAATTTAGAAGCTACAAAGAGAAATCTTAACCATTCACTGCATTATGTATCATAGATGATACACTACACTCAGTGTCGGTTTTTTCTGAAGGGCACTAATCTTCCTCTTCAACACATGGTGTATTAGATATGATACTCCCCGCCGCTACAATATATGGTTCTCGAAGCAGTCAGTAGGTGAATTGGATGGATGAGGCAGATACTTTGTGGAGATCCATTATGAGATATGAAATGAAACACTTTGCACTTTCCACATAAAAAAGTTTATTACACTAGAGTCGACATGTTTCGCTGCACTGCAGCATTATCAAGACTAAACCAAGAAATTAACCATACCAATATATATACACAAATTGCACACTCCCAACATTTGAGAAATGGGGGTGGAAGGTGGGGTGGAAAGGAGGGTCGGGAATTTTAAACTGACCGTTGGTCTGGGGTGAGGTAGGGGAGGGGGGGAAGGTGACTGTTTTCGGGTGCTCGGAGGGTTTTTTCCCCGATTAGATTAGAAGATGGACACCGGGCTGACTTCATCCCAGAAATGCTGCAACGGGTTAATAAGGGGAAAAAATGGATATTTGGGAACAGTTGTACATCGTTTCTGCCATTAGTAGGAAAGATGTTATTACTAATGACCATGTTTTTCCCTTCCATTCTCCGATCCTTGACCTCCCTCAGCTAATCGGGGAAAAAACCCTCCGAGCACCTGAAAACAGTCACCTTCCCCCCCTCCCCTACCTCACCCCAGACCAACGGTCAGTTTAAAATTCCCGACCCTCCTTTTCACCCCACCTTCCACCCCCATTTCTCAAATGTTGGGAGTGTGCAATTTGTGTATATATATTGGTATGGTTAATTTCTTGGTTTAGTCTTGATAATGCTGCAGTGCAGCGAAACATGTCGACTCTTGTGTAAAAATTTTTTATGTGGAAAGTGCAAAGTGTTTCATTTCATATCTCAGTCAGTAGGTGTTATAGGTGATCAGCTTCTCTTTGTGCAGAAGAAATTATGCTCTACGCATGATAACCTGAATATTTTTCCGAGCCATCTATAGAGTAATCAGTATAATTATGTTACCATTATAATGAAGTAATTAGAAAGTTACGGGCGCCAATAAAAAGTTTTCAATTAGTATGTGTATCATATGTGATACATATACATTTGATGTATAAGTTCATTGAGCCATTATTTATCATTTGTGAAAGATATTAAAATTTCCCTTAAAAATTGAAAAATAGCACAAAATTTCAATAAAATGTATTAATCGAAGAGTTTTTGGATATATTTTATAAGGATATAATTTTTGCCATGCATTTAGAAATTCATGCAGTTAAGTTAGTTTATTTTTTGACAGCAGCTAGGTCCCATAGGGAGCAACAATGAAAGTAACCCCACACCAATAATAATAACACATGCGGACTAGGATACTAGCCAAAATGCTTAGTTTTTTGCATGCAAATTCTGAATCACGCGATGCTTGTCTCCGCGTAAGTTATTTCATAAGTTATTATCTGGCAACTCGGCGTCGCTCGGAAGGATAATACCCAGGGAAGTTGGAAACCTGAAATTTGGATTTCAGGTTTCGTACAGGATTGTAAAAAAAGATCATTTTTTGTTAAAACCACGTCTGAAATATTGCAATAATAAACAAAAATGAAAAACTGAAGTAATGCATCAATAAAAATAGAGATAAACTGCAAAAATAAACAATTATAAGGTTGGAGTCAAAATGACTCCGTTTGGTAGTTCTAAGGGGGGTGTCAAGTCTTAGCGTGTCAAGAGGTGTGCCTATCCGTCAGGATGTCTATCCACAGTAGTGCAACGCGACGCACCAAACGGTGATGAGAAAACCACGCTAAGGACGCAACCAATATTACCACTTAGGGGTTTGAGAGCATGAAATGCACCTATGTACTAACTTTGGTTGTAATCCGTTCAGCCCTGTGATGGAAACTGGATGAAGGAGAATAGAAAATGCTCGGAAAGAAAAGGAGAGACCACCCCTCTCGTAACGAAACCTCTCCATGAAGAGAACCATTCTTATCAAGTTGACCCGGAGATCGTACACGTGGAGAGGAGAGGCTGAACATTCGACGCACTCGAAATATTGGAAATTGTGCAATGAGGAGACAATTCCTTAATGAACGAACAAACATTCATGGGTCACTCCCCGTTCCTTGCCATCCCATTCCTCAAGTGCACCACACAATAATGCATCTCCCCCCTCCCCATTCTTCAACCTTCCCCTTCTACTTCCCACCCCCACTCATGCCAATGGTATAAATACACCTCCAAAATTTGACAGTTTCCTATTATACTTGAGGATGACCTAATGATGGAGATGCGTTATACGCTTCGCAATAGATTTGTGGAACAAAGCCACCTTTTTTTCATTAATACTTAGGATAATCGCAAATATACTTGGACTCGTGGAAAGTTAAGAATTACTCAGGATTGAGCCATATTGGTGAATAGTAGACATTCAGGGTGGAGGAGGAGCCTTCGGCGATATTTATATGGGATGTTCGAGGGCTTCATTTGGGATACGAACCCTTCCACCAGAAGTAAAGCGCTGTACTCAATAGACGAACAGGTTCCGGCCCATGTATAAATAAAGGGATATGGGAGTATTAAGTATGGACTTTGATCACATTGACCGGGGAACAATGGAAGATAGAGCTAAGCTGTGGAAAGTTCAAAAAAGATTGGACACTTCCAATTCCGATCATCGTCACTGGACAACAATCCTAACATTAGATTCATGCAGTTCTCCATTCGATTCTCCTGAAGGCTAATGTTTTCACGCCTGCATATTTCTTCTCTTTCACATCCTCTTTCATCTGTTCCATCTATTTTATTCCGTTTTCCTTTTCCGTTCTTGCCATCTACTTGTCCCTCGACGATTGTCATTATCAGATTATCATGTCTCGAGATATGGCCTGTTGCATTTTCATGTCTTAATGATTTTTTTTCCTTTTAATGTATAGTTTATATCTCCAATTTTATTCTCTTATTAATATTATGTTCAGATTACTCACAATCATTAGGTGCATAACTCTTGAGCCTCTTAAGATAATGAATTAGGTAACCGCATAATATTCTCGCCATGTATACATTCCCTCTCCCTAATCACATCTTATCTTTGCCCGTTCACCACCCAACCTTGCCTCATTCTACCATCATCATATATCTGAGTTCATTGCAATGACATTGACGTAATTAATGATTTTTTTGCTTACTGGACCGAGTACCAGTTATTCCGCTTTATATCAGCTATATTTCATTCCTTGATCGATGACCATACCTCTAAGTGGGTATACGATGAATGGAGTGGATTCATTGATATTTGATAATCCATCAAACATACGCAATACCCAAATCTTCTCACTTAAAAATAGACTTTGTACTTTTCCTCCATGACTGCCCGACCAAAATGATTTCAAAACTTCTGTGCCGCTTTCATGAGGCTTCTTATGCTTGAAAATCCGAGGGAGGATCTCCTTATAAAAGGCAAAAAAGTGAGAAAAATGGTTGGGTGGTAACATTAATGAGGAAAAGTCAGTCTATTTTTTCCAAGCGATGAATATCCGCAGAGAGACGGCGGAGGTTAATTAAATGGTTAACTCGGACCCGGAATTAAGGCAGGGCAGAGGGAGCACGCGCCCCGGGCGGCAAAATTTGAAAAGTTTTGTTTAAAAAGTTGTTTTGATTTTTCTGACTCAATTATTAAAGTTTCTATTTTATAAAATTTTGATCAGTAATATTAATAAAAATTCTTAGTGGAAACATACAGTGTGTAATATCGGCAAACTACCCTTTGCCCCCTGGCCAAAATTCTAGTTCCGGGCTTGAGTTAACCTCCTCTCATTTCACATTAAAAATATTTAAGGACGGTTTCTAGTAATGGGAGCACTTATTTTCATCCTTTGTGGAAATCAACTTGGCAATTAATGGGCATCAGAGGCACTTTGAATGACTGCGCACCATACTTGTAAATCAAAATGTCTCAGGATACTTGCGGGATGATCAATTCATGCATCCGTCAGTGCAAATGAGTCTCCATAGGGGTGGCAAGCGCCAGGGGGGCTTTATGATTGGTGGATGGCGTTTGAATGAGGGCCGGCCGAAGAGACGTCGCCCATCAGTCACACAGGGGTCAGGAGTGAATTCGAAAACGGATCACTCGGGTGTTCATCGGTACATTGGAATTGGTCGACAGTGAGCGCCACCGCGGCCACTAATCGCACTTTGAATATCACCCACCCAATAATCGATTCAATATTAAGGCAAACTCACAGCACAACAGATATTTATACACCTACATGCATTCACCAATGATTAAACCATGTCTTCCGCTTGATTAATGATTTAGGAATTAACGTCTTCCTCATGAGTCAAACAACATGTCCCTAATGTAATGTAGGCATTTTTAAGTTATTGAATTCAATAGAAAAGAACTGATTTTTGACTTGAAGGCAAAAGATAATTTTTTTCTCTTTCACTCATTTAATCCCTGAAAGTCCTTAACGCGTGTTTAAAAAATCGTAGTAAACATTTATGGATGTGATAGCGTTTATCAGGACGAGAGTGATGACAAATAAGAGCTGTTAAAATCACGTTTTCGTATGACAAATGGTCGGGAGGAGGCCACAAGTATTACATAATCTTTATAAACTAATTTATTGTCCATTAAGTTTGTCGATAATATCAATTCTTCTCTGCGAGTCGATAATGGGTGGCCAATTTTAACATTTGGACGTTTATCTGAAAATAAATGACGCCGTGATTTCCAATAGAGAAAGTTCCTATTCGACAAATTTCTGAGCTAAACAATTTGTCCTGCGCATAACCGAAGCTGTAACTCCCTATTTTCCCCAATGGCTTGATTTTCACCGCATTCAATATCCATTTGTTGAAAAATTTCGGAGCAACGGATCTAGTAGGCCCAAAAATGTATATACATATAAGCTGTCCAATGTCCATCCCATGGTCATACCAATTTAGCTGGAACCGAATCGGATTATCCGAAATAATGATTCCAATTTTCAGATTCTTCTCAGGGTACCAACATTGTAATCGACTTGCAGACACGGGGGCCAAGAGAGAACGTAAATAAGGGACTTGGCCCGTATTCTCACTCTAGCACCACGCGGCGACACAGCCCTCACCTGTTCCCAAACTTCCTCGACCCGCGAAGCAAGAGGGTAAAATTCAACCACTCAAAAGAGAGAAGGGGGGGAAAGAGGGGTTGGCACCAGGGGGTTGAAGGAAGAACAAGGAAACAGGAGGTGATGGGGGAGTGCCCAGGGTCATTCATCCACACCCTCACCCTCGAGGGCACGGGGGGGCACTGTAGCCAATTAGAGGCGAGCCAGGCCTCACCCCACACCACTTCCGTGGGGGTTGGGGAAGAAGGGGATGGGGTATTTCAAGGAGGGCCTGGTGGAAGGAGAAGGGAGGAATTAGCACTGGGGATGAGGAGGGTGAGAATTAGGAGAGAATGTCTTTTTAAGTGAAGGAGGCATAAAACGGGGAAGGGGCCTCTCGAGTGATTAACTGATAGAGGGAATGATTAAGGCAAGGAGATGGCCATTCAAACCCGCGAATGCCGGAGTTTCCTCGCGCAAGAGGGCATGCATAAATAATTGAATGCATTTAATGAATAAAGAGGAATTGCAATGAGGGTAGGGGAAGTCAAGTTACCATCAGAATATTTTGGCTCCAATATCCGCATTACATTTCAAATAAAGGAGACTTTACCTACGCACTTTCCTCAGGAAATTAATTAGAAACAATTGCACCCATTTCATTATGACCAGGACCCGGGAGCGTTTTTTATATTTTTGAATTATGCTGAGGGGCTGAAAACGGAATTTACATTTGTTGCACAATCCCTTGTTTAGTTCCGCGACCTGCATTCTGTGTTCCATTTGAATTTCCTCTCTCAAGGGCGTAGAGGCCGTTCACATTTAATGAATAAAGAGGGTACAGGGGGCCAAGTTTATATAGGCATATTTTAGATCAAATATTTAAATTTAACTTTTGACCTGCTTAAATGTTTTTTTTATGTATCTTTGCATATATTTCTGCATAAGGAATGTCATATGAAATAATTTCGTAACATAAATCCTTAAATTTGTTTCCTTTATGCTTAAATTATGCTGATTAGGTAAAAAGAAATCTGTTGTTTAATTTGAATTGTGCAAGATAATCTACTTTGTGTTCACGATCTCCTATCTTACTTGAAATTTCTGCATCATTTGTAGTTATCCACTTAGAAAAATATCACTATAGTCCCATTAGAAATATATCACATTCATGAGAATACTTGGGAATACTTTATTCAACATTTCTACAACATTTCGGTCTACTCAATGATATCTAAGATGACAGTGAAATCAAGACTTCAAAAATTCAAATTTTATATTGTAAAAATCAGGAAAAGCCACAAATAAAATATAATCCCATTATTTATAGTATTTTTAAATAAAAATTCCAAAGTTGCGTTGATAATTAATATTCTTGTCTTTTTGACGATTTTATAGCTTTAATAAAAACGTAAAAAAGGCTTACCGCACAGTTATAATGTATGTAATCCGTACTTTTAGGAATTAGGATTGGTGTATTGACTCCAGAGAACCAGAAATCTGTGAATGCTAGCAATGAAAAACGCATTCCAAAATTGGATACTACTGTGACTTGAAATTTCACTCCTACGTATCATTGAATTAACAGAAATATGACAAACAGAGCAATGAATGTTTGATGAGTTAGAGAGCACTGTGTTAACAATGACCTCTCTATGAACATACCGGGAGTATATTTTAAACGTTTGATATAATTAAATGCAAGAAAATCATGTAAGCATTTTCATCTGAATCCCATGAAGTATGGGCACAAAAGCGTTGGTTAGCAGGCCTTATTTTTTAAATTAAATGAGGCCTGAAGGTGAATGGGCTCTTCGTACGTTTGTGCGAGCGCTATCTCTTCCTAATAATTTGTTTATTTAACACAGGGGGCGAAATATTTTACCTCTTGTGTCCCCCTCACAAAATTTGCTTACTTTTGCATAACGTCAGAGAAGTAAGGGAAGGTGGAATTCTAGTTTAGGATGGAGTTAACGATGCTTACATTCTTGCGAGCCATTTAATTGCAAAGAGCCGTAAAATGAAGGAAGGGGTGGATTTTTCTCAAGAAGAGAGAGGTAATGAAGTGTCTCTCGAGGGCTTGGGCCCTTAGAGGGATATGGGGGCGAAGAGAGGGGATGGAGGAGCCTTGGAGTGGCTGGGGGAGTATCCACTGCACTAGCAGAGAGGGAGAGAGACCCAGCCAAGTGTTCGCCGCCGTGGTAAGGGGGAAACCCTAGAGACCATTGTTGGCTGGGGTAAGGAGGCTGACAGAGTGTGAATGTGGAGAAGGAAAGGAAGGTGGTGCCGTGAAAAAGGCGTCGGACTTTTCTGAGAGTGCTGCATTGGAGAGACTACGTGCTGGGCAGATGAGAAATCACTGAGATCGGAGGATACATCGAACGGCATAATGGATATTCAGGAATCTAGATAGCGTGGTGGTCTGTAAAATCTCCCGGAAAGCCAAAGGTCCATGTTTCGATTCCTGGACCATTGGATTTTTTTCCATAGCAATGCACTTAACCGCCGGTCACGCGGAAGACTCAAAATATTACACATTATGGATATTGTTGCGAAAAATGTTCATTGCTGTCACTTCGTCATCTAAAAGAATAAATATGGAAAAGCCAATCTGTAGGTATTATTCGGAAATCAGTGCGAAGTAAACTTGGCCATTATTATGCAGCAAAAGAGCATAATTTCAGACTAAGGTCAAAATAGGGTATCAAGAAATGCTAGTGGTAAATGAATGCTGTTATTTGGGAAGCAGAATAACCAGCGATGAAAGAAGCAAATTTTAGGGAAAGGCAAAGAGAGTAATCCATAAAAGAAGGATAATTTCAGGAGTAAATTTAATATGACAGGGGCATATACATTGCGCAGCTTACATCTTGAGGCATGATGGTTTGACGAATATAATCGTCAAGAACAAGTGGATGGCAAGAACGAAAAAAGGCTGACCTCAAATAAAATTTAAGGAAGAGGTAAAGAAAGCTGAGATAGAAGAAATATTTATATATAAAAATGATAGCGGATAATAGAATGCAGTGGATAGCTACGTCAAACCAATTTCAGGATTTTTGACAAGAGATCAGTGATGTCATGGCAATAATAGCAGTGCCGGAACGGACTTTCCAACACTTTTTTTAGAAGTGAAATATTACGCTGTATGTTTGTATTACATTTTATTACTTAAATTTCATTACATTTTTTTTGTTTTGGTTATGAATATATTTCAAACTGATTACCAATTGAATATATTACAAATTTTGAGGCACCAAAATTGATAAAAGTGCTATTTGTCTATTATTTCTTTAGTTAACCAGTGCCGGAACGGCGTTCCGGCACCACGACGCCACTGCCAGAGATGATTATAATACAACCATTAATCACGGACGAAATTTATGCGTAGGTTCATATTTTGATGCGGAAACTAGGTAGTCGGTTGGGTAAAGCGCTTGGCTGGTTCAAATTCAAGGCTAAGTCTTTGCACATATCCATCAGCGAATCCTCCAAATACGCCACGGCTAATAGAAAGGAACCTCTTCACCCTTACATATGAGAAATATAATAGCTTATGTCTCCGTGCTCAAACTCAGACCTATCCGAACAAACTTGGGATTGAAGAACTACATTATTATGCATATGAACAAAAATGTAAGTTAACCCGTGATTTAAAAACGAAAATCATTACAAATTAATGTATCTGTATCCTGGACTTCGCCCTTAATAAGGTTCACAATAGTTCTTGCATTATCTTCAATTTATCTTGCAACCAGGGACATTAAATGCCATTTATTAAATTTGTTTGAACCACATTGCACAGACCAGTACGCCTTCCATGAAGTTACTAAGCGCAATTGAAATCATACTATTCTTGGTGATAGATTTTAAGTTTTCCCCCTAAGAACAAAACAGATTAAGCAGCTGGACCGAAGGAACAGGAACCATTCACCAGGCCGTCAACCCAAAAATAATTTTCACAAGTCATCATTGTTCAAACAACCTAGATTCAACTTACTCTTCGACTAAAACCGGCCTCGGTGGCGGTGGGGTAAAGTCCTCGCCTACCAAACGGAAGGTAGCGGGTTCCAGTCCCGCCTTGGTAGGTTGTCCCTATCCAGGGCATGATTGTGCCAGACAGTCGTTGTTACTAATTAATTTCTCCGTTGTAAAAGGCCTTAAATGACCTATTTTCGGGGCGATGAAGATAAATAAAAATAAATGAATATCTGACCGAGCCTCACGTCGCGTCGGCCGTCGATTACCCCGTCTCCTAAATACCAAGAGGCGGATGTTTTGGGGAGGAGGGGAGAGTTCAACGCAGCATAACTATCGCCCCAGTGACCGCCTGTTCCCTTGCCAGTAGTGCGAGGGCAATTCGAATCTCGTCATTGTCTCTCTCCTCCCGGCCACCACCGGCGCTGGTGTCGCCACCCACAACCCCTATTCCCCTTTAGACGTACAGTTCCCCAGAGGGCATAGGGTTGTAGGAGTAAGCGTTTTCAATCACGCAACAAGACATCAGTACTGGAGCAGTCGTTTCACTCTGCAGCGCTTGAGGCGTATCAACGCGTTGCTGCGATTCGGAATTGCGCGACATGTTTATCTCATCACTAAGCGACAAAGCTAATCCATCCAAAAAGAGCAATACTAATTCACAGCGTTGAATAATTTCGATACCTCCATTGCACAAACGCTCAACAATCTCCCACCGAATAAAATCCGCTTGTCTAGTAGCCCTAGCAGTATAAGATGAGCGGATTTGATTCGGTGGGCGATTGTTGAGCGTTTTTGAAGTGGAGGTATCGATTATCGTCTCATAATGAATAATATAACGCAAGTAAGAGGTTATATTCAAGGATGTAATTCGTTTAAAATCTTCCTGGTTTCATTACCGGCAAACTGGAGTCTCGTAACGGTTAATAAGTACTACGCTCTGCTTTCATCACATCAAATTTCTTTCCTGCACTTGATACAACCCTCAGTTTGCCGGTAATACTCGCCTCGGGGCCGCGCCAAAGCTCGATTCTGCTCGAAAGTGCTTCTAATGCGTAACATGTGTGATTCGGCATGGCATCGTATAGTATTCGGAGGAGGCAACCGACATCTGAGGTCGTTTAAGACTTGATGAGAGGGCAGAGAATGAAGGATGGAGAGAAAACCGGCGTCGACATTAGTTTGTTATAAAGGAGAGGCGCAAAGGGGAGCGCGGATTGACGCACCATCCGATGGACGAGGTGCTTCATTAGATGTCATCATTATCATTATCATTAGTCAAGAATCCTAAGATTGGTTTGACGCAGCTCTCCATTCCTATCTTCTATCCGCTAGATTTTTCATGGCGACGTTTTCTTTTACATCCTTTATAACCTGTCATACGTAACTCCAAGGGGGGGAGGGCATCCCTTGCCATTTTTCTCTTCCACCTGTCCTTCTACGATGGTTTTCACCAGCTCATCATATCTCGTAATGTGGCCAATTACGCTGTCGCGTCTTCTCTTAAGGTTTTAGAAGAACTCTCTTTTCTCCCACTCCTCATAGCACTTCCTCATTACTTACACGGTCGATCCATAGATTCTTCAAAATTCTTCGGTAGCAACAGATTTCGAATGTGCCCTCCTCAAAGCACTCCAGCAGGGATCGAGAAATCGCCGAAAAATCTCCGCCAACTCTAGAAATTGAACCACGGGCCCACAGGGTAGGACGCCGGCACCCTAACCACTACACCAACCTGGCCGGCACCCTAACCACCACCACGCCCACGCTCCCTAAGATGGAAGGCGGAGAGAGACGGATGGAGTCGAGGCAGGTGACAGCTATCCCTCGGGGGCAGTGCGTGTCCATAGGTACTCAGATGGCGCCTCCTCCTCGCATTCGCACCAATTAGCGACCCCTTAACCTTACGCACTAAAAGACCATTTTGATGCCTCCCGCGAGAGCCCGACGGAGCCAAAGGTCGTGTCTCAATCTCGAGGTGAGTGAGTGCCCTGTGCCTCACTCGCCCTCGTGCGTTCTTCATGCTCTTTCAACCGACCCCAGCGCCAAGGAAAGAATTTGCGATTGCATGAAGCAGAAAGAAATGGGATATAGTTTTCCCAAATGCAGTAATTAACAAATGACTAAGACTGTTAAAACAATTGCGAAATACTCCTCCACAAAGAAATGAGATACAAATACAACATTCATTATAGCACGAAGCATACGCACACTTTTTAGGGTAGTTTTACGATATACGTCGTTAAATACAAAGTATTTACTCACGTTATACACATGAAACGAATTAATGGAATATAAGGCAAAAGTGTCACGTTGAATTTTACTGAAGTTTGTGGAGTTGAAGAGCATGTTAAAAGTTCAGCGACCAATTAATGACATGAAGGGTATTCGGCAAAGTAAATTTTCACCTGCTGGGTCAATGCTTAAATGTACCAAAATTACAACAATTGTGAAGGTTTATAATCTTCAAACTGTAAAGGGCCTGACAAATATGCATCAAATTATATTATCTCGCTTGCGCTCATTTCCATTCATAATTATGGTGGCATGTGTTAAACAAGTTCTTTTAACCTCAACCCCTTCCTCCCATCTTCCCCTCCGCATTTTCTTCCCTCGGGGTGACACAAGCAGAGCAGAAAATCGGCAGGCGAGAGAAGAAATAAGGCAAGAGGCACCTTTCATAATTATTACGAGCTGGGTCGGGTATTACAGGCTCTTGTGATCTCCAAGGCAACGCATGTCTAGGAGTCATCGCTCGGCAAATGACCACTCGACCCAAAGAAGGGAGGGGAGGGGGGTCGGCTTGAGGAAGGGGAGGGGCGAATCGCATTCAAACATCAACAGAATTACGGCGCTGCAAACCACGGTTTGTCGTGGGAATACATTTGAGAGACAAAATGGCACATGAACTGCATCCGAATTCATAATGGCGCAAGAATCCGACGATAGGTGGCAAGGAGAGGATCTAAGGAGTCGCCTCGAGGGTAAGCGAGTTCGGACGTAACTTTAGGCGACGTTAGTTTAGTGCCGCCATCTCTTGGATGTAATTGATACAAAAGGCTGAACATGAAAACAAAGTCATCAGATAAAAACATTGCCCATGACTGGATGTAAACAAGTAATGTGGCGAGTGGGATATCTTATGCATTAAAATTTTTCATCTATTGATAGTTATGAACGAAAAGTCAAGAATATTTTAGCATTTATATCGCAATGCTATTTATTGGCTTCGACTTTGTTCTCATTTGCAATAAAAGCCTCTGGAGTGATATGGCATGTACGAATGTCACATTGTCGAATGTCACATTGTACGAATGTCAGTTCTAGGCTAGAACTCCAAATATGCAGTTCATTCCATGTCTTAAGAGTCATAATGAGTTGAGCAGATTTTAGCATCTGAAAGCGATAGGAAAAAAGAAAGGAAGTTCACTACCTGGTACTTAGTATTCCATTTTAATTTAACAAGCCTAGGCAAAAAAGTCGGCCGTGAATTCACTGAGGTGAAGGAAAATTAAATATATAACTGGTATGCCACTGTTTGACCATATGACAAAAACGCCATAAAAGATGTGGAAGGGCTATATTACGGCATCATGAGGCATGCAATATTTAATACGAAAAGGTAAAAGTTTTGGGAAGATACTATGAAGAGTCTGGAATTAAAATGGAAACTGGAATGAATAATGAAAACGGGGTCACTGGCTCAGACCCGAAATTACAAATCATTGACGGGATTCGGTGTATAGAACACTGGCGCCGACTCCATAGGGCATTAGGGGGCCAGAGAACCCCCAAAAATTCGTTATGGGGGGAGTAAAAGATATGACAGGCTTGTCAATTTTCCCCGGTGTGTCGAGGTATCGAGAGTCAAGTTTTCATGGTTCTAATGTTGATCATATGACTCTTCTATAATGCTTAAAAAACTTTTAAACTCACTATTTATAAAATTTTCCGGGGCAAGGCCCCAGTATGGCCCTCCCCAATATTTTTTATTAGTCGGCAGCCCTGGTATGGAAGGAAAGGTTCGTGGTACAAAGTTCAGAAAATAGTTCATACATCCTCATTCAGCCGTTCTCTCGTAAGTTTAAAACATGAAAAACGCGAAAGCTGCCACCCTGTTTCCACGAGTCAGTGACATCATAGGTACTCCGATTCATTCGCTCCTTTAGGGAGAGCATTTCATTGAGTTAGGGAATCGCTTACACGATTGTAGACAGCAACGAACGATTCGAGGTCCATACACGAGGCCTAAGAGAAGCCTATAAGAGGCAAACCACTCGGCATGGGTTCTTGACGCAATCAACTTACATTTCAGGGGGTTAAGGCCGTCGCCGTTATCGCCCATCGTTTATTAAGTAAACGATGCAACGGATCGATTTTTTTAAAAATACGTCACTTTAACTTGCAAATTTACCACAATCGACAAGGGTTGATAGTGTAACTGGTAGAATACCTGATCGGGAATCGGGAGATCCTGGTTCGAATCCCGGAAAAGTCAAATATTTCTTTACCATGGCGAATTTCATTAGTTTACATGGCAATAAAATGAATTAATGAATGCTCCATCAATAGAAATACTCATACGATACTTGGCATTCACAGTGAGGGAATTATATTCTAACACACCACATATTATGTGTAAGGTGAGTCAAAGGAAACTAGCAATTCTAAGTATTGAAAGGAAGTAGAGGATTGCAAGAGCATTACTTCAACATAAGGAACATAATAAAAATCCAAACGCTAGACGCTCCGCTTTTCCTATCGAATTCAACGCTAGTTTAAGCCGTCACATTTGGCACTCAACACCATCACCATCACAGATTAAGGCTTCACCTACCGCTATCTTAAATCGAACTCACTCTCCAGGTGTGCGAGACCAGTGCTCTAGAAGTTCTGTTTCGCCGAGGTAAATAAATGGCTGCTCCACTCACCTGAGGAAAAACAGAGACAAATTATTGACAACTTGACACAGGATTAGAATTTATAGATCGATAACAATTTCTATCAGGATATTCAGTGCATATGCTAATAACATTATTTGACTAGTGCAAGTGCATTAAAGTCAAACCCAAATTTTTCAAGGGCGCTTGAAACAATTTCTAGTTGTCTTGCTTTGTTATTGCTGCCGAACATTATGTCATCACTGAGCATTCCTCTCTTTAAATGCAGGTTAAATCGTCGCGAGTTTTCCACCGCTCCTGGTCATCTTCTGGCAACGTTCTGATGGCTAACACCGCCATCGCCCTCAGATCGTTGATATCGGGTTAAGTTATTTCGGCCTTATTTGTGCCCCCGATCGGGTTTGCCTTCGAAACGTCGCGTCGGCAGCAGAAGACCTAGCCTGGTGGAAAATTCTCTATGACTAGCTACTTCTCACTAGTCCGTTGGGGATGACTTAACACTAATTCATTGCTCTCTCATAACCAAATTACAATCGATGCAGAAAATCTCAAGAATAGCGTTTGAGTTAACACCAATTTTATTTTTTTATTTTCATTTCTCATAATTTCAAATTGCTTAAGTTTTTAAAAAGACCGGCGCATTTGCGCTGACAAACCCGTCGCGTCGTTTCCTCCCCTTCGCCGGAGAAATCATCAAGACTAGACTTAAATCCTTCAAACATAAACGGAATTACGTCGTTTACAAGTAACAACGGAGCAGTAAAACTAATTTCATGGACCTCATATACAAACAATTCGACATCAAATATTGGGGGAAAAGTTGAGGAAAGTAATTTTATTTTTCAAAAGATTAAGTTCAATATAATGCATTCTCAAAGAGTGAAAAATTCCAGCAACGTGAAAACAGCTTTATCAGACTAATAATTAAGAAGCTGCGATAGCAACAAAATATTTCTATCCCTTAAGTGGTAACAAATAGATGCCAAATGTAAGAACTTAAATCATTTAACCAACAGATAAGCTAATCACAACAGCTGATTAAACTTTGTCTTTACCTATAAAAAAATTTTTACCTTTGTTATTGGCTCATAAACTGCAATCCCTGGTCTGTGTGGATTCTATGCTGCGTGATAAATCCTCGAAAATCAAATCATTAGTATGAATTATAAAATTGGAGTTTTGGATTGCTTGATTCCCTAATTGCCTCGAGTAAACGGTTTGGTTGGACTTGAGTGAATTGAAAACGGCTCTGCAGGGGAAAATGAACGAGGGGCTGAGATATTAATGGCCCAGAATCACATAAATGCTGTCAGCACCGGGAATAATTTGTGCGCGACGCCCCATTTTCTAAGTCATTGGCCAATCATCCAGAAATATTCGAGGAGGAATCCGATGGCATTATTTACCGTAGAAACCTCACGAAACGAACCGCAAACAGAGAAATATACTGCGAGTGAGAAGCTGAAATTATGATTAGCATTAGAAAGATGGGAAGATGAAGTATTTACTGCTCTGAAGTTCAACCGTGTAAATAAAACATTTCAATGTATCAAGGTTTCGGGAAAAAATACATAATTATACAATCGGCAATATAACAGTAAAAAATAAATCATACGGCAAGAAAAAAAGAATAAATAATATTAATGGCACTGCCATAATATACTACCACTAGAATACGTTTGGAAATTCAGTAAAGTTTAAGTCCTAAGTAAGAGTAATGGCTCACTGAAAGGGCTTACTTCCACGGGAACGGGTCATTTCCATCATGTCATCCTTATTTCGTCGAGCAATGAATGATTCATTGAAAGATTCATTTGAACATCCAACAGATCTCCGCATGTGATCATTTTCATTGGGAAACGCAGAATAAGCCCCGAGTGGTTGCGAAAAAGCCTCTCTCCTTTCAAACCAATCGCCTGCACTGATGAATCGTATTCGGTGAGTGCGTGAGGCGTCTTAAAGCGGGCAAGCGCGCCAATGCGCAAACGAGACGGCGAAGTGGCTGGAGCAGGAAGAATTGGGAGTGGGGCGTGTATTATTTGTGGCGCCATAAGACGCCAGGGAACACTTGAGAGGCGCCACTCCCTCCTACGGCCCAACGGTCACCGCGACTTGCTCCAATGGGGAGGGGGGAGGTGGGAAGGGGCGACTGTTGTGAAAGGAACCCTGGACTCTTTCCAACGAGGATTTCGTCTTCTTACTCCCCCCAACCTTCCCCCTCCATCCCCTTCCGAGTTTTCGAGAGAGGTTAAGACGTGCGAATTGAGAAAGCGTGAGAGCAATGGATCGAAGTTTCTCCTTCCCACCACTAGATGAAAAGCTCCAACGCATGGGCTGCTGCACTGGGATTTCAAATGGTAACTATTTCGCAAAGCATTTCTTCGAAGTATTCCTCACCGTTCTTTACATTTGAACTTGCCTTTGCAATATTTTCCCCTTTCTATCCATATAGCATAATTTAATTGTCGTTCTTGTTTGACGCTGCAGCTTGGCTGATGTGCGCAGGTGCAATGTGACTACGTTTAAAACACTAATTTTGGGATTCATTTTTTACATGGCCAAAGGTTAACATAGTTCCTTTTTGTCGTTGTTTAATTTCTAATCACGAAAGAGAGGGAAAAAACGAGTTGTTTTTTTTTTGTCTTCATTTATGTCTTCACTTTGCCCATCTTTCGCGTGTACTGAGTTCTGTTGGCAGATGCTCTCTTTAAAAAAAAACTATTTCGTGATTCGTTCCTCACTTGGCAATGGTCTGCTGGTCTCTACTTTTCCAAAGAGTGTGGAAAACCTTATTTTTCTGCCCTAGATTCTCTAACTATTTGCATTTACGTCTATTAATTTTGCCTATCTCTCTTGTGACGAGCACCAGTGGAGTATGTTTAAAATACAAGGTGTCCAATTTGAAGTAGTTCAGGACTCCGAAACGAATTGACGGGCTGAGCCTAAATGCAAATCCACTCCTCCTTCGAGCTTGAGCTTGGAAATTTCAAACTTCCCAGCAATTAGTACGAGGTGGCATATTTACCGATAAAGGAGGGAACTTAGAAGAGGCTGGACGCAAGGTAAGTCATGAATTTCATAGTCTATATCCATACGAATACAAACTTTGGTTGACTGCGCCAATGATGGCTTATTTCCTAGTAAAACTCGCATTGGCCTGCCATCGGTGACGTGAGCGAAAGCTCAATTAAATGCGACAGGAGAATATAGAGATCATTTCACACGTCTAAGCTGACCGCCATAGCAATTGACTGTTACGCTCGGCTCATCAGTGTGGATATAAACTGCAAAGCACAGCGAAGAGGGTACGATTGAGATCTTGACTTAATCAATAAGGGAATTTGCAGCAGTTCAACATTGAGCGCAGTGAGAATCCATGGCACTGAATGTACGGCAAGAGGCAAACGTCTCTTCACCCATGCATACAATTAATGTAATAAAAGAGTGTCTTTTTTCAATTTATTACATGTCAGGGAGCAAACGCAAGCCAAAATATGATATAATTTTCTCATTAACAACAGGAGATGGCAGTATTTCTATTTCACAACCGTCACCTCTTTCGTTTTTCAAACATTATAATCACTTCTGCATTCATAATATTACCGAGGTATCGTGTTGGAGTTGCTACTACTGCTGTAAACTTCGATATCTCATCATTTTACAATTGCAATCTATAAATTAGAATACTGCAGCCCTGCATTTCTACCTATCCAACGCTAGTTCTTTTACCCACCTGAGGCTATCTTTGTATGGCCCCTGTCTTTATACAATTGTCTATGTACTGGTCCCTTGGTATTCCTCTGGGCACTTTCCCATCAACTTCGAAGAGTAAATAAGGCTTAATATTTGCGGTGTTCACCTTCCATCGAATCCCGACCGACGCTCTGCTGTGTCAGGTAACGGAATGTCCCCATTCCACCCCCATCTCTCCAGACTCCCCATCCACCGACGAAACGTTGACGCGAGCGAGTGCCGAAAATTGGAGGAAAAACGCCGAAACGGTGCTTTAAAAGACTAAAAAAATACACGCGTTCAAACATCCGACCGAATAAATGCACCCACCGCAACACCACCGCAGTGGATTACTGCTCGCGGGATGTCAATGGCGCCGCCACCACCGGCACGCCATACTCACTTCTTTCTTTTTTTATTTTTCGATATCATCACCGCCTGAAAGGCATATAAAAAAATACGTGTGATGGCGTGTTCAGAAATGAAATTCGCGGAAAGGCTTTGGCGCCGGAATATTTATCAGCGAAAATCTACTCCCATGTCGCTGTTTTCTGGTGCCAACGGCCGAACGGGAAAAGGCAAAATCAAATTCGAGGAACAAAGGAAGATCGGCATGCGGAGCGAGAGTACCTTGGACCAATCAGGGGTAGGATATGTGTCGCTAGGCAAAATAATTGTCACAATAAAAGAGCTTTGTTACATAACTTTTTATTAAATATTGTTTCCAATATTGTACCATGGTGTAAATACCACACATTCTATTCATACATCTAATCCTCTTCCTCCCAATTCCTGCTTATCCTACGTACTTCCCTCAAACAGGCATCTCATCATCCTCTCTCCGCTTAGTACCCGCTCCACCGTGGTCCTCTGTCTTTTCCGTAACTCCTCTTTAAGTTTCCTCTCCCCACCCGCCACGTCTTAAGATTCGGTGAATCTTTTCCCCTCACTCCTCCTTACCTTCTAGTGTTTCCTCCGCGCCCAAATCTCGACAGCCTCCCGTCTTTTCTAGCCCTTTTTCCTCAGCGCCCAAGTTTCCACACTGTAAAGCATGGCACTACAGACTTAGGGTCTCACAAGCGTTTTCTTTACTCCACATAACTACCCTCTAATAACGTCTTTCCTATTCCTAAATTTCTCATCGGACTACACTATTCCCCTATTCTTTTCTCCATACTGTGTCTACTTTCCTGTAAATGTCCCGTCCAAATTGTAAGACCCCAAACTGTTTGCCGTACTTCGATGAAGGTCTCTCGGGTTAAACACGGGGTGAGGTTTTCCATCTCTCTTTACGACGTTTCGACGCTTCCATCCTCGTCGTCTTCAGGTTTATGTTCAGGTCTTCAGGCTCACGCTCATGTCGCTCGTGAAAACGTTGGAAGGAGGGATTGAAATGGATCGACCGAGTGAGTGATTGGGAATGGCTAAGGGGAGAGAAAGAAATAAGTCTTCATAGAAAACAGAGAACGAGAGAAAGTGCAACCAAATCGGCCATACTACGAAGCGCTAGAGCCTGACGAAGGCAATGGTTGAGAGACATGAGGGCAGGAAGGACAGTTAAGGAAAATCTGATGCTAAATGCATATATCGAGCGATGAACGCAATGAAAATTAAAATAAGTGGAAAAAATGCATGGCTGATGGAGTGGAGACGTGAGTCATAACACCCAATGTGAAATCCCGAGAATTCTTCACCTGTATTACTCGCCGCGAAAGCATCAGACATTACTTGTTGGCTTTCGTTCGGGGAGGGGGCCAAGTCCACGTATGTACGCCTCCGTCTGATCACCTTGCTCCGTTCATTAATTACACTCCACGTTTGTTTTCAACTAAGAGAGCCTGTGCCTCTGCAGAAGGCAACTCGTCTCATTTATGATCGCCAATTGAAGGCGAACACTATTGGTGAGAGCGATTACACTCAGCACGCTCAAGCATCTTGTAAAATAGACATGGAAAATTCAACCCGCGACTTATATTCGCATTTTTCACCAATTCCGATTTGAATAACGTAATGCAGGCGTTTTCTCCAGTAAATATGTAAAAGTCATGACAAAAAACTGTCACGATAAGACGGGGAGACGGATGGGGATAATGTTACTGGTTACTCCTAGGTCGCTTTTAATTTTTCACTTATTTTCCATTATTACTACATTTCAGGCGATCTGTGTGAGGCACAATGACGTACGTTCGACTTTGGTAACAAGCCTTATACCATAACTTTTAATATATCGGCGGGAGAAAAAAGTAGATACACGGCAGAAACAAATATTAATGCTTATATCTTTTGTGGGGTGCCTACCATTAAATACTACCACCAATATAATATGAGTATGAAAAGTGCATCTTGATTTTTAATCCAATTATCATCGTAATATATGTGATACATATCATGTATCTTAACTTATAAATAAGGTAATTTCTGATAAAATTAAGATAATGACATTTTTTTATCTTATATCGTAATTTGGAAAGCATGAAGAACAAATGTTGACACTAGATAGTAATCGATTTGACAAAAACATCGGAGTTGAGATATCAATATGGGTCGGTAAGTTGTTGCGGATATTAAAATGTGCACCGAGGGGTAAAAGTTTCGAAACGAGTCCCTCTGGAGTACACTCAGGGAAACAGGGAGAGGGTCTGAGGCCGGGATGCCATGAATGAAAGCGAGACACAGTTGCCAGGAATCGAAAAAAGTGTTAAAAATGTAG
Organism: Ischnura elegans; assembly: GCF_921293095.1. Lineage (NCBI taxonomy): Eukaryota > Metazoa > Arthropoda > Insecta > Odonata > Coenagrionidae > Ischnura > Ischnura elegans. Next base: position 19,571,466 of record NC_060246.1, read on the forward strand.
AAAACAGCATTTATCGAGGTGGATACCTTTAGCGACATATTATTAAAAGCTAAATAATGCAACAAGAAATTTGCTAGCTTTGTGCCATTTAATATCAGTAATCGCGTTAAACTTGCGTCCACCATATTACACACACATAAGCACGCCCAAACTTGTGTCGAAATCCATTAAAACTGATTTAGCATATAGAAAAAGCATCATATTCCTGCATCATGCCACTTTTTATCCCACACAGGTATATTGCATTGGTGTTAGCAGGTAATTTAATTGCAATATTTTCAGAGTAAACTGAAAACCGACGATCCTTTGAAATTTTTGAAAATGTCGCATTCCTGTCAGCTGCGAATTTAAATCCCATTCATTGCAAGCCAATCATTTTTAATGATGTAGCTAAGTTTCAGGTACCTTCCTCGAAAAACGTCACTCCCTGATTCCGTCTACTTCTTTTACGATTTCAGCCCGCTGCACGAAGTCGAGAAGTTACGATAGAACAGGGGATCACAAAATGTGCACGAACGTCCCCCACCCACAAAAAATGGCGGAGGGGCTGTGACGGGTGCAGATATCAATGGGCGGGGGGAGTTATTTTTCGGCATAAATAAAGGGTTTCACAGGAAATGCACAAGGGTGGGGGAATTGAGGAATGGTGGAGGGGGGATGGAGAGCAATATTGGCTCTTTGGCAGCCCCCCTATCCCCTCTCCCCCAAATACATTCGGGGATGGTACTCTCCGCTGTTTGACGCGGTCGCCGGGAGGGGCGCCACACGAAATCGAATCGGAACTGGAGGTGGGAGGGGGTGGGGGGAATGAAAAAGGAAGAGCGATCGGCCATGTATTGTCTTTGTCCGCGGCGCGAGCGAATTGTTTTCACGGATGTGTCCCGCACAGCGGGTTGCGAAGCCTCAGAGCAAATATGAACAAGGGCGATTATCGACTTCCGCGCTCGAGGCTAAGATTAAAATGCAAAATCCCAAATCGCGTGATCCCTGCAGGAGCTGATTGGCTGAAGTCGACGGTAACGTTTGTCAGAATGATGCTGACTTCGACTGAAAATTTTGTTCCCTTTGAATAGAATTATCGCAAAGAGGGAGGAGATTCAAGATTTTACTGAAATAAGTGAGTATAGTAGATCCTCGCTAAACCCTTTCAGGTCCGCAAGGTTTGCAGCCATTAAATTGCTCGACAAAATCCGTTTTTAGGCTAATATTTATGCGTGAATTCCACAAACATTTATATGAAAGCGATATCTTTAATAGTTTCTGCAATACAGCCTGGGACAAATATGTACCAATGGACGGTGAGGGTAAAATTCGTTCAGAATAAGAAAATCACACGTACTGATTGTGAAATGTTTTATTTCTATATATTGGGCCAATGACAATTGCCCTTAGGTATTTGTTTGAAAGCTTATTTGAAATCTTAAAACTCCATGCGTATGGTAACGTATAGCATGTCTAATTATTAAAATTAAAATAACCAAGCAAATAAAATTGAAAAATATTCAATTTTTTCAGAGCAGCCATCAACGTCTGCCGCAACAAAATTTTACTGTAAATTGTTTCAAAAACTATTATTATACTTTATCCATGAAAATATGATTAATAAACATACAAGTCATAAAATGCAAGATGCAAAATGTAGTTATTCTTGCGTGACACAAGTCAACGAAGGGTGATAACGATGCGTACTGCTCTGAATGACAAATAAATCTGGTAAAGTTTTTTTTAATTTTGGACATATATGTCCCTTGGACCTTAAAGGTTTCATGACATTGATCATTTCCTCTTCATCTACCTAATAATCCCCAAGCCCCCTAAATAGTGGCGGATAGTGATGGGACGCCAGCCGTGACATAAAAAACAGAAAAGAAAATACGCGGATCGAGACCTATCAAGTAGTTATGTATGTCCTTTATTGCTCGAGGAAATTATGAATTCTTACACCTATCCGTTCGGCAAAATATCTCTCATAATTTATAGGTTCCACCGGACTTGAAATTATAATGAGGTTCTAATATGACGTTCTCGGTATCGCTCTGAAAGATATCCATTCTCAATTGTCCAAGCAAAATAATCCTATCCTCCGAGTCTCTAGCAGCTCCCAGCCTAATTAGTTTTACATCTGCGTAACGATTACAGTACGTTCGCAGCAGAATTTGACGTATCGTGTTGCTTTTCTCTGTATTTAATCAAGCTCGTGAATCAGGTATTTCTGCGCCTGATCCAATATGCTCGCTTTGAATTTAAGGTTTGGCCAAAAGAGTGCGAAATTACGCTTCTATTTTACGTTTTCATCCGAAAGCCTTACCACAAAACCCTCCACGAATCCTAGCTTCCCCAGGGTTCTGCCATAAATATTTCTCAAATGTGTTCCCCACGATATGTTCGAAGTTATCGTAAAACTCAGATGCTTAACTTCAGCTGTCGCGGAAAATGCTAACGCCATCCACAAAATATACATGGGGACAGTTGGGAAGAAATTTCCCCCCCGAGGATCAGTAATAGAGTGAATTCCATCATAGGTTGAATCGGCATTATATGCGGGCAAGGAATCAGTTTTTATGACCATCAGCGCACGTAAATTTTGCTACCTCAAACATTTATTAGAAAATAAACGTAGAGTTACGAAATTTTTTTCATATTTTTCGATTGTAAACAATATCGGTTAAATTTGTTTAAGCTGGGATAAATGATGAGTTTCCACGGAGTATACGCCGCAGAAGACATTTTGTGAATACATAACTCAATGTGAGGAATTGAGCTCGAAGGTGCTCACATGCTTCACCCAAATACTTGAATTTTTCCATTAGTATGAACCATATAATAAATATCCTCCTCAAAAAGCTTGTCATTTCAAATTTATCAATAAAATAAATCTAATAGACCTTGTCAACCACATATAACACATCCCCTTCCAAATCAGACTCACGATACGATTAATCGATTTGAAAGATTATAAAAACACATAAACAGTTACCATAAACCGAATTAAATCGATCATTAACCAAACTCTCAACGCATTTCGATTTTTTATTTTCCACAACCGATGATAACTCCATCGCATGCTTATGGATATAAATTTTAAACATCGAAATCAATGTGCTAAATTACGCAAAAAAAAACACTCAAAAGAATGAAAAAAGAAATTATGAATGAACTGTTTCATATCAAAAGTGAAGTTGACGAATCATTTTCAATAGAGACCCTAATCTGAAGATAAAAATGAACATTGATTCAAGGCCACTGCCCTGTGGGTATATTTATAGGGATTGAGCTTATAATTCTAACACCTCCAATGTAAGTAATGCGTTGGGGTCTTACTTTTTGCTATTATTCCCTTTTAAATTTCATCATATTATTTTGTGTTTTAAAATAAAGTGTAAAATGATTTTTAACTTGTGTTATCAAGCCTTAAACGCCATTGGTGCAGTTAGTAGGCATGGTATCAACACGCGGTTCTATTTTCCAAAACTAATCATTTCATAAAAGAATGGAAACTCCGAAAAAATATCTCTAGAAACTACATTGTTGTTAGAAGTTAAGAAACTTCAAATTTGCAGCCCATTATCGTAGAACACAGACTAATGGGAAATCAACGCCTCTTATTCCTTCATAGAATGACTTCTTTGGGTGAAAATCAAATACACGGCAATTAAATCGAATTTTATCCATCAGTTGCGTCACTAGCTTATTAATTCTTGCATGATGACTCCTGCATGATTTATGCTGATCATTAATTGCCGATGATTCCGTGAAATCTTATTTTAAAAAACATTTCCAGCGATTACAATCCCTGAAGAGGTGAGATAAATTATTTATTGCCTTGCTTCGTATTGCTGTCTCTTACAGCCTGTGATCGATTGAATTGACCGCAAACAAATTATAAAGAACTAATGACCAATCCTTCCGCGGATGTGAACATAATTGGCGTGCGGTAAAAGGCAAAATGGAAAGGCAAGACTTGCCTAGAACAATAGAAATTGTCAAGAATTTTCAGATTGTCCATCTATGTTTAAAACCTTTCTTGAAAGTTGAGGAATTGACTTGTCCATAAGGATATGCTACTGCTAGCATTTATCTGTCATGCTCAGTCAGAAATTATTTGATTACCTCTCTCGATGCATATTACCACATGCATTATGATAAATGGAGAAAATTATGAAATATATTAACTATTTTTCTTAAGTGGCTGATCCGTCGAATTGAGATTCTGGAACCATTACGCACGTGAATAACTTTTTGTCATGTTCGATGATAAAATAGTAAAATTGCACTTAGAATTGCTAAAAGTGGTAATACTTCCTCATAAATTATACTTAGGCATATTTAATTTACGTCATACATGAAAATACGAAACATAAAATCAAATAATATAATAACAAAAGGCTGTTCACGCTCACATCCCCGAGCATGAAGTCTGGCATGAATGAATGACAGGGCTTTGGTTCCGTGGACTAACATGACATTGCCTCGCAGTAACTAATCGCGCGCTGCGTGCGGATATCTCGTCCGCCGAGCTTCCCAACAGCTTTTCATCCGACCGAACAACAAAAGAGACTCGCCCACCTCCTCTTCCGCCCCCCCAACAAGTTTAATAGCACGCAGCAAGGGGGGTGGTGGGAGGGGAGGAAGGACCCCCTCCATGACCCCCTCCATCCCCCCCTCCACCCCTCGGCCGTGTCGATATTTTGTTTTCCCGCGGTTGACGACCAACACACACCGCCAACGAATGAATAAATGGCGCCAAACCCCCATTTCCATGGCGACACAAACAGCGGTGACATCTCGCGGGGGGCGGCGGACGCTTTCCACCCAGAATTATTATTTTTCCAAACCTCCCCCCCCTTCCACTCACCCCTTATCGTACACCCCCACCCTTCTTCCTGCGAACGCAGCCATATAAATCCTCGTTCGCTTTTTCCCGATTACCTGAACAGATTGGGTTTTATTAAATCATTTCTGACAAGCTCACATTTCACGCGCCGATAAACGCTCTCCTTTCGCCCACCCCACCTCCGTCGAGGGGGGAGGGGAGGGTGGGGGAGGAAATGGATGGGGTGAAAGGAGCGACATCTGCCGGAGGGGGAGGGGCGGGAGGGGTGGGGGGGCTGGTCCAGCACCACCCACTCCGCCTCCCGATATCCTCGCAAGGGGGAGGATGGGATTCGTCTCCGAGCATCTGACTTCTATCAAACTCTCCTTCCCCGTTAAAAGCCACGCTAATAGAATTTCGAGGCGCCCAATGCCACAAGGAATCAGCCAAATGTGGGGCACAATATCTGAATCCGAGACCAAGTCACCTATGTACCCACTCATTCGGAGAGTCCTGTCCTCGGCAGCAGTGTTCGCCCTTTCACATCAAATTCCTCGCGGAATTCATTTCTACCATTCTTCAGCCAATCGCTCACGAATTTTCTTAACTGTAGATTTCGTTAGAGTTATAATAATACAAATTCTCATATTTTTGCATATCCTATTCGTCGCATACTTTTCGATCTATGAGTAATAATGAATGATGGAGCGGTGGTGCAGAATGACTTAGCCGTCGAAGCACCCTAATGCTCAATTCTGCTACTACTACTTTTCCTGCTATTCGCGGCAAAAAATCGACGGCATTGACGGTTTTGTATTGACGACGTCGCGCACTCCTTCCGAGCGGGTCACCGCGTCTCACTTACGTCGGTCTTTCTTTTTTTTTACACTCAATGCGAGCGAGTTTATCACCCGTAATCCTAATGACGTCACCAGCTTATGAAAAGTGGGCGGCACCTTTTGCATACTTTAATTTTGAAATTGAAGAGAAAAATTGAATCCCGAGAAACATTTATTAACCCTATGAATAACCCTTTAAAATCCTATAACGACTCACCTCTCGATTCCATGAGTATGCAATACGTTTTCACTTATTTCCATTTTTATACCGTACATCGGTTGATTTATTCATCCAGACTCTGGATTTCCTTTGCTGTCCTTCCCGGCCACGTGTCTTTCAGCGATTGTCTTCATCAGGTTCTAAAGGTCGTTATACACGGGGCACGGTATTGCGCAGGTTAGAGCTGCATTAATTTATAAAATGGCGTGGAATTGCGCGAATGCATGAACGAAATTAGAACAGGGGCTATTTTGCCGTCTCGCATCCACGCATTCTCGCATGTGTTCAAGCAATTCACCGCTTTACACGACGCAATTTTGATTGCGCCTTCGCACGTACGTCAGATTGCGCAATTCCGTGTACCGTGTAAAACGGCCCTTACGCTTCCCGCAATAGCCAATTTGGTTGTATTCTCTTCTTCTCAGGATTTGCAGATGGCTCTTTTCTTTCAACGCGTTTCCAGAAGGCGCGGGGTTTGCACGCACCCGACTTTTCGTTCGACAGTCACTACTCCGAAGAATGTAGTCGGAGAGATGAAAGTCATCTCTTTCAAGTTCACCATTTAGTTATCCACGAAGAACATCATCATGCTTCAAATATGTATAGATAAAAGTGATGATAGATGCATCTTCAAAGAATCCTGTTTCTTAATAAAGCGTCACCCGGATTAAGCATTTATCATTACTTTTACCGACCTGGCAAAAAGCAACTATCTCCTCTATTGGCAACGCTTCGCTGAAAACAAATACAAAAGTTTTCACTGATCTTCAAAACGCACACTAAAAGCACAACCAACTAGACCCCTACACAGTTCCTATTATAAGGGTGGACTTTGCTATTACATGGCCGATACCCTATTAGACGCCAGAAGCACAGCGTAGATCATGCACGGCGTAAACAAGTACGTACCCACCACTTTCTATAGTTCAACATTGACGACGTTGCCTCACTACTGAAGTCAATTTTTTTCACCTGAGGAGCCCTTTGAGGGCATAGTTTTGAGCTGGTTCTTTGGGATTGCGAATATTGGTGAGGTTTCTCCAACTACTGGTCGAGGGCAAGAAGTTCCTCATGAACAAGTTTTGATTGGGGAGCAATGTTTTGCCCTAGTAACGCATCTACTGTTTAAATGAGCGAAGAGGTGGTGCTTCGATCATATGCGTAAAACTTAAGTGTAAGGATTAGTTGAGGATGGATAGCTGTCAACCTCTTCACTAAACGCGAGTTCTCATCATCTGTATCACGTAACGTGCGGAACAGTAGGCACATATCTAAATGAAATGCAGCATATTAAAATATTTTTAACTTTACTCCCTTATGAAAGGTCACAGAATTTCCTATGGATAATTTTTCACGACACCCATATTGACAGCAAAATTACACCATTTAGCAAATCATATGAAACCTACGTGACACGATACTACGTTATCAATTGAGACGCATGAGGTATGCTGAGACCAAGGTAATGACGTAATCTGCCCTCTGCTAATCTTTCCTCCAATGCGTAAACAGGTATGCCCATTTCTACACTAAACCAATATGGCATTTGGGCCCAACATTTGCCCAGACCAGTGACCTAACTTTGTCTATATTTGGAACAGGAGATCCATTTATGACATGGTTTTCAGCTAGTTGTTTCGAGTCGCGCATGCGCAGCGGCGTATGACAGTGGTGGCTTAGGGGAAGAAGTTCCTCATAACTCCCAGGGAAATAGTTTTGATTTTGGGACCAATATTTTACCCTTAGCAACGCATCTACTGTTTACATGATCGAAGTGGGGGCGTCGAGACAAATGAGCGATGCTTTGCGCTTGGGGAAATGCACGTCGCGTGACAGATGACCTCCGAAGAGCGTCACGCGGGAGGGACGTCGAGTCAAATCCACAGCGAATGTGGCGGCTCCAACCGGGTGGAAAATGCATTTCGGATTTGGCGGAAGACAGATTGATGAAAACTTTCGGACTGGAAAATGGGCGTGTCGACCGCGAAATGCAATCGAAATGCTGTGCGCGAGGAGAGGAGCGATACTATCGAGAGACGTGCGCCACGGTGCGTTATCGAAAAAGGCAAACTCGTTTTGCGAGTCCTCGATTTCCGGAGTCACTACATTCCGAAATGCATTCAATGAGGTCCAATCGACAAGCGTTGCTGCGCCGAATACGATCAGGTAAAACATTATTTCAATACTACACAAACTGAACAGCAAAAGCAAAAATTGATATTGTAACTCCATTTCTAGGTTCTCACAACTCTAACAACACGCAACCGTATTCAAGGCCTTTTAAACCCACGAAGAAAACAACGATTGACATTCTATTTGAGAAAATAAGTAGCGTATGGGCTGGTAGGTTTTTGAATTTATTATCAAAGGGTCTCAGGTTCCATAAGCTGCTTAAGCCTCCGGACAACCTCTTGCACAAATTCATGTGACGAAAGGAGGCCCAGGAACTGCCCTACACTTCGAATGTTTGAAACCACAGTAACACGACTGCGGCTCATCCCTCTACATTTAATCAGGGAACGAACCTAACGGCCACATCTTATAACCAAGGATACAGTTGATTTACTACACTTTTGAGATAGCAGGAGCAATGTATAACCAAACAACTTAAGTGAAGGTGTCTTTCATAGAATAGAAGTGAGATTTAGATCTGTGGTAACAGTCATCAGGTTAGTTTTCTAAGAAAAACAAGAAGCGAGGATTCGTAAAACCGTGTTGGGGAAGATTTTCAACTGAAAAAGAGGCTATGTCACAATTGTCCGGGCACACCTCGAATTTGTAGCAATCATATGGATACCGGCGCGGCGCAGAAAACCTGAATTCCTAGATTTATTCAAATTCAAAGGAAAGGTAAGAGATTTGACAAAAACTGCTACGGGTGTACCGAAAGTGGTTTACAGATTTTAGGCGAATTAGTCTAAGAGCCGCAGGAGACTCGGTCGCTACGGGACACGGGATAAATTATACGAGAGATATTTAGCCGAACGGATATGTAAAAAAATTGTTTTTTCACCGAACAAGTAAGGACATTAACAAATGCTGGGCGGAACTACGTACGTGGATTTCCATTGTATTTGTTGATGACTAACAGCCACCGTCACGCGCTTATTGAAACGGCTTTCGGGGTAGTTAAGATGTAGACAAAACAAACTATTTTTATTTAATCTGGAGATATCCAGTGTAAATACCTCGTGATTACCCATGACTTTTGTCACTTGTATCACTTTGATTCTGCGGTCAATACAACAGTTCCTTTGAATTCTGTAAAAAATAAAAGCAAGAGAAAAGCTGGAAATTTTAGACTTATTATGATTTTCCTGGAATTTACAATCGTGAAAACTTCTCGGACTCCCCCCCCCCCCCAGATCCGTAAAAAAATATGCAAGATTTTTAGTACGGTCCCATTATCAATGCGTTCGTTTTGTATTACGAGGTATCCTTGTGCCCCCCAGAAAGAAATCCTGGATCCGCCCCAGTTCGTGTACTCCTAGTTTTCTCGTATTTTTTGCTCTGACCGCATGTCGCTGCCCTGAGTGCTTGGCCTATGTCCGGAAAATACTCCGTTTCTGATTGAGGATAGGATGAGTGCTGCATGTGTGGTGTGGAATCGCCCCGTAGTGCGACACACCCAGGTGGTGGCTTGCACGGTACCTCGTGCATGTACATGCAGAAAACTTGTACAAGCACGCATCCGGATTCGCACGTCATACCCGAATCGGTTGAGCCCGATAAACGTATGATAAACGACTCACGGGAAAGAGGAAGGCTGTACATCGGAGCGTAAAATATGCACATTGTTTTCCGAATCGGATTCGATATCACATCAAAAGAGTGTGTCCACGGCGTGGGAAGGGGGAGGGGGGGAGTGGGGTGGGGGGATCGGTGTGAGTCGACCCGCGAGATAGAGAGAGAGAGAAGCGATTCGGGAATTGTCGCTCAGAGAGGGGTTGGCGATGGAGGGGGTGGGGTGTGGGAGGGAGGGGGTGGTTTGGGGATATAAGGGAGGGATGGAGAAGGGGATGATATCACAACCGCTGGATCCGCAGAGGAAAAGAGATATGTTAAAATGAAATTAAATCAAATATATAATCCTTCTAATGGAGAAAATAGCTTAAAACAGGTATCGAAGCATTGCTTTTTAATTTTCTATGCCATGGTAGCCAATTAATTTGACTTAATTACGACGTTAGGCGTCCTAGGACTTCATTACCAGGGCCAAGCAAAAAATTATAATTTCACGGTTCAAATATGAAAGCTACATATATAATGCAGCATCAGAAACGAATAGAATATTGCAAATACCAGTGTTAGAGCAGAAAGAGAACATATTAGTAGCCACAAAACTCGAAACGAAAATAATCCACCTGGAAAGGATTTGATCCTATTAATTATTGCGGGTAGAATTGGGGCTTCATAGATGCTACTTTGGCAAATATCAACGAGTGGGCATTGAATAAAAATAGCATAAACATTTAGGGAGAAAACTGTAAGTGATGGCTTTGGTAGCTTAGGGGGAGTATAGAAAAGGTTGCTTGCTTCAAAGTTAACTATGGAGATGAACACTGGAGAAGAGCGGCAACTGGTTCACAACAGCTTCGATTGGAGCAACTAGAATTGAAAAAGTCGTTTGATTTAAAAAGGTCAAATATCTCTTGGAATTGGCCAGAAGCAACGAAAATAATATTTATCGATAGTAATATGGACCATTCAGAGTTATCTCAAATCGGTTTAACAGTCGAAACGCCGTTGAGCTTTTATTGAAAGAATATTCAACCCATAGGTTTAGTCATATTGCTGTGCATTGGGTATGTAAAGGCGCCATTTTTTGCAGCAAATGGCTCGAAAAATAGGCGAAGAATTGAAAAAAGGGAAAATTCGGGTGCCTCTTTCTTTCAAACTCTCAAATCACAAAATACATTTTTTTTTAGATGCTAAACAACGAGCCCAACATGAATCAGAAAAACAAAAATGGAAGAACACAATGGCAGCATTACGCGTAAAGAGGGAAGGAGACGGAGACTAATAAACAAATGACATGCAAAGGCAGATGCGTTCCACAGAGAGAGGTACCTGCAGTGAAGCCTATTCCGAGGAGGGATTCTGAGGGATGGGGAGAGGGGGATGGGTTTGGAGATTGACAAAGGGACTTCCAGCAGCTGGTCCACCGCTATTGGAAGTGAAAGAGATTCTGCGGATGGAGTTCCTCTTGCTAGCAAGTTATTTCCATTAGAAATAAGGGTCAAGAAAATAGGAAACTCGAGCACAGCCAAATTTTACTCTTATAATGGTTCCAGTGGCCACGTGAAATCTCATGACGTGTGTCGGACCTTATTATAAAATCCAACTGGATTTTGATAAAGTGATAAAATTCCTACCTTTACTCCTTCACATTTAAAATGTTCCGCACAAAAAGCAGAGGAGTAGAAGAAAAAATGTAATGCATTTACTCTATTAATTGCGCGTTGGCTCTTGAACAGCGAAAATTTTTCATAAATTGAAGCGTAAAGAAGACAGTGGCTAAGTTACAAATAATAAGCAGAGTTTTCGCGCACGTGCGTTATAGACAGAGAGGTATCCAGGGTGGCGCCGATTACGGGAGGGGGTGGAAGGCTGGAGGGAGAGAGGGAGGGGTTAGAGATTGACAAAGAGACTGCCTACCGCTGGTCCATCGCGATCGGAAGGGAAAGAGATTCTGCGGGTGGTAACTCCGCCATCCCCTTTCCCCACATATATCCCGTCCCGGGCTGTGCGACGCGGACGAATCCGCAGGCGAAGCGAGCAAAAGTGTGAATTATGGCTTCCATCAATTCGCATCTCCCGCCGTCCCACGCTGCACACACTCCTTCAATGGGTGAAACACACACACACGCACGTCAGTCGTGATGCCCGCGCACGTGTTATCGCCGTTTCCCGCCGGGGGTGGCGCGACATAGGTGTGGAGGAGGGAGGGTCGAAAAATCGGAAAGTAAATTCGGGGACGGATAGAGCGGCCGGGTGCGCTTCATCGCGTTCGATGTTCTTTTGGCGATCGGCCGTCCACATCCTCCGCACATCCCCACACCCAACCGACCCGCACCCCGCGCTGAGAATGAGTCATGGCCAAACTGAGGGGAAGTCACACTCGGCCGTAAATCTCTGTGCGCCGGATTCTTTTCACTGCGAACTCACTCGCGTTACACCTCGCCAAGCGATCCGAACAAAATTATTATGTACAGATACACTATTCAATCTCTATGCTTAGATCAGCCGTATCACACCCACAGACCTTACAACGAGGCATTACATAAAATGAAATAATACGAAAAACATATCTGATATTATGGCCCATTAAATAACTTCACTTCAAGACGATCTCAAAGGCATTATAGCATCATCTTCATTGTAATATAAATATATTTTAAGGTATAAATTTAGGTTTACCTAAATGACAATATTTTTATTATCTTCAGATGTTACATGATCCACTTCTAATGTTGTAATACCTGAAGATGATACACTAATGCTTTGCAAATAATTACACGGTGAAGTTATCAAGCTGGACCCAAGCGACAGCTTAATAGTATTATACATGAAGAATGGAGAAGAATTCATAGCTTCATGGCATTATTCCATACAACTATGTTCGTGAACATCTTGTCAGTTACGGGTGAAATAAAACTTGCGTCGGAGAAAAGATTTCGCAATAGCCTATTTTCTCCTACATCAAGTATTAAGCTCCCGGCTCACCTCCGCTTCAGCCTTTGGCCCTCCCAAAAACCACACTCATGGCACACCTCATAGCTCTCCCCTTCCCATAACACACACCAACAAGTTGGTTTGGGAGCAATCGCTTGGCTGAATATTTTATTCAAGAGATCTTTGACTAGAGTGTTTGGGATAACTGGGTCCCGCTGACAGATTGAGTCGTGACAAGAAAGTTAGTTGCATGACTTCATCCACCTACTACGCAGCAATGGCCCTAGATAGGAGTGTGGTTGAGGGTGTTAGGACACCAGCAGTTTACAAAAGAGAAAAGAAGTTGCGGATTGTACACTATATGCAAATACTGAGCCTCGCATATCATTCATTAATGCCTTTAGCAGTTCAGAGGAAAAACTTATTGTTATCTTAATCCGTTCCGAAAAATTCTCTCTCATTTTATAGTTTCTGTATAACCAGGAAATAGGGTGAGGTTCTGAGATGATGATCTTCGATTCTCTCCGTAGCATGAGGCAACACTAATCGAATTACATTCTTCAAGAAGACTACATGCCAAACATTTTCTCAAGCGAAACGTAATATTCGGCAAAATTCAACAATTTGAGAATGGATAATACATACGTTAGCATTAATTTCAAATCAATTCATCACTCCTGCCAATAATTAGCGTCAAATTTTTGGCATTTTGGGGACAAAAAACAAAGGACGCAGTTTTCTTCTTCTTCAGCCGATATGGCCGATATTTAGTAGATAAAGACACAGCATTTACAACGAATTATTGCGTCATCACTAGCATTAAAAGGTCAACCAGACAATAAGATAACAAAGCCAATCAAATATATCATAAGAAATCCATTCAAGACGTGGGCCACCAGTAACATTCATTCGCGTTTTCCGCTAATTCTGCAAAAAATAGACCGTTGAAGGCGACTTCTTCGGTCGATTCCGTAGACACCATGGCAAAAAACAAGGCCAAGGGTAGTGTGATTCGGCCTTAATACTGGTCCAGCATCCGCGCCACGACTTTTTCAATGCAATCATTTATCCTACAAGGTGAGAAATTTCCTCGGATTTTCCTTGACCTGGATGCGAGCTCAAATCTCCAGAATTTCCACCACTCATAAGTATCAAAGCATTTCACTCATCTGGGGAGTTACGTTGGCTTTAAAGGACAAAGGACTATCTCGTCTTCCAAAGCCAACAATAACGTAGAAAGAAGTGCCTCGGTAATTTAAGTTCTAGAGCACAAGTCGCGAATTTGGGAGTTCTAGGACCGAACCCTGGCTAAGGCAAATTATTTTTCCTCCAAAGAAAATTCACACTGTCAATGCACTTGCGGGTGAGCCCATCAAGATACGCCGCTTTTTATTATGCGATTAATTCCTAGATTAATGATCCTAAAAATCAGTTTGATCACCTTTTTGTAATTAAATACAAAATCAAAATTGAAAACTACCCGTTCGCTACTTTTATTAATCTCCTTGCATTACCATCCCTCATTAAACAAATACCCAATGCCTTGTACCCCTTTTCTTACAAGTACCCTATGGATGATCAACTCACAAGCTCCAACATTACAGGGTAGCCCAAAGAACATCTCCAATATAAATTTATCGAGAAAGAAAACACAATATATCTATTACGTGCTACAATGCACGAATGCAAAGGTATCCACATCAACATAGATTTCATGCCACTATTTAAAAGGTCATTAGTACCAAAGGCGGAATGCTGGATATTTTCATTAGAATACACGTAACTGGAGCCCATAGCATCTAAATCTCTTGATCTTAGCCTGCCAATTCCAAGTACTGGCTGTACCATATCAGCCATTACCGTAAAGTCGCACTACCATTCACCCAGACCTGAGTTCTTCATGAATTATTTTGGATTAAATACAGCAAGAGTGGTAATATTTTAGCGGAAAAACAATTAATTTTTGTGAATCTTATCAACACACAACTAAAGGCAATTTTCGCAAATAGCAATTATAAGTGCAGTTTGTTTCAGCAATAACTGTACCCATATTTATAGGTAATTAAACGAATAAAATATGCCTTCGGAGAAAAGTAAACATTTCCATGAAATCTATTTAACGAACATTTCAAAAAATTGTTTCATTGGACTCTATTTCGCTGTTCGCAAAAATTCGGCGTATCTAAAAATTGCCCATTTACTGTAAAAATTAATTCTTACACATACACGCCATCAAAAATTCCTTGGAATTACAGCCTCGACGAAGTAAATCATGCCAGACTCAAAAAATGTTTCGTAAAGAAAACTAATCCATACCCGCAGAACATTTGTGTTTCGCTGGGTAAGGTTTTGGAAATCCGTATCAATAAATGAAATTCTCTCAATCCTCTGAAAATTTTCGAGAGAAATATTTTACTAAGAGACAGATTTTTTCGATTTATGAGACTTCAACATCTATAAAGAAAACAGACTGGACCACCCTCTCCTTGTTCGCGCATTCATGTGCTGAAGAGCAAATATGGGTTATTGTAACGCCAAACTACAATAACAATGCGAGGAACGAGTGGATTTTAAAAAAATATGAAGACACATAAAAATGATGGTGGAGCAAGAATTAAGTGCAACAATAAAGCCATTAGGGAGGGCGGAGAGAAAATTGGATGGTGAAAGGGTTGGTTGGTCTCGGAGGGGAAGGAGGTGGGGGTGTTGGGAGTGGTCGCCGGGGAGACGTAACCGTTAGAACAACAATTCCACGTAATATAGTGGAAGGGGGGGAGAAGGGAGGAGGATGACGGATGGGGAACAGTCTGGAGTTGCAGTAGTTGAGGAGCGCGCCGCCCGTGGCGTGCGAGTGGCGCAAATGACTCGCGCGGGACACATTCCGCGCCTCTTTTGTTTCCGAGGAGGGCGAAATGCATGCATGAGAGGGCCCACGAAAAACATATGAATCTCCAGGGTGGTCGTAATTAAGGGAACTTCTTTTTAGTGGAAAAAAATGCCGAGAAGGAATGGGGGTGGGGCATGTCGCGGGAGGGGGTAGGAAAGAATGGTAGAGGGTAGGGGTAGAAGGTTGAGGAGGAGTGGGGAACGGAGGAGGGGTGGCTGGGATCCCACGACCTCGATCCTAAAGATGGAATTACTCTCCGAAATTGGCAGTTAAGACAGGAGCTCAAAAATGTCTCGCTTCCATTATAACAAAGTTATGTGATGGCAGGATACGAAAAAACGTATACGGCGAAATAAAACCATTTCCACTTCATCTTATTTGTGACAAAATATAATTAAATTAAGGCTTAATATTCTTTCCTTACAAGAATACATGGGAAAATAGTAAGCTTTAGTTACATTCTTTCACTGTGCAGTTACGCGGCCACTTAGGAAGTCAACTACGAGTGTA
This sequence comes from Ischnura elegans, assembly GCF_921293095.1. NCBI lineage: Eukaryota > Metazoa > Arthropoda > Insecta > Odonata > Coenagrionidae > Ischnura > Ischnura elegans. The sequence continues at coordinate 19,587,410 of NC_060246.1, forward strand.
CCCAGCGAAAACGAAGAGAATAGCTTACCTTTAAGAAATTGCATTACAATTCCAACGCACTTCTCCACAGCTCTTCGTATCAATGGAGCTTAGAACTGACATAAAGGCATCAGATGAAGACTAACTTCCGATAAAAACGACAACCTCAAACCTAACAAGGGGAGAGTTTTGAGAAATATTTTGCGGAAGATCCCTGAATAAAAACTAATAAATCATAGAAAAATAGTGGGGAAGTCTTTGAGTGAGAAAATGAATGGGGGTTCTGCTTCGTCAATACTAACATCGATTACGCAACAATACTACCAGTGGTGATGTTACGTTTCAACAGGATATCTTTACAATCTTCTGAACTTCTTCGATTAAGCGGACTTAGTATTTCAGGTAGAGTGATTTAATTCGCGAAAAAATAAAACACAAATGTAAGTCTCGGTATTCATCAAGAGCTCTGAAGTCGAACAGAGATTTGCAAAGTTTCAACTTCCATTCTCAAAACAGGCATTTTTGAGGTTTTGGCCAGCTTTTTTATTTCAGCCCACTGTGCGACGTTTCAAAGTTGTGTTCGTCGTCTTCAGAATGAATGGCAATTATGACAGACACATCCTTGGAAACGTTCTGGGTACGGTGTACAGCCCAATAGCTCAATTAAAAGTTATATCCCCGAGAAAATCTGATATCAATTATTCTTTATCCCATGATGCATCTGATGGGTCTGGTTGGCTGATTCTGACTATTTTCATCACTATCATTGGTTAAAAATCCTAAAATTGGTTTTACGCAGCTCTCCAGCCGATTGTCCCAGTGACTATTCTTTTAATTCCTACATAATTCTTCAGCTTTACATTCCTCATCTCCTGATCCATATATTCTGTTCGAGGTCTTCCTATTCCATTCCTGCCATCCACTTGCGCCTCAGCAATAAACGTCATCGGATCATCATATCTCAAAATATTGCAGATTAAGTTGTTCCGTATTCATCTTAAGGTTTTTCCTTAAGTCTCCTCTTCTCCCCTACACTTTCTTAGGTCTCCCTCACTGCTCACTAGGTCGATTAATTTCGTTTCCTTTACCCTCCTGTAGCATCAGAACGAATTCCTCCACTCTTGGCTTCTCTGCATGTGTCATTGTCCACACCCAAATTCCACACAGAGGCATACTCCAAATGTAAGTTCCGATTACGCACGTTTCCACGTTGTATATTTAGTTTTGCAATATTATTTACATTGAACTTAATATGCCGACGAATAAAAGTACATAGTCGTGATCAGAGACTTTTCAATTTAAACCGGGGACTCCTGCGCGGAAGCCGCAAAAATCGGTGTTGTTTGCGTTGAGGGCAGGCAGGCGATGTCAACGGAGACGCGCTCACCTCGCGACACGGGTGCGGTGGATGCGGTGATTGGTGATGGAGAGTGGGTGGGAATGGAGCTTGTTTTCATTTTTTTAAGAGATGGGATGGGAGGATGCAGATGGATGTGTTGGGTTATTTATCTCCCCGCGGCGGCGGCGGCGAGATGTTAAACACTCATCTTCTCTCCGTCCCACCTCGCAGTGTAAACTCTACATACACTCCGCCCTCCCGTCCCCAGCTATCCCTCAAATCCCCCTCCCCCAGGGGTGGGGACCACCGCATCGAAAAACGCCAAACTGATCAGTCAAGCGGAAGAGGGAGTGATGGGGGGGGGGGGGAAGCTGTGACCGCGAGATACGGACTGATGGTGGGGTGGGAGAGGGATGATGTTTGCTGGGAGGGGGAAGGTGATGGACGGACCACGTGCGATGCCCCAAAAACAAACGAGCGACGGGGGGCGGGGGCAGTGGAGGTACTTTGAGGTAGCGAGGGGGGTGTTTCCACGACTGGGTCATTTCGCACATCGATTTTCATTTGAACGAAACACGTGAAAGTACTCAGAGAAATACAAATTCGAAATGATGACCATGGCTTTATTTATACAGGAGATATTAGGTCTGTGAAGTCCTCCCTTCCTTACCTTTAACTATTTTCACCATGTTCAATACAACCGAGAGCTGGATGAGGGAAAGCTCAACAAGGCGAGAGTCGATCCCGCGGCCGCGAGAAAGGAAGGACTCTTAACCCGCTGCCACTGAGGTCGGCATCCGATGGACCCGAATTCTAACTCTGCGGAATTGGAATTTTTATGCTCGAGGAATGAACATACTTTTAATGTGAAAAAAAGTTATAACAATTTTTTTCTCAATTACAATCAATAGTTAATTTTAACTTTGTGCAAATTTCTTATACCCATTATAAAAAATAAATAACAGTCATTTAAAAATTCGCACTTTTAATTTATGAACCGAACATGGGTCCAGGTAACAGTATCGTACCACTATGTTGTTGAAACCCAACCGATTTATAGAGTTAAATCGATGATTTAAGGCAATTAATTTTTCATTATGAAACTATCTTAATAACAATACGGTCATTCAACCAAAGACCCTTAACCTGGTGGTTTAAATATTTCTTAAACTCATTAATATAGAATAAGTCCCGACAATGATGTCATAGGAACTGCGATGCATAAGAACAATATTAAATTTACTTGATAACAATCAATATACTAACAGATATAATCATGGTCTATCGATCCAAGAGCTTCCTTCAACATTTCCACATCTTCGCATTGACCTTAAGCACAATCGCGAATGCAAGTGGTTTACAAGAATAAATCATCGTATTACGAGCAATTATCCACGTGATAGCCTTGCGAAAAATCATAATAATGACAAAGTTTAACTTTTTCATTGCTATGATTATACGATATAACAGGGAATTCAACATAATATCGCCCTATGGTTGTAGGAACTTAATAGATAAAATGACCAAGAAATTCATCCAAATAATTGTAACGCTAATGGCATAAAACTTGAAAGTGATTTCCACAAATAGAGCAGAAGCTTCATTCTGAAAATTAATAGAAAATGATTAAAAAAATAGCATCGATTGTTTCATTAAATTCCTCAGATTTATTATTGGAAATTTGTTAACGAATCCCAAAAACATTACGCAGCGTCGCGCCGTAAGCAACGACGAAAAAAGAATTCAACCCAGAACAAATTGAACTAGATTCGTTTAATTAACAATAACAAATAAGCAAAACTAACAAGTTTGAAAGACTTCTGGTTCGTTAGCAGATACAATAACTATTAAAACACTCATTGGATCGAAATACGGAACGAATATTATTATAAAAACCTCATCATCACCAATACTGGTCTGAGTTTGGTTTGGTGAAGTTCTCCACCCAGTTCTCCTGTCAGCTAATCTTTTCACGCCGACGTACTTCTTCTCTTTCACATCCCTCTTCGCTTTATATACTGTATTCCAGTTCTTCTTTTTCCATTCTTGCCATCTACTTGTCCCTCGACGATTGTCGATTTCAGGCCATCACGTCTCAAGATATGGCCTATAAGGTTGCTTCGCCTTCTTATCAATGTTTACACAAGGCTTCTCTTCTCTCCTACTCGTCTTAGGGCTTCCTCATTAATAACTCGGTCGATCCATGCGATCCTCATCATCCTTCTGTAGCACCACATTTCGAAAGCCTACCCTCTTGACTTCTCCATACTCCATATAAAAACCTAAATATAAATAAATCTACATTATACGAAGAAATGCGCAGTCCTACGCTACCGGCTGGCTAACACTAAAGCAAGCAAAGTAACTGCGTAAAATTGCATTAAGAATGCGCGGCTCACGTGAACCAAGACTCAAACATGATGTAGTACCGGATGCTCCCGTTCCGCGACATGTCACAATCCGTCTCTCGGCTCCGCTAGCGGGTGGTCTCGCATCGATCATAGAACGGCGATATTTCCTCATCGGTAGAAAAGGATGAAAGAGGTACGCCGAAAGACGGAGAGAGACAGAGAGAGAACTATCGGGTGCGATGACGACACGTACTGCTCCACCGACGAGATGCATGCCTTAACTCCCATTCGTTTTAAGGCCGTTTTACACGGTTTATGATCTTGCGCAAGGTCATGCGAATGATCATTCGTATGAAATTCATCACTGATAAGATGGACGCTGCGCGGTGGTTTCAGGCGAAATCACCCTCCCCGACCAATCTCTAAATACATTTAATAATGCTATAATCGCAATACGTCTCCGCCTTCGCGGGAATTGAGTTTAATGGTAATACCTCATAAAAGAATAGTGCGGTTTTGAACAGGGATTAATAAATGAAATCAGAATTACTTACAGTTTTTCTTTCAAATTTGTCGTCTCAAACAACATTTTTACATAATTTATAAATTTGAACATGTGCGCCCTTATTCGCTCGAGAAGAGGGAAACCTTGCGTTGAAATTAGCCTACTCCTGAAGAAAGGCGCCGAGGGGACCATAGCTTAACATCCCATCCGACGGACGGAGTTCTGCACTTGAAGTGACCTCTTGAACGCACTCAAGCAAGGATTAAATGCCTCAGAAAAATCTCTGCCACACCATCCCTCATATCTGCTAATGAATTACTGAAATCGCACCATTCTTTTATCATAACCTGGTGTAATTTCAAATTTAATATACAAATATTAAAACGTACGCTACCGTCGGAATATGTCAATTATATCCATCACGAGATCTGGATTTAAGGATCTCAGGTTTTCCCGTCGAAATGACTGTACGAGGTCTTCTCGGACAGAGCGTGCGCTAATATCATGGGCATGATGGAAAATTCAACCGCCTTTCACGAATATTCATACGAATGACGTCACGCAAGATTGTTCAAAAAGGCATTTAGGGGATAAGCAAAAGAGAAGCGAATACTGGGAGGAGGAGATCATTTCGTTTGAATCAGATTCTGAATTTCCGCTGTCGATGAAATGAAAACGTATTTCCATAAGTAAGATTCTGAATATGGTATTGTGCACCATTGTGATTTAACATCGATTTTGATAGAGATTGAAAAATAAGAGAGACCAAAATTTTTCCGTTTTCGATGCGTCGCCTACTTCCCGAGTTATCCGCGACGAAAAATCGACGGTCTTAACCCTTACGCATGTTATTAAAATACGTCACAAACTCATGCCGAGCGGATCACAGCTCCTCAACAACTGATAGGCCTTGAGCATCAGTCTCACGTGGATCTTAGCAGTCAAGACTTTGGTGAGCGATTCTTTCCCTCTATGAGTGGGTCTAGAAAATATCGACCAAAACCATGGATAACATGAAACCCATCATGGAACAGAGGGCATTCAGCAATTCACCCCCTCCTTCATAGTCTGATTCACGCGCTTTTCACGTATAAGTCCAGTGATAATTTCAGTTATGCTTTTCAATGACTGGGAAATGCATTGCTTAAGTAATGCATTTTCTATATCACCCGGTCATTCGAGGCATTTATTCGATTCTTTATGTTTACAATGTTTGTTTCCATAAAACTCAATTGCGTTACCAAAATATGCATTTTGTCTCGTCCGCTGATTGGTTCTGTAGTATCACACTTAACATATTCAGTGATGGAAAACGATTCATCCGTGAAAATAACGACGTCGGAGAGTCATCATTTGAGCTGCTACGCCATCGCCATCCCTGAGCTTGCAGGCGAAAAATTGATCGGCACCACCAAACGCGGCAATCAGTATCTTATGACGGCGAGAGGACCACTAGCCGAAACGTTTGTCTTCTTAGCAACAGCCTTTCCCATTGCCTAATCCGAGAAAATTTCACACAAAAAATAGAATCCAAAGTTACCTGTTGCCATCCTAGAACCATTCCGCGATCATTTCCAAGGTTTTTTTTTATTGCATACTCTATTCCACACCAGCACCCAGCTGCTTCACACACTCGCGGACCCAGAAACGACCAAAATGACCGCTCGCGGTGAAAAGTGAAAAGCGGACGCCGCAAATGCAAAATGCGGCACTGCGCGTCGCCTGCATTCATTATCCATGCATCTCGAACGTCACCCGTTATTATAAGTGCGGTCGTGTTAAAGGGGGGAGGATGGGGCGCTATCAGGGCCTGCAATATCACCCATCAACATCATCCCCTTCCCTCCTCCCACAGTCACCATTCCGCCGCTGTCATTGGACATCCTCCGCGGTGGCCGACACTCTTGATTCATGCATGACCGGTGCCTCGTTTTCACCGGAGCGAGCCGTTAAGCCACAGATGGACACAGGGGGGGGGGGGTAGGAGGGAGTATGACAATTACCAGGGGGGGGAGGGTTTTTTGGGGTGCTGTGTCATACGTGGAAATGGCCGCTGGATGAGGTGGCCGAGAAAAGTATACCCGTGGGCACACATATATCGGGCGGTGTCGTTTTTGGGACATTTGGCATGGTCGTCATCTGGATGACACTCGTTCTTGGCCCGAGCCACGTTTCAAAAGTGAAAGGCTTAAAAGCAAGGAGACTACATATAGGAGGCCACAATCCCTCCCATTTAACCTTCATTATGCTGCCAATTCCGTCACCTTTTCGTCGGTTTACAAAACTGCCCACAACTCAGCGATGATCGCAAAGCTATCCGTTTTTCTTAAGTGTTTTCCATGGAGAATTAGGACCTCAAAGAAATAGCATTAAAAAATTTAAAAATTTAAATATTATGTCATCATGATTATAAATTTCTGTTAATAACTCAAATCATAGTTTATTTCCCCGTCAAATGCAGATCGCTCTACTTATCTCCAGCGTCGGGGGTGGCGTCTTTTGCAAATCCATTCAACAAATCCAATCCGCTGAGCGGCAGTGCATTTAGTGGGCATTTTAATCCTCTACTGTAATTTTGCGAGCGACATCGCGTTTTCAGTCTTCCGCTCAGGACACGGATTGGATTTGAGGAATTTCATATAAATAATGAATTTAATTAAAACAAATTTTTAGTTTACACCCCTTTTATGAGGTGGATCAATGCTTCTCCATTACCTAAAAGTAAGTTTGTTGTATTTCGAGCGTTGCCATGGTATTTCCTTCGCCGTTGCGGTGTGCCAGAATTTCCTCCAGTCCAGTAAAGAGGCAAGATCAAAGGTACAGCACCGAAATCATCCTGAAATGCTCCTCTCGTAGTGCTGCACGCTTTCAGTCATAGCACGTTCCACCATTTCCTTATACCTTTGGCTCTCGTGGGGCAATTCTATTCATGCTTTAGCGCAGGGCGCATCGAGCACAGCGTTACAAAACATGTCATGATATGAAACTGAAACCTTTAATGTATGCAATCGCTTCTTCTTAGAATCATCCCGTTTGCATCCAATCTAAGGACCATTAGTTCCCATCCCATTGATTTAAGAGTAAGGAACTTTTCTCGTGACTGCGGGAGGAGGGAAGGGAAGAACGAGCATCATAGCGGCGAATGATGGACTCAATGATCAATATTAAATAGCCTTATAGTGTCCATTTTGTGGTCCGCCGGAGAAGAAATCTCGTCAGTATTATCAACGCAGATCAGTTTGAAGAAGGCGAATACGCTTCGTGAAGGCAGAGTTGGCAAAGCAAAATAAATGCTGTTGTCGGAATAGAAATGTATTCATCTCATCCAGTTTTTGTGAGATTATAATAAATTTGTTCAACTTTGGCTACCAATAACTCCGTTATGAATAAGAAATTGATCACTAATAAGCCGTTAGCTTGCGATATATCAATAATTACCAACCACGTTTTTATTGTTTTACCACTTCTACCATGAAAAGCTTATTGGTACTCCATGGATACGTTTGTTCTAATAACAATAGCGAGATATCGTTTCTGAAAAACTGAGTAGGTACTGCTATAGCCTGGCAAATATATAGGGAGAGGCTTTTGGGACTTCAGCTCTCCCTTCCGAATTTTTTTCCTTGCAGCGAGTACAGGAGTTACATCTGCTAAGAAGCTTACCCAGGGTCACTAATCATCTGCCTCTCCATTTTTCGAAATAGCTACATTTCATAATGTCTACCAATACCCAATACGACTTCAATTTTCAGCGTTCATCAATACATAGCTGATTAAACGAAACGTATGTTTTTCCGAAGAGTTCGAACAAAATGTCAGCATAGTGTGCAACCCGCATATTACACAAGCTCCGATCCGAAACAAATTTTGACTCAACCACTATCAAAATCAACCGCGTCCTCAATCGATTTGTACTCTTCGCATTCACTGTCAAATTACGAGCGAGTTGACCATATTGGTGGCTAATAGTCAACTGCCATAGCGGTAGTCAACACGGACACGTAACGCCAGTTTCACTGAGGAGCTTTCGAAACGGTCATCAAACCACCATCCATCCTCGCGCGCTGATTTCCAAAATAGGATGGGGAAAGAGGGGAACTACCTTCCCCTCATTTACCCCTAACCATACGCGGAGGTGGAGGGAGGATGGGGAAAGGGGGGATGGGGCGTGGCCGCAAATTGCCGCCCCTGCAGCTCTGATTGTGTTTTCGGCTGCGGTTGCTCCTCTGAATGGATTTCGGCAAATCGGGACGTAGGGGGCAATGGAATGGGTGTGGGGATGAGGACAGTATTTACTAAATATATGGCGTCTCTCTCTGGAACGGTGACTGGTTGGAGGTGCTGGAAAGTGGGACAGATAGTCACAAAGGAGGAGGGGAGGATACCGCCCGTGCTTTTTTTTCCTGGGTGCATTGTTGCAATTCTTCCCTCCCCCTCATTTCACCATCTTTCGGCGTGCATTGTCATATTCGCTATAAAGGCCTTTCCCTCCTTCCCAATGGTGCAAAAAACGAAAGAAAAATAATATATAAATAATAGTTTGCTCAAAGAAAAATAAAACACGAGAAAAGTCTCCCGTTTTAGGCATCGAAAATGATGTTAAAAATTATTTTTTTTATAAATAGAATAATAAAAATTAATGTCATCTATTGGAATATAACGTCGTCAAATAAACTTTTCGATACTGAAATTTTGCCTTAATATATTATGCAATAATAATTTAAGAATTAACTTTCCTATATTACTCAAATGTTGCAATCCATTACCATGCAAAAACATGAGCAAAATAATTCACTGATAGTTGGAAACTGGCTGTTTAAGGGGGAGTCAATCACGCATTATCAAATGAATTATTTGATATTCGGTCAGTGGCTAACGAAGCCAAATGCAAAATTTTACTGGGAATAAATCCTGAGTAATATTTAACCGAGACCGACAGAGAGAACGGTCATTTGCCTCGATTAATTTTCGCCGTGGCCGCTGCAATGTGGACAATGTGGATATTGCTAGGGAAACTGAGCACGGTCCAAGAGGAGCGGCGACAATTGTTTCTTACACTCATTGTAATAGATCATGCAAATGAAATTAAAGCCATCATGTCTGAAGTGCATTCATTCTCTCCGAAAATCATCGGTTATCAATACAGAGATCACTATGTAAATTATCTCAACACTTAACACAGAACCAAAGTCGCTCAGATTTAAAGTACAGAGATTCGGAAGAGGAAAAACCATTTCCCTTGTGCGGGATTTGAACCCTGATCCTCCAAATTCGCGCAAGATGTCCCGCCATTTGAACTAAAGCAGCCATATTCCTCTGCAAATTCGGGAAATCTGTGGTCAAAACTCGATCAAGGCAATTGATTTTTCCTCAAAGTGAAATTCTCGCAATTTAAGTGCATATAAGGGTGATTCCGTAAAGGGAACACGCTGACTAGTCCGCAGTTATTCCAATAATTAAGGCTCGGATTCATTTCTACCTAAGGATAAGGAGTTTTGATACGAAAAGGAAACTGCTGATTCTTCATCCATTGCAGATAAAAAAAAAAAACATTAAGAACATCTGGCCTCATTCATTGCTCGTCGGATATGCTCAATGTAGGCAAAGTGACTCCCTAACTAAATTGGTGCTTTGTCGAAATTCCTTCCTCATATATTGGTGGAGCCATTTTAAGTCAGAAGTGAAGCCTAAAATCAAGAATATGCTTCTATTGCATTAAATTACGCATTTCGTTCCACACAAATACACGGTACAGAGCAATGGGAAAACGGCAACGTCCAAATTACTCCTCAAATTTACTGGGTTGAAGAATTGAGTAGTTTCTCAAGATACATAATAAATAACATAACCCAAAAAAACGCGTTCTCTTCGACAATCAAAATTGGTATTAATACCATGTAACAAAACATGTTGCCCAAATTATTTGAGAGATCCGGAAAAAATGAATTGATATTTCTGAACGTTGAAAGACCTTCGCGACGTCCCTCTCGACATCCATTCGGAATTCCGTCGCGTCTCTGTCACTATTAAAAAACATCGCGACAGCATTTTAAAGGAATGTCGAGTGAGATATTTATGAGCCAGAGATATCAAAATTAGAACGTAGCTCGAAAATAATTATTATCTGCGGAATGCATTACTTTGTCCATGCAAAAAGCCCTTTTGGTCTTTCCTACACAAGCATCTGATGATTAAGGAACTTAGACGTTAATCGGGTGCAAATATTATAACCGTGAGCTTCAATTAATAACATTCACCGGCATAAGTAATCCGCAAGTCTTCCATGAACGTAGAGATTTACTTCAGACTTAATCTGGTGGAATTTTAACACATTGTTAATTAAAACTTATTATAAATTTACCTCTAACAACTTATTCAGAGTTATTTATATATATAATCATACTTTAGTAGCCATTGTAAAAGGAAATAGAGCTTAATTAAAATAGAACCACTGGATTCAGGCCAATTAAGCTATGATACTAAAGCAAAGATGTTTGCAGATGTTTGAAGCAAATGAATGTTTTTGAAAGAAAATAATTTTTAGGAAGAATAAATACGCATTTTTTTCGTTATTGCACGAGGGATAATGGGTTGCTCCATTTTTCACGCAAGAGTTTTTTTTACTCATATATATGCAAGCAAGGTGGATAAAATAACTCGCTGGACGATCGGCAGCGTCTCAGGAAAGGAGCCTCGAGAAGCATTTTTTTTTTTTTTGGACAAGGCATCTGCGGGATGGGTTTCTCAAGCGACACTAACGCCATCGGGCGTCGCCAGCGTGAAATTCAACACCCTGTTTTTACCGGAATAAAGGAAGGCCTCTCTTCTCTCTCTCTATTTGTCGTTGGCCACCTTCCTCCCTCTTTCCGTTCTTCCGTGTCATTACTCCTCGCTCATTCTTTCCTTGCATTTTTTACCCACACTCCCGAACACACGCCCTCGGGAGACAACGGGGAAGGGAAGGGAGCCCAAAAGGGTTATTTACGATCCCGCGTTAAAACTTTTTAATTAAGGGCCGGCGCGCGCCACCCCCTCCCATCCCATTCGCCCCAGCCCTTCCCCATCCCTTCCAGCCCAGGAGAAGGAGGGGGTGGGTGGGTGGGGTTATTCCGGATGACCGCCATTGTCCTCCCACCTCCCCTCCGTGCTAATAAGGGCTGGACGGGGTTGTCCCGCACCCACGCATGCATCCGAGAGATGAGCAACCCACTGCAAGAAAAAAAAACAACCCAAGTCGCACTGGCAACGGTAACAATCGGAAATGTTTCCTTATGTTAAAATATGATATAATTCTTTCCCCGCGAATTATTTTCTTGCAGTCTTCTAGGGAATTGCAGTAGTTTCAATCATTATTTATCACGAACACTTCTAGGAACGACTCAGCCGCCGTTATCAGTTTGAGTGACTTTGTTTAGAAATAATAAAAATCGTTTAGTTATATCTATAAACAATCCAAATAATTAAGTTCCTACAGTGACTCCTGATTGGCCCGAAATATGAAGGGAATTTGGATAGAGAATATTAGAGTTCCATAAATTTTTATTCTCTTGAAAATGGGATGGCTAACTTTATAATCCGTATCTCGATGACACATTAATTTTATGAAACCGGATCTTAATGGCCTCGTTAGCAAGCCTGTTTCAGAAGTTGTTGAAACGGCAGATTAATGTGGCGCTGTCTCATTTTATCTTGTGGTCCCTGATGATACTATACTCAGCCACAGCCATCTTGTCGGGCTGTCCAAGGCTAAAATGCCTTCGATGCTCCTAAAGCCTGGTGATAATAGTTCTTTCAGTCTCTTCCACATAGATTTTCCCAGATTCCTGCCACATGGATTTAAGCGAGTGCAAGATTCCCGCGAACAAATACAGAGGAACAAACCTAGAATTCTGAAACAGATGTTGAATCAGCATGCCATCGCTTTCAGTTCAGTGCCTTGCCTGAACCATAATATACTGCGACTTGAACTAATTTTTGGGTTTATTGCTGAACGTGAACCTAGCAGTAGCCATATCGATCAACAGCGTCTGTTGTGTTTCCCATCTGTTGCGCTTGCGTTGAATAAATCGTCAATTTGCCGGTAATACCAGGCTTCCGAAGTATTCACGTGCATCTACGTACTACCCCGCAAGCCGCCTCAGTAGGCGCGAGACGAGAGAGAGAGAGAGATAGGAGAGAGAATGTGGAGACGGTGCGAGGAAAACAGCCGTGACACAAAAGAAAAGGAAATTCTGATATTTCCCCACTCTTGGCTTCACGTATGAAAGTCGTTTGGATGCGAAGATTGGATACCAAAGTCAGAGAGATTACCAATTTTACGATAGATAACAGCGTCGTCATAAAATAAAATCATTTTGTTGTATAACCATTTATATATTTTGCACAGAAGTGGGTCAATTACGCTCCCTTGTGGGACACCGATTTCACTTCAACACCATCAGAGCTTATTATTCTTTTCTGAAAAACGTTTGAAATTTCGTTGAACAACATTGGCGGATGGACTGAAATCCAACCACGCATAGCCTCACCTGAGGACGTTAGGAGGAATAGCAAAAACCGTCTCCGGGAACCTCCCCTGTTCCGGATGCTTGAAAGATCCACCGCCATGGAAAATCCCCACTGGAAGTAGACCGCATTTGGCCCTGTCGACATGGGAGAGCAGCAGCGTGTGCGGGGCACGGAGTGAGCGAGGGAGGCTCCCAGTGCCCTCGGGCACCATATACCGACACACCTTTGCCCCCCCCCCCCCCTTCGCCCCTTTGCTCTCCCAAACACACACAGGAGCAGACACACATAAGAAGACGCCCCTAGGGGCCGATTCCACAGCCGCACGGCATCTCGGGAACACCTTTAGCGGGGGCGGAGACGAAGGGGGGGAGGGAGGGAGAGGAGAAGAAAGCTCACATCTGGTGGCCGCCTGAACCCCCTCTTTCCCCTCAAACTGTACTATCTTTAGAGGACGGCACCGGATAGGGAAGACCAATAGACGCAGCGAGGCGGAGGCGACGCAACGATTGGAAACCGAACGGAAGGGATTAGCAATAATATGGGCCAAAAAAGTTTCCCATTATATATGGTTTTTTTCTCCATATTCCCATTAATTGATTTAAATTATGCTCTCCGACGAAATTTTAATTTCTCAATCGTAATATGTCATTCAAAGACCATGCCCATGAAGCAGGGCATCGAGGTAGCAATTGCATTTATTTACTTTTCAATTATAAAATAGTGTTATGGAGAATACGCATTATCAAATATTGAGATTCAATGTCCAGAAGTAAATAGGTTATAACTTTGAAAATTTGAACGTTCTCCTGGTTACTGAAACTATAAAAACCTTCCACTAAAGTAACTAAAATCTACAAGATAGGCACTGCAAATTATTTCAATCTTCATGCGACAGTTCCATAAGGCTGTTTTACATGGGGCACGGAATTGCGCGGGTAATAACAGCCTTAATTTCTCATTATGGCGTTGAATTGCGCGAATGCATGAACGAAATTAGAACAGGGACTATTTTGCCATCTCACGTCCACGCATTCTCGCATGTGATCTTGCAATTCACCGCTTTAGACGACGCAACTTTTACTGCGCCTCCGTACACACGTCATAATGTGCAATTACCTGCACGGAGTAAAAAAAAACTTTAGAATAACATTCAACCGTAGGTGGCCAACTTTTTTCCAACAGCATAAAAGGCGCCAAACAATTCCTTTTTTTACCTATTGTGTCTCCAATGTCTTCCACGTGATTTAGACGTCTTAAGTGAGAAGGCATATGGAAACGAGAGAAAGTTCGACAATATCAACGTAGACTCGAATTTGAATCCTACATTCCTCGTTTGCTTCCAAAGATATCGAAAGCATGAAGGATTTTTCAGATGTGCAATATGATTTGTTGCTCTATATAATGGAAAAGATAAATAGTTACTAAATTAGGACCATCCAACTGTACACTAAATTTATTTGCGCTGGTACTGCAACATTCTCGACAAGAAAATAAAGCAAGTGGAAAATTGTGTAATACTGACTTTTATCGATACTAATGAATGATATGGGAGTAAATTAAAATTATTAGACAAGTTTTTCGAAATGGCGAAATCCTAAATCATGTCGCCGATGGAAAAGGCCCTCGGAAAAAGATGGAATAAGAGATGAAGAAATAATTTTCTTTATCACAAAGGAGGTTCAATAGGATTCAAAACAGACGCAGAGTTGAAGAAGAGAGTAATGGAGAGGGTATCTCAACGCAAAGGCCTTTTCCCTTTGAAATGATTAGTGTTGATGCGCGGGGTTTTCCCATTGCGTAACAAAACAAGGTAGTTCGATGATTGCCTGCAATCGTGAACGTACGAACCGCGAATATTACCGTAAAGAATCATTATCCAGTCGGCCACTAGATGTGCTGTTATCTACCGCGCATTTAAATGTGTTTACAATTGCTACTATGTTCGTAGAACTCTCGACGCTGGCATTAGTGCAATACAAATTTCACTCGCAAAAAATATTATGAAGGGGGCCAAAAAATATAATGGTGGTCTACATGTTGTGGTCTACCGGATTCATAACTTCTCAAAATTGTTCCTCGCGAATTCAAATATTCAAGAGCAAATATTTAGAATAAATGGATCGCACTACTAAGTCACCGCGCTGCGGACAGAATTGAAGAACTGGTTAAAAAGCGACCGAACTGGAAGAATGCATAACCATTAAGCAGGACGAACTCAGGCATCCACCACGTATTCCCTTGGTGAAAACGATGAAATGTGAAACGAAATTAAACGAACGAATGAAATGAAATTAAACAAATACGATGGAGGATATGGAATGGTTTCCAGCTGGCAAAAAAAAAGCACGAAAAATGAAATGATCTGATGCGCATGTACCAAAAACATGCATCAATCTATGAACTCTATTCCCGAAAATATATAGAAACTATTATACTAAAATCCCCAACAACGTTGTTCTCAGATATCTAACTAATGCATTAAGGAAAATTCTGGGAGCTGGTTGGGTAACTTTATGCTCGAACTTAAAAAAAGTTTATTGTGGTGTTTCGATCAATTCCTTGATAACAATTGAAAGAGCGATTGTACAACTTTGAACGTTTTACGGGTCTCGGTCGAGAGTACGTAACTCTTCGCCAAAACTGCACTAGACGCTAATGTCCATCTTTAATAGTTCGGAGGTAGGTTTTGGGATTGGATTAAAATGTACATAACCTTTCACAGTCATTTTTTATGCCTCCTGTTGCTATACAGGGAGTTACGGATACAATTTTTTTAATAAAACGGCATGTTATGTTCTTAACGATGTAAATGAGTAGTGAAATTGCGAAGATATTACCAACTTTAGCGAGTTTGCTGATTACGACACATCAATATGCAAGTTTGAATGTGTCTCGCAATTTCATGTCGGTTCAATTGATGAATTGTCCTATTTGCATGCTTTTTGCCGCACAATTTGTAAAATTATACCCTTTAGGGTTCAATTTCTTGCAGAACTTCAGAAGGTTACTGCTAGGTAGCATTATTTATTTCATGTACTCAATTAGTTCATAAATTATACTAAATGGATGCCTTTATGAATTTCAATAAATGTATCTGATGCGATTTAACGAAACAAAGCAGGATTTTTGAACTGAAATCCGGCTGTTGACGACGAGAGGAGATAACAAAGATGACTATGCTAATTTGCTTCTTCTTTCGAGGGAAGGGCTGAAATTGAAAATGTTTGAAAGGTTAGAGGCGGTTTGCTCCTCCTTGAGGAGAAAGAAAGGCGAAGACGGGAGCCTAACAGTTTATACAGGAGGCGGCTTCAATATTCATAGAATAGTGTATCTCTGCCATACGCTAATTTATTTTATCTCGGTCCCTTCCGCCTAAAGGCCAATTATACATTTGCTTTTTCGGTAACTTCTTCAGATATTTTTTATGATTTTCATCATATTCTACATGGGCAATACTCTCAAGACGAAGCACCAGTGATGGATATTTTCGCAATGCCTTCGGAGGGGTGCTTTCAGGATACCGTTTCTCTGAGCCACCAAAGATTGAATGCCATAGGATTTCATCGGTCGAACTTCAAAGGGATTCATTTCTGCTCTAGAAAGCGGAGTATTCGTTGGCTATACGGTATAAAAATACATGATGCTATGATTATCAAAATTACCATGCTTGTTTACTGATCCCTCCCCTCAACGCGCTTGGATGGAAAGCACCTAGTCATACGGGACAAGCCACGGACAAGCGGAGTGCGCGCCATAGAAACATTTTCTACCTATTAACATTCGTACCGCCCTTCCTCATTGAGATTGAGCTTTGAAACCTATAAATAAAATGATTCTAATGTTTCCTTCCAGTGTATCATAGATATTCATAAATTTTTCTTATGGATACACCTAAATCTTAAAATACGGAACTTAGCACGCGACTACGTTTTACATTATAAAAATTCTTAAATAGTTGTCCAAAAGTTATATACTTTTATGTATTAGAATTATGACCCAATCAATTATAAAGCTAAGTACTCCATAAATAAAAGAGTTTAAAAAATGTGATGTGTAAGTTTCAAGCTAATGCAAGTAATAAGTCGCCAGAAATCGAGTGAAAAAGATATATGCAAAAAACGAAAATCATAATGGGAAATATTAGCGGAAAATAACGAAAATATTTTTTATAAATTTTATTACTTTCTTAATGGGAAACATTTTTAATCCCGTAGTGTAGCGTATGTTTATGCACCAAAGGAAACCTTTGTATACCGCATTTTTGTATTTCTATGATTTGCCAACAACAATCCGGCGGTTAATGAAAAATAGCATGGGAGCCCATGACGTCAGCTTAAGGTAGAAATATGAATAGAGGGTGGGAGGAGGGTGGAGTAGTGATTAGCCTAGCGACAAGATGACCCCAGGAGCAGTGCAGTCTGCACGGAAAGTCCCTTCGGTGTGGTCTCCTTCAGCGTAGTCCACCACGCATTGGCCTCCCTCCCGACGAACCATTCGTCAGGAAACGAAGCAGAGAGACAGTAGGAGCCTCAGACAAAATGCATATATTACATCCACAAGCGATATTCGTCTTATTCGCATGACGCCAAAATTGAAATGACATACAGCCAAGATAACGTGATGAATCTGAAAGCTCCGATGGACGACGATAGCGATATCTTTCATGATTTTTCCCAACGCCTTTCATATAAAAATTAAATGAATTTACATGCAGTAACGTGCAAGGGTGCAAGTATACACCACATCCACTTGTTGGTGGTGTAGCTGGTAGCATACCTGACCGGTAATCCGATATTCGGGTTCGAGTATAGGTTTAGATTTTTTCACGGCGAGTACACGTTTTCAATCAATGGTATAAGAGTTCCAATTCCGCCCGGAGGGTAGACAACCGGCTTTTCTCCGTTGGTCAGGTACCTCACATTAACAGCAACGTATGTCCACTGCATATAGGAGTGCTAATGCGGCTCACGCGGACTATGAAAAATTCGAAGTTGCTATTTCGTGTCCCAATTGCCGATTCAACCCTTCTAGAGATTTTTTCAAAATTTCGAAATATTGAAGGTGTTAATCCACTCCTAAATACTGTCTCGCGCACTACAGATAGATTAAATGTAAAACTTCTGTATAAATATTGGATAGCCCGTAGAAAAATTAAAGTTTGCTCCTACAAAAACATAGCACTGAGCGGATGATAGCGGAGCGGATATAGTTTTAATTATTACCTACTGCTGCCTCCCAATGTTGAATGTTTCCACAAGGTTACGCCTGAAACTTAATCTGAAATCTTAAACTGAATGTCTTACATTATATAATCATATTATTTCATTCCATAAACAATAAAAGCAATATTATCATACAATAATTACACATTTTGTACGGAACATGGAACCCCATGAAATACTTGTACGGGGGCTCAAGAATAAATTTAACATCCTCCAGAATGCCATATCGGACCCTCCAATTCAACCAAACGCAAAATAACATAATAATACCAATATATTTATGTTAACGAATTGTGTATACAATGACAGAAATATTATTTTTTTATCGATTTGTATTCTTTTCAGTTGTATTTATAAACATAAAAGATACTTATATATGATAAAATGATTTAATATGTTACTAAATTCCCTTTCTAAACAAAAAATATCTCTCTTTTCTGCACACTCTCAGCTATTTCTTCTACTCGTGATCCATAGAATGTCGGTAAACGATGTCTCATCGCCTAAGAAAAATCCATGTGACATAAAAAAGTAGGTAAAAATATTAACATTTGACGAGCACAGTGGGCGGTGGCTCGCAAGGATAATTTTTTTATAAAGAAAACATTTTTTCGGAATTCTTTGCAATCGATTATGGTTAATTGGAGCACACTTTCATAGGTAAATTCGACGGAAGATGTGAAAACCACGTAAGTGGGTTTCTCGGAAAATATGAAGAAATGCTTTTAAAGTTTTTTTCGTCTATTTCACCGTCGGCTGTTCCCCTTGGCGACTGAGGAGCATGTCGTCACATCCACTTCCATCCAACGAGGTCAGGTGATTTGATTCCATTGCAGCCACAAAGGTTGGCAACCGTGACTCACTTCCTCCGCGCCCCACCGCCACTTCACTCACTTAGTGGCTTTACATCCCCCCCTCCCCCTCCTATCCCCAATAACTCCCTCTCTCTCTCTCTCTCTCTCTCTCTCCCTCTCTCTCTCTTCCTCTACCTTTCAGGGTCAATCGCTTCCCACCCCTCCTTCCGCCCCGCCCCCCCTGACATCTACCGGCTCCTTAACGAACCTTGAGTGGATAACAACCGGTGAGAGGGGGACCACGGATGAGGATGCCCGGCAGCGCCATGCGGTGGCGATGGCACGAAGCTGCGAGTCATCATCCTGTTCCCAATGTGGGTTGGGAAGGTGCGACAGTGACAAAGCCCATCTTCCTTCGAATGGAAGATACTCAACCACGAAAAGCACGAACCAAAATATGCATCAGTATTTTCAGGGTGCAACAAGACTACGTTTGCTGTAAGGCAGGAATGACGCTGACAGAATCTGTTCGTATTGTTCCTCTACCCCTACCTTTTCCAAAGAGAATAGTGGAGGTAAAAAATTCGTACAATGCCTAATACTACAATACGTACCACTATGCACAATATCTATTACCCAAAATTTTATTGTAGAGCAAATGGCATCGTTTTTCTCATTTTGTTGACATAAATTGTATTTGGTCAATGGTAAGATTTTTTCATTCTGTTGCGGCGATCCCCAGAAATCAAACCTCCTAAATCTCTTATTTTCCAATACCGCTTCCACCACAGTCACAAGATCCCCAAAGATTCATCTTCACTCCCAACGACGCCGAACTGTTGCCTTAAAGAAGACATTCAAAGTCGCTGAATACCTGTGGGAATACTTCATAATAATACTACTTTCGCATTTATTAATCGATCGACTTTAGGACCACAATTAAGTCTTCTCTTACTATTAAATTGACACGCACAGACATCCAAGTCCACGACGGGGGAAAAACCCACCCAGGCGGGATTCGAACTCAGGGTTAGAACTGAAGGCATAACCCCGCCGTCACGAGGCCGTTACATTTACCATCCTGGCGGTAATTATGTCATCCTTATCGCCACCAAGACCAGCCATCCTTACCAGTTATTATAGAGAAAGTTATTCTGGGTATTAATTTTTGAAATCCTCTTCCTCTTCCCCTCCCTTCTTTAATTACTGAAAATTCGGATGATGTCGTCATGTTAGTGATATGATGCGTGATATGTGAGTTCATTTAATGGGTGTATTTTGTTGTTACTTCTTAGCCGCTCTTTCTTATTTAACCCTTTATTTATAATTCCAATGCAAAAGGTCATCTTAACTGTTTTTACATTTCATGCAACTAAATATTCACGATATGCCAAAATGCCGATTATTTTTCTATTCTTCCATTACGTGCAGTATCCGATTTTTAGTGTCAATTTTGCTACTAATTTCTGTTTCTCATTCTCCTAGTCAATCTCTTGCATAATGAACTTCGAACAAAACCCACATCTATTACTAACAATTTGTATGGCATTTCTAAAATAATTGTTTATTCCATGTTATTAATTTTTATTGTGTTTAGTCACTTATACGATTTTTCGTTCTATTCCTATCCCCCTAAACTTGATGAATTTGTGGTAAATATTCGTAATTCAGGGTCGGATTAAAGTTGTCGTTTTGCGGGGGTGCGCCTGGGCGATTCGAACCTTCCTCTTCCCCTTGATGTTATGCAATACCTCTCAGCAATGATGCATCTGAAGAGTGAGGTCTTTGAGCCTGTTCATGAGGTCACTGATATGCGCTGACAAGTTAATTTTAAGTATTCATTTTGTCATTTTAGTTAAGCTGGTTAAATTATATATTTTCATGAAAGAGCCACCATAAAATATGACCATCTTGTCAATGTTCCATGAAATTTTACCCCCTCTCTCCACGCCTTACAGCGCCACTATCCTCTTTGTATTTAAGAGAAATGTCCCACTGCAACAGTGGCGTAACTATGGGGGGATGAGGAGATAGATCCCCCCCTCCAAAGACTCAGAGAAATTAAAAAAATATTTAAAATTATTGTCTAGTTTTCACGCATAATACCTGCATCTGTTTAAAATTCAATTTTAAGTGCCAAAATGATGTAAAATGTAATTCCAGGCATGTAATTTTTCAAAAATTTTCCCGGAACCCCCGTTGCCTTGAGGGGGTGTCACCCTGTAGGCCTCTTCACCCCCCCCCCCCCCCCAACTCACCAAGCATATTCCTAGTTACGCCTCTGCACTGCAATAAAATATTTATCCATTTATTTATAGATATCTATCTATTCATCCATATTTCACCCTGCACTGAGGGCCCAGCTAAAGTTCTCGTCATTCGTGAGAGAAAATGAAGTCACTTTACCCAGTATTTCTCCACATCTCCGAAATGAGAGCAGAGATCAGATGTTTCGTGTACTGCGCTGCATGAGGAGATGGATTATTCTTGAGATGCGCAAGCTTTCCCTCTTGGAGGTCAGACAGATTCAGAAGAGGTCAGGGGCAAATACGCAGAAAATGTTAACCATATCAGACGTAACAGTAACTTAAAACCTGGAGACGTCACAGGCAATGAAAGCTTTCGGTTTACTCACAAGCTAATGATTTCCTAATAATGCGCCCTTTGAATTGCGCATTTGCCAAAACCAATTCCCCTCCAAATATCCGATAATGTACCACCGAACCGTAGATGGCGGATACTCCGCAGTCAAATGCAGTATAGAGTAAATCGACATATACATGATAACCTTTTTCCCTCCAATATAATCAAAGCCAAATGGATAATTCAAAATTACACAATTATAATTAAAAGCCATCTGTGTATATAATATTTTTGTATGCTATATTTCATCATTTATATATTTACATATTTTTTGCTAATGTTTTCATATATTTTATCCTTCCATATTGAAATATGAGCACAACTTGATTACAAAATTCTACCACCGGTTTCGTCTGCTACACCTACATAAACCTCTAAGTAAAGAAAGTCCGTTAAACCACTTTGTTAATGCGTGAGGGAATGGAATGGGGGTGGAATGAAAGGGAAGTGGGTTGACCAAAGGTGGTGGGTTAAGTGGTGAAGGTTGGAGATTCGGTCAGGGGTGAGGGGTTCTAATGGAATAGGTTTGGGGTAGATGAGAGAGAAGAAATATATGGAAAACTTACGTCTTAGATAATGATGAGTTTTTTTCGCATAGACCATTTCCTCTCCATTTTAATGCATACATTTTGCGTCCTTTTTCAACCAGATGAAGTACATTGGGGTTGAAAGGTACCGATGTGACCTTCATCCAAAATGTTTTCCACGCACCTTGAAGTGACGTTTCTACTATGAAGGAACCTTTTGTACTCTTTACTCCGGGTTGAGAAACTTCGTCTTCTCCGGCCAATATAAAAAAACTGTTCATACAAGCCACTCTTCTTTAGGGAATTTATTTCCTTAGAATTATAGTACCTCTAAATACAAGATCTGATAATGGTCGTAAAAGTTTGTAATAAAGGGATGGAAAATACAAAGTTATGTTTATATTTTAATATTCTCTCCCAAGTTTACATCAACGAGTAAGCTAACGTCAACATTTCATGAGTTGGCCCCGGCATTAGAATGTCGGCTCATCATCTCGTTCAAAGAAAAGTTCCTCGATGAGGTTCACGTTTTTATTTTTTAATAATTTCTTCCAATGTGCAGTACTTGTGGGGTACAACGCACCTATAGCTTTTTTATAGCTGCACGGTAATAAATAATACTGAGTTCCTCCTACATCAGTTGCATGATCCTTCCGATGGAATCAGTCATTACCAATAGGCAACGTAGGCAGTTGAATAACTGTCTTACTTGATCAGTCGGATTCCCTTGTGCCATCGCTCCAACTGCTCAGGGACTATTATTGCATCGTTAGACATTTTGAATGATGTTAATTCGACAAATCGTCGGCTCTTTGCAGATTAATTCGATGAATCGTCGCTATGAAGCGAGGCAGAACCATGGTACTACTCGTTAGTAAAGAAGAGAAAACATTAATATCGTTCTTCCAAAGGGTCCACAAGATTATACAAATGGACGCAACGTTATTAATGCGGCAAATTGATTGTTATTATAGATTCAGAGGAATTGCAGCACTTTTTGATATTATCGATTCCATAACTCCATGATGCAAAGAACAGATTTCAAGAATTATTATAAGGATTTGAAATTTTCGAGGTGACAATCGGTGGGGCGAAATAATAATGTTTTCTTTACTTCATCTTCTTCTTAATGGCTTCCTGGGTTCCCCCTTTCCTTACGGAGTCACCACATACTGGTTTTAGGCCACACTCAATGAATTTACAACCTTTACCAATGTTTTCAGATCATTTTATATGAAACACAGACACAGGGAAAACGGTTGAATTTTTATAAATTAGAAAATGAATGTGTTGACGCATGGGCGTACCCAGCGAGGGGCAGGGGGGGCAGCTGCCCCTCCCCCCTAAAAGCAAAAATCGCAGAAGTCTTTAAGCAAATTCACTACTGAAATGAAACGAAAGTATTCAACAAATTTTCTTTAAACCCACGAAAAATGATATGAATTAGTATAAGATATGCAATTAAAAAAAAACTATTTTTTCATGGAAATAATCTCATAAATTCCATGGCTTGCCTCCCCTAGTTATGATCCTGGGTACGCCCTTGTGTTGACGAATGGTTTTGCTAGTTTTTTATTTCAAAAACATTTCTCAACTTCATCTATCATTCAGTGAGCTAGACACACACACGCATTGTTCGCATTACAGCAGTCATATCGTAACCCTATAAATGAGTAACTTAGAGTAAATGATAATTTTGAAATAAATTATATGACACCCTTGAAAGTTCAGCTGATAATGATCTCTCTAAATCAGATGTTCGGCGACGAGGGAACCAATAGCGTGACGATGCTTCCGCCACTGCTCCCCGGGCGACGCCACCGTCGCGTCCGACGTGGCGGCCACACAATCACTCGAGCAGCAGATCCGAGAAGGAGAGAGAGCTCTTCCCGCCTCCCTCCCTTCCTCCTCCCGTGATTGGTCCAGATGATGTCTTACAAGGCGACGAGGAATCCGCCGCGGAGACTCCCTTAACAATGGCGGTGGCGACGGGGCAATTGGCGGCAATGGAATCAAACTTCCCTTCTCTCCCACTTCAGACATCTCCAAACCCTCCCTCCACCCAACCAGCCCTTCTCTCGAGAAGAAAGACGGACACCTGCCAGGACGAAGATCCGCCGTCCTTGGAGATGACACCACGCAGGGCTGCCAACCCGACGGAATTTAACGAGATTGGTTTCTCCCCCATGCCATGGCGTCTGTCTTCCAATTTGGCCGGGAGAAGAAGATGAGGAAACTGAAGACGTGGGCAGAAGTGTCTTGGACCAATATGGGATGAAACACCAGCGATTTCCTCAGTGAGGACCAAGTGGACGAGTTATTTCATATTCGTCGTAGACACTCCACAGATATCTTCTCGATCGACTGGGAGAGCAGTTGATTTCTTCTCGGAAGAAGACTCGAATGACGGTGGCTCGAGAATTTCAATTATACAATCCATTCATTTTATGAATATATGGTAAGAAGGAAAAGAATTGGTTTAGGTGAGATATATTACTGTTACCAAAGAAGTGCGATCAGCTGGAATGGTGGTAGAACATAGGAGATAATATGTGCCAAGGAAAAGTAGCATTCGAAGGTGGGGGGCGTTTTCACACTATCAAATTCTCGTCAAATTCCTTTCAAGGGTGGTTGATCAATCTTTCTGGAATGGATATGACGTCATATGGATCGTATGACTGCTGACGTCTTGTCTTTAATGTTCTTGACTCCCTTCGTTTCCATCAAACTCGTCTTGTCTCGAACGGTTCTAATTTCTATTGAATCTCGAAAGGTATTGAAGCGTTTCGACCAATCAGAGAAGATTCCCTAGCCTTCCAAGCCTTGCCAACCCGACCTTGAAGATGACAATTGATATCATAGCCGCTTGGGAGAGAAACGCTGTGGAAGCCCTCATTAATTTTTACGAGGAGCAGAGATGTTTGCTTGAAGTAAGCTACCCAGACCACCACATGAAGCAGAAGAGAAGTTCTACACTGCACTACCAATTACCACCAATGTCTTGCTTGTATATAAAATTATGATTAGAATTGTCTCGGCCGCCCGTAGCCGATATACCCGTAGATCTTGTGAAAATATTAACTTATGCAATTAATATCTGAATGCTTCGATGATTTTCGTTTCATTTTTTTACATGTTTATTTCCCCACCCTATTATGCCCTAATAATATTTATACCAATTATAACTATATGCATAAATTGATAATTAATTTTTTTTAAGTAATAAAGTACACTTCTATAAATTTTATTTCATTGTGAGTTTCATTTTGAGTGAAGATTCACAATGAGGATTTCAATGTATTTTTTTGTTTGAGCTATTTCAAAATGTCTCAACTGAAATGCTTCATCTAATGCCGTAACGGCCGAAGGAATACCATCTTAAAATGCAGGTGGATTAATGAGCGGATGGTTTCCTTACAAATTGCTAATTATTTTCGCTCTGTCTTCGATTGCGTTGGCAAAAACCTTAAGTTAAGGAAATCCCGATGGCATGCAATTTAAAACTACTCTGATTTCAACAATATACCCATATAAAATCCATGCAGAAGTAAATAAGTTATTCCGAAACGTATGCCAAATTAACTGTTTTAAACAAAACGCCCTACTATCTCAATGGATTGCTATTTAAAGATATCACTTCAATAGCTGATCATTTGCACTCGTAATAATGCAAAACATAGTGTTATACTGCTCAGATATCTCGTGATAGGTGGAGAGAGGCCTTGTGGAGGGGAGCGATCCTTCCTTCGGTGGGTGGGAGGGAGGAAGTTAGAGAGGGGATTTCTCAGCGAACGCCGCGAAGAAGAACACTCCAAAGTGCTCTGGGCCCTAAGGGGGAAACGAAGCAACAGCGCCCAACTTAAAGCGTGACCCCTGACCCCCTTCCTCGCCCTCAGCCCTCCGTAGCAACCCACCCGCGACAGAGATATCCACTCGCGAAGTTTATCTGCACCATTCCACGCCGAGGGATAATTACAGCTATCGCAAAAGATCAAGAAACTAAACGGTGGTCAACCGCGAAACGCGGCCTTATTCCGCAATGCATGAATGAGAGAAAGGGATGTTATGATATTTATTTATTTATATATATATATATTTATTTATTTATTTATTCAGAGTATATACTACTGTTGCAGAGATTTATTCAGAGTCTATATTTTGTTTAGTTACCACCGTAATTTACCTTGGCACGTTGGTGACTATTGTATTAGAGTTTATTGTCTATAGTTTATTGTACCGTGGCGGCCTGACGGTGGTTTTACGGGTTTCCCACCTCCTTAGGGCAAATGCCGGGCCAATACCACTCCCGTACCACCGACTCAACCTCAGTAATGCTTAAGAGACGCAAGCCTATCACAGATTCACGAGCTTTGTTATTGTTCTGTTGCCATTCCAAATTCTATGTAACTGTTTCTGCTCATGAATAAACATGTTGAACTGAACTGAATTAATAAATTGCGGGCGGCATAAAACTTTTCCGAAGGTCCAATCTTCTCAACCATTACGGACCATCGAAAAAAGTGATCAGAAAAGAACGACAGACATCAAGTATCGAATATGCCAACCTAAGGCAGCGTTCATGCAAAAGAGGACACTACTATGCTCGACAGACATAAGAAAGGAGATCAAGGAACAACAGTACGTGAAAACAAGGGCGTACCAAGGATCATAACTAGGGAGTGGGCGAGCCATGGTCTAGCGGGGGGGGGGGGGGAAGGCAAGCCAAGTTGTGACATTTTAGTATGGAAAAAGGTGAATGATACCAACATTTTAAGAAAATTATAACAGCGCTTTATTCGTCCATGAGATTATTTCCTTGAAAAAATAGTTTTATTTTAATTACATATCTTATACTAATTCATATCTTTTTTCGTGGGTTTAAAGAAAATTTGTTGAATACTTTTGTTTCAATTCAGCACTGATTTTGCTTAAAGACTTTTGCGATTTTTGCTTCTTGGGGGGAGGGGGCAGCTGCCCCTCCCACCTTCCCCCGCCCCTCGCTGGGTACGCCCATGCGTGAAAACATTCGTGTGGCCTGTGGTACTCTATGGTTGAGAAGCTTAGACCATCGGAAAAATGATCAGAAAAGAACAGAGAGCTTCGATACCTGGTGCTGGAGGAAGATGCAGAAGATAAAGTGGACGGATAGGGAGAGAAATGAGGACGCATGTAGAATAATAGGAAACGAAAGGACATTATGGTTAACTGTACGCCAAAGAAGAACACGCTGGATTGGTCACGTGAATGAGACACGGCAGCAACGTGGGAAACAAAATGGAAGGAAAATTTGACGGAAAAGTCCCCAGAGGTTGAATAGAAGAGAAACAGTTAATTGGGAAGAGAGGATTAGACATGAGGAGGTTTTGCAAAGAGTTATAGGAGAGCGGACAATGCAAGAAGTAATTAGAGAATATATCGACTTCTCGAGCTATTCGCGACGAAATATCAACGGGCATGTAGTTGACGTCAGAAACTTATGCCAAGCGGATCAACGCACCTCAGCTGCTCCCTGATCTTGTGCATGGCCCTCGACTCGACTGGTGACTCGATATTGTTTACACTCTTTTGCGCAATCCTGACACTTTCTTAATGGTTGTCTCTGAACGAGTACGAGGCATATCTCTAATGACGTCACTAACTCATGAATATTAGCCGGCAACTTTTTCGTTTTCATAATTTACCCTATCGATAGAACAGCTTGATGGGGAAGATATTTTGCGGCGTATCTTTATCTTTCCCTGTCATGTAACGAATTATTTTTATTTTTTTCAAGATTGGGTCCCAATGTTTGACCTCATTCGCTAGTATAAGTGTGATGAAGCAGGGACCCCAAAACTGACCGCTGAGTCACGCCAGCAGTAACTACCGCTGCTATCACTTGTTACATAGAAGTATTGAAATTGGCAAGTTTAAATTTAATTTTTTCTATTTAAAATCAGTGATATTTATTATACCTCGGATACTTGTAAAGAGTTGTTTAGGAATCTAAAAATAGTGCTGATATGAAAATTGCGGCAAAATTTTCGACACAAATAAGGAGAATATACTTTGAAGTATTGGATTGAAAGTTTTCAATTACGAATTCAAACCTAAGCTAAGCTAAATGGCAATATTTTCACATGAAGATCAACAAGGAGGATTCCATTGAAAGGAAGCGAGAAGTTGAAATATGATCCGCACACTAGCGCCACGACGCGACGCGTCAATCCGCCGAATGAATGACGCCTCTAATCGCCTCAATTCTATTCACGCTCCCTCTCCCCCTCCAAACCCCGTAATTGTTTAAGTCAGGGTGGGGGCAGGGAGAGTGCCTTTATAATTGCGACGCCGCCAACCCTTCCTCCTTATAACTAACCCTTTCTGCGGAGCAGTTTGCTCACCCCTCCCCTCTCTCTCTGAGGGAGCGCGACCCTTTCGACGAAGGCACCCCGTACAATTTCCGCCCTTATCTCTTCCACATGTGTTGTTTACGATGCCACCGCTTGCTTGCGACGTCAGAGAAACTCACCACCCCCCCCAACCCCTCCACCCCTTCTCCCACGAGTGCGCACCTCAAACTGCGCGAGCCCTGTTTCTCTATCTCTCTGCGCCCCCACCCCCACCCTCACTACTCTGGAGTGAAAAGGTTGCATGTACTACTGTACTACCAACGATTTAGATCACCTGGCCCTTTAAACTTACAACCAATGGGAAGCGCTGGTTCGTGGTTGAGTGGGAAGGTACAGTTAACCATTCTGCATTAAATGAAATTTACTTAGAATTAAATTTTCACTGAAATTTTTTATATGATGATGAATCCATTATCTAGAAGCTCATGTTCATTATTGATTTCAATCGCCTCTATGAAGTACTATTTACGTTGCTTCAAATACATTCCG
Source organism: Ischnura elegans (assembly GCF_921293095.1). Classification (NCBI taxonomy): domain Eukaryota; kingdom Metazoa; phylum Arthropoda; class Insecta; order Odonata; family Coenagrionidae; genus Ischnura; species Ischnura elegans. Next base: position 19,616,156 of record NC_060246.1, read on the forward strand.
TGTGTTTTGTCGCACTGATTGCACAGTAATAAGATATTTTTTGCTTTTAAGTTAGTGTATTTGTCTATCTATTTTTCTATGAATACCCGTGTTCTAATGAAACAATAATAGGTTTTAAATTTTTAAATTAAGCTGGGTAACGAAAAAGAACTTCATTTTCGCGCGGTATTGAAAACAAATGATATATCCAACTTAGCTAAAAAATATCGAATCAGGATCGACTATATCCACTTCAAACTCTCTTCGCAGTCACCGTCAACACACGCGAATTTCACTGCAATCGACTTCGACGTGTCAGCAAGGCTTAAGGCTTAACAAGCCACATCCCTTGTCATGTGACCCATCGTGGATCTGACTGGCTGGTTCCAACGATGGCGTTCATTTCCTCTTGTATTAAACTTGTTTTATTATTTTATTGGAAATTTTATTTCCATTAAATTGAATGGACACAAATATAAAGGTTTATTGTCGTTTTAACAAAATTATTCGCGAATTTTATTTGCCAATTTTTGTCGTCTCCCGGAATAAATTTTGAAAGTGGTGGTATCAATTGGTTTTTCGATTACTGCGTAGTCCCCTTGGTGTCTCTTGTAAATATTTACAATGGCACTAATAAACGCTCAAAGGTAGAGAGGGTACTCTGCTATCAAGCCGGAAGGAGACCATGGAAGGGAAAGGAAAATGATTAATTATTTCATTTTTAGTTTTATGTACATTTTCACTGATTCGCAAAATTAATTTCTACGCACAATTCATAGTTAACTCATTAATATTTTCTCATTAATACTTGTCTATTTTCGCGTTTTTAGTCATTGTATCCACCCCTCCCTCCTAAATATATTGCATGAACGCCCATCCCTCAACTCAAGCGGATGTAAGAAATACATTTTTACATCCATGCGCTACCGCAAGTCGCCTCAATAGGCGTGTTTCGGAGGGTGTTAGGACGCCAGCCGTTTACAAATAAAAAGAAAATGCACTAACGAAGTTGCGCCTTGCATTTACTTAATTCCTTTACTTTAAGGGGGAAAAACGAATTCCCATACCTATCCGTTCGACGAAATTAAGTATCCTTCTTTGAATTGATATTGATTGATATTGAATGACTACGAATCTTCACCAATTTAAAATTATGGAATATATTGGAAATTTTTCGAACTAAGCGAGAAATACAGCCACACATACATTACTGCTTCGAGGGGCGTGACGACGCGTTTTTCCACGTTTTGACCTCTGATGGCGCACTGACACTGAACACTATGGGTCAAATAGGGACATCTTTCTTAAGTATATAATTTGGGTAAACCATATAATATTGGTGATAGGGTGTTCATGAGTTTAAAGAAAGAATTTTTCCCTGTCCATCGATAGAAATCGTGGAACATTGCATGTATTTGTTTGCAATATGGAAATATTCCACCCCATCACACTTAAAACTTCGGATTTTATACTTTTGGGGAGTTTACAAAATCGTAAGAGAGGGGATCGGTTTTTTGCCATTCGCTGTCATTCGTACTCCACCCTGTATCTAATTCGACGGTCTTTGAGCGTTTTTTTTGTTTGGCTGGTCATATTGGGTGGATTCGCAAAGGACCACGGTCCGTCAATATGGCGACACAGCCAGAAAATCTGGCACGAATGTGACTTCATCTGAAAACAATAACGCCAACTCTGTAGTATTACCCTAGCATGAACTCAATTCCTCTGAACTCACCCCTCCTGGGATTCCCCAAGTGAGAAAGTGGCACACGGGGGTGGAAGAGGGTTTATACCATACGCGCGACCCTTTCTCAACGGTTGAACCCACCCCTGTCGCTCTCCATATAACTTCGATAAAACCTTTATCCCTCCTCCAACCACCCAAGCCACGATCCAGTCCTTTAAGGTACGCTTCCACGAGGCCTGGGTGACGCTATTTGTTTCCAGATTCACCCGAAAGGTGGCTCCGGTCCCAGTTCAGGACAGGAGGGAAGTCCCTAGTGGTTGGTGTTAAGGGTTTACCCCCATAAGTAACCCAGGATGCGACGGAGGTCGGAAAAGGTAATGGATGATATCGCTCTCGGCGAGGAAGACGACCCACCAGCAAGAATAGAAGCCGGGTCGAAAGGTTAAAAATGACAACTACATATTATAAGCAACTTGAATGTCAAAAGACACTTCAATCCCAGTCGTCATGGATACCACGGCTTACTAAATTGGTCTTTGCGGGTGGAATTCCCGGGTAATTTATTTTCGGAAAAGTTCTCATAAAATCAAAAGAGAAAATTATTGTATGAATTATACGTTATCCGCTGTAATTTATAAACACCGATTATAGTCTTAAGATCTATGTGCCTCGAAAGTGGCATTCATAAGTATACGCAGCTTATAAAAAAAGTGAGTGAAGTACTACGAGAATTTTCTTATTCATACAAATGATTCCACAAAATATAGCCTTTAAGGCCAATATGTGTATCCCATTTAATGATAAATCTGATAGCAGCTAAAACTTGGTAGTAAATATAATCTTTTACATGCACCCGAAAGTTTACAACACAAGCAAATATTATGCTTCAGGAAATCGCAGTACTGCGCATGTGTACTACCATTAAAATACTTTAAAAAACCTAACTATTACAAGAAATATATGAGGAAAAACTCATAGAGTTAATTTTCGTCGTCTAACAGAAAGTCCTTATCGATTCTAAAATACCATAAATTTTATTTACCAGAAATCTTTTCTACAGAAACATTACCACAGGATCGATTTACGTTACAGCGTAAGGGTAACATATTCCACCGTCCACCTCCATACAGAAATGGTTCCGTCGAGTTCCAGGGTCTTGTTGTTTTCCTTTTTCTGAAATCGCCCCCTTCACATCTCTCTCCGTACACATTCCATCTCCCTAGTCCCATTACTCTCTCAATTTCATCGTGACCCCTTCTTCCCCTTCCAATGCCTCCGCAATGTTTGGAGTCAATACTCAGCTGCAAAGAAAGAGCCCTGACATCAACGCACGCGCTCCGGCGAAGAAACCTTTTGGACCATTCCCAGTAACACGGACTTGAGTTAACCCTCGATTGTTCACATAAAAATCACCGTAAACAGATGTATGACGACTTATTTAAGTACTAATGTTGCGTAATAACTCTGTAAATGCAACTTAATTATATTTTTTAATTCACGAGCATCATCGCTAGTCAACAATCCTAATATTGGTATCACGCAGCTCTCAACTCATTCCTTCTGCTGTAATATTTTCACACCTACGTTTTTAATCTCTTTCACATCCTTCTTTATCTGTTCCATACGTTTTATTCGAGGTCGTCCTTTTCCAATCTTACCATCTACTTATTTATAGGCGATTGTCTTCATTAGACGACATTTTGATAGGTTATTCCTTTAAAAAAAACTTTTTGTAAAACAATTAACATAAAAAGTTTTAATGACAATCATTTCCAATAACATTTTTTCTGAGTAAAATAAACTGTGCCATTTAGAGTACAATAGCAAAAATTTGGAAGGACGCTATTCCATTTAAGAGAAGGAAGAATGTTAATCTATGTATGAAATGTCAAGTAGGAGTCTAATTTTACGTTTCTGAGGACACTTTCTATAATTTTTTCATCTCAGTCTCAAAATAAATTTTACTGAGTTTTATTCTTAGACCTCATGTAAAAGTTACATCTGTTCTCCTGTCTAATGACTTTTGCCCAAGGCACATATCTATACGAATAGTTACCGATTTGACCATAAATATTTTTGAACGTATGAGAATTTTTGATGCATATATGTGACGGGATCATATGAAACGGAAAGGATTATTCGTTGATCGAAATTCAATCCAATATCCTTTATCATCTAAAATAAAGTTCGCACATTCAAGAAAAATAAAACGAAATAAATCTGTTCATATCAACCGAAAGGAACTGAAAGAATGTCGTTTATAATTAGGTATAAGATTTACAAGTGTTACCTTCCATTTTTCATCATAAAACTGAAAAAAAATCGATTTTTAAATATTTTTATCCCCATGAAGTGAAAGATTGAGGATTGACAGATTCATCGTTTGAAAAATATGTGAACTTACTCTATGCGAGCATATTCTTAAGAAGTGAACTAGAAATTGATTAACAAATTTGACGTTAAGGCAACCTAAAAATGGAAAATCAGGAAAATTGATACAAAATTATGACGGGCAGTTCTTCAATATCATAGCATTACAATTCGCATGATACAAGTTTTAAAATATTTTAATGGCAGCGGCAACCACCTTTGGATTATTCGAAATTGGATGCACTGGACATGGGTTTATTGCACCTACTACTTACATTAGAGTAGCTACGAGGTATTCTTTGAAAAAACCACCACTCCCCCTCCAATATACCTGACGGGGGTGGGGGAATGCATGTAGGAGGGGAAATAGTGGTGGTAAAGGGGAATTGTGGCCGCAGAGAATTTTGCGGTAGAAGAAGAAGAAGAAGTGGGAGTAATTGAGATTTCGGGGTTCCCCGTGGATGATGGCTGGGTGGGGGTTGAAGGCGTGGAGAGAATTTCGGATGAGGGGAAGGGGGAAACTCCCCCTCCACAGCGACCCGTAGATATCCACGACAACCCGAGTATCAACACAGAACACCGAACGCCACGCCGCCACATCGCACATGCAAAAAAGGATTGCAATATATCTCTCTGAGGTCAGACCTTGTGCTATTTCCGTATCAATGTGAACGAGAAGCAATACCTACATGTTAACACATGGATTTATTGTTAATAATCTTATGTTTTCTATTATTTACGTTGAAGAGGTTCCAAAATTCCCACTATTTTTTGTTTTGATTGGAACTTTCGTAAAGGAATGTCAAAAAACTTAATCAATGCAACTTTATTCTTTTTAAAGTTATTTTTTTATGTTTTCTATAAAACCGGATCAAAAATATACACGCCTTTAAAGCAATGTCTTAAATAAAATCATGTGTTGCTCCCAAGTCGCTATTATCCATTCAAAACGCACAGAAAAATAATTTGTCACATGACACGTAGTCCATTTTGCACCAAATATTTATTTTTTTAAACGAGAAGCCACATTCTTCAATCATCTTACGCTAATTCCAGCGAAATTTCAGCGATAAATTCCTTACACATTAAAAAAAAACATTTTTTGCTTTTATTTATTTCAACTTAATCACGACGCGTTGTTTTAATCAGGGATGGCAAGTGAAACGAAAAGAAAATATTTCGTTTCGACCCGGAGGGAAACGAAAATACGAGGCCTCGGTTTAGTTTCCCTCCCGCACGAAATTAAAATCACCATTGAGTTTAGTAACGACCCGAGACGAAACTTTAGTCTCAGGGACGAAACTAAATTAATCGAATCTTTGCTGCTCATAGTTAAGTTTCAATCCCAGAAGTTGAGTGGAGGGGGATAAGAGGGAATAGTTTCCACCCATTACTTGCGACATACTTGTAGAGAGGTTAAAACATTGAATTTAAAAATTGAATGGCCAGTTTGCGTCCACCGCTCTTCGGTCCGTGGTCAAAATATGAGTGCCCCATGCATCTAATTGCGGTACGCCGAACCTCAACATCATTCAACCATACTTCGCACTCGGTCTATGGATCAAAATTAAACAGTTCGAAGAAGAAATACGTAGTCCCTCCGGTGCGAAACGTAATCTGAGTTTCACTTCGTCCCAGATGTTTAGTTTAGTTTCGACTAGAAGTAGTTTTGATTCCGATTTCGTTTCGACCCTGAGTTTAGCTCCCCGGGTTTAATTCTTTTTCTTTTCGTTTCTTCATTTCGCACCCGGGAACAAAGCTAATGAAATTTTATTGGTTTTGACTTTCGTTTATTTTCGATTTCCATCCCTGGTTTTCATAACAAACAAGGAATGAAAAGTCTTTTCATCTCATGTAAATGCTATTGAGGTGCCACCACCTCACTCGGCCTGTACTTCGATGATCTCGGAGCTACAAGCTTTTCTTATCCTCCAGATGAAACGTCTACGTAGTAAACATACCGGTCGCAAAAGATGTTTTTTTCCTCTCTGACTCACACCAGCCGTGAAATAGGGCGCAACCCTCTCGACACTTTCCGCGTCCTCATAAATCGCATTCGCGTTTGCGGGCCTGGGCGGGGAGGAGAGGAAGAAGGAGCCATTAGAACTCACTCTCGGTGACTCATTGAGCAATCACACCAGTCGACGGACGGGGGTGCAGATGGAATGGAGGGGAAATGTAACCCCTCGCTTCCCCTTCAAGATCCCGACGAATCGTGTTAGTCCATCCATCATTCCCTCCCAGCCTGCATTTCGCTCCCGCTGCATCCTCAATCGCAAGTAGTCATGGGCCTTGACAGGTAGGCCACATGTTATATGTTCAAAAATACGCTTTTTTCTGAGAATTTCACCTGGGATATTTTTCGTCCACATGCTAACCCACAAGAATAGTCAATAAGCATGTGGCAGAGAGTGCTGGGACTCCAGCCATTGACAGTAAAAAAAATTGCTCCAATCATTCATACAGGGTCTTTTATTTCTCGAAAGAAAAGCAATTATCTACACCTATAAGTTCGACGAAGCACCCCTTCAATATTATCGTTCCTGTTGGACTTGAATGTATTGTGAGGTCCATCTTCGCCGTGTCAGTCTGACAGGCCTTAATAACTCAAGCAATCTATGCCTAGCACATGGTCTCCGAGTCTCTAGTGACTCACTCTATTGTAAAAGGAAGAGTGCTGGTGCTGCGCGAATTGTTAACGTGTGAAACGAAAGCTTTACTTCAGTAACAACGAGAGAACACTAGTTTAAAACTTTAACAGCAAAGAGAAGTTAATGTCAATGTCATTACATCTACTCCAAGAAAAACGTGGTCCACATCTTACTAAGAGAAGAAACTTTACCTAGTATTTTACACTGCACGAGCTGAAATTTATCTATGGAGTGTGAAACGTAATAATACCACAGGTACACCCAGAAAATTGTCGCCTACATAACGATCACAAAAGCAATGACTATGCAGACCTTCAGAAAAGATGAAAGTCATTTTTGGAACCTTATCATAATCAGCATACATCTATAATTACTACATAATTGCTCACAGTTTCAATTCGCAACTTGCAACTAAATTCCTAATTGTACCATAACAAAGACATGAGTTAGGTCATGGTTTGTGGCTATCCTAGAAACTTTCCTGCTGTGTTTTTCACGATATCTTCTTATATCCTTGTGGCCAGCTTACAACGCCTCTTCGCTTTCCGCTCCATGCATTAAATCTTTGTGAATAGTTGGTGGCAGGTGATACCACGGATTAAGTTTTGCATACAGTTCAATACTTTTAAGGCAGTAAGCTGAGGAAACCGTATCATTTTCTCGAAGTCCAATCGATACAGCTCTCATAATTACTGAGGAGCGGTAAATTGGATCCTCCGACATTCCTGGATGAGGATTGTATATGGCACTCTATTAGGAATGTCGATTACTAATAGTTTACCAAATCACGCAATAATAACATCCAAACTAAGGATTAAGAAAACCCACTGAGTCGGCAAGTTGTCAGAAATATACTATTCATTCTGGAGCACTGATCCTACTTTCGAAAATATTGATGAAAAAACATTTTTTTAATGAAGGCTGCTAGCAACGTTATTAATTTCTCATCCACATCCAAAATAAGGTTATTTGCGTGAAAACTCTAATACGAATGATTTCTTCTGCTTCATGGACTGCTTCTGTTTCATGCTTCTGCTATTTGCCAAGATCACCGTACGTCAATCTTGGCAAGTCACTTTCGTTGTATTCATAACTAGGCAACTTCTCTGTGAACGTCCTTCGGCACACACTTCAACAAGGAATACTGCAGGGAGACTGATGTTGATCTCTTGGCTATAAATGAGCGAGCCAATCGCATAGACGGCATATTTTGGGAAAACACAATTTGCAGGATGGAAACATTTGATCTTATTCATATTAAAAAAAACAAAGCAGAATGCATACAGTGGTTCCGCCAAGGACAAAGGGCTTGGGGAGCGCACGTACCTTTTACGTTTAGGTTTATTGCCGTATGCACGCAGCTTGCACTCAAGGACTCAAGGGTAAAACCGTTAGTAGAGGGTACATACCATACAAACACCGCAAATAAAAAGTAGTTGAATGCAATGCACTCAAGATTTAGGGAAAATCCAGTCTCTCAAACGGACTGATATGCATGTCACGCTAAGTTCCCGAGTGCCTTCCCCGTGTATTGCTGGTCGCGGGGCGCAACAACCGCCCAACAGCATTTTGAATTGCCACAAAAAAATCCGAGGGGTGTGAGTAGGAGTAAGATTTTTCTTTCTTATTAATTTTTACTCTTTTCCGTATAATAATATAGATTTCAGTTTAACTCCTTGTGCAAATATCTCAGGAGCGGCAAGCGGCGGTAACTACTTTCACCCTAGCAGTAAGTGAAAAATTAACAAAAAACGGTGATATTTTAAACACACCATAGAGTTAATAAAAAACAATAGATTCGAACAAAATTTCGCTCTCAATTAATTAAAAGAACTCACAAAACTCCTAATTATAAATTGTATTTCATTGTTTGGGGGAAAAACTGAACTTTTTTGTAAAAATCGCGCACTTAGGATTTCGTAGATTTTTATTGATTTTTGGCCGGCCATAAAAATTAAACTAATTATTTTGAAAAAAAATACATTTCAGTTTTACATGCCCTGGACATTTTAAAATTATGATAAACTATTCCCGGTGCGAAATGAAAAAGATGACATTTTGATTTTTAGCCAGCTTTTTTCGATTCCAGCCCACTGTCAGTCTCTCGGAGAAAATGATTGTCTAAAATTCTTTTCTGATTCTTTTTGCTTTGAATCAACAAAATCAAAATATTTCCCTCCACACAGCTTCGTTTCACTCTAAAAACTGTATTTCTAAAAAAATAAACACGATAGAGCAGCAAATATTTGTGGCTAAGTTTTTACTCCAACAGTCACGCGTAAACCTCGCAGATAAGTTCCGGGAGCATTTAAAAGGATTCCTCTAGTATGCTGAATCAATTATTTAAATACTGTCTCGCAAGCATTCCCGAATTCTATTTAAATTCGGGCATGCAGTTGTCATTAGCAATTAAATTTAAACGGTTTAACCATTGTAAAATAAGTAGCTCTAATTCCCCTACATCATTAGGGATTAGATATGGAATCTAATTGTGATGATTTCATTTCAAGTATTTAATCAGAATGGACTACTTTCGGGGCCGGCGAAAAAGCTCTCTTCGAGCTCTTACGGCATTCATGCGTTTGTCTTTTCGTAAACAGGTTCTTCAAACAAGACAAGTAGCCTTAAAGTGAATAAATCTTTCTATGGACACTAACATGTCAACATGTTTCTCTCGACCCAAAAAACTAAATTCTTATCAGGTACGGTGTAGAAAACACAACTATCTTTATCGATAGATTTTCCACAGAGATGATAGTCATCGAAACAAATTAATTCAAAGTAATTTTTTTAATATTATCAAGATTTTTCTTTAAAAGACCATATATATCCTCATTTGGCGTCAACTCACATTTATGAATCATTTTTTATAAGAACATGGTACATACATTTGCACGGAAGAACCTCGGTCTTATCAAGAAACAATTTTTTCTTAAAAATTTTCGCCACTATATCTTCAATATTGAGGTCAAATTTTTCGGCTCTCCAATTATCACCATATTTCCCCGATCTACCTCCACCAGCTCTGACCCAAGCACCTCACCTTGTTATGACTTCTCCCAAGATTATTATCCTCCACCCTGACACAGACTTAAACTCGTCTATGCATACCTCTAAGATCCATTCAGATTCACTCAGCGTCAGCTATCAGCAATCCAATCCCAACTCGCCCAGAATGTAAATTTTCGCAGCAGTGATTATTACTACGAGTAATACATGGTAAGGGTCATAAGCATCGGGAACTCTCCTCGCCTCTGATGTCTATCCTGTGCAGAGGGATACATCCAGGGTCGAGTTGAGTGCATAAAGAGCCGAGAATCAGAGAGAATGCCATGAAGGCGCGTTCACTATCACCCCACCCTCGCTGCTTGCAAGTTATCGCCCCCCTGCATCCCTCCAGAGGGAAATGAGGGGGTCGTTTGAGCACCCCTTTTCTCTCCGAGCTGCAACTTGGCTCCTTAAATACCGATATCCTAGCCGCTCACCTCCCTGGCACCATTGGCGACACATCTGCTGGAGAGCATGTATGTCCCTATATATACATGAACACCTTCCCCTCCCCCGCCCCTGCCTGCCGGCCCTTTCGCTATTCACTCGAAGAGAACTTCTCGGAGCGAGCGTTGAACTCTGACCAACTTGGCATCCCAACTTCACTATGGGGTGTTGATGGGGACCCAGAATGCTGGAGGATTTCCTCCCGACAGATGGCTCTGCGTGCTGCGGCTGAATTCCTGAGCATGTTATCTTCATGCGCGCACTAACTTCAAACTCGACCACACTGCCACTGCTCCCGTGCAAAATTTCCTCGGTTTTAATTTAGGAAATTGTCTCATTAGTGAGAAAATATTTAACACTAATGGCACTGCATTTTTCTCCACGAGCCTCATCAGCAACCACAAAGAGGAGAAAATACTCGACAAATTTTTGTTAAGATTTGTTTAAGACTATCAAAAATATTCAGCTCTTTAGAAATTGAGAAATACCATCTAAAGCTGAGAAAATAGCAGTTTCACTAACGGATGGATTCCTTAGCATACGCTTTATTTTCAATAAATACTTTTACTCAATACGCGCATCTTCATATGCGACACAATTCAAAGAAAATAATGATGAGTTGGTCATCACAGCTCAAAGGGATAAAATAATTGAATGATGATACGTTTCACCACCCTGCGGCATTTCGCATATTGAGCAGCTTTCTATCAGAGCAAAATAAAGATAAACAACTTGATAGAAAAGATAAACTTGATAAGAAAGAGAACTACTACGTAAGGTAATGCTCATGCAGATGAAGTAATAACACAGCACGGAGCCCATTCGCCAAGTAATGATAACACCATCTAATATCATACTCTTACTTTTATCTACCTGATTATCTACTTAATCGGAGCCGAAGTGCTCAGTTATGTTCCTCAATGCCTCAAAATAAAGCCTACGTCCCAAAGGTAGCATGTGAATAAATATAAATCAGAGAGAGAGAATTAGAAAGAGACATCATCAAGTAATCAATAAGTAATAAGAAGTGGGAGGGAGCCCCTGATTGTCAGCGGGCAGGTCATATCTCTTGCAGCGGCAATAGAAGGCTGTGCTGTCAATAGCAATCGCACTAAGAGCGTCAAAGCGCGTTCGAGCCTTTCATCGTCTGAAATACGTAGCCATAGAGGTTCCTGGAGAGGAATATATCCATTCCTTTTACCGTTGGTCGGTGAAGCACGGGGAGTGGGAATTTATCCCTTCCACCATGTAGTTTTACCTCGGGCGAAGCAGAAATTCATCGGCTCTTGTAATAAGATGAGCAGAAGAAAACTCAAACGTGCCTTCAGAACACTGCGGCAGCCTCTAATTGAGGAAAAATTGACGACTTATTCATCACGCACGATAAAGGTAAATACAACAAATACGAAATACATGATTTTATACTTTGCGTGAAGGGAGAAAATTAAAAATTTTAAACTCGCAAACAGGACTCACGAGAATAAAAAAATGTCACTTTTAGCCTTGAAGACGGGTGGTTGACTTAGCCACAGATGCGTTGTCATCTATAAACCCACTGACCTGGTATTAAGGCTTAGCAACTTTATAAACAACAAAAGCTGTTTTTTGATATGGATTCCGCTCGCTTCAAGTCAAAGCAATCTCTAGGAATCTCAATGGAAGCAACGCATCGGCGAACAAGCAAAGATTCCATCCTCTCGGCGGACAAAGGCCAACGCTTAAAACTGGGACGCTCGCACGATTAACTCTTCCGGTAATTATGGAATGTAACACCCTGTTTTCATTAAGGAGTCAGTCCGCAATTCTCCAGTCCGCTAAATGAGGTGACTCCCAGCGAGAGGACTCTGGATTCAAATTCTATCGGAGGGTTCAAGACGTTCATAAGTAAGAGTGAATTTTCTCGACACAGGTGGGGCGGTGTGAACATGTAAAGGGAGGCTCACCTGCGCCTGATGTTTCGGCACTACCCTTGCGACCATTTAGCGGTCAATCAATCGACGGGAGGTCGCAGTACCCTCTCGAATGGGCGGCAATATTCTCAGGAGACGCGCCATTCCGTCCGACCCTGGCGGTCTAAAGCCAAAACCCTTTTCCCCGACCCCCCAGCACACAGCCCAGAAACAATGGAGTTGAGGGAGGAAGGTCGTAAGGTGCACCTGCTCCCTCATTCAATTCAATTCCCTCTCTCTCTCTCTCCCCCACTCCCTTGACAAACCCCTGCCAACCAAACATACGCACTTTACTACGCTTGAGGCGCGCACGCACGAGTACGGGAGAAGTTAAGCAAGCTCGGATCGTATGTAAACAAGAGCCCCGGGCCTTTTTTCTGAGTTTTAATAGCGCACTCTAGTTCAAGTAAGTGAACAAATTAGCGACTGCCGCTACGATTATTGATATTTTCCTCAAGCTAACTTCAGCAGCAGCTAAGCCTTAACGACGGGACAGACACATCAGATTTAGTTGTTAAGAAACCGAAAGCTGAGAAGCCATGTTCATACCACGTGACTCTGGGAGCAAGGCGGCAAATATTTAATGGAAATTAAAATAGTTCATTGGAGTGTTAAATAGCTATTAGCTAATTAATACATTGAAACTGTTCAAAATATTTTTTTTAACATAACAATATGTTTAAAACATCATAAAGTTAGATTAAAATATCTCGAGTCTCAATTGAAATGGCAATAAGCATTTAATTCAAAGTAAAAAAAACTAACCAACATGGCACAAATAATGTTTTCGTAGGAATCGGATGATCGGCGGTCTAAACCATCACGGAAGGGTAAAAGGGGGTAAGAGTTAGGTCTCCAGAGTGCGGGATTTTACTATGATATTCGCCGCTTATGGAACGGCACTTCTATCTTCCTTTCGAACACGGTCACGCACCTTGCGGAGGATCGGCGTGGGTGCGGCCGCTCCCGTCGCCATGCCGACACTCATCGCAAGGGGAGAGCCGTCCACGACCGGACCCTTCTGCAGAACCCTGAGAGGGAGAGGGTGGGTCCACCATCCTTTCCCTCTTTGGGTGGGTCTCATTTCAACACCCCGAATTGGCGCATTAAGGAGGACCAGCTAACCCAGAGATCGCATATCTCTCATGCACCCTGCACAGTGGCGCCGCCGCTCTCGAAAGCACGCCATGTCGTCTTTGTAATGTAAAATCAGCAAAAACGGCGACCTCGGGAAAATGACATCTTCCGCTTTGCCAAGGTGGAAGTTCCTCATATTCATGACTGATAAAATAATTCAGCTTCATACCCAATTTATTTTGTTGATCGACTAAGATTTCACTATGATTCAGAACTAAGGCAGCATTTATTTTTACAAAACAGTCAGGATTGAAACAAAGTTACCTTTTAATTATTAACTCCATAAAATAGTCAACAAATTGAGCCAATTCCTAGATGGTATCAGAATAGATCTCACTTCAAAATGGTAGCAAAATAACGAAGCATTATGATGAAAATTTATGCAAAATATCTCACAAACAAAAATGCGATGATAAAGTTTGGACTATTGATTAATCGATCTAAACATGGATAACTTTCCTCTCCTAACAAAGTATATAAGGTACATTTGCATTTACAAGGTTCATTTTTATATTCTTTTTAACTCATAAGTCATTGAGGGGAGCGTGATTGCAATCTACATAGAGCGCTTGGTCGCTGATGTACGAAACCAGGCCTTAAATCCCAGGAGAAGCCTTCAGACTCCCAACTCAAAAATCCTCAAAAAGTACGGGGACACATTAGTGAAGGCACTGGCCATTCATTCCTGAAAATGTGAAATCCATACGTCCACACTTTAGTCCGGGGTTACGTCCACAAAACCCTGGCACGGAGCCGGGGAAGTTAATATACTTTTATTACAAGTTTTTCTTATGTGAATGCATATTTCAACAATTTTCCGTCTCTCAATAAAACGGTTTATTTTCATAGAACGGTTGGTTTAAAAGAGTATTAATCTTGCCGCCCCTCCCGTCCAGAAATAATATTTCTAGTTATGTGGCTGGTAAAATCTATCTCCTCATCCGCCTCATCTATCCATATCAACCTTCGGATTGAAACTATGAGTGGTAAATTCAATTAATTACAGAGTTACAGTATTCCTTCTACGACTGTCACTCAAATTATCTGCCTTTTGTCACGAGCAGAAGATTGTGTCCAGTGTATTTAAACAATTAAAAGCTGTAGATCAATCTTTTACTCTTCAAAAGGGTGCACACGGTTGAATTATGATGCCAGTCGACGAGGGAGGCGGGGGAGGGGACGGCTGGACCCAGCGTCTCACCTCGGCCTCCCGGCAACAGAAGGTGCTCTCTCTCCGCACCCTTGGCAACCGACTCCTGGCGTGAGAAGGTGGAGGGGGAGGACTACAAATCCCTCTGCCCACCCTCTTCCTCTAATGACGTGATAATTAACACTGAGGGTGGGAGAAAGTGCAAAGGACAAGAGAGAGAGCATCCCTTCCCCCAGGAGCAAGAAAACCCTTCTCGCCTCTACACCCCCTCCTTTAAAGCCGGAAGAAAACCCTATCCCCTACCTCCTCATGCACTGCTGTTCTTGCAAAAAGTCCTAAGGACCGACTTTGAAGGGATGCATCTCGATAAACACTTGATCGGGAAGGAAATCTGTTTCAACGCAGACATTTCTATAACAGAGGTTTTTTCAACAACAGTTTTGGAGCTAGTACGATCAGTTCTGCTCTGAAATATGAATTTATAAGAGTATATTCTTTCATTGTATGGACCTTCATATCAGTAAATAAAGAAGTTATAGAAAATTTAAATGTGCAGCTATCAAAACTAGAACATTTATCATAAAGATGCGATTAAAAATCATTTTTCATCAGTCAAAAAAAACTTTTTTGTATCATGTATTTGTATTTTCTCTGTGTTTTCCCCCGCAATTTTCTCCATAATATCCTAAGAAATTGCTTACAACAGTTTTTCAATACATCCCAAAAATGCACCAATATACATATATATGGCACCAAATGAAATCAAGGCACTTCTCGTCTTAATAAATGACACTTTTATGGAAAAATTGTGTATTTAGAATTGACGCGTTTCCAAGTTTTTGCCCGATTCCAATGCAGCTGCATTTCATATCCTGTTTTCCCGGTTTGCGAGCACCCTGTAATACTGATGAAACGTAGCGATTAACCCATATCCGCCCAAAAATCTTTCTCCTTGCGATTGTGGCCATATTTAGATACATTTCTCCTACGGTCATCTTTAGTGATCCAATGAAATATTTTGGTGATGAATCAACTTGCTTCTTCAGAATGATGCCCATTTACATAGCTACACTGAAAGATAACGAGGTCATATTCAAATTTTTTTCAATTTCTACGAGTGGCTTTGATAGAAAGGCTGAATCTTCATGTATTCGTATAAGGAAAGTTAAGATAATCTATACAATTCCATTTCCTGTTTACTTCTATGATACATTCAGATACTTTACAGACAGCAGGCGTCCATATTGAATTTCCATTTCGTCCTCGTCTCTTTACGTCAGTGGGCATATTTCGACCGGCTTCAAAAATAAAGTAATCAGTGGATTACGTTATTGCAAGCTTCAACGTCATATTTGCGGCAATTGGATAGCAAAAAGGAGCGGGGATTATCTTCAAGAGCCTCATGTGTTCAGAATGGTAGGATGTAGCCATGAGGCTACGGTGGGCGGAAATGGGTTTAGGAAAGGCGCCTTAGGGACCACGGATTAACGTCCCATCCGACGGACGGAGAGCTGTGATTATAGCCCTTTCAACGAAGCACCCAAGAAGGGATCGAGAAGTCTCTGAAAAAATCTAAACCACCGGGATTTGAACCCGACACCACATGGTGGAATACCAGGACTCTAACCATTCAACCAACCTGATCCAGCCTGGGGTTTAAAGGTGGTAATTCTTGGTCAAACCGCTAACTAGGCAGCAGCCTATCTTCACGGAGTCACCCACAACTTTACCTACGGTGCGAAAATTACTGGAGAGATTTTTTCTCTCCAGTAATTTTCACTATTTTCATAGAAAACTCATTTTCCTAATCAGTATCGAACTCATATGTCCACAATTGAATCTTTAACAACATCTCTCTGACTTCAAAAAGTAATGCGGATTTCATTCAAGAGCCTCAC